>NC_077243.1:71600249-72957749 GCF_947179165.1 Solanum dulcamara | reverse complement strand
TGGTGGGATGATGATATTCCATCGGTAGGATGTGCGTTACTATGTTGGCAGGTCAACCTCCTCCGATTTTGACGTAGAGCAAATAATACGTATTTCCTAAGTTGATGTGATTTGTAATAAATACCTCAGCTGCAAATTGCTTTCAATTTGATGTAATATGCAATGAGTTGATATGATGCGATATGATGATAAATTAACATGATATGCAGATGGTCTTTCGGCAATGGCTCTCTCGGCAATGATATGATAAATGATGGCCCTCTTGACAATGATAAATGAATGATGAATGATGGCCCTCTTAGCAATGATAAATGATGAATGATGGCCCTCTTGACAATGATGAATGATGAATGATGGCCCTCTTGGCAATGATGAATGATGAATGATGGCCTTCTTGGCAATGATTAATGATGAATGATGAATGATGGCCCTTTTGGCAATGTTGAATGATGAATGGTGGCCCTCTTGGCAATAATATTACCACCCCCGATAATATAATGTGAATAAAATAATATCATCGTATAGGCATTAGATCATCGTATATATCATTACATCATCGCATACGGTATTATATCATCATATATGGTATTGTATATGGCATTATATCATCATATACGGTATTATAACATAAATGACCCTCTTGGCAAAGGATATTACCACCTTCGGTAATATAATACGAATAATAAAATATGAATAGCCCTCTTGGCAATGATATTATCACCTCCGGTAATATAATATGAATAACAAAATATGAATGACCTTCTTGGCAATGATATTACCACCTCGGGTAATATAATATGAATAATAAAATATGAATGACCTTCTTGGCAATGATATTACCACCTCGGATAATATAATATGATAATAAAATATGAATGGCCCTCTTGGCAATGATATTACCACCTCCTGTAATATAATACGAATAATAAAATATGAATGACCCTCTTGGCAATGATATTACCACCTTCGATAATATAATATGAATAAAATAATATCATCGTATACGGAATTAGGTCATCATATACAACATCATATCATTGTATATTGTATTATATCATTGTATGCGGCATTATACGTGCCCATTAGACATTTTTGAGGATGGAGAATATAATTTGACGTCATTATGGACGCTTGCATTGAAAGTAGCTCCTTTGCGTTTTCCTGCACTCAAAAGAAAACAAGTAATAGACACATTGTCGTTTTAACTAACGACTGAGCAAAAATCTTTAGGGAAAATTCTTGAAAATATGTACAAAGTGCCTGATCACTTTGGCATTAGTGTGTGAATATCATGCTCATTTCCGAACACTCTATATTTATTGTGGCTCATGGCTTGTTGGAGATTTGAATGAGGCATTGTTGTTCATTTTTTGAACGTCTCCTTTTCGTTTGATGAATCCTGATAACAAAATTATCACTTTGAAAAACTCTTTGTTCTTTTAACTTCTTTGTACTTGCTGAAAAGAGGGATATGGTGATCTTTTATAATCTGCATCCACAGAAAAATTATTAATTTTGAATGAATTGATCTGTGTTGAATTCTCTATTTGTTTTCTCCTTGTCTTACTATCTTTGATCGCTTGCTCTGATTCCCCACTTCTCGGTAGATATAAGACTAAAATATATTCATGCAAAATATTTGATGTATTAAAAGCTTTAAGAAAGATGAGTTTTTGAAAAACAATTTGGAAAGGGTCACTGCCAGATGTCATGTCACGCATAACTTAAATGAACGTCCTTGATCCGAAGCTTTGAGCAGGCTTGATATCTTGTTCACAAATTTTTTAAGGATTCTTGGGAAATTCTGACATAGCTAGAAAGTTTTGACTCTGAACTCTGATGGTGCTAGAGATTATTGAGGTTGACATTGATCTTCCAACAATGTCGGGGATCATTTGAGGCCAATGTTAAAATCGTGACCTCCCAGAGACTACATGGGTCTATTGTACGCAGCTTTACCTTGTATTTTTGCTAGAGACTATTTCCAAGACTTGAACCCGTGACCTCCCGATCACATATCAATTCTCTTATGATAAATGAAAAGAATTCCAAGCAATTTCTTCCCCTACAGGTCAGAAATTATTATTTGTGCTATTTGTAAATGATTTTGATTCAATTAACATTTTTGGGTGCAGTTGTAAAAGAATGCAATGATATTTAGTTATGTTTAGTATATTTTATATATTTTGTTTGAAAATTTATTTCCGTGGTTTAGTAGCTGATTAGAGTTATACATGTATTAATAATGTATTAATTAATTATGAAGAAATATATGTATTATTTTAAGCAGGAATTAGTTATGCACGATTTAGTTATTCGTGTATTATTTATTCCATTTTTTATTCTATATAAAATAATTATAACTTATACATGTATTAGTTGTGCGAGTATCTAAATTATAAATCAAACATCATATTAATTTTATACATGTATTATTCATGTATTACATTTCCACTTTCTATCCTACATAACATAATACATAGATTCCCTTATAACTTATACAAATATTAATTACTCGGATTTCTAAATTACAAACCAAACATCATATTAATTTTACATATGAATAACTTACCTCATAATCAAACGTGATATTACTTATACAAGATTTAATACCTGCATAACTCATATTCAAACCAGCTACCAAACGACCCCTTAGGTAATAGTTTTAAAGGCTCGAGAATGATTATCACATTTCACTTTGACCTTTTATGCCATTGGTTAATGGTAAACACTGGATTCAAGTCTCAATACATCAAAAGAACATCATGTATGAGTCCTGATATAAGATGTTGAGTTCAAGTTCAATCGTGTTCTAATCTAACACGCCTTCTTTCAATATCTGATATTATGATTGTTTTGATTATGCTTATAGTAAAAATTTGAGATATCTGATTAAAAATAAATATAGTTTAATTAAGCACAAAGGCAATTTTGATGGCTAAAAATGGTTTGTGAGGAGCATATAATTAGTAAAGAAAACAAAATCCTCATTGTAAACAATTGTCCCCAACCGAAAGTGTTTTACTATGGGCTCGTTCGAAATTGAGCCCGTATACGGGTATATACACACCCTAGCGCACGATAGCCTTGCCTCCTCATCTCTCGTTTGCCCTACGAGCTTTATCTTCCTTTTTCTCCCTAAAAACAACAATAATAATCCCTAATTCACCGACGAAATCGGATCGAAATCCTCCAATTCTCCAGATCCGGAAACAATTCGTTTCGTTCTCTCTATGAATCAATGTTCTTTTTTGGATTTCAATTGATTCGGTAGATCGATACAGGTAAATTTTACTAATTTTTTTCTGATTAGATTTTGCTCTTGTATAATTTTTTGAATTTCACTTGATTCATTGGATCGATACAGGTATTTTTTTTCCATATTTTTTCCCAAAAATTTCCGTTTTTTTGGATTAGATTTTGATTTGTATGATTTTTGGATTTGTAGGATTGAGATTGATGTGGTTAGGGTTTGTTTTTCACCGATTAGATTTTTTTTGTTATTTTTTTAAATTTTTTAAAATTTTTTCCTTATGAATAAAGATTAAGAAATCTTGTAAGTTTTGGTTTCTTTTGTGAATTGGCTCAATACATTGAAGAAGGGGCGAGTGGAAAAGCGAATTCACAAGTAGATTGGTTCATGTTTTTCTGATTTTTTGGTCAAGATCTGATTTTTGTGAGCTGTTTGAGCTAACTTTATAAAATATTAGGAAAAAAAATGGTGCAAAATAAAAATGTTTGGATAGCTGTAGTTCCTTTGAATATATGTCAGTGTTTGTGATGAAGAAAAACGTTTGCTTGAAAAATACCCTCAAATCTCTTCTTAGATGACGATTTTAACTTTTTTTTGTGTGTGAAAACTCTTGAAAAAACTGAGACAAGAAGGATTTGGGTAGAACTTTTTGCAAGATTTCAGAAAATCAAATACCACCTTCATTTATTTAATTTTTTCTCTCCTAATTGATTCAAGGTGATGTCCATTGCATATTGTTCCCTGTGGATTGTGTTTTAAAATTGGTGAAACTTTTCTTGTTAACTTTCATGGTTGAATTTTTTTCAAGTTTCTTTCTTGTTCATATTTGGTGTTAATACCTTTCATTCTCTCTTTTATTTCAGGAATTCAGCAATTTGTTTTTCTTGAAGCTCTCCAGAATCAACTTAGCATACCCAAGCAGCTATGCGGGGGTATGAAGGAGATGTAAGCTTGTTTGTCCTTTTCTGTTTCCTGTTTTTTTATCTGTGGCTTATATATCACCTTGTAGGTATAAGTGTGTGATTTGAAAAATGGAAAATCTCTAGTTTTAGGAAAACCTTAATTTGCCTTAAAAGATAAATTATTTAATATTGGAATGAGATGGACCTAAATTGGATAAAAAGGATTCATGTAGCAGATTCTTTGATTGATTTGGGAACTGGGGTCAATGCATAGTTGATTGATATACTTGCATTTGACCACTTAATTACATTCATGCAGGAATATGATGAGTATTTGGATGAGTATGAGACTGAAGGTGAAGAGGAAGAGAATGCTGAAGAGGAATATGAGGATGAAGAGCCTCAGCAGCCTTCACAGGAGTTGTTAGAGTACCTGGAGCTGAGGCAACGGTTAAAAGATGATATCAGGAAGCAGAGGAAGAAAGAATTAGGCGGTAGTTCTCGTGAATTTAAAAAGAATGCATCATCCAGGGATAAGTGAGTGCCTCTAGTATGTTGATACATGTTGATATGATACTACACGTGTTGCTCTGATTTTGAAGTTATCAATTTCATCAAATTTATATGTTGTTACTTAACTCAGTCCGATAATTCTATAAACAAATGATTGTAGCAATGTGCTCGATGTCGTGCATATTTTTCACTTGGAAAGATGGTTGTGCTCTCTCCTGTAGAATTGTAATGAATGCATCTGTAAAGGGATTTGATAATTAGCCTGTTATGGTTTTTTTGATGCTTGTGTGAGAGGAAGATGATGTAGTTGGACAAAGAGAAGTGTGTGTTTCTCTTTGTACTGGTGGAATGGTGCATCATTTAGGCATAGTTTATATTACGTTTTGATTTTGAGGCTTATGGTTTTAGTCTTACCGTCTCTATCTGCCCCTGCAGTTTTGGTTCCTTCTTTGGACCTTCACAGCCAGTTATCTCTCACAGAGTCATCCAAGAAAGCAAGTCTCTATTGGAGAACCCAACTCTGGCAGCTAAAGTCATGAAATCTAGCCATTCGGTATGTATCAAATTTCAAGCTCATATCAAGTTGCTTGTACTATTTTGTTTTTGCAATTTTATTCCTATGGGTGGTTTGTGCTAAAAGGGGGATGAGGTGGGCCTAAAATCACATGCGGGGTGGGGTGGAGGTAGGGGGTTTGAAAGACCTTCTTAGCTAACTAAAGATAGGACACAATGAAAAGGGAAGATCTATTTAGCTGATATCAACTGGTTAGAAATGTGCTTTAGTCATGTAAGTACTACGTTATTTAGGTCTGATGCTTTTCTAGGAGTATTTTAGTCGCATATTAAGTTCTTCAGCTTTAGCTTCCACTTTCACACTATCAGAATGATGTAACCCATCGTAGCTTTAGCTTCCACTTTCACACTATTAGAATGATGTAACCCACCATAGCATTTTCCACTAGATATTCTTAGTGAGACATGCTCTGCCTGGTGATTGAAGTCCTGTTAATTGGGGCAAGTATACATCCTTTTAGCACATGTATCCTTTTCCTTTTTGGTCTCGGCGTACATTACATCTGATGCTGATCCTTGCCTTTCCAGCAGAGCAATAAGAGTGCTGCTTCAAAACCTGCAAAACCTGCAGGATCAAAAGCTTCCACCAGCAACCATGCACCAAAAGTCACAAATGGGGTAATAATTCAATCAGTGCAATTTCTCCAACACCTCTCTTAATTTTTCTTCTGATGCACTCTTTTTACTGATATTTTTACGTCCTTTGATTTTCTGTAGTTAAAAAGGAAGATCGATATGGTAAAAAATACGAGGGACTATTCATTTCTATTATCTGATGATGCTGAACTTCCTGGTCCATCAAGAGGTTCTTTAACTCAGAAAGTGTCTGCCCCTTATTGTGGTGCGCTCTTGGTCATTGTTTATTCATACTTCTATTTAATCTGTCTCAACGTGCTATATTTATTGAGAAACTTATTCAGGGTTTTTGATGATATTGAAGATGCACGGCTGATTCAATGTCCAAGTGGAAAGCAGACTTCAAATGATATTGGGAGAAAGCTTCTAGATGACCGTGAGATGAAAAAAGGTAGCCAAAGGCAACCTAAAGCTGTGATTCAGAAATCGGTGTCTATTAATAAACCGACTCAGCCAACATTAGACTCTAGGAAACAGTTCGGTAGCAGTAATGGAAGTGGGCCTGGGCGGCCGCCTTTGGGGCCAAAAGGGGTGTCCCCCAAGGTTACAGGGGATCTAAATGATAAGAAATTTTTGACACCAGGCTCCAAGAGCATTGTGCCTGCTTCCCATAGGCCAACCCCTTCAAGAGTGCAACCCTCTGTACCAAGGCAATCTTTGGTACAGAATAGGCTACCATTGGAATCTGGCAAGTCAAAAGTGATGTCAAAACAAGGTGTGTCTATCTCCAAACCTCAGGTGGTGATTCAGAGACAACAAGCCTCCTTGTCTAGACCTCAGGTATGCTGTGCCTTGATTTTTATTTAATGTTATTTTTCTTTTCTAGGGGTCCTTTTTTTTATTAAGTAAATATATTTTGGTTGGGTGGAGTTATTCCATACAACTTTTGGACCTTCAGAATTTACTAATTGAAATTTGTGATCCTAACAGATAAAACCACCACCTCCTAGAAATGTAGCACGTCCCTTGGACGATAGGCGTCCAGCACTTCAGCAAAGAGATGACAGGCGCTCAGCACCTCAGCAAAGAGATGACAGGCGCTCAGCACCTCAGCAAAGAGATGACAGGCGCCCAGTACATCAGCAAAGAGATGACAGGCGCCCAGCACTTCAGCAAAGGGATGACAGGCGCCCATCACTTCAGCAAAGGGATGACAGGCGCCCACTTCAGCAAAGGGATGACAGGCGCCCAGCACTTCAGCAAAGAGATGAGAGGCGCCCAGCACTTCAGCGAAAAGAAGAGAGGCGCCCAGCACATCAGCAAAAAGATGACAGGCGTCCATCACTTCATCAAAAAGATGATAGGCGCCCAGCAAGAAAACCAATGAGATATGATGAAGAAGATGATGGAGAAGAAGCCATTAGTATGATTAGGAAGATGTTTGGGTATGTATTTTTCCTTTCTTCCTTCCCCTACAAATTTATGTCTTGTTCCTTTTTCCCTTTGGGAGTTCAGTTGACATTGCATAAAATATAACATCTATCTCTAGAGCACTTAAACCTGGTAATTCCTTTAAGTTGACTTTAAGGGGTTTGAAAAGTTCACATCCCCTTTGCAAATTGACTACTTGAGTAAAAATAACGATCCTATTGATTTGGACTGTAATCAAGGATTAGAGTTATATGCTTTATTGATGGTACTTTATTTGAAATAGTTAAAAGCTTAGGAAAACATGTTTTTTGTATTGGTTATTGCTTATGTTAATGCCACCTCATCTTTTTGGCTAATAGAAGTGTGTCTGTTCCCCAGGTACAATCCTAATAGGTACCATGATGACGACGATGATAGTGATATGGAGGCTAATTTTGATGAGATTTTGAAGGAAGAAAGACGAAGGTTGGTAACATGTCTTGTAGAGCAGACTTATTTTCATTCTTTTTTTTTTGGCTATATCTATTCAACTGATGATGTTCATAGTCTTTTTAAGATTGATATATAAAAGTTTTATATAATGCTCATGTTTGTGCAATAGTATTTTAGTTTGTCAAGATAATGTACTCTATTGGTTACTGCAGAAGTAAACAGCAAGATGAGGGATTAAACAATCCTGACCTGCTTTCTTTCCTCTTTTTTGTTTCCTCAGTGCGAAAATAGCAAGGGAAGAGGATGAAGAAGAACTCCGGAAGATAGAAGAAGAAGAAAGGCGGGAGCGTCTGAGAAAACAGGCAAAGAAGCGCAAGTTGAGCCATCAATGACAAAGATAAATTGTCTTTTACTTTGTCGATGAACACCTTTAGAAAGGTGTTGTAGCGTCTTTTCTTTTTCCTTGCTGGTTATAGGACAGGATGATGATATGGGTCAGGTGGAATTGTACAGTCTCCCCCTTAAGTTTTGAATAGATATTGTATCTATTGGTTTATTTGTTGGGGCTTAATTGTTCAATTATTTTATGAAAGATTTTTTGTTCTTTTACTTGGAAGCAGTAATGGTTGCCCCAAAGCTAAAATCTGGTCTCTTATGCATTGGAGGCCCGTAGTTGATTTAAAATATCTGAGCTTCTAGTAGTTGTGCTTGTGGTAACTGTATATGGCAATGCCAAAATGTCTTGTTGCAGTAGGAGTATAAGTTGCCATTTTTGAGGACTCAATTGTTTGGTAATGTCCCTCATGCAATTGGTACAGCGGTTCTTTTTTGTCTCATAAAAAGGTGACTCAAAAGTTTGAAGACCCCGAAAGTTAAAGGTCTATTTGTTTTTGTGGAAACAAAAAGAAGTTTCAAACAGTTACTCCTATTGTTAGAGATCTAAGTGTACTTTCACAAGTGGTAAGTAGGGGAATGATTTTTAAGCAGATCTTATTCTTTATGTTGTGAAGGTAATTATGTTACAATTTTTGTCCTCATTTTGTGAAGGCAGAGAGGTGGTTTTTGAGGAAATACAAAACTTCTTAAACAAATGGAGTATTGTCTTGCTTGCTGTAGAGTTATTAGTAATATAGGGGTACGTTAGGCAGAATTTAGTTCTTTTATGTATTATTAATGCATGAGTATTAAAAGTCATTTGGTCGCTGGTTAGGAGTAGAATTATTTATGTATTAAAGTCATCATAACTAGAGTACCATTTTCGGTAGTATTTAATTAATTGTTATGTATAAAATTTAACACGCCAAGTACGACATTTAGTTACTAGTTTACAATCCTGCGTAACTACTGCATGTATGATTTATGAGTAAATCTATGTTATTTTATGCCGCATAGAAGATGAAATAATTAATATAATTAAATTTTGCATAACTACTATTTAAATTATTATTATATAACTAATAAATGCATTACTAATACATGCATAACTATAACTAATAACCAAATGACATTTTAGGAATTTCATTTTTTACCCAATATACATATATACATTGACTTATAACTAATACTCCATGTCTTAATTATGCGCTATTGTATATTAATAAGCAAACATCGTGCACACTCATATAATAACTAAAATACTACCAAACTTAATACTGTGCTAGTTTTAATACATAAGTGAAGTTTAAGGAATGATAAAATTTACGCAGATCTTATTTATGCTTCGTAAAGATAAAAAAGTTATTTTCGAAAAACTCAAACGAACAAAAATGAAATAATATTTGTGGTCCAGCTGTAAAAGATTAAAGAGATGATACCCGCGTGCACCTCCAATTTCATCAACTATATTCTTGTCTACTTTATTGCCTTCATTAATTATTTGGGATTCAAATTTTATCGATCTGATTAATTTTTATTCGCATTGCATAAGATTTAGTTTCAAAATAACTTTTTCGCTAGTCTTCATAATTACTTTACTTTTTTAATTATTTGTGCTTCTCCTCTTCCTTTCTTTTCTTGCTTCGAGGAGGTTATAATATACTCTTTCTATTCCATATTAATTGAATTTTTGAGGGAATTTTTATTGTTCAAAATAATTAAATTGTTCAAAGTTCAAGATGGATGTTTGAAACTTTTTTCATAGTTGCCCTTTTATTTATTGAAGTTTTATATTTTTTAGGAGATAAATCACACTACTTGAAAAATTATATTTATGATTTTACAAAGAGCAATAGTGGAAAGTATGGTTCAAATTATGTCCTTGAATATTTTTCTTAATATGTGTATATTGCCTCACAAATTCAGTTAATATGAAATAAAAAGAGTAATACCATAAAGAGATAGATATAGAATAGAACTAAACATAGCTTATCAAGTTTTAAAAGTGCTCCGTCATAAGCTTAGCAAGGGTAAAAAAATTGATCAACTCATCATGCTCATAATCAAAAGATTGCAGATTCAAATTCTATCGCCCGCCTTTTGTCCTTTGAATGCTATTTATTTACTTGTTAAAAAGTACCATCTAGAAAGAAAAAAATCAAAAATTATAATTTCTTTAATTCTTAGAGTAAAGTCGAAATTTCTAATTAGAGAGAAGAAATCTATCTCACCATGATTGCTTAATCTATCACGGATTATGCATGTACCTTCTTTTTATCTTGTTAAAGAACTATACTTCCTCCGCTCCTTTTTAGTTTTCATGTTACATTTTTTGTAAGTCAATTTGACTAATTTTCAAAGTTAAATTAGATTACATTAATTTTATATTTTGAAATAAAAATTTAGATATTCAAAAACTGTACAAAAATACTATAAATTTCAATTTTTTTTATATCAATACAATGAAAAATATATCTTAAAATATTAATCAAAATATATATTGTTTGACTCTTAAAAAGAAAAAGGTAACAACTAAAACGAGACGGAGGAAGTATTATTCTTCTTTTTTGGGGTTATTAAAAATGAGACACACGAGATATCGAAGAAACAACTTGAAAAATGCACTTATTATGGCTTTTAAAATAATCTAAGAACCATTTGGTATCAGGATAAGGAAAATAATTTTAAAAATATAATATGAAATTATTTTTTTCCACATTTTTTTCTGCATTTAGTTATATATATTAACTAATCTCATAATTAATGTAAATATAATTTATATTAAAATAATAAAATTAACTAACTTTTATATGAGATAACTGATCTTATAAAATATGTCAATTCTTGAGATATCTTTATTTATTACCCCCCGCATGCCAAACGATCCCTTAGGATACAAATCTACTATGGAGGAAGGGTGGTTAACAATAACAAAATAAAGGAAAAAGAAAAAAAGAAATCACTTATCTGGATACTAAATTATTTTTTAAATTATGCCAAATCTAATACACTGACACTAAGATCAAAACTGCAACCTAATAATTATTATAATTTTACCTAACATAGTTGCTCCTTTTTTAATAATTAAGTAATCGTGGGATAATTATAATGGGACTATTGGACAAGATTAAAGAATTTGAAGAGTCAACAATTTATACTAAAATAAAACAGTGTAGTAACTAGTTTAATAAAAAAAATCGTGATTATTAAGAAAAAAAAATACACTAATTAAGAAGGAATTTTAATTATTTTATTTTTATTTATATCTGAAAATATAATCTCTTTTTACTATTTGCTTTATTAAGATATTTGCGATCTTCAAAATAATTACTATATTAAAAAAAATTAAAAAATTAACCTTAAACTCTTGAAATTAAAAATAATTTAAAATAGCCATTTTTAGAAATTTGGAGTAAACGTATTTTGTGGGTTGTAACGAGCATTGGGGTCAGTGGACATTTAGCAAAACCCAAAGTCATTAACGCAGTCAGTAGCTCTCCTCTTTATTCTAAAATAAATTTATTTAATTTGGATTAAGTTATTAAATATATAGATGCATAGAGTTTAAATTGATAACTTGGATTAGTTTTTGTGTCCCACTAATTTTAGGAGCTAATTACTTAGACTCTAGTTTGTAATATTATGTATCTTATTAGATTTTGGTGTATCCAGATATGTTTAGATACGTCCAGATACATGTATCTTATGATACATGTGGTCAAAATTAGGCTTAATTTATTTTAAATACATTGTATCCAAATATATTCTCATGTATTTGATATACATAACAAATCTTGCTCGCCTCTCTCCCATGTATCTGATATCCCAAATGCATGTGAATTACACCAGATACATACAGATATATGTATCTAGTGTGATTAACATGTATCTGAGATACATAACAAATCTTGCTCGCCTCCCTCTTCATCTCGCTTGCTTCTCTCCCTATTTTAGTGCATTTGATAGCAAAAATACATATATCTAAGTTTATTTTTCTCAATATATGATAGAAAACTCTTAATTAGAGGTAAGATATGTACTAGCTAATAATAATATATATGGTAGGGAAATACGTCTAATTATATAGTTTCTCCTTTTTTAATTTGTACTCGATATTTATAAAGGTAGATTTACAGCGTAACTTATGGAGTAGTTAATTCTGTCCAAATTTATGCTTATATTCACTTTAAAAAATCTATTTATTAATTCAGCCTATCTAAAATTAGTTCAACCCGCTACTTAGCACCTTTTAGTAGAAATTTAAATTTCAAATTATTTCTGGATTAACGTCTCAATATTTATACCAACCAAATGAGTTATTCGTTGATTAATTGATTAGACGAGAAGTCGTATTATAATTAAGAATTAAAACAATAATTAGGCACTTACTAACTCTGCCTATTGATTGAGTGAAGTTTTTTGTTTTTTTATTTGATCTTTGAATGAGCTTAAATTCAATAATTATCACATTATTTATAATTTTATATATCTATTTTAGGACTTGTTAATTCTTATCCAATTCAAATTAGTTTTTGTTAGACTGATTAGCTGGATCAATTTATTTTTCTCTTGCAATTAGGACTTAATTTTGCAATCACAGCTTTTGTAGGTAGGCAATAAGAACAAGAAGAAAGGATCTGAAATTTGGCCCTTTCTTTTCTGTGCTCGCTGAGGCTTCGCGAACTTATCGCGTGGTAAAACAAAAAGAATAGAAATTTTGTTTTATACAAAGATGAACTTCATGAAGCTTTATCAATTCCAATGCAATTTATTCTTTTGAAGCCTACTTAACAAACTACGCCAGCCTTCCAATAACGAATAAATATACTAAATATCTATCATTTTTTTTTTAAATTATTGATACTGACTTAGGATGAAAATTCGATCCATAGCTTTACTTATCAGTTATATGTGGATTTTGATGGAGAAAAGTCACGCCTTCATGTGCTTTTTATTTATTTTATTAAGTTATCCTTATTAATTATGTTTTGAATATTTAAATTACTAGTACTCTTTTGGAAAATAATTACTTAATAATAAAGTTAAACTTTAAAAATAAACATTAAGTAAATAAGTAAACAAGTACTTATTCATATAGAGCCCGTTTGGATAGGCTTAAAAAAAGTAACTTTTATGTATAAAGTGCTTTTAGAACTTTGAAGTGCTGAAAGTTATTTTTATAAATAAGCAGTTGAGTGTTTGGATAAAAGTGCTTATGATGTGAATTTTAGGGTTAAAAGAATAAAAAAAGGTAGTTTGAGAATTTAGTTAAAATATAAAGGATATAAAAGTAATTTCCATGGTCAAAGAAAATGACTTTAAGCACTTTAGAAAAAAAAGTTAGAAATCCTAACTTTTCATTTCTGACTGACTTTAAGAACTTTATGGCTTAAAGTCAGCATTAGACAAACACGTCCAAAAGCTAAAAAGGGGCTTTAAGTTGATTTTGACCAACTTAAAGCCAATCCAAACGGGCTCATACTGGGGTTAAAAATATGAATGACCAAACTAACCTCAGAAGTCAAGTTTGAATGTTTGATGGTGTGGTAAGGGACACTTTTTGTTTTATTGCTTAGAAACCACTAATTTCAAGTTTCAATAGTGATTACAAGCAACACTAATTTCAAGTTTCAATAGTGATTAGAATAATCATTAATCATCTGTCATTTTTCAGGAGCCATATAAATTGACAATAATGCCCTTCCTTAAACACAAGATGCATGTGGTCTCATTTTCTCTCTTCCAAAGCAATCAATTACTCTCTCTTACAATTTATACACATTTTTCTTTTTAGTCTATTTTTTTAAAAATATTATTTTTTTATTTGATAAATACTTGATAACGTTATCAATATTTAATTGTATTGGATCTCATTTGTTTGGATAAAATCTATAAAAATGTATTTCTCTATTTAAAAATTTATTTTTACGAATAATTTTGATACATTGCAAACAATAATAATAATAATTATATTTCTTAAATTTTATGCCCCGCCAGACTACATCACATAAATTGAAAGGGAGAACTTGCACGTGTGGTTCTGGCCGGGGACCCCGGTATACTGTACTAATATGTGTAGGTTCCCGAGTAGCTAGTTTGACTGAGTTTCTAGAAAGTTAAAAGAGAAAATGAGAAAAAAAACACTTCAACTGTTTGTGACTTTCACATTTCAACTATTAGTTGTTCCATTTTCCTATATATGAACTATCACTATCTATGTATTAAAACACACATCAACTATAGTTGTTTCCTTTTCTATCTGAACATGATGATAGTTTAGGTAGGGAAAGAGAACAATTGATAGTTGAGGTGTGCTTCAATACATAAATGATGATAATTCAGGTAGTGTCACGACTCCAACCCACCGTGACCGACACCCACAACACTTATTCTAGTGGGAGAACCATTCTAACAACCCAACAACAATAATCACAAAAGGCACAAGTTAAGGATTGCGGAAGCAGAAATCAACCAGAGTAATGCTGAGTTTCCATAAACTCAGCCAACCAAGTTGATAACAATAAAGTGCAGAAGTAAACACATCCTAGAAACTGAAAGTCATCGTACCAAAACTCTAACCTAACAAGTTTAGAACAGGAGTACAACTCCACATAGAATCAAATCAATAAATAAAACATTGTCTAAACATCTAAGTCTTAGAAGAGAAAAGGACTAGAACAACGATAGAAAAGTATCCGGCAGCAGGACAGAATAGCTCACCCTTGGACTTTGAACAACCTGCTAATCCTCCAACCGAGATCTCTTTACTACTGCTGAATATGCCCTGTACTCAACAAAAAGGTAGAGCAAGAGTAGTATCAGTACATAAAACCATGGTGTACTGGTAGGATCACACGGTTAGTCAGTAAGCGGACCATAGACAAGTAAATTTCAACTTAGTAGGCACATACATATACAGAATAAGTCAACCACATATCAACATCACATCTCAATGTCTTTCACATGCTATAATTTCACACAAGAGTCCTCTCAAGGGACCTACAAATAATCAACTTTGTATCAGAACGTGACGTCCGATCCAAGTATTTATCGAAATGTGACACTCGATCTAAATACATGCAAGAATGTGACACCCGATCCAAGTATGTGTCTGAAAGTGACACCCGATCCCAAGATATCACAATCACAAGAACATACATTGTTTACAATATTTATACCACCAAGAACAGGTTCATTAATATAATAGGCCACCAAATGATCATTTCACATATAATCTAGCACGTTTCCCTATTCATATACACACATGCATATCATGAAGAAATTTAACAAGTATATGAAACACAAACAGGAAACTAGACCATCACCTACCTCAAATTCAAGCTTTCAGAACCTCACAACGCAATAGCCTTCCCTTTTCGGGTTCGTTCTCCTCATTCTTGATTTAGAAATATTAAATACATATCAAGGATCAATATAATGGCCTAACTATCAAGAAATATAACACAATTTCATTCCCTAGGCCAAACCCATGATCCTAACCTTACCCTAGGGCTATTTTTCACCTTAGATTTTTAGTCCAAACCCTCCCCCAATGATTATCACCCATACTTCTAGTTTCTAAGAATCAAAGTATAAATGTAGGAAGTAAAAACCTTACCTTAAGCATGGAAATCCGTAGAAAATAAATTGAAATCGCCCTAGGTTGCCTTTTGGGGTTTTAGAAACTAAACTTGCAGGAAAAGACCGTTTCTGGTCTTTTTCACGACTTAAGTCGCGACTGTCCCATTCTGGCGGAAATAATCCCGCCCTGACGAGATAGGCGGAAACAGAAAGCTTGGAGTTTGTTCTCCAAGCTCCCCTTTCACAACACCCCCCTTCAAGGACGGATTAAAATATACTCCCCACGCAAACTTTGATTTTGAGAGTTTTACTCGCTCGAATGCTATTCCGCGAAGTCGTAAATACTCTGTATCGCCTTGGCTATCAGTATGTCTAATCAATTTATAAATTTGAACTCCCATCATTCACGTGATCACCCTAGACTTTACCTGACTCAAAATTCATCTAAGTCTGGCCTAAGCTCAATTTTTTCGAAGTTACTACTTGAAGTTCTCTGGTTCGAAATCCTTACCCATTGTCCTATCCTTAACGATGGAATAAGGTCATTACAATAGATATCAATTTATCTATCACTCATCCCCGAGTGACTAACTAGGAAAAATAGGGCTAAAGCAAAGATAGAGTAGTATCTATTTTGTGGAACAGTTGAGGATACTTATCTCGCATATCTTTCTCTGTCTCCCATTAGCTTCCTCTACCGAACGATGTTTCTATTGCACTTTAACCATACTGATCTCCTTAGTCCTTAATTTCTGGATGTCATGATCAAGAATTGCCACCGACTCTTCTTTATACTGAAGTTCCTTGTCTAATAATACCGAGTCCCATTTAATGATATAGTCCCCATCCCCATGGTACTTTTTCAATATAGATACATAGAAAACAGGGTGTACCCCAAACAAGCTAGGCGATAAGGCCAACTTGTATGCCATCAGCCTACACAATCAAGAATTTCAAAAGGGCCAATGTAACGAGGACTGAGTTTGCCCTTCTTGTCAAATCTCATCACCCTTTTAATGGATGACACTTTTAGAAGTACTTTTTCACCAGCCTCGAATATTATATCTCTTACCTTTCGATCAGCATACTTCTTCTGACGACTTTGAGCCGCTAGAAGCTTAGCTTTGATGCTTCTCACCTTGTCTCGAGTATCCTTCACTAAGTCAACCCCAAATGGCTCCACTTTTCCAGCTTCAAACCACCCTATAGGAGAAATGTATCCCCTCCCATATAGGGCTTCGAATAGTGCCATATTAAAACTGGAGTGGTAGCTATTGTCACAAGGGCAAAAACCTATCCCAATGTCCCCCAAAGTCTATCACACATGCCCTCAACATATCTTCCAGCACTTGGATAGTCCTTTTTGACTGCCCTTCTGTCTGTGGATGGAAAGTTATGATGAAAGTAAGTTGAGTATCCAACTCTTCATGTAACTTACGCCAAAATTTAGAAGTGAATTGCGTACCACGGTCTGAAATGATAGAAAGAGGCAACCCGTGCAACCTTACTATCTCCTTCACATAAATTCTAGCCAACTATTGTACATTATAATTCATTCTAATTGGAATAAAGTATGCTGACTTCGTTAACCTATCAACCACCACCCAGATAGAATCATGCTTTCCTAAAGTCTTAGGAAGTCCCACCATGAATGGGCATTCTTTGCAACAAACCTGCAGGTCTTTGATCTTCATACTTCACCTGTTGGTAGTTCTAACACTTGGCTACATATTCAATTATGTCTTTTTTCATACCCGTCCACCAATATAACCATTTCAAGTCCTGATACATTTTAGTCACTCCAGGGTGAATAGAGTATCGGGAACCATGAGTTCAATCAGGATCTTTTGAATTAGTCCATCTACCCGGGGAACACAAATCCTTCCCCTAAAATAGAGCACCCCTCTTGCATCTAGTGTAGAGTTTGGAGCCTTGCCCATAAACACCTTCCCTCTAATTTCATTTAAGTATACATCCTCAATTTGTTTAGTTTTGACCTCTCCTATGAAAGTGGGCCTTAGATCAACTTCGGCCATTACCCCACCTTTTTCTGAGATGCCTAACTTCATGAATCGAGCCTCTAAAGCCTGAATTTATCTAGCCAGGGGCCGCTTAAGGTCCCCCAAACAAGCTAAAATGCCTATGCTCACCGGCTTCCAGCTTAATGTATAGCCTTGCCTGGATGGTACTGGATCATGACATCATAGTCTTTAAGCAACTTCATCCTCCTTCGCTATCTTAAATTCAAGTCCTTCTGGGTGAACACATTCTGTAAGATGCGATGATCAGTACAAACCTCACACTTGACGCCGTACAAATAATGTCTCCAGATTTTTAGTGCAAACACTATCGCTGCCAACTCTAAGTCATGAGTCGGGTAGTTCCTCTCATGCACTTTCAATTATCGCAAAGTATGTGCTACAACATTTTTATCCTGCATCAACACAGAACCCAAACCAAAATGTGAAGCATCACAATAAATAATAAAATCTTTACCTTCGACCGGCAGGATCAAAATTGGGGCTGTGGTCAAGAGAGCTTTTAGCCTTTGGAAGTTCTCTTCACACTGGTCGGTCCACTCGAATGACACTTTCTTTTTAGTCAACCTGGTCAATTGAGTAGCAATAGAGACAAAGTTTCTCATGAACCGGCAATAGTGACTGGCTAGTCCCATAAAACTTCTAATCTCTGTTATAGAACTAGGCCTAGCCTAATTTTTAACTGTCTTAATCTTTTGTGGATCCACCATCACTCTTTTTTTCAAAATAACATGGCCTAAAAAGGCAACTGAAGGCAGCCAAAATTCACATTTAGACAATTTTGCATACAACCTTTGTCTGCCCAAAACCCCCAACATAATTTGAAGGTGATTTGCATGTTCCTATTCACTCTTTGAATACACCAGTATATCATCTATAAACACTATCAAAAACAAATACAGGAACGGTTTGAACACCTCATTCACCAAACTCATGAAAGATTCAGGTGCATTGGTTAACCCAAAGGACATTACTAAAAATTCATAGTGCCCATACCTGGTCTTAAAAGCTGTTTTGGATACATCCTTAGGTCGAATTTTCAACTGATGATACCCAGACCTGAGATTAATATTTGAGAAGATTGAAGCACCTTGTAGCTGGTCAAACAGGTCATTAATATGAGGCAAAGGGTATTTCTTTCGGATGGTAACCTTATTTAGTTGTCGGTAGTCAATACACATTCTCATACTACCATCCTTTTTCTTGACGAACAACACTGGAGCACCCCAAGGGGAAGCACTAGGATGAATGAACCCCTTATCAAAGAGCTCCTGAATCTGACCCTTAAGCTCTCTCAACTCTCTCGGAGCCATACGATAGAGAGGAATAGAAATTGGGTGAGTACCCAACTCTAAATCAATGCAGAAATCTATGTCTCAGTTAGGAGGCATACCAGGCAAGTCTGAAGGAAAGACCTCTGAAAATTAACACACTATTGGAAGAGACTAAATAGAAGGAAACTCTACTTCCACATTTCGTATATGGGTCAAATAGTCCAACCAACCCTGCCCCACCATTTTTCTAGCCTAGAGAAAAGATATGACCTTAGCTGAATTAGGCTTGTACACCCCTTCCCACTCTAAGTTTTCCTTCCCCGAGATCTCTAGAGCTACAATGTTTGCTTCGCAATTAAGTACAACAAAGTAGGAGGACAACCAAGTCATGCCTAAGATCACATTAAAATCTGTCATATCTGGGACCACTAAGTCCACCCAAGTCTGGTACCCCACAAACACAACAAAATAAGAACGATACATATGAATGACTATGACTGACTCTCCAATAGGGGTAGAAACATGAACAGAAGAATCCAACATATCACACAATACATCAAAACCCAAGAAATACCTCACAGACACATAGGAATAAGTAGAACCCAGATCAAATAAAACAGTAGTCATACGGTCACAGACAAAAATAGTACCTATGATAACTACGTTAGATGCCTCTACCTCAATTTTACTCGAGAATGCATAAAACTGAGTCCTTTCATCCTGATAGGCCACCTCCTTGCCTGGATGGACTGCTGACCTGCACTACTATCGCCTCGGTCCCCACATCCTCTCAGATTTCCTACTCGCCCACTTTGTGGACATCCTCTGCCACTATTTTCTCTAGTTGATGGGAGCATTGCTCGGGCCTATTGGGGTGCTGAAACTGTCTCGTGGGGGTGAGGGAACTTCCTCCATATATGGACAGGCTCTCCATAGTTAAAAAACCGCGATTAAAGGATGGTAGGCTACTTGGGAATGATGCTCCCTAACCCTCATGGGCCTGATGCTGCAGTGGACTACCTGAAAAACTACCAGTGAAAGCGGGCAGTGCTGACTGAATTGGTCGGGCAGCAATCACCAGCTTGCCTGACCCTCTGAAATAGGATCCTTGGAAGTTACCTACACTCTTGGGCCTTTTAGACAAAACCTTGGCTTGCCCATCCTTCTTCATACCTTCCATTTTCATAACAAAGTCTGTGACTTCGCTGAAATTCCTGCCGAATGAAGTCATATGAACAGAGAGTACCTGCAACTCGAGGTCCAATCCCTTCACAAATAAACTGGTTCTCTCCTCCTCGATAGTAACCAGCTGAGTAGCATACCTGGACAGGGCATGAAATTTAGCTTCATAAGCAGCCACTGATAACCCTTCCTACTTAAGGGCCATAAACTCATCTTTCTTCTTGTCTCTCAAAGTGCGGGGCATATACTTCTCTAAAAATAGAGCATGGAACTGAGCCTAAATGAGTGGGGTCAACACAGGTGAACGACACTCCACATAGGCCCTTTACCACTGTTTGACATCTTCTTGTAACTGGAAAGTCACAAACTCTACTTCATACTGATACACTATGCCCAATTTGTGTATCCTCTCATAGTAATCCAGAATAAACTCATAGGCATCCTCATTTTTAGTACCCTGAAAAACTGGAGGTTTGAGATTAAGGAACTTGGTGAGCATGTCATGCTCAGTACTTGTGATCATAGGACCCATTAAGGGCCTAAAGAAAGTATCTGTGCCCAGCACTGCATCTGTTGGTTGAACTGCAGCAGCAACCAGACGGTCAACATGAGTTGGTGCTGCGGGCATAGTGGGGATGGCACCAGTGCAAACTAGCCCACTTAGGAATGTCATGATCTGCTGGGCTAGGAGTGGATTTAGAGGAGGAATACCAACGAACTCAGCTTGGCCATCCTTCTCTTATACTACCTGTTCCTGCTCCTCTTAAGCTTCCACATCTCTGTCAAACTCAATCAGGGGAAAATGAGGGGCCTTGTACACCAGTAACTCCTCAATAAGGACCTCTACTCTGGAAGGTACTGCCCTTTCTCTACCCCTACCTCGCCTACCTATCCTATCTTTCTCTTTGCCACGCCCTCAAACTGCTAGCTCCACCTCGGGCTCAATTGGAGCTACTGGCCTAAAACTATTGAAATACGTGTTAATCATCTGAGGAAAAGAGAGTGAAAGTGATTAGATACCAATTTGAATCACCATATACCAATTAGAATCAAGTTATAGCACCAAAGAAGGAAAACAGTGAAAATTTTCCTAAAATCCAATAGCCTCTCGAAGAAAAGTACAGACGTTTCCATACCATTCCGCGAGACTCTACTAGACGTATTTTGGTACGACAATATCAACAAACCTAGCCTTTGATACTAACTTTTTTACGACCTCAACCCGCCATGACTGACACCCACAACACTTATTCTAGTGGGAGAACCATTCTAACAACCCAATAACAATAATCACAAAAGACACAAGTTAAGGATTGCGGAAGCAGATATCAACCAGAGTAATGTTGAGTTCCCATAAACTCAGCCAACCAAGTTGATAATAATAAAGTGCAGAAGTAAACACATCCTAGAAACTGAAAGTCATCATACAAAAACTCTAACCTAACAAGTCTAGAACAGGAGTACAACTCCAAGTAGAATCAAATCAATAAACAGAACATTGTCTAAACATCTAAGTCCTAGAAGAGAAAAGGACTAGAACAAAGATAGAAAAGTACCCGACAGCACGATAAAATAGCTCATCCTTGAACTTTGAATAACCTGTTAATTCTCCAACCGAGGTCTCTTTGCTACTGGCTGAATATGCCTTGTACTCAATAAAAAGGCAGACCAAGAGTAGTATCAGTACAAAAAATCAAGGTGTACTACAATCAACTTTGTGTTAGAACGTGACGCTGATCTATGTATTTGTCAGAATGTGACCTTCGATCCAAATATGTGTCGGAATATGACACCCAATCCAAGTATGTGTCAAAATGTGAGACCCAATCCCATGATATCACAATCAAAAAAACATACAATGTTTATAATATTTATACCACCAAGAACAGGTTCATCAATATAATAGGCCAGTAAGTGATCATTTCACACATAATCTAGCATGTTTATCTATTCATATACACACATGCACATCATAAAGTAATTTAACAAGTATATGAAACACATACAGGAAACTAGACCATCACCTACCTCAAATTCAAGCTTTCAGAACCTCATAACGCAATAGCCTTTCCTTTCCGGGTTTATTCTCCTCATTCTTGGTCTAGCAACATTAAATACATATCAAGGATCAATATAATGGCCTAACTATCAATAAATATAACATAATTTCATTCTCTAGGCCAAACCCATGATCCTAACCTTACCCTAGGGCTATTTTCCACCTTAAATTTTCAGTCCAAATCCTCCCCTAATGCTTATCACCCCTAAGAATCAAAGTATAAATGTAGGGAGTAAAAACCTTACCTTAAGCGTGAAAATCTGTGGAAAATAAATTGAAATTTCCCTAGGTCACCTTTTGGGGTTTCAGAAACTTAACTTGTAGAAAGAGACCGTTTCTAGTCTTTTTCACGACATAAGTCGCGACTGTTCTGCTCTGGCGGGAATAATCCCGCCCTGGCGGGATAGGAAGAAACAGAGAGCTCGAAGTTTGTTCTCCAAGCTCCCCTTTCACAACATCCCCCCTTCACGGATGTATTAAAATATACTCCCCATGCAAACTTTAATTGTGAGAGTTTTACTCATCCGAATGCGATTTCGCGAGCCGTAAAATACTCTGTATTGCCTTGGCTATCAGCCTGTCTAATCAATTTATAAATTTGACCTCTCATTGTTCACGTGATCATCCTAAACTTCACCTGACTCATAATTCGTTCAAGTCTGGCTTAGGTTCAATTTTTCCGAAGTTATTACCCAAAGAGTTCTGGCCTGAAATCCTTCCCCATTGGTCTATTCGTAACAACGGTAGCAAGAAGTTATAGGTTGGAGAAACAACTAATAAATAAGGACGTGAACACTCGTAAAAAAGCAATAGTTCGATATGTTTTTGATCATTAACTCAAATTAAAAGTATTTTTTCGGTTAAAAAAAGATATTCATTTTAGATAGTTAAGACTTCTGATCAAACTCTTGGAAAAACAATTCTTAAATGATTTTGAGTAATAATTTGAAGTTATTTTTTAAAAGTTACAAAAAAATTAGGTTTTTCTTGGAAGTATTTTAAAAATTTTGCCCAAACACAATTTGTTGTTGTTATTATAAAATAATACTACCTCCATCCCATATTAGATAGGCATCTTAGTAAAAATGTTTGTCCCATATTACTTGATTACTTACTAAATCAAGATAGAGTTGATTAATTTTTTCTATTTTACCTCTACAATTAATATGACCTTTTGAATGTAAATAATTTCCAATACTAGCTATTTCTATAATCTATGTATATTGCATTGATATAAACAAAGAGCAAAATGATAATGTATTTCAATATATTAATGATTTTTTAATCACCGTGTAAAGTTGAAAGTGTCCATCTAATATGGGATGAAGGTAGTAATAATGATACATAGATAGCAAAGAAAAGAAATTATAATAAAGGAAGAGGAAGAGAGAGAGAAATAATATGATAGAACAAGAAAGTAGAGTAGTAAATTTTTTTTGTGTTTCGTATTGCAGGTGTGATGTCCTTTTATAGGCAAAAGTTATTGAAAAATGATCAATCTACAGTAACAAAATGCGTGAGCTATAGTGAAAGTACTATTCATGTACAGTGAAAGTACTATTGATCTACAGTAACAGTAGGTCTTATGAACATCCACTTATTTACAACAATCCCTCTTGAATGTTCATGTACAAAAGAAAAATATGTGCATAATTATTTGAAATAAGCGTTGATTGCTGCCTCATTACTTTTAATGATGAAGACTATAATTCTATCCTCTCTACTTAAGCTACTTGTAAGTTGCATTCTTGATTGGAAGTCCATCAAAAGATAATGTGTCTCGTTAAAACTTTACTAGAAAAATATCTTGTGGGAAAAAGTTCTAATAAAGGTAAAAGACTACACATATCCAGTAATACGCATTGGTAGTTTCCTCATTCAAAACCTTACCAGAAAAATTCAATGGGAAAAAACTTCGGCTAAGGAAAATAGAGTGCAGCGCATAATATACTTCCCTTGATTAAAACATCACTTAATTCTTGTGAAGGATGCCCTTCAATCTTGTTCTTAGTTTTCCAAATTTTGATATTGATTGTAACTTTGTGACCAAATCATATTCATGAATATGTTGCATCCTTGAGCATATCCTGATATGTTATTTTCTTGTCTCTTAGATGTGTCGAGTCTTTGGGTTCAGCCAAATACATTCGTGACAATCACTTAGTTTATAACCTTGTCGATATAGACGAATTGCTCATTCGGCTTGTTTGTAGTAATAGTCAAGTGACAGACTTTCTTGATAATAATTTACTGTCTTGTAGAATAACATGATTGATAGTATGAAAGCAGATAACTTTTTTGAGATCAAACTTCATATTAATCAAATAATTTCCTACAGTTTCATAACCAATAAACCTTGACACGATGGGTTAGAATAAATAAATTTATAAATCATTATTTGATTCACTTTGATATCTCTATCGATAAGAGTGATAATATATTTTGCATATAAATAAATAAAACTATAATATCATGAATGGTAATAGCAGGATACATAAGTGCACCAATTGCACTATGAAATGGTACTTTTTAACCATTTTAATATGATCATAATTGATCTCACAACTATTGGGGTACTCAATAGAATCACTTTAGAATCTTTTAAATTCTTCAAGAATTTTCATATAATTTTTTTTACGTGTCTGGCTAGACATGAAAACCATTTGTTATACGTATTCAAGCTTTTCATATATTTTCAGACTGAAAGAAACTTCATTGCATCCACCATAGGAGAACACATCTCCATACAATAATGTCACGACTTTAGCGTAAAATTTTATGCCCCAAGGTGCAAGCCGTATTTTTTATTTTTATTTAATTTTTTTCATAATCATCTATTTGTACCCCACTAACATTATATCTTGGTATATGGACGATAGGTCCAGAACATTACTTTTTCAAGTGAAATATAATATACTTGGATTGCGTATTTTCTTGTCCAATCATTAATCTATCGATACTATTTGACACATTTGAATTCAAGATCCTTGTCATCATTTATAATTTTGAGCACTATATTATATCAAAGATATCATCGATGGTCATTTGATATCGATTCCAACATGACATAACTTATTTAGATCTTTTTATTTTTCATTATTTTGAGGTACTTGAACCTTTGCCAAGGTTTTATGAAGTGTTATGTCATGGTGCTCCTTTTAAAACACTTGCCTCATTATTATGACTATCTTGATCATTTGTTCCTCTTCTTTTTCAAGAAGTTTTATCTTTTGAGCCCATTAGTCAACCACGCTTTAGGTGTGCCGTAACTAATTATGTCCTTCAAAGACTTTTCATTGGAGCATTTATAACTGGATTATAACATAAGGTCAGTAAAAGCGTTTGACAATTGACTTAAATTATCTTTTCAATGAGGATCATACCAATGATAATTCATTATGTATAACTTCCAGTTTCTTATCATTTCTCCCCCTAATGTTAGAAAATCTAACATTCACCACACCTTATTTGGGGACTCATCTTTGTGCATTGTATAATGGTGGAACAATTGAATCATATACCGCACATTTAATTTAGATGAGAATTATTTGGTTCCTGACCCTGAATCAATTATGATAGGGGATCCTTATTGGTTTGATGCGTACATGTGTTTCTATATTTTAAATAATATATCTCATACCAAATTTATTTTAAAAGTTTTATTCTCATAACCAATGGTTTAGCTATAATTGAAGGCATATAATTTTTGCTTAAACCCACTTGAATATAACCAGCATCATCATTATAATTTTATAATGTGCACTTGATTTAACATTTGGGCAAACAACCTTGCAAAATTCAAATTGCAAGTTGATAACAAAGTCCATGTGACCATAACATAGATGCATCTATTAAAATCATATAATAGTTAACGGTCTACATGGCATGTGAATGAGATCATATTTACCTTTTTATAGATTTTAAAATTCAGGGGATACAATCTCAATCTTAGTTGGTGCACTTATTATTTTATCATGAGAACAAACAACACTAGAGAATGCTTGAAGAATTTATTATTTCTTCAATATAGATAACCACATGAATTCTCAATTATTTTCGCATCATATTTGAATCGGAATGGTCAATTGATCATTCCAATTGATATTTATTTCAGTAAACTTCTAGTTTACTTTTGCATGTGATTTCATCATCATGCTCATATTTATGTACCACAAACAATATGAAAAATGGGTAATCTTTCACATAAAAAATTTATAAC
Source organism: Solanum dulcamara (assembly GCF_947179165.1). Taxonomy (NCBI): domain Eukaryota; kingdom Viridiplantae; phylum Streptophyta; class Magnoliopsida; order Solanales; family Solanaceae; genus Solanum; species Solanum dulcamara. Next base: position 72,931,340 of record NC_077243.1, on the reverse strand, counting down.
CCACTTTGATTGTAGTAATATGAAGATCTTAAATCTTCCCATATTTTATAGTCTCAATATAATTTATTTTTCTTTGACTATTACTTTACAACTTAAAAATTTTCTTTTGAGACTTACTACAACTTCATAATCGTTAACAATTTTTTATTTTTTATTTTTTTTGATAGTAGAACATTAGTTCACAAAATTTCACAATTAATTGTGGATCCATGTGGTGAATATCTCCTTCTAGTAGAGATTTATATCATCATTGTTATGGTTAAAATTATTACAAACAAAACTTGTTTCTTGATTTACTTTTTCCATTAACATACATATATATTTATACCAGGCAAAATATTTTTGGGGTACAACTGTACATAATAACCAATGATAAAATTGTGTGGCCAAGAATTATTTCTTTCTTTTGTACTTTTGGTAGTTCATAACATACCACAATATTTGTGATGTACTAAAGGTACTTGACCAATGATAATTTATATCAAAAATTTATTTCTCTCAAACCACCCATAGAGGGGAGTTGTGACATTTATCCAATGAACATGTCATTATTCATAATTTTCATCATCTCTTGACACATTCACTTTCAAGAATGGTCGAGCATTCACAATACTTATCACAAGTCACATTCTCTTCAATAAATGGACTATAATCATATGTATGTGCATCATAATTTTTTATTAGAAGTTCATTTTCATGCTTTAAAATTTATCATATATTTATATGACACACCTAAACATCATCTTTTAAAGTCAATTGTATCAGCACTTTATCTCCCTCTTCTTTGATGGAGGATTTATAAGTTTATAAAGTTATTGGTTTGCAACAACCATGTGTCTGTTGACCTTTCGTACAATTTTGATGATAAATATTACCTTCCCTCTTTGAAAGACAATTTTGAGAACTCATATTGTTCTTTCTTTTATAATCATCACAATGATGACTATTATTATTCTGTTCTTTCATGCTCATATTCATATAAAATTATTTTGTCATCTTTCAGACTTTCCATCTATTGCTATCACATTTTTTGTTAAGAATGGAGCATATTCAATAGATAGATTTCATAATTTTTATCAAGAGCATATCAATTTTCTCAATCATCATTATATCATCAATTATTCATATAAAGCATTAGGCCAAAATACGACGAGAGTTGAACCCAATATTATCATACCCTATGTCTTATTTTGTTAGTGTGATGAGACTTGCATCTATCAGAATACCTTTAATCAATGACATTATAGGTCAAAGTGCCATAAAACTAACTCTTTAGCCTTTAAACATACTCCCACTTTATAACTTTATACATAATTAAATTAAGTTTCAATAAAAAAATACAACTGCATAACTTATCATTCATATACTTTCGAGTTCAAAATTTTAGTGGATGGGATCACATAAATATGATAGCGTGAAAGCAAATTAAAATTTCATATCTTCAAGTCATTTCTTTTACTAACAATCAAGAATAATTCAGCTAAATAATATATTTCAATGTAATATCAATCCTGGACTGGGTGTTTAATTAGTTGGCTTCTTTTTTTGGATGCACATCTATTTAAACAAAATAATAGTGAAACACATAAAGCATTATTATTATTACGATCATCTTGTTAAAGAGTGAAAACTATAAACCGTTAATTAAAATTAACATATTAATAAAAGTTTTGTACCAGCCATTATGAACTCAAAATCCTTGATTCTTGTTAGCGGAAACGTTAAAATATAAAAAATAAGAAAGAACAACAATATTTAACGTGGTTTTTATCAAAATGATCCTACGTCCACTAGAAAAGAACTGCCTTTATATTAAAAAAGAAATGAGAGAGATCCCAAATACATCTAAGAGAATTGCTTTATCAATTCTCTACTCTTTTAATATATTTTACAAATGCCTTAGAATATGAGAAGACAAGTGAGATATGTGATGAGAGGTGTGTTTCAAATGAATCAAAAGCTATCTATTTATAGGAATAAATTCTTGTTCTTTATGTCATCCATGACATCATATTCTTGTTAAGATGTCAAAGTTTACCAAACTTTCACCTAATAAGTTGTTACATTAAGTCAAAGTTTACCAAACTTTTACCTACCAAGTTGCTACATTAATTTATCTAGAATCTTGTCAATTTTAACAAATCTCCACCTTGGCAAGATTCTCCATTTTTAACTTTCTCTTAATAACTTTTGATTTTGTCTTCAACCTCAACTCTTTCAATCTCCACCATGGTTTGTGTTCCGAGCATCCGTATAAACAACTCCCGCCAAAACTTCTAAGCTTACTGGGAAATCTCGTTGTAAGAAATAAGATAAATCAAACCTTTGTTGAACACACTAGCACCATCTAGCAGTTGTTCTCCCAGAGTTGCATCAGTTGATGCATACTCCCGCCAAGTCCTTGCAGTGTGCAAACTTGGCAAGCGACACTATCTTGGTCAACATGTCTGCATCATTTTCGTCTGTGATAACCTTCTCGGCCTTGATAGCTCCCTCTTTAATGACATCTTAAATGAAATAGAATCTGACATCAATATGTTTGGTGCACTCATGAAATTTGATTTTTAATCAAAGGAATAACACTTTGACTATCATATCTTAGAGTTGATTCCACTGAACAAAACTCAATTCTGCCACCAAATCTTTCAACCAGATAGCTTTTTTCACTACCTCTGTTGCTTCCATATATTCTATCTCTGTTGTAGACAAAGTGACAATTGACTATAAAGTCGATTTCCAACTAACAACACTGCCAACGAGAGTAAAGATGTATCCATTTGTGGACCTTCTTCTATTAAAATCCTCTGCATAGTCAAAATTCACATAACCGAAAATTGAAATACCTTCACTTTTTCGAAAGGTTAGGCCAACATCAGAAGCTCCTTTGAGATATCTCAGTATCTACTTGACAGCTTTCCAATGCCTTTTTCCTGGATTGGTCATGTACCTGCTTACCACACTTACAGATTGAGCAATATCTGGATGTGTGCACACCATAGCATACATAATGCTACCAACTGCGCTAGTATAAGGAAATTTTGACTTATGCTCCACCTCCCTCAAATTGAGGTAGTTGTAACTCTGAAAGCTTAAAATGAGAAGTTAACGGTGTACTTACAGGCTTGATCATCTGCATATTGAACCTCTCAAGAACCTTTTCGATGTACCTCTTCTAAGAAAGATGTACAACACCATTTTCTATTGAAATCTCTATTCTAAGAATTTTCTTTACAGCTCCCAAATCCTTTATGTCAAATTCCTTGCTCAACAGTTTCTTTAAAATATTTATCTCTGTGATGTTGTTAGTAGCAATAAGCATATCATCAATATGTAACAGTAAATAAATCATAAAGTTACTAGACATTTTCTTGTGATACACACAATTATCAAATACACTCCTCGAGAATCCATATATAGTCATGAACACATCAAAAACTTTGTACCACTGTCTAGGGAATTGCTTCAAACCATATAAAGACTTCTTCAGTTGGCATACACAATCTTCTTTTCCCTCAGCTAGGAAACCTTCAGGATGATCTATATAGATTATCTCTTCTAGATTAGCGTGTAAGAAAGCATTTTTGACTTCTAGCTGTTGAAGCTCCAAATTAAATTGTGCAACTAATGCTAGTAGCATGTGAATTGAGCTATGTTTTACGACTGGAGAGAATATCTCATTATAGTCATTTTCCTTCTTCTGAATGAAACCCTTTGTAACAATCTCGCCTTGAACCTAGCATCTTCCACTTCTAGAATACCTTCTTTCTTTCTGTAGATCCATTTGTATCCAACTGTCTTCTTCCACTTTGACCTTTCAACTAAGACCCATGTTTCATTTTTGTGAAGAGACTCCATCTCTTCCATCATGGCTAATCGCCATTGTGCAATATCTTTGCAAGAAGTTGCTTCAACATACAAAGAGGGTTTGAGGTCTTTAATCTCTTCTTCTGCAGCTACGAACGTGTATGCAATCATATTTGCTTTCTCTATAAGACGTTCCAATTTTTGTATCTGCCTTTTGTCCCTTCCCTTCGCAACTATGTATGGTTCATTGACAGCATGTTCTTCAAGATCTGCATCTTTTAACTCATCAACTTGAGTTTCTTGATTCTTTTCTTTGTAATGCTCTACTGGAAGCTCCACCTGCTCGTTGTTCTTATTTTTTGATAACTCCACAGAAAATTTCTGAGAATCAAGTATATAGGATTCATCAAAGGTAATATCTCTACTAACTATAAATTTGAGTAAAGACAAACACCAAAGTTTGTACCTTTTTATTCCATCTACATACCTTACGAATATGACCTTTTTAGCCCTTGGTTCAATCTTTCCTTCGTTAATATGATAATAAGCTGGACACCTAAATATTCGCAGGTATGAATAGTTAGAGGGTTCACCTGACCTACCTCATTCAGAGTCTTAAAGTCAATAGTTGAAGCTGGATATCGATTGACAATATGAGAAGTAGTGTGAAATGCTTCAGCCCAAAACACTTTGTACATTTTAGCTTGTAAAAGCATACAGCGAGCCTTCTCAAGAAGAGGTTTATTCATCCTCTAGGAAACTCCATTCTGCTGTGGTGTGTGCTTGATCGTCTTATGTCTTGTGATCCCATGAATCTTGCAGAAATTATTGAACTCTTCATTGCAAAACTCCAAGCCATTATCTGTGCAAAAATACTTGATTTTTCTCTCTATTTAATTCTCAACCAAAATCTTTCATTCTTTAAATACTTCAAAAGCATTACTTTTTGCCTTCAAGAAATACATCCAAACCTTTCGTGAAAAATCATCAATGAATGTGAGAAGATACATTTTTCCTTCCTTCGATGGAAGCTGAGAGGGACCCCATAAATCTGAATGAATGTAGTCTAGTACTCCTCCCGTTTTGTGCTTGTAGTGCTGAAACTGACCTTCTTCTGCTTCTCTAGGACGCAATGCTCACAAAATTCAAGTGTGCTCATTTTCTTACTGTTCAAAATATTATGTTTTCTCAACATCTCCACTCCTCGGGCACTCATATGGCCCAGTCTCATGTGCCATAATCTTGCCTTATCATCATCAGATAACTACTACATTGTATATGCATTAACAGAGCCAACAATGGTGCTTCCTACTAGTGTGTAGAGGCTATCCTCCAGCTTGCCCTTCAGCATGACTAAAGAACTTTTAGTGACCTTCATTGTACCTCATTCGCTCATGTACTTGTAGCCTTGTTTATCCAAAGTACCGAAGGAGATCAAATTCTTCTTCAGATCAGGAACATGACGGACTTCTGAAATAGTCCTCACGATTCCATCATGGTAGCGAACCCGATTTGAACTAATTCCAACTATTTTACAAGTTGCATTATTGTCCATTACTACAGCTCCTCCACTTGTCTCATAGTTGCTGAACCAATCTTTTCGAAATATCATATGCAAAGTACAACCAGAGTCTAACACCCATTTATTGTCATAGACTCCACTATTGCATGATGTTGTTAGTACATATTCATCATCAAAATTATGTACCTGCTCAATAATGGATGCACTCTCCTTTTCGTTAGACTTTGACATAGGACAATCTTGTTCAAAGTGTCCCTTCCTATGACAGACCCAACACTCCACATTCTTCTTGTTCACACAAGACTTTGATCTGTGCTTTAATTTTCTCATTTCCTGTTGGCTAGTGCGACCTCTCACAAAGAGCCTACTAACTTCATTATCTTTGTCTGCTTAAAAATGTCTATGCACATCACAAGAGTTAAGTGTTTGCCGCACTTGCTCAAGAGTGATAGGCGCCTTGATTTACATTATTGAATTCTCAATATCACGATATTTTGAAGTCAATAAAAATAGCAAAGCACATGCAAGTGTCTCCTCATCTTTCTTAATTTCGGCAATTTGTAAGTCCATCACAAGTTTATTGAATGCATCTAGATGGTCTTGCAACAAAGTACCTGACTCCATCTAAAATGTGTGAAGACGCGCTTGTAACAATATCCTTGTTATAACCGACCGGTCCTGGTAAAGCCTTTCCAACCTATCCCATAATTATTTGGCCATCTCCTCGGTACTTGTACTCACTTTACAGAGCACGTTAGGTGCAAAGGACAGTTGGGTTGCACTCATGCATCTCTTTCAATCTTTGCCTTGTCGAAAACCAATATGGTGTCGAGGTACTTTCCATCAATATCATGGATTGAAACTTCTCTCTGCAGTAACGCCATCATTTGAATTTTCCAGATATTAAAGATGTTGCGCTGACTAAATCTATCAATTTCAAACTTTATGGAACTCATTGTTACTTTTTCTTCCTCTTCTACTACAAAGTATTTAGAAATACAGGAAATCAAGTAATTCTTTTCTGATGTGGAAGTTCAGACTGTGCTGCAACCATAGAGCATACTCAGATAGAACTTTGGCTTTGATATCAATTGTTAGCGAAAATGTGAAAATAAAAAGAACAAGAAAGAATAACAATATTTAAAGTGGTTTGGATCAGAATGATCCTACGTCCACCAGAGAACAACTGTTTTTATATTAACAAAGAAACGGGAGAGATCCCAAATACATCTAAGAGAATTACCTTATCAATTCTCTACCCTTCTAATGTATTTTACAAATGCCTTCGAATATGAGAAGATAAGTGAGAGATGTGATTGTTTTCACCCAATTTTAATCCTCCACAATGCAAATTAGCTATCGAGTTTCTTTAAATTTCAAACATTTTTTAAATAATTAGCTTTTATAAAAATAAAGATATTTTCATGTTATTCTTAACTATTTTTATAAATTTTAATATAATATATATATTTCTATATAACTATATCTTTGATTACTATTTATGTGGTTATTCGAAAATTATCTCAAAAGATTTTATTTTTTACTAAATACAATGTTAGTTAGGTTAGTTTAATTATAGTTTGTGTTTTTGAAATTTTTAGTTTTTTCTAAAAAAAAAAAACCCCATTCTCCCAAATCGATAATTGATGAAGAATTTGGGGTTTTTGGAGCCTATATAAAGGCTCATATTCTCATTAAGAAAAGGAAGAAGTGGGAGATTTTTTTAGCCACTCCAACGTTAGAAATTTTCTTAACTTAGCTAGGATTTTGGACTCTTGTCCCCATCCTAAAAGTTATAAAAATTTATAGCTTTCAATCTATATTTTTCTTCGAAGAAAAATATGAGATTGAAGTTGAAATTTAGGCTAAGAACATTGTTCTTATAACATCGAACCCACGAAGGTTCGAGTCTAAATTTTCAATTTTTCTTTTTGTGGATTGAAGTTTCATCAAGCTCTTGGGTGGTGGCGAAGTTGTCTTCTGCTCGTCGTCTTCAGTCTCGCTGCTCGGAAAGAGATAAAATATTTTCTTAGCTTTATTTTATTTAATTATTTTATATTTTATATTTAGTTGATTTGTAGTATTTTTTTTAGTTAGCATATATTAAGAATAATTAGATTAATGATATGAATTTCTTATAGTTAATGTGTGTTAGGATTAATTAGCTAGCATGTGTTAGGATTATTTAATGAAAGCTTTTAGTTTTGTTCATTATTTTTCCAAGAGTTTTCTTTGATAATATAGATTTTTATGCTTTCAATTTCTCCTTTTAACATGATTTAGATAACAAAAATATGATTAAGTTATTATTTAGTCAGAACTTTCTTGGCCTAATTGATTTAATTCTTTCTTTAAAATTTGAGTTAGTATAACGTATATATTAATTCTGTGTCTTTTAGTTACTTGAATATATTTCTTCTTTCTTTTTCTTTGTCTACATATAATATATGTTGTTAGTCACATCTAGGATGCCCATCAATTTGATACATTAACATATCATAATATATTTCTTGGTTTAGCTTAAAATGAATAGATGCTTATGTAATTTTATTTTGGTGCATGTGATATCGATTCGAGTCCATTTTGGACTCCATCCTTGCATATTTTTGAGTTTTGAGTCTCTCATCATTTTGCTCAAATTGCTGGAAAGTTGATACATGGAAAGGAAGCTAATATACATAATTTGAATATTGATATTAGGCTGTATACACATAATACAGGTGGAAAACAGTGTTGTATACACTGATATACAGTATATATACAATTTGATATGCAAGAAAATAATATTGTATACACTAATATACAATGTATATACAGAAAAAAATAGGTGCTATACAGTGTGTATACAGTTCGATATACAAAAATAATATTATATACACCATATACAGTGTATACACAGTCTGATATACAGTGTATATACAACCGCGATATATAGTGGAATTGTGCATAAGGCCCAAAACGCAGATGACCCAACATCTTAGTCCAAGCGTACAGAAACTAAGTGTTAGGCCATATTTTCATGTGTTATTTATTGTTTATTTATATTGATTCGGATTGTAATAATTTATTTACTTATATTATTTATGTTTGCTTAGATATTAATTTTAATTTGTTTTAACTTAATTAGATTCCCCTAAAGGTAAACCAATTCATGTTAATTTACTCTTTAAATGATTTTCTACCTTTACTTAGTTATTTGATAAACTTTTTACTTTTTTTTATATACATGCATATTATTTTCAATGTTTAAGTTTGATCATTTTTTTTTTAAAATAATTTTAAAGTCTTCGTTTCTTTTTAAATTAATATTTTTAAAAGTTAGTCAAATAATTTTTCAAATCGTCAGATAACTGCGCGTTAGCGGCCACTTTGAATGCTTAACACATTCTCAAAATGAAAATAAGAATCTCGTACATTTTTCTCTAAATTTTTAAGACTTAAATTTGTTAGGGTTTTTTAAATTAAGTTTTCTTAATTTCTTTAAAAAAATAAGTAGTGATTCTTCTGTTCTAAAATTAATTTTTTCTCCATAAAGTTAAAATTAATTTTAAACCATTCTTTTTTGACATAACAGTGATGAAAGGTGTGTTTCAAATGAATCTAGAGCTACCTATTTATAGAAATAAATTCTTGCTCTTGATGGCATTCATGGTATCACATTCTTGTCAAGATATCAAAGTTTACCAAACTTTCACCTACCAAGTTGATACATTAAGTCAAAGTTTACCAAACTGTCACCTACCAAGTTGCTACATTAATTTATCTAGAATCTTGTCCATTTTAACAATTCTTAATAGTAGTTCATAAATAAAAAACATGACACACCAAAATTTTTGTTACCCAATATAATTTTTTTTTACTTCCCACTCTAAAAGCAAATAGTACCCTGTTCTTCTTTAATTATTCTCCCTTTATCCGAAAGGACAAACCTTAAGGCCATATACTTGCTTCTCAATGTATAACTAAAAGGCATATAACACTCCTTTACAATACAAAATAGGTAGAGAATCTCTATTATTAAGAAAATATTTTTTTTCGTATTTTATTTTCCAAAAACAATAAAAAAAATCACAAAACAATAGATCTTGCTATTTTAAGATTTTCCACAAAAAAAAACTTTACTTTGAAAGATCGTTCCTGATACTTGACCAGATTGATCAAGAACATACCTTATAGGAATACATATTTATGTTCTTTTACCTGCCATGACAAAGGGGGGTAATACTCCAAAAAAATAATAAACATGTAAAAGAGATAATATAATCAGAATTGCAAACCACAAGAAGTAATTGTAAAATAAAATTGAAATGAGTTACCCAATTTAATTCTTTGAACGATCCAACAAATTATCCACAAGTCCATCATGACCAACACCAGAAATCACGGATAGAAAAAGTTGAGATAACCCCTCAGTTGGTTAGAACATTGTGCTGATAACGTATTATAAAATAATAATAATGATATATAGATAGCAAAGAAAAGAAATTATAATAAAGGAAGAGGAAGAGGAAGAGAGAGAGAGAAATTATATGACTGAACGAGAAAGTAGAGTAGTAATTTTTTTCTGTGTGTTTCGTGTTGCAGATGTGATGCCCTTTTATAGGCAAAAATTGTTTACAACAGTTTTAATATTGTAAATATATTTTTCAAGTTATTAAGTCAAACACGTTGATATTTTTAAAAGTAAACAAATAATTAAGTCTCATTCTCAAATAAGTTAAGTTAGACTATGTGAATTCTCATTTCGTCATTTAAACTCATATCATATTGTCATCATGACAAACAAAATAAAAGTGAAAAATACGATAAATGTACATATATAAGTAATACAACTAATAATAAAAGTTTCATATGAGTCTAAATCTATCTTCAACTAGTAGCTATCATATATATGGATCTTTTCTTTAATTGTGTACTAGCTATATATATATAAGCCAAGTGTATATTGATACTACACAATTGCAAGTCTTTTGATACCATTTTCTTTCATATGATTTTAGGTCTATCTTGATTACTTTTTAGCACAATTCACTTATCATAGTTTCACACTTATGAATCAGTGCGGCATCTATAGGTCTATGTAGAACAGTATATTCAAGTCATCTCAAGCAACCTTCTCATATTTTATTCTTAATGTATGTGCTAACACACCATGATTGTATGTGCTAACACACCATGATCTCTGAATCTACATTCAAGATGTGATATTTTGATGATTGGCAGGCTTTGCACAAGTGACATCAATGTGAAGAAGTAAAAATAGAGATCAAGAACTAGGTCCTCAACAGATCTCTACAAAGAAGTGAAGAAATTAACAACATTATTATAGAAACTCATCAAAGAACTTGTTCCTCTAGCAGAAACTGAAGACTATATTAAAGAAGTTATTTCATGAAGAGTACTTACAAAATTGAGATTATGACTCAATTCAATTCTACAAGGTATACTACAGTTTAAGATATGAAAAATAGTAAAATACTATCATAAATTGAACAAGTAAAATTAGGAGAGAGAAGCTCGATATGTGAAGAAGATTCAAATCAAGTCAAACTAGAATTTATTTCATGAAAAGATTTGAACCAATTTGCATGTGGATTAGAGAACTACAAAATGGTTATTTATTCCTATATAAACAACACAACATAAAGCTTTGGTGTAATTGATCTCACTCAAAAAGAGTCGTCACAGTGAGAGTCTCAACACAAAGAGTATCGAAGAAGAAGCTACATAGTAATAGAACCAAAGACTTTGTTCCTATCAAGTTTAATTTATTTATGTTGATCTTGAGTAATTGAAATAATTAGTTTATTTAAGGGTGTCAAAACAAAGTCTTGATTGCTTTCTTAGTTGATTGAAGTGGGTGTTACTTTGTAGGGACTTTATTAACGTAGTAGAGTTATTGAAGATAAGAGTTAAGAGGGTAGAGGTTGAAACTGTTGGGACAGTTCCTTAGGTGTTACAAGGTGATTATATACCTTAAATTGCTTGAGATTAGTGGAGAGTTTGAAAAAGTCCTATAAACATAGGGTGTGATTTTTGTCTCCCTTAACAAGGAGTTTTTTTTACATTAAATACTTATTTTGCAATTTACATTCTTGCATAACTGCTCAAAGAACTTGGTTCAAGTTCTTTGTGTGATTAGGTCGCAGTCAAACTAATAACGTTTTACTTGCATCTTCTGGCGAATATGATAATTTCTAGTATATAATCTGGTATAACCATACATTCATCTTAACATCTGCAATACTCATTTTATAAATATGTTGTACTTTAGCAACTCAACAATCACTGCTATATAAAATAAAATGGTCTTATAGCTGATAGTGAATATTGGGTTATCAAAATCCAATATATCGACAAGATGAATGATGCATAAAATATGAATGCTAAGATGAATATGTTGTTATATTAGATGTTAAGTTGGATGTACGGTCATACTAAATTAGTAGAACGAAGACAACAACGAACATAAAACTTGATACTTTTTTCAAAAGTACTTTTAATAAAATTATTTTTCAAAATGAACAAATTTTAGAAGTTTGTCAAAAGTATGTACATGCTAAAAATCTCCTTATTTAGTCAAACAACTTTTCTAATTTAATTTTGTAGGGTGACCAAAGGGCAATATAATAATTTTCTCTTAGGAGAAGGATTGAGAACAACTACATATCTCGTGCTTCTCCATGTCAATCAGCTTTATTTGACAAACTTTATCTGCTAAGATCCAACTTACTATAATAATTACCATTGATATAAATTATTATTATTATTGAATAGTTAGTGAAAAGATGGGTGGCATTAGGTGATGATTCTGCATGACTCACATTGTTTGCATGGGACACAATCACACAACTTTAGCCCCGGGTTCCACTATATTATTAAAAATACATTAAATTATCTAATTGTTTTTTCAAATGAGTGAAATTTTAATTCTGTCCTTTAAATACATTTATTTTTATTTTTAACAATTAAATTTATATTTAGCGGGATATAAGTTTTTTAAGAGCGCGAGACTTGTGTGGATATGATGATGTGAAAAAATGATCTATTTTTAATAGGTAAAGGATATTTTTGATCTAATAAGTGGAAGAAGAGACAAATTTGATCTAATAGGTGGAAGCAGGAGCGGAGCCACCCTTGGGCAAGATCAAAATTTAGTATAATGAATATATATACAAGTGTTGATACTCCTTGAAGCAAGTTAAAGCTTTAGTATAGTAGTTAAGGGGTTGCATTAATTACTTGAGATTGTGTTTTCTATCCTTGATAACAACATATATTTTTTTACTTTATATTTTGACACCCTTTAATAAAAATTCTGGCTCTACTATTGGATGGAAGGGGGACATTATTGAACTATTTCTAATATGTTGAAGATGTTTTTGAACCTTTTCCATTAATTAAATAAATAAATTTTTCATATTGTACACTTGAAAATATATTGTACTTCCTATTAGTTTGTATTAGTTTTCAAGTAATACCAACTTGTCGTATATATGCATATTATTATTTTTAAAAGAAATTTTAGTATTTTTATATTTTTAAAATATTTAATTTAATCGTTCTAATTTTAGCTTTATTGACATAACATTGTCTTGACCGTTGACATAAAAATCCACAAAGAAAAAAAATATGAAAGAACGTGTGTAGCTCTCACGCTCATTTAATAGAAGATTAATTTTAATTTTTTAATTTGTATATATTTAACTAACTCTTTCTATCTCCAAATATTTATCATATTTTTCTTTTTAAAAAATTATTTAACTAAATTTTGAAGCTAAATATGATTATAAACACATTAAACTACTATTAGTTAAAATTCAAGAAATTTAAATTTTGGAAAATGAAAAGTTACACAAGTTTCTTTTTCCTATATATTGATTTGGATATGTGTTATGTGAGACTGAAAGTCTATCAAAAATAATTTCTTTTTCTTCACAAGTTAGAAATAACGTTGCTATATATATACCATTCTCCTCATACCCTACTTATAAAATTCATTGGATATATTGTTATTCGGAAAAAAAAATAAGTATTTTCCTGAACCAAAAGTCTATTGAAAATCTTTTTTCTATCTTCAAAAACTAAATATAAAATAATGTATACATTATTTTTAATAATTTATACTGAATATGTTACTAGTGAGTGGAGAGCAGGGTGGCACTATGTGATGATTCTTGCAAGGTTCGTATTGTATAGATGGGGCACAGTGCACTTATATCATTCCCCACCAACAGAAAATTTCATTACTTTTGTCTTTAAAATTTGCATAAAAGAAGACTGAATATATATAGCATTTGCTATAATTATAGGGCTTCAATTTATAGAAAACAAACAGACATGACAGAGATTAGGTAGGGATATACATTTTGCTATATGGGTCAAATTTTGGACAAGCTAGGGACACTTTTATTTGTATGAAGCTGAGCCCCTTCTAGTGTGGATCCTTCTATTATTGGTATTCATGTTTCTTACACAAGGTTAGGGGTGGACAAATAATGATGCATATGGGTTCATTGTATTCACCATTTTCCAGTTATATCATTAATCATAGATACATATATAAAATCCTGGAAAAAATCTTTAAAGAAATTCGTAAGCGTTTGGACATGTGATTTGAAATTATGAGATGAAATCAATATTCAGATATGCAATTTGATCATTTTATGATTCCAAATAATGAGATGAAATCCAAAAAAATTTCAAAAAGTTTGATTTAAAATATCATATCAAGATTTTACATTTTTCAAATATAAAATTGACCCACAAATTTATATTTTATATATTAAAAAAATCCATCATTTTATATCTACCAATCATTTATGTCATATGTAAATAAAATTTGCAGTTGACACAGTACAAATGACAATTGTCATAAACATTATGATATAATTACTAATGACATTGACCAACAAATGACTCAAAGTTATAATGTTGGTTCGTCTTCTCGGTCATCTTATTGAGAAACGCATGTTCAACGTGAGGAGATTGTCCATACTATGTGGAAAAATTATATTAAAGAGTAGTGCACCACACCTCATGTTCAATTTTATTTTCTTATTGAACTAAAGCTCGACCAATAGATGCTGTATTTTTTAGAATAACTTTATGATAATATATTTTACTTTTGTTATTAACTTTTGTTTATTTGGTAAGATTTTATAAAGAATTGGAAATATTTTGATAGTTTTTACAATCTAAGGAGTTTTTATATGTTTATGAGCAAAAAATTCAAATTGCACATCTAGAAACAACTTCAACTTCATCTCATATGGCTTCATATCATGATTTCAAATAATAAATTCATCTCACATGACCAAACGAGCCCTGTTACTGGCACATTAGGTTAGGTTAGGGAGCTAATGACTCAAATTAAGCTATGTCGAATTTAAATTTTTTTATGTTAATTATATTCAACACTTTACTTCTTGATCAGGCGATTGAAAAAATATATAGGTTTTAATATAAAATAACAATAATAGCTTCTTTGCATTCCATGAGTTGCCTTCCTAGGCGTGGAGCATTATTATCCTTTCCGGCAAAACTTACAAAATTCTTTTATTTTTTTTAAAAAAAATGCTTTCTATCATGTTTTTTTTCCTGAAAAAAAGTGTTTTGATAAAGGTATAGTTTGTGTTTGGCTAATTATTTAAAAAATAACTTTGCCAATATTAGAGTTGCATGTGTTTCATCAAAAATTTAAAAAGTGCTCGACAATTAGTAATGTAAGTAAATATTGATTTATATAAATTACATTTTTTCCGCTTCTAAAAATAGCTTCTACTATTATTCAAGTACTTACCTCGGCCAAACATTTCTATTCTTTAAAATTATATATATATATATATATATATATATATATATATATATATATATATATATATATATATATTATTGTTATATTATTATTGATAGTGTGAAAAATGATAATATAACGTACCAATAATAAATTCTGCAAACTAAAATATGAAAAACAGGATAGAGACACAAAATAGGAATATATTATGTTACAATGCGTCAAAGTATGAAACAGACAACACATGAACACACGATAATGATTGACTCCCACTTATAATTTTTATTTTATTTTTTGTCTAAATTAAAGGGAATGAAAGCATTATTAATTTAAGAATTAAAATGTACTCTCTTTTCCTTCGTTTATTATTTCTTGTCTACTATTTTTTAAAAAAAATTGTCACTTTTAGCATATTAGAATTTTTTTATTCATATTTTACCTTTAATATTATTATTTATTCTCCAAATAATTTTTATTATCTAATACTAAATATAAATATTATGATAAAATATTTATTTTAATCATTATTTCTTAAGAGACATATAAAATTCAAAGTATATATATATATATATATATATATATAATCTGGATTCGCGCAAGATAACGCTCTCTAGCAAGAATTTTTTTCATACTAATTAGTACTCCCTCTGTTTCTTTTAGTAGTCATGATAAAATTTGACGCAATTCTTAAGAAAAATTAATTAGGAATGTTGATTGACTAATATATTCCTTATTAATTCTTTTATTTTTATTTATGTATGTACCTCTTAATTCTAGAATAACTAATATTAGGAATAAAGTTGAAAAAATAATAATTAATTTTTTATTAATTATTTAAACTAATAATTATTTTTAAATAAATATTTTAATATACAACAATTAAAAAAGAACAGCGGCGATATTAGTGATAATGAAATTGTTGTTTTCTAAATGAAAAGGACACGATTGACTCTTTTCGTATAATTTGACAATGAATTGAACGGAATATTAAACACTAAACAGATGTTCTATCTGTTTTTGTTGTTAATGATGTCTTAAATTATTAAACAGCTATTTAATGCTGAAAAGAAAAAAAACAAAAAGGATTAAATTCTGCTCTTTCTTCTCTTCCACAAAAAATAATTAAAAAATACTCTCCTAGCTATTCTTATATTTTCTTGATTTCAATTTATGTAACATAATTTGACTAAATATAAAATTTATTTAATTAAAAAATAATTTTAAACAATTGTGATTTTAAATATATTATAATATTTATGTGTCTATAAAAATATTTAATAAACTTTTTAAATTAAATTAATTTTAAATACATAAATATATCATTCTTTCAAATATCTTTTGGCTATAGAAAGAAATTGTAAAATAATAATATGATTATTGTTTTTTCAGAAATGGATCAAACCTACCCTTCAACTATTCGAGATAGAACATATATTCTCTTAAATTATATTCTGCCTCAAAAATATTATTTACATTATACTATTGGCTCAAAATTATCCTTCACGTCATACTATTGCTCACTTCTACCCCTTTGTTTGATGGAATGAAATATGACATCTCATGTGTATTAATTTATACCACATAGGATCTCCACATAAGGACCCCATCACACCCCATCAATTAAAAGACCCAAACTCATCTTTGACTCTTGTAGTTATAGTTTTCTTGACTTCCGTAGTTATGGTTGCCACAATTAATTTGCAGTAGTTTTTAAGCAACTCCTGTAATAATTTGCGGCAATCACACTCCTGCTTTTGTTGGCCTGACTTTAGAAAAAACACTTTAGCTACTTCCCAAGGATCTATTGATCACGTTGAATGCACGATTATGTTGTTCTACAGCTCACTCCAAGCCTGACCGCATCCATCTTCTTCCTAGCACATTTGCTTAATTGCCATTTTGAAAAATTAAACCTATCACCCTTTGTCAGCTATGTCTACTGAATGAAAACTATAGTTTAACAAATTAAATAACCAATTAATAGTTTGCTTAAAAATTACTGCAACTTAATTATGACAATCATAACTACGGGAGTTAAAAAAATCATAACTACCAGAGTAAATGATGAGTTTGGGTCTTTTAATGAGTGGATTTGAGTCTTTTAATTGATGGGGGAGAGTGGGGTGGGGTGGGGTGCTTATGTGGAGATCTTACATGACATAAATTAATACACATGAAATACCATATTTTATTCCGTTAAACAGAGAAGTAGAAGTGAGTCAATAGTATGACGTGAGAGATATTTTTGAGCCAATAGTATAATAAAAAAGTATTTTTGAGCCAAAATATAATATAAGAGTATATATGCTCTATTTCAAATAATTAAAGGTAATTTTGGCCTTTTCCATTATTTTTTTGATACTTAATTTTGAGGAACAAAAAGATTGTCCCAAAGTTTGTTTATTTTGTTTTTAAAAAAGTTGAGACCTCGAGCCTGTTTGGATGTGCTTAAAAAAAGTAACTTTTATGTATGAAGTGATTTTAGAACTTTGAAATGCTGAAAGTTATTTTTATAAATAAGCAGTTGAGTGTTTGGATAAAAGTGCTTATGTTGAAAATAAGTGTTTGAATTTTAGGGTTAAAAGAATAAAAATGGTAGTTTGGGAATTTAGTT
Source organism: Solanum dulcamara (assembly GCF_947179165.1). Lineage (NCBI taxonomy): Eukaryota > Viridiplantae > Streptophyta > Magnoliopsida > Solanales > Solanaceae > Solanum > Solanum dulcamara. The sequence continues at coordinate 72,913,604 of NC_077243.1, read as the reverse complement.
AAAATATAAGAGATATAAAAATAATTTCCATGGTCAAAAAAATGACTTTAAACACTTTGAAAAAAAAAGTTAGAAATCCTAACTTTTCATTTTTGACGGACTTTAAGAACTTTATGGCTTAAAGTTAGCATTAGGCAAACACGTCCAAAAGCTAAAAAAAGGCTTATAAATTGATTTGACCAACTTAAAGTCCATCCAAAAGGGCTCCTCCTCTCTAGTCTCCATCTAAAATAGACAAATCAGTATATTCAAAATATCCTTTAGCAGTCAGAACCCTTTTATTTACTATAATAAACAAAATAATCACAAGATAAGAGAATTATTTCAATTTTAAACATAAAATTTAAAAGTAAAAATAATTAAAATATTTTTTTTTTGTTTTCACATATTTTCATGTTCACACAAAACTTCAAACTTCTAAATACTCAATTGTCAATTTTAACCTCAAATACTACCTTTTTTCAATAACAACCAATTCATGTCCAATGCCCACTTAGTCATTTATGGAGGTTGACTGATTCACTTTAGATAAGAAAATATAAAAATTACAAATTAGAGCAGAAGGTTATCGCAGTTTGTATAGAAAAGGGAGGGAGCTTGCCTCCTCTTGTCCTTTAGGAGTATATATTATTCAGTTATCATGTAATTTCTAATTTTTTGATGAATATTGCTATTTATTGTTATATTTTTTTTTATTTTGTGCTATCTATTGTTACATTTATTTTATTATTTCTTTTCTACAATTCAAGTGCTTTTCTTTTGAATTGATGGTCTTTTAAAAATAATCTCTTCATTTTTACTCACACTAAATATGTGTGACATTATCTAACGACAAAAAATAATACAATCTATCCAAATATTATATTTATTAACAGAATATAATACGATATAATATAACACAACGCAATACAATACAATATAATACAAAAGGCTGATGGTGTTAATGGTGATGAGGAAAAAGGAGGTGATGGTTGTTGATGGTGATGATGGAGGAGGAGGATGAGATTGTGGTGGTAAAGGAGAAGGTAATGGTTGTTGCGGTGGTAATGATGGTGATAGAAGAGGAGGAGGATGAGAAAAAGAAGATAGTAATGGTGGTAGAGGAGCAAGAGGAGGAGATGATGAAGGAGTAAGAAAAGAAGGTGGTTATTGTAGGATACAACAACAACTTGGTGAAACTTAAAAATTTAATATTATTAAAAGTAGGATATTTATATAAATAATAAAACTTAAAATTTTTTAAATCAATATTATTAATAATTTAATATTAATATTAAAATTGTCAATCTTTACTCTAAGTCACTTTTAATTAATTTTGAAACTTCTTTTTGGCACCTTTAAATCACTTTTCCCTACTTTTTAATGTATATTCAAAAAGCTCATATAAATACATTTATAGTATATCTGTTTGATAAAGACACATGTAAAAAAGCAAATGTAACATACATCTCTTCTTCTTCTCCACCATTTCTGATTTGCTCTGTTCACTCTTCCCTCTCCACCATTGAAGAAACATGCGTTTTCTTCTCCTCCTCCTCCTTTCCCTTACTCTCCATTTCCATCTCTTCCACTTCTCCGCCGCTAAACCACCTTACGTGCCGGAATACTGGGCATTACTCTCCCTGAAAACTGCCATTACCGACGACCCACAATCTGCTCTTCTTTCATGGAATATTTCAACAAGTCACTGTACATGGAGAGGTGTCACGTGCGATAGGTATCATCACGTGACCTCTCTCGACATCTCTGGTCTTAATCTCACCGGTACACTCCCGCCGGAAGTTGGTCATCTCCGTTTCTTGCTTAATCTTTCTGTCGCCGTTAACCAGTTTTCCGGACCCATTCCTGTTGAGCTCTCGTTTATCTCGAATCTGCGTTATCTTAACCTCTCCAACAACTTCTTCAATTTGAGCTTTCCTCCCCAGCTTACCCATCTCCGTTATCTGAAAGTTCTTGACATTTACAATAACAATGTGACTGGTGAACTTCCGGTTGGGGTTTATAATTTGACCAATCTTCGACATCTTCATTTGGGTGGCAATTATTTCAGTGGACGTATTCCACCGGAGTATGGTAGATTCCCATTCCTAGAATACCTTGCAGTTTCAGGAAATGCTCTCGTCGGTAAGATACCCCCGGAGATTGGAAATGTTACCACACTTCGTGAGCTTTACATTGGATATTACAACACCTTTTCCGGTGGGATACCACCGGAAATAGGAAACTTGTCAGAGCTCATTCGGTTAGATGGTGCGAACTGTGGACTTTCCGGTGAGATTCCGCCGGAGATGGGAAAGCTTCAGAAATTAGATACACTGTTCTTGCAAGTGAATGGTCTTTCTGGGTCTGTTACACCGGAATTAGGGAATCTAAAAAGCTTGAAATCTTTAGATCTATCAAACAATATGCTCTCCGGTGAAATACCATTAACATTCACAGAGCTGAAGAATCTCACTCTGCTGAATCTTTTCCGTAACAAGCTTTACGGGTCGATACCGGAGTTCATAGAAGAGTTGCCGAAACTGGAAGTATTGCAGCTTTGGGAAAACAACTTCACCGGAAGTATTCCACAGGGTTTAGGCAAAAGCAGTAAGTTAACGTTTCTTGACATCAGTACTAATAAATTAACCGGAAATTTGCCCCCAAACATGTGTACTGGCAACAATTTACAGACATTGATCACTCTCGGAAACTTCTTGTTTGGCCCAATTCCAGAATCTTTAGGTGAGTGTCAATCACTTAATAGGATTAGAATGGGAGAAAATTATCTTAATGGGTCGATTCCAAAAGGGTTATTAAGTTTGCCGAAGCTTTCACAAGTAGAACTTCAAGATAATCTTCTTACTGGTACATTTCCAGTGACTGGTTCTATTTCTGCAAGTCTTGGACAGATTTGTCTTTCGAATAATCATCTCACGGGACCTTTGCCATCTAGCATTGGAAATTTTACTGCTGTTCAAAAGTTGCTTCTTGATGGGAACAAGTTTTCTGGTCAAATTCCAGCTCAAATAGGGAAATTGCAGCAGCTGTCGAAAATGGATTTTAGTGATAACAGTTTTTCTGGTCCGATTCCACTGGAGATAAGCCGGTGCAAGGCTTTAACTTATGTTGATCTTAGTAGGAATAACCTATCTGGTGAAGTTCCTACTGAGATCACTGGTATGAGGATACTGAATTACTTGAACGTATCGCGAAACCATTTAGTTGGGAGTATTCCTGCACCTATTGCTGCAATGCAGAGTTTAACTTCTGTTGATTTTTCGTATAACAACTTATCTGGTTTAGTTCCGGGTACTGGTCAATTTAGTTACTTCAATTACACGTCGTTTATTGGTAATCCAGATCTTTGCGGTCCCTATTTGGCTCCTTGCAAAGAAGGTTTTGTTGATGGGGTTAGTCGACCTCATGAGCGAAGTGCATTTTCGCCTTCTATGAAGCTTTTACTTGTTATCGGGTTGCTTGTTTGCTCGATTGTGTTTGCTATTGCTGCAATTATTAAGGCTAGATCGTTAAAGAAGGCAAGTCAGGCTCGTGCCTGGAAGCTTACTGCTTTCCAACGCCTGGATTTCACTTGTGATGATGTTTTGGAATGTTTGAAAGAGGATAACATTATTGGTAAAGGAGGTGCTGGAATAGTGTACAAGGGAGTAATGCCAAATGGTGAACTCGTTGCTGTTAAAAGGTTGCCGGCTATGAGCCGTGGTTCTTCTCATGATCACGGGTTTAATGCCGAGATACAAACACTTGGGAGTATTAGACATAGACATATTGTTAGATTATTGGGATTTTGCTCAAATCATGAAACAAATCTTTTGGTTTATGAGTACATGCCTAATGGGAGCCTTGGTGAAATGCTTCATGGAAAGAAAGGAGGTCACTTGCATTGGGATACCAGGTATCAGATAGCATTGGAGGCCGCAAAGGGCCTTTGTTATCTCCATCATGATTGCTCGCCTTTGATCCTCCATCGTGATGTAAAATCAAACAACATTCTTCTGGATTCCAGCTTCGAAGCTCACGTTGCTGATTTTGGGCTTGCCAAGTTTTTGCAAGACTCAGGAACATCAGAATGCATGTCTGCTATTGCTGGTTCTTATGGCTACATTGCACCAGGTATGCGATCAAATGTTTACTTGGTTTTGATGTGTGTTGTTTCTTTCAAAAGAAGTTTATTATTGTTGTAAGTTGTCAACTAAAATTGTAATTTATTAGTCTCTTAATGATCAGCCTCCTTGTTATAACACGGAACAACATGACACTAATATTGGTCCTTGTTTGGTAGTTAACTAGAACAACAACAACAATGATAACTACGCCTTGAAGATGAATGCCTCTGTTCATAAATGAGCCTTGTAACTCTTTCTTTAATATGATAAAGTATTTAGATTAGCCTTGTAACTGTGAAAATGATTCTTACCTGCTTGGTTTGGTTGGAATTTATGAATACTTATGTTTGCTGAAAAGCAATTCAAAGCTAACCGTCAACCGGTGCTTGATGAATTGAAATTTGGTTTCTTGCTGTTTGGCACTAAGTTCTTTATTGCTTGAAATTCAGTCCTTTTTTTTGGTATGTGCCTAATTTCGTTTTCATTTAAACTGTGCAGAATATGCATACACACTCAAGGTAGATGAGAAGAGTGATGTATACAGCTTTGGTGTGGTTCTGTTAGAATTGGTGAGCGGGAAAAAACCGGTTGGTGAATTTGGTGATGGTGTTGACATAGTCCAATGGGTAAGGAGAATGATAGATGGGAAAAAGGAAGGAGTTCTCAAGATTCTTGATCCAAGACTCTCAACAGTTCCCCTTCATGAGGTGATGCATGTGTTCTATGTTGCAATGCTGTGTGTAGAAGAGCAGGCTGTTGAACGCCCCAAAATGCGCGAGGTTGTGCAAATGCTAACCGAGCTTCCCAAGCCATCTGGTCCAAAATCAGGAGATTCAACAATCACCGAGTCGCCCCCATCATTGGGTCCTGCATTAGAGTCTCCCATTTCGACTCCCGGAGACACAAAAGACCAGTACCATCATCAGCCACCATCTCAATCTCCTCCACCTGACCTTCTCAGCATATAACCTAAAATGTTCCTTCTAATAGAGGGTGTAATTCTCTTCCTTTAGTTTTATTATGAGTTTGGGCTAGCTTTTTAGTTCTTCTCTTTGGAAAAAATCAGTTTTATTGGGGGTGGTTTATGATTTAGGCTAGCTTTTCTTAGGAAGTGTTTCATTGTACAGTAAGATTGGCAAAAGGTATCTGAGTAACTTTATCCTTCAAATTTCCCGTTTGCTTTTTAACTTTTTGATATTGAAGGAATCCCAGTGGTTAAGCCCACCCCAGCCACTTCTCATCATTAGTAGAGATTGAAACTCCTAAGTTTCTCCTAATTTTAAATACTCATTCCATTTTTAAAAAAATGATCTAATTTGACCTGGCTCAATGAAGAAGACTTTTCAATTTTATGATCCTAAATTAAAGTTATGTCAAATGTACCAAAATATTTTTTAATTTTGTAGTCTTAAACATGCGACGTGGAAAGCTGAAATTAAAGTATTATCAAAAAAGAAAAGAAAGTTGAAATTAAAGTATTGCCAAAAAAGAAAGTCATTCTTTTTGAAACATACTAAAAAGAAAAGTAGATCATTTTTTTAAACTGAATAAGTATCAAATTTTGTTCAGGACAAGATTCAAATATCTAACGTTACTTCCTAACTCACATGAGGTTGACATGGGTGGGTTTGACACAGGTAGAAATAGTCTAAAGGTGATTAGACAATACATGATGCAATTTCATCTTATCTAATATATAGATATGGAGATTGTGAATCAGGTAGAAGGTTGTTGAGGCATGAGGGCTGTCTTTTGGGCAGATATTATTAGCATTATTTGGGTAGTTTCTTGTTCTTTGGTTGTTGCTACTGCTTATTATTATTTTTGTTTCGTTTATCATATTAGTAGCTTTTGTTCTCTATTATTTACCACTCGGTATGCCTTAATTTGTTGTGCCTTATTCTACTGTGTTGTCTCTCAAATTATCGTGTTATGTATTGCTTGAATTGAGAATCTTTCGAAAATAATTTCCCCATTTCTACAAACTCAAAATAAAGTTTGAATACACCCTGTTGACTCAACCTTTGTTCTTTGCAAAGGCCTCCTCCCCCGCCATCCCGTGAAAAATTAATTATTCTCATATTGTAGTGAAGGTTCGATTTTCCACATTGTAATTCAAAAAAAAAAGAAGAAAATTATATTAAGAAATAATTAGTTATTATTATTGTTGACTAGTAGATCTTAAAATTATGTGTGTTTAGAAGTTTGTGTTGAAAAATATTTATTTATAAAAAGAAAATAGAGATATGTGATTTAACAATGCAACGCCTTAAAATATTCTAATATATTGTCTATAAGCTATGGTTTGATCATTTGATAAAATTATATAAAAATCAATTTTTAAAAATTATTTTCACAACTTATGAAATTTTCATGTTTATGAAAAACTATACAAGATAAAATTCCCAATTACATCTCTAAAAGAAATTTCAACTTCAAAGCAATCTAATTTCAAATCATCATTTCATATGCGATATCCAAACAACCCTTAGTTTATTCTCTTATTTTCTAAATATCTTTTTTTATGACTTTGAGGTCTAGCTTGTGCTCTTTCCTTTTGAAAAGAAGAAAAATATCAATTTTATTGGTGTGGGGTTTATGATAATTTAGGTTAAAGTTATCAACATTTGTTGTACTGTATTGGTGGAATTATTCCACTCTTAATCAAGGTCTTTTATTCAAGTTTTGAGTATGAAAAAAATCCTATTAGAAGTTCCACCTCTGAATGAGCCTGTGGTAAAAAATCCTATTAGAAGCTCCACCTCTGAATGAGCCTGTGGTATGCGATCGAAATTTTATCAGGGCTCCAATAAGAACACCAAACACCGAGTGAAAAAAAAAGGTTAAAAGTTTTCTTTTCTCTACGCATTTCCTCTTCTTGCTTGCTTAAATTTTTATTGCCATTTCCATTATTAATGTGATCTAACAGCACAATAAACCATAGTCTGAAACTAGGGGCTAGTTGATCTACAACCCAGATCAAACTTCAAGAAGTATCTTTAACTACTTTTTTTCGTGTGAAATTATCTATCGTAATTTTTAAAATAGTTATTTTAGAAATTTAAAATGAATTAAGGCCCTCAAATTAATTATTCTTTTCTTATTTTCTTTTTAGTAGTAATTCTTCTTGAATACTAAAAATACTTTAATTATACGGTGATGACATATACATATAGTAAATATTCAACAAAAATGAATTAGTATCTTAAAACATTAATCAAAATAAAATAAACAAAATCAATCCTAATTATTTCTTTTAATGAATATGTAAAAAAAAATATGATAAATAATTTAAGACATACGGAACACCGATTATGACTGTCAATTAGTTGGACTTGGCTCAATTTTTAATACACATCTGGTTTAGTGAGTAGTATAGATTAATGTGTATTGTATAGTTTTATTATTGGCAGCAGTAATTAGATGAATTATTTGGCCCCTTGAAGAGTGAGATTTGACTAAGTGCTTTTGCAGCGTCTTTCAATACCAAGAATAGTGGCTATAGTTTTTTTTGGGATAATACATAAATACATTTAAATTATGATCGAAATTTCAGTAATATATTTTAATTTAATTAAGGTTTATTATCTTTCTAAATTATTTTAAAATAGAATAAATATATCCTAAAAGCTGATGTAACATAAATAGTACTCACACTCTCTTGAAAGCAAGTGATGAGTGGAAAAAAATAGACACGTGTCTTTTTTTAATTGGTAACTTCATATTAGTTAATACACATAACTATTGATATTAAAATTTGTATATATTTATTTATTTTCATTCTCTCTGTGTAAAATATTTATTTTAATTTCTTCCTCACTTTAAACTTTTTATTTTTTTGTTTTATTAATTTCTCATCTTTTCACTTTTAATTATTTTTTAAAAATTATGTGTATTTTTTTTTAAAAAATAATTAAAAAGAATCCTTTAATTTTAATGTTTTAATTTTTTTTATGTTTTATTTGATTTTCTTCACTTATTTTGATATCCATTCAAAATTATTTGAGTTTGGACATCTTATTTATCTAATTTTTGATAAGTAAATAAAAATACTATTTCAAAAATATTTATATACATAATTTAGGTAAACAATATGAGTGAGGGTAGACGTTTGGACATGGTTGAGTTAAGATTTGAAAAAAGAAATAATTAAAATATTATTTCAAAAATATTTATATAAATATTTTTTTTCCAGTAATTTATTTTTCTTTTTTCGATTTTTTTTCTTTCATTAGCTTCTTATCTTTTCACTTTTAAATATTTTTAAAAAATAGTGTGTATTTTTTTTTAAAATAATTAAAAAGTGTCCTTTACTTTTAATATTTTAATTTTCTTATTTTTTATTTATTTTTCTTCACTTATTTTGATATCCATTCAAAATTAACTTATTTTAAATACAACGCATTTGGAATTAAATTTGAAATCAAATCATAAAGGAAGACAAAGAAATAAAAGATTAAATAAAATCAATAGAAAAATAAAAGAGAAAAGAAAATGAATGAAAGTAAAAAGAAAATTGAAAAAGGTTTAAATACAATATTTTTTTTTAAAAAAATGTGTATTAAATTAATTTAAATACAAGATAATGAAAATAAGAAGATTTAAAAATAATTAAAAACTTTTATTTTTTTAAAAAAACTAAAAAAATATTTTTAAAATTTTTTTTTTAAAAAATGACGTGGCAGACAACTTACTTGGTTGAATATGCCACGTCAGCACAAAAGGTGCACGAAAATGCAAAAAAAATGAGTTCAGGAGGTAATAAGATCCTAATTAAGTTAAGCTGTGTCGTTGGAATTTTGGTCATAATTCAGGGGGGTATTATCCTTTTTTTTTAATATTCTATTCGATGTTTGGAGTCCATATTGAAGTTTCAATTAAATTCAGATTATATATTGCAGGTTCCATTCAAAAATGACACTCCAACATGATATTCTTCATACATAAGTTTCAAATTTGAAACCATTAATTAAAAGTGAAACAACTCCATACTGCACCACAGTATATGTTGGCATATAGTGGATATACTTGATAGACTGATAAAGCCCTTGGCTTCTCAACTTTCAATGACTTGCTTACAATTCTTTTTTAATCCTTATAATAAGGGTTGTTTACTTGTGTGCAAATTAATATACGCCCATTTCAATTATTTTGAACTATCACTATTTTTTTTTTGGTTATATGAATAATAGTGATATTTCAGATAATAAAAAAGAATAATTGATAATTGAGGTGGTGGTGATAAATAGGTCAGGTGAAAAATTCATGTACCTAATAGTACATGTATGAAATTAGAAAAATTGAGATAATTTTTGACCAATAACTCTATTAAATTAAATATGTATCTATCTTTGACTAGTACAAATATCAAATACTACTTTGTCAGTCTATATTTATTCACATTTAACTTTACATATTCTTTAAAAAATAATAAATAAATAATAATTTCATATATCAACCCTATTTATTATAAGGATAATTACGCCACATGGCCATTCGGCAAAAGTAATCAAGAAAAATATGGCCATTCACTATATAGGCATGTATAGTTAGTGTATATTTCATGTATAATCAAACTATATTCAGTTTTTGAGTGTATCATAATGTATATTCAATGTATAGCTCATGTATAAGTAATCTATATTTGTATAGTCAATTTATACTTTCTATGTTTTTTGGCAAGCTATATTGTATAATCACTCTATATAACCCATGATTTTGGCTATTTTTTATGTAATAAAAAATGACTATATTTATTATAAATTAATTATTTTATTGTATATATTTGAAATTGTTCATTTATTATATTACTTCTTTCGATAATTTATTTATCTGATTTTGACTTGACACAAAATTTAAAAACCATAAAGAAGAATTTTGAATCTTGTGGTCTTAAACTAAAGAATGTTGAATGCACCAAAATGTATTTTAGTCTTGTGGTCTTAAACATGCCATGTGGAAAATTAGAATGAATGAGCTCTAAAACAAAAGGAAAGAGATATATTTTTAAACAGACAAAAAAGGAAAGTAAGACAAACGAATTGAAACAGAAGAAGTATAAGTCACCTAAATGTAGAAAAATGAATAGTATTTATAAGAAGGATATAACATGTATAAAATGATAAATAATCTCCCAATTGAAATTGATTGTTGGTGTGAATTGGTGCATTGATACTGGTTATTGTTTTATTATAGACAAGTAATTCACAATAGTCTTGTTAAAGAGATCAAACCATTCAGAGTTGTAAAGCACTCTATTCAATCTCTTCCAGATAGTGTTTGGGGCATCTCTATTGTTGCACCATGTGTGAATGTTTCCCATAAAACCTGCATCTTGAATGCCTGCCACCTCCATGAAGTTTAGACAGTCAAAATTTTTGTCCAATCTAACTTGCATGCCTCCAAGTTTCTCTTCCACTTCTGCAGTTACATTAAAGTCACCTGTTACACTCCACGTGCCTTGAATGTTATTTGAGAGGAGACTATGTAACGAACTATCTTCGTCGTTAGGAATGGGCCAAATGGGGAAGGAATTCGGGCCAGAAAGCTCGGGTAGTAACTTCGAAATTTTTTAGCCTAGGCCAGATTTGGACAAATTTTGAGTTAGACAAAGTCTAGGGTGACCAAGTGAATGATGGGAGATCAAATCCTTAATTTGATTGGATAGGCTAATAGCCAAGACGATACGGAGCATTTACGGCTGCAGAATCGCATTCGGGCTAGTAAAACTTCCGAAATCAAAATTGGCGTGAAGGGTATATTTTAATACGTCCTTGAAAGGGGGTGTGTTGTGAAATGGGGGCTTGGAGCACAAACTCCGAGTTCACTAATGCCGCATATCCCGCCAGAGCGGGATTATTCCTGCCAGATCGGGACAGTCGCAACTTTAGTCGTGACAAAGTCCAGAAATGGTCTTTTTCTGCAAAATCAATTTCCTGGACTTTGAGAGGCGACCTAGGGCGAATTTTATCAAGTTTCCACGGATTTCTATGTTTAAGGTAAGGATTTTACTCCCTAAATGCATATTTTGATTCCTAGAACCTAGAAAGTATGGTGGGTAATTATTGGTGTTGACACTCAATTTTGGCTTGACTTTGTAAAATTAATAATTTTTATTTTTATTTTATTAAATAATTTTAAAGTGTATTTCTATAATTTTAAATTAATTTTGTCAATAATTATCCTTAGATGAGGATTTTATTAGTTTATTTCTTTTAAAATTTTAGTTATAGCTATTTTTTATCAGAGTTCGTTAATCTGTATTTTTACATGTCATTTGTTATATTTGTTTATATTCATTTTAGTATTTTTACCACAGTCTAGAAATACATTAAAATACAGATGAATATTAATTTTTTTCCACAATTATACCTATCCACTAATCAAACAAATTTTCCATACAATTTTACCTACCCCACTAATCACACAAAATTTTTCCATAATTTTACCTACCTTACTAATCACACACAATTTTCTATACCCGTATAACCATTTTCAAACTCTCTCTCTCTCCTCTCTTATTCTTTCTAAAAAAACACACCCACCAACAACTACAACAAAAATCCAACACCTATACACTATAATTTTCTATACCTATATAATCATTTTTAAACTCTCTCTCTCCCCTCTCGTATTCTTTCTAAAAAAACACACCAATCAACAACTACAACAAAAGTCCAACACCTATACACTACAATTTTCTACACCTATATAATCATTTTCAAACTTCTCTCTCTCTCTCCTCTCTTATTCTTCCTAAAAAACCACACCCATCAACAACTACAACAAAAGTCCAATACCTATACACTACAATTTTCTACACCTATACAACCATTTTCAAACTCTTTCTCTCTCATTTCTAATTCTTTCTAAAAAAAACACACCCATAAAATTTATTCTTCTTCTCCACCCCTCCCTCATCCTCACTATAAATAACACCAATTTTAACTCTTTTTCACTTTTTTTTTTATCCATTTCCTTCACATTTCTCCATTTAAATCAACTAACAACCACTAAAATCCTCTTCTTTTCCAGCCAAACATACTTCATTTTTGGTGAGGTTTGAGCTTTCACTCTCAAATCTAACTAGACATAAATATTGCTTCACTTTGTTTTATGATTTTGCTGTTCTTGTTACTATGTTTTGTTGTATTTTCACATATGTTTTGTTCCGTTTCAGCTATGGATGGAGGGGTTCAAATTCCAGACATTATTTTCTGTATTTTCATGTTCTCCGGTCATTATTCATGATTCTCCGTATTGGAGCACAAACCGACTGATATACAATCCTTGTATATCTCATATACAAGAAAATTGGTAGTTGTATATGCTGATATATGGTGTATATACAATTGTGATATACAACATAATTGGGCCAAAAGCTCAAAACGCAGGTGGCTCAACAACTTAGTCTAGGCGTACAGAAACTAAGTGTCTGACAATATTTTTATGTGTTATTTATTATTTATTTATATTAATTCGGGTTATAATAACTTATTTACTTATGTTATTTATGCTTGCTTAGATATTAATTTTAATTTGTTTTAAGTTAATTAGAATCTCCTAAAGATAAACCAATTCATGTTAATATACTCTTTAAATGATTTTCTACCTTCACTTAGTCATTTGATAAACTTTTTTACCTTTTTTATACACATGTATATTATTTTCAAATATTTAAGTTTGATCATTTTTCTAAAAAAATAATTTTAAAGTCTTTGTGTCCTTTTAAATTACTATTTTCAAAAGTTAGTCAAATAATTTTTCAAATCATCGGATAACCGTGCATTAGCGGCCACTTTGAATGCTTAACACCTTCTCAAAGTGGAAATAAGAACCTCGTACCTTTTTCTCTGAATTTTTAAGACTTAAATCTGTTAGGGTCTTTTAAATTAAGTTTTCTTAATTTCTTTAAAAAATTAAATGGCGACTCTTTTTTTTTCTAAAATTGATTTTTTCTCTATAAAGTTGAAATTAATTTTAAACCATTTTTTCCCACATAACAATTGGGGAGGATTTGAACTGAAAACCTATGGTGGAAAATAGCCCTAGGTTGAGGTTAGGATCATGAATTTAGCCTAGGGTGTGAATTGTGTTATAATTCATGATAGTTAGGCCATTGTGTTGATCCTTTATATGTATTTATTATTTTTTAAATCAAGAACGAGAAGAATAAATCCGTAAAGGAAAGACTCTTGCATTGTAAGATTGTTGAAGCGTGAATTTAAGGTAGGTGATGATCTAGTTTTCCGTACGTATTTCATATACTTGTTAAATTGCTTCATGATATGCATGTGTGTATATGAATAGAGAAACATGCTAGATTATGTGTGAAATGATCACTTGCTGACATGTTTTTATGATGAACCTGTTCTTAGTGATATGAATGTTGTAAATATTGAATGTATATGTGATTGTGGTATGCTTGGATCGAATGTCACATTCTGACACATATTTGGATCGGATGTCATGTTCTGACACATATTGGATTGGGTGTCACGTTTCGACATAAAGTTTATTGTTTGTAGGTCTCTTGAGATGACCCTTGTCTGAAGTTATAGCATATGGAAGATATTGAGTTGGGATATTGCTGAATATAGTTGAACTTGAGATTAGTTGACTTATTCTGTATATTTATATGTCTATTATATTGAATTTATTTGTCTATGAACCACTTACTGCCTAACCGCGTGATTCTACTAGTACACTATTATTTTTGTGTATTGATACTACTCTTGCTCTGCCTTTTGTTGAGTACAGGGCATATTCAGATGGATGCGGAGAGATCTCACCTAGAAGAGTGATTGTGTTTTCGAGTTCTAGGGTGAGTTGGTCATTCAGGCTGCCGCGGACTCTATTGTTATTTCTAGTCTTTTTCTTTTTCTAGGACTTAGATGTTCAGACAATGATTTATTTGTTATTGATTTCTATTCGGAGTTGTACTTCTGTTATAGACTTGTTAGTTTTAGAGTTTTGGTACAATGACTTTCAGTTCCAAGAATGTGTTTACTTTCGCACATTTTGAGTTTATAACTAGTTTGTTTTTGAGTGTATGGGAACTCAACATTTATCTTTGATTTAAACTTGCTTCCACATCTTTAAGATGTGTATATCTGTGATTATTGTTTTGGGGCTGTTTAGAATGGTTCTCCCACCGGAGAGTTAGACTGAGTGTCAGTCATGGCAGATTGGGGTCATGACAAAGTTGGTATCAGATCCTAGATTCGTTGATCTTGTTATACCAAAGGATTCTAGTAGAGTCTTGCGGAACAATATGGATACGACTGTACTTTTTCTTCGAGAGGCTATGAAATTTTAGAAAAAGTTTCACTTTTTTCTTTACTTCGTGCTATAACTTGATTTCAATTGGTATCTTGTGATCCAAATTGGTATCTAACCTCTTTCACTCTCATTTTTGCAGATGGTCAATAATCTTTATAATGGTGTCAGGCCCGTAGCTCCAGTAGAGCCAGAAGAAGAGCCAGTTGTTTGAAGGCGTGGTAGAGAAAGAGACAGGAGAGGGAGGCGAGGCAGGGGCAGAGGTAGAGAAGAACCTTCCAAAGTGGAAGCTCCCATTGAGGAGGTGTCGGTAGGCGAGGCCCCTCATGCTCTCCAGAATGAGTTCGAAGGAGAGGTAGAAGTTGGAGAAGAGCAAAAGCAGGTTGAAAAGGAGGAGGACACCTAAACTGGAGCTGCTGGTATTCCCCTTCTAGATGCAATATTCACTCAGCATATCATGGCCTTTTTGAGTGGGCTGGCTAGCAATGGCTCCATCCTCACCACGCCTGCAGGACCTATTTCTATTACTTATCCATTTGGTATTGCAGCTTAGCCAGCAGATGAGGTGGTAGGCACATATGTATTTTTCAGGCCATTAATGGGTCCTTTGATGACTGGTACTGAGCATGACATGCTCACCAAGTTCTTCAAACTCAAACCTCCAGTCTTCCATGGTATTGAGAATGAAGATGCCTATGAATTTATTCTTGATTGCTATGAGAAGTTGTACAAGCTGAGTATAGTGCATCAACATGGAGTAGAGTTTGTGAATTTTCAACTACAGGGTAAGGCCAAGCACTGGTGGAGGGCTTATGTGGAGTGTCATTCATCTTTGTTCCCCCCACTCACTTAGGTTCAGTTCCATGCTCTGTTCCTAGAAATGTATGTGCCCCGTACTTTGAGGGACAGAAAGAAGGATGAGTTTATGACCCATGAGTAGGGAGGGTTATCAGTGACTGCTTGTGAGGCCAAGTTTTATGCATTATCCAGGTACGCTACTCAACTGGTCACTACAGAGGAGGAGAGGATCAGGTTGTTCATGAAGGGGTTGAACCCCGAGTTGCAGGTATTTTCTGTCCATATGACTTCATTTTGTAGGAGTTTCAACGAAGTCACAGACTTTGTTAAGAAGGTGAAAGGTGTGAGAAAAGATGGGCAAGCCAAAGCTTTAGCTAAGAAGCCTAAGAGTACAGGTAACTTCTATGGATCATATTCCAGAAAGTTAGGCAGGCCAGTTATTGTATCCCATCCAATTTAATTATCACTGCCCACTTCTACTGACAGTTTTTTAGGTACTTCACGGCAGCATTTGACCCGTGAAGGTTAGAGAGCATCATTCCCAAGTAGCTTCCCATCCTTTGATCGTGATTGTTTTAATTGTGGAGAGCTGGGCCATATACAAAGGAAGTGCCCTCACCCTCGCAGGACAATTTTAGCCCCACAACAGGCCAAAACAGTGGTCCCAGCAGCTGGAGGGAGCAATAGTAAGTACGTCCACAGGTTGGATAAAGAGGCAATTTGAGAGGTCATGGGGGCTGAGGTAATGGTAGTGCAGGCTGAGGAGCAGCCTCTCCAAGCGGGGAAGCAAACCATCAAGATGATCGGACTCAATTTTATGCATTTCTGAGTAAGACTGAGGTAGAAATGTCTGATGTAGTTATCACATGTACTATTCTTTTCTGTGACCGGATGACTACTATTTTTATGTGTTTGTGAAATAATCCTTGGGTTTTGATGCACTGTGTGATATATTGGATGCCCCTATTCATGTTTTTATCCATGTTGGAGAGTCAGTCATAGTCACCCATGCGTATCCTGCTTGTTTTATTGTGTTTATGGGATATCAGACTTGAGTTGACTTAATGATGTTAGACATGACAGATTTTGATGTGATCTTAGGCATGACTTGGTTGTTCCCCCTACTTTTCTGTACTTAATTGCAATGCAAAAACTGTGGCTCTAGAGATCTCGGAAAGGGAAATGTTAGAGTGGGAAGAGGTGTATAAGCCTAAGCCAGCTAAGGTCATATCCTTTCTCTAGGCTAGAAAAATGGTGGGGCAGGATTGTTTGTCTTATTTAGCCCATATCCGAGATGTAGATTAGAGTCTGCTACTATTGAGTCTATTCTAGTATTATGTGAATTTTCAAAAGTTTTTTCGTCAGACTTTTCTGGTATGCCTCCTAACCGAGATATAGATTTCTACATTGAATTAGAGTCGAATCCTCGTCCAATATCCCTCCCTCCCTACCGTATGGCTCCGACAGAATTGAGAGAGCTTAAGGCCTAGATTCAGGAGCTTCTTGACAAGGGGTTCATTCATCCAAATATTTTTCTTGGAGTGCTTCGGTGTTGTTTGTCGAAAAAAAAGATGCTAGTATGAGAATGTGCATTCACTACCGAAAATAGAATAAGGTCACCATCATAAATAAATACCCTTTGCCTCGTATTGGTGACCTTTTAGGACAATTGCTAGGTGCTTCAATCATCTCAAAGATTGATCTCAAGTCTGGGTATCATCAGCTAAAAATTAGGCTTGAGGATATGCCCAAAACAACTTTTAAGACTAGGTATGGGCACTATAATTTTTTAGTAATGTTCTTTGGATTGACGAATGCACCTGTAACCTTCATGAGTTTGATGGATGGGGTGTTCAAATTGTTCCTGGATTTGTTTGTGATAGTGTTTATAGATGATATATTAGTATACTCAAAGAGTGAATATGAACATACATGCCATCTTCGAATTGTATTGGGTGTTTTGGGAAGATAAAGGTTGTATGCAAAATTGTCTACGCGTGAATTTTGGTTGCCTTTAGTTGCCTTTTTAGGCCATGTTATTTCAAAAGAAGGGGTAATGGTGGACCCAAAAAAGATTGAGGTAGTCAAAAATTAGGCTAGGCCCAGTTCTGTGACCGAAGTTAGAAGTTTTGTAGGACTGGTCAGTTACTATCGCCGGTTTGTGAAAATATTTGCTTATATTGCTACTTACTTGACCAGGTTGACTAAAAAGGAAGTGTCATCCGAGTGGACTGACAAGTGTGAAGAGAGATTCTAAAAGCTCAAGACTCTTCTAACCACAACACCAATTCTGACCCTACCGGTCGAAGGTAAAGACTTCATTATTTATTGTGAACTTTACATTCTGATTTGGATGTTGTGTTGATGCAAGATAAGAATGTTGTAGCATATGTCTCGCGACAATTGAAGGTGCTTGAGAGAAATTACCCGACTCATAATTTGGAGTTGATAGTGGAAGTGTTTGCACTGAAAATCTGGGGACATTATTTATAAGGCGTTAAGTGTGAGGTGTTTACTGGCAACCATAGCTTACAAAACGTGTTCACCCAGAAGGACTTGAATTTGATTCAACGAAAGTGGATGGAGTTTCTTAAAGACTATGATGTCACTATCCAGTACCATCCAGGTAATGCTAATGTGGTAGCAGACGCATTAAGCCAAAAACCGATGAGCATGGGTAGTTTAGCCTCTTTGGGGGACTCTTAAGCGGCCCCTATCTAGGGAAATTCAAGCCTTGGAGGCCAGGTTTATGAGGTTAGGCATCTTAGAGAAAGGTGGGACAATGGCTGAAGTTGATCTAAGGACCACTTTTATAGAAGAGATTAAGACCAAGCAGTTTGAGGATGTGAACTTAAATGAAATTAGAGGAAAATTGTTAATGATCAAGGCTCAAGACTCAACACTTGATGCAGGTGGGGTGCTTCACCTCAGGGGAAGGATTTTTGTTCCTCGGGTAAATGGACTAATTCAAAAGATTCTGCATGAATCTCACGGTTCACGATAATATATTCACCCGAGAGTGACTAAGATGTATCAAGACTTAAAACAATTGTATGAGTGACTTGGTATGAAGAAAGACATAGCTGACTATGTATTCAAGTGTTAGAACTGCCAATAGGTGAAATATGAGTACCAAAGACCTACAGGTTTGCTTCAAAGAATGTCCATTTCTGAATGGAAGTGGGAGATAATAGCCATGGATTTCATGGTGGGACTTCCCAAGACTTTGGGAAAGTATGACTCCATTTGGGTGGTGGTTTATAGGTTAACAAAGTCAGCACACTTTATTCCGATTAGAGTGGACTATAATGCACAACAGCTGGCCAAGATTTGTGTGAAGGAGATAATAAGGTTGTACGGGGTGCCCCTTTCTATTATTTCAGATCGTAGTACACATTTCACTTCTAAATTTTGGGTAAGTTGCATGATGAGTAGGGTACTCAAATTACTTTCAGCACGGCCTTCCATCCACAGACAGATGGGCAGTCGAAAAAGACTATCTAGGTGCTAGAAGATATGTTGAGGGGGTGTGTTATAAACTTTAGGAGACAATAGGACAAGTTCTTTCTCTTGTGTGAGTTCTCCTACAAAAATATTTACCACTCCAGTATTGATATGGAACCATTCGAAGCCTTGTATGAGAGGGGATGCACGTCTTCTATAGGGTTGTTTGAAGCTGGGAAGTGGAGCCATTAGGGGTTGACTTAGTGAGGGATGCTCAAGATAAGGTAAGAAGCATCCAAGCTAAGCTTCTAGCGGCTCAAAGTCATCAGAAGGAGTATGCTGACCAATTAGTAAAGGATCTGACATTCGAGGCTTGAGCAAGTACTTCTAAAAGTGTCACCCATTAAAGGAGTGATGATATTTTTGGAAAAAGGGCAAACTCAGCCCTCGTTATATCGGCCCTTTTGAAATTCTTCACTGTGTAGGGCCAGTGGCATACATATTAGCTTTACAATCTAGCTTGTCTGGGGTTCACCCGGTATTCTATGTGCCCATGCTGAAAAAGTACCATGGGTATGGGGATTACATCATTAAATGGGACTTGATGTTATTAGACAAAAAATTCAGTATGAGGAGGAGCAGTTGCAATTTTTGATCATGATGTTCGAAAGTTGAGGACTAAGGATATCAATATATTTAAAGTACAATGGAAACATCGTTCGGTAGAGGAAGCTACTTGGTAGACTGAGAAAAATATGCGAGACAAGTATCCTCAATTATTTGACGAAACAGGTACTACTCTATCTTTATTTTAGCCTTGTTTTCCCTAGTTAGTCACTCGGGAATGAGTGATGAGTAAATTAGTATCTATTGTAACAACATATCCCCGTCGTTAGGAATAGGCTAATGGGAAGGATTTTGGATAGTAACTTTGGAAAAATTTAACCTAGGCCAGACTTGGGTGAATTTTGAGTCAGAAAATGTCTAGGGTGGATAAGTGAATGATGGGAGATCAAATCTTTAATTTGATTGGATAGGCTGATAGCAAAGACGATATAGAGCATTTACGTCCTTTCGAAATCACATTCGGGCGAGTAAAACTCTCAAAATCGAAATTGGCGTAAAATGGTATATTTTAATACGTCCTTGAAAGGGTGTGTGTTATGAAATAGAGACTTGGAGCACAAAATCTGAGCTCACTTTTCTTCATATTCTGCCAGAGTAAGATTATTCCCACCAGAGCGGGATGATCACGACTTAAGTCGTGACAAAGTCTAGAAACACTTTTTTTCTGCAAAATTAGTTTCCTGGACTTTGAAAGGCGACCTAGGGTGAATTCTATCAAATTTTTATGAATTTCCATGCTTACGTTGAGGATTTTAATCTCTAAATGCATACTTTAATTAGTGGAACCTAGAAAGTATGGTGGGTAATCATTGGGGGAGAGTTTGAACTAAAAACCCAAGGTGGAAAATAGCCCTAGGATGAGGTTAGGATCATGAGTTTGACCTAAGATTTGAATTATGTTATATTTTATGATAGTTAGTCCATTTTGTTGATCCTTTATATGTATTTATTATTTTTTCTAGACCAAGAACAAGAAGAACGAATCCGGAAAGAAAAGTCTCTTATATTGTAATGTTGTTGAAGCGTGAATTTGAGGTAGGTGATGGTCTAGTTTTCCATATGTATTTCATATACTTGTTAAATTGCCTGATGATATACATGTGTGTATATGAATAGAGAAACATGCTAGATTATGTATGAAATGATCATTTGCTGGCCTACTTTTATAATGAACATGTTCTTGGTGATATAAATGCTGTAAATATTGAATGTATTTGTGATTGTAGTATGCTTGGATCGGGTGTCACATTATGACACATTCTTGTATCGGATGTCATGTTCTGATATATATTTGGATCGGATATCACGTTTCGACATATATTTGGATCGGGTGTCACATTTCGATACAAAGTTAATTATTTATAGGTCTCTTGAGAGGAACCTTGTGTGAAGTTATAGCATGTAGAAGATATTGAGTTGGGATATTGATGAATATAGTTGAACTTGAGATTAGTTGATTTATTCTGTATATGTATATGTCTATTGCATTAAATTTACTTGTCTATGAACCGCTTATTGACTAAATGCGAGATTCTACCAGTACACATTATTTTTGTGTACTAATACTACTCTTGCTCTGCCTTTTATTGAGTACAGGGCATATTCACCTTGCTACTGAGAGACCACGTCTAGAGTAGTGATTGTGTTTTCGAGTTCAAGGATGAGTTGTTCATTCAGGCTGCTGCAGACTCTATTGTTATTTCTAGTCTTTTTCTTTTCCAGGACTTAGATGTTTAGAAAATGGTTTATTTGTTATTGATTTCTATTTAGAGTTGTACTCCTGTTCTAGACTTGTTAGTTTTAGAGTTTAGGTACGATGACTTTCAGTTCCAAGAATGTGTTTACTTTCGCACATTTTGAGTTTATAACTAGTTGATTTATGAGTTTATGAGTACTCAACATTTATCTTTGATATAAACTTGCTTTTACATCTTTAAGTTATGTATATCTGCGATTATTGTTTTTGGGCTATTTAGAATGATTCTCCCACCGGAGAGTTAGAGTGGATGTCAGTCACGACGGGTCGGGGTCATGACAGACTAGGTCATTCCACAAGCTCCTTCTCAATACAAGCTTGCATTTAGCATACACAAAAGACATATGAAAGTTATTATTTGTACATGAATGAGTAATATTGCAGGAGATATGTTGTTCGGTATCATGAATAATATTCATATTAAAATTGTTGATCCAAAATAATCAAATCTTATTATTGACATTAGAATAAGAACCCTGCATGTCTAGTATTCTCATATAGTACCTTATTTGGTAATCATTGACAAAGGGTTCTTTAAGACTAATGAGGGTGATGTTATATTGATTTTTTAAGGTTTTAAGCCTTTCAAACACACTCAGAGTTCTAACACTCCCTGATCTTCCAAGATAATGTACTTATCATTGAGAATAATTGGAGTTAGAACTTTGCATTTCCATTTGGTCTTGATTATGGCTTTCACTCTTGGATACATCCTTATTATTTAAGGATGTCTCCATAGGATCAAGCTAAATAGGAGTAGTCGTCAGAGAATGTTCTTGTATCTTGGCCTGAAAATCGAAAGTGTTCCTTTCATGTGTATTTCCAAGCTCTATATCGGCTTGTGTCTGGGTCAAGATCCTGAATATCATAAAATTTCTCTTCTTCCATCCCTTCCTCAGATACTGATTCATAATGCTTATACTCATCCTCTATTTTTTTGTGCATCACTATGTCTGGGGGACTGACGTGTGTTTTTTCGTTGAATCCTCTTCAAGCTTTTTAATAGCTCTGTTGTCATTGTCACTCTGATTTTGCATCACCTTTTTCTTTGTATTCACTGGGTCTAGAATTTTCACTATGTCCATAGTGACATTGTCCTTGAAAACCTCATGCTTTCCACTCTTACTGTTGTTTCCAGTTTCAATAAGGGTTGTTAGGTGTTCATATTGAACCTTAGGATCATTTTGAATTACACTCGTCCTGCCTTTTTCTTGGAAGCCTTTTCTTCTTTTGGTTCTTCTTTCACATGGTGGATTTGGGGCTTTCACCACTTTCTTCTGAGCTCTAGCTCTTCTCGAAGACACTTGACTAAAAGTCTCCTGAATTAGCCTTGAGGTAGCTGTAACTTTCCTCTTTCCTCTCTTGCTGGATAAGGTTTCACCTTTGTTTATTTTTTGAGTTGCAAAGGTCATTCCAGATGTTTTGGATTTTTCACATTGCCTGGGATCTTCCTTTTCTTTTACCTCATTTTCTGGCACCTTTGACTTGTTGCCTACATCTGTTACTTCCTTCTGAGAGGGGACATTAATCATTTTGTTTTTGTTCTTTCCTTTTATCGTTGTCACCATTTTCCATCCTCCATCTTCTAGAATTTGCATCTCTTCTCCTATTTTACCTTTTTGCTTCCCATTTGCTTTTAGAGGATCAACTCTTTTGTCAATGTGCATCTTTTCCTGGGTTTTAAGCAAATTCTCCATCTTCTTTTTGCCTGACTGTTGAGATTCCTTCATAATATCCAATTTGTTGTGGATAAAAGTTTTCCTTAACTCTGGGTGAAGAACTCTGCATTTATCATCACTGTGCCCCTGAGCTTTATAGTGAGAGCAATATTTTGGGACATTTTCGTATTCCACCTTTTGAGAAATAGATTCTATCTCCCCATTTTCCTTTCTAACATCAATTTGGGTCTCCGTCACCTAATTTCTTGTGATATCAATTTCAACCTTTACCAAGGCATTATTGTTTGGTGTGAATTGGTGCATTGATAATGGTTATGATATGATCTGCAAGATAGTTAAAAATGCGTTTTGAATGCGTAGTCAAAAAGGGAGGTTCAATACGTGAATTTTACGCATTTCTAGTTTCCTATAAATAGAGGACCTCTTGCCCTCATTTATATCATCCCAAAAAGAGAGAGTAATAATACAAAGAGAGTTATACACCAAGATAAATATTGTAGTCTTGAGTGTCGTCTTTAGTAGTTGTTCCTTTTACAAGAGAGAAATATTAATTGTTGTTTTCTCCTTGTATTTGAGAGCTATGTACTCCATATTAAAATAATGAGATCCTTCTACCCCATGGTTTTTCTCTTCTATTAGTTAGAGGGGTTTCCACGTAAAATTCTCGTGTCCAATTTATTTTCATACTAATTGTCATATCAAACTTTAGTTGTGGTGCTTCCTTCCTCCAATAGTGGTATCAGAACCCTCAGTTATTGTGTCTGTTTTATGCGAAGGTACTATTTGTAAATAGTAAATTTTTGTAAATAGTAAAATTCGATGAATAGTACTATTCACGTGAATAGTAAATTTCAGTGACGGTACAGTTTATCATGATTGTTCGAAAAAATATTCAGAAATGATCTAGAAGGGTGTGAAGCAAATAACAATGTCAAGTACAACAAAGTTTGACATTGAGAAATTCAATGAGACTAATTTCTCATTGTGGAAAATAAAAATAAAAATAATATTAAGAAAGGACAATTGCTTGGCTACAATTGAAGGAAGACCCACAGATTTTACTAATGAAAGCAAGTGGAATGGTATAGACAACAACGTAGTTGCTGATCTACACTTGGCACTAGCTGATCAAGTGTTGTCTAGTATGGCGGAAAAGTGGACAGCGAAGGAAATATGGGATACTCTTACAGGGTTGTATGAGTCCAAGTCTTTGCATAATAAAATCTTCTTAAAAAGAAGATTGTATACTCTTCTAATGGCAGAGTCTATGTCAGTTACTAAACACATCAATATTTTGAATACTCTGTTTTCGCAACTTACAACAATGGGTTGCAAAATAGAGGGGACTGAACATGCGGAGCTTCTACTTTAAAGTCTGCCTGACTAGTATGATCAACTCATCATCAACTTGACGAACAATACAAACACTCTAGTTTTCGATGAAATTGTAGCCGCTGTCTTGGAAGAAGAAAATCGGCGCAAAAATAAGAAAGACAGACAATCAAGTTTGCAGCAAGCTGAAGCTTTGATGATGGTGAGCGGAAGACCAGCAGAACGTGGCCCCAATGGGAGTCGCAATCAAGAAGTAAGAAGAATATCAAGTGCTACAACTGTGGCAAGAAAAGGCACTTTAAGAAAGATTGTCGGTTCAAAAGGAAGAGTGAACACCCTGAGCCATCAAATGCTCAAGGGAATATTGCATGTACCTCGGATGATGGCGATATGTTATGTAGTGAGGCAATATCAAATAATGAAGGCAGATTACGTTTTGCTGATGTCTGGATCATGGACACAGGAGCAACATGGCACATGACTTCCCGGAGAGTATGGTTCCATCAATATAATCCTATCTCAGGTGGGTCTGTGTTTATGGGAAACGATCATGCATTGGATGCTATTGGTATTGGCCCCATCAAAATAAAGATGTATGATGACACGTACACACCATACAGGAGGTACGACATGTAAAAGACTTGAAGAAGAATCTATTGTCTTTAGGACAACTAGATGATAATGGATGTTTATATAAGACTCATGGTGGAGTCATGAGAATATCCAAATGAGCGCTTGTAGTGATGAAAGCGGAAAAACTTGCTGCAAATTTATATGTGGTTAAAGGTGAAACACACCAAGAAGGAGAAGCATCAACCGCATCAGCAAGTTCATTTGAAGAATCAACGATGATATGGCATCGTAAACTTGGCCATATGTCGGCATGAGGTTTGAAGATTCTTGTTGAGCAAAAGCTTCTTCCAGGGCTCAAAAAGGTTTCACTACCCTTTTGTGAACATTGTGTTACCAGTAAGCAAAATAGACTGAAGTTTAGCAGTTCCTTTGCTAAAAGCAAGAAAATACTAGATCTGGTCCACTCTGATGTCTAGCAAGCACCGGTGAAGTCCCTAGGAGGAGCGAAATATTTCGTGTCTTTCATCGATAATTACTCTAGGAGCAGTTGGATGTATCCAATCAAGAGGAAGGCAAATGTTTTTTTAGTTTTCAAAGAATTTAAAGGCACAGTTGGCTAGGGAGTTTGAAATGAAGGACTTGGGATCAACAAACAAGATTCTAGGAATGCAAATTCACCGAGACAGAAATAATAGGAAGATTTGGCTTTCTCAAAAAAACTACTTGAAGAAAATTTTGAGACGTTTCAAGATGCAAGACTGTAAGTCAATTTCTACCCCACTTCCTATTAATTTCAAGTTATCCTTAAGTATGAGTCCTAGCAATGAAGTAGAGATGATAGAGATGTCTCGAGTACCGTATGCATCAACAGTAGGAAGTTTAATGTTCGCCATGGTATGTACAAGATCGGACATTGCACAAGCAGTGGGAGTGGTTAATCGATACATGGCTAATCCTGGTAGAGAGCATTGGAATACTGTTAAGAGGATCCTAAGATACATCAAGGGTACCTCAGATGTTGCAATGTGTTATGGAGGATCAAACTTTACTGTTAAATGTTATGTTGATTCAGATTATGCAGGTGGTCTTGATAAAAGCAAGTCCACCACAAGTTATGTGTTTACTCTTGCTGGAGGAGTTGTAAGCTGGGTTTCAAAACTGCAATCTATCGTGACTACATCTACGACGGAAGTAGAATATATAGCAGCTACACAAGCTAGCAAAGAGGCAATATGGATGAAGATGTTACTGGAGGAGCTCGGGCACAAACAAAAGAAAGTTGCTCTATTTTGTGACAATCAGAGCGCTTTGCATCTCGCAAAGAATCCGGCATTTCATTCAAGGACAAAATACATACGAGTTCAATATCACTTTTTTCGTGAGAAGGTGGAAGAAGGCAGTGTGGATACTCAGAAAATTCACACCAATGACAACCTGACAGATATGTTTACGAAGTCGATCAACAATAACAAGTTTATATGGTGTCGATCTTCTATTGGCCTAGCAGAAACGTAATATTACAGTAATTGGGTAGAAAGGATGGTGTGAAGACTTAATTGATTCTCAATTAAATCTTCAAGTGGGAGAATGCAAGATAGTCAAAAACGCGTAGTCAAAAAGGGAGGTTCAATACAAGGATTTTACGCGTTTCTAGTTTTCTATAAATAGAGGACCTCTTGCCCTCATTTATATCATCCCAAAAAGAGAGAGTAATAATACAAAGAGAGTTATACACCAAGATAAATATTGTAGTCTTGAGTGTCGTCTTTAGTAGTTGTTCCTTTTACAAGAGAGAAGTGTTAATTGTTGTTTTCTCCTTGTATTTGAGAGCTGTGTACTCCATATTAAAATAGTGAGATCCTTCTACCCCGTGGTTTTTCCCTTCTATTAGTTAGAGGGGTTTCCACGTAAAATTCTCGTGTCCAATTTATTTTCATACTAATTGTCATATCAAACTTTAGTTATGGTGCTTCCTCCCCCAACATGATCTTGCGGAAAGCGACTCTAAGCTATTGGTTGAATATGTGAATGATCTCAACCAAACTCCTTGGAGAATTCTTAAAAACGTATCTGACCCGAAAGCCCAGATGGAGAATATTGGATTCATTCTTCAACATTGCTATAGGGAGGCAAACAAAGTAGCCGACAAGCTAGCCTCCTTAAGTTTTGCAGAACCTCACAACATCACATATGAAGACTATGTTGACCTACCCGCTGCGGTAAGAGGCCTTAAGACTATGGACAGATGGGGTCTAGCTAGCTGTAGACTCATTAAAAAGAAGACGAAAGAGCTAGCTTGGGAACCACCTTGAGAGTGGTATGATTCTTTTGGTGTGTATAGAAATAGGATTCCTCTTGTAAGAGTTGGTTCTTTGGCTTAATTGTATAACCAAGAACCAATTCTAGCTTTTGCATTTACATCATTTATCTATGGATAGTGAACTATCCTATATGATTGGGAGAAGTAATTCACTTGTATACTCCCACATGTCATCGTGTACTTTTGGTGGAAGATGAATAAATGCAGAAATTTTTTTGGAAAAAAAAAAGATCGTAGATATTAAAGGAAATTCTAAATATCTCATAATCTTGCACGTTGAAAAGAACAATATATACATCTTGCATGGTTAAACAATTCTTTAATAATTGATGATTGACATCGACTGATTCAATAGTTGATTGTAATCTTTTCTAGTATATGATCAAATAATCTTTACTTTCTATATATTTTAATTTTACCAATACGGCTCTTTGTTTAGTGAAATGGATCTCAACCCTAGTGACCATTGCTTTTAGAATTAGAGCATTAATTACCTCTTAATTAAGGAAGTAAAACTAAAGAACACACTGTCAGTCTCTTCATTAAAAGAATTTCCTACTAAATGTACCTAATATCAGCCACAAGTCTTTGTTACATTTTGTGGAATGGCCATTAATATGGACCATGAGGGAAAAAGTAAATTAGTGGAAAAATATGTGTTTTAAGAAAATAATTATTTTTTGAATTTTGTGATTTTAATTAAAGATATGTCAAACATATCAAAATGTCTTTTAATTTTGTGATTTTAAATATGTTATGTGAAAATTTGGAATTAAAAAATTATTAAAAAGAAAAATAATTATTGTTTTTAAAACAGAAAAAAAAATCAAACAAATTGATAACGGAGTATAATCAAATCAATGTAGTTGGCGGGGACTTTTCCAGTCATACACAAGCTTCATATACTGCATAAAAGGCATTAAGATTGTACTTTTGGTTGATAAAGCTTTTGATTCTTTGAATTTGAATCCTAAATTGGAGACTGCCTTTATCCTTTTATTCTTTTCTTCTTTTAAAGTTGGTTAAAATGAGCATCTTTTTTGTAGTAGTATTTCATACGTGAATCACAATTTATGTGAAAAATTTGATTAGGTACAACAAAAACATTTCAAAAAATTTAATTAAAATTTGCAGTCTAAAATAATTAATTTATTTCATTAATTAGTGATAAAATGAAAAATTTAAAGTTAAATTATGTCTAAAGAAAAAAATATGTTATTTTTTAAAAACATACTAAAAAAAATGTATGATAGTATACCAATTGAGACATAGATAGTAAACTCTTTAATTTCATCTTATACGAGATGTTTAAAATCATAAGATTTTTAAAAAATATTTTGATACACTGTACATATATTAGCTTAATTTAAATATATATATATTTTTAAAATCAATCTTATTATTTTAAATTTCGCATAGATAAAATTAAGACACTTAAATTTTAGATGAGCAAGTAGCACATTTTGGATCATCCTATTTTCTGTTTGGTCTATCCTTGCCCTATTAATTTATCTCTCAAAAATTCATTTGTTGAATTTGGTGGCGTGAAATACAAAATTTATTGTGCTTTATGATCAACGAATATATAAATTTCTTCGTAACTAATTTTTATATTTGTTTGCATAACTCTGATCCGCTCACAGAAGAAAGTACTCTTATATGAGTAATGAAAGCATATTCTGATTAATAATAGAAAAGTGTACAAACATTTTGATTCCCAAATCAAATCAGATCATTTGTACGGTTTCATTTTGCATAACACTATTTCTATTTTCCAGTCTGTTAGAAGAAAAATAAACGACTGCTACTTATATTTAAAAGATCATTTAATTGTGATTTTCTAAATTCTTTTTCCTTAATAACATACTCCTAGGCAGGGTTGAGCTACCTTGTGTTCAGTAGAATCTCATTCGATAGAAAATTATATTATTTATATATAGTTAAAATATTTTTTTGTGTATGTATAGTATAGTAGATGTCAAACTTATTTTGGTTAATTCGTATATCTATTTTTTCAAATTTTAAACCCTCTTAATCAAAATTCTAGCTCTGTCATTGCTTCCAGGCTTAGTTCACATAATAGTTGTGTGAGAATTGTAATATAGAAATTATTTATATAATGATAATTAATGAAGTATTATAATATTTCACGAAAAAAATTATTCTACATAACTTCAAATTGATATTCAAGAATTTAATAACTTTTTCTTTTATTTAGAATCTAAAACTCATAAATTCAAAATTCCACTCCCATATCTGTAATTGTACATGCAGTAAAAATTGATTGTGCATACTGAAGATTAAATGACTTGGGACATTATTTTTTATTTTTCACATGACATTTGATATTTATATTAAAACCTGATTAATTCAAAATCATATTAAAAAGTTCCACATTAAAAATTAAATATCTTCCAACAAAAAATGCATACTAAATTTAATAATGACAAATAAAATGAAACAGACTAAAGAATAGTTGTCTTTATGGTCAGACATGTCCGGCATATATGATACAAAGTGGAATTATTGGTACAATTTTTTTTATTTTTACACTTTGTACTAGTTCATATATTTTAATGTTTATAAAATTATTTTCAATATTTTGTATAGATTTTCTTCATTTATGAAGCTATTATAGTTTTAGTTTTTTTTTACACACTTTCTCTTTATTTAATTAGTGTATAAAGATGATCGTTCTGGTATGTTCATACCATTAGATCAAAATTACAGAAAAAACATCACCAAACACTGAATCAAAATTATATCAAAAATACGTTATAATGATGTTTGAATTAGCTTTAAAGTAGGACAAACTACGAAAGTTACTTTGTAAGAAAACAAAATCCTGAGAGTTACCAATAATGTATGTTTTGCTTCAAGACAAAAAAAAGTAATTATTTTCAACTATATCTTTATATTAAAAAAACTACATTTTTCTTAGTAGTGTTGTATTTTCAAACATCATCTACTACATAGAAATAATTTAGTAAATTATATTTTATTTTTATTACTTTTCTTAATGAATGTGACATGAACTAATGCGATACTTACTGAAAATGTAGAGAGCATAAACAAAAATAATAATCAAATATCCCTTCAAAATAATGTTCTTAAAGGGAAGCATCGCGACAAATATTTTGAGACGGGATTGTTACAATTCAGTCAAAAACTTAGCTAGCGCTAGATCATAAAGTTTCAAATATTTTTGACAAATCATTTCTGAGTGAAGTTTAAATTCGTTTAATAAGTCCCACCTTCTTAATAACCCATATCTTTATTGGTTAATGCACTGCTATATTTTTAGTAAGTAACAATTAAGTTGGGTTGAAAACTTTATTGGTTTAATATCCTACTTTTCTTTGACTTGATTTAAATAAGAAAAAGAGGGAGATTAGGTAACGTTGGAAAAGCAAAAAGTTTTATGGATAGAATATTGTGACCAAGGGACTTTGGCTTGGTTTAAAAACTTTTGATAATATTCAATATAAAAAGAATTACTAAAAGGAAACAAAGCTGCAAAGGGAAGAGACATATTTATACTAGTACAAATTATGATTCATAATGGAGCATAAAGTTGAACGTGTGATGGAATATGTGGGGACTATGAACTTTATTTCAAAGTTAGAGCATAAAGTTGAACGTGTGATGGAATATTTGGGGAATCAATATTAAATCTTAACTCTATTGAAGTATTTCTACTTTTCAAGAATGATTACTATTAAGAATTAATTTTGTTTTAAAAAAAAATTATTTTAAACATTTAAAATGATAGATAATTGAAATAATTATTATTAAAAATCATGATAAATAATTTGAATTGCAAAGAGAACATTCATGCGAGTTCGACCATACATAATGAAAAATGGGCTCCATGATCCATCCCTTCCTGCATTTTTAGACCAATGCACCAAACTAAGAACATTTATGTGATAGGTTAGATATAAATAATGGTGTTTCCCTAATCACATAAGGTGCCCAAATAAATCCAACTTAATCCCAATCTCACCAATAAATATGTTATTATCACATATAAATCATTAAAAATATGTGAGAACACAACATTATCTTGTTTTAAGGAGTAAGAGTGCCAGAGAATCTATCTCTATTATTATTGGAATGAGATTTCTTGATTGAGCTAGCTGTAATTCATGGAGTAGGTCTAATAGTTCTGCTTGTAATGCATTTCCAACTTCAATATAAGTTGAGAAGTCCATAATCCAGGAGCTCCTTTCATCTTGGAATACTCCTCCCGTTCCTTCCCTCCCGGACGTGTTGGAAAAAAGCACCGACTAATTTTCGTCTCTTTCGGACCACCTTCAAGCATAAAATAATAACAGGATATTTAAAGAAAATAACAACAACACAAAATTTAATGTGGAAATCTAATGCGGGAAAATCCACGGACCATCCAGAAAAATATTTACTATATGAAAAATTGGTATAACCATATAATACACAATATTTCTCTCACATACCCCAATTCCTAAAATACTATTCCTAAGGAGATCTTCAAGAGAATTATCTCAAAACCTCTCCTCTAGTATATAAAGAATTGAATTTTTAGTGATGTCATGTTCATGGTGGATATGCCTATTTATAGGAAATTTAGAGGCATGGTTAGTGCTTATAAACACATTTATGCCATCATATTTGGCAAAATGTGTGAAAATAATTAGCCTTCTTTCTTGACTTCCACAAACCAAATGCCCACAATTTTGACGTTTCTCTTCGTTATTCAAGCAAATACAACAAATCTCCACCTTTGAAAAAGAAGAAAAATATAATTTGTTGGCTTTTGCAATTGTCCAACTACACATAACAGAATTAGTTCTTCACTTGATTCTAAACTCGGCCAACTATGCGCAGCTGCAACCTTCACATTGTCTGCTACTGACAATCATAATTCTAATATGAAGAATTATCATACCTCCCTCCCCCCTCCCTAAAGAGTACATCCACTCAGATTGAAAAATTAATCCAAGAATTTTCACTTGAAATCACTTCACAATTTCAAAAATTTCAATTTCGGCTCATGTCAAAAAACTTGCTAATAACTTATGGTGCAACCCTCTTGTTGATTTCTTGAGAGTTCATTATCCATCGATATCTTTTCCACCACACACCTTGCATCATCTATCAACCAATGCTCATGTGCAAAATTGTGGACCAGCTACCAATTAAACATCCTCTTCCATGACAATTCTAAAGGTAGCATTCATGCCATGAGGATTTTTATCTTTCTTATAAAATAATATCATCCCATTCTTTTAGGGAGACAACATTGATAGCATTTCCTTTGAAGCTTCCAATCGAACTAGTCTCATTAGTTGGATAATTACTCTTAATATGTCCCGGTTGACCACACCTTCTTCTTGGAGCTTTTATTTTGCTTTGATTTTTTTAACAACAAGAGCTAAATTTTCTTGAGATTTTTCATCTCCATTCTTCAATCTTTTTTCCTCATAAATCAATTTGCTCGTTACTTCCGAGAAAATCACAATTTTCTTTCCATACATTAAAATGGGTTGCATGTGATTATAGGAAAATGAAATAGACAATATGAGTCGAAGTGTCTTGTCTTTATCATCAATTTTCACTCTAATAGATTCTAATTTAGAAACAATCACATTCAAGATACTCAAATGATCAGAAATAGTTGAACCTTCATCCATTTGCAATTTATGAAATTGCTCCTTCAAATATAACCTATTTGAAATACTTTTGGTTTGATACAATTCTTCAAGTTTCTCCCACAACTCCTTTGTTGTAGACAATCCAATCACATTAGTAAAAACATTTTTAGCTAAACACAAGCGAATCTGACTTGCCGCTTTCATGTTTAGCTCTTCCCATTCTTCATCACTAATTTTGAATTTTTTTAAGCCTCTAGTGCTTTCAGATTTTTCTGAACCCTTTTCATCTTTTCTGCTAGTTGGTCTCCCTTTCAATGCCTTATGACATCCTTGACGTGCACTTGCCACAAGCCAAAATTAATTCTTCCATCAAATTTCTCAATAATTTTGTCCTCATCTTGCTGATTTGTACTAATAAATGGATAATAGCAATGAAAAGTACCCACTAAATTAATTTTCAAGAAAGAGAGGTGGATCAAAATGGATACACTTAAGTACCAAGTCTTTCCGCTGCCATAACCTCTTTAGATTCTACTTGTTTCCACTATTACCAAATATACAAGTACCCCAAAGAAACTCTACCAGAATAACAAATTCCACTAGAATCAGACTCCACTTGCTATTTCACCAGAACGAAACCTTTACTTGAAAACAATAATTCTAATGCAGAACTTTTTTTTGATGTGGAAGATCAAACAAAGTTACAACCACAGAGCATACTAAAATTTCAAAAGAATTATTCCATGCCTAAGGCTCTGATACCACTTGTTGAGAAAAAATACTGACTAATTCCCTTCCCTTTCGGATCGACTTTCAAATATTTTTCTTCTTTTTCAAAGGTGGAAATTTGTTGTATTTATTTGAATAAATAAGAAAAATATCAAAATTATGGGCATTTAATTGGTGGAAGTCAAGAAAGAAGGTTAATTATTTTTACACATTTTGAATTATTTTTACACATTTTGTCAAATATAATGGTATAAATATGTTCATAAGCATCAACCATGTCTCTAAATTGCCTATAAATAGGCATCTCAACCATGAATACAACAAGATGTGGGGTCATATGAATCATCTATATTAAGCTTTATGTAGCCTCATTGAGAAGGATACCACGATACATGGAAAGTGATTCTCTGATTTCCTAAGCTTTTTATTGGTGGCTAGGTGTCACGCCCCGGGAGGGTACCCTAGACGTGACCGGCACTTGAAAGCCATTTCTGACCTTCAAGCGAACCACCTAACTCAATCATTCCGTCATTCAGTCATATACGCTCAAAGAAAGGCTCAATTATAACATGCTATTTACAATATGGGGGCCGAAGGCCAAACGTGTTTAAATCAACAAAATAAGTATAATAGGACTTCTCAAAATAATAGTCCAACCTCCTCGCACTCTAGTTTATGAATCCTCTATCAAAGTCTGGAAGGTGCCAATGACAAGCCCATGGCTACCAACAATCAAAATAAAGAGAAAAAACGAAACTATGCAAGGAGCTCAAGATCCTCCAAAAGCTAGGAGGACTCACCAACTAGATGGGAGTGTATGTAGATCTTCAACGGAGTGCCGGTCGATGATCTCTAGTACCTGTCTTTGCATTATGAAACGATGCAGGCCAAATGACGTCAGTACATGGAATGTACGAGTATGTAAAATGGCCGGATGAAACAAACATCAAGAAGTCATCAATATCAACTTAGGACCTCAACTCATATATATATACAGGACAACTCACTCAAATGTCCTAAGTCTAACAAGAATAGTTTAGACGGGACTAACTCATAACTCACTCAACTCAACTGACTCAGAGCACTATCAAGACCTAAATGGGAGTTTTTCTTATCCGACAACCATCACCTATGAGCCGGTGATAGTACAACAATCAGACATTGTTGCCATGTCCGTCCATATCTTGCAAGGGCATGAATGCCTCCCTAATCATGGATACCATCGATTAGTCAAGTCCTATCATTTCAGGACAATAAAATGGGAAACATCCGACTTTAACAGTTCGATCCCATAGGAAGCATCCAACTTTAACGGTTCCATCTCTACCTACATTGGCGGCGTAGTTTTTGGGGTTTGAGTATGGAGTATACTCTTACCCGCTTCGGTGCTCAATACTCCTCCCATGACTCTATGCTCATAATACTCCCTCCAATCATCTCAAACAAGACCTCACAGCTAGTTTCATGTGGAACATTTCCCACTCATCAACTCTATCCTCATTCTCAACTCAATTAAGTCATAATGACAAGTTTCATTTAGGACCTTGTCCACTCGTCAATTCTATCCTCCAATTAACTCAATCAAGCCTCATTTAGGTAAGCATTTATGACATCTCCTCAAGACTCATCACAACTCCATGACTTTAGCTCAACAATTCAAGTAGAATAACACATTTAAGGAAATTGACTTAAACAACATCATCACATGGCTAAAGAGATCAACAAAATATAAGAACAAGTCATCTCCATCAACTCATACTAATATGAAGGTTTTAGGAACTTCTTAGCTCAACAACATCAACATATATAGCATCAAATAAATAGGGGACAAAACTCATTCAAACATAAACCATACCAAGAAACTCTATTTTCATGGACATCTAACCTCAAAGCAAGAGTAGGGCACATGGGTGGACTCAACCCATGTTTTGGATAGCCTTACATACCTTAGAATAGACTCTTGAAGAAACCTTGTTGTTGGGTCTTCAATGGAAAGCTTGAAGTCTTGAAGCTCTTGGAACAATCTCTTATTGGAAATGGAGAAGAAGAAGAAGAAGATGAAGAAGAGAGAGTTTTCTAGGGCTTTTCTAGAGAGAGAGGGGTTGCAATTTGTGATCCCAAAATGCCCAAAGATGATACATATATAATTTGGGTGAATTCCCAAATTGCCCCTTCTTAAAAGTTCTGAAAAAGAGGCAAAAATGCACCAGACGCGATAGTGGCGCGTCGCGCCATTGCAGCGCTAGGCCGATTTTGCTTAAAACCTGCACACCTCATAGTGGCGCGCCGCGCCAAGGACCAAACTACTGAGGCACATTCTTGGCACGATAGTGGCGCGTCGCGCCCTTACAGCGCCAAGGCCATATTTTCTGAGTTCTGGAAATTGGCTTGAAAAACTCTGCACACCTTTTAGTGGCGCGCCGCGCCAGAGTCCAAACTACTAAGGCATGTTTCTAGCGCGATAGTGGCGCATCGCGCCACTGCGGCGCCAAGCCCAGTTTTCCAGCAATTGCAACCCAGGCCTGAAAATCTTTGTTGTGCTAGTTCATCTTAGGATCGTCATATCTTTCGACTCCGAACTCCAAAAATTACATTCTTAGTGGCGTTGGAAAGAAGACTCGATGATCTTTAGTTTGATGGGTCGTAGGCCACCCAGATTGTCGTCTTTCAAAAGATAGGATTGTTAGAAGTCAACCCCTTATGCGAACTCCTCCTCAAACTTAGCCACGACGAATCTTTTGGATTTGATTTGGTCCTAGGGGTCCTTCATGACCCCACATCACCTCTAATGCTGCTAAATTTCTCATTGACTCGTCTTACTCATGCAAATGCTCCACAATACTCGAGTTCGACCCTACCCGAATACAAGAAAGGTTCCGGATCTTAGGGAAAAATTTTGAGGGGTGTTACACTAGGTGAAGATATTCAAGAGAGTAGAAAGTAATATTATGGATGATAGTAGATGTTGGGAATTCATTTTGGCTATTATTGCAATTTTTTGATTTCTAATCTTCTAAAGAATAATCGGAGTAATTATGAATTTTGGCACTTTAGTATCGTGCGGTCCTCAGAAGTACAAAGTTTGTGGATGAAGTTGTGGAAGTTTCTAGTAGCGAGGCTTATGTTGAAGTGGTTGTATATTTCCTTTGCTTTTGGGAAAGTTGTAAAGATATGGATGATATCTTACTCACTGTTTGGGCAAGAAGCACAGGACTTGGAAGAGATTATATTCCTAAAGAAAAAGAATAGAGGCGGTGGGATTTTATTAGTCATAAGGAGCTATAAGAAATATTTAATCTTGTTAATAGTTTGAGTTTTCCAAATCCAGTTGAGATGAAAAGAAATGGGAGGACTATTACCAAAGAAGTCTCATAGGTAAAGGTTGTATGCACTTTTTGTGGAGAATGTCCCATTGAATGTTAGGTTCTAAAAGAAAGAATCTTTTTTTGGTTCAGAGCTTTGAGTGTAAGTTTTCTGAATGGCTTCTGAAAGAGAGTCAAAAATGGGAGGCCGAGGAAGTCAAAAAGGAAATAGCAGCCACACGTTTTTGACAGAAATTGTAGGCAACTTTTGAAAAAAGTTGACAGCGTAATCATTGCCCTTTTCGACAGGAAAACGCGTATAAAAATTAACGCATTTCATCCTCCTATAAATAAAGGACCTCTTGCCCTCATTCAGATCTTCCAAAAAGAGAGAGTAAGAATACAAAGATAGTTATACACCAAGATAAATATTGTAGTCTTGAGTGTCTTCTTTAGTAGTTGTTCTTTTACAAGAGAGAAGTGTTAATTGTTGTTTTCTCCTAGTATTTGAGAGCAGTGTACTCCATATTTAAATAGTGAGATCCTTCTACCCTGTGGTTTTTCCCCTTTATCAGTTAGAGGGGTTTCCACATAAAATTCTCGTGTCCAATTTATTTTCATATTTATTGTCATATCAAACTTTAGTTGTGGTGTTTCCTCCCCCCAATAGTGGTATCAGAGCCATCAGTTATTCTGTCTGTTTTATGCAAAGGTACTATTCGTAAATAGTAAATTTTCTTGAATAGTAAAATTTGATGAATAGTACTATTCACGTGAATAGTAAATTTCATTGACGGTACAGTTTGTCATGATTGTTCGAAAAAATATTCAGAAATGATCTAGAAGGGTGTGAAGCAAATAACAATGTCAAGTACAACAAAGTTTGACATTGAGAAATTCAATGGGACTAATTTCTCATTGTGGAAAATAAAAATAAAAATAATATTAAGAAAGGACAATTGCTTGGCTACAGTTGAAGGAAGACCCACAGATTTTACTAATGAAAGCAAGTAGAATGATATAGACAGCAATGTAGTTGCTGATCTATACTTGGCACTAGCTGATCAAGTGTTGTCTAGTATGTCGGAAAACCGGACGACGAAGAAAATATGGGATACTCTTACAGGGTTGTATGAGGCCAAGTCTTTGCATAATAAAATCTTCTTAAAAAGAAGATTGTATACTCTTCTAATGGCAGAGTCTATGTCAGTTACTAAACACATCAATACTTTGAATACTCTATTTTCGCAACTTACAACAATGAGTTGCAAAATAGAGGGGACTGAGTGCGGAGCTTCTACTTCAAAGTCTGCCTAACTCGTATGATCAACTCATCATCAACCTAACGAATAATACAAACAGTTTAGTTTTCGATGAAATTGTAGCCGCTGTCTTGGTAGAAGAAAATCAGCACAAAAATAAGAAAGATAGACAAGCAAGTTCGCAGCAAGTTGAAGCTTTGATGATGGTGAGAGGAAGACCAGCGGAACTTGGCCCAGTGGGAGTCACAATCAAGAAGTAAGAAGAATATCAAGTGCTATAACTGTGGCAAGAAAGGGCACTTCAAAAAAGATTGTCGGTTCAAAAAGAAAAGTGAACACCCTAAGCCATCAAATGCTCAAGGAAATATTGGATGTACCTCGGATGATGGCGATATTTTATGTAGTGAGGAAATATTAAATAATGAAGGTAGAAAATATTTGGCTGATATCTGGATCATGGACACAGGAGCAACATGGCACATGACTTCATGGAGAGAATGGTTCCATCAATATAATCCTATCTCAGGTGAGTCTGTGTTCATGGGAAAAGATCATGCTTTGGATGTTATTGGTATTGGGTCCATCAAAATAAAGATGTATGATGGCACGGTACGCACCATCCAGGAGGTACGATATGTAAAAGACTTGAAGAAGAATCTATTGTCTTTAGAACAACTAGATGATAATGGATGTTCATATAAGACTCATGGTGGAGTCATGAGAATATCCAAATGAGCGCTTGTAGTGATGAAAGCAGAAAAACTTGCTGCAAATCTATATGTGCTTAAAGATGAAGCACATAAAGAAGGAGAAGCATCAACCGTGTCAGCAAAATTCATTTGAAGAATCAATGATGATGTGGCATCGTAAACTTAGCCATATGTCGGAGTGGGGTTTGAAGATTCGTGCTGAGAAAAAGCTTTTTCTAGGACTCAAAAAAGTTACACTATCCTTTTGTGAGCATTGTGTTACCAGTAAGCAAAATAGACTGAAATTTAGCAGTTCCTCTGCTAAAAGCAAAAAAACACTAGATCTGGTCCACTCTGATGTCTGGCAAGCACTGATAGAGTCCCTAGGATGAGCGAAATATTTCATTTAATTTATCGACAATTACTTCAAGAGAAGTTTGGTGTATCTAATCAAGAGGAAGACAGATGTTTTTTCAGTTTTCAAACAGTTCAAAATGCGGGTGAAACTTGAATCTAAGAAAAAGATCAAGTGTTTGAGGACAGATAATGGAGGAGAATACATGGTGATGAATTTAATAACTTTTGTAAACAAGAAGGTATTAAATGGTAGTTCATGGTGGCATATACTCCACAACAAAATGAAGTAGCAGAGCGGATGAACAGAACCTTGTTAGAACGGACAAGAGCTATGTTGACAACTTCAAGGTTGGAAAAACCATTTTGGGCAGAAACAGTCAAAATCGCCTGTTATGTGATCAATTGGTCACCATCAACCGCAATTGATCTGAAAATACCAATGGAGATGTGGACAGGAAAACCAGCTGATTATTCTCTCTTACATATATTCGAAAGTCCTACTTATGTTATGTACAACACCCAAGAAAAATCAAAGTTGGATCCAAAATCCAAGAAATGCATTTTCTAAGGATATGCTAATGGAGTCAAGGGGTATCGCTTGTGGGATCCCACAGCCCGCAAGGTGGTAATCAGCAGGAATGTTGTATTTATTGAAAACAAGATACAAGCAAAAGAAGGTATCACTTTAAAAGAAAAATCAGAGACTACTACAGTTGAAGTTGAAGAAATAAAAGAAGTTCTAGTTTCTTCTGAAGCAGCACCAAAGCACGAAGAATAAGAGCAAGCTGAGATCGAAACTCCACAAGTTCGATGGTCAACTAGGGAAAGAAAAGAACCAGCTTGGCACTCAGATTATTCAATGGAGAGTAATATTGCATACTGTTTACTAACAGAAGATGGAGAGCCTTCAACTTTTCACGAGGCTATGAATGGCCAAGAATCATCTCTGTGGGTGGCAGCAATGCAGAAAGAAATTGAAGCTCTTCATAAAAATAAAACATGGGATCTTGTTTAATTACCACAAGAAAGAAAGTCCATTGGAAATAAATGGGTCTACAAGATCAAAAGCAATGATAATAATCAAGTGGAGAAGTATCGTGCAAGATTAATGGTGAAAGGATTCACTCAGAAAGAAGGTATAAACTTCAATGAGATATTTTCTCCGGTGGTTCGACTCACAACAATTTAAGTGGTCCTGGCGATGTGTGCTACATTTGACTTGTACTTAGAGCAGTTAGATGTTAGAACTGCATTTCTTCATGGAGAGCTTGAAGAAGAAATTTACATGCTCCAACCAGAAGGTTTTGAAGAACATGGAAAAGAGAACTTGGTTTATAGGTTGAAAAAATTTCTATATGGTCTCAAACAGGCGCCGAGATGTTGGTATAAGAGATTTGATTCCTTCATTATAAGCCTTGGATACAACAGACATAGTTCAGATCCTTGTGTTTATTACAAGAGATTTGGTGATGAAGATTTTGTTATTTTGCTGTTGTATGTTGATGACATGTTGGTAGCAGGCCTCAGCAAAGATCGTCTCACAAATTTAAAGGCACAATTAGATTGGGAGTTTGAAATGAAGGACTTGGGGCCAGCAAGCAAACAAGATTCTGGGGATGCAAATTTACCGAGACAGAAATAATAGGAAGATTTGGCTTTCTCAAAAGAACTACTTGAAGAAAATTTTGAGACGCTTCAAGATGCAAGACTGTAAGTCAATTTCTACCCCACTTCCTATTAATTTTAAGTTATCCTTAAGTATGAGTCCTAGCAATGAAACAGAGATGATGGAGATGTCTCGAGTACCGTATGCATCAGCAGTGGGAAGTTTAATGTTCGCCATGGTATGTACAAGACCGGGCATTGCACAAGCAGTAGGAGTGGTTAGTCGATACATGGCTAATCCTGGTAGAGAGCATTGGAATATTGTTAAGAGGATCTTGAGATACATCAAGGGTACCTCAGATGTTGCAATGTGTTATGGAGGATCAGACTTTACTGTTAAAGGTTATGTTGATTCAGATTATGCAGGTGATCTTGATAAAAGCAAGTCCACCACAAGTTATGTGTTTACTCTTGCTGGAGGAGCTGTAAGCTGGGTTTTAAAACTGCAATCTATCGTGGCTACATCTACGACGGAAGCAAAATATATAGAAGCTACACAAGCTAGCAAAGAGGCAATATGGATGCAGATATTACTGGAGGAGCTCGGGCACAAACAAGAGAAGGTTGCTTTATTTTGTGACAGTCAGAGTGCTTTGCATCTTGCAAAGAATCTAGCATTTCATTCAAGGACAAAGAACATACGAGTTCAGTATCATTTCGTTCGTGAGAAGGTGGAAGAAGGCAGTGTGGATATTTAGAAAATTCACACTAATGACAACCTAGCAGATATATTTATGAAGTCGATCAACAGTAACAAGTTCATATGGTGTCGATCTTCT
This sequence comes from Solanum dulcamara, assembly GCF_947179165.1. Classification (NCBI taxonomy): domain Eukaryota; kingdom Viridiplantae; phylum Streptophyta; class Magnoliopsida; order Solanales; family Solanaceae; genus Solanum; species Solanum dulcamara. The sequence goes on along the minus strand of NC_077243.1, from coordinate 72,872,275 downwards.
ATTGGCCTAGCAGAAATATAACATTGCAGTATTTGGGTAGAAAGGATGGTGTAAAGACTTAATTGATTCTCAATTAAATCTTCAAGTGGGAGAATGAAAGACAGTCAAAAAGGGGAGGCCAAGTAGGTCAAAAAGGGGAGGCCAAGGAAGTCAAAAAGGGAATAACAACCATGCATTTTTGACAAAAATTGTAGGCAACTTTTGAAAAAAGTTGATAGCGTAATCGTTGCCCTTTTTGACAGGAAAACGCGTATAAAAATTAACGCATTTTCATCCTCTTATAAATATAGGGCCTCTTGACCTCATTCAGATCATCCCAGAAAGAAAGAGTAAGAATACAAAGAGAGTTATACACCAAGATAAATATTGTAGTCTTGAGTGTCCTCTTTAGTAGTTGTTCCTTTTACAAGAGAGAAGTGTTAATTGTTGTTTTCTCCTTGTATTTGAGAGCAGTGTACTCCATATTTGAATAGTGAGATCCTTCTACCCTGTGGTTTTTCCCCTCTATCAGTTAGAGGAGTTTCCATGTAAAATTCTTGTGTCTAATTTATTTTCATAGTTATTGTCATATCAAACTTTAGTTGTGGTGCTTCCTCCCCCAACAACTTCGAGGATAAAATGTGGTAAGATAAAAGAGAAGCATGAAGTGTTCCAAAAATTGTTGGGCAAGATATCGACAACTTTTATAATTTGGTCATTGAGTCTTAGGGGTCCCTGGACTTTTTCTCTAAGGTTCTGATAAAAGTTTATCCAGTTAGCTCTCCAAAGATTGATACTATTTCCATGCCTCCAAGTTCCAGGATACTCCTTTTGAGAAGAAAGCAAGTGTACGTGCGAGGCTTTTCCATATATAGGAGTCATTAGTCTTGAGTTGTAAGGTGGAGGAGTTCCTCGACAAAAGGTATTTGCTGGTCGAACTTTGGCCCATAGTTGGTTGTTATTTTCTTAAAACGCCAAAGGAAGTTAGCAATAAGAAAAATATTTTTTCTAGTAGTTTTGAAGAGGTCTACGCCACCCATATATTTAGAGAGGCTGATAGTATCTCAATTAACTAGATGAATTTTTCTTTTCTCGTTGGTGGATCCCTAAAGAAAGTTTCTTTGAATACGGTCTGTGTTCACGGGTAATTTAGGGTAATAGGTTACATTGCATAGCATAAGTAGGGATAGAAGCAAAGACTGACTTTATAAGGTGGTGCTACCGGCCAATGATAATAGTTATTTTTTCCACCCTTCAAGTTTATTGTTCATGCGATCGATAATGTATTGATAGTTAGAACTTTTGGGGTGGTTGTTAGCAATTGGTAATCCCAAGTATTTCCCTATTTTAGTAGAATGACGAATGTTAAGAATAATAGAAAGATCATTTTTGTCATTGAAGGAAACATTGTTTGGAAAGATGACCTTTGATTTAGCGAAGTTAATTATTGGCCTGATTGAGTAGAGAGAGTGTTAAAGATTTGAATGATAGTGGAGGCATTTTTATGGTCAGTTTTATCCATTAAAATAATGTCATCGGCAAAGAGAATGTGCGATATGGGCTGCCCTACTCTGCTAATTTTAACAGGTTGCCATAACTTCACATCAATAGCACGTTTAATAAGTCTAGAGAGAGATTTCATGCAGATAATAAAAATATAAGGAGATAAAAGGATCACCTTGTCTGATGCTCCTAGAGGGTAGGAAATAGTTAGTAGGTTTTCCGTTACTTAATGGATATAGAGGAGGTAGTAATACAAGACATAATTAAAAAACATAATATTTTCTAAAAAATTAAGAAGCATAAGTAATTGCGTATGAATGACCATTCCAGCTTATCAAAGGCTTTTTCTAAATCAATTTTAGGAGCATTTTTCTGAACTTTCCTTTAGTTTTCTTAAAGGAGTGTAATGCTTCTTGGACGATTATGGCCTTATCGATGACCCTTCGTCTAGAAATGAAGCTACATTGTTTGGGGCTAATGCTTTAATCCAAGAAGGGATGGATTCTATTTATGAGAATTTTAGTAATAGTTTTATAGATAGTATTACAAAAGATTATAGGTCTATAGTGTGTGATAAGTTCCGAATTTTAAATCTTTGGTATAAGAGTTATGAGCGTGCTATTAATATTGCTAGGAATAGTGAGAGTATTAAAAGCGTCCATACAAGTCTTAATCACAACTTCTTTTTGATTCGTTTCAGAATTTCTGAAGAATTATTTGAGTAAGCCATGGGGTCAAGGCGATTTTAGAGGTTAGAAAGACATAATAGCTCTATGGATTTCAACAATAGAGAAGGTTGCAGGAATGCTGATACTGTCTTCTAGTGATAGGGCAATTTGGCAAAGTGTGAAGTTAATAACTTTACTATGATTCAATTCAGTAGAGTAGACTTTTTGGAAATGGGATAAATTTGTGTTGGATATAATGTTAGTATTAAAGGTCCAGTTACCAATTGTATCATTTAGGCTGAGGATTTTGTTTTTCCATCTCATGTTAATAGTGGAGATATGAAAAAATTTAGTGGTAGCATCTCCATCATTAAGACACTAGACTCTAGATTTTAGTTTTCGGAAATACTCCTCTTGTTTAAGAATCTCGTTAAAATCATTGATTAGAGAAGTTTATAGGTTAATATAGAAGTTTCACTTTGAAGCTTGATCCATTTTTTGAATAACATTTATGCGTCTTAGAAGCGTGCCTTTTCATTTGAGAAGATTACCAAAGTATCGACATTCCATTTTTAACAAGCATAGTAAAAGTTTGAATAGTATTGATATAGTCGTTATTAAAAAGCCAAGTAGATTTGACGATATCACGGAAGCCAGGATGTCTTAGCCACATGGTTTCAAATCTGAATAAGCTATTCAATCTACCCATGCTTTTAGTAAAATTTAGCAACATAAGGCAGTGATCAGAGTGTGTGTGCGGCAGGTGTGTGACATTAGAATCAGGATATAAACTAAGCCAAACGTGGTTGCTATGGAATCTATCAAGCTTCTCCATTATGAAGGTATTTTTATTTTTATACTTGTTTGTCCAAGTATATTTTTGGCCCGTAAATTCCAAGTTTATCATTTCCATTGCATCCAGGCAATTTATGAAATCAGAGGATTTTTTATTGTTAATAGGTTTACCTTTTTTTTATTAAAGTCGCCACAAATAAGTCATGGACCAGTGATTCTAGTAGCTATATTTTTAAAATTTTCCCCAAAGTATGCAGCTAAATCTATACGAGATTTTAGCATATATCAAGAAGAAGTGTCATTAGGAGTTTGAGAACTTACTTCAATTGTAGTATGGAGCTCTTGTTCAATTAGTACCAGTGGGTCGATTGATATCTCCGAGCTCCTCCAAAACAGGGCAATCCCTCCCGAGTATCCAGTAGCAGGGACTTGTAATACATCAGTGAAGTTCAGGACGTTGAGGATAGGATCATGGTCAGCCATTCTGTTTCAGTCAGTGCTAACACAGTTGGGTTGTTCCGTTCCACTAGCGTGTGTAGGTTACGCAATAGGTTGGGATTGTGACCACCCCTACAATTCCATTGATAATTCCTCATTGAGCATCGAGATCCCTCATGGACATAGAGAAATTTCTAGATTTCCATTCAGTTGTTTTGAAAAATATTTCCTCTGTTTGTGGCAGATTTATTTGCTTGATTGTAGGTATAAACATAGCCACATATTTCTATAGGGCTAACGATTCGTAAGTGCGTAAGTTTAACGAAGTTTTCATTGTATCATGTGGGACTTTGATCATGAACCTCTTTGCATGTCTATCGTTAGTGAGTTCCTTAGCCACAAGGTCTGGACTGATAGGTCAAGGATGCTTTGTGCCTCTTCCTCCAAGTTTGGGACAGCCATTTTTGATGGAGAGCTATGATGTAAAGGGGACGGTGGCACCTTAAATGCTGTTTGTGGAACCATCTGGTCATCCATAGTGTTCTCTTCGCTGTTCATTATTGTTTTCTGGTCTTGAGGCATAGTCTTCATCGCTAGTATTTGTTGAAGCGAAGAGCTTGTGAAGTTGGTCAGTTGGTGTATAAGAGAAAGATACTGCATATTTTGAGTGTTGAGCAATGTAGGTTTATACAACAAGTGATGATACTCAAACGTTGTTAACTCCTGAGTCAACTTTATTTGTAATGCTGCTAATCTGATCAGGCTGTTCGTGAGCTCTTCCTCCACTAGATTTGGAAAAAAGTTTTGGTTCAGTAAAGGTGTTATTTGATCGATCATATTTCAGTTTTGATGTTTTGGATATCATATGGGAAGGTGGTGAGTAGATGGAGATTCAATAGGTAATAATTTTGATCGAAGGACATTAATGGGTTGGTTAGGTGTTCAAATGCCGGATTCTGAGAGACGTATGGAGGGAGATCCAATATCTGAGGAAATTGGTAGGGGTTGTAGCCGTAAGTGACCTGTGAAAATTCCATCTGTATTGGAATTGGGTTGGTTCCAAAGGAAAGGTTTTTGGGAAGAGTGTGGTAGTGGGATTGAAAGTTGGTGTGGAGGACACACATTAGGGTAGAAGGCTAGTACTTAGTGGTTTTATTCACCCTTATTCGTAGGCGTATTAACGCACTATGATTCCTTGTACTCTGATGTATGTTATTTATGTTATTATCTAATAATAATATCTACTGTTGTTTTGTGCTTTGATTATACTATTGTTTGGACCGTTTTCGTCATCTACTTATTTACTCTAATAATCTTGTCTGACCTTTTTCTATGCTTTTATTGAGCCGAGGGTCTTTCAGAAACAGCCGTCCTACATTGGTAGGAGTTAGGTCTGCGTACACTCTACCCTCCCCAAACCCCACGATGTGGGATTTCACTGGGTTGTTGTTGTTGTTGTTGTTGTTGATAAGGATTCTGTTGTAGTTGGTTCTGGCGGAAAGTGTTGATTTTGCGTGAATGAGAACTTTGCCCAGTAAATCTACATTGGTGGGTCATTTGGTAGTTGAAATGAGTCATAATTGACGTTTGATTGTATGGTATGAAAAGAAAAACAAAGGGTCAAAAAAGGCTGCAACAATGAAAAGAAAACAAAGGGTCAAAAAAGGCTGCAGCCTTCAACAATTGTCAACAAAGGCTGCTAATGCGTAGAAAAACGCGTAGAAAATTAATGCGTTAATTTTCTACGCGTTTTCATCCTCCTATAAATAGAAGGCCTCATACCTTCATTTAAATCATCCCAGAAAGAGAGAGTAAAAATACAAAGAGAGTTATACACCAAGATAAATATTATAGTTTTGAGTGTCCTCTTTAGTAGTTGTTTCTTTTACAAGAGAGAAGTGCTAATTGTTGTTTTCTCCTTGTATTTGAGAGTAGTGTACTCCATATTTAAATAGTGAGATCCTTCTACCCCGTGATTTTTCTCCTCTATCAGTTAGAGGGGTTTCCACATTAAATTCTCGTGTCCAATTTATTTTCATATCAAACTTTAGTTGTGGTGCTTCCTTCTCCCAACAGTGGTATCAGAGCCCTTAGTTATTCTGTCTTTTTTATGCGAAGGTACTATTCGTGAATAGTAAAATTTTTGTGAATAGTAAATTCGGTGAATAGTAAATTTTGATGACGTTACAGTTTGTCACAATTGTTCGCAAAAATATTTAGAAATGATCTAGAAGGGTGTAAAGCAAATAACAATGTCGAGTACAACAAAGTTTGACGTTGAAAAATTCAATGGAACTAATTTCTCATTGTAGAAAATGAAAATAAAGAAAAGACAATTGCTTAGCTGCAATTGAAGGCAGGCCCGTAGACTTTGCTGATCTACACTTATCACTAGCTGATCAAGTATTGTCTAGTATAGCTAAAAAGCGGACGGCGAAGAAAATATGAGATACTTTTACGGGATTGTATAAGGTCAAGTCTTTACATAATAAAATTTTCTTAAAAAGAAGATTGTATACTCTTCGAATGACAGAGTCCATATCAGTTATTGAACACATCAATACTTTGAATATTCTGTTTTCGCAACTTACAACAATGGGTTGCAAAATAGAAGGGACTGAACGTGTGGAGCTTCTACTTCAAAGTCTGCCTGACTCATATGATCAACTCATCATCAACCTGACGAACAATACAGACAGTCTAGTTTTCGATGAAATTGCAGCCGCTGTCTTGGAAGAAGAAAATCGATGCAAAAATAAGAAAGACAGACAATCAAGTTTGCAGCAAGCTGAAGCTTTGATGATGGTGAGAGGAAGACCAACAGAACGTGGCCCCAATGGGAGTCGCAATCAAGAAGTAAGAAGAATATCAAATGCTACAACTGTGGCAAGAAAGGGCACTTCAAGAAAGATTGTCGGTTCAAAAGGAAGAGTGAACACCCTGAGCCATCAAATGCTCAAGGGAATATTTCATGTACCTCGGATGATGGCGATATGTTATGTAGTGAGGCAATATCAAATAATGAAGGCAGATTACGTTTCGCTGATGTCTGGATCATGGACACAGGAGCAACATGGCACATGACTTCCCGGAGAGTATGGTTCCATCAATATAATCCTATCTCAGGTGGGTCTGTGTTTATGGGAAACGATCATGCTTTGGATGCTATTGGTATTGGCCCCATCAAAATAAAGATGTATGATGGCACGTACACACCATCCAGGAGGTACGACATGTAAAAGACTTGAAGAAGAATCTATTATCTTTAGGACAACTAGATGATAATGGATGTTCATATAAGACTCATGGCGGAGTCATGAGAATATCCAAATGAGTGCTTGTAGTGATGAAAGTGGAAAAACTTGCTGCAAATCTATATGTGGTTAAAGGTGAAACACACCAAGAAGGAGAAGCATCAACCGCATCAGCAAGTTCATTTGAAGAATCAACGATGATATGGCATCGTAAACTTGGCCATATCTCGGTATGAGGTTTGAAGATTCTTGCTGAGCAAAAGATTTTTCCAAGGCTCAAAAAGGTTTCACTACCCTTTTGGTAGCATTGTGTTACCAGTAAGCAAAATAGACTGAAGTTTAACAGTTCCTTTGCTAAAAGCAAGGAAATAGTAGATCTGATCCACTCTGATGTCTGGCAAGCACAGATAAAGTCCCTAGGAGGAGCGAAATATTTCATGTCATTTATCGACAATTACTCTAGGAGAAGTTGGGTGTATCCAATCAAGAGAAAGATAGATGTTTTTTCAGTTTTCAATGAATTCAAAGCGCGGGTGGAACTTGAATCTGAAAAAAAGATCAAGTGTTTGAGGACAAATAATGAAGGAGAATACACTGGTGATGAATTTAATAACTTTTGTAAACAAGAAGGTATTAAATGGCAGTTCATGATGGCATATACTCTACAATAAAATGGAGTAGCAGAGCGGATAAACAGAACCTTGTTGGAACGAACAAGAGTTATGTTGGCAACTTCAGGGTTAGAAAAACCATTCTGGGCAGAAGCAGTCAAAATCGTCTGTTATGTGATCAATCGGTCACCATCAACCACAATTGATCTAAAAACGCCAATGGAGATGTGGACAGGAAAACCAACTGATTATTCTCGCTTACATATATTCGGAAGTCCTACTTATGTTATGTACAACACCCAAGAAAAATCAAAGTTGGATCCAAAATCTAGGGAATGCCTTTTCTTAGGGTATACTGATGGAGTCAAGAGGTATCGCTTGTGGGATCCCACAACCCGCAAAGTGGTAATTAGCAGGGATGTTGTATTGTTGAAAATAAGATACAAGCAAAAGAAGGTAGCACTTCAAAAGAAAAATCAGAGACTACTACAGTTGAAGTTGAAGAAATAGAAGAAGTTTGAGTTTCTTCTGAAGAAGCACCAGAGCGCAAAGAACAAGAGCAAGCTGAGATCGAAACTCTACATGTTCGATGGTTAACTAGGGAGAGAAGAGAACCAGCTTGGAACTCAGATTATTCTATGGAAAGCAATGTTGCATACTGTCTATTAACAGAAGATGGAGAGCCTTCAACTTTTCACGAGGCTATGAAAGGCCAAAAATCATCTCTGTGGATGGAAGCAATGCAAGAAGAAATTGAAGCTCTTCAAAAAAATAAAACATGGGATCTTGTTCAATTACCACAAGGAAGGAAGGCCATTGGAAACAAATGGGTCTTCAAGATCAAACGTAATGGTAATGATTAAGTGGAGAAGTATCATGCAAGATTGATGGTGAAAGAATTCGCTTAGAAAGAAGGTATAGACTTCAATGAGATATTTTCTCCGGTGGTTCTACTCACAACAATTCGAGTGGTCCTGGCGATGTGTGCTATATTTGACTTGTACTTGGAGCAATTAGATGTCAAAACTATATTTCTTCATGGAGAACTTGAAGAAGAAATTTACATGCTCCACCCAGAAGGTTTTGAAGAATAGGGAAAAGAGAACTTGGTTTGCAGGTTGAACAAATCTCTATACGATTTCAAACAGGCGCCGAGATGTTGGTATAAGAGATTTGATTCCTTTATTATATGCCTTGGATACAACAGACATAGCTCATATCCTTGTGTTTATTACAAGAGATTTGGTGATGAAGATTTTGTTATTTTGCTGTTGTATGTTGATGGCATATTGGTAGCAGGCCCCAACAAAGATCGTCTGATAAATTTAAAGGCACAGTTGGCTAGGAAGTTTGAAATGAAGGACTTGGGATTAGCAAACAAGATTCTAAGAATGCAAATTCACTGAGACAGAAATAATAGGAAGATTTGGCTTTCTCAAAAAAACTACTTGAAGAAAATCTTGAGACGCTTGACGATGCAAGACTGTAAGTCAATTTCTACCCTACTTCCTATTAATTTCAAGTTATCCTCAAGTATGAGTCCTAGCAATGAAGAAGAGAGGATTGAGATGTCTCGAGTACCGTATGCATTAGCAATGGAAAGTTTAATGTTCGCCATGGTATATACAAGACCTCACATTGCACAAGCAGTGGAAGTGGTTAGTTGATACATGGCTAATCCTGGTGGAGAGCATTGGAATACTTTTAAGAGGATCCTGAGATACATCAAGGGTACCTGAGATGTTGCAATATGTTATGGAGGATCAAACTTTCCTGTTAAAGGTTATGTTGATTCAGATTATGCAGGTGATCTTGAAAAAAGTAAGTCCACCACAGGTTATGTGTTTACTCTTGTTGGAGGAGTTGTAAGTTGGGTGTCAAAACTGCAATCTATCGTGGCTACATCTACGATGGAAGCAGAATATATAGCAGCTACACAAGCTAGCAAATAGGCAATATAGATGTAGATGTTACTAGAGGAGCTCGGGCACAAACAAAAGAAAATTGCTCTATTTTGTGACAGTCAAAGCGCTTTGCATCTTGCAAAGAATCCGGCATTTCATTCAAGGACAAAACACATACGAGTTCAGTATCACTTTGTTCGTGAGAAGGTGGAAGAAAGTAGTGTGGATATTCAGAAAATTCACACCAATGATAACTTGGCAGATATGTTTACGAAGCCGATCAACAGTAATAAGTTTATATGGTGTCGATCTTCTATTGGCCTAGCAAAAATATAATATTACAGTAATTAGATAGAAAAGATGGTGTGAAAACTTAATTGATTCTCAATTAAATCTTCAAGTGGGAGAATGAAAAAAACAAAGGGTCAAAAAAGGCTGCAGCAATGAAAAGAAAAACAAAGGGTCAAAAAAGGCTGCAGCCTTCAACAATTGTCAACAAAGGTTGCTAATGCATAGAAAAATGCGTAGAAAATTAACGCATTAATTTTTTATGCGTTTTCATCCTCCTATAAATAGAAGGCCTCATACCTTCATTTAAAGCATCCCAGAAAGAGAGTAAGAATACAAAGAGAGTTATATATCAAGATAAATATTGTAGTCTTGCTTGTCCTCTTTAGTAATTATTCCTTTTACAAGAGAGAAGTGTTAATTATTGTTTTCTCCTTGTATTTGAGAGCAGTGTACTCCATATTTAAATAGTGAGATCCTTCTACCCTGTGGTTTTTCCACTCTATCAATTAGAGGAGTTTCCACGTAAAATTCTCGTATGGGGTGTTGTAATATTTGTTTATATTTGTGGGATTTTCTTATGAAGTGGGGGAGTAGTTATATGGTCATAAGAAGTGTGATATGATTTTAGAAGCTAGGGACTTAAGGAGATTGGTGCGAGGCTATTGCTATGGGTTAGGATTTTGGCAACTAATATTTAATATTAGAGTTAGTTGTATTGATGTTTGGGGCAGATTATTTTATTGTTGGTGATTTGTTTTTATTTTTTGGGTAGGAAATTATAGTCCAAGTGTTGTCATCTTGTGATGAGTCGTTCGTTGTATTGTTGTGGTTTTTGGTAGTATTGGAAGAAGTGGATGGGATGCCATTTGTATTCTTAGAACAAGTATAGACGAGGTGGCCTAGACATCCGCAGTGTGTGTATAGGGGGTTTGAGGGTTCACAATAGATTTTTTGGAGATGAGTTCCTAGAAGATTGTCTCTTGAAAGCGAATTTGCTAAACACGCCAATATGTGTAGTCTTGCATATCGACCCCTAGTAGCATTAATAGTGGTTGTATCAATTTTGAGAACTGGACCTATTTTGGAGCCAATTTAGTGGGGTATATTTAAATCATAGTATTTTGAAGGTAGTTCGGGAAGACGTATCCATGTGGTAGAATAATTAATATTGGCATTCAAAGGATTAAACTTTAAAGGAAAGATAGAAAAACACAACACAATATAAATCTTAATAAATTTAAGTCGTATAGCTTCTTATTTTTAGGTTTGTTGAAATGGGTTTATATGGGTTGAGAAATGCATCTAGTGTCTTTTTTTATAGGAACAGACCATACACGAGACTCCCACCTTTCGTGCACAGTCAGAGGTTGAGTAGCACCCCCAAGCCTTATCATAAATAAAAAATAACAATATACGGAGGGGGGCATAAACTTTACCTCCAAACTTAAGATGGTTCATAAGTCGGCTAACCTACTAAGGTCGACCAACTCATCCTCGATACTAGATGGAAAAATGATAAACCTATGAGAGGACTCTTTTTGATACAATGTGACTAAGAAAAACGTAAATGAGGGAGACTCTCTCCTTCCATGTAAATACGAGAAAGAAACTTACACTAGTCCTATTCAACTAAGCTACATTCAATACATAGCTAAGTTGAAGAAGAGCAAGTATACAAAACTTCCAATTTCCATGGATCGAGATCGTTCATGTTATCTTTGTCCTTCTTAATCTTTTCATACTGAGTTTTTCCATGAGTTGCGAATGCGTAATGCATAAAGTGTATATGGTACTGTAGCCCTGTGGATTGTGAGTTGAGGACTTCATGTTGGCTACTGCAGATCTGCAGCTCTAGAGTATTTGCTGGATGTTATTGATGTATGTTGTATGTTGCATCTGCTGCAGATGATTGCATCCTGCAGAGGTCCATTCTTATGCTGCAGGTTGTTTGGTGTTGTTGTTGTTGGAAGATGTTGAGACCTTTAGTAGCTCTGCATTGTTGGATCTTCCACTGTAGTATGTTGTTGTTTGGATGGTATGGTTGGATGTTGCAGCTTTAATGCGGTGTAAGTTGGTGTATATCTACACAAAGAAACAAACCACAAAGGATCTCCCAGAAGTGGATCATGTGTTGCAGGTCTGCAAGGTACCTGCACCTCAGAAACAAAGGTGCTGTGAGTCCTTCTATTTCTGCACAAACTTTGCAACTTGAGCTGATGGAGCCAAATTTGATAGTTGTTGATTGTTGTTGGGTGTTATACATCCCATCTTCCTGCTCAAAAAATGCATAGAGAAGGAAAGAAAGACTCCCATTGTTGTGTGATGTTCCTGATGAATATTTCCATCCAAGGTGCTGTGAATGCACACTCCACAAGTGCAAATTGATCTGTACAACCTGCATTGCAACACCTCTAAGGTATACTCTTGATGGTCCAACTTGCACAAAGAGGCAAACCACAAAGGATCTCCTAGAAGTGGATCATGTACCTGCACATCAGAAACAAAGGACCTATTCTAGACTTACTAACATCTGGAGAGGTATTAAGAAGAATCATGAACTGACTCTTGTTCTTGTTGATTAGCTGGCTTGAAGTTGTTTCATAAACCTTCAGAGTCTTGGTAATAAGAGTCAGAGAAAAGTTATTGGTAGCTGTGAAGATGATCACATCATCTGCAAAGATCAAGTGGTTTACTTGAGGACCCTTTCTTTCCATATGGAATCCAGTATATAGGTAATGTTGGTGAAGATTATTCAGCATCCTGGATAGAACTTCAGCTTCTATAATGAATAAGGCAGGTGATAAGGGGGTCTCCTTGCTTGAGACCTCTTGTGGAATGGAAAAAACCATGTCTTTCCCCATTAATGATGACTGAATACCAGTTGTTAGACATAATCCTCCAAACTTTATCAATAAAGACTTCTCCAAATCCCATCTTCCTCATGACCATGCAAATGAAGGAACAAGAGACCCCATCATATGCCTTGGCCATATCCAATTTGATCACTACATTGTCCCCAATCTTGGGCCTTTTAATACTGTGAATAATTTCCTGTGCCAACATTATGTTTTCAGTTATACTCCTGCCTTTAACAAATCCTAATTGATTATCAGAAATGAGTTGAGGTAGAATAGAAGCAAGTCTGAGACAAAGGAGTTTGAAAATGATCTTGCTAGTAAAGTTACTGAGAGAGATGGGCCTGTAATCTGAAAGTTTGTTGGGATGTTCAACCTTAAGGAGTAGTACCAGACATGAATGTGATATATACATGGGGATGCAGTGACCATTGAAGAAATAATGAACTAACTTTAACAGATCCTCACAAATTATATCCTAGCATGAGTGGAAGAACTTGCCACTCATGCCATCTAGCCCTGCAGCTGAAGTAGGATTCATAAAAAATACTACTTCTTTCAACTCATCTTTGGTAGGCAAGGAGTGTAGCATCTCATTCTGCTGATCATCAACCAGCTGGGGATATATTTAATCACATCTTTATTGATTTGTTTCTCCTCAATAGTAAAGATATTCTCAAAGTGTGCACAGGCTGCTTTTGCAATATTGTCATCACCCTGAATTGAGTTACCATGTTCATCATTGATCTGATGGATAAATAATCTCCTTCTTCTCCCTCTGATAATGGCATGGAAATACTTGGTGTTGGCATCCCCATCTTGAAACCAGTACAGCTATGTTTTTTGTTTCAAAATAGCCTGCTCTATCTTTAAATATCTGATATACTAGGCATTTATTTGATTTAAATTGGCCCTATTATCTTCAGAGTTGTCATTAATGATATTCTCTTCAGCTTGTCTCACTTGTTCCTCAAATTGTTTAACTGAAGTAAATATATCACCATACTGATTTTTGGACCAATTGCTAAGAGTATTAGAAACTCTTTTCAACTTTTGATGAAAAGTTCTCATAGGATTTCCATCTACAGGTCTTTCCCATCAAGCTTTAACAGTGGCAAGGAAGTTGTCATTGTCTACCCAGCAGTTCAAGAATTTGAAATACTTGATAATATTACTTTTTCTTTCAATGCATTCCAGCAGAAGAGGACAGTGATCTGATTCAGTAGAAGCTAGGTGATTAATAGTAGTCACAGGCATGGACTCCAACCAAGCATCATTGACCATAGCCCTATCAAGCCTCTTCCATAATCTAGCCTCTTGATCTCTATTATTACACCATGTGAATTATTGTCCATGGAATCCAGCAGTGAGTCCACAAGATTCTATGACACTAATAAACTCAAAGCTCTTGTTCATGTTGTAAGGTTGGCCCCCCATTTTCTCTTCAACATGAGTAATTACATTAAAGTCTCCAATGGTGCACCAAGGTTCCTCCATACTAGAGAATTGAAGCATCTTGTTCCATAATTCTCTTCTCATATAATCTTTGCATTTAGCATATACAAAGGTAATGAGATAGTGGTTAGGCCAAGCTGCATGACTGATCTTACAGGTAAGCTTCTGTTCATCCTGATCCATAAGATTTCACACACAGTCTTTATTCCAAAATAACCATATTTTGTTGTTGGAGTTGGACATGAAATTATACATACCTAACTGAATTCTATAGAAGTGGAGCTGTGATTTATTGGAGAAAGGTTCCAGCACTGCAATCATAGAGAGCTTGTGGTAGTCTTTCAACCTTTGTAGTCTGTCTAAGGCACCTTGAGTATCAATACTCTTTGCATTCCAGCAAAGTGTACTAATCATCAAAGTTTGTGGGATTTAGACCTTGTGTTGATATTGCTTTTGACAACAACATTATCAGAACTACTAATGGTATTTTGCTTACTCTTCTTCCTTTCTTGCTTACTTCTTGGTGATATACTATTCTTCTCATTGGCTTGCTGAGTTTCATTTTGTAGTAGAGCTTCCATAGTGCATCTAAATGCTTCCAGTTGATCTTTCTTTTGTGTTTCCCCCCCTTGGTCTGGATCATCCTTATCTTCAAAATGAGTAACCCTATATTCATCATTCAGGTCCTTTGAAGTATCTCCTTTGCTAAGCATATATCTCTCATTGGATATATCTTCTATTTATAGAGGGATCAGATTAATCCCTGCTTGTTCTGGTACAAGATCATAGTTCACATTTGGTTTCCCTGATTGCATCTCCTGGATAAGTTTCTTTTTAATAGCATCTCTTTTTTTCTTGCTAAGAGACAAGGTGGACTTGTTGTTGAGGATCTGAGTATATGTACTGTGGTTTGTTTTACTGATATTAGGAGTTTTATCCTCTCCCATATGTTGTTCAGTAATTTGCACCTCAGTTTGTTGCCTCTGACCCTTGTTGACCTGAATATTAGCCACATTACCCTGTACTGTGTCATTGGGATTGTTCCTTCTGAGCTTATCTTCTTCTTGGGGATCAGATTGTTGTTTTTTTATCCTCAACCTGTTAGTATTTTGAGAAGTGGTTGCAGGGGATCTATAGTCTTTCCTATGGTCAACCAACAGAGATTCCTTCCCCCCTGGTAGCCCCTTCATGCAGATTAGTGAGTTTCTCCTGTGTTCCCCTATCCTCAACCTCACAAACTTCTTCAGCCAGAACAACAGTATTGTTTAACACATTTAAATTATTGGGAGAGCCTTGGGGGTGTGGGATTATTAAGTCAATACCTGTGCTTTTAGCATTGTTGCATTCCACCATATTCAAATTAGTAGTTGGTTCCAACCTGGCAGCAATATTATGATCTTTTTCCTTGTCTGAAGATCTGCTAGTTCCAATCTACTGAGTGGGATTATAGGGAATGGGATGTACTGTTCTTTGGGGATGGGGTGGTTGACTCTGGACTCCAGATTCAACATTACAAGTTTGGTCATTACAATTATTAAATTTAGAGTTATTAAGCATACCTAACTGTTGCTGATTTCTTTCATCATTGCTGTTGCTGATATTGTGTTGGTGAGGTACTGAACTTTCCCCTTTTGACTTGAATACTTGTGTTTTATGCTATTGTGTTTGATATTGTTGGTGTTTCCCATCTTTCTTGCCTCTTCTCCTTTGAATTTTCCACCCTGCATGCTCTTGATCTCTTTTTTCAGCTTCAGCCCTGTTAGTATTTTGTTGTTCCTTAGTGTGTTGGTCTTCTTTGTGCTGTGTTTCCTTGTTCCTATCAGTATCATGCTATAGTGCCTTTCTCTTATCAGTGTTGGTCTTGTCTGTGTTTCTTACATCTTTTTCTTGATCTTTTTTTTTCTTATTATCCTCATCCCTTTTTTTAACAGTACAAACATGGATGGTGTGACCTTGATGCTTGCAGTAGGGATAGTAGTCTGGCACTCCCTCATATTGAATGGATTGCCACCTGCCATCTCCATTTTCATCTTCATCAAAGCCCATCCAAATATACTGGGGTCTTTGTTTGGTTAGATCAATTTGCACTTTGACTTTTGCTACACTACCCCTTGTTTTCTTGTAAGTGGCCAAGTCCAAGAACAAGACCTTTCCAATTGGAGACAGTAAAGGGGTTACCACTTTAAGACGATAATAGTGCCATGGTAGTTCAAGTAAGATAGCCCATATAGGAACTAGAGGGGTTTTTTCTTCAGGCTTGAAAGTGGGAGTCCATAGTTGGAGTCTCATAAGTTGCCCATTTATGTACATTTTTCCTTTGGACCATACAGTAGAATGATCATACTCATTGTCCAAGTCTATGTAAAGATGTCTAGAGTTAAAATGAGTAAGTTTCACTCCTCCTCTAAGTTCTATTTGTGGGATGAATTCCTTTCTAATGGTTTCCATTTTGGGCATAGTGTTGGTAAATTTACCGACTAGTATATACTTACAATTAGTGTCTAGGTTCACCATGAAATCTTCTTTTGTAAATACCACAACAGGATATCCCTGTTTTGTAGTAATTTTGGGAGGGGTAATATCAATATCATCAGCTTTCATAGCCTCTTGATCTCTCAGCTTAGTAGCTAAAGTATGAGGGATGACAGGATTAGGAGGGGTGGGTATATTAGTATTAGGAGGCTTATTTTGAGTGACAATCAGGTTAGTTCTATTCACTTGGGGTCTAAGAGGCTCAATTCTAACAGACTTAGTTTTCACTAGTTCAAAGTTGTTAGAGACTATCAAAGGTTGGTTATTGTGAATGTAGGGAGTATGTTTGTCTTGCTTATGGGACTGCTGCTGGACAATATCATGGTCTTCTTGAATTTGGCCCTTACCCTTTTGCTTAGTTATCTTAGCAGCAATAGTTTGAACACTAGGAGGTTGCTCATTTATACTACCTTTAGTAGTATTCAGCTCATCACAATCATGGATATTATCCAATTCTATATGCTGCAGCACAGAGTTGTTATGGATAATATTTTGTTCAATTGCGTTCGATTGCAATTGAACTTCATTAGTAGAAGAATTCAGTCTATTCTGAAAATTTAACTTAGTAAAGTTAGAAGACTTACCTTGTGATCCTTGAAATGTACCTGTGATGTTCTGAAAACCAGGATCATTTCCTGAAGTGTTGTGATCAGTTGCAATGGTTCTGTGTCCTAAACTTAGGTTCTGCTGGTGATGATCATTGTATGTGTGATCAATACTATTTGGTTGAGCCTCTTGACATTGAACATTACCTTGTTGCTGAACTTGATCGTGAATTAATGTAGGAGCCATTGCCTCAGTTCCACAGCCACCGTGTTCTTCATCTTGATTGTCCTCTTGACGACTTTTTGAATTTGAACTTATTGGTGATGATTCCAGGTCCTTGGTTTGGCTGGGAAGCTTCACAACAACCTTAGAGACATTTTGGCATTGGTCATTCATTAATTGGTTCGCTGGAGCTCCGACGACTCCACAGTA
The DNA here is from genome assembly GCF_947179165.1 of Solanum dulcamara. NCBI lineage: Eukaryota > Viridiplantae > Streptophyta > Magnoliopsida > Solanales > Solanaceae > Solanum > Solanum dulcamara. The sequence continues at coordinate 72,855,012 of NC_077243.1, read as the reverse complement.
GTCTTGATGACTTTTCAAATTTGAGCTATTTGGTGAAGTTTGGAAATACCTTAAGTGGTTGGGGAGGTGTGCATCACCCCTTTGGTCATTTTGGAGTTGGTCTTCCACCATAAAATTGGCCTGATCTCTGGCACCACCATTGTTGGCAGTGTTGCAGGCTACATTCAAAGAGATGGGCTGTAATTGGAGCTGGTGCTTGGTGCTAAGAAGATGCATACTACCCTCAGGAGCATACTACCGCCGTTAATGTTTTCACCGGCGATGGGTAATCCAGTGAAGATTGAACCCATAACTGTGTCTTGGCCTGGTGAGCAAACCCCAGAGGGTCTGGTGGCTCGAATTTCGCCGGAGTCCCTTCAAATAGGAAGGCGCAACTCTGGCGACTCTGCGTTCTGTCTCTCAGAAATCGCCTGATGAGCGTTCATAATTGGTGTATTATTTTCATCCAATTTTTGGACTGTAGATAGTCAAAGTGATGAAGATTCATCTTCTCCAGTTCTTTTAACTTGAATCAATCCACGACTTTGCAGATATGTAATTTTTTGAAAAATCTATAGCTCCTCTTCAGTGACATGAGAATTGATCGCTTTATTGTTTGGCTGATTCGAGGAGCTACAGTTGGAATTCGAAATTGTAGTAACTTGCATTGGATTCGTATCGATGGGATCTTCGATTCCATCTTTCGATCAAAATTTTCCGACGTCCGGTGGTGGGTCCACCCATATTTTCATTTTATGACTAAATTGCCCTTCCTTGAGAGCTTTTTCTAGATAGAAGTTTTACAGAGAGGGAAAATTCAAGAAATGAGAAAGCGATATATCTAGTGTCTATTTGATATTGGGATTCAAAGGTTTGTTCTTTTTTTTCTATTTGTAAGTTTTTCTTCTTTTGGTTTTGGATAGATTTGATCATTGCAATTTGAGCTAGTAATTTATGTTGTTGTTGTTGTAGAGACATCAAAATTTTGTACGAGACAAGTCCTATTTCAGTTAGGTTTTTTTGGAGGCTACTCTATCTAAATCATAATTCATGTATATGTAAAGGGTATTAGATTTCATTGCAAAGACATCTCAAAAATTTCACAAACTCTGAAATATTCATCAAGATCAATGGAGATCAAATAAATATCAATGAGATCCATATTCTAGTTTGAGAAATACGCCACTAATGGACCTCAAATCACGATGGAGATCAAAATCAAATCATCCTAATTCGAGAAATACGTCACTAATGGTCCTCGAATCATGGAGAAATTCTGAGAGAGGAATCAAGTGAACAAACAGAAAATTCTTAAGAGAGGAATCAAGAGAACAATCAGATTTATACCCACATATTTTGTCAATAATATTCTTATTTCTTCATATTTTATTTGCGATTGCAATTTATTTTCTATCTCTTTAAAATTAGTTATTGCTAAATTTTTTCCCTTCATATCATGACTCTCTTTTTGAACTTTTGAAATCTCAACACTTTTTTGCACAATCAATTCACCCAAATAGTTTAACCAAAAAAATAAAATAAAAAATTCACTCAAATATCAAGTTATTTGCATTTATAGCGAAACTTCTCTAGTTTTTTAGTACTATCAACATAACATAAAAATTGATACAAAAATACTAGGTTTTATATCGATTAGCATATGCCTGAATGATGTTTATTGCATTGTTATTTGGTTCAACTGACACAACACCGAACTTTTAATATTGCAATGGTAATCAAGAAGAGGGTATTCCAAAGCTTGCATACACTTTTGAATTTGAACATAGATGAAAGTATTAACCACGTTAAATATATAATATATAATTCCATTTGGAAGCTGCTTTAACGACTCCTCATCGTCACCATCCTCATTCTCTAATTTCATGACTTTAATCTAAAGTCAAATTTAAAAAAAGAGATTTTATATTTATGTTATAATTCTTTTAATAAATATTTTAGTCTCATAAATTCTTAAAGTATACGATAGTTAGTTATAATTTAATTTCTTTTCAATTGAGAGTATAATATTTTTTGTAATAATTTATAAAATATAAATAAGTGTATATAAATTATTCTACGTCGCATAACACCATAAATGTTATATATTAGGTAAGTGCTTATTGATTATTTTCTTGAAAACTTTTTTTAATTGAGTCAATTGTTATACAAATTATCAAAATTATTTAAAAAGTAGTAGAAATATTTCAAAATAGAATTAAGACTTCACCAGATTAATTATGCCAATTACAGTATCATTTTTACTTGTATAATATTTCTTATTACTTTTAATTACAAAAATAAGTGTAAATCATCAATATTGTAGTGATTGTTATGCTTTAGAAGACATTCAAAGTTAAGACAATAGAAAGTCTAATTATTTGATTTAATTGAGTGGAGATTGCTCTAATTGCCTATTTTGTTGGTTCGGTGCCATGCTGTGACTAGGTATATTGCACAACATTGGTCAAACGTGGCTGCTCCTGGCCTGTACCTCCGTGAAGAAGGTTATTTTTTGATAAATTTTGATTCAATTGAGGATATGCAAGAGGTGTTTTATGCAGGACCATACACAGTTAACAATTGACCTGTTATCCTTAAATCTTGGTCTCCAGAGTTTGATTTTAGTGTAGAATTTCCTACTGAAATTTCCAAAGTTGCCAATGAACTGCTAGGGAGTAAATTCACTTAGCTGAATTGCTAGTGCTATATGTTCTCCTATTTTTTCTGGTCAATGCACTACAAAGCAATCTCATATTTCCTTTGGTCGAATGTTGATAAAGGGTAATGTAACAACTGATCTACCAGATGAAATAACAGTGATAGATTCTAGTGGTCGAGTGTTTTTCCAAGAAGTTACCTACAATTGGAGGCCTGATTTTTGCAAAACATGTCAAGTTGTTGGCCACTCCTGTCCTAGTGTCAAGATGCCACAGGAACCCAACAGGGCCCCTCCTAGGCAGAAAAAAGAAGATGTTAAAGTCACACTTGAGTGTCAAGCTAAGGGACCTATTCCATGAGCTACCACTATAGAGGGAGTTTTGATAACACATTTGGGAACACACTCAACTGAGGAGATACAAGATAAGCAACAATTAGTGAGCCCAAAATCATTATCAAAGGAGAAATTTAATGCTAGTCCTAAACTTAGCCATGAAAATTTTCCTTTTCTAGGAACTGTGCCTATTAAGAATGGATTTGGGATCCTAGATGCTGAATAGAATGTTAGAAGGTCTTCTTCCCTAGACAAAGGAGGGGGATCCATATTCAAATGACTTGGCTTTTCTGGAACATTAGAGGAGTGAATACGGTATAAGCAGAAAGAGCTTGAGCAGTACCTCATTAATTGTTACGATCCAGAATCGGGTGTGATGATACTCGTCTAACCCACCAAAATGAGTCAACCTAAGAGCCTGAATAATTCAAAATAAGTGAAAATGAAAGAGAAAATGTAAAGTCTAATATGATATAGATAAGAATAAGTGAATAATAGATTCTAAACCACCTAAGACTCGATGTCACATGTACAAGCCATTATTTCAACAGAAAAGAAAAAGATACAAGTCTATATGTTTCAGTCCTCAAGTAGAACAAGACATAAAGTAAGTGGGCAGCGAGAGTCTGCCGACGAAGACAAGCTGCTACCTCGCACGTATCCATAAGCTTGGCCAGATCAAATAAGTACTAAAAGTAGGAGGTGTCGGGCTTAGATCCTACATAAATGTCGAAGCAAGGGGTGAGCACCAACGATACGGTACTCAATAAAATGGAAACTAAACCCTAAGTAAAGTAATGTGGAACACAAGTACTTCTGACATCCCAACCACAATCCTCCATAACTACACACCTGCACTCAGAAAGCCCAATCTATACAGTTCATATCACAATTATACTAGAATACTAAACAGTCCATAAATAGAAAGTACAAGTACGTTCTCACTGCTATACTCAGGCAAACACAGGAGATCTCAAAACACAATCAATCACAGGATGAAATAAATGCAAATGCAATGTCAAACATCGTGATTCTTATCTGTCCTACGATACATATCTGTTGATCACCTCAGATTGAAACTCATAGAGGCCGCACATAGATCATGTATCCATCGAAAAAGACCTAGGCCAATATCTGCTGAAAGAGACCTCAGCCATAATATCAGCCAGAAGAGACCTCGGCCGCCGAAAGAAACCTCAGCAAATTGTCTCGATGGACTCTTCTCTGACTAGAAGAGCTGCGCCTAAGACTCTGAAGCCGTTTTGATTCATGTAGCTACTATGGTAATAGCTGGCCGATAGAAACCTCGGTCCCAATATCAGTACCTCACTCATATCATTTCTCCGCCATCACAGATGTAATACATGCACAAGTAATGAGTGAAACATGATAAAAATTCACATAAGATGCCATATAATCCACAATCACATAATAGATCAATGTCCCGTGGTTCACAACACTTAGATAATTAACCCTATTCGAATTTTCACTATCACACTTCAACTCATATAATTCAATTCAATCTAATGAACCAACACACTCTAATCCCCTCACATAGGAAAATACAAGGTTCAACATACTTGACAAATGTTAGAATTCCACTTGCCTTAGCCAAGAGTCACAAACAATCTGAAATTACCGCTTTTACCTTCCGACAATACTCTAAATCACCACAATCTAATCAAATATAGACTCAAAATCACATTTTGAAGCTATTGACACTAAAATCAAGCAATTCGGGTGAAAAGGTAAAATGATCAAAAATTTTATATCGGAAATCAAGTTTAGAATCTGATTATTTTTAGGTGAAAATGTCTTTCAAGTACAGTAAAACCTTGATAAAGTAATACTCGCTAAATGAATAATTTCGCTAAATGAATATTTTTCTCCGGTCCCGACTTGGGCCAATTATTTTAAAGAAGTATTTTCTAAATGCATTAGATAATAATTAAAAATAAAGTATTAAAGGACTAGAAAAAATATAAAGTAATAATTACTAGAATACATCAAGAATTTATATATACTAGTTAACATAAAATCTCTTCATATTCTATATACATGAATACAATTAGAAATATTAAACTTCACTAAATTCGTTTAGATTTCCTAGATTTAAATAATAAATATGCAAAGACTACACTTTTTAGTTTCCAAGATTTAAACTTTTGAAATTATTAATTCAAAATTTTTTTCTTTCTTATGGCACATACTGTAAAATACTCTCTAAAATAATAAATATTTATTTATCGATAAATTAATTATTCTCGATAAATGAATATTTTTTTCGATCCCAAGCATATACATTTATAGAGGTTTTATAGTAATTAGGAATCTAATGGTGTAAACCATTTCAAAAACGAGGTTAAAATGAGTTCAAAATCCCATTTCTCCATCAAAAGTTCATATTCAAGAAAACCCAAAATCTCTAATTTGAAGTTAAAATTTGAAATTATTCAATGAAAATTAAGGAAAAGTGTTAGAAATACATTACCTAAGAGTTTAATCGTGAAAAACCTCAAAGAAATCGCTTATACCTAGCTTGGAATGTTAAAAATGATGAAAATACATTAAATCTCGTCTTAAACCCTTTCTAATGTTGCTAAAGCAACAAGTCGTCGCTAAAGCGACCATCGTTTTTGCGATTTGGAGCTCGCTTAAGCGAACCCCGCTTAAAAGGACTACCTCGCTAAAGCGACGAGGGTGTCTCTTAAGTGGACGCTGCTAAAGCGAGTGCACCAGAGATCAACAACCCAATTCTCTAGTCTCAAAACTTCTGAAATAATCCTCAAGATTCATTAGGAATCCTATATACACTCACCATATATGCAACTCTACTAAATTTGATGTTTTGGACTCAATGAAATCATCAGAATTTGAATTTGAGGTCTCCTTGACCTGGAATCTAATAAATTGCAACTAAACTAGTTTCGGCACTTGAAATACCAAACTACCCTCGGGACGTCTAAAAATTATTACGAAGTCATTTCTAGTGTTAGAATCACCTCCTGAAACCATTAGAACCATCAAAAATTAAATCCAAGCACCTGAACCCCAAATGTTGACAAAAATCAAAATTGGATCAAACTTTAACTCAATTTCTAACTTCGAACCTAAATTCTACGTTTTAACTGCAAATCTGATTTCGAAAACTCTCCTACACCAATTTCTACATTCCAAAACTGGTGGAGTCGACAGAATTCTATTCCGAGATTCAAAATTTCAAATGACTTCGAAACTCAAAATTTGATAACTTAAGCCTTTAAAACTCATTTCTCAAGCAAAACCTCAACTTTTCACAAGATTTCCAAAAACTAACTTTCAGACCCAACCAAAAGTGACTCGAAAAAACTAGCGGAAGGGATAAAATAATAATTTTATCAAAAATGTTAAAAATGACCTTTAGGGTCATTACATTAATAAACATATTAAATTGGCTGGTATTGTTCAAATAAAGGTCAAGGAGAAAAAAGATAGAAACATTTGTGATAATGTAGCCTTTGGGTTCGACATGTTAGCCAACTACTCATATGCACCAAATGGAAGGATATGGATTGCTTGGGATCCTCACTGTTTTGAAGTAGGGATGTTTACTAGTAGTGCCCAACTTATACACTGCCGAGTAAAAAGGAGAACTGGTTCTTTTCAGTGCAATCTGACTGTGATTCATGGCTACAATACTATAGAACAAAGAAATAACTTATGGTTAGATTTAGTTACTATTGCTCAGTCTTTTCAAGGACCATGGATGGTCTGTGGGGATTTTAATGCAGTACTACAAATCCTATCACCTTTCCTGAAATTCGAGACTTCTTTGAGTGCATTCAGCAAGTGCAACTGACTGAATTCAAATGGATGGGGGAATACTGAAGAAAAACATGAGCTGTACAAAAAGAAAGAAAAAGAGATGAAGATGAAGATGAAGGAGAAGAGAGAAGGAGCAGAAACGTGAAAGAGTAAAGTGAGAAAGGGGAAGATATTTTTTATTTCTTCAGCTGCCTCTTCTAATTACAATTAGTGTATATATATACACTATGTTATATTTGTTAACTGAAATTAGTTACACTAACAGCTTTAACAACTCCACTAACTAATTTCTGGTAGAATGACAATTCTACCCTCCAACTATTTGACTTCTCACAATACTCCCCTTCAAGCTAGGAGGTGCAAATATGTTCAAAACTCCTAGCTTGGATAGAAGATGTTCATGCTGTATCCTGGACAGTCCTTTAGTTAGTATATCTGCAGGTTGTTCTTGAGTAGATATATAGTCCACCTTGATCAAACCTTGTTGTAGCCTCTCTCTGATGAAGTGACAATCTATTTCGATGTGTTTTGTTCTTTCGTGATAGACTAGATTTGCTGCAATTTGGATTGCAGCCTTGCTGTCACTATAAACTTGTACTGGCAGCTCAATTTCAGCTCCTACTTCTTTCAGCATTCCAAGCATCCATACCAATTCTGATACAGTGGATGTTGACACCCAATTTTTACCCTCAACAACGTAATTTTTACAAAAAAATAAATAATACAATAATAATAAAAATATATATATATAATTAAATAATAATAATAATAATAAAACGAAATATACATATATAGTATCATCATTTTAAATTAATTTCTCTCTATATATATAGCTATATATATATATATATATATATATATATATTTATAAAATAATTCTTGAATATAATATATTTTTATTATTTATTCAAAAAAAAATTATCTCAAAAGATTTTTATTTTTAAACTAAATAGCTCTGTTAATTAGTTTGATTTAATTAATAGGCTCATATTTCAAGTTAATTTATTTAAACTGAAGTTAATTATTTACTTTGTCAAAAATGAGAGGTTTGTTAATTAATTAATGCATACTCATCTTATTTTAATTTTAGACTTCTTCAATTTTAATTAAATTAAAATAATTGACTTTTATAAAACCATGCATATTTTCAAGTGTATTTTTAATAATTTGTCATCTTCATAACATATGCATTTTTTTGTTATATAGTCATTATCTCTTAGTAATATTTAAATTTGACTTATAAAAAAGAAAATTATTATTTACCATAATTAATTATTTCGTAAATTAATAATTAGTTACAATGAGGTTAATCATTTTACTTTTGTTAAAATTAAGAAGATAGTAAATTAATTCGTCTAATTTGATAACCAATTTCACTAATTAATTTTACGTTTTCATTACTTCTCCTAAATAACAAATAATTAATATTGAATTAACAATTTTTTTTTATTATTTTTATTCTTCCATTAATACTACAACACGCAAATAATATATATGTCATCTCCTCGTCAAAAAATAAAAATAAATAAATCAATAAATAAATAATAATAATAATAATAATAAATAAAGAAATTAAAATATATATATATTATTTATTCATCCGAAAATAAAAATAATTAAAAATAAAATAATAATATTCTGCACACCTTTTTGTCCCTCTTTCAAAATAATAATAAATAAATAAATAATTAAATAATGTTAATCTTCCGTAAAATAAAAAATAATAATAAAAAAAAAAATTAATTTACTACCCATACTTTGTCCTCTCCCATTTCCCCATATATATATATATATATATATATATACTATCTACCATACTTTGTACCTTTTTATTTATTTATTATATTTTCAAAATAATAAATAAATTATTTTATTTCATCCGAAAAATAAAAAAAATAAAAAAAAAATAATTCCATATTCATCCAACCAAAAAAATAATAATAATAATAATTAAAAATAAGAAATATAATAATATATATATATATATAATATTCTGCCGTACTTTTGTCCCCTCCCCGTTTCCCTATACTAATAAAAAACTGACGCGTGCCCCCGCCCATACCCTTTGTCTCTAAATTATATATATATTTATATTCATCCGAAATAAATAAAATAAACAAATAATTTTGCCTATCCAAATATATATATATATATATATATATATATATATATTATATTCATCCGATTTTTATTGTTATTTATTTTTATTTTTAATTTATTTTATTTTTTTATTTTATTTTATCTTTTTAATAAAAATTAAAAAATAATAAAATAAAATTATTTTAATCCACGCGTGCCCTACCCATACCTATATTAATACTATATTAATAATGTCCATCACCCGTTGTCCCCTATTTAAAAAATAAATAATAATAAACATTAAATAATAATAAAATATATAATTACTTTCTTTTCATCCAAATAATTTAAAAAATGAATATAATATATATATATATATTTTTCGCCGCACTTTTGTACCATTTTAATATATATATATATATATATATATATATATATATATATATATATATTATATTCATCCGATTTTTATTTTTCTTATTTTTATTTTTATTTTTTTATTTTTTTTATTTATCTTTTTTAATAAAAATTAAAAAATTAATATTATTTTAATCCACGCGTGCCCCGCCCATCATCCTTTGTCTCTGCAGAATATATATATATATATATATTCATCTGATTTTAAAAAAAAGAGTATAATATATATTTCCGCCTCCGTGTTATTTTATTAATTTGTCCACTCCGCATTATTTTATATTTTCTGCCCATTCCGCATTATTTTATTAATTTCCCACTCCGCATTATTTTAATCATCCGACATTCCCTTTCATTTCCCTATATATACCCGGTTACTCACTCTAAAAAAGCAGAACACACAGACAGAATAGGGAAGAACACTAAAAAAAAATATTACACTCTCATTTTAAGTATCTTCTTGTAAAAGATTTTTTGAATTTTCTCTCAATTTGAACTCGATTTTACTTGAAAAACGAGGGTATATTCGTGACCAAAGTATTTCCGTTCACTGCCCAGCAACAGATAATATTTACTCCGTTCTTCTTTTATTTTTCATTGTTATTATCATACAAGGTTATCCTAAATTATTATCTTGCTAATTTCGTCATTATTTTCTTATTTGCATGAACACTCCTGGAGCAAAATGGAGTCTTGATCTGAGACTCGATATAATCATCCTACCCTCACATGGAGTCGATATCCTAGATCTTTTAAAATAGCAAACAAATAAGATTGTCATATTCAGTGTCAATCCGGGCTGCTTATATTTTTCAGCATTTATTATTATTGTTATTATTATTCTTATTATGAGTGTCTTTTTATTTGATGTCGTTATTATTGTTATTATTATTATTAGTATATTTTATTTTCTGTTATTACTATTATTATTATTATTTTCGCTATCAATATTATTAATAGAAGTAGTAGTATGTTTATTTTTCTGTTAGTATTACTATTATTATTATTATTATTATTATTATTATTATTTTCGTTATTCATATTAATATTATTATTTTCATTATTAATATTATTAAGAGAAGCAGTAGTATGTTTATTTTTCTGTTAGTATTACTATTATTATTATTAATATTATTATTGTTATTGTTATTATTATTTTCGTTATTATTATTATTAGTAGTAGTAGTAGTATATATATTTTTATTATTACCGTTTTTATTATTATTATTAGTAATAGTAGTAGTATTTTATTTACTGTTAGCATTATTATTATTATTATTATTATTATTACTATTATTAATATTTTCATAATTATTATTATCATTATTATCAGTACATTTTGTTTACTGCTATTATTATTAATATTACTATTATTATTATTATTATTATTATTGTGTTATTATTAGTATTGTTATTTTCGTTATTAATATTATTAGTAGTTATAATTGTATTTTTATTTTTTACTGTTAGTATTATTATTATTATTATTATTATTATTATTATTATCATTATTATTAGTATATTTTATTATCATTATTATTATTATTAGTAGTAGTAGTAGTAGCATATATATTTTTATTTTACTATTTTTATTATTAATATTATTAGTATATTTTATTTCTATTAGTATTGTTATTATTATATTTTATTATTATTATCATTGTTATTTTTATGGCTATTATTACTATTATTGTTATTATTTTTATGGTATTATTGTTATAATCATCATTATTATTATTATTATTATTATTATTATTATTATTATTATTATTATTATTATCGTTATTATTATTATCATCATTATCGTATTTATTATTATTGTTGTTGTTATTTACTGTCATTATTATTATTATTTATTATATTATTATTATTATCGTTATTATTATTATTATCATTGTTGTATTCATTATTATTGTTGTTGTTATTTACTGTTATTATTATTATTATTATTTATGATATTATATTTATTATTTATCATATTATTATTATTATTTATCGTATTATTATTATTATATATATTTTTTACTACCGTTATTATTATTATTATACTTTATTATTATTGTTATCATTGTTATTATTATTATGGCTATTATTATTGTTATTGTTATTGTTATTGTTGCATTATTGTTATTATGATTGTTGTTGTTATTATTACTATCATTAGTATTATTATTACTATTATTATTATTACTATTATTACTATTACTACTATTATTAGTATTATTATTATTATCATTACATGTTAAATTTGCTTTTATAATGTGAATATGTTCTCACTAATGCAATAGCTAATATTATATAGATATTTAGATTTGTGAACTTTTAATTAAAATGGGTCATCATAATAAAAGAAACCTATATTTTTATTTAAGGCTAAATTATTAGTAAAAAATACCGCATTTAAATACGCACTTATTTCATGCAATAAGCAATATTTGCCTAATAATTTCAAGTTCAAAAAAATCTTTTTCCATGTAATCACTAAGCTTCATTTTCAAAACTTTTGAATAACTTTTTATAGTTTTAATCTAAACCTAAGTTTGGTCGGTAATCGTTTTTAACGAATCTTGAAGGATGCCTAACCCCTTCCCTTTTAGGATAACTAGAACCCTTATCTAGAATCTCATAAGCTAAGTAGACCACTAATCGGAGATCATTTTTAGCATTAAAATAAGTTAATTATTTAGGTATCCTAATTTACCTTAAAAATAATTAGGTGGCGACTCCTTAAAATTAAATAATTTAGGAATCATCAATACGTTGTACACCGTTTGACCTCGAGTTAAAATGGGGTATAACAGCTTGGCGACTCTGCTGGGGAAATAAAGGTTCTAAACCATAATAGACTTAGGTTAATAATTTGAATTTCTTTATATTTTTTAGTTTTTCTTTTTTTTAATTGTTTGATGATTTATGTTATGTTTATTTATTTGCTATTGCTTGATATTAATGTATGTTTGCAATTATTCTGTTGCTTTATATATTTGAATATTTGTTACTGCTTTATATAAACTGTCATTCCGTTCATACTTCCTCCAATTCTGGAAAATTGACACTATCACACGCACACGTGAGGTGTGTTTTGCGCACCCACAAAGTTTTTTCAAAAATCCCAAATTTTAGGAGAGTTGGCGTATGCGCGGGGTGTCCGGATCTTTTTCCGTGTGGCCGCGTAGCCTTCTCACTCGAGTTGTCCACTCGGGAACCTTTTGTCTAGTAAACCAAATCTTAGAAAAAACATAAGATAGAGCTGTGCTTCCCTTCGAACTAAGTCATGCATGCATACGCCTTAGGTGGATTGACCCAAGGTGTCAATTCCACATTTAAGAAACCACCCATACGTCGACGGGTTTCATGACCCAACGACCAATAAGCATATTTTATGGAACGTGATAATGATAGACTGATCCAAGCCAATTTTGACATAATGAGTTTGGAAAATGTGTCCCCATTTTATTAATTTGTATTGTAGGATGGATTCAACTCCCCAAATACCCAAAATTAGGATGGTCGAGGGTGTCCCGTACAAATTGAAGAAATGGTGGGAAAATTTTAGCCCCATCGAGAAATCAGCAATCACGAAAAAATTGGGCTTCCTCCCTATGCTATTCAAGGTCTCCCCGGATAATCATGTGGTTAGCGCATTACTTCCATTTTGGGATCCAGATCATGTTGTGTTCGCATTCAAAGACTTTGAGTTAACACCCACATTGGAGGAAATCTACTATTTCACTAGTTTGAAGTATCGAGGAAGAAGTCAAATTATCCCACACGGTCAATCAAGGAAGAAATTTCTTCTATACTTAGGATTGAAAAACACTAGGAAACTAGGGTGTTTCAAACACAATTGGGTTTCCTTGGATTACTTATATGGGCGGTATGGATGTTCGGACAGTTACAAGTTATTCAGAAAAGAATTCTCTTGCACCTCTACCCATTGGCAAGTTAACCGTCCTATTGCATTTCCTGTGGCTTTACTAGGAACCTTGGTATTTCCACAAGAACATGGGAAGATTAGCACTTGTATATGTTATGTGGCTAAAGCACTTTTCAAAGGAGTCGACGGAAAGGAAATCACTTTGGTTCCTATGATTTTGGCTGAAATACTTCGAGCCCTCGGAAAGTGTAAAAGAGGAGAAACAAGTTTCTTTGAAGGTTGCAATCTTCTTTTGCAGATGTGGGCGATGGAACATTTTTACCAACGTGATGACATGGTAGACATATGTTTTAGTAATACAAGTCATATTAACAGTTTTTATGATAGGATGAAAAAGTTTGTGTCTTCAGTTGGTACTAATGATTGGTACGAATTCTTTATTTCCCGCACTAGTGACCAAATTCAATGGAAATACCCACTACTCTCATGTCCTATTGCATTCATAAGGTGTAGAGGATTTTACTACATCGAGCTCATTGGATTGGAAGGTCTCCAACCATATGCCCCAATATGCGTGCTTCAACAGTTCGGTCAAGCACAAATGATTCCTCTACAAGCAAATATGAAATCTTCTGAAATTTCCTTCGAATCAGACTTTAAAGTCCCTAGAGTTGATAAGATTCTTCATGAATGGGATAATATCATCACGCTAGAGGTAGGAGATGGACCAGCAAGAAGAACTCCAGAATATCAGGCATGGCTTCGAGAAGATCGCAATAGCATAAGCCCGGAAGGTGAACAGGGCTTTGAGGATATTAGGACAACGATTTGGATACGACACTGTCATCTTGGAACCAAAATAGTTACACCAGAAATGTGGGCTCAAATGGTGAATATAATACATATTCTGGATAATGCGAGAGCAGGATCTAACAGTGTTGGAGCATCATCTTCATCCACTTCACCATTTTGATTAAGAGCAAGATTTAGGCTAAGTCTTTGTTTCCATTTTTGTCATCTTTCCATGTATTTTGTTGATTATTGTACCCTTTTATTGTTGTTTAATGAAAATTGGATCTTTTGTTTTCCAAACTCAAATTATCTCAAGTTAATGGCTTGGATCAACCTATCATAAATCTCGTTATTTGGCATTTAGGCCCACCTTTGGCATAAAAGAGGTCCCGTGCATATTAGGTCGCATTTGTACTATTAATTTCTCTTTTTACTATGTGATTTATTTGCTATGTGGTACATGTTCCCTTATTTGCCAACACTATTTACCTAATTGATTATTCTATTTATACTAATATATTTCTTTTCTTTTTGTTTAATAGAGGTTTCTTTTTCCTTTCTAATTTATTTCCCCAAAGGTTGATTCGTGTTGACTGCGAGCTGGCGGATCATCCATACTTCACTAGATCAAAAGGCCGATCACCCGCCGATATGACTGGTTCAAGTGCATCCGATCAAGATGGTTTAGGACTTGTCACTATCCCAAGAGATGAACCTGAGGCTTCAGAAGGAAGGGATCCTATTCCTTATAATGAACATATTGCTAACCTGATGCAACAAATGGCCAATATGCAAAGAGAGATCGATCGACTTCGAAACCTTACCAATTTGTCCATTAGCCTAAATACACCACTTCCCGAACATGGGGCAGATGCAACTATTCCACCTGTTGACTCTCCCTCGCCTCAAGACTTCCCTCCAAATCTTTCCCCTTTCAAAACCAATATGACTGCTCCTAAACAACCCGTTAACCAACCACAAGTCAATTTCGCAAACATCAACTCACAACAAACCAATCTACTACCTTTCACTACCCCTTATGTTTCCCAAACTCCAGTCCTCCAAACTACACTTACCCAAGCTCCACTCACTGAAACTAACCCACTTACCCAAAAAGACCCACTCACCCAAACCAACCCGCTCATCCAAAAATACCAAACGATCCAACATATACCTGTGACACATACTACAACTTCTAACATGCAATATGTGCCACAAGTATACGTAACAGAAGCTCAACCTTTCGTTACTCCAATACCAACCATCCCAGAAGTCGATCCATATGAGGAGATGGAGAGAAAGGCCAGATCAAAAACAGATGAAAGTGTAGCTAGGGAGATTCGTAATTTGAAAAAAGCATTCAAAAGTATCCAACTTCACAAGGAATGTGAAGGGTTTGAGTATGAGGATTTATGTGTTCATCCTGATGTCGAGTTGCCTGCAGGATATAAAGTACCAAAATTTGATGTGTTTGATGGGAAGGGAAATCCACGAGCTCATTTAAGATCGTATTGTGACAAGCTAGTTGGAGTGGGGAAAGATGAGGCCATTAGAATGAAATTATTCATAAGGAGTTTGACAGGAGAAGCACTGGATTGGTATACAAGTCAAGATCCGAAGAAATGGCATAGTTGAAGTATCATGGCACAGGATTTCATGGATAGGTTCAAGTTCAACACTGAGGCCATACCAGATAGATTCTATTTGATGAAATTAGAAAAAAAGTCGACGGAGTCTTTTAGAGAATATGCCATGAGATGGAGAGCAGATGCTGCAAAAGTTCAACCTCCGATGATAGAAAGTGAGATGACCTCCCTTTTTATACAATCTCAAAAAGATGCAACGTATTATGAAAAGATGATAAGCGTGGTAGGACAAAAGTTCTTTGAAGTTGTAAGGATGGGATAATTCATTGAAGAAGGTATTAAAACTGGGAGAATCACTAATTTGGCAGCCTTGCAAGCAACAAGTAAAGCAATTCAGTCAGATTCAATTGGAGGAGCCTTTAAGAAGAAGAAGGACGGAGTGTCCGCTGTCATGACCATCCAGGAACGTAGGCCAAACCAAATGTTAACATACCAAAACCCTTTACCCCAACCTTCATACCATAGTCAGTATACCCAAGTCCCTCAGCCATATTACCAGCCTTCTGTCGCCCCTTATCCAGTTTATACCACTCAGCCAATATATTATCCATCCAGAGCGCCTACTTATCCAAATCCCTCACAATACCGACCTACATACCCACCTCAATCCCATTATCAAACACAAAATCGCCCATCAAATCCACCAAGGCCCCGCCCAAACTTTGAAAGAAGACCACCCAAAACCTATACACCTTTAGCCGAACCTTTATCCCAACTATATGAAAGGTTGAGAACCGCAGGGATACTCCAACCAATCCAAGCACGAATTCCTAACCCCCTTCCCGGATGGTATGATAACACTAAGCATTGCACCTATCACTCTGGAGCTGCTGGACATGACACCGAAAACGGTCTTACTCTCAAGGACAAGATTGAGGCATTAATCAAAGAAGGAGTTATTCAACTCAGAGGTGCTGCCCCCAATGTAAATAACAATCCTCTTCCAAATCATGAGAATGTAAACATGATCACCATTGATGAAGAATGCAATTTGGAAGGGACTATTTTGCCAATCAAAGAAGAGAAAAATGTCATGGCATCAGCCTTTATTGCTCCCATTATCACAATCCAGGCGCGAGCGCCATTTGAAGTGGAAGTTTTGGTTCCTAAACCTAGGATTACGGTTTTGGTTGCTCAATCAACTCATTTTGATACTAAAGCAGTTCCCTGGAGTTACTCAACTGACACAAAGGACAAAGGGAAAGGAAAGGTAGTTGTAGAAGCTGCTGCTGCCGGAAAGACAAGATCGGGGCGATGTTATACCCCTGAAGGTGTTGCACGAATCGTACCGAATAAGGAAGTTAACCAAAAGAGGGTTGTGATAGAAGCTGAAATAGAGGATTTCTGGAGGAAAATGCCAACAAAAGAATACTCTGTTGTTGAACAATTGAAGAAGACTCCCGCCCAAATTTCCTTGATGTCATTATTGATGAGTTCTGAAACTCACAAGAGCGCTTTGGTGAAAGTTCTAAGTGAAGCTTATGTTCCGGCCAATATCATAAGTGAGAATCTTTCAGCCATGGTAGGGCAGGTTTTGGAAGCAAACAAAGTCTGTTTTCACGAAGAGGAATTACCATCTGAAGGTTTGGGACATAACAAAGCATTGAACATCACTGTCAGGTGTAGGGACAAGTTTGTTTCTAGAGTTCTGATTGACAATGGTTCAGCTGTTAACATATGTCCTTTCAATACCCTTCGAGCTTTGGGAATTAATATCGAGAAAATTCGTGAAAGTCATGTGAGGGTTAGAGGTTTTGATGGGACACAAAGGGGAGTCATTGGCGAAATTGATTTGCCACTACAAATTGGACCCGAGGAGTTCGTGGTAGAATTCTAAGTATTGGACATACCTGCTAGTTACAATTTATTGCTTGGGAGGCCTTGGATCCATATGGCTGGTGCGGTCCCTTCTACCCTGCACCAAAATTTGAAATTTGTTTGGAACCACCACGAGATTATTGTTCATGGAGAAGGTAGTAATTTCATGTATCCTGGCAATTCAATCCCTGTTGTTGAAAGTATGGAAGAACTGGATGGGTCTGTATTCCATACTAAAGAGATTATGTGTGTCCATCAAACCGAAAGGGTAAAGTTGCCACGTGTGCTTATGATGGTGGCTTGGGAAATGTTGAAGAATGGTTTCATGCCTGGTCGAGGTCTTGGAGTGAACTTGGGTGGAATAGTGGAACCAATTCAATTGTCGGGCCAGAAATACACCTTTGGTTTAGGATACAAGCCTACTCCTGAAGAAGTCTCATTGGCCGATCTCAAAAGGAAAAGTGACATTTCATTGCCCCATCCCATTCCGCACTTGAATCAGTCATTTTCCAAGGCATATATTATAAAGGAATCAGAGGAAGACGCTGAAGACACCCTCGTGGAAGGACTCAAAAACTTATTTATGGAAGAAGTGGAATGCAACATGATCTTGGAGGATTGTATTGAGATTCCGACCATACGGGATGTGGAGCCTGGAGATGCTTTGAACAATTGGACTTATAACCCATCCCCGTTTCCTCAAAAATCTTGGTAGACGTTTGTATTAGAATTAATGAAATAACATGATTCAAAATTGAGGCCTGAATCATGTTTAAGAATCTTTAAATGTTTTCCCTCCACTTTTGAAATCTTAAATGCCACATCTAAGCCATATTTTCTGCTTTAAATTTCAAAATTTTATACTTAATTATAAATTTTATTTATTTATTTTTACTCCCTTTCAGCGAGCAAATTAATGAATCTACCAATATCGAGAATGTGACATGTAATGAAATGAGCAAACAAATCTCAAATACCGAGCAATCTTTTGCGGAATATGAAGAAGAGGTGCAACCTGAAGAGTTGACTGAAGATTTTGAACATTTTGAGAATAAAATAAAGCCAAATTTGGATGAAACTGAGACGGTAAATTTGGGAGATTCAGAAGTAATGAAAGAAACAAGAATTAGCATCCATTTGACTCTGTCTCAAAGAAAGGAACTTATTGATCTTTTGGGACAATATATAGATGTATTTGCATGGTCTTATGATGATATGCCGGGTCTAAGCACAAACATTGTTTCATATAAGTTGCCGACTGATCCATCTTGTCCCCCAGTCAAGCAAAAGCCAAGGAAGATCAAGCCTGATCTGAGTTTAAAAGTTAAGGAAGACGTTTCTAAGCAAATCGATGCCAACGTCATCCGAGTCACAAAGTATCCTACATGGTTAGCTAATATAGTGCCAGTGCCAAAGAAAGATGGAAAAATCAGAGTATGTGTAGACTATCGAGACCTCAACAAGGCTAGTCCGAAAGATGATTTTCCACTTCCAAACATTCACATACTTATTGATAATTGTGCAAAGCATGAGTTGCAGTCATTTGTTGATTGCTTTGCAGGCTACCATCAGATTCTAATGGATGAAGAAGACGCTGATAAAACGGCATTCATCACACCTTGGGGAGTGTATTGTTATCGAGTAATGCCTTTCGGACTCAAGAATGCAGGAGCAACATACATGAGAGCTATGACTACCATTTTTCATGACATGATCCATAAGGAGATTGAAGTCTATGTAGATGATGTCATTATCAAATCACAAAAGAGCTCCAATCACCTCACAAATTTGAAGAAGTTCTTTGATAGGTTGAGGTGGTATAATCTGAAATTAAATCCTGCAAAGTGTGCATTTGGTGTCCCTGCTGGAAAGTTGTTGGGTTTCATTGTGAGTAGGAAGGGCAAAAAATTGGATCCTTCAAAAATAAAGGCTATTCAAGACTTGCCCCCTCCAAAGAGTCGAAAGGATGTAATGAGTTTTCTTGGTCGACTAAATTACATTAGTCGATTCATTGCACAGTCGACTATAATTTGTGAACCAATCTTCAAGTTGTTGAGGAAAGATGCTGCCATTAAATGGACTGAAGATTGTCAACAAGCTTTTGACAGAATCAAGGAGTACTTGTCTAGTCCGCCCGTCTTGGTGCCTCCAAAACCGGGGAGACCATTGCTACTATATATGTCAGTATCGGACAATGCATTTGGATGTGTGTTAGGACAACATGATGAAACTGGGAGAAAAGAACAGGCTATATACTACTTGAGCAAGAAATTCACGCCTTATGAAGCCCGATATACTTTATTGGAACACACTTGTTGTGCCTTGACTTGGGTTGCACAAAAGTTAAGACATTACTTATGCGCGTATACCACTTTTCTCATCTCAAGGATGGATCCACTCAAATACATATTTCAGAAGCCTATGCCAACGGGGAAACTGGCAAAAATGGCAAATTTTACTAAGTGAATTCGATATTATTTATGTCACTCAGAAGGCCATCAAAGGACAAGCGCTTGATGATCATCTTGCTGAAAACCCTGTGGATGAAGAGTACGAACCTCTTAAAACTTATTTCCCTGATGAAGAGGTGTTATTTATTGGAGAGGATATTTTAGAAGAATATCATGGGTGGAGGATGTTCTTTGATGGTGCTGCAAATTCTAAAGGAGTCGGTGCTGGGGCAGTGCTTGTCTCAGAATCAGGTCAACATTATCCAGTCTCAGCGAAATTCAAGTTTCTATGCACTAACAATATGGCGGAGTATGAAGCTTGTATTCTTGGACTCAGAATGGCTATTGATATGAATATACAAGAATTGTTTGTTATAGGTGACTCAGACTTATTGATTCACCAGGTACAAGGCGAATGGAGCACCAAGAATGTGAAGATACTCCCCTATTTGCAATGTGTGAAGGAAATATATAAGAAATTTATCAAGATAGAGTTCAGGCATATTCCTAGAGCTCAAAATGAATTCGCAGATGCCTTGGCAACCATGTCTTCTATGATTCAACATCCAGACAAGAATTACATAGATCCAATCAAAATCAATGTGTAGGATCAACCGGCCTATTGTTTCCATGTGGATGAAGAAATGGATGGAGAACCATGGTACTATGATATTGTAAGGTATCTCAAAGAAGGAGATTATCCAGAAGGCATAAGCAATATTCAAAAGAGAACACTGCGGAGGCTTGTAAATCACTTTTTCTTAAGTGGAGAAATCCTTTATAGGAGGACTCCAGATTTAGGTTTATTAAGGTGTGTTGACTCCCAAGAGGCGAGCAAGTTGATTGAAGAAATACATGGAGGTACTTGCGGGCCACACATGAATGGTTTTACTTTGGCAAAGAAGATTGTGCGGGCCGGATATTTCTGGATGACTATGGAAACAGACTGCATTCGCTTCGTGAGGAAATGTCATCAATGTCAGATTCATGGTGATTTGATCCGAGTTCCACCGAATGAACTCAATGTGACGAGTTCTCCTTGGCCGTTCGTAGCCTGGGTCATGGATGTCATCGGTCCTATTGAGCCAGCCGCGTCAAATGGACACAAGTTCATTTTGGTAGCTATCGATTACTTCACAAAATGGGTAGAAGCATCCTCACATAAGTCTGTGACAAAGAAGGTGGTGACAGATTTTGTTCGCAATAACATAGTTTGTAGATTTGGCATCCCCCATTCGATTATAACAGATAATGGGGCTAATCTCAATAGCGGTTTGATGCATGAGATATGTGATAAGTTCAAAATCATTCACCGCAATTCTACTCCTTATCGACCACAGATGAATGGAGCAGTTGAGGCTTCCAACAAGAATATCAAAAGAATATTGCGGAAGATGATTGATAATTATAAGCATTGGCATGAAAATTTGTCGTTTGCCCTCCTCGGCTATCGCACCACGATTAGGACTTCGACTGGGGCAACACCTTATCTTTTGGTTTATGGAACAGAAGCAGTATTACCAATGGAAGTTGAGATACCATCCCTGAGGATAATCTAAGAAGCTGAGTTGAGTGATGCCAAATGGATACAAAGCCGATATGAACAGTTGATGCTCATTGATGAAAACAGAATGAATGCAGTTTGTCATGGACAACTTTATCAACATAGGATGGCCAAAGCTTTCAATAAAAAGGTAAGACTGAGACAGTTCAGGCCGGGACAATTGGTGTTAAAACGGATATTCCCACACCAAGAAGAAGCTAAGGGGAAGTTTGCGCCTAATTGGCATGGGCCTTATGTGGTTCACAGAGTGTTGACTGGAGGAGCGGTGATTCTAGCAGAAATGGACGGAAAGATATGGCCGAAAGCCATCAATTCAGATGCGATTAAGAAATACTATGTCTAGGAGCCTTTATATTGTTTTCATGTAATATTTCATGTAATATTGAAGAACTACGTTCCGACCTGATTCCCTTGGCGGGATACGTAGGAAACCCATATCGGGTCTGGTCACTTAGAAGAAATTATAAAGAAGATCCCATTGTTATGTACTATGAACTACGCCTGGCCTGATTCCATTGGTGGGATACGTAGGCGGCCTGTATCGGCTTCGGTCACATTATGAGAAAATTTTCATTTCCCTCCTTCTTATTATTATTTCGTATATGATAATTACGTATAGTCTAGTTCATGTTGGATACCTAGGCAACCAGTAAAGGACTCGGCCCCTTTGTTTTAATTCTCAAGGAATGTATTCATGAATTACGTATGGTTCGGTCTTTTCGTTATCATGGTGAAATATCATTATCTCTCTTTACCAAAACTGGGACAGTTTTGCGGGCAACATTAGAAGAAGACATCAAGAAAATTGAAGAGTATGTGGGAAATAGAATAATCAGGTTGAAGAAAGACTCCAGAAAAGGACGTTTGCTTCGTTTCACGACATGTCGCAATCTAAAATTTTGCAGAAATTCTTTACTATTTTATATATATATATATATATATATATATATATATATATATATATATAATTTATCTTATTACTTTTAATATGAACCTTTACATCAAATATTTTCCTGTTATTTATTAGCCAAGATTTAGAATAGATGGGGATTGCAAGTCCAAACTAAGTTGAAGAAAGAAGGAGTATGAAGAGCCAAGGCTTCAAAGTCAATGCGAATCAACCTCCCCCAAAACTCATAATTTTTCTTTGAATGCAGGCTTGCCAGAATTATCGGCCAATAAAGAGGTCAACATATTTACAGCCTCGGAAGGATCATATGCTGAATGGTTTGAATTACTTATAAATTTATGTTTTAAATCAAGCTTCTCGAAAATTCCAAATATCTTGATTTCACAAATATTTTCAGTTGTACTACCTATGATATTAAATGCCCCGCATAAATATTCTCAAATGCACTCCACGAATACTTTCAAATAATTTTAAGTGCAATACGCTATACAAATGCTTTCAGATATCTTCGAACACATTGCACAGATGTCTTGAAATCTTTTCAAATGCACTGCACAAATGCTTTCAATTATTATCAAATGCACTGCACAAATGCTTTCAATTATTATCAAATGCACTGCACAAATACTTTCAAATATTATCAAATGCACTGCACAAATGCTTTCAGATATTATCAAATGCACTGCACAAATGCTTTCAATTATTATCAAAAGCACTGCACAAATGCTTTCAGATATTATCAAATGTACTGCACAAATGCTTTCAATTATTATCAAAAGCACTGCACAAATGCTTTCAAATATTATCAAATGCACTGCACAAATGCTTTCAAACATTATCAAATGCACTGCACAAATGCTTTCAAACATTATCAAATGCGCTGCACTAATGCTTTCCAGTATATTCAAATGCACTGCACAAATGCTTACAATATATTCAAATGCACTGCACAAATGCTTTCGATATATTCAAACGTGCTGCACAAATACTTCTTATATATTCAAATGCACCGCACTAATGCTTTCTTATATATTCAAACGCACCGCACTAATGCTTTCTTATATATTCAAACGCACTGCACTAATGCTTTTCGATATATTCAAATGCTTTATTGCGCTCCACGTGGCTCTCAATTGTTTTTTTTACTGCTTTGCACAAATGCTTTAAATACAATTGCATAAAACGCTTGCAAAAGTTGCAATATTTGCAAAGACGTCATTTTCATTAATCATTGACTTGAGAAGTTGCAATCTTCATAAATTATTTGGGTTAAGGCCTCATTTCATTAATCATTGCTGAAAGGCATCATTCTCATGAATCATCGGCTAACCCTATTTTCATAAGCTTTATTTAATCATTACGGTTCGCAAGGCCGCATTATATATACTCGCACCCTAGAGGTGTCATTCTCATAAGCTTATTGCACATTGCTTTATATTTAATATTTACTAATTGTCTTATCAAGTTTAAGTTTTGCAGAAATCGCAGCATAACGTGGAATTGTTTCTAAGTAGTGAACGGGGGATGTTTGTTGGAAAGTCAAACTCACCAACAATGGTCATGAATCTACTCTCGAACTCTACTCAACCTACTTCCATAATTCAGGTTTTAAAATCCAGTCTCGTCATTATTCGTTATTGGGACGATTTCTTTGGAGTTAGGCTTTACTTCGTTCTTTCCAATATTCTCGCCCCTTTGTCGAGTCCAGGTTTTTAATTCCACTTTTATCTCTTTATATTGTCAATACGCTCCCTTTTGCTTCACTTCATTTTTTAAATAACTCTTCACTTGTTCAATCTTATTCTTCTCTGTGGCCACCTCTGTCAATACTTTCTCATTCACTAATACTGACACGATTTTATAAATGATGACGTTTACAATTCGCTCCACCCTATTCTGGCATAACTTCAAAGCTGCAATCGGCTTGAATCCCAAAAAATTCGAGACTTGTTGGTAACTCAAAAGCAAAATTCATCCACAATTTTATTTATTTTTTCACAATTTTTTTTCTTTCTTTTTTTTTTCTTTTTCTTATCTTCGTATTGTCATAAACTTTATTTCAACATTGATGGCCGGGACAAAATTGGCTATTATGTCAACTTCTTTGCCCAAAAACTCTTTCATCGTCTTCGGTCAAAGAGGGACAGCTGTTGACACCCAATTTTTACCCTCAACAACGTAATTTTTACAAAAAAAAATAATAATACAATAATAATAAAATATATATATATATATATATATATATAATTAAATAATAATAATAATAATAAAACGAAATATACATATATAGTATCATCATTTTAAATTAATTTCTCTCTCTCTCTCTCTCTCTCTCTCTCTATATATATATATATATATATATTTATAAAATAATTCTTGAATATAATATATTTTTATTATTTATTCAAAAAAAAAAAATTGTCTCAAAAAATTTTTATTTTTAAAATAAATAGCTCTGTTAATTAGTTTGATTTAATTAATAGACTCATATTTCAAGTTAATTTATTTAAACTGAAGTTAATTATTTACTTTATCAAAAATGAGAGGTTTGTTAATTAATTAATGCATACTCATCTTATTTTAATTTTAGACTTCTTCAATTTTAATTAAATTAAAATAATTGACTTTTATAAAACCATGCATATTTTCAAGTGTATTTTTAATAATTTGTCATCTTCATAACATATGCATTTTTTTGTTATATAGTCATTATCTCTTAGTAATATTTAAATTTGACTTATAAAAAAGAAAATTATTATTTACCATAATTAATTATTTCGTAAATTAATAATTAGTTACAATGAGGTTAATCATTTTACTTTTGTTAAAATTAAGAAGATAGTAAATTAATTCGTCTAATTTGATAACCAATTTCACTAATTAATTTTACGTTTTCATTACTTCTCCTAAATAACAAATAATTAATATTGAATTAACAAATTTTTATTATTATTTTTATTCTTCCATTAATATTACAACACGCAAATAATATATATGTCACCTCCTCGTCAAAAAATAAAAATAAATAAATCAATCAATAAATAATAATAATAATAATAATAAATAAAGAAATTAAAAAATATATATATTATTTATTCATCCAAAAATAAAAATAATTAAAAATAAAATAATAATATTCTGCACACCTTTTGGTCCCTCTTTCAAAATAATAATAAATAAATAAATAAATAAATAATGTTAATCTTTCGTAAAATAAAAAATAATAATAAAAAAAATAATAATAAAAACAATTAATTTACTACCCATACTTTGTCCCTCCCATTTCCCCATATATATATATATATATATACTATCTACCATACTTTGTACCTTTTTTATTATTATTATATTTTCAAAATAATAAATAAATTATTTTATTTCATCCGAAAAATAAAAATAAAAAAAAAAATAATTCCATATTCATCCAACCAAAAAAATAATAATAATAATAATTAAAAATAAAATAATATAATAATATATATATATATATATATATATATATATATATATATATATATATATATATATATAATATTCTGCCGTACTTTTGTCTCCTCCCCGTTTCCCTATACTAATAAAAAACTAACGCGTGCCCCCGCCCATACCCCTTTGTCTCTAAATTATATATATATATTTATATTCATCCGAAATAAATAAAATAAACAAATAATTTTGCCTATATATATATATATATATATATATATATATATATATATATTATACTCATCCGATTTTTATTTTTATTTCTTTTTATTTTTATTTTATTTTTATTTTTTTATTTTATTTTATCTTTTTTAATATAAATTAAAAAATAATAAAATAAAATTATTTTAATCCACGCGTGCACCTATATTAATACTATATTAATAATGCCTATCACCCGTTGTCCCCTATTTAAAAAATAAATAATAATAAACATTAAATAATAATAAAATATATAATTATTTTCTTTTCATCCAAATAATTTTAAAAATGAATATAATAATATATATATATATATATATATATATATATATATATATATATATATATCCGATTTTTATTTTTCTTATTTTTATTTTTATTTTTT
Organism: Solanum dulcamara; assembly: GCF_947179165.1. NCBI lineage: Eukaryota > Viridiplantae > Streptophyta > Magnoliopsida > Solanales > Solanaceae > Solanum > Solanum dulcamara. Next base: position 72,828,618 of record NC_077243.1, on the reverse strand, counting down.
TATTTTTTTATTTATCTTTTTAATAAAAATTAAAAAATTAATATTATTTTAATCCACGCGTGCCCCGCCCATCATCCTTTGTCTCTGCAGAATATATATATATATATATATATATATATTCATCTGATTTTAAAAAAAAGAGTATAATATATATTTCCGCCTCCGTATTATTTTATTAATTTGTCCACTCCGCATTATTTTATATTTTCTGCCCATTCTGCATTATTTTATTAATTTTTCACTCCGCATTATTTTAATCATCCGGCATTCCCTTTCATTTACCTATATATACCCGGTTACTCACTCTAAAAAAAGCAGAATACACAGACAGAATAGGGAAGAATACTAAAAAAAAAATATTACACTCTCATTTTAAGTATCTTCTTGTAAAAGATTTTTTAAATTTTCTCTCAATTTGAACTCGATTTTATTTGAAAAACGAGGGTATATTCGTGACCAAAGTATTTCCGTTCACTGCCCAGCAACAGATAATATTTACTCCGTTCTTCTTTTATTTTTCATTGTTATTATCATACAAGGTTATCCTAAATTATTATCTTGCTAATTTCGTCATTATTTTCTTATTTGCATGAACACTCTTGGAGCAAAATGGAGTCTTGATCTGAGACTCGATATAATCATCCTACCCTCACATGGAGTCGATATCCTAGATCTTTTAAAATAGCAAACGAATAAGATTGTCATATTCAGTGTCAATTCGGGCTGCTTATATTTTTCAGCATTTATTATTATTGTTATTATTATTCTTATTATCAGTGTCTTTTTATTTGATGTCGTTATTATTGTTATTATTATTATTAGTATATTTTATTTTCTGTTATTACTATTATTATTATTATTTTCGCTATCAATATTATTAATAGAAGTAGTAGTATGTTTATTTTTCTGTTAGTATTACTATTATTATTATTATTATTATTATTATTATTATTATTATTATTATTATTATTATTATTTTCATTATTCATATTAATATTATTATTTTCATTATTAATATTATTAAGAGAAGCAGTAGTATGTTTATTTTTCTGTTAGTATTACTATTATTATTATTAATATTATTATTGTTATTGTTATTATTATTTTCGTTATTATTATTATTATTATTAGTAGTAGTATATATTTTATTATTACCGTTTTTATTATTATTATTATTATTATTAGTAGTATTTTATTTACTGTTAGCATTATTATTATTATTATTACTATTATTAATATTTTCGTAATTATTATTATCATTATTATCAGTACATTTTGTTTACTGTTATTATTATTAATATTACTATTATTATTATTATTCTGTTATTATTAGTATTGTTATTTTCGTTATTAATATTATTAGTAGTTATAATTGTATTTTTATTTTTTACTGTTAGTAGTATTATTATTATTATTATTATTATTATTATTATTATTATCATTATTATTAGTATATTTTATTATCATTATTATTATTATTAGTAGTAGTAGTAGTAGCATATATATTTTTATTTTACTATTTTTATTATTAATATTATTAGTATATTTTATTTCTATTAGTATTGTTATTATTATATTTTATTATTATTATTATTATCATTGTTATTTTTATGGCTATTATTATTATTGTTATTATTTTTATGGTATTATTGTTATAATCATTATTATTATTATTATTATTATTATTATTATTATTATTATTATTATTATTATTATTATTATTATTATTATTATTATTATTATTATTATTATCGTTATTATTATTATCATCATTATCGTATTTATTATTATTGTTGTTGTTATTTACTGTCATTATTATTATTATTTATCATATTATTATTATTATTATCGTTATTATTATTATTATTATCATTGTTGTATTCATTATTATTGTTGTTGTTATTTACTGTTATTATTATTATTATTATTATTATTATTTATGATATTATATTTATTATTTATCATATTATTATTATTATTTATCATATTATTATTATTATATATTTTTTTTACTACCGTTATTATTATTATTATACTTTATTATTATTGTTATCATTGTTATTATTATTATGGCTATTATTATTGTTATTGTTATTGTTATTGTTGCATTATTGTTATTATGATTGTTGTTGTTATTATTACTATCATTAGTATTATTATTACTATTATTATTATTATTATTATTACTATTACTTCTATTATTAGTATTATTATTATTATCATTACATGTTAAATTTACTTTTATAATGTGAATATGTTCTCACTAATGCAATAGCTAATATTATATAGATATTTAGATTTGTGAACTTTTAATTAAAATGGGTCATCATAATAAAAGAAACCTATATTTTTATTTAAGGCTAAATTATTAGTAAAAAATACTGCATTTAAATACGCACTTATTTCATGCAATAAGCAATATTTGCCTAATAATTTCAAGTTCAAAAAAATCTTTTTCCATGTAATCACTAAGCTTCATTTTCAAAACTTTTGAACAACTTTTTATAGTTTTAATCTAAACCTAAGTTTGGCCGGTAATCGTTTTTAACGAATCTTGAAGGATGCCTAACCCCTTCCCTTTTAGGATAACTAGAACCCTTATCTAGAATCTCATAAGCTAAGTAGACCACTAATCGGAGATCATTTTTAGCATTAAAATAAGTTAATTATTTAGGTATCCTAATTTACCTTAAAAATAATTAGGTGGCGACTCCTTAAAATTAAATAATTTAGGAATCATCAATACGTTGTACACCGTTTGACCTCAAGTTAAAATGGGGTATAACAGTGGAGGCCATGCTCCTATATTCAGCCTCAGCTGAACTCTTTGATACTGTTGTTTGCTTCTTGGCTTTCCATGAAACCAAGGATTTTTCAATCACAACCATGAACCCTGTTACAGATTTCCTGGTGAGTAGGCAAGAGGCCCAATCAGCATCACAAAACGCAATAATCTTGTGGTCTGGATTGCTGGACAGTAGTATTCCTTGTCCAGGTTGCTTCTTCAAGTACCTTACCACTCTTAGTGCAGCTTCCATGTGGGATTTTTTTGGTTGATTCAGGAACTGACTTAGTGTCTGAGTGCTGAAAGCAATATCTGGTCTTGTCATATTGAGATATAATAGTTTCCCTTTGAGTTTCTGATAACTGACCTGGTCTATTAGAGGATCATCATCTGCTTCTTGCCTTCTCTTCACATGTTGATCATACTCTCTTGATGTTAGTTTGACATTAACATCTATAGGTGTTCCTGCTGGTTTAGCTGCTCCCATTCCAACTTCTGCTATAAGCTCAAGGGCATATTTCCTTTGATGCATTAGTACCCCTTCTGTGGATCTTGTAAACTCAATTCCCAGAAAATATTTAAGCTCCCCTAGGTCTTTCATCTTGAAGGCCTTTTGTAGAGCCTCCTTTATGTCTTCTATTAATTTCAATGAGCTTCCAGTGATCAGCATGTCATCCACATACACAAGTATAAGTATAATTCCTGTTTCTGACTTACTGATGAATAGTGAGTGATCATATTGGCTCTGTTTAAATTTAAGGGAGATAAGGGCCTCAGTGAGCTTATGATTCCACTGTCTTGGGGCTTGCTTAAGTCCATATAAGGACTTTGTCAGTCTACATACCTTCTCCCCTTGACTGACAAACCCCTGAGGAAGGTGCATATAGATTTCAGCATCAAGGTCCCCATGAAGAAATGCATTGAACACATCCATTTGATGGATGTGCCACTGGTTGGAGGCAGCAAGAGCTAGAATAGATCTTACTGTGACCATCTTCACAACTGGAGAAAATGTCTCTTTATAGTCAATACCTTCTTGCTGACTGTATCCTTTGGCAACTAACCTAGCCTTAAATCTTTCTACTTCACTTGTGGACTTGTATTTGATTTTATAAACCCACCTACAGCCAATAGGTCTTTTACCTGCAGGTAAGGTAGTGATCTCCCATGTATTATTGTTTTCTAATGCTTGAATCTCTACTTGCATAGCATCAACCCATCTTGAATCCTTGATGGCATCTACATAGCTGGTAGGTTCTGTTATAGTAGAAGTAGCAGCAATATAATGCTGATATGTGGGAGATAGATGAGAATAGTTCACATAGTTGGATAAAGGATATTGAACATCACTGGTTATGTTTAGGGAAACAAAGTCCCTCAGCCATGTTGGAGGGTGCTTAGATCTTAAAGATCTTCTAGGAGCACTAGGATCCTCAGCAAGGCTTGATTCCCCAAAGCCAGCACCATCTGCAACATGTATTTGATCCTCAGAATGCTCCACATCAGAATGCTCCACAGTAGTATGCTCACATCCTATATCAAGGCTTGGAATCTGATCAATATTGTTAGAAGATATGGGAGCTATAGTAGATAAACCTGGAATGGTCATATCTGCTTCTTGTAAACTGTCTACAAATAACTATTGTGAATCAGCATCAGCTTTATTGACAAATGGGAAGATATCCTCCCTGAAAATAACATCTCTACTGATAAAGAATGATTTGTTAAGTAAGTCAAACAAAATATATCCCTTGTGCACTTCAGAGTAGCCCATGTGAGCTGCTAACCTTGACCTGGGCATAAGTTTGTCATGCTCAGCAAGGTTTTTAGCAAAGGAAAGACATCCAAGAGTCCTTAAGTGAGATAGCCCTGGTTTGATGCCATATAGTCTTTCATAGGGAGTTTGAAACCCAATTACACTACTAGGGAGTCTGTTGATGAGATAGGCTGCAGCTAGAACACAGTGGCCCCAAAATTTGATAGGTATTTTGGCTTGAAATCTCAGGGCTCTTATCACTTCCAGCAGGTGTCTATGTTTCCTCTCAGCAACACCATTTTGCTGAGGGGTATAAGGATAAGACCTTTGATGAATAATACCCCATTCTTTGAACAATTTGCAGCACACAGAATTAACAAATTCTGTACCATTATCAGATCTAACCATCTTCACAACCCTGTCAAATTGTGTTTTTGCATATTGCAAAAACATTTGAAGAGATACAGAAACATCTGACTTAAGTTTAAGTAGAAATAACCAGGTCATTCTTGAAAAATCATCCATAATTGTAAGAAAGTATTTATTGCCATCAAACGTAGCTGTATTATAGGGTCCCCAGAGATCAACATGTATCAAGTCAAAGCATCTACTGCTTTTAATGCTGCTAGAAGGAAACACAGGTCTAGTTTGTTTTGCAAATGGGCAAACTAAACAGTTAGACACTTTACACATAGTGATTTTATTGTCAGCAAACATCTTTGAAAGTACTGTAGAATAGGGATGTCCAAGCCTTTGATGCCATAGCTCCATGTCTGACTCCTTACCATTTGAAGGAATTGTATCAACAACATTAGCAGATTCCTTGACATTATTGACACTACCTTGAGTTAAATGTCTCCACAGCAGGTATAGTCCTCCTTCTTCCTTACCAACTTCCTTCACCTTCCCAGTGTAAAGCTCCTGGAAAATACAAAAATCAGGGAAGAAGGAGATTGAGCAGCCTAACTCCCTTGTTATTTTGCTGACAGACATTAAGTTATACTTGAACTCAGGTATATGAAACACATTAGTGATCATACTTCTAGCTGATAGGTTACAAGAGCCAATATGAGTAACTTGTGTAGTACCACCATTTGGTAAGCATACATCCTTGGGTGTGTCAAGCTTGAGGACAGATTCTTTTTGTAACATATCTAACTTAGATACCATGTGATTTGTTGCACCTGTATCCACAATCCACACATCACTATTTTCAATTACAAACAAGGCTTTACCTACATTATTTGCCTTATTACAGTCAGATGTAGTAGCAGATGCAGTAGCTCTTGGCTGTTGATTCATCATCTTGAGTATCTGTTCATATTGTTCCTTTGTGAATGTGCACCCTTGAAGTAGTTGTTTGACATCTTTCTCAGCCTGACTCAGAGTTTTAGTAGAAGCTTCAGCTGATGTTGTGTCTAGACAGTGCTGTCCTGTAATATTCCTACCACACACTAATTCATTAGTTACATTTGTATTCAAACCATAAGAAAAATTCACCTGGCCTGATTTTTGAGTATGATTGGAGGCATCAGCATATATACTTTGTGCCTTCCTCTTGGACTTGAAATCTGGTGGATATCCAACAACCTTGTAGTAGAATTCTTTAGTATGGCCTCTACACTTACAAAAGTCACAAAGTAGAGTTGTATTCTTCCTGTACCTATTATTTACACCTGAACTACTGCCACCTCTAGAGTACATAGCAGCTGAGTCTAGAACAGATGAATGCAATCCCAAATTATTGATGCATGTAACTACAGATTTGTGGCTCTCATCTCCTGCTATCATGGCATATGCTTGGTTTATAGTTGGTAATGGATCTATCATGAGAATCTGAATCCTAGCCTGAATGTATGAATCATTTAATCCCATTAGAAATTGATACAGTTTTTGTCTATTCATGTGAGCTACAAATCCTTTGGATTTTTCACAGTTGCAACAAGGTGAGGGCACTAACACTTCAAATTCATCCCACAATGCCTTCAGCTTCGTATAATATACTGAGACAGAGTTAGTACCCTGCTGTAGAGTAACAATTTCTTTGTGTAAGCTGTAAGTCCTTGATCCATCTACTCTATCAAATCTCTCTTGTAGATCATCCCACACTTTCAATGCACTTGAGACAAACGCAATTCCACTAAGTAAACTCTTTGAGACTGAGTTCATTAACCACGACAAAACAATTGCATTTACCCTCTCCCATTGACACCACAGTTCTTCACTGTACATGTCCTTTCTGCATGTTCCATCAACCAGCCCCAACTTGTTCCTCCCTAACAAGGCTAACTTGACTGAACGACTCCACAGAGTGTAGTTCTCAACACCAGTCAGTTGAAAAGAAATGATGCTAACTCCACTTACATCTGTAGGACTAAGAAATAACGGATGATTATAGTCAATACCTTGCCCTAGAGTGAGATTGCTACTTGAGGAGGCTGGCACACTAGCTTGTTGGTGATTTTGGTTGACATTTTGAGGTGAACTTGTTGCTGCCGCCGTGTCACCTGCCATTTCTTCAACCAGTAACACAATCGCCAAATTTTAACACAGATCGGAGCTCCGATCTACTGTTCTGTCAAACACAAACAACGAAACAACCTATGAATCAGTGAATCTCATTGAGACTCTTTGACTCCACATCGAGGATCAGCGTCCTGCTCTGATACCATGAAGAAAAACATGAGCTGTACAGAAAGAAAGAAAAAGAGATGAAGATGAAGATGAAGGAGAAGAGAGAAGGAGCAGAAACGTGAAAGAGTAAAGTGAGAAAGGGGAAGATATTTTTTATTTCTTCAGCTGCCTCTTCTAATTACAATTAGTGTATATATATACACTATGTTATATTTGTTAACTGAAATTAGTTACACTAACAGATTTAACAACTCCACTAACTAATTTCTGGTAGAATGACAATTCTACCCTCCAACTATTTGACTTCTCACAATAAATACTATACTTGGAGCAACAAGCAAGCTGCAACTGACAGAATATGGAGCAGGATTGACAAAGCTTTTGGTAATCATGATTGGATGCTGTTATGGGGTCATGTTACTCATGAATATGATATTCCTCATATCTCAGATTATGCTCCAACGTTACTTAGTCTAAATACTATGATCTATCTCGAAAAAAGACCTTTTTAGAATCTTCAACATTTGGACTGACCATAGTACTTTTATGGATATTGTGCAGCAAGTTTGGTCCAAGGAGTTAAATCACTATGGAATCAAAAATATTTGGCTCAAACTCAAAGCTTTAAAGACACTCTTGAAGAAGATGAATAAAGAAGAGTTCAAAGATATTAATCTAAAAATAGTAAAGGCCAGGCAGGAACTTGCAATTATTGAACAACAACTTACAACCCATAGTTCAAATGACTTGTATAGAATGGAAAAGATAGTTATTCAGAATCTTGAGAAATGGTCACTTATTGAAGAAAGCGCACTAAGTTGAGCACAATGGATCAAGCTTGGTGATGCAAATATCAAGTATTTCTCTGCTGTGATCAAAAAGAGAAGCCAAAATAATCATCTTGGAGAAATTAACTCACTTTCAGGAAGGAAGCTCACTGACCCCAATGAGATTAAAGATGAGGTTATTCTCTTTTATAAATCTCTAATGGGTTCATCGTCCACCACTTTACCTGCAATTAATAGAGTAGTGATGAAGAAGGCCCTCTTCTCTCCCATCACCAGAAGAGCCAACTATTTAGAGATATTACTGACCAATCTCTGATTTTTACAGTCCATTGAGGGTGACAAAGCGTCTGGTATTGATGGTTACAATGCACACTTCTTTCAAAAGACTTGGCACATACTGAAAGATGACATCCTCCAGTCCACCAAAGAATTTTTTCAAAGTAAGCTTTATAAAGTTATCAACTACACAGCTATTACTTTAATTCCCAAAACTGTGAGCCCATCTAATGTTAAAGAGTTCATACCTATAGCTTGTTGAACTATATTATATAAATTGATTAGGAAAGCGCTTGCTGCTAGATTGCAACTTGTTATGGCTAGTCAGCCTTGTGAAGCACAGGCAGGTTTTATACCTGGGAGAAAAATTGCAGACAATATAATCTTAGCTCATGAGCTTGTGAGGGACTATACTAGAAAACACATCTCACCTAGACGTGTCATTAAAATAGGTCTCTAAAAGGCTTATGACTCTGTGGAATGGGTCTAGCTAGAACAAGTCATGCGAGAAATGGGGTTTCTTACAAAGTTTTTAGTTTGGATCATGGAGTGTGTGAAGATAGTGAACTATACTATAATGATTAATGGGGAACCTTAAGAACCCTTTGATGCACAGAAAGGATTGAGGCAAGGAGATCTAATCTCCCCCTATTTGTTTGCTATAGTCATGGAGTATCTTAGCAGGTTATTGAATGATCTTATGCACTCTAATGGATTCAAGTATCATCCTAGATGTTCAAAACTAGGTATTACACACTTGAGCTTTACAGATGACCTCCTCTTATTTTCTAGTACTGATCTTAACTCTGTTATCAAGATGAAACAATGTTTTACTATCTTTTCTGAAGCTTCTGGATTAAAAGAAAACTTGAATAAAAGTTTCATTTATTTTGGAGGCACTGCTCAGTACAAGCTCGGATCTTGGATCATCTTGGTTTGACATTGGGAACTTTACCTTTCAAGTATCTAGGGATCCTTTTGTGTACCAAGAAACTTACCATTGTGCAATGGATGCCACTTATTGAGAAGATTACAACAAAAATTACCTCATGGACAACTAAAAAATTTGTCTTATGTAGGAATGATGCAACTTGTCCAGTCAATTCTATTTGATATTCAAGCCTACTGGGCTCAATTATTTGTTATCCCATCTAAGGTACTGAAGCTTATTGATGCCCACTCCAAAAGCTATGCATGGTCAGGTACTAATACTATCACCAAAAGAGCCTTGGTGTCTTGGGAAAGAGTTTGCTCTCCAAAATCATTTGGTGGTCTCAACTTGATTAATCTTCAATTATGGAATAAGGCTGCCATTGCTAAACACTGCTGGGACCTAGAGCATAAACAAGACAAGTTGTAAATCAAATAGGTGCACTCCTACTATATTGAAAGGATTCTTTTCCAAGAGGTGACCACTTCTCAACAAGCTTGCTGGATGGTGAAGAAAATTCTGGAAGCTAGACAAATTTACTCACAATTTCAGTCTAATAACTTGAGGGGTAAAACTATAATCAGACAATTGTACTTACATTTGCTAGGCCCTCAACAAAGAGTTCAATGGAAATGCTTGATAATTCAAAATGTTGCTAGACCAAAGGCAGTCTTCACTTTGTGGTTACAAATGAAAAATAGGCTAAGCACCAGAGATAGACTCAAAAAATAGGGGCTTGATGTTGATTTGAAGTATGTATTGTGCCAACATCATACTGAATCTAGAGATCATATATACACGAGTTGTTCCTTTGCTTATCAAGTCTGGTGCAAGCTACTACAATGGATCAAATTTGTTCAAACTCCATACAGCAGTTAGGAACAATATATCTTGGGGATCATAGGTTCTGTTAAGGGGAAAACTCAAACTGCCAAAATCTTTAAGTTGGTGTACACTGAGTTTGTCTATGCTATCTGGATTGAGAGAAACCAAAGGATCTATGAAAATAAAAGCAGGACTTGGGAATTTATTGCCAGGGAGATTGCTTATATTTGTTGTGTTAGGGCCAACCAGAAAACTATGCAAGCCATTCATCAATTTGTCTTTTAACTTTCTAGCTTAGTTTTCTTTTGTTCTTGTTGTCTTTATATTTGAGAATAGCAAGCTGTGTCATGGCTTAGCTATTGATTTTTTGTAATTGATACACTTAGTGATTAATGCAATCTTGCTAGTTACCAAAAAAAAATTATTTGATTATTTAAATTAGTTTGACATTTAAATGTTTAAAAAGACAACTCAGAATTAAAAACAATCAAACAAAGTTAATGTTAAAAGACGATTGATTCAAATTGAAGAGGAATATACAAATTAAGAAGTAGAAAATAAATGCAAATTTAATTACCTCCAATTTTTAATTATAATTACTTCAAATGTATTTTTAAAAAATAATAAAATTTTAAAAATATGTGCAAATGATAGGTAAAAAATTGACGACATACTATTAAGAAAATTTCAATTAATACTAACAAAAATTACATAATTATTTATATTTATATATACTAGTTAAGTGTACTTGTTTTGCACGTATGTATTGCGTTAATTAATAGTTATATATATATTAAGCATAAATTTTTAAAATATAAAATAAGTTTTTAAGATAGAAAATGCACTTAAAGAGAAATATTATAACTCACCACCATACCAATAACTAAGGAGTAAAATTAGATATAGGAAAACATTTTTTATGGATAACTCTGACCTCGACATCCGAATCTAGATACGACTTTGATGATTGATTGAGATCCAACTCCGACACTCGATCTAAGACATGACTTTTGACTCCCTCACTCGAGACTCGACAATTCTGACATCTGAACCAGAATCCGACCCTGATATCTGATGTGGGACCCAACTTTCAAAGCAGGACCTAACCCAAGCTCGAAATTTCCAACTCGAGACCCGACTCTCGACCTAGGACCCAACTTCCAAATCGGACATGACCCCGACTCTAGACCTATGACTTGAATTTCGAATCGATACTCGACCTCAACACTGACACTAATGACTGATTTAGGACCCGACCTAGAGATCCGACTTACGAACTGAGATCCAACCCTGACACCCGATTTGAAATTCGACTTTCAAAGAAGGATCCAACTCTGACACATAATGAGGACCCAACCTTAACTGCCGACCTGTGGCTCAATTTCTGAACCGAGATTCGACCCCGATATCCAACCTCGACTATCGATTCGGGATTCGAACCTGACAGTTGACCTATGACCGACCTCGATTTTCTATCCAAAACTCGACTTTGACACACGACTAAAACACCATTTCGATGTTTGACTCAAGTCCTAACCCCAACACCCAACTAAAGATTCGACCTCAAAGCCTACGTAGGAACCAACATCGAAATCAAGATTCAATCCGAAATTGATTTAGGGACAGAGAGTTGGGTTTTGAATCAAGGTCGGAAGTGGATCCCGAATTGAGAATTAGGAGTTGGATTTCAAATTAGTATCGAAAAAAAATTATTAATTTACACTGAAAGTTTTCTTAAAAAGGACAGCGATCGAAAGGAAAAAAGATGGACTCCTATAAAAGTAAAAAGGGTGAGGACCAAAAAATGCTAAAGCCAAAAACAATTTCTTCATATAAAATTTATTTTATTTCAAATTATAATGTAGAAAATTTAACATTAAAATTCTTAATAAACCTAAAAAACCTAATACGTAAACAATATGTTTAGGTTAGAAAATAAAAATTGATGAAAACAGTGTAAATTCTTAAAAATGATCATAATGAATTGAAAGGAGACCTTGATTAACTCAATTTCGTTATTCACGGATATATTTAGTTCTAAACCCCTCCTTGTATAATTAGGTTTCATGAAATTTTTCATTATTTTATTATACTGACCTTAATAAATAAAATCTTCTACCAAATATTTAGGAGTTGGCCAATTATTTTAGAATTTATATCATATTTTATATTTAATATCATTAAAATAATAATATAATAATTAAAAAAATTGTGAAAAAATGATTTTTTTTCTAAAAATATATCTTTTAATGAATGACAAAAAATTCAAACAACATTATTAAAATCATTCGTTATTTTAATATAGTATAGATTAACATTGAATAATTTTGAAGATTTATTTTTTGAAGGCCTAAAAGTCATTGCCTTTGGATTGAGCCGCCGCTGCTTTTGGACAGTAACTATTCACATATCTAAAATTAATATTCATTATATTAATTAATTCCTTAGCAGCAAAGATCTGAAACATGCAAATCAAAACAAAAGCTTGCAATTTTTTTGTTGGAAAAGTATGATTTTTAAATATGATTATTAAATAATACTTCCCCCGTTTCATATTAATTATCATGTCTATTAAAAATATTTATTTTAAAATAGTTGTTAATTTAAATAATCAAGAGGAAAAATTTAAGGAATAATTATTTGTTATACCCTAAAAAGGGAAGCTATTTACCATTGGATACCCATTACTTTCATGCCGCAAAAAGGAGTTTTCACGTCTTCTTGATACCATCAGAGTATATATCATGAAGGAAAAAACATTGCTCAATTACTTCTTGATACTATCACAGTATATATATACTCTGACAGTATTATGAAGGTATCAAGATCTGAATAACAATACAATAAAAAATATTTAACTATCTTTGATACCTTCAAAGTATATATAAATTGTGATGTTATCAAGGAGCAAAAATCAACTAATCACTAAATAAACTGTCCAATAACTTCTTGATACCATCAGAATATATGAGTATATATACTCTGATAGTATCATAAAGAGAAAATAATGCAATAAAAACACTGCTTAATTATTTTTTGATACCATCAGAGTGTATATATAATCTGACAGTATCATGAAGGTCACGCGAAAACAGACATGGGCCTAGTCAAGCGAAGAAGCGGTGGGGCAGTGCTATAATTATTTTGGGCCTTTGATCCAATTAGGATAAATAAGGGAAAAATTACTAGGAAAAATACTTTTTAATAAATAATTACTGATTTTAGCGATATTTTTTATTTATTACCATTTATAGCAATATATAGCAATATTAGATATATCTGCTATGTATTAAAAGTGAATTATGCATACAATATAAATGTATTATAGGTGTTTTAAAATATATTATACTCGTTTGGTATGAAATTGACACAATGTATTATAAGTATATTAAAGTATGTGATAAATATATTATCCATGAATAAAACTTGTATTATATGAGTTTTATAAATTATTCTCGCTAATATGTATTAAAATTGTATTATAAGTGTTCAGTGAAAAAAAATATTATTACTATAAATGGTAAATATTTTTTTAATGTAGTACATTTATGTAAATTTCCCATAAATAAGTTGGGATAAGTCCAGTTTAAGTAAATAATTTACTCTCTTTGTCTATTTTGTGTAGTTTTCTCAAAATTTAAATAGGTGGTTACATAAAATTATATATTTCATCTTTACATAAAGACAAATTTGTTAACATGAAACAATCCAAACAACAAAAAATCCAGTCAGGCAGCCGAGTTTCAATTTTACGGTTCTGAATTTTAAAATGATCATTCAAATGTTCATAATTGGATTCTAAACTTAATAGTTATGGATTTAGGATTTTAATGCAGCAAGATCAGGGGTATATTTACTCCAAGATAAAAAACCTCTCATCTCTAACGGTCATCTCCTCCTTCTCTATCTCACACTGTTCATCTCCGGTCAGTTCTAAATGGCTTCACCGCCGCCGGTGAAGCTCCCGTGGCCACCGAATATAGATCAACAAACACCGCCAGCTAATGACACTCTGAATCTGCAAAAAAATACTGCAATTTCAAGTGAAGCTGGTTTGATTTGTGTCACTACCGAGGAACTAAAAATTTTCCAAAAAATCAATTATCTTCAAAGTCATGGATTGATTCAACTAAAAGAAATTGGAGGAAATGAATCCTCATCAGGACAACATACAGTCCAAATTTCAGAAGAAAAAATTGATATCAGTGTGCACAATGAAGAGGCGCAATCTGAAAGAACAGCCGCAGCACCTTCGCCGGTGCGCCCTCAAATTCGAACCAACTCCGGCGAGATTCGATCCATTGTACCATCTGGGGTTTGTTCGCAAACACCTGAAGCAGCTATAGGAACAACGTTCACCAGAGAAACCATATCCGGCGAAGAGAGAGTGGTATTCGCCGTAGCTTCGGCGTCCCAAATGGAACAAAAACAATGCCAAGTTGTTCAGCATGATGAGGAGCACCACTCAAGCACCAAGCTTCAGTTCGAATCATTACCAGCAGCTTCGAATTTCCAGTCAACCGCTGACAACAATGGTGTCGCCGGAACTACGATAACCCAAATTGATCAAATTTAATGCCAAAATGCTCCGTATGTCGAGGTACATCTTCCAGGACCGGAGTGCCATTTCGAATCAACACCAGGAGCTTCGAATTTACCTTTCAACCCTGACAATCATGGAGTCGCCGGAGCTCCGGAGATCCAATGGAGGCACAATCAATGTCAACAGGTAGGCAACAATGTGGAGAGGACTCCCAGCCATACTGAATGCCTCGAATTACAACCAAAAAGCTCAAATTCGAAAAGTCGTCAAGACGACTGTCAAAGTGGGCTTGCCGGAGTTCTACTGAATCAATTGCAGCAACAAACAGACCAAAATGTTCATATTGGTGTTACAATCCCAACAAAATATCCAGGTTATAGTGAAACTTCCCCAAAAAGCTCAAATTCGAAAAGTCGTCAAGACGACCAAAGGAGGGAAGAACACTGTGCTGCAGATGAGGAAGTGAACCTGCCTCAGGACAAGGCTCAATAGCATGGACTTGTCTCTCAAACTACAAATGATGAACATAATCAGGAACATGTGAGAAATAATTCGATTACAGGTCACAAGGCTACAGAAAGTGACCACAGCTTCCAGAATTTCAGACTGTCTGCACAAGGAGCAACAGGTAAGTCTCTTAACTTGACTACTCATAATACTCATGATATTATTCATAACAACTTTGTGCTGCAGCATATAGAATTGGATAATAATCAAGATTGTGTTGAGCTGGACATGGCTAAAGTTGATATAAATGATCAACCACCTAGTACTCAAACAGCTGCTGCTGAGATAACTAAGTTAAAGGGCAAGGGCCAAGTTCAAGAACACCAGGATACTGTCCAACAGCAGTCTCATAACCAAGCCAAACATACTCCCTACATTCCCAATAACCAACCTTTGGTAGTTTCCAACAACTTTGAACCTGTGAAAACCAAGGCTGGTAGAATTGATCCCACTAGAACCCAAGTTAATAGAACCAACCTAACTGTCCCTAATCCTATTAATCATGTGATACCTCAAGCCTGGGCTAACATTAGAAACAAGCCGCCTAGCCACACAAATCCTAACCTGGCCCCTCCTAACCCTGTCATCCCCCACACTTTAGCTACCAAGTTGAGAGCACAGGAGGCTATGAAAGCTGATGATATTGATATTACTCCTCCAAAAATCACAACAAAATAGGGATATCCTGCTGTGGTGTTTACAAAAGAAGACTTCATGGTGAATCTAGCCACTGACTGTAGGTATACACTAATTGGAAAATTCACCAACACCATGCCTAAGATGGAAATCATCAGAAAGGAATTCATCATTCAAACTGAACTTAGAGGAGGAGTGAAACTTACTCACTTTAACTCTAGACACATCTACATAGACTTGGACAATGAATATGACCATTCTACTGTATGGTCCAAAGGGAAAATGCATATCAATGGGCAGCTGATGAGACTTCAATTATGGACTCCCACCTTCAAGCCAGAAGAAAAAGCCCCTCTGGTCCCTATTTGGGCTATATTACCTGAGCTACCATGGCATTGCTATAGGCTTAAAGTAGTAACCCCTTTACTATCCCCTATTGGCAAGGTTTTGTTCTTGGACTTGGCCACATACAAAAAAACTAGGGGTAGTGTGGCCAAAGTCAAAATCCAAATTGATCTAACTAAACAAAGACCCCAGCACATCTGGATGGGCTTTGATGAAGATGAAAATGGAGATGGCAGGTGGCAATCCATTCAATATGAGGGAATGCCAGACTACTGTCCTTACTGCAAGCATCAGGGTCACACCTTACAAGTTTGTACTGTTAAAAAAAGAGATGAGGAGAATAAGAAAAAGAATGATCAAGAAGAGGAGGTTAGGAACACAGACAGGATCATCACTGATAAGAGAAAGGCTCTGCAACCTGCTACTGATCAGCACAAGGAAACTCAGCACCAAGAAGACCAACACATTAAGGAACAACAAAACACTAACAGGGCTGAAATTGAAAAAAGAAATCAAGAGCATACAGGGTGGCAAATCCAAGGGAGAAGAGGCAAGAAAGATGGGCAACACCAACAACATCAAACACAGCAGCAAAAAACACAAGTATACAGGTCAAAAGGGGAAGGTTCAGTACCTCACCAACACAATGGCACCAACAGCAATGATGAAAGAAACCAGCAATAGTCAGGTATGCCTAATAACTCCAAAGTTAATAGTTGTAATGCCCAAACTTGTAATGTTGAATCTGGAGTCCAGATTCAACCCCCCCTTCTCCAAAAAACAGTACATTCCACTTCCCATAATCCCACTCAGCAGGTTGGAACTAGCAGACCTGCAGACAATGAAAAAGATCAAAATATTACTGCCAGAGAAGAACCAAGTTCTGGCTTGAATACTGTTGAAGGCAACAATGTCAAAAGCAGAGGTATTGACTTACCAATCCCACACCCCCATGGCTCCCCCAATAATTTAAATGTGTTAAACAATTTTATTGTGCTGGCTGAAGAAGTCTGTGGGGTTGAGGAAGGGGCAAGTCAGGAGAAAATTACTAACATGCAGGAAGGGGATACCAGGGGGAGGGAACCTCTATTGGTTGACCCTAGGAAAGAATATAAAGCCAATGCAACCACTCATCCAAATACTAGCAGGTCCAGGGTACAAGAACAACAAATTGACACCCAACAAGAAGATGAGATCAGAAGGAACAAGCCTAATGATACAATACAGGGTAAGGTGGCTAATATTCAGGCCAATAAGGGTCAGAGGCAACAAACTGAGGTGCAGGCTGCTGAACCAAATATGGGAAAGGATCAAACTCCTAATATCAGTATAACAAACAACAGTATACATTCTCAGACACTCAACAACAAGGACACACTATCTCTAAGCAAGAAGAAAAGGGATGCTATTAACAAGAAACTTATCCAGGAGAGACAATCAGAGCAAACAAGTGAGAACTATGTCCTGATACCAGAACAAGCAGTAATCCAGATGCAGTCTGCAGAACAGAGTAAACTTAGTCAGAAAACCATATCAGATGGTTTTGAAGAGGAGTACACAGTTACTAACCATGCCACACCTCTGCAAATTTATGATGTATCCAATGAGAGGCAGGTGTTTAGTAAAGAAGACAATGCAGAAGACTTATCTGATGAATATAGGGTCACTCATTCTGAAGATGAGGAAGACCCTGACCAATGGGAGGATGAACAACAGGAAAACCAATTAGAGACATTCAGATCCAATATGGCAGCCTTATTACAGAAGGAAACTCAGCAAGAAAAGGAGAAGAAAGAGCCACCTTCCAAAAGTAAGCAGGAAAGGAAGAGGAGTAAACAAATCTTAATCAGCAGATCAGATAATGTTGCAGTCAAAAGCAACATTAACACAAGGTCTAAATCCCACAAGTTATGATGATCAATACACTCTGTTGGAATGCAAGGAGTATTGATACTCAAGGAGCCTTAGACAGACTACAAAGGTTGAAAGACTATCACAAGCTCTCTATGATTGCAGTGCTGGAACCTTTCTCCAACAAATCTCAACTCCACTTCTACAGAATTCAGTTAGGTATGGATAATGCCATGTCCAATCCCAATAACAAAATATGGCTATTTTGGAACAAAGACTGTGTGTGCAATCTTGTGGATCAGGATGAACAACAGATTACCTGTAAGATCAGACATGCAGCTTGGCCTAAACAATATCTCATTACCTTTGTATATGCCAAATGCAAAGACTACATGAGAAGAGAATTATGGGACAAGATGCTTCAATTCTCTGATATGGAAGAACCTTGGTGCACCATTGGAGACTTCAATGTAATTACTCATGTTGAAGAGAAGATGGGGGGCCAACCTTACAACATGAAGAAGAGCCTTGATTTCATTAGTGTCATAGAAGCTTGTGGACTCATTGATCTTGGTTTTCATGGACAACAATTCACATGGTGTAACAAGAGAGATGCAGATGCCAGAATATGGAAGAGACTTGACAGGGCCATGGTCAATGATGCTTGGTTGGAGGTCATGCCTGTGAGCATTCTTAATCACCTGGCCTCTACAGGTTCTGATCATTGCCCTCTCCTGCTGGAATGTACTGAAAGACAAAGTCATACTATCAACTATTTCAAGTTTTTACACTGCTGGGTTGAAAATGAAAACTTCATTGATACTGTAAGATCTTGCTGGGAAAGACCTGTGGATGGAAATTCAATGAGGACTTTCCATCAAAAACTGAAAAGAGTCTCTAATACCCTTAGCCACTGGTCTAGAAATCAATATGGTGATATATTTGCTTCAGTCAAACAGTTTGAGGAACAGGTGATACAAGCTGAAGAGAATATCATCAAAGACAATTCTGAGGATAACAGAGCCAAGCTAAATCAGATAAATGCCCAGTACATCAGGTATTTGAAGATAGAGCAGTCCATTTTGAAACAGAAAACTCAATTGCAATGGTTCAAAGATGGAGATGCCAATACCAATTATTTCCATGCCATCATCAGAGGGAGAAGAAGAAGGCTGTTCATCCATCAGATCAGTGATGAACAAGGAAACTCTATCCAGGGTGATGACAATATTGCAAGTGCAGCTTGTGCACACTTTGAGAAACTCTTTACTGCTGAGGAGAAACATATCAATGAAGATGTGATTAAATGCATCCCAAAGATAGTTACTGATCAGCAGAATGAACTACTACAATCCATACCTACAAAGGAGGAACTAAAAGAGATAGTATTTTCTATGAGTCCTACTTCAGCTGCAGGGCCAGATGGCATGAGTGGCAAGTTCTTTCAATCATGTTGGGATATCATTAGTGATGATCTGCTGAAGCTAGTGCAACACTTCTTCAATGGTCACTGTATTCCTAGGTACATATCTCATGCATGTTTGGTTCTACTTCCTAAAACTGAGCACCCCAACAAACTGTCAGAGTACAGGCCCATCTCCCTCAGCAATTTCACTAGCAAGATCATATCCAAACTACTCTGTCTCAGACTTGCTCCTATTCTACCTCAGCTCATTTCAGACAATCAGTCAAGATTTGTTAAAGGTAGGAGCATATCAGAAAATATAATGCTGGCACAGGAAATTATTCACAACATTAAGAAACCCAATGTAGGGGACAATGTAGTGATCAAGTTGGATATGGCTAAGGCATATGACAGGGTCTCCTGGTCCTTCACTTGTATGGTCATGAGAAGGATGGGATTTGGAGAAGTCATTATTGATATGGTGTGGAGGATCATGTCTAACAACTGGTATTCAGTCATCATCAATGGGGTAAGGCATGGATTTTTTCATTCCACAAGAGGTCTCAAGCAAGGAGACCCCTTGTCACCTGCCTTATTCATTATAGGAGCAGAAGTACTATCCAGGATGCTGAATAATCTTAACCAACACTACCTATATACTGGATTTCACATGGAAAGAAGGGGCCCCCAAGTGAACCACTTGAGCTTTGCAGATGATGTAATCATCTTTACTGCTACCAACAACTTCTCCATGACTCTTATTACTAAGACTTTGAAGGTTTATGAAACAACTTCAGGCCAGCTAATCAAGAAGGACAAGAGCCAGTTCATGCTTCCTCTTAATACCAATCCAGATGTTATTGATAGGATAAGCAGGATCACAGGCTTCAAGTGGACACATGGTCCCATTACTTACCTGGGCTGTCCACTCTATATTGGAAGGCAGAGAATCATTTACTATACAAGTATGGTGTCCAAAGTTTTAAGCAAAATCAGAGGATGGCAGACTAAAGTGTTGGGCTATGGAGGCAGAGCAACATTGGTGAAATCAGTGCTGCAATCACTACCAATCCACTTGCTGTCTGCAATCAGACCTACTGCTACCACTATGAATCAGATCAGGGGCCTCATAGCTGACTTTTTCTGGGGGTGGGACAAGGAGAAGAAGAAATATCACTGGGCATCATGGGAGACCCTCAGCTATCCTGTGGAAGAAGGGGGTATTGGTATGAAGAAAATACAAGATGTGTGCTTAGCTTTGCAATACAAACAATGATGGACCTTCAGGTCTAAGAAGACTTTATGGGGAGAATTTCTGAAGGCTAAGTACTGCCAGAGAGCTCATCCTGTGATAAAAAAATGGCACACAGGTCAGTCTATTATGTGGAAGCACATGATGGCTAATAAAATTGATATTAAGCCACATATACACTGGCACATCAACTCAGGTACAAGTAGTTTCTGGTGGGATGATTGGTTGGGTATTGGCCCCCTAGCTTATCATAACAACCATCTACCTAGACTCAACAATACTAGAGTATCTGAATATATTGAGAATGGGGAGTGGAATGTGCAGAAAATCAGAAAATATGCCCCACCTCAGCTAGTGCAGCAGATACTAGACACTGAGATAGACTATCACCCTAACACAGCTGATCAAGCATGCTGGAAGTTGACTTCACATGGCAACTTTACTTCTAAATCAGCATGGGAATTAGTTAGAAAGAAAAGAGCCAAGACCCTGACTGATGGGTGCACTTGGCACATTAACATTCCCTTCAAAGTGTCTTTTCTACTATGGAGAGCTCTGAGACAGAAACTCCCTACTAATGATAAACTTGTCTAATTTGGAATAGTACCAGCAGCATGTTCTTGTTGTTACAGGCCAGGATTGGACAATGTAGATCACATATTTGCTTTAGGAAATTTTGCCAAGCATATTTGGCAACACTTCTCTAGCTCATGGGGGATAATGCAAGGGTCCTGCTCACTGAGAAGCATACTAATGAAGTGGTGGACTGCCAAGTCCAGTAATGAGGCTCAGAAGCTCATGTTGCAGGCCACTCCTATCTTTGTATGTTGGCATATATGGAAGAATAGATGTGAAAGTAAGTATGGAGGAAAGAAATCTAGTACTACTAGAGTTAAATTCTCCATAGTCAAGGACCTTTACATGCTGATACACAATGCTTTCCCCTACATTAAGTGGCCACAGAGCTGGAAGGAACTGGTTCCTATGATAGAACAGTGTCAACAAGACATGAGAGTGACCAAAGTTATGTGGATCAGACCTCCATCTTCCATTATGAAATTGAATACTGATGGGAGTGCATTAGACAACCCTGGGAAAATTGGAGCAGGGGGAATACTAAGAGACCACAATGGTAACTTAATATATGCCTTTGCAACTCCATTGGGAATGGGTACTAATAACCAAGCAGAGGTGCAGGCAGCAACTATTGGCCTCACTTGGTGTATTCAACATGGACATAATAGAGTGATATTGGAAGTTGATTCTCAATTATTGACTAAGTGGCTGAAACAAGACCTTAAGCCACTTTGGAGCATTCACAGATATGTTACAAAGTTACAATCCCTGGTCCAACAATTGGAATTCTTTCAGTGTAAACATATATTCAGAGAAGCAAACCATCCTGCAGATACCTTATCAAAATGCAGCCACAGGTTCAATGATACACAACACTTCTACAACATCCAGCAGCTACCACATGAAACAAAAGGTTACATCAAGATGGACAAGCTAGGAATGGCAAGTTTCAGAAGGAAAACTCTGAAAAGAATCAAACTACCCTCTTGACTGATCTCATTCCTAATGTATAATAGACTACTTACCTGTAATTTGTTTTACTTCTTCTTATTCCACATAGTTATTTCCTATTGTAAGGGGAGAGTCTCCCTTGTTTATTGCTTCAGTAGAAATAAAAACACAATGCTAGAAGTAAAGCAGGGAATTCAGCAAATACAAACATCATCCACAAGAGGAGTTGCAATCACTCACAGCATCTTGGAGTTCAGAAGATACAGCAATAACACTACAACTACAACATCTATATCTAAGCTTCAGCAGGGCAGCATGTGCAGGGTGAGTTGCACCATGTGGACCTGTCCAAAGGCCTCCAAACTTTGCAGGATTGCAGCAAATACTATAGAGATAAGGCCAAGAAGTTTCATCACAAACGGATAATTGGAGACGTTAGGCGAGCGACCTTGAAAAAGTCAGCTACCTTAAGCCTAAAGAGGGTGCCTTTTTTCCAACTTGTCCAAAAAGTCTCCAAATCTTGCAGAACTAAAGAAAGGGTTGTTTGGGGATATCTCAAGAAGTTTCAACTCAATCGGAAAATTGGAGACGTTAGTCGAGCGACGTTGAAAATCCTAACAGACCACAAAGCACTTTTGGAGGTCCTTTCCTTTTTGCTAGCTGGTGCAAGTTCTTTCTTGCCTTTGGTTGTTTGTTGTATTGTTGCAGGTTGCTGGATTGATTCATCAACATGCACTGACAACAAATACATAGAAGATATCACAGATACAACCATCAAATCAAATAGAATCTCCAAGAACCATGCACAAGACCCAGCCTGGTTTTTCTGTCTGGTTGGCTATTTGTTTTTTTGTGATGTTTTTTGTGCAGGTACAACAACTGATGGGGAACCTTGGAAAATGAAAGGAATCAACATAGAGAATACAGCCTTCCAAGATAGGACTTCAACAATACAACAGCCATACAACAAGGACAATTTATCTTCTGAAATACATGTAGCAACAAACATGCACCACAAGACCCCTGCAGCTCTTTGCTCTTTTATTTGTTATGTGCAGGCACATATTTACTCAAAGGAGCTGATCAATTCTTCTTTGGAAGCAACAAGGAGATACATACATCAACATCTCCACCATCCTGCAGCACACAAGGAACAGCTACAAGTTACTAGTACTAGTTACAGCAGCTTGCAAATGTGTTTGGTTGTGTGGTTTGTTGGTTTTGTTTGTCTGAGCAGGTATCCCAAGGATTTGACCACCATCCAAATGAGGAATCCCCTACTGCTGTACCTAACAAGCAACAACAAGCAAAGTACCTCTTCATCTGATGGGGCATCTTGGCAAATAAAAGGCATTAACATAGAGACAGCAATCTTCTAAGCTAGGACTTCATCAAAATATCAACTCTACACTCAAGCCAATCCATTCACTGCAACACCTGCAGCAAATCCATTGAATCTCACAGCTCCTGGAGCTCCTTGCACTTGTTATGTGCAGGCACATAAGGCAACTTCAAAGGAGCTGATCAAGTCTCCTTTGGAGGCACCAAGAGGATGCTTACAGAGGTGCAGCTCAACACCTGCACCAGTTACTGCAGCAACAATGCTGCACCCAAGCTGCAACTCTAATAGTACTAGGTACAATAGCTGGCAAGTTTGTTTGGTATGTTGTTCTGGTTTGGTGTGTCTGTGCAGGTGTCCCAAGGAGACAACTCTCACCACAAAGAGGGCTCACCAAAAATAGCTTGTCCATAGATGCAAACGAAGAGAAACTAAAGCATGGCAGGCTAGGATCACATCAACACCATCCAACACTCCTCACATACTGCAGCAGCCATACTTCAGACAAACTTTTTGGAGACCCTTGTTGGTTTATTTGCTTGAATATAGGCACAAAAGAAGCTCCTCTACTGGATGGGCTGAACAAACACAGCATCACAGGATCCCTCCTATGTGCAAGGCAGCACCAGTTCAACCCCTTAACAGTTACCACACTAAAAACTGCTGCACTTTCAAGTTGCAGCATGCAACAAATCTCTTCAAGGCCTTCCTCAACAACAACA
This sequence comes from Solanum dulcamara, assembly GCF_947179165.1. Classification (NCBI taxonomy): domain Eukaryota; kingdom Viridiplantae; phylum Streptophyta; class Magnoliopsida; order Solanales; family Solanaceae; genus Solanum; species Solanum dulcamara. The sequence continues at coordinate 72,804,496 of NC_077243.1, read as the reverse complement.
ACAACTACAAGGCTGCTGGTTGCAACAACTCAATATACTTCATCTCATTTCATCCTCCTTAGCTGATATATACTCGATCCTGAAGTCGATCCTGAAGTGGATGCACCCTCCATTGGGACTTACTTGGTATGACAAGACTAAAAAGGGCAAAGATGAAAAGAATTTTCCCATCCCATGCGAGATAGAAGTTTCATATACTTGTTCTTCTTCAATGTAGCTATGTCTGGTACGTAGCGTAGTTGAATAGGACTACTGGAGGCTACTTTTAATTTTTCTCACGGAAGGGGAGAGTTTCCCTCATTTATGCTTTCTTTGTCGATTTGTACCGGGAGGAGTCCTCTCATAGGTTTATTGCTTTCTAGTTATAGTTAGTCTCTTTTTTGTATCGGGGATGAGTTAACCGACCTTAATAGGTTAGCCAACTTGGGAACCACCATAGGATCGGAGGTAAGGTTTTATGTCCCCCTCCATGTAGTTTTACTTTGTCTATTTATGTTAAGGCTTGGGGGTGATGCTCAACCCCTGACTGTGCACGAGAGCTGGGAGCCTCGTGTAGGGTCTGTTCCCAAAAGAAAAAAAAAACAAAAAAAACTTAATAGTTATATATATTTAATTTTTTTTAAAATACAAATATATTATCTTAATAAAAACTACTCGATTCTATATTTCGTTGCACTTTAATCACCCTTGTGAAGAGGCACACTCCGATACTATTGATGTCCAATAGCTTTTATAGTAATTCTACCGAACCCCTATACGATCTTCTGTTGTTCCCGAACAAAACATTATTTTCAAAGTAACAATGGATATAAAAGAATAAAATCCTTCACCTTTTTCATCAAAAGAGAAACCAAATTCGAGCACATGAAGCAATAAATAGGTTAAAAATCAAAGTATCCGTAGAAATTAGAGCAAAGTATATATGGGTTCTGTTCAAATTAAAATAAATACATCGAAAGAACAAACACCCGAACGTGTATTTCCAATGTAGAATATGGAATTCGTTTTTTCTTGCATAAGAATTGTAATACGTGCTTGAAGATTATGTGATTATGCAGGATTTTGAGAGTGACTTTGATAGACGACAAGATGTAGAAACGAGACTGAGATGGTTTGAACATATACATATGAGATGTACGAATGTCCTAGTGTGGAAGTGTGAAAGATCGATTATAGATGATTTTAAAAGAAGTAGAGATAGGACGATAAAGTATTGAGGAGAGGTGATTAGACAGAACATAACGCGAACATGACACAACTTTAGCTTCCTAGGACATCACCTTAAATAGAGGATTATGGAGGATATTGATTAGGGTACAAGATTAATTAGACAAATAAGCTAGCATTGTCTCGCTTATTCTTATGTACTACTAGTATTTGGACATGCTCTGTGTGTGTGTATTTATCAATGAATATAAACTTTTTAATCACATAAACACTATTTATGATATAAAGAGAACAAAGACAATTAGGGGTGTCAATGATTTTTAAAGAACCGATTTACCTGATCGAGCCGAACTATACTGAATCGATTTTAAGGTTTCTTTTAATAAAATCAATGATTTTAATATAAATTTATAACTGTACCGAATAATTAAGTAGGTTTTCTATTTATAAAAATTAGCTAAAAAATATTGAAGCCTACCGAATGTAATATATATGTAAAATATATTTTATATATTAAGTTTACAAATAATAAATATTAACACTCAAAGTCCTAATACTAAAATTTCTATACTATGTGTAGTAACTAGTAAACTATCAGATGTTTCAACGATCTTGGATAACAAGCTACAATTTATTAAATATTTTTCTTCTCTTATGGTTTAAATTTCTCTTATTAGATACTTAAATTAAGTAAACTCATTTCTCGAGTTTCATCTTGATTGATTTTTTTCTGCACGTGTGATGTAGATTATATTTTATTTTAATCTTTGTTTATATTGCTTTACACGACCATAATATAATTGGATGAAACTCGATTCTTATTTTCTTGATTCATCACTTTTACAATAAAAATGTCTACAGAGTTTTTGCCAAAGTCTTACATAAAAATATATGATAGTGTATTCTAATTTTTATATTTTTAATAAAAACTATCAAAAATTAATTGAACCGTATCTTACCAAAGATATCTTGATAAACCAAGATAATAGGACGATTTTAAAAGTCTAGCATTAATTATATAAATTTTATAAAATAACCAACTGCCGAACCGTACCATTTAACACCTCTAAAGACCATCATTCAATGATATATACTTTCCCTATGACTATTTGGCAACTATATTATACAATTAGTAAAAAAGCTATACTTGATACCAAACATTAAAAAAAATAAAAAAATTAAGAGAGGAATGGTTTTATCTTTTATTATTACCAATAGATCGACACTCTTTGCTTCATTCACATCAATTCCATTGGGCAAAGTTTTAGTATCACTTCTTACACTTGCAACGAAGTATAACAATATCTTAAATGAATCAAACCAGAAAAATGGTGAGTCTTGTGCACCACATTGGGCCAAGAAAACGATTCTTAATGTTCCCATTAAGAAGGTGACTTTTGAACTTTTATAACTGAACAAATAAATATGAATATTTCCTGGTGTGATTTAATGGATGTAGTATATAAATGCACCTAATAAAGATAATGATAAATCATGATGCTTTTAATTAAAACACAACAACAATAACATACTAATGGAATCCCATAAGTGGAGTTTGGAGAGGGTAGAATGTACATAAATCTTATTATTATCTCATAGAGATAGAGAGACTGTTTTCTAAAGACCTCCAGCTCGAGTGCAATAAATTCAAATATAAAACAGACAAAAATAATGTAAAAAACATAACAACTAATACGATAAACCAATACATTCTTTTTAGGGGCTTCCTTCTTTTAATATAGTATTATGATATGATATAATTAGTTGTACTATTAGTCATATTATTATTTTTGTAGTTTCTTGTTCTTTGAGTTTGGTTATTATCTTCTTCTTTTTTTGTACTTTTATTATCGTTTGTATATAGTATCTTGCCATGATTTCTTCATTTCTGTTATTGCTTTCTCTATACTGCTTTGGATTATTTTTTTCTTGAGCCGAGGGCTTTGAAATAATATTCTTCTTTGAACTAGAGTCTATCGAAAACAACCTCGGCCTATAATATCTTCCTTATGATAACATTTACTTATCCTTACTTTGTCTTCTTCTTGCCCCAACTCTATGCCAATAGGGGGTGAATATTTACTCATATAGTAAAATATTGATGAGATAATCAATCGATGTTTATACAGTTTCCTATAAGATCAAGTGTTCAAGAGATCATGCAAGAGAAAAATTAAATCTTTTGGCTGAGAGAATACAAAAGCAATGTCATCTTATGACGCAACTTACATGGTGCCAAAAGGAAGAGGACAGCAAATGTTAATTCACCAATAAATACTCGTCTCTTCTTCAATATAAAGAGCCAATAGAAGGCACTTTTCCCACTTTTGACAAAAATCTCTTTGTTTCTTTGTTGTGGAATTTTTGTCACGCCCCGGGAGGGTACCCTAGACGTAACCGGCATCCGAAGGCCATTTCTGACCTCCGAGCGAACCACCTGGTCCAGTCACACATTCATTCAATCACATTCTCATAGCGGAAACTCAATTAATGAAATACTATTCACAATATGGGGGGCCGAAGGCCAAATATTTATCAGCTCGACAAAAATGATACAATAAGACTTCTCAAATTAACCGCTCAACCTCCCCACACTCCAGTCTATGAAGCCTCTATCCAAGTCTAAAAGGTGTCAATGACAAGTCCATGGCTACCAACAATTCAAAACAAAGGAAATGACAACGAAATTGTACAAGAAAGCTCAACATCCTCCGAAAGCTAGGAGGACTCACCAACTATTTGGAAGTGTATGTGGATCTTCAACGGAGCGCCGGTTGATGACCCCTAGTACCTGTCTCTCCATTATGAAACGATGCAGGCCAAATGACGTCAGTACATGGAATGTACGAGTATGTAAAATGGCCGGATGAAACCACATTAAGAAAAACATCAATATCAACTCAGGATCTCAACTCATACATGTATACATGACAACTCACTCAAATGTCCTAAGTCTAAACAAGAACATGATTTAGACGGGACTAATCACATACCATTCAACTCACCCTGACTCGGAGTACTATCAAGACCTATTTGGGAGTTTCTCTTAATCGACAACCATCACTTATGAGCCAGTAAAAGTACAACAAAACAACGTTGTTGCCGCGCCCGTTCATGCTTTGCCAGAGTATGAACGAATCAATCAATCATGGATCCAATCCAACCAAGTCCTATAATGTTAGGACAAAACTCTCGGGGAAGCATCCGACTTTAACGGTTCAATCCCCCCTACGTTTGGCAACACAGGTATTGGGTTCGAGTATGGACTATACTCTTGCCCAATTCGGTGCTCGATACTCCTCCCAAGACTCAATGCTCATAAAACTCCATCCAATCAACTCAATCAACTCATATCGACAAGTCTCATTACAACCTTGCCAACTCATAAACTCTATCATGATCAAATCTCTCTCAATCATACTATCCGATCAATCTCAATCATCTCTTCAAAGGGAATTTAAAAGCACATTTATAGCAACATATAGATATAACCAAACATTTACTCTATCCATTTGAGAAACCCTTGAGACTCATCACAACTCAAGACTTTAAAATCAACACTTTATAATAGGCAACACTTCTTGAGAAAATAACATATTTTATCATACTCCACATAATTAAGACTATCCATAACACATGTTTAACAACTCATCTTCATCAACTCATACTCACATAAAGGCTCATTTTAGGAACTTCTTGGCTCAACAACACCAACACATATATAATCAAATAAATAGGGGACAAAGTTCATACAAACATAAATGATACCAAAAAACTCTATTTTCATGAACATCTAACCTCAAAGCAAGAGTAGGGCACATGCGTGGACTCAACCCATGTTTTAGATAGCCTTACATACCTTAGAATAGACTTGAAGAAAATCTTGTGGTTGGGTCTTCAATGGAAAACTCAAACCTTGAAGCTCTTGGAACTCTTCTTGTTGGAGGAGGATTTGGAGAGGAAAAAGAAGAGAGAGAAAGAAGTTTCTAGGGCTTTTAAAGACAGAGTGAGGCTGAAATTTGTGATCCCAAAATGCCCAAGGATGATACATATATAAATTGGGGGAATTCCCAAATTACCCCTTCTCAAAAGTTCTGAAAAATAGGCAAAAATGCTCCTGGCGCGATAGTGGCGCGTCGTGCCATTGCAGAGCCAGGCTGATTACGTCTAAAACCTACACACCTCATAGTGGCCCGCCGCGCCAAGGACCAAACTACTGAGGCACATTCTTGGAGCGATAGTGGCGCGTCGCGCCCTTACGGCGCCAAGGCCAATATTTTCTGGGTTCTGGAAATTGGCTTGAAAAACCCTGCACATCTTATAGTGGCGCGCCGTGCCAGAGCCCAAACTACTGAGGCATGTTTCTGGCGCGATAGTGGCGCGTCGCGCCACTGCGGCGCCAAGCCCAATTTTCCAGCAATTGCAACCTAGGCCTGAAAATCCCTGTTGTGCTAGTTCACCTTAGGATCGCCATATCTCTCGACTCCGAACTCCAAAAATTACGTTCTTGGTGGCATTGGAAAGAAGACTCGACGAACTTTAATTTGGTGGGTCGTGGGCCACCCAGATTGTCGTCTTTCAAAAGATAGGGTTGTTAGAATTCAACCCTTTATGCGAACTCCTCCTCAAACTTAGCCACGATGACTCTTTTGGATTTGATTTGGTCCTAGGGGTCCTTCATGATCCCACATCACCTCTAACGCTGCTAAATTTCTCAATGACTCGTCTTACTCATGCAAATGCTCCACAATACTCGAGTTCGACCCTACCCGAATACAAGAAGGGTCTGAATCTAGGGAAAAATTTTGAGGGGTGTTACAATTTTCTTGGTGAATATGAAGCTTTACATATTTACTATGGTATAAGGAAAGAACATAATTGGGACACAAGAGGACATCAAAACTGGAATAAATGTTAAGTTTTATGTCAAAACAAGGTTCTGATCAAATATCTAATGGAGTAATGGTTGTATGAGAACAGAAAGAGGTCTTGAGTTCGAGTTTCACATTAATTCACTCCTTATCAAAAAGAATTGTCATGCACTTGATTTGTAAAAAAGATTCATGCTCACATGCAATGACAATGTTGAAGATATAATTTAAGTAGATAAAAGTGTATATATTTTCTCTAGCAGATTAAACTTTTAGATGAGATAGTATAATCACGCTCACACACTTCCACATCATTAATTCCCTTGCAAGCGATGGATTATTCTGATGGGAGAAAATTCACTTATATCTTGAACTTTGTGTACTCATTCATTTTCATGCATCGCGCTTAAGCCTCATGCCAACAAGAATAATATTCAAATTTCTCATCCACAAAAATACTCCAAAAAGTGTTTATTGTTTTAATTATTTTCTTCAACTGTTGAGAGAGAGTGTAATCGTTGAGGGAGAAGAATATAATCCAAAATAAAACTGAAGTAAAATACATAACTATGGTAGGTAATTTGTTGCTCGATGAACAAGTCAGTAGCAATAAATCTATGTTATTCAGACACTCCAAAAATATTGTCACATTCCTATACATATAAATGAATCATTTTGGGAGGATTCAACATGCACCTGTCTCTATTTTAGAAGTGTCTGAGTAACATTGCTAAAAAGTGCATATTGTTCATTTAAGATGTTATATGTAATAAAAATTTAATTAATAACAAATACGAAATAATTTAATTTTCTTTCCTTAGTAGGATGCAGTAATATTTTTTATTAAATCCACCTTGTGTGAGATAGACCGACCAAGAGATATGGATGAAAATAGTATACTCCAAGTAGTATTAGAGAAATCATTGATCATCAGTGTTTGAAGAGATATTATATTATTATAGTACTTTCATTCAAATCCATTATTATGCTTATATTAATAAGCAATTTTAAGATTAATGAGAAGTTTAGTCAGTTAGACATAATAATGAACTTGAATGCAAGTATCATTTTTATTCTGGTTCAAAATGCATTTTTTGATAAGTAATCTTTTTATCCAATTTCGCAGTTACTAAAATAATCCAGGCTATATTATTAAATTATAAATCTATTTAATCTTGATGACACTACAATATTCTAAACAAGTTTTGATAATGGCAAAGTGAACTAGGTTCTAAAAGGGGGAAAAATGAACAAAGAAAGGCGCAAGAAAATTTTCAGCGATTCACCGAATTGACAGGTGTAGTCGCCAAAATTTTCAGTTCGTACATGCTTCAGTAAAAAAAACTATAACATTCTACTCCAAACTCGAATTAATGAGTGTTGGCGGCGTTAAAAAGATGATTCATAGACCTTTAGTTTGATTGGTTGTGAGCCACCCAACTCTTCATAATTTGAGAGATATTGTCGTTTCAAGTTGACACTTATATGATCTCATGGAAAAATATAATTGGTAGAAAAACTATGACTCAACTTAGTGCTAGAGGTATCTTATGACCCTAAACCACATCCGATACACTTCATATACCTGGGAATATACCTTAACACATGCATATAAATTAGAAATCATTGGCCTACAAGAATATGCAGAAAGGTTCAGATCTTTGCATAGAAGTTGCGGGGTGTTACAACAATTCTGTTTGAGCTTAAATTTTGTGGTTCTATTTCTGAGAATCTAGTAAATGATACTCTTTGTTTCCTAAGGTCATACGTCACTTTTTGGACTTTATGAGTCACAAGAAATAAATTCAAGATTATTAGTTTGTTTGAATTGACTTATTTTTAAGCAGCTTATAAGTTAAAAAAAAAGTAGGTGCAGGCCAACTTTTGTTTTTGACTTATAAGTTGTTTTCAACTTATAAACTACTTAAAATAAGTTCATCCAAATAAACTCAACTATTTATTGGGGCTTATTTTAAGCACAAAATGACTTTAAGTTGGTCAGCCAAACACTCAAAAAAAGCTGAAAACAGCTTATAATCCAATCCAAATGGCCTCTATATCTTTTTTCATGTGTAATAGTTGAATTTTTTGAAATATGTGTGACCGACTCAGTTTGCAGATAAATTTTGTGGGTCCATTCATGAAGACTTAGTAAATGATACTCATTATTTACCAAGGACATACATTGCTTTTTTGGAGTTTATGGGTCATGAAATGGGAACTCAAGATTATCTCGAATTTTTGTGAGTATTAGTACATGATTTTTTAAAAATATGTGTGACTGACTCCGTTTGAGCTTAAATTTTATGGGTCTATTCATGATGACCTAGTAAATGATATTCATTTTTTATCAAAGACAGACGTCGCTTTTTTGAAATTTATAGGTCACAAACAAGAATTCAAGATCAGCATTTTAGTAAATATGTTAAGTGGGTCGGGTCAGACCGGCCCACTAATTTTTTGGCCCATCGGATACCGGGTCGGGCCAGGTTGGTCTATACCCTTAGCGGGCCGGGCCGGTCCCTATAGTGAAAAAATCCTAAACAGCCCGGACTATGACCCATTAAGGGTATAGAGTCCGGACCTAATGAGCCAGGCCGGGTTGGGCCCGTTGGGTTTTTATTTTTTTGTGGTATTTATGTATTCAAAAAATTGAGTTAATTATTAATATAGTATATCGTTATCTATTTAATTTAGAAGTAATTATAACAATTCATATGCTCACAATGTACTATCTATTATAGTGATATACTTAATTATATATTATATAAGTACTTACAATCTATATCTAATATACTCACAATATACTATCTATACTTATATTATAATATATATACTTACAATGTATATCTAATATACTCACAATATACCATCTATTATAATAATATACTTATATCATATTATATATACTTAAAATGTATATCAAATATACTCACAATATGCTATCTATTATAATAATATACTAACATTATACTATATATTATAGTGATATAATTAATTATATATTATATATATACTTACAATCTATACTAAATATACTCACAATATACTATCTATTATAGTGATATACTTAATTATATTTTATATATATACTTACAATGTATATCTAATATACTCACAATATACTATCTATTAGTATGTATATACTTATATTATAATATATATACTTACAATCCATATCTAATATACTCACAACATACTATCTATTATAGTGATATACTAACATTATATTATATATACTTACAATGTATATCTAATATACTCACAATATACTATCTATTACTTACATTATATATTATATATACTTACAATGTATATCAAATATACTCACAATATACTATCTATTACTTACATTATATATTATATATACTTACAATGTATAACAAAGATACTCATAATATACTATCTATTATAATAATATACTTACATTATATATTATATATACTTACAATGTATAATAAATATATACTCATAATATACTATCTATTACTTACATTATATATTATATATACCTATAATGTATATCTAATATACTCATAATATACTATCTATTACTTACATTATATATTATATATACTTACAATGTATAACAAAGATACTCATAATATACTATCTATTATAATAATATTTTTTTAAGTATTGAAATCTTATAGTGACTACAAATTTAATTTTCCTTATATGATTATGTTAAGTAAAAAAAAATATTTAATTGAATCATGCAAATTTTATAGGGAAAAAAATTAAGAAATGCAAAGACTCAATGAGTCTTTGACTTTATTAATATATTAATAAAATTTAAAACATACAAATTACAAACTTACAATTAGTTGTATATAATAAATTGTAACTTCTACATATTTTGAATTATTTTCTCCAATTCATCTATATTAACATTAGCAAGAATTGACTCATAATTTTCAAAATCAACTACTTCGTAATTTGGACTAGCTTGTGTCGAAAGATCTCCAATTGACATTATTTCTTCAAGTTCTTCGTCTTCTACCACATCTTCTATTATTCCTTTATTCCTACGCTCTGCTCTAATCTAATCTCCGAGGCAAACTAAAACATTCATGACATTGCTCCCCAAAGAGTGTCGATTGTCTCTGATGCAACAGTTGACATTGGAACATTTAGCACATTCCTAGCCATGGTTGATAATACTGGATATTATTTTTGATTGTTCTTCCATCATTCTAGTGTAGTAACACTATTTTCATCATAGGTCTTTGGAGTCTGTCTCAAATAATAATTAAGCTCGTCTCGATTTATGCTCTGTTGTGATGTAGGCTATATTCTTTTTCAAATAGATAAATTAGAAAAACCATGGGCAGGCATACCATGTGCCTGTCTTTTAGAAGATGATGGCTCGTCAGAAGGATGAGATAGAGGAACAGTATGACTAGGGGTAGCATTATCAAGTAAATCGATGTAATGTTTGAATATGATCATTTGTAGCACTCATCGCCTTAAACATACTAAGATCTTCATCTTGTTCAATTTCTATAGAAGTATATATAAGTGAACACATTCAGATATAGTATTAAATTTCATATACGGATTTAACATAGTGTCAATTAAATAAATATGAGGAATAGGAAAAAAATATTTTAAAATTTTTTCAATCATTTCAGTGACAGCTTTTTTGCAATCATCTTTTTTTTTATATTCCATAAGCAATACAGAAATTTTGGCTAAATAAGCTTAAATATTAGAAATAGTAGGATAATAAGCATCAGAAAATTCAAGAGTAGTCAAATAAAATTTTTCTAAAAATATAACAACATCATTAATTTTAGTCCAATCAGATTCTTCCAACATAACTTCAGAAAATTTATATGCATATTGATTAAAAGTTGTAGTTATAGGGGTTTTATATAAATATTACAAGTCTTTAAAAAACTATAAGTCAAATTCCACCTAATCTTAATTTCTTCGGGCATTAATCTTGGTCTAAGATTATTTTCCTCGCATTTTCTTTTAAATTCTTTAAGTCTAGTTTTTTTTTATTTCCTTGAATAAAACCAACTGCATGCCTAATTTTTTTCAATTATTGGCTCAAAAAAATAAAGTCCATTTTTTACAATTAAATTATATATATGACAAACACATATAATATGAAAAATATTTTCTAAAGGAGGGGAAGAGGGGGGAGCTCAGTTTTCAAAGAATTAATAATAACGGTGTTATTAGATGCATTATCAAAAGAAATACATAAAACTTTGTGTTGAAGACCATAATATTTTGCAACCATTGATATAGAATTAGAAATAAATTGTGTATTATGTTTTCGGTCTTCATCATATTAAAATGCTAAAATACGTTTTTACATAATAAAATCATTATCTATCAATGACAAGTAACAACTAAATAATCATTTTTATTTATAGCACGGCCAAGATCATAAGTAAGTGAAACTCTACATGAAAAATTTGTTAATAACCAACGTAAATAATATGCATATTATTCATGAAGTCTAAAAATATATGATCTATAAATACTTCTAGGAATACCGTTAAACATTGGATTATAAATTGATTATATATAATGAATAAAAGCATCAGAAGAAGCAAATGAAAAAGGTAGACAATCCACAACTATCATTTTCTCTATCTCTTTACGGTCCCTCATTTTATTATACGTTCCCGTTAATTTTTTGGTATGTGGGTTTATTCTACCTTGAACTGGCCCAGTAGCATCCCCTATTCGTTCTTTCCAACCAGGATGCTCATTGTCTAGATGTCTAGTCAATTGACCCGTTCCACCTCTATTACCCCCGATCTTATACTCAATTTTTTTTGACATTCTTTACATTGAACTTTAGTTGTTCCGGCTATGCGTTCAAAATAATGTCATACTAAACTAGTTTTTTTTCTTTCTTTTACAGGTCGTGGAGGAAGATCAACAGTTCTAGATTGAGTATTACTTATATCTACATAAGGACTAGTTGGTGTAACATCCACATCATCATTATTCTCTTTTTCTATTTCTATTTCAAATTCATTTGGTTCTTCTATACTGTAAGTTTCTTGATATTCATTTTCATTCATATCATGTACACCTACACCTATTTCTCTAAATTCACTAGGTGGTGCTTCAGGCATATGAGAATAATTTCTACTTGTACTATCTCTACCGGAAGCAATTTTTTTCTTACTACCACTACCTCCGCCGGGACACAAATTTTTAACACTTTTACCTATATTTTTTAATCTATCAATTATGCAAATTAAACTAATAAAAATTATAAACACACAAAATTAAATATTTAAATATACTAGAATTAATTTACTAAATAAAAGCAAGAGAAGGAATGATTATACCAAATTGCCAGAATGAAACAAAGAATCGTAAAATTGATGAAATGTTGAACACTTGAAAGTTGAAAACTTCCACTTGATTTTGTTAATTGCAAAAAATAATAAAAGAATGATATCACTTTAAGAGAGAATTGAAAAATTGAGAGAATTAGATGATTGTTGGTGAAAAAAAATGATTAAATATTGTAGGTATTTATAATTTTTTTTGATTAATATATATATGTATATATATATATTTATTTAAAAAGGCCATTTTTGGCTAATTTTCAGAAAATGGCCATTGGGCCCAACGGCTATACCACTTTTTGAAAAGTGGCCCAACAGCCAAATCTCGAAAATTAATTTTTTTTTACCGAGCCGGTAGGCCGGCTACCGGTTCTTTACCTGGCCGGTCTTACTGGTCCAGGCAAAAAATTAGATCGAACCGATCCATATTTTTTTTGGGGTGGGCCGGTACCCGATCCGGTCTCTACCGTGTCGGCCCCTTAATGGGCCGGTCTTAGTGGGCTGAAGATCAGTCCACCGGCCCATTTGACACCATTACGTTTTAGTCTTAATGTCCATTAATTTTCTGAATTATGTGTGGTTGACTCGGTTTGAGCAGGTGTTTCCACGTTAACTCGTGTATTCTTACTTTATTGTCTTTACCTCTTCAGTTGAAACACGTTAGGCAACTTGATTCACTAAAGTAACAGTAAAGATAAGTTATTGAAATTCTAGGACGTGTAGAATATCATATACACACCAATCAAGTCTAGACAATGTCTAAACTTATTGAGCGGGACTGCCTTGGTCATCATATCTGCTGGATTATCATTCTTTATCAAAGACAGACGCTGATTTTTTTGGAGTTTATCGGTCCCAAACAGAAATTTAGGATTACCTCAACTTTTAAGTGTTAAAGTCCATTGATTTTCTGAAATATATGTGTGGCTGACTGACTATGTTTGAGCTCTAATTTTGTGGGTTCATTCGTGACTATCTAGTAAATGATACTTATTATTTTTCAAACACAATTGTTACTTTTTTTGGAGTTTATGAGTCATGAAATAAAAAATTAAAATTATCTAGACATTTTATGTGTATTAGTCTATAAATTTTTCGGAATATGTGTGACTATATATATGTACCTAAGTGAGTTATTACACAACACATTTTGGCATATAAGGCTAATAGTCCATGCATTAAAAAATGATATGCTCACTAGAAATATTCAAATATATGGTCTTGGATTCAACATATATCAAACAATTAATATGCGCCTCTCAATCTAACCCTTGACTCAAAAGATGTAACCTCAAGTTATGTCTAATTGGATGTTCAAGTTCCTCTTCAAACGGTCCTCGTAATAAACACTCCAAAATCAACATTTAGGAATTTAAAAGTAAGAAACCCATTCATTTTTCAAACAAAATAGGTAGGAAAAGATTTTCCTCCATACCAAACACTAGTGTTTTCCTTCTTTTCTTTTATGTGGGTTTATTTCCCTTGGATTTTTTTTTTGTAGGTTTATTTCCCTTGTTATGTGATTGTGCAAATTGAAGATAGTGGAGAGTTTCTAGAAAAAGTGATTGTCCATTGTGGGAGGTTTATTTCAAAGAAGCATTTGATGGTGTTCTCTTTGGATGTTTGGAAATAATTGAAATCTAAGGCAACATACCCACCCACCCCCTCCCCCCGCCCCTCCCCCACCCCACTCATCAACACCCAAGTTATACTATGCTTTCATTGTCAAATAAGATGGCTGTCTCGTCTATCTATAAAATTTAAAATTTCTCACCATAGTAGACTTCAAAGGTAACACCATGATTAAACGAAAAACAAAGTTTAGTCACATTATAGTATTAGTAGCCGACATTTATTGGAGGATGACACATGAATCATGTGCGAGATTCAATATTTAAAGTTTCTAAGTTTCGTAACGATCTCAAGTTAATACACAATAATATCAATATATTTCATAAATAAAAATATTTATAAATAATTTGTAAATTTCATAATACAAATACTTGATTTACATAAAGTCGAACTAAGTCAAAGTTTAGTCACATTATAATTAGTAGCCGGCATTTATAGGAGGATGAAATATGAATTATGTGCGAGACAGATTCAAAATTTAAAGTTTTTAAGTTTCATAAGGACCTCTAGTTAATACACAATAATAACAACATACTTCATAAATAAAAATATTTATAAATAATTTGTAAATTTCATAATACAAATACTTGATTTACATAAAGTTGAACTCACTTGTACCACATGAGCTAGATTCTTCTTTGGTTCTATGAGTTTAGATGATCTCAATATTTTTAACACATAATTGTATGCATGTATGTAAACTGTTATTAAATTTCAAAAAATATATATTAAATTATAAATTTATTATTTCAAAAGTCTAATAAGTCCAATGATAGAAATAAAGATCGTTGAACCCAACAAATTATATTCAAATTCATATTTAGTACTCGACTACACACATCACATGTTACAAATTTATGAATATATATCTTCCATACATAAAGAACATTAGGAAATTGTAAATTTGCAACCTAAGAAGAAGATGTCTTACAAGTCATGATCAACATTTGCTGCTTAAGAACTTTAAAGTTTTCTTTTCGTCATGAAGTGCCTTTTTGAAAAATCACTCATAAGGCCTGTATCAACATCCAGACGAAGCAAGTAATGTTCGTAGAGACCAACATGAATTATGATAGAATGGTTCGGATTTCTATTCTTAATCAGAGGTTAATTTCAAGTTTGAATTCTTCAAAATGGAAAAAAATTATTTAGAGTGTCGCTCCAATAAAGCGGACACTAATGAAAAACCACAAAATTAAAGTAATGTTTCTAAAAATAGATTTAAGATTGATATCTAAATTTAACTAAATTTATTACTTTCGACTTAAATTATTAAAAAAGAGATATATGAAAAGATTGCGCTCATCCTGAGATATTGACTGCTATATATATATATCTTAAAAAGAGAATAAATATGTATATATGATAAGATCACTGTCACCTTACTTGAAAGAAAATCTAACAAATTAATCTTCTAATAAAGATGGACGATTTTCTTATCGAAAAGGGTCAAAATATCGTTATTATACGGAAAATAACTCACAAATACCTTCTTTCTATCTTTGATTAAGAATATTCCTAACATTTCTTTTTGGCTAAAAAATACCCCTCAATTAACGGTCTCTCTCTCTATATAAAACTAATGACTTTTTTTTACCTTATAAAATAGTCATATGATATATGATATGTAGCAAACCAAATATAGGCTATTAATTTTATGGGCATTCTTGAGTTAAAAAGAAATATTAAAAGTATTTTTAGATTAAAAGATGAAAAAAAAATATTTATAATCTATTTTTTATACGATAAAAATATTTTTGACTTCTTCAAAAATTTTATTCATGATTAGGTTTGAATCATTAGATTCCCGAGGTAATAGTACAAAGAAAATCCAACAGGAAGTGAGAATTATAGACAGACATAAAGAGGACAAGAAAGGAAGAAAAGTCCATTTCCAAATTATTATCTAAATATTCCCTTTTGCTTTTTTGGGTTAAGAAAAGAGAGGGTTAATTTGCATGAAGATATTAGTCCACAACATTATAAAAGATCAAAATATAATTAAAATTTAAAATTTATGAATTGAACTTTTAAGTGCTATTATAAATATTATTTAGTTTAACTTATTAAATTTAAAAATTAATTATTTAAAATTATTAAGTTCAGATCAATTCATAATCTTAAGATGCCGCAAAGGATAATACTGTCCACAATGTTGTAATAGTTGGGAAATTATGATGATTGATGTGTTGAATGAGGCCACGATCCAAAGCAACCTCTAGTCATTGTGTCTTTTACTTGAAAATGGACATTATAAAGGTCATGTTGAAAATGGCTTTTCACCAGCCAAACCCACCCCACTCCAACGGAGCTATATATATTTAAGAAGTGTCAATTGAGAGTATTATTTTTTTTCTAAATAATTACACTGTATAATCAAATAAAAATATTTTTATGTATATGTATTATATATTTGCCATGATCAAACCCTCGCACTTGAACAATTCTCTTCACCACTTTCTTAACTTAACCTTTTTTTTTTTACTATATTTTACACTATAAGAAATTTTATTCATATTCGTTATTGTACTAAATTTATTAAATATATTAACATATATATTTTTAAAATAACATACTTTGACATAAACATATTTATTCATATCATATTTTATATATTTTACGTGACTCTTGGAAAAAATAAGTCTAGCAATTTCTTAAAACGAATCAGACCCCATCAGAAAAAAATAATCCATATGGCTTTAAAAAGTAAGTTTACTAAAAAAAAATATTATACCTAGCTAAAGATTTTATATTCAAATCCTAAGAATATAAAAATATTTCTAATACAGAATGATAGATTTTCCTTTTACTAAGTTACATTAACGCGAATTTAAATCAATCAAATCCTAAAATATAAATATCAAACATCAAATGAGAACGCATTTTTTTTTAAAAAGGTTTTTCAAGCCATCTTTCGTTGGATTTTGTGTCACATTCAATTTTCAAACGTGCACTCGCCGTGTCTCCTTACTCCTTCCGAGTGCATCGTTTACTATATAAAATGTGCGATACATTAAGTGTTTTTTTTTTTTACTCCCTTCATTCGTGTTTATTTGTCAAAAAAATTTTAATTTAATTTTTCTTTTTAATTTTTAATTTTGACAAATTTAAAAAGGATAATTTTTTCTTTTTATTATATCCTCAATTTATTAACATAGAGTTAATGTCTTTGAAAAATATAGCGAGTAAATATATTTAAAACTATATCAATTAATAGTGATAAAATAATAAATTCACTATATCAATTATTATTTTCTTAATAAGTGTGTCAAGTCAAAATTTGACAAGTAAAAAAAATTGGAGGGTGTAGTTTTCATTTGGTGTTCGATACTTGCATCGGAGTCTGACTAATTTGAATTCGCACCAAATAGAGTCACATTCGAATGATAACAGTCATCATCAAAGATTTTTTCATACCCAAAATCCAGTGATTCGAAGGAGACCACCGCATCCTTTGGTGGTCAATATATTAATTTTTTTTATAAAATGTGGCCGACTCTTAGCCGAAACAATAAACGTAAAGAAACAAACTCTTTAACTTCTCCCTATTTTTTTTCTTCTTTCTTCTTCTTCTTCTCACTTTCAAATCCCTCACATCTTCAACTTCTCCTTAAGCCATTTCTTTATTTATCTTCTCCAAATATTGAGAGATATTTAGTTTCCTATATATGAATATTACCTTAAGAAAGGGTTAGTCGGGAGTCTTCTAGACAGGCATAATCGGTTTGGTCTGATTTGTCCGTTTTCTTTTATATAACTAGTTAGAGATATGAAGAAGAAGTTTCAAGAAAACGAATGTTTTCTGAATAATATGAAGCCAGTAAGCAAACTTCGAATCCATGGGTTACAAACAAGGATATATAAGAAAAAGAAGGGTTATAAAGGGTTGGTATTAAAGAAAAAAAAATGTGGAGATGGATCAAGAAAATTTCTTCTCTTTTTAGCCACATTCTCTTTTATGGTAATCAAGAAGTGGAGTTTTTCTTTACTCTCAAGATGATCAAGGATAACATATCTTAATATTAAGTTTGGAAAGAGGCAAACAGAATGGAGCCAGGCAATTTTTTTATTTCTGTTTTTTTTTCCTTTTTTATTTTTTGCCATCTTATTTAGCGACTGATTATTCTCAAGCTTTATGTTGACTAATAATTTTCGAAAAAGAGACAAGAGGAGTACTGAAGAATTTTTTTGCTGATTATTCTTATTTGGTAATATATTCAAAATGAATGCGATCTGTAATAAGTACATTTTATCTATTATTTATTATATAATATATATATAATTTTACTGAATCAATTATATATTTAGGTGAACACCAGATAATCCTCCTAGATCCTCCTTTGGCTGTCACATATATATCTATTACTAATTACAATAAGCAAGGAAGGATCTATTGTTGAAGTTATGAGTTTGGTAAAATTGAGCAGTTGTAACTCAAATCTTGTATGTTATGCTGTTTTAAGAAATTTACTTAATATTTATAAATAGTTTATCTAGAACTCGACAAACAAAAGAGTTTGTGAGTTCAAAATTCATAAATTTATATTTCTGAATCCGCAGAATTGAGGGTGTAACCTTTTTGCCTAATTTTTTCATGCGAATTGTATATTATAAGAGATCATTTTTTGAAATTCCTCAATGAGCCATCTGGGAGGCAAGTACTTATATCCTTGATTATTTAGCTTAATTTTGATAATGTAGATGAAGTCTTAACATCGCTTAACTGTAGAAGCATTGTGTCCTTCTCATCGTCTAATATACCTCATTTTCACCCCTGATATCTATAAATAAGAAATTCACTTATTTCTCCTTAAAAATATTTTTCATGGAAAATATTTTTTCTAATACCATACCCACAATTAAGTTGGTTAGATTTTAGTATTAAAACACAAAAAATTATGTTATATGCACAGACATTATAGAGATAATTTGTGAGTAGGCTATTTATCACCTTTACCAACTACCCAAGTAATGTTTATCATAGAGATTTCAAATGTGAATGCTATCTTTGGAAAAGGTATGGATCCAATTCAACTCAACATTTTCGACATCGAAAAACACTAAAATTTCAATAAATATTCAATTTTGAACCCATTATCTTAAAGCATAATGAGTTGAGTGTTAGGAATAGTAAAAGTTTAATCCATTAAATTTATATTATGGGTCGTCTTCGAATAGAATTTACTTAAACTTAATTATCTTACAATTGATCCGAATGTTTAAATATATTTTTTCACTGTCATACATTGAACTTAAACTTTGATGGTAAATAGACTGGAAAACCTTAAAAATTATTAAAAAATTTTAATCTCTATGTTTTTAAAATAGCCATTATTACGAAGTTTTAAATTCTACATATGAAATTTTAGGATATTTTACAATGAAATTTGAAACTCCATAAAGCAATAACTAGCTTCAAAGATCTAAAAGTGACTAGTAAATGTTACTTTACTGGATGTACTGGACTAAGAAAAAATTTGGATTGGAGATGCTTAAGGTGTGATTAGAATATTATATTTACATGTTTTCAAGTGCTCATTACATAATCACATAAAATATGTCACTTTGTTTAATTATATACATCAATTGGAATAGGCGTGAGGTTTTATGGTTTATCGAAACTAATGTGTATAATTAAAGGAGATGACAAATTTTACCCCACGATGTGGGATTTCACTGGGTTGTTGTTGTTGTTGACAAATTTTACGTGGTTACCTTATCTATGTAACGGGCGCTTGAAAGAATATGTTTCACCGAAAAACGGTATTGTTGAAATTGTAATGAAGTCAAGAACATGCGGATCTATTTAACTCATTAGTTACTCTTTTAGCATATAAATATGTTGATTAATGAGCTTAGTAAGAACAGTAGAATAATACAATAAGTAAAAAGATACAGTAGAGCTCAGATTGTATTGTTTCAGAATGGTTCCAGACATAGCTTAGTGTTGTCGGTTTCTGGATTGAGGATGATTTTACTTATGTTTATTCTTCAGAGCTAAAACCTAGTAATGATTGTAAAATAATAGAAAGTTTGAAGCACAAGATCCCACTTTATTGCTTAGTATTGTAAAAAATCAAAACTATTTACTAGTAAGTAGAAACTACTAGTTATAGACAACAAACATGATGTTTCAACCAATAGAAAGACACCACTCAATTCTTACGGTACTATGTACAATGAAAAAACTCCATCTAGTAATTACCGTAATGCATGCTAACTAATATTCCCATGTGATTTACAGGGTCTTGTACAAACACAGCTGACGACAACAACCACTTGGTTGTCCCAATTGTGAGATGAGAGCAAGTAAACCGAACAACCATCGATCCTCGATTGATGTTCTTCGCTATCCTTTATGTCAAATCATCTTTCGGTTTCATCCTGATGTCAGGTGTTCCTTTGTTGTATAGTAATCCTTTGATGGTACAAGCATTTTTTGTGGGCTTTGGTACAAGGGAAACCCCTTTATATCTGCTATTTTGCTTCCTGAGGTTAAGGTTTAAGTCCCCTCATGTAATCAATTTAATTGATATATATGATAGATGACTTTATTAAAAAAACAAACAAACAAGTGTATGAGGTAATTTTTCCCCAATACAACTTTTTCAAAATTCTAATTGAAAACGTTAGAAACACTTTATCATGTGTTACAAATTATAATTTGAGTGATACCAATGTATTCGACCTATTTATTTCGGTTTAATATACAAGTCTTTTAACACCTGGCTCATTTGTCCCTCAACAAATCAGACATGAAGATATATTCCACCTAAAAATTAAAAGGAAAAAATTAGAAAATGTTTGACTCATTATCTAAAGAGGTGCCAAAAGGGATGTAACAACCTCCTTGGAAGATACCCTTTGACGTAAATTGAACCACAGACAGCGATATGAAAGAATATTGAAGAAGCAGACATAGTCATTAATTAATTTTATTAGGTTGCCATGCTGTGGTTTCCTCACCATGTTTTAACCTGCCGAATTGATATTTTAGGGGATAGAATAACGATCCATTTCTGTCATTATGAATAAGTTAATGGAAAGAAATTTGGGTCGTGGATAGAGGTAGTTTTGTACTAATTCAAATAGTTGAAGGGCATTTTGGGCTATTCTCCATTAATATTAATGTGACAAGACATATACTATGAGTATATGTGAATCACTATTATAATGACTGATATATCGGCTCTAAATTGCAAAGTTGAGAAACATATCAGACTCTTCTCCCTTAATATTATTGTGTCAAGACATATTGTCTAAACAGAAAAGGGTCAAATATACCTCTGTACTATTAAAAATAATTTAAATATATCCCTTATTATACTTTCGATTCAAATATATCTTTCCCTTTATATTTTGACATAATATATCCCTAATTTTACGGAGGAATACAAATCAGGTTAGGAATCAAATGACTCATACCCAATTTAAATAAAATGATCCAAAGGTTCAAGTTGTCAACCCACACATTAATAATATTTGAGATTTCACCCAGATTTTAATTCACTGGATAGAAAGATCAAGTCACGCCTTTGGATTTTATCATCATAGAGATCAAGGGTTATATCTATGCTAAAGTTGAATGTTGGAGCTTCGTGGTTGTCTTGATTTTCATGAAGGTTTTAGGTGGAGAAGATGATTATTAAATTGAGTTTGGTTCAAATTGGGTCACTATGGAATATGGGTAAGATGAGTTAAATAGGTGGTTTCTTAAGTGAATTGGGGTTTTTAAATTGGGGTGGATTAATTGATTACTAAGCTGGCATATGTGTCTTTGTTAAAATTTGGATTATATATGTGTTAAAGTATAACGGGAAGGATACATTTGGATCGAAAATATAATAAATGGTATATTTTAACTATTTTTGTTATTTCAAGGGCATATTTAACCTTTTTTCGTTGTCTAAATATCACATAATGTTTCTCAATTAACATATAAATTATAATATGTCACAATCCGAGACTACCCCCTAGTCATAACACGGTGCTTAGAGCCACAAGGGACTCCTAGCTAACCCATTGTCTGATATCATGACACTAAGATTAATATAAACAATATATGCAGATGACTAAATGTGGAAGCTAAACTAAAATACATGATGAGTCTAAATAATTAAAACTACGAGGGACATCTACGGTCCGTGGTTCCATCTACGGACCATAAATCATGTCAGTAGAAATCGGGTCTAAGTTATTGGAGAATAATTGGATTGGGGGACACCCCCAAACTTAATTCAACAAATAACCACTTTTTTTAAAATTTATTTTTTAGGGTTAGGTAAGAAAAAGGGAAAAAGTAAAATTGGGTTGTGGAGCCAAGGACTTGTTTAATATTTTTTAAATTGAGTTGCGGGGTCATGGACCTCTTTTTAACATTTTAAAGACTTCAGTTGTGGGATCATGGATTTTTTTAACATTACAAAAACTTAGAGATAAAATACAACTTTTATAAAAATATATTTTACCAATACTTGAAATATATATATATATATATATATATATATATATATATATATATATTAGAAAATTACATCATAAAAATAATATAAGAAAACCCTCGGGATTCAAATACATTCTAGAACTTTTCTAGAACGAAAAGTTCATTCTCAACTTTGAACTTCTCACTTCTCACACCTCTTCATCTTCCTCTCGAAATCATCAACCGCCATTTTCCATAACTCGCAATTTTTTCCAAGAACAAAGTCATTTTTGGAGTTCGTCACTCTCATCGTCAAGTTTTCTAGAGTTCGTCACTCTCATCCTCAAGTTTTCTAGAGTTCAAAGATGTCATCGTCAAGTTCAAGCTCTCAAGTAAGTTTAATCGTTCTTATATAGTTTTTCAAGTTTCTTTTCATGTTCTCATTTTGGGAAATATGTAAAAGATTTTTGAAGATTTATGTTTATCCTAACCGATTTTGAATATTTTGAGATTTTTACTATTCTTAAGATCTAAGCTTTTTGATGATCGAAACTCTTTGTAGGTCAAATTTGATGACGTTTCTGAAGATTTTTGTCATTGGATGATCAATTTTTGTTGAAAGTAGTACTTATTTAAATTTTTTATTTTTGAGCATTTCTATGGTTCTATTAATAGACCACTGGTCGATAGCTTTATTCTTGTTGGTTATCGTGTATGTAGATAGTATATTATGGCTAAAACTAGAGGTGGTAGCATCATCAAACGATCTATTCCTGCTACTCCTAAAAATAAGAAATGAAAGGCTGATGAAGAAGTTTCGAAAACTTCAAAAAAGAAAAAAATGTAGTCGAAGAGGTTGAGTCAGAATCTAAAATAATGACTGATATTGACAACTACCATGATAGTAGTGCCGAAGGCAGTGATAATGTTGAGTCTAGTGAAACACAAAGTGATAGAGTAGATGATGAAAGTAGTAGAGATACCATTAGTGGAGAGGTTGATTCCCTATCCTTTCCAATTTGTTTAAAAGATATCTTTGGTGATTCCTATGACCTACCGAATTGGATGGATAATATAGAATCATTTCCCGCAAAAATTTCTATAAAAGCAAGGATTGCTTTTTATCATGAATTTTGAAATTTCTGTAAGAGCAAGGATTTCTCTTTATCATGAATTTTGAAAAGCTTTACTTGATGAAAAATTTATCATGACTTTAAGGGTACCTGTTTTGACCACTTGAGGCATATTTCATATTATTTCAAGTTCAATGGACAATTGGTCGATCAGATGTTGTTGCGTGTCAAGAAAGAAAAAACAAATTGCATGAAATTTGATTCTATGTAAATAATAAGCATACATGTTTTGGCTTAAAAGAGTTTGTGTTGATTACAGGGCTAAATTGCTCGGCATACCCCCAGAATCACAAATGAACAAAGTCCTTCAAAAATGATAAAATTTTTATAACAAGGTTATCAAGAATAAGAACATCACTGGTGCAAAGTTGTTGAGTTTGATCAAGGTTCATAAACTGAATAAAGAGTAGAAGTTGAGGTGCTCTTTAACTTGCTTTGTTCATGCAATGTTGCTTGCCCATGATCCGTCGAAGATTGTGGATTCAAAGCAAATCAAGATGACAAATGATTTAAATTTCTTCATGAGTTATTCATGGGGGAAGGAGTGTTTTGATTTAACATTATTGTATTTGAAAAACAAAATTAATTTGAAGAAGCAGGAGAAAATGTACAAAGTAAAGAAGAATGCATTGTATGTTCTATACGGCTTTCCGTGGACAATCCTAATAATTATTATCGATCATGTAGTTGATTTTTGATAGAATGTTATTATGTTGTATTTTATAGATCATGTTTATTTGTTTGTTCTTTTATTGATTCTAGGTTTGAATATATGAGGCTTTTCCTTATCTTGAACAGAATGCTGGAAAGTGTTTGAATTCTTCTCTATCCATTCCCCGTTTACTTAGATAGCACTCATCAAAGAGCTATAATGGAAGGTGATTCATACAAGTACAAAGAAAAAAGTACAAAGATATAAATTAATTTGTCATTTTATATATTTTAAAACTAGTCAATAGTGTGTTAATATTTATATTTTTCTTTCTTTTTGTATATTGTGCATCCATTCCTTGTCCCTACTATCCGTGAAATAAAAATACATGACAATGTTTAAGTCATATACGGCCGAAGTTAAGAACACGACCCTTGATGCCTTGAAGACTGATTTAAAAAATTTCACTGTCCTTACTTCAAAAGTAACGACAGAGAATGAATGTTTAGGTGATCACACTCCAATCCAAGTTTGTGAGAATTCTGTTTTGAGTAAACCAAAAAATATTTTGGATATTTCTGTTGATGAAAATCTGTGTAAGTGTGTTACATCCCTCGAGCAATCAATGATGAAAGTTGTTGCTTATATATGGGATGAAAAATTAAGGAGAGGTGAAAAGAACTATAAAAAGCAAGATAAATTAATTAATATACTCATTCAATTAAATAATTTATTTGTATGAATATCCCTACAGACCTTGCAACTTATGTTGAAAAATAATTTACAGAAATTGAACAAAAGTTTGAAGCTATAGTCGATGAATACCTTGCAACATCAGCTGGTGATATAGTAGAAGAAAAAAAAGAGGAAGAAAAATTGAAGGAGAAGGAGGTTGATGAAATGGAAGAAGAGAAAAAATAAGAAGAAACAAAGAAAGAGAATGCAGTTGACAAAATGGAAGAATAGAAGAAAGAAGAAGAAAAAAAAAAGAGAAGTCAATTGATGAATTTGAAGAAGAGAAGATAGAAGAAAAAAAGAAGCAGAAGGCAGTTGATGCAGAAAAGAAGGAAGATGAAGAAAAAGAGAAGAAGGTAGAAGATAAAGAAAAGAAGGAAGTAGTAGATGATGGAGAGAAGAACAATGATGCAGATTTAGTGGACGTGATGAGTATTCTAAAGGAACTCAACGGTGAGGATGTTAGTTTATGAGAAAAACAGTTGACATGGTGGATGAGTATATTTTGAAATATTTTATTTTTTTGAAAAACAGTTGCTACTTTTGATGACAGTGACAATTAATTTTTTATTTTTTTGTTGAACGGATGGGGTGGATGATTGGGGGGAGGGATTAAGACAATTAATTTGTTGCTATTTTGATGGATGGATGGGGTGTATAATTTTTTGGTTGTTTTGATGGATTGCTAGGTAAATACGAATGTTTATATGGATGGTTTTTTTTTGACAAACAAGCTAATATATTTTATGATATGTGATCATATTTTATGATATGTGAATATATATTTATATTATGTGATTTGTGCTTAGCTGCATTTTTTTACCATTGTAGAATATCTTTTTAACTATTTATAGTATTATATAATTGTCAGTTATCTATGTTAAAATTGTATGTTTAATATTATAGACTACGTGAATGAAAATCGTTCTTATTTGTATACTGCTATCATTGTTGATTTATAATATTATCGATAATGAATAATTTATATAAGCGAAATACTTTTATTTATTCAGTACTACTGCATTCTTGTTATAGCTTTTCAAAAAGCAAACACAAACAACAAACTATACAATATAATTTTTAGACCTCTCTTTTTCTTCAGCCAAAATCAACCTTTGTTTTAGTTGATCCCTTTCTATTTCAGTGCTTTTTAGCAACCCTTTCAAGTGATTTTTTTTCTCTTTGTCTTCTTTGAATAAAGTCATTAATAGATCCCTCTTTTCTTTAGAGTCCCGAAGCCTTTTTAATAATTGTAATTTGACAAAACCTTAAAAATTCGATGTCTCCAATCTCGAACTCAACTTTGCTGAATTGTTTGTTGATGAATCATTTTTGAGCCACTTTAAAAAAGAACATACGCCAATAGTACAGTTAAAAAATTATCGATTTGGGTTCATATCTGTGCGTGATGTCCTCAACACAGTTGGAAAACCACAACAACAAATGTAAGACTTTTTTTTGCATTGGATGTTTGAGATTTTTGAGACATTGTGAAAAAAGAAATCTTTGAGTTGAATAAAATAGAATAAGATGTATGAGTTAATGAGTCAAAAAAATGTATGAGGGATTGTGGAACACCTCAATTATTTTTTCGCCAAGACTCGAACCATTCTTCATATGCGTATAGACTCGAAACGAA
Organism: Solanum dulcamara; assembly: GCF_947179165.1. NCBI lineage: Eukaryota > Viridiplantae > Streptophyta > Magnoliopsida > Solanales > Solanaceae > Solanum > Solanum dulcamara. Next base: position 72,777,919 of record NC_077243.1, on the reverse strand, counting down.
TGACTTCTAATTGTATACATGAGTTAGGATCAATTCCTATGCATTTTAAGAGTATTAGATGTGGTTTAGGGTCATAAGGTATCTCTAACACCAAGTTAAGTCCAAAGAATTTTATCGGCTAAGTTTTCGAATGAGTTCGTATAAGAGTCAACTTCAAACAACCATATCTCCTAGAATATAACAAATTGGGTGTTCAATGACCTATAAAATTACAGCTCTTTGAGTCTTCTTTTCAAATCCACCAAGATTGCATTTGTTGAAGTTCGGAGTAAAACTTTATGATCGTTTTACTGAAGCATATTCGGACTAGACAATTCAGCGAGCTCACCAGCCAATTTGGCGACTCGCCGAATAGTTAGGTGAACCACGACCTAGCTCATCGAATAGTGCTCAAAATCCTTCAGAAACTGTTGGATTAGGCGAGCTAAAACACTATTTGGCGACTCGCTGAATAGGTCGGCAAGGAGCCATCCAGCTCACCGAAATTGCCGACGGAATTTATTAAAAGGTGATTTTTCTCAATCTTTCAACCTAATAATATTTTTATACGTAGAGATACTCTCAAAATCCCAAATTTTCTTTCTCCCAAAGATCAAGAACTTCAAGAAAATTATTTCTCCAATATCGGGATATCTAAAGACTCCAAGTTCAAGATCTCATTCACAAATCCATAGATTGGTTTCTCAACTTCAAGCTTCATGGTTCCAAACCTAACAATTTTATCCAATAACTCCTAATATTCAGGTATATAAGGCTAACACAACATTGGATCGAGTTCTTCCACGTGCCCTTTCATCTTTATTGATTCAAGTTGAGTTGAGTTAGAGTTTTCGAGTTTCTTGAATTGAATTCTTGAGTTATCTATTGTCTTTTGGGTTCCTTGTACATATCTAAAATACGTATCGATGTTGTTCATCGGTTGAATATTTGATTTGGATGCATGTTCATGTCTTCATACACATGAATCCTAATTGAATATTATATTTAACTTTGAGCATTGATTGTACAAGAGTTTGAGTTTTCATATAAGTTGATTTTTTCATTATTTTGAACATGGATATCTTGAGCATAAATGATGGTTTTGAGATAAAGTTTTAATGAGTTGTGATTGATTTTAAAAAATATGTTTCTGAAAGAACTTGATGATTTGAGCTTGAGTCGAGCCCGAGTTGAATTGAAAGAGTCTTTTAGAATTTTAACCATTTTGATCTGATTTCGCTATGCATTATTTTCAGTCAAAATTACATATTTTAAAGAGATTTAAAAGAGTTGAGTATTTAATATTAATGAATGAATTTGATTAAGTTGATTTGAAAGAGTATAATGATTGAGATGAGATTGAGTTTCGATGAGAGTCCAATGAGACTAGTCGAAAGTTTTGATTAAACTGATTTGTTTAAGTTGCATGAGCATTTTGAGTTTTGAGAGTAATATCGAGCACCGAATTGAGCAAGAGTAAAACTCAATAACTACGTACCCAACATATGAGATAATTGGACCGTTAAAGCTGGATATTCCCCATTTTATTGTCTTGAAAAGATAGGACTTGATTGATTGGTGGATCCAGATTGATAGATTTGTCCTTTACCCTGGCAAGTATTGGACGGATGTGGCAACGACGTTGGTTCATTGTGCATCACCTACTTATAGGTGGTGGGATTGTTGTTGGTTAAGAGAGACTCCTAAATTGTGCATGAAAGTATATGACATGTTTCGAACAAGTTGCATATTACTGAGTCCTTCTTAAAGAATTGTTATATTTTATTACTTGTATATCAAACTGAGTTGGGTGAGTTTCATTCTATCTTGAGTTCTTTTGATGTATTATTATTTCATTCTGCCATATTACATACTCGTACATTCTACGTACTGACGTCCATTTGGGCCTGCATCATTTTATGATGTAGGGACAGGTGTTAGAAATCATCAACAGGCATTTCATTGAAGATCTATTTCTTTCCTGATAGTGGTGAGACCTCCTTGCCTTCGGAGGGATCATATTCATTCTTTCCATTGCTTGTGAGTAGTTTTTTTGAGGTAGCCATGAATTTGTCATTGACACCATTTATGTAGTACAGATAGAGGCTTCATAGACTAAATAGTGATAGATTTATTTTGATGTCTTTAACTCTTGATTAGTTTTCTTTCAAACTATGTTTTTGATTTGAATGATGGAGATTGATGATTGAGTTAGCCCACTAAGATTTGTTTTTTCTCTTAAACTAAGTCTATCGCTGAATCAATGAATATATGATCAGGCCAAGTGGTTTGCTTGGGAGCCAGCAATGGCTTCTGAGTGCTGGCCACGCCTAGGGTACCCTCTTGAGGTATGATAAACTTGGTATCAGAGGACAAAGTTCAAATGTCCTAGGAAGTCTATAAAGTCGTGTCTAGTAGAGTCCTTATTATTGGTGTGAAGCGCGCTGCATCCATAATGGGGAGGCTATATGACATTAAGAAGTGTTGACCTTCTTTTGGTATTATATTTCATGCTTCAGAGCTTAGCTCTGTATAATACCTTCTAACTCATGTGTTTACGGGCTGTCATCAGACCATGCCTTCAAAACACACAGTGAGCCAGATAGACGTTGTCAGCACCGTGATTTCCTCGCCAACCATGACTTCATAATCTGGAATAGGGACCAAGGTCCAAAAAGAAGAGCCTGAGCCTGTTACTTTATTTAATGTACACGCTCGATGGGTAGAGAAGGACAAGGAGGATGATAGGGAGGAACCCTAGGGAAATAAGGCTGAATCGATAGGACTTAATCATCATTAACTGAAGCAAGAGAATGAAAATAAGTCTTGCTTTCTCAAAAGGTCCTCGCGTTTATGTCGTCATTAGTGAGGACACCTACGTCTAATAACAAGTATAATCTAAGGCCACATGGTAATTAGAACTTCAAATTCCAAAATTCTCAGTTCAAAAGAAGTGTGGCCCAAGGCTCCAAAGGAAAACTGCCATGCGGTACTTGTGGAAGACTTCATTTGGGAAAGTGTCGAAAGGGCACCAGTGGATGCTAGAAGTGTGGTCAAGGGGGTCACTTTCAGAGAGACTGTCCGAAGTGGGCCAGCAGAGCGCAATCTTCTACTCCAACACGACCAATTCGAGGAAATTAGAGAGGTGTTATTTCTGGTACGAGCGGGGGTACAAACTGTTTGTATGCCATTGTTAGTCTCCAAGGTCAGGAGAACCCACCGATGATATCACTGGTATGTTTCGAATTCTTTCCTATGATAATTATGATTTGTTTGATCCGGGTGCCACATCTTTGTGATGCCCATGAATGAGTTTATCCTGATTGAGTGAGTCGATAGTAATTGTACCATTCCCATCCATCATAGAGATACCATGGTTAATCTGATTTGAGTTGAATATGACTGATTCTGATGTTGTTCTAGGTATGGATCGGTCTTAGGCTTGTTATTACACCATTGATGGTAGAATTTGAAATGTCTAATTTCAGACATTGATCATGCTTATCATAGAGTGGAAAGATAGTAGTATTGATTGTTGTCAAAGGGGGAGATAATGAGCTCCTCCCAATTCTGATAGCGATGTTGATGATAGCAGAATGAGTTGAGTGAGAATAGATGAGAGAGAGTAAATGTTTCTTAATTATGATAGTTGTGTTATACTTGTCTAGTTAAGGATAGAGGTATGCAAGAGGAGAGAGATGAGACCCTGTGATATGCAATAGATAGGTAAGAGTATGTTAGTGTGTCTCTGGTTAGAGCTCATGCAATAATGGAGGTAGAAGTGTTAAAGTAGGCTTAACCATTCTTAAATATGGTTGAGGTGGTTAGAGTGATAGGCTGGAGTGTGTAGTTTTCCTTATGAGAGTGATAGTAGTAGGCTATATTGATGACTGTTGGGTGATGATTGTGAGTGTTTGTGTAAAGTAGTGAGAAGGAGTAGTATTCTCTAAGTAAAAGGTCCCTATGGAGGTATAGAATAAAAACTCGATGGTTAGATTTGTATAAGTATGATCATCTTAGGACTAGCACCTTAAGATTTAGAGTTAGGCTTGAACTGGGTAAGAGGAATATTGATCGGAGCATTCGAGGTTGTAGCTCTTCTCTCATCCCTGGTATGATGTCTTTTAGTGAGTGAGTTCCCTATCTTTGAGTGGGTTGGACTAGACTTAGCTCAATAAGTTATAGAGGAAGTGAAAACCATTCCAGAAAGTGTGAAAAACTGAGGTAGGGGGAAAAGACTTGGAGTTTGAGGTGAATGATTGGATGTACATGAAGGGTGGTTGGTTGAGGCATGTAACTAAAGTTATGTAGCTATAAGGTAGGTGATGGGGTCATAAGTGAAGTCCCTTTTGGATTTTGACTAAAGAGTAGTAAGTATCGTCTAACTTTCATGATAGGAGATAAGACGAAGAGTTTGTTAGTTAGAATGAGTTAGAATACACTTGAACCAATAGAGGAATTTTATGTTGAGGTGTTTTTGTGTTAGTAAAGACATACCCTCTAAGTTTGTCAATTTTTTGAAAAATGATAAAAAGAAAATTATCTCTGTAGTCACTCCAGAAAATACTCTATAATGAACTGGACAATCAATGTATTTCTTACCAACAAAGAAAAAGGTAATAATCTGAATAAGAATTTTTTTTTAAACCAACTTGAAATTCTAGGCAAGAAATCTCTTTCTCTGGATATACACGAAAGAAGTAGTAGATTGTGTAATGATGATACTAAAAAAGAATATCTGCCTAAAATGTATGATCCTTTGTTAAATGGACCATATCAAGAAACAATCAAAAAAGGAGTTTCATCTTCAATCATAAATAATACTTTACTAATAAATTTGAAAGAGAGAGTTAGACTAAATAAAATCCATACTATCTTTCTTCTTAATACTCATTACCAAGAATTTGAACAAAAAGTGTATACAGTCGATAAAAAATTATTATCAATAGACATTGAACCCGTCCTCCTCTTATCAAGACTACATAATGTTGTTGTGAATTATGGTCAATATCGTGTATATAATCTGTGATATCCAGAGAATAGGACCTCATTGGTGCAACAGGGTCTCGTGCGTTGGAACCCATTAGGATATGCGATAGAAAATGGATGATCTATTCTCTTTTTTAAAAAAAAACTTGAAGATTATGTTATGCTTACTCTCAAACTCTTCGTTTACACAGTAGTGATATTATTTATTTCTCTCTTCATCTTTGAATTCCTATTTAATGATCCTGGGCTTAAAGAATATAATAAAAAGCAACCCTTTCATTTTGGGGTGACGGAGGGATCGTTCCCCCTTCATTCGAGCTATTTTTTTCTTGACTTGAAATCAAAATGAGAGCAGGTTTAAAAATATTTATTTTGTTGCTTGAAATTAAAGTTTTTTCTTTAGAAGTTTGTTTGTTAGTATCATTTTGAAATTAATTAGACAACATGCAAAGAGCAAAGGCGCCAATGGCAATATAATTTTATGAGCTTATCTATAACAAGTAACAACAATATTTTATTGTAATTTAATTAGTGCACTCTGATCCCTCGTCAATAATAATAAAAATTTAGGATCTTATCTTTAACAAGAAACAATAACATTTTATTGGAATCTAGTATACTTTGATCCCTCGCATGAAAAGGGTGAAAAGCAAAGCTGCCTGTCACAAACGGTAAACACAAATTTCTTCTGCAAACAAAACAAAAAAAAAAGCATTTTAAAGCAACTAATTTTAGAAGCCTAGTCGTGATGAACAGTAAAAAGAATAATTCAGGACAAATACATAAATGCCCCTACAAATTTTCATCAATTAATTAACTTTTATTTTGATATTTCTTTAACGTTTGTACCTATTGAACACTCTATTTTATTGGGATATAAAATTCAATATATGGATCGTTAATAAGTTTCATTGACTAGAATAGGAGAGCAGTGAATGTACATTTTTAATTTATTTTTAAGACACTAAATATTATCTTACATCGAAGTAAAAATTATTTTATGTTAAAATCAATCTAATTGGATTGGAAGAATATAGATAAATTATATTCATTATGTTAAATGTCGGGATGTTTTGATATAGATCTCCTACGTGTCATTAATATCTCACTGAGTTAGAAAAAACATGGTAAAAATGAAACGAGTTGACCACCGTGTTGCCCTTATCATCTTCATTTTAAAGCAGTAGAGGCTCACTTCAAATCCCAGTACTCTGTCAGAGAGTTTGAATTGCCACAACTTAAATTACTAAAAATTTCCATGGTCACAAACTTTTTCCTAGTTCTGCCGACAAAAATAATTTTGTCAAATTCAAAATAAAACGCATTTAGGTATGAATGTTATCTGAATAGTTCAGGATCTATTTGTTGTAGGTTAATATCGAAAGATCTACCTGTTAAATTAAAAGACGACACGGAAGGCAAATAACATTGAAATCATACTTAGTAACATTACCTTCTTAGGTTTACTATGAAGAATTGCATGTCGTAGTAAGTTAATCATATGCTATAAAAAAAAATTCTAGGAACTAAAGTAAACCTAACTTAAACTCACTTTCAACTAATACTAGGAAGTAAAAGATCCATAATGATCACCAAGTATATAGCATTATTTTCGATAATATAATAATGAAAATTTGAACATTCTTAAATTGCATAATGAAAATTCATAACTCAACCCCACCCCCATCCCCACCCCCACAACCCAACACCCCCTCAAATAATATTTTTTAAATGTATAAGATTTGAATCAAATCTTTTGAGCTTGGCTGAACACGCAACAAACATGCTAGCTTCATTGCAAAAAAATTTTTGGTACGTAAACCATAAAGAAGAAGAAAAATCAAAACAACTAATGTTTGGGCTTGAAAGTTAGTTTTTACAAATCTTGTGAAAAGTTGAGGTTTTGCTTGAGAAATGGGTTCTTAACGCTTGAGTTGTTAAAATTTGAATTTTGGATTTCGAGTCTCAAAATGGAATTCCATCGATGCCATCAGCTTCGAAATGCATAAATTGGTTTAGGAGAGTTGTCAGAATCAGATTTAGAGTTAAAACAAGAATTTTAGGTCCGAAGTTGGAAATTGAGTTAAAATTTGATCCAAGTTTGACTTTGGTCAACATTTGAAGTTTGGGTGCTCAGATTAGATTTCTGATAACTCCAATGATTTTGGGAGGTGATTCTAACGGCAGAAATGACTTCGTTATAATTTTTAGAGGTCCCGAGGGTATTTTGGATATTTCAAGTGCCGCAACTAGTTTAGTTGCAACTTATCAAATTTTGGGTCAAGGAGCCTCGAATTCGAATTCCGATGATTTCTTTGAGTCTGGAACGTCGAATTTAGTAAGGTTGCATATATAATTTGTGTGCACGGGATTTCAAACGAATCCCGAGGGCCTATTCCGTAACTTTGAGACTTGCCAAAGATCTGCTATATGCTGCCTAATATTTCCTTCTCCTCGTTCACAAAGGAGATGCCACGTTCGCAGAGCTTACTGAGTCCCTTCTTCGCATTCGCGGAGGACAGGACGCATTCGCGGAGTGTACTAAATCCCTTCTCCGTGTTTGCGGAGTGTGATCTGCATTCGTAGAGAGATATCTCCGCTATCTCTGAATTTGCAGAGTAAGTTGTCCGCATTCGCGGAGAACAAATGTGGCCTAAATAGTGTTTAGTCGGGGTTTAAGTCATTTTTCACTATTTTTTTAGTTTCCAAGCTTTGGAGAGACAATTTGGAAGGGTTTCTTGTGGGGAAAACATTGGGTAAACTATTCTAACCTAATGTCTTGATTACCCATTACTTATTTGGATTTTTAGACATGAAATTGATGATTTTGAGTTGGAGAAATTGGGGTTTTTCAAGAACCATATAAATTTGGTTTTTTAAGGATTTTCAACTCATTTTAACCCCATTTTTCAAATGGATTTCTCCATTAAATTTCTGATTGAACATCTTCATCTAAAAATAATCAGATTCTGAGTTCAATTTTCGATATGAGATTTTGACCCTTTTATCCTTTTCACCCGAATTTCTTGATTTTAGTGTCAATAGATTTAAAATGTGACTGTGAGTCTATATTTGATTAGATTTTTAGTGACTTGGAGTATTGTCGGAGAGGAAAAGCGATGATTTTGAATTGTTCATGACTTTTTGGCTAAGGCAAGTAGAATTCTAATCTTCGTTAAGTATGTTGAACCTTGTATTTTTCTGTATGAGGGGATTAGGGTGTGTTGGGTCATTAGATTGGATTGAATTATATGATTTGAAGGGTGATAGTGAAAATACAGATAGAGTTAATTGTGTAAGTGTTGTGAACTACTCGACATTGGTCTATTGTGTGATTTTGAATTATATGGTATCTTATGTGAATATTTATCTTGTTTCACTCATTACTTGTGCATATATTATATCTGTGATGGCTGAGAAATGGTATGAGTGAGGTACTAGATATTTGGACTGAGGTTTCTATCAGTCGAGGTGATTTGCCGAGGTTTTTTTCAGGGATCGAGGTCTCTTTTGGCGGATATTATGGCCGAGGTCTCTACCGGCCGATATTATGGTTGAGGTCTCTTCCGACAGATATTATAGACATGGTCTATATGAGGTCCCCATGGGTTCCAATCTGAGGTGATTAGCGGATGTGTATCGTAGAACTGACATGCATCATGATAACTAACATTGCATTTGCATCTATTTTATTTTGTGATTGATTATGATTTGAGATTTTCTGTATTTACCGGTGAGAATGTACTTATACTTTATATTGTGGACTATCAAGTATTCTAGTACAATTATGATATAAAATATATAGATTGGGCTGTCTGAGTGCATGTGTATGGTTATGGTGAATTGTGGTCGGGATGTCAGGAGTTCCTGTGTTCCACATTACTTTACTTAGGGTTTAGTTTCCATTTTGCTGAGTACCGTGTTATTGGTTCTCACCCCTTACTTCTATATTTATGTAGGATATGAGCCCGACACCTCTTGCTCTTAGTATCCCTTGATTATGCCGAGCTTCTAGACGCTTGAGAGATAGCAGCTTGTCATCTACGGTAGACTCTTGTCGTCTATTTACTATATGCTTTGTTCTACTTAGAAACTGAGACATATATAATTGTATATTTTCCATTTCTATTGAAATAATAGCTTGTACATGTGACACTAAATCTTGGGTAGTTTAGATCACACCTGAATCCGGATCATGACAAATTAGTATCAGAGCTCTAGGTTTATAGGTCTCACATGTGTACAAGCCCAGTCTAGTAGAGCCTTGAGGATCGGTGTAGAGACATCCATTATTATCTTCTAGGGGCTATGAAGATTGTTAGGAAATTATCTTTTACTTCTTTCATTTTCATCGTGCGTGGATTTTTGTATAAGTGCTGAGTTATCGCGTGTTCTTTCTGCAGATGGCTTGGACTAGATTATCAGCTTCTACTGGATGAGGAGAGCTAGCCCCCAAGGTTGTTACTCAGACCGCAACTCGTATTAGAGGTTGAGGCAAGGCCAGAAGCTGAGGTAAGGGCCGAGGCCGAGGAGCGGTACTAGCCTGGTATTATGAGAAAGGACTTTCCCCTAAGTTGGCGATAGAGGCTAAAAGGGAGAAGGTTCCTCCTGAGTATGCGGCAACACCATTACTACAGGACACTTTATTGAGGATGTTGGGCATTCTTGATACTATGGCATAGACTGGTAGTGCACCGGGCACACGTGGTACATCATAGACCCGAGTGAGGGTCCAGGTCCTAGATCAACAGTAGACTCCTGAGGCTCAGATATAGGAGGGACAACCGCTAGTAGTCCCTTTAAATAAGGTTCCTCTAGCTCCAATAGTCGAGGTTCAAGACACACCAATAGCTGCAAGGCCGAGAATGAGAAGTGTCGTTATGAAAAGTTCTAGAAGATGGATGCACCTCAATTCCAGGGTAGACTGAGGATGGATATGAGTTCTTGACCACTTGTAGGGAGTTGCTTGAGTCAGTTGGTTTGGCTGAGTCCCATGGTGTTCAATATGTTACTCTTCAACTTCGTGGGCTTGCCAGAGAGTGGTGGAGGACATATTATGGATGTTTACCTATTGGATATCATTCAGTGACTTGGGAGTTGTTGACCAGTGCTTTTTATGATCGTTTCATCCCTTGGAGTGTGAGGGATATCGACTAAGGCAAGATGGGATATCCGTTTTTGAGTACGAGGTTCTCTTTTGTCAGCTAGATAGACATGCCATCGTTATCATCCCCGATGAGACCGAGAGAGTTCGATGTTTTGTAATGGGTTTGACTTATTCTATCAGGCAGTTAGTATTCTGGGTATCTAGAGATAGAGCCTCTTTTCAGTCGGTGGTTAGTACCGCTAAGGAGGTAGATTTGATGGAGAAGGAGGAGTTTAGGGCCCCCAAGAGGGCTTGTGCTTCTGGACACTTTTTGGGTGCCTCATCTGGAGGTAGAGGTTCTTACAGAAGAGGTGGTTCCTTTTAGCGCAGAGGGCCGATTCATGCCTGTATGCTAGCATCTAAGAGAGGACAGGGTTATCGTAGTTCATACAGTTTGGGTCAGGGTTCATTCGATTCACTGCATAGGCCTATGGGTCGAGGTGGTTATAATATTCCTCCTATTTCTCTACATCAGCTATCTATTCTGAGGTCATGTTTTGGGTATGGATCCCCAGACCATATGGTTCGAAATTACCCCATGCAGACTCATGCTGGTCCACACCATACTTACACAGTAGTGCTAGTCTGGGGTCTGCGCTACCAGCCAAAAGTTCAGCCCCACAGACTCAGGGTCGTGATAGGGGTCAGCTAGATAGATGTGGTTATACTGGAGGTAGGGGAGCGGGTGATGCCTTAGCACAACAAGGTGGTACAGGAGTTTCCTAGACAAGTGGTAGACGGGGAGCTCATTGTTATGCTTTTCTAGGTAAATTCGAGGTTGAGGCCTCCAATTCATTCATCACAGGTATTGTTCTGATTTGTCATAGCTCTACATCTGTATTATTTGATCCTACTACCACTTAATCATATGTGTCAACATATTTTTTTTCTGGGAATTTTAGACTATTCGATAATTATAGTTAATTAGTTGACGGGTGATTAATAGATAATTAATTAGTTAGTGGGCTAAATTGATAATTTATTTAACACCCTATACCACTTGGTTCATGTATAAGAATTATTAGAGTTAAATAGGGTTGACATTATTTTGAGTTCCGAAAGAAGAAAAAAAAGGTCACATAACCTTCATCTCCACGACGAAGAAAAAGCAGCGCGTATAAGGGATAAACTAGCCTCTCAGGTAAACCACCAAAAATATTCTATGAATTGTATATATAGATATATGTCATATTATGTCATCATCAGTAGTTGTTGGATGTGAAAGTGAGAAAGCAAAACAACAAATTAATTGTAAACCTACAACTGGCACTTGCAGATGTCGATTATTTATTTGGTTAGATTATATTTATTTGGAAGCCCAACGAAAGGGGGAGACTCAAGTACCAGAGTGATTACTTGATTATTTGAGGCAAGTGAACTTCTAAATCTTGGTTTAAGCTTGTAGATGCTAGTATTTCCTTGTTATGTGCGTTGGAGAGTAATTGGTATTGGACTGAGTTATTGACTGTATGATTGACCTAAAAATATAGAAATGAGGGGTAAAAATGGAAATCTAATAATGTGTATTGGCGTGATTGATGTTATGAGATTATTGACTTATCTTGGATATGTGAAATAACCATATTGATATGAGATGTGAAACTTATTGCTGATATTATGCTATTATCATAAATTTTATGAGAACATGAATTGATTGCATTGGTTCTGATATACTGTTCTAATACTGGAAATGATATGAAATAAAAATGGGATGGGTCACACGCTTCATAGAAGGTCTTGTAAAACAAAGGGGTCGGGCCACACGCTCTATAGCAGGATATGTATATTGAGGGGACGGGCCACATGCTCCGTGGCAGGTTACATGGACAAGAATGTTTCCCATGGGTTTCAAGCTGTGATTCAGTGAATGTGTATCGATAGGACTGACATCATCATTTTATTGCATTGCATTGCATCACATATTTTTGGATATTTGTTAATTTATGTTTTCCCCTTATTGCTATGTATATGTTAAACTTGACTTGATATAATTTACTTGATGATACTATTGATAAGTATTCATGGAATGTATTATCATTATTGTAGAAAGTGTAGAGTTTGGCTGGTTTTTTGCAGGTTGTAGTTAAAGAAGTTCGGTTGGGATGACATGAGTACTTGTATCTATTGAGATTTGCTTAGTTTTAGTTGTACAATTGCTGAGTACCATGTTGTTTGGTATTCACCCTTGCTTCTATACTTATGTAGGTTGTGATCTCAGACCTGCTTGATCTCCTAATATGTTCTACCATAGCCGAGACTATCATTTCGAGTGTTGAGGTAGCTATTACATCCATCTAGCGGACACCTCTTACTCTTTTATTATGATTTATTTCTATTCTAGAGACAAAGACATTGTGACTGTATTTCCTTTTATATTTTGATAATGTATTAGTGGCTTGTACACGTGACAATCATTCTTGGAGGATTTTAAAATTATTTACTTATTTTTGACTAAGTTAAACCTTGCTTTAGCTCATTTACTTCGCATTTACTTTCAATTGGGTTTTAGGATGACTTGTCTCATTGGGTTGAGATAAGTGTCATTACACTCAAATTTGGGTCGTGATAAAATAGTATCAGAGCCTCAGATTCATAGGTCTTACGTGTATACAAGTCGAGTCTAAGTAGAGTCTTGATGATCAGTATGGAGACGTCTGTACTTATCTTCGAGAGGCTATGAGGACTTTTAGGAAATTTTCCCTTTTCTTAATTCACTTTTATCATGTGTGGTTACGTGTATTAGTACTGAATTATCGCGTGTCCTTTTTGAATGATGGATAGGACCAGAGCTACGGCTAGAGGTAGAGGAGGGGAGGCACTCCCCGAGGTTGATATTATGACCCCAAATAGGGGTAAAGATAGAGGCCGAGCTAGAGGTCATAGTCGTGGAGTGGCGATAGGTAAAGGCCGTACTTTAGGAGTGACATCAGCTGGAGGTCGTGCTAGAGAGGCTTCTCCTAAGCCACAGTTTAATGCTAGAGAGGAACAGGTCCCTCCAGATCTTGCTACTGTACTATTGCTTCAGGCCACTTTAACGCGAGTATTGGATGTGCTCAAAGGATTTAATTAAAGTATAGGCGTGATAGGTACACCCGAGGGTTTTCATACTAGAGTAAAGGTTTAGATACCAGGGCAGCATCAGATTTCAATTGTTTAGGGTCCAGTGGGCCAACCACATGTAGGCCCTAGAGCTGATAAGGGTGGAGTACAGGTAGGGGTAGCTTAGGGTGCACCTGTAGTCATGTTGACTGACGACGAGCAATGCTAATATGAGAGTTTCCAAAAAATAGACCACCGCAGTATTAGGGTGGGAAGACTGAGGATGCATACGAGTTCTTGACCATGTGTCGAGAGTTTTTGGAGACATTACGGTTAGCTGAGAGTCACGGAGTTTGTTAGACTACACTCTAGTTGTGTGGGCCATCCAGAGAGTGGTAGAGAGTTGGGTCACACTAGGTGACTTGGGATGAGTTTGCTAGTACCTTTCATGACCGTTTCATCCCTTGGAGTGTGAGGGAAGAGAGCTAATTACGATTCGAGAGTTTGAGGAAGGAGGTTCTTATAGTTGTTGAGTATGAGAATCGTTTCTACCAGTTGTCTAGACATGCCATCATTATCCTTCTTGATAAGACAAAGCAAATTCGTAGATTCGTATGAGGACTGAATTATTTCGTTCGTACAGTGTTTTGACCCACCCGTATGGGTTCTTCCTTTTGGTCCATCATGGATGCCGACAAGAAGGCAGAGCTAATGGAGAGAGGGAGGAGTTCAGGGACTCTAAGAAGGCCCATGCTTCTGGTTAGTTTTTGGGTATCTTATCTGGAGGTAGATGCTCCTATAGAGGAGGTGGTTCTTTTCAGCATAAAAGACCAGTTCATGCATCTATACCAGCTTTTGAGTATGGTCAGACACCTCATAGGTCCTATAGTATAGGTCAGAGTTATCAGGGGTCACAACAGAGGCCGGAGAACCAAGGTGGTTATACAGGTTCCTCAGGTTCATCACAGAGGTTTTTGCACAGGAGAGCATATTATAGTTGTGGAGATCCAGATCATCTTTCATGGCAGTGTACATCTTAGGGTCGAGTAGGAACCCAACCTAGTTCTTCTATTTCAGTTAGAGGACCAGCTCCGCCGGTCAGAGGTCGAGGTAGAGTCTAGACTAGTAGAGGAGGTCACACTCCTTGTAAGGGTACTGGTGGTGCTATAATCCCTCAGGAAGGAGGTAGAGGTGTTTTATAGGCTGGAGGTGGTAGGGGAGCTCAGTGTTATACTTTTTTGGAGAGACCCGAGGCTGAGGCTTCTGACACAGTTATCACAAGTATCGTCCCAGTCTGCCATCGACCTTCATCTGTGTTATTTGATCCAGGGTCTACATTTTCTTATGTGTCTGCCTATTTTTCATCTGGCTTTGATTTGACATATAATCGTATGCCCGTTCTTATTCATGTTTCTACACCCGTAGGTGAGCCCTTAGTAGTGGATCAAGTTCCTTGGATGGGTATGATACATGGGTAGATATAATTATTTTAGGGATGGTAGATTTTGATGTGATATTGGGTATGGATTGGCTTTCTACCTATTGTGTTATTCTTGATTAATATGCTAAGACTATTACCTTAGCGATACCAGGTGCCCCGATGATTGAGTGGAAGAGTACTAATGGTTCCTATCCTAGTAAGGTTATCTCATGTATTTGTGCTCAGAGATTGATTGATAGAGGGTGTATGTCTTATTTGGCCTTTATTCGGGATACCTGTACTGAGTCACCTCCTATGGAGACTATTCTAGTGGTTAAGGAGTTTTCTAATATATTTCTTACTAATCTTCCTGGTATTTCTTCGGATAGGGAAATTGATTTTGTTATTTACTTAGAGCCTGGAACTAAACCCATTTCTATTCCTCTATATTGCATGGCTCAAGCTGAGTTGAAAGATTAGTTGCAAGACTTGTTGAGTGAGGGGTTTATTCGCCCTAGTGTGTCGCCTTGGGGTGCACTAGTTCTGTTTTTAAGGAAGAAAGATAGGACTATGAGGATGTGTATTGATTATAGGTAGTTGAACAAGGTAACTATTAAGAACACGTATCCTCTTTCTCATAATGTTGATTTATTTGATCATCTTTAGGTAGGTGCATTATTTTCTAAAATAGACTTGAGGTTCGGTTATCATCAGTTGAAGATTAGGGCATCAGATATCCCTAAGACAGCTTTTCAAACTCGTTATGGCCACTATGAGTTCTTGGTTATATCATTTGGGTTGATCAATGCCCCGCAATATTTATGGAGTTGATGAACGGGGTGTTTAGCCAGTACTTAGATTCTTTTGTGATAGTATTCATTGATGACATCTTGGTTTATTCCAAGACTGAGGCAGATCATGTCCGTTATTTGAGGTTGGTACTTCAGAAGTTAAGGGAAGAAAAGTTGTATGCAATGTTTTCCAAGTGTGAGTTTTGGCTTGATTTTGTGACATTCTTAGGACACATGGTGTCTAAGGAAGGGATTAGAGTGGATCTGGCTAAGATTGAGGCAGTTAGAGGTTGGGCAAGGCCTACTTCTCCTATTGAGATTCGTATTTTTATGGGTTTGGCCGGTTACTAGAGATGGTTTGTGCAGAGCTTCTCCACTATTGCAGCTCTATTGAGTCAGAAGAGCATAGATTTTTACTGGCCCGACGAGTGTGAGGTGAGCTTCCAAAAGGTCAAGACTTTGTTGACTTTGGCTCCTGTTTTGATGCTACCCGAGGTGGGTGTGGGATTTACTTTATACTGTGATGCTTTTAGTGTTGGTTTAGGCGGTGTGTTGATGCAATAGGAGAAAGAGATTGCCTATGCTTTGAGACAGTTGAAGGCCCATGAGAAAAACTATCCTACTCATGATTTGAAGTAAGTGGTCGTGGTCTTCGTGCTTAAGTTGTGGCGTCATTACTTATACGGTGTGCACTACAAGATCTTCACCGATCATAGGAGTCTTCAGTATATATTCAGTCAGAGGGATCTGAACTTGAGGCAATGTAGATGGCTTGAGTTACTGAAGGACTATGATAAGACAATCTTGTATCACCCGAAAAAAATCCAATATGGTGGCAGACTCCTTGGGTAAGAAGTCTTCTAGTATGTGGAGTCTTGTCATAATCCGAATTAAGGAGCGACCATTAGCTAGAGATGTTCAAAGGCTGGCTAATAGCCTTGTCCGATTGTAGATTTCAAAGGATGGTAGTGTTCTTGCCTTTGTGGAGGCATGTTCTTCCTTGGCTAAGCAGATTCGGAAGAGGCTGTTTAAGGATGAGAAGTCATGTATCATTCTAGAAAAGGTATTGAGAGGTGAATCTAAGAAGGCGGTATTTGATTCAGAAGGTATATTGAGGATTGGCGGCAGAATTTGTTTGCCTAAGGTGGGTGACTTAACTAGACTTATTTTGGAAGAGGCTTATTGTATGAGGTATTCTATCCATCTAGGAAGAGCCAAGATGTATCATGATCTGAGCCAATACTATTGGTGGTGTGGGATAAAGAAGGACATTGCAGAATTTGTGTCTAAGTATTTGACTTGCCAACAGGTAAACTATGAGCACCAGCGGCCTGGGGTATGAGTTAGAGGATGCCTATTACCACTTGGAAGTGGGAAATGATCACTATGGACTTCGTTATGGATTTACCTCCCACCTTGGGTGGTTATGATTCTATATGGGTGTTTGTTGACAGACTAACCAATTTCGCCCATTTTATTCAAGTTAAGGTGAGGTACACAATGGATAAACTAGCCCAGTTATATAGTAGTCAGATCATTCGGCTTCATGATGTCCCAGTATCCATTGTTTCATATCCAAGTTTAGTATTTACTTCAAACTTTTGGTAGGCATTATAACATGGTTTGGGCACTAGATTTGATATAAGTACAACTTTTAAGCCACAGACCGATGGTCAGTTCGAGCGGACGATTCAAGTATTGGAGGATATGGTCCGAGCTTGTGTTATTGATTTTGGTGCTAGATGGAATCAACACTTGCCCCTAGCAGAGTTTGCCTACAACAATTGTTATCACTCCAGTATACAAATGGCCCCATTTGAGGCTTTGTATGGTAGGCGGTGTTGATCTCCTATTGGGTGGTTTGACTTAGCTGAAATTGACTCTTTAAACACAAACTTTCTTAGAGATGCTATGGAGCAGGTTCGTATGATTCAGGGTAGACTCTTGACAGCCCATAGTAGGCAGAAGAGTTAAGCAGATCGGAGAGTTCGACCATCAAATTTCATGGAGGGTTATCATGTTTGGCTTTGAGTATCGCCCATGAAGGGCGTGATTCGATTCGGAAGGAAGGACAAGCTCAGCCCTTGATTCATTGACCCATTTGAGATTTTGGCGCGAGTTGGAGAGGTGGCTTATAGATTGGTCTTACCACCTAGGTTATCAGCTGTGCATAACACATTTCATGTTTCCATGTCCGAAAGTATGTTCCGGATGAGTCTCATGTGTTATCACTCGATTAAGTGGAGTTGGGTCTAGACCTGACATTTGGGGAGGAGCCTATATCTATTCTAGATAGGCAGAGACACAAGCTTAGAACCAAGGGGATAGATTTAGTGAAGGTACAATGGAAGCATTGTTCAGTTGGAGAGGTGACTTGGGAGACGGAGTCCGACATGAGTACTAGATATCCTTAGCTTTTGAAGCTTCAGGTATTTTCTTCTACTTTGTGTTTGAGGACGAACATGATTTTTAGTGTTGGATAATGTAATGACCCGTTAGGTCATTTTGAGAAATAGTCATCTTTCCTTCATAAAAGACTCCTTCCGTACATTTAAATTGAGAATTTTGGACTATTCAATAATTATGGTTAATTAGTTAATGTGTGATTTTTAGATAAATAATTAGTTGGTGGGCTAAATTGATAATTTATTTAATATCTTATACCACTTGGTCCATATATAAAAATTATTAGATTTAAATAGGGTTGACATTATTTTGAGTTCTGAAAGAAAAAAAAGAAAAGGGCACACAACCTTCATCTCCACGACGAAGAGAAAGCAACACGTATAAGGAAAAAACTAACCTCTCAGGTAAACCACCAAAAATATTCTATGAATTGTATATATAGATATATTTCATATTGTGTCATCATCAATAGTTGTTGGATGTGAAAGTGAGAAATCAAAGGGGCAAATTAATTGTAGATCTGCAACTGGCACTTGTAGATGCCGATTTTTTAACTTGAGAAATACATGGTTTTGGGTGACCATCATTTCTAATAATGGCTAATGATTGCCTCAATCATTAGGGTTAGTGTATAATGTTTTATGGTGGGTTATCTTCGAACATTGAGTGTAACTCATTTTTAATTTAAAATTTTTTCATGGCTATTCAATTATGATTTAAGTTTTGATAATTGGTATATGTAATTAAATATTAAATATATTTTATTATATGAATGTCATTAGGTGTTACTTGGAGGAATTAAGACTTAACTCTAGGCTTTAAATTTGGGGAAATATATATATATATATATATATATATATATATATATATATATATATATTAATTTATTAACATCAAGATTAGGAACTTGATTATAGTAATATGTGTGAGGTTAGTTTCAAAATCTTATTATAATTATTTATTTGGTTAGATTGCATTGATTTGGAAGCCCAACGAAAGGGGGAGACTCAAGTACCAGAGTGATTACTTGATTATTTGAAGCAAGTGAACTTCTATACCTCGGTTTAAGCTTGTAGATGCTAGTATTTCCTTGTTATATGTGTTGGAGAGTAATGGATATTGGACTGAGTTATTGACTGTATGATTGACCTTAAAAATTGAGATGAGAGGTATAAAATGACAATCTAATGACGTGTATTGATGTGATTGATGTAATAAGATTATTGACTTATCTTGGATATGTGAAATAACCATATTAATATGAGATGTGAATTTTATTGTTGATATCATGCTACTATCATGAATTTTATGAGTATATGAATTGATTGCATTGGTTCTAATATATTGTTCTGAGACTTGAAATGATATAAAATAAAAAATAGATGGACCGCACGCTCCGTGGAAGGTCTTGTGAAACAAAAGGGTCAGGTCACACGCTTTGTGGCAGGTATTATAAAACAAAAGGGTCGGGCCACATGCTTCATGGAAAGATATATATATTGAGGGGATGGGCCACACAATATAATTAATAAGACCAGCTGAACTAAGACTAAGTCGATATTCTATAGCGACTGCCCGACCTCCGAGGCAGGTTACATGGATAGAAATGTCCTCTATGGATTTCGTACTGTGATTCAGCGGATGTGTACCGATAGGACAGACATGCATCATTTCATTGCATTGCATCACATATTTTTGGATATTTGTGAATTCGCGTTTACCCCTTATTGTTATGTATATGTTGAACTTGACTTGATATGATTCACTTTATGAGACTATTGATGAGTATTCATGGACTGTATTATTATTATTATTGTACAAAGTGTAGAATTGGGCTGGTTTTATGCAGGTTGTAGTTATGAAGGTTTAGTTGGGATGACAAGAGTACTTGTATCTATTGAGCTTTTCTTAGTTTTAGTTGTACACTTGTTGAGTACCGTATTGTTTGGTATTCACCCTTGCTTCTATACTTATGTAGGTTGTGAGCCCGGACCTGCTTAATCTCCTAGTGTTTCCTACCATACTCGAGGCTATCATTTTGAGTGTTGAGGTAGTTGTTATATCCATCTAGCGGACACCTCTTACTCTTTTATTATGTTTTAGTCTTATTCTAGAGATAAAGACATTGTGACTGTATTTCCTTTCATATTGCGATAATGTATTAGTGGCTTGTCCACGTGACAACCAGTCTTGGGGGATTTTGAAATTATTTACTTGCTTTTGACTAAGTTAAACCTTGCTTTATCTCATTTACTTCTCTATTTACTTTCCGTTGGGTTTTAGGCTGACTTATCTCAGTGGGTTGAGATGAATGCTATCACACCCGAATTCAGGCCGTGACATGATCGTATGCTCGTGCCCATGCATATTTCTACCCTAGTAGGAGAACCCTAGTAGTGGATCGGGTGTACCGATCTTGTCTTGTGTCTTTGGCGAGTTATGAGATGTGGGTAGACATGATTATCCTTGATATGATAGACTTTGATGTTATTTTGGGTATGGATTGGCTATCTCCTTATCGTGCTATTCTTGGTTGTTATGCTAAGACGGTGACATTAGCTATGCCTATTATGCCACGGATAGAGTGGAAGGGTTCGAGTGGTTCCTATCCTAGTAGGGTTATTTCTTGTATTAAGGCCCAACTTTTGCATATTTGGCATTTATATGTGATACTGATGTTGATCCACCTTTTATGTAGTCTATTCCTGTAGTTCAAGAGTTTGTGGAGGTATTCCCTACTGATCTTTCAGGGGTTCACCGGCAGGGATATTGACTTTTCATTTGACCTCGAGCTGGGAACCAAGCCTATTTCTATTTCTCTTTATCGTATGGCTCCAGCTGAGTTGAAGGAGCTAAAGGAGAAGCTTCAAGATCTGTTGAGTAAGGGGTTTATTTTCCCTAGTGTTTTGTCTTGGGGTGCCCCAATGTTATTTGTGAAGAAGAAGGACGGGTCTATGAGGATGTGTATTAATTATAGACAGTTGAACAAGATGACTGTCAAGAACAAGTACCCTCTTCCCTATATAGATGATTTATTTGATCAGCTCCAAGGAGAGACCTTATTCTCTAAGTTCGATTTGAGATCTAGGTATCATCAGTTGAGGATTCGGCATTTAGATATTCCTAAGACAGCCTTCCGGACCATATATGGCCACTATGAGTTTCTTATTATGTCTTTCGGGCTGACTAACGCCCCAAAAACATTTATGGAGTTGATGAATGGGGTATTTCATCTATATCTGGACTTATTTGTGATTGTCTTCATTGATGATATCTTGGTTTACTCCAAAACTAAGGCAGATCATGTGCAACACTTGAGGATTGTGCTCTAGAGTCTTAGAAAGGAGAAACTTTATGCCAAGTTCTCCAAGTGTAAGTTTTGATTGAGTTCGGTGGCGTTCATGTGGTGTCTAAAGAGGGCATTAGAGTCAATCCTGCTAAGATCGAGGCAGTCTGAGGATGGACTAAGCCCACTTCAGCTACAAAGATTTGCACTTTTATGGGTTTAGCAGGGTTTTATCGCCCTTTTGTTCAGGGCTTCTCTACAATAGCATCTCCATTGACCAGGATCACTCAGAAGAATGTGATATTTCATTGGTCGGATGAATATGAGGAGAGCTTTCAAAAGCTCAAGGTATTATTAACTACTGCTCCTATGTTGACCTTGCTTTAAAAGGGTGTTGATTTCACCGTGTATTGTGATGCATCGGGAGTAGGCTTAGGTAAAGTGTTGATGCAAAAGGGGAAGGTGATCGCCTATGCTTTGAAGTAATTAAAGACTCATGAAAAGAACTATCCAACCCATGATTTAAAGTTGGAGGCGATCATCTTTGTTTTGAAGTTATGGCGGCATTATTTGTATGGAGTGCATTGTGAGATATTCACCAATCACCAGAGTCTACAGTACATCTTTAGACAGCAGGACTTGAATTTGAGGGAAAGGAGGTGGGTTTAGCTTCTGAAAGATTATGACTTGACTATTCTATATCACCTTGGGAAGGACAATGTGGTGGCCGATGCATTGAGTAGTAAGACTTCTACCATGGGAAGTCTTGCACCTTTCGAGTTGAAAAGCGACCCTTGGCTAGAGATGTTTAGGGATTGGCCAATAAGTTGGTGAGATTACAGCTTTCTAATGAGGGCTGAGTGTTTGCTTTCATAGAGGCCCGCTCTTTTTTGATGGATCATATTCGAGAGAGGAACTTTGAGGATAAGAAGTTGTGCCTCATTCAAGATAAGGTGACAAAAGATGAAATTAAGGAAGCAATGCTTGATTCAAAGGGTGTTTTAAGGATTGGGAGTCGCATTTGTGTTCCTAAGGTGGGTGAGTTGGTCAGATTGTTACTTGAAGAGGCCTATTGCACTCGATATTTTATTCATCCGGAGGCAGCAAAGATGTACCATGACTTGAGTCAGCACTATTAGTGGTGTGGTATGAAGAAGGACATCACCGAGTTTGTGTCCAAATGTTTGACATGTCAATAGGTTAAGTGTGAGCACCAGAGGCTCAAGGGTGAGTTTCAAAGGATGCCCATTCCCATTTGGATGTGGAAGAGGATCATGATGGATTTTATGGTAGGTTTGCCCACTATCATGGGAGGTTTTGATTCCATTTGGGTTGTGGTCGAACGATTGACCAAATTGGCTCATTTCATTCCAATTAAGGTTAGTTTCACAACGGATAGGTTAACTCAACTCTATATTAGCCAGATTGTTAGGCTTCATGGAGTCCCTATTTTCATCATACCAGATCGAGGCTCATTATTCATATCTCACTTCTAGAAGGCCGTGCAGTATGGATTGGGTACCCGATTAGATTTGAATACCGCATTCCACCCTCAGACAAATGGACAGTCTGAGAGGACTATACAAGTGCTTGAGGATATGTTACGGGCATGTGTGATTGATTGCAGTGCTCGGTGGGATCAGCACTTGCCCCTGGCGGAGTTCGCTTATAAAAACAATTATCATTCTAGCATCCAGACGACAACTTTTGAGGCTTTTTATGGCCAGAGAGGCAGATAGCCCTTTTAATGGTTTGATTCTGTGGCGGTAGATATCCTAGACACCAATTTGCTTTGAGATGCCATGGAGCTAGTTTGCCCGATTCAGGGTAGGTTGTTGATAGCTCAGAGTCGCCAGAAGAGCTATGATGATAGGTGGGTTAGGCCTTTGGTGTTCATGGTTGGTGACCAGGTATGGTTGAGGGTCTCGCCCTTGAAGGGTTTCATGAGGTTCGAGAAAAAAGGCAAGCTCAGCCTTAGGTTTATTGGCCTTTTTGAGATCTTAGATCGAGTGGGAGAGGTAGCTTACAGACTTGCCTTGCCACCTAGTCTATCCTTTGTACATTCATTATTTCATGTCTCGATGCTATGGCGCTTTATTCCAGATGAGTCTCATGTGATTTTCCATACTTCGATAGAGTTGAGGCAATATTTGATATATGAGGAGGAGCCCATGGATATTTTGGATAGGAAGGTGAGGAAGTTCAAAACTAAGAAGATAACTTCGGTGAAGGTCTAGTAGCGACATTGATCCATGGGGGAGGCTACATGGGAGCTAGAGTCAGACATGCGGGCTCGTTACCCTTATTTTTTTTCAGACTTCAGGTATGTCCCTTGCTTTATGTTCGAGTACAAACATAGTTTTTAGTAGTGGATGATGTAATGATTCTGAAGGTCATTTTTGACATTTTTGATAAAATTACCATTTTAACCCTTCCATTAGTTTTTTGTCACTTTTGTTTGAGTTTGAAAATTAGTTTTTGGAAATCTTGTGAAAACATTGAGGTTTTGCTTGAGAAATGGGTTCAAAAGGCTTAAGTTGTCAAAATTTGAGTTTCGGATTCGTTCAGAGTTTCGAGTCTCAGAATGGAATTTTATCAATTTCATCAGCTCTGGAATACCGAAATTGGTCCAGCAGAGTTGTTGGAATCAAATTTAAAGTTAAAACGAAGATTTTAGGTCAAAAGTTGGAAATTGAGTTAAAGATTGATCCAAGTTTGACTTTGGTCAAAATTTGAGGTTCAAGTGCTCAGATTGGATTTCTGATGGCTCCAATGGTTTCGGGAGGTGATTTTAACGCTAGAAATGTCTTAGTTTTAATTTTAGAGGTCTTAAGGGTATTTTGGGTATTTCAAGTGTCGAAACTAGTTTAGTTGTGACTTATTAGATTCCTAGTCAAGGAGGCCTCAAATTAGAATTCCAATTATTCTATTGAGTCTGGAACGTCGAATTTAGTGGGATTGCATATATGATTTGTGTGCACAGGATTTTGAACGAATTCTGAGGGTTTATTCCTTGACTTTGAGACTTGCCAAAGATCTGCTATCTGTTGCTTGATATTTCCTTCTCCGTATTGGAGGAGGAGATGCTGCATTCGCGGAGCTTACTAATTCCCTTCTACGCGTTCACGGAGGACAGGTCACCTTCGTAGAGTGTACCTAATCCCTTCTTCGCGTTCACGGAGGGTGATCCGCGTTCATGGAGAGTTATCTCCGCTATCTTTGAATTCGCAGAGTAAGTTATCTGCATTCGCGGAGAACAAATATGGCCTAAACAGTGTTTAGTCGGAGTTTAAGCCATTTCCATCATTTTTGAGTTTCCAAGCTTTGGAGAGGTAGTTTTGTAACTTCCCCTAAAAACATTGTATATGATATTTCAATTCTCGTCTAAAAATGATACAACTTCTGTATTTTGGGCATAACTTTTTATAGGTTTTTCCAAATTGGGTGATTCAAATTTATGGGTAACCACAAGATCTTTACCTACAACTCTTGTGAAGACCATATTTTAAGTTTCGGAGGTTAAGTAGGTCAAATAAATTAATTGTTGTAAGACAGAATGCTGTGATGGAAAGGAGTATTTATAGAAGAAAAAACATATCTTACTGTAGGATTATCCAAATTGGTTGATTCTTGAACGACATAAAACTAGACTTCTATATCTACAATTCTTATGAAGACACCAAATCCTAATAAGGAATTTATCCTATTCAAACGCAGCTCCGAAAAGAAGTATTCTGTCAAAAATAACTCATTTCACCTACCATGGAAAGATCTAGATACATTTGACATCACTCATGACATAAATTGTCCTCCATTTAACATCATCCATGACATAAATATATTCTATTAAATTTTCAGATTTTTCTTTATAATTATTTTATTTATTATTAGGTCTCTCTTTCTCACCTATAAATACTCACCTTATTTCCTCATTTTATTCATCAAGCTTTCTCAAGCAAGTCTCCTCTCTATACACTTCTTTACATATTCTCAAATATAGTTTTAGTTCTTAGTAGTGAAGAAATACTATTCCAGTGATTCATATACTCCGTGTAGTACACAAAATGTTCCGGCGGGGAGAAAAGTTAGAACTCAAGAGTGTTCATTAAGTCTTTCGGTTCCGACTAAAGCTTCGGATTCCAGGTATGTAAGGCTTCAATGAGAGTATTCCTTCCGCTCTCATGTCTAAATTATTTTGATTATATGAGAAATTATATTTATTTTCTTTAAGCTCTACTTTAAGTTATGTGGTGTTTATCCGTAGGTTCTTCCACCCATGTAGTCCAAAAACTCTTTCAATTAAGTCTCTTAATTTCAAGTAATATTTACTATTATGATTTCCGCTTCTTCATTTATCGTCATTACCTATGAAAGGCTAAACGAATGCTAAGAGGCTTGTTTGAGGTACTTTCGGGTTCCTCATTCGCCATGTCACGTCTAGGCCCTAGGCTTAGGTCGTGACAAACTTGGTATCAGAGCCCGAGGTTTTGAATAATCCTTGGAAGTCCAACATACCGCGTCGAATAGGTTCTTGTTCATGGTTGTGAAGCGCGCCTCAATTATGAATAAGAGACTATGAGGCGTTTAGGAAAATTTTCACTTCTTTCAAATTCATGTCGTGCCGTAGAGTGTCCTAAGCTTTCCTTTAACTAACGAACCATTTTGTGTTCTCTAGATAATGACTCTTGGAAGACCACCTCGAAGAGCAAGGGTTGATGATGAGGACCAAACTCCTCCGATTCCTAATGCCCAACATCATGAGGAGGGGGTAACCCATGCTGAGTTTCGCAGTGTTATTACTTTGTTAGCCCAAGTCGTAGCTAACCAAGAGAATCTAGGTGTTCCTCCTCCCCAAATGCAAAATCCAGCCTCTAGGATTCGGGATTTCCAAAGGATGAATCCACCCGAGTTCGATGGTTCTAAACTAGATGAGGACCCTATGGTGTTCATTAATGAGGTGTATCGGATTGTGGCTATCATGGGTGTGCCACCAAATGAGAAGGCCGAGCTAGTAGCCTATCAACTCAAAGGTGTGGCTCGAGTGTGGTATGAACAATGGGTTGTTGAGAGGGATAAAGAAATAGGGTCGATAGGATGGGAAGAGTTCAAAGGTGCCTTCCTAGACCGCTTCTTCCCATTGGAGCTAAGGGAGGCCAAAATACAAGAGTTCATCAACCTCCGTCAAGGGAGTATGAGCGTGAGGGAGTATGCTCTCAAATTCACTAAGTTGTCCAACTATGCTCCCTTCATGGTCTCCGACCCAAGAGCTAGGATGAGCAAGTTTATTTCCGATGTGTCAAGCTTGGTGTCCAAGGAGTGCAAAACGGCCATGTTGGTCAAGGAGATGGATATCTCTCGGTTAATGAATTATGCAGAACAAATTGAAGAAGAGAAGCTTAGAGAGAGATCAAGGGGGTTCAAAAATGCTAGAGTGGATGGTGGAGGGTTTAACCCTCAAAGGTCCGATTATGGTAACAATGGCAAAGGCCAAGGTGGGCAATGATTTGTGGGACAAGGTTCCACCAATACTCCTCCTCCAAGGTTCAACAAGGACAAGAGTGGTAAACTAGTGATTCCAAGAGAGAATGTTGCTACTCCCGCTTGCAAGAAGTGTGGAAGGACTCACAAAGGGGAATGCTTAGCTAGCTCTAATGCATGCTTTAAGTGTGGCAAGCTGGGACACCATGCTAAGGATTGTAGAGATGGTGGTGGTAGGACTCAAGGCCAAATTGCTCATGGTCAACAAGTCCAAGGAGGTGTCCAACGCACCAACCACTTTTATGCCTTGCATGGGAGACAAGAGGTTGAGGATGCACCCAATGTCATTACCGGTATGTTAAAGGTCTTTTATTTTAATGTGTATGCACTATTAGATTCGGGTGCAAATTTATCTTTTGTTACTCTATTCTTTGCTAATAGATTTGATGTTTTACCTGAAATGTTATCAGAGCCCTATTTGGTGTCTACCCCCGTTGGTGAGTCAGTTATTGCTAGAAAGGTCTATAGGGGTTGCCTTGTGTCTATCTTGTATAAAGTTGTTCCTTGTGATCTCATTGAGCTTGACATGATAGATTTCGATGTCATTCTTGGGATGGATTGGTTACATGCATCTTATGCTTCTATAGATTGTAGAAATCGTTGAGTCAAATTCCAATTTCCAAATGAGCCTGTTATTGAATGGCAGGGTCATGATTCGGTGGTGAAGGGTCAGTTTATTTCTTATCTTAAGGCCCGCAAAATGATTTCTAAGGGATGTATTTACCATATTGTGATGGTTAGGGATGTCAACTCCAAAAGTCCTCCTCTTGAGTCGGTTCCTATAGTCAATGAATTCCCCGATGTCTTTCCCGAAGACCTTCCTGGTGTCCCTCTCGAAAGGGAAGTTGATTTTGGTATCGATCTCCTTCCTAATACCTAACCTATCTCTATTCCTCCTTACCATATGACCCCGGCAGAATTAAAAGAATTGAAGAAACATTTAAAGGACTTGTTAGAGAAGGGGTTCATAAGACCAAGTATTTCGCCATGGGGTGCTCCTGTGTTATTTGTGAGAAAGAAGGATGGATCGCTTCGAATGTGCATAGACTACCATCAATTAAATAAGATGACCATTAAGAACAAGTACCCACTCCCTAGAATAGATGACTTATTTGATCAATTGCAAGGGGCAAGTCACTTCTCCAAGATCGACCTTCGGTCTGGCTATCACCAACTATGGGTGAGGGAGTGTGACATTCCCAAAATGGCCTTTCGAACAAGGTATGGTCACTATGAGTTTGTGGTGATGAGTTTTGGGTTAACGAATGCACCGACGGTGTTTATGGACTTGATGAATAGGGTGTTCAAACCTTACCTTGATACCTTTGTGGTGGTCTTCATTGATGATATTTTAATTTACTCTCAGGGTGAGGAAGAACATAAAAATCACTTGAGAGTTGTGCTTCAAACATTGAGGGATAGGTAATTATTTGCAAAATTTAGTAAGTGTGAATTTTGGTTAAAGGAGGTAGCATTTCTTGGTCACATAGTGTCCGGTGATGGGATCAAGGTTGATCCTAAGAAAATAGAAGCAGTCAAAAATTGGCCTAGACCATTATCTCCTTCAGACATTAGGAGCTTCTTAGGTCTAGCCGGGTACTATAGAAGGTTCGTCAAAGGCTTTTCTTCCATCTCATCTCCTATGACAAAATTGACCCAAAGAAATCCAAATTCATATGGACAGATGAGTGTGAGAAGAGTTTCCAGACCTTAAAAGATCGACTTACCTCTGCTCCTATTTTGACTCTCCCAGAAGGATTAGAGAGGTTTGTAGTTTATTGTGATGCTTCAAAGATTGGTTTAGGTTGTGTCTTAATGCAAAACGGCAAGGTCATAGCCTATGCTTCTAGGCAATTAAAGGTGCATGAGCATAACTACCCTACCCATGACCTTGAATTGGCGGCCGTTGTTTTTGCTCTGAAGATTTGGAGGCATTACCTCTATGGGGTGCATGTGGATGTGTATACTGATCATAAGAGTCTTCAATATGTGTTCACCCAAAAGGACCTTAATCTAAGGCAAAGCAGGTGGCTAGAACTCCTTAAGGACTATGACATGAGTGTGCACTATCATCCGGATAAAGTTAATGTGGTTGCTGATGCACTTAGTAGAGTGTCTATGGGGAGTGTGGCCCATGTGGATGAAAGTAAGAGGGAGTTGGTGAAAGATGTGCACTGATTGGCTAGATTAGGGGTGAATTTGTGGGGTACTAATGATGGGGGTATGGTTGTTCAAAATAGGTCTGAATCCTCTTTGGTGGTGGATGTTAAATCCAAGTAAGATCTTGACCCAAAGTTTATCGAGTTAAAGAAGTTGGTAAAGGAAAAAAAGATAGAGGTCTTTTCCCAAGGGGGAGATGGGGTACTATACTATCAAGGTCGGATATGTTTTCCAAATGTTGATGGCCTAAGGAGTTTGATCATGATGGAGGCTCATAATTCTACATACTCCATTCATCCCGGTTCAACAAAAATGTACCGAGACTTAAAGGAGTTGTATTGGTGGGGTGGCATGAAGAAGGACATAGCAAGGTTTGTGTCCGAATGTACGAATTGCCAACAAGTGAAGGCCGAACATCAAAGGCCGGGTGGCCTAGCCCAAGACATTGAAATCCCAACTTGGAAGTGGGAAGATGTGAATATGGATTTTATAGTGGGTTTGCCTCATATCCGGAAGCGTCATGACTCGATTTGGGTAATTGTTGATAGAATGACTAAGTCATCTCACTTCCTACCGGTTAAAACTTACTATAGTGCCGAAGACTATGCCAAGTTGTATATTCGGGAGTTGGTGAGGTTGCATGGTGTGCCGTTATCCATTATTTCAGATCGTGGTACCCAATTCACTTCTCACTTCTGGAGATCATTTCAAAAAGGCCTCGGTACTAAGGTAAAGTTGAGCACAACATTCCATCCTCAAACGGATGGGCAAGCCAAAAGGACGATTCAAACACTAGAGGATATGTTAAGGGCTTGTGTGTTGGAGTTTAAAGGAAATTGGGATGATCATCTACCTCTCATCGAGTTTGCCTATAATAATAGTTACCACTCAAGTATTGAGATGGCGCCGTTTGAGGCTTTATATGGGAGACGATGTAGATCACCGGTTGGTTGGTTCGAAGTAGGCGAGATGACTTTGTTGGGCCCCGATTTGGTACTTGATGCTCTGGAGAAGGTGAAGATCATTAGAGAAAGGTTGAAGACGGCTCAAAGTCGTCAAAAATCCTATTCTGACACTAGAAGACGGGATCTTGAGTTTAATATGGACGATTGGGTGTATCTGAAGGTTTCACCCATGAAAGGTGTGGTTCGATTTAGTAAGAAAGGGAAATTGAGCCCTAGGTATGTAGGGCCTTATAGAATCGTGAGACGTGTTGGTAAGGTTGCATATGAGTTGGAATTACCATTGGAAATGGCCATGGTTCATCCGATGTTTCACGTGTCTATGTTGAAAAAAAATGTGGGTGATCCTAGTTCATTGTACCTATGAGAGTAGTGAATATTGATGAAAACTTGACCTATGAAGAAGTTCCTGTGGAAATTTTGGACCGGCAGGTTAAGAGATTGAGGAACAAAGAAGTTGCATCTGTTAAAGTCCTTTGGAGGAATCAACAAATAGAAAGTGCAACATGGGAAGCAGAAGCGGATATGATTAAGAGATACCCTCATCTTTTCCCCTCTACCCAAACCTAAGGTATCAAGTTGTCCTTGTTCAATTACTTATCCTTGTACCTCAACTTTTCTTGTCATATGCTTGAAAAATTATAAAATATATTTTAAACGATGTTTTAAATTACACTATTGCATTAATGATGGGTTGTTGGTTTAAACTCTACTCTACTCAAGTTAAGTCTTTCCTCATTCGAGGACGAATGTTCCCAAGGGGGAGATACTTTAACATCCCCTAAAAACGTTGTATACGATATTTCAATTCTCGCCTAAAAATGATACAACCTCTGTATTTTGGGCATACCTTTTTATAGGTTTTTCCATATTTGGTGATTCAAATTTTTGAATAACCACAAGATCTTTACCTACAACTCTTGTGAAGACCATATTTTAAGTTTCGGAGGTTAAGTAGGTCAAATAAATTAATTGTTGTAAGACAGAATGTTGTGACGGAAAAGAGTGTTTATAGAAGAAAAATCATATCTTACTGTAGGATTATCAAAATTGGTTGATTCTTGAACGACATAAAACTAGACTTCTATATCTACAATTCTTATGAAGACACCAAATCCTAATAAGGAATTTATCCTGTTCAAACGTAGCTCCGAAAAGGAGTATTCTGTCAAAGATAACTCATTTCACCTACCATGGAAAGATCTAGATACATTTGACATCACTCATGACATAAATTGTCCTCCATTTAACATCATCCATGACATAAATATATTCTATTAAATTTTTAGATTTTTCTTTATAATTATTTTATTTATTATTAGGTCTCTCTTTCTCACCTATAAATACCCACCTTATTTCCTCATTTTATTCATCAAGCTTTCTCAAGCAAGTCTCCTCTCTATACACTTCTTTACATATTCTCAAATATAGTTTTAGTTCTTAGTAGTGAAGAAATACTATTCCAGTGATTCATATACTCCGTGTAGTACACAAAATGTTCCGGCGGGGAGAAAAGTTAGAACTCAAGAGTGTTCATTAAGTCTTTCGGTTCCGACTAAAGCTTCGGATTCCAGGTATGTAAGGCTTCAATGAGAGTATTCCTTCCGCTCTCATGTCTAAATTATTTTGATTATATGAGAAATTATATTTATTTTCTTTAAGCTCTACTTTAAGTTATGTGGTGTTTATCCATGAGTTCTTCCACCCATGTAGTCCAAAAACTCTTTCAATTAAGTCTCTTGATTTCAAGTAATATTTACTATTATGATTTCCGCTTCTTCATTTATCGTCATTACCTATGAAAGGCTAAAAGAATGCTAAGAGGCTTGTTTGAGGTACTTTCGGGTTCCTCATTCGCCATGTCACGTCTAGGCCCTAGGCTTGGGTCGTGATAAGTTTGGAAGGGGTTTCTTGTTGGAAAAACATTGGGTAAACTATTCTAACCTAATTTCTTGATTACCCATTACTTATTTGGATTTTTAGACATGAAATTGATGATTTTGAGTTGGAGGAATTGGGGTTTTTCAGAACCATATAAATTTGATTTTCTAAGAATTTTCAACTCATTTTAACCCCATTTTTTAAAATGGATTTAACCATTAAATTACTGATTAAATGTCTTCATCTAAAAATAATTAGATTTCGGGTTCAATTTTCGATATGAGATTTTTGACCATTTTATCCTTTTTATCTGAATTTCTTGATTTTAGTGTCAATAGAATCAAAATATGATTGTGAGTCTATAGTTGATTAGATTGTGGTGATTTGGAGTATCGTCAGAGAGTAAAAGCAGTGATTTTAGATTGTTCGTGACTTTTTGGATAAGGCAAGTGGAATTCTAACCTTTGTTAAATATGTTAAACCTTGTATTTTCCTATATGAGGGGATTAGGGTGTGTTGGGTCTTTAGATTGGATTGAATTATATGAGTTGAAGGGTGATAGTGGAAATACAAATAAGTTTAATTGTTTAAGTGTTGTGAACTATGGGACATTGATCTATTGTGTGATTGTGAATTATATGATATCTTATGTGAATATTTATCTTGTTTCACTCATTACTTGTGCATTTATTATATCTGTGATGGCTGAGAAATGATATGAATAAGGTACTGGATATTGGGACCAAGGTTTCTATCAATCGAGGTGATTTGCCGAGGTTTCTTCTGTAGGCCGAGGTCTCTTCCGGCGGATATTATGGCTGAGGTCTCTTTCGATAGATATTGACCAAGGTCATTTCCGGCGGATACATGATCTATGTGAGGTCCCATGGGTTCCAGTCTAAGGTGATCAACAGATGTGTATCGTAGAACTGACATGCATCATGATATCTGACATTGCATTTGCATCTATTTCATCCTGTGATTGATTATGGTTTGAGATTTTCTGTATTTGCCTGAGTATAGTGGTGAGAACATACTTATACTTTTTATTGTGGACTGTCTAGTATTCTAGTGCAATTGTGATTTAAACTGTATAGATTGAGTTGTCTAAGTGCAGGTGTATAGTTGTGGAGGATTGTGGTTGGGATGTTAGTAGTACCTGTGTTCCGCATTGCTTTACTTAGGGTTTAATTTCCATTTTTTGAGTAACTCCTTACTTCCACATTTATGTAGGATTTGAGTCCGGCACCTCTTGATCTTAGTACCCCTTGATCAGGCCGAGCTTCTGAACGCCTGAGAGGTAGCATCTTGTCATCTTCAGCAGACTCTCGTCGTCCATTTACTTTATGTTTTGTTCTACTTGGGAACTGAGACATATATACTTCTATATTTTCCATTTTTATTGAAATAATGGCTTGTACATGTGATACCAAGTTTTGGGTAGTTTAGAATTTATTTTTTGCTTATTCTTTTCTATATCGTTTTAAACTTTATATTTCCGCTTTTATTTCTATTTATTTTAAATTGTTCAGAATTTTAGGCTGACTCATTTTGGTGGGTTAGGCGAGTGCAATCACACCCGAATCTGACTCGTGGCATAAAAAAATTATGCTGGAGTTTGTGAAAAAATGGCTTGTTGAAATTGTTTTTTATGGAGTTTTCATTGAAAATTCAAAATTCGATAAAAAAAATCACATTTTTTAAAAGTAGTATCAACGAAAAAAGAATTATCTAGCCTTACATACATAGCAACCGTGTAAAAACAAAGGAAAATATTATTTACCATATTATTAGGAAAAAAAATATGAATTTCTAATTCAATTTGTTGAAAATTGTCTTGTGGAAAACATTTTGGATGAATGTTTCACTGAAAATTCCAAACATCAGTCAGAAATTCACATATTTTTAAATAGTCAATGAATATATATATATATATATATATATATATATATATATATATATATCTTCTAAACTTCTTTAAGTCCACATTGGGGTCTACTTGACCATGCTTGAGTTTAAAATTCATATCTTCTTCGAGGATTGGAATCCGATTAACAGATTCATATCCAATTGAAAGTTTAAGAGACAAATTCAAATCAGGCTCATCAGATCCAGTTCGTTTCTCATTCATGTTTCCTTCCATAAATTTTATTGAATCACCTGAGAAACAATGAATAGAAAACCCCCAAAAGAAAAATAATTAGCAGAAAAAAAAGAAAATTAATTATGAAGTGCATGAACTAATATATGTATACATCTAACTAAAGAATGCTTCTTTAGGTTTTTTGTGAAGTTGCAAAATTATAAATTGATGTTTTTATATAGAGACTGAAAAGTGATTGTGTTTCTACTTAGACAGTCTGTCATGCAGTAAACTAGATTTTATATAATTTGAATCTTTTGAATAGAAAGGTAATTAAATTTATTTATATATATATATATATATATTAGTTGATCTATTATATATAGTTCATGAAATCACAAAAGATAAGTATTTAAATAAATTTAAAAGTTGGATGGAAAAGTTTACTTGTTTCCTCCTAATTACTTTATGTGATACTAATTAAATAATTTTGACTGACCTTTTTAATTTTAAAAAATAATAATTTTCATGACATTAAGTTAATGAATTTGGTAAAATAAAATAAATTTTGAGTGATTATCTACCATAGCACACACATTTCTCATTGTAAATGCGCTTGTTGTAATTTTTAAAATTTGTTTTAACTAAGCCTTAAACTCGTTAAAAATAGACGTTGACTCATTAAAAATGCGGCGCTGACTAGTTGAAATGCAGCACTGACTCGTTAAAATGTGGCGTCGAATATCTATTGACATATGACCAGAAGGTCACGGATTCAAGCGTTGGAAATAGCCTCTTGCAGAAAATACAAGGTAAGGCTACGTAAAATAGACCCTTTCTCGAACCCCGCACATAGCGAGAGCTTTAGTGCACCGGACTATCCTTCTCTCCAGACCCCACATTATGGGATTTCACCGGATTGTTGTTGTAGGCGCCACACCATCCGCATTGTCTCAATGTGTCCTTCATGAATGATTGCCCTTCGCTCGTCAATATAATGTAAATGCTAATTGGAATTAATAATTTAGAAAATACAATAGTAATAAAGATTACATAGATGGATTACCTATGCCCAAAAAGATTTGCCTAGATTACCTACATTTTAGTTTGTTGGTTGATATAAAGTATCCTGAGAAGTTGATTTATTAATGGTCACTCAAATAATGGGTTATTATCTTAGAAAGTTATTTTCAGCTTGATCTAAATTTTTTTTAACAAAGAAAATGAATTTCTAAGATAATAACTATTAATTGAGTGACTATCTAATAAACCAATTCAAATTTGTTAGTATCATTTTGAAATATAATTATCATTTGTTCGGAAAGTTAATTATACAAGAAGAAAATACCATGAGTGACCATGATAATAGAATCTTGAACAGCTTTTCTTTAACAACTAATAACAAAAATTTATTGGAATTTAGTACAACTACCAATCCCTTGCACGAAAAAACAGTGAAAAGCAAAGTAGTCACAAATGAGAAACACACATATCTTCTGCAAAAAGAGCACTTTAAAGGAACAAATTTTGGAAGCCTATGAGTGAGTGAAAGAATAATCTAGGCCAAATTACATACATGCCCTTCAAAATTTGCATAAACTTTTATTTTGATATTTAACGTTTGTACTTATTAAATACTCTAGTTTACCAAGATATACTATTACCACAATGGTTGATGAACCATCAATAAGTTTCATTAACTATAGTAGGAGAAAAGTGAATGCGCGTTTTCAATTTACTTTTGAAAAGTATTTTGATTACTTCTCAAAACCAACTATTTTATAACCCCCATGCTATAATTATTTTAAACACACTGTCCTCACTTAGTTTAATTTAATTAAAGAGTAATATAGTTTTAAATATGTCTTGTCTTAGTTTGATAAAATTATTTTGTATGCAGAACTAGGAAAAAGTTTGTGACCATGAAACTTTTGTCACGATCCAATTCACCGGATCGTGCGGACACTTATTCTAACACCTAAGTAGGAGAACCCTCAATACCCAACCAATCAAAAATGCTGAAATTTAGGAAATACCTGAATTTTTAAGTGGAAAACCAAAGAATTATGAAATGCTGAGTTACACAACACTGAGATCTGAATTTAATAAATAATTTACATCACAGAGATCTAGTCTAGCAGGTACAAGAACTTCTTAAAATAAAAAGTATAAATAAATTAATGACACAGCTCCACAATAAGAAAAAAAAAGTAGAAGCTATTGGAGACTGTCTTCATCTTCACTTACGAAACCTTACTAACCCTACAAGTACTAGACTATGACAAGTGGCATAGCAAGAATAATATCACTTTAATAAAGAAATTAGGATAAGAAGCTGAAAATGGTTTTCTATTACTGTATTGACTCTTAAAGGGAGAAAGTGAATCACTTTAGTGTGAGATGAAACATACATTGAGTGTGGTATTAGTTGCTAATTAAACAGGTTAGTAGCTCAAGGAAACTCTCAACAAGAGGGAGTCGACTATGACGAAACTTTTGCTCCTGTAGCAAGGTTAGAGTCGATTCGTACACTTCTTGCTTATGAAGCTTTTAAAGGATTTAAGTTATATCAAATAGATGTTAAAAGTGCTTTCCTAAATGGTTTTATTGAAAAAGAAGTGTTTGTCAAACAACCTCCAGGTTTTGAAAATTTGAATTTCCTTACCATTTTTTAAGATTTCTAAAGCTCTTTATGGTCTCAAACAAGATCCTAGGATTTGGTATGAGCGATTGAGATCCTTTTAATTTCTCATGAATTTACAAGAGGGAAAAATTGATACTATTCTTTTTATCAAACATTCATCTCTTGGTAATCTTATTATTCAAATCTATGTTGCGATATTATTTTTGGTAGTACTAATGCTTCTTGTACAAGGAATTTTCAAATTTAATGCAAAGTGAATTCCAAATGAGCATGATGGTGAGTTAACCTTCTTCTTGGGTCTACAAATTCAACAATCTGACAAGGGCATCTTCATCAGTCAAACTAAGTACACTAAAGAACTTATTCACAAGTTCGAAATGAGTAATGCTAATGCTATAGGGACTCCCATGAGTCCTACATGCTCCTTAGATATGGTTAATGAAGGTAAACCTGTAGATGAAACAAAATATAGAGGTATGATTGGATCTCTTTTGTATTTGACTGTCAGTCATCCTGATATAATGTTTAGTATTTGTAAATGTGCTCAATTTCAGTCAGCTCCTATAGAATCTCATTTAACTGCTGTTAAAAGAATTATCATATATCTTATGGGGACTACCTCGTTTGGTCTTTGATATGCTAACTCTAGTAACTTCAATCTCAAAGGTTTTTCAGATGCTAATTTTATAGGAAATAAAATTGATAGAAAAAGTACCAGTGGCACCTGTCAATTTCTTGGAAATTCGTTAGTTTTCTGTAATAGTAAAAAGTAAAATTGTGTTTCAATTTCCACTACAGAAGCAGAATACATTGCCATTGGTTTGTGGTGCACTTAACTTCTGTGGATGATTTATCAATTAGAAGACTATGACTTATTCTGCAAACCTCTCAAATTGTTTTGTGATAACTCTAGTGCTATATGTTTGTCTAAAAATTATGTGCATCATTCGCTGCTAAATATATTGACATCAAGCATCATTTTATTAGAGATCATATTTTAAAAGGTGATAGCCAATTAGCTAATATTTTTACAAAACCTCTTCTTGAAAAGAGATTATGTTTTCTTAGAAAATCTTTAAGCATTATTAAGAATCTGTGTTAATTTTTTACATTGATTGTGTTTCCATAATTATCTTGTGCTTCTTTTATTTTTATCACCATTTCTTCGCCCTAGGTAATTATTACTAACTCTTCCTCTTCTTGTCTCTTCACATCAATCAGTCTTCTCTCTTTTCAAAATTCATATTCTCTTCTTCCACACTGTTCCTATTTGTATTCCAATTTCTTTAAAACAAACTCTTCGTCTCTCCTTCTTCTCTCATCCAACAGCTATGGCCAAAACCTCAAAATCTTCCCCTCTTCCTTCGCGTAGGAGTTCTTGTAACAAGGGAAAAAGGGTTGTTTCTTCCCCTATTTCAGTTGACTCAGATGGTTCTGAATACCAATCACTCACTTGTTCCTCTGAATCCTCTCATCCTCCCAAGCATTTTTAATAAAGAAGAAATCAATGTAGATATGAAAAAAAAGTAAAGCTTGATATCGACAATTCCCTAAATATTAAGATAGGCTCTTGGGGCTCTTCTCATGAATCTCTATTTCATCCCTAAAGTCTAAAAATATTGTGCATGGCCGCATTGTTGATTTAAATCTCTTATTCTCTCAAAATTGTCCTATTAAAGAACTCTTTGAATATCAAGGTTGGGCTAATATCTTCTCCTCCACACCCAATATCGTATATGAACCTCTTGTCCGTCTATGTTACTCAAATCTCAGGTCTTCTAAGCTTGGAGTATCGAAAACTTTTGTTCTTGGTAAAAGAATTTTTTTTGACTATGATATTTTCGAAAGATATTTTTTGCTCTAATATTTCTGCTCCTTCCAAATGCTCCTGGCCTTCTGATATTGGCGTTTCCTTTGAGGAACCAAAAAAGGCCATATCCCTAGAATCTGCTGCTAATCTTCCCTCTTAGTTAGGCCCTAAAGATGTGTCCTTTGAAACAAGGGTTATCGCTCACATTACTACAATAATTCTCCTTCTCCGTGCTGGCTCTCATTCCACTCTCACCACTGGAGACACTCTTGTCACCTATTACTATTTCTTCAAACATCGTCTCAAGATATCCTCTTTCATTCTCAATTTCATGTTGGAATCTGCGACTGACTCTACAAGTCTTCCTTATGGTATTTGATCACTCGTATTTTACAAAAAAAAAATATAAACCTCGATGATTTTTCTCCCATTCTGGTTAAGTAAAGCTATAATTCCAAGGCTTTGGGTTGCATAGGATATGTCAAATCTGGTAATTCTTAGCTTCTTAAGTCTGATTCAAGTGAGAGAAATTGCGCTCCCTCCTCACCTAAGGCCAAACCCTCCACTACTGACATTCCTTCCATCTCTCATCCCATTCCTTTTGTTCTTTCTGATACTAGAACTTTTGAGGATATTCTTGCCAAGCTAAACGAGATGGATGGTAAGTTTGAGTCTCTTCAGGACTTTCTCCTCGCTTCACAATTTCAACTGGACAAGCTCAAGGAAGTTACTATAGAAACAGAAGCAAATGTAGCCAAAATTCATCTCAAGCTTTATCACGTTATCAAGGAAGCAGTCAAGATTGTCAATCGCGTACATGCCTGCACTGAAGGAGTTGGTGCCTCTATCTCTATGAAGCTTAAAGCCCTCAAAACTACTATTGTCAATACTCTGACGTGCTTTCTCTGTATTCAACATTAATCCTTTGAAATATTTCTTTTGAGACTGTATTTTGGGCATAAGCCCTCAAACAATTTATTTCATGTTTTGCTACTCCTACTTTATTTTGTTTGGATGCTTATATTTGATGCTAGTTAACTTATAATTGTTGACTGTTGTTTATACACTATCCTATGGATTATTCCCTCTATTCTTTCCTTTTTGCTGATGTCAAAGAGGGAGAAAAGTAAGTACAAGGGGGAGTCAACTAGTTAAATCCTTCTCAGTCAACTAAAGACAATCAATCACACGTTCAGGGAGAGCACTACTCATACGTGAAAGTTTGACTACTTAATCATTGTCATTATCAAAAAGGAGGAGATTGTTGAAGCTAATTTTGATGATAGTATGCGGGTTTCACAAAAAGAAAAGAAGCAAAGAAATCATCAAAGATTGATAATATGCAGGTATCATAAAAAGAAAAAAAGCAAAGAAATCAGCAAAAATTTCTCAGCAGCAAATCAAGGAGCATCTACAAGTGATCTACAAGTCAAGTATAAAGCAAGAAAAGGAAAGAAAATAATCAACAAAAGAAGGAAAGCAAGTAAAAAGGATTTTACAAAGAAAGGGAACAATACCAAACTGATTGAAGAAAAGATTTGCAGAACAAATGACAATCAGTCACTCAATCACAAAGCAAATTGGGTGAAGAAGGATATCATCTTCAACGGTTAGGATTGCAAAGTCATTAAGACTTTGCCCTTATTCTTGGAAAGATGGATACACCTTCCTTTCCAAGGATCAATTCTTTTGGGTTGCACTCAGCCTCAACAAACTATAAATCAATCAAGACTTGACTAAAGTATTCACTCCGTTGAATACACTTATACAATCTCTGTTCTACTTTAGCAGGCAATGTTATTCCTTGTGAATTTTTGTGTACTTAAAAAGAGAAGAGAGAATTAGAGTGGTGAGGCATTGTATCAAAAAGAAACTGAAAAATGAAGAGTGATCAAAAATGAATTGAGTGTAGATCTAGGATCTACTTTTGTTCCACTTGTAACCTTTCATAAGCTTTAGTAGAACATCCTTGCAACTCAAGGGGACTAGACTAAGATCCATGTTGGATCCCAATCATTATAAAAACATCTAGCGTCATATTTCTTTCTTGCTCCTTACAGTCTACTTATTATCTCTGATTTTATTAGTTAATTATTTTTGTTGCATGTCGACTAACCATTTTTAAAATAGTCAATGCACCCCCCTGTTTCTTGCACTTTAATAGTATTGATATATATTGGGTTGTGCTGGTACTAGTGTTTGTTATATAGTAATGAAATATTATTTCTATTGAGTTAGCTTAATAAAACAAAAGAAATTTGCCCTTCTTCACTTCTGCTCCATACTTAGATAAGGCTGATAACGAAAACTTTCTCCGACCAATTATCGAATCTCTAATCGTCCGGAAGTATGACGGTTGAGGTACCGAACACCGTTAGCTATCCTAACGGCGACTTGAAATCCAAAAAAACTAACGCCGGCTCTAGGAAATCAAAGGAGAGTGAGCGCCACTGTAGGCGGCAAAAGCAAAGGGAAAACAATAGGGTAGCGTCTAGTGGAGAATACAGTGACACAGCCGCTGTTAACGAAGCTAATGGCGGTGCTAATGATACTGATAAGGAGAATTCCGATCTACAGAAGGTATTTTCGGATTGTTTTGAGGTGTACGCAACCTTACCCTACTTGTGAAAGTAATGAGGTTGTTTCTGATAGAACCTCGGCTCAAGTGAAACATATAGAAAATAATGGAGCAAGGTAATAGTAAAATTAAAGAATACTATAATAGGATAATTACTGATAATGCTATTAATTAATAACACTAAACAATATTCAACTATTTACTAATTTTATATCCTAATTCTCAACCTTCATATTCTCCTATAAATTGAAAATGATGAAAATAAAAATAGTAAGAATAGGCATTCATTTCAATTTTTCCTTGTTCCAAAGTTCAGAGTGTATTAAAAGATACTTACTGAAACTTGATTCATGAAATCCTGGTTTCTCAATATGAATTTTTCCAGCTGAAGTGTGGTAAACATTCTTAGTAGGAGGCATCTTTAAAGGCTCTCTTTTTACTGAATAAAAACAATAATATATCCAGTGTAATTTCACAAGTGGGATCTGGGAGGGTGGTGTGTACGCAACCTTACTCTTACCTTGTGAATAATTTATCGATAAATTTTTTTATTTTTCAAAATATTAAGATCTTTCATTAATTTAATTTGAATTTTAATTAATTTTAATTACTAGTATTTTTTGTCACAGTCTGTTGCATTTTTGAATATTGACTTGTTTTGTTAAATCATTATTTTTCATTAAATTATATTTTTATATGTCGTTGATTACATTTGTTTCATATTTATTTTAGTATTTCTATCATAGTTTAAAAATACATTAAAACATAGATAATATTAAATTACTCAGATATTTAATTGACTCATGATTAGGGATGGTCATGATATGATATAGTATGGTATTTGAAACTATGGTATGGTAATTTTGGATTTCGATTTTTTTAAAATATTATATCATTACCATACCAATTTGGTTCGATATTTTGAAGTTCTATTTCGGTATTTTGCTGGTAAATTTATAACCATAGTTTGTTAACTACGATTAGTATGTACTCATATAATAGAGTATTATGACTTCGACGATTCAAAAAATGGTCTCAATTGTATCATACTAAAATATTACACATGTAGAAATATATATTCAAAATAAAGTACAAACAACTTTTTTTATTAATCAATTACATTTAAAATATATTTCAATCAAAATAGAGTAATCAAAGTTTTAATTTCTAAACATTTAGTTTATACTAATACTAGGTTGCATATTTGTTAGTATTATACATGTTATTTATGTAACTATATACTTTCGGTATGGTATTCAGTATTTCAGTATTTTATTTCTAAATACCAAATACCATATCAAATACCAATTTTTTTTAAAATTTATGTCATATACCATACCAAATACCATAATATCAAAATCAAGGTATCAAAAATTTTGGTTTGGTATGATAATTCGGTATATACCATACCATGCTCAGACCTACTCATGATTTTGGGCCCATAATTTTGAATCCATAATTTTGTAAAATGGGTGGTTTTAAATTGAAATTTTATATAAATAAATTCTTTTAAATTAATAATTACCCTTTTTAGGACACTTTTTTTTACTACATTCTATAGCATATTTACATTAATTAATAACTAAAATCATTCCACTACTCTCTCTCTCTCTTTCTCTCTCTCTGTCTCTGTCTGCGTCTATCTCCCTTCTTCTTCTTCTTTTTTTTAAAAAAATTTAAATTCAAAACACATTTACTAGGGAAACAAACCATTTTCCCTTCTTCTCCTTTTTTTGTTCCATTTTATCTTTCTCTTTCTCTTTCACTGTCTCCCTCTTTTAAAAATAATAACTAATTATTCTAATTTAAATAGTACAAAAATATTTGAAATTCACATATAATACTTATAATATATTTATATTAGATATTTTTTAATTATATATTCTCCACATTTTAATTATAATATATTGAATTCAAAATTTATTATAATTTTTTTCTCTTATTAACGGAATATATTACTGTATTAAAAATATTTAGTTATATATTCACTATGTGCATTGAAGCATGCCTATAATTAATATAATATATTGAATTCAAAATGTATTACAATTTGAATTCAATATTATACATTGTTATGAATTTGATTGTTGTTATTTCAATAAATATAATACATTTCTAACAATGTAAATTAATTTGAATTGTACTGAAATATTTAAAATTCATACATAATACTTATAATACATTCATTTTAAAAATGTTTTAGTTATATATTTACTACGTGCATTGAAACATGCCTACATTATGTAGAATATATTGAATTAAAAAATATTATAATTACTTTTAATTTTTTCTCTTATTAACAGTGTTAAAATATATTATTGTATTAAAAATATTTTTATTATATATTCACCACATACATTGAAACATGCCTATAATATGTATAATATACAACAACCCAGTGGAATCCCACAACGTAGGATCTGGGGAGGGTAGAGTGTATGTAGACCTTACTCCTACCAAGATAGGACGACTGTTTCTGAAAGACCCTCGGCTCAATAAAAACATAACAAGCGGTCAGATAAGGTTAAGAAATTCAAAGCTTTATGAGGTAACAGATAACGAAAGCGTTACAAATACAATAGAGTAATCAAAGTATAGAAAGTAGTATATAATAAAAAAAATAACAACAATAACAAAAATCAGAGCACAAGAAATTGTAATGCACTATTGCGGCTACGAATAGGGAAGGATAACGGGACTATGTACTAGTCTTCTATCCGAATGTAGGTCCTCCACACCCTCCTATCTAAGGTCATGTCCTCCGTAAGCTATAACTGCGCCATATCCTGTCTAATTACCTCTCCCCAATACTTCTTCGGCCTACCCCTACCTTTCTATACCCATCCATGGTCAACCTCTCACACCTCCGCACCAGGGCACCTGTGTCTCTGTAACAACCCCTAAAATATTGTATGTCGGTATTTCAATTCTCGATGAAAATAATACAGCCTCTGTATTTTGGGCATTACTCTTCATGGGTTGGTCCAAATTAGGTGATTCAAATTTCTGGGTAATCACAACATCCTTACCTACAACTTTCATGAAGAACATAACTTCAAATTCGGAGTATAAGTAGGTCAAATAAATTAATCTTTGCAAGATATAGTGCTGTGACGGAATTGAGTATTGATAGAAGAAAATTCATATCTCACTGTAGGTTGCTCCAAATTGGTTGATTCTTGAACGATATGAAACTAGACTTCCATATCTACAATTCTTATGAAGACACCAAATCCTAATAAGGAATTTATCTTATTCAAACGCAGCTTCGAAAACGAGTATTCTGTTAAAAAGAACTCATCTTACCTACCATGGAAACATCTAGATGCATTTGACATCATGCATGACATAAATTGTCCTCCATTTAACATCATCCATGACATCAATATATTCCATTAAATTTTTAGATTTTTCTTTATAATTATTTTATTTATTGTTAGGTCCCTCTTTCCCACCTATAAATACCCACCTTATTTCCTCATTTTATTCATCAAGCTTTCTTAAGCATTTCTTCTCTCTATATACTTCTTCTCAAATATAGTTTTAGTTTTAGTAGTATAAAAATACTACTCCGGTTATTCTTATACTCCGGATAGTACACAAAACGCTCCGGCGAGAAGAAAAGGCTAGGGATCCAAGAGTATTCCAATTCGGAGTAAACCTTCGGATTTAAGGTATGTAAGGCTTTCATAGCATCGGATTGAGTTCGTCCATGCGCTCAATATTTAAATTCATTATAATTGAGTTATAGTTGAGTTTTATCCAAATCTTGAATTCTAAATAAATTAATTCTTCTTCTATTGAGTTAGATATATTTATGCATTAATATTATTATTATTGTTATCTCTCATATTATTGGAATTATTGTTCATGGCTACTTTCCCATGAATCCTAATTGATTTGATGTTCATGAATATTTTTACACATGTTTTGAGTAAAGATGTTGACTTTTTATTATTTTTATTGATAAAA
This sequence comes from Solanum dulcamara, assembly GCF_947179165.1. Taxonomy (NCBI): domain Eukaryota; kingdom Viridiplantae; phylum Streptophyta; class Magnoliopsida; order Solanales; family Solanaceae; genus Solanum; species Solanum dulcamara. The sequence continues at coordinate 72,733,235 of NC_077243.1, read as the reverse complement.
AGAGAGTTATATGAATTAATACTATATATGTATTTTATTGAGTTTTGAAAGAGCAAAAGAGTTGAATTTGAATGAATTTGAGAAAATGATATTTTGAGCAAGATGTTTTGATGAGATGAAAATGATGTTTTTGGAAGTATAATGATTGATGAACATGAAATGAGATGAGTTTGATGATTTAAATTAAAGTCCAATGAGACTAGATGATGAGTTTAATATGAGCACATATTTTGGGAGTAGTATTGAGCACCGAGTTGGGTAAGAGTTTAATTTACTCAAACCCCAGAACTACGTAGCCAGCGTAGGATGGAGGCTATGCCTCTTAAGTCCCAAAAAGAGGACTTTGATGAATGAATCAAAGATGGTGATGTCCTTTATCCTGGCAAGGTATTGGATGGATGTGGCAACGACATCGCTTCGTTGTATCATCGCTAGCTCATAAGTGATGGTTGTCGGTTAGAGAAACTCTCAACTGAGTAAGCATTGTTTATTACTATTATTTTTATATTTTAAACTTGCATTACATATTGATGTTGAGAAAATGTTGAGTTTTGAGCTGAGTTTTCTCGAGAGGAGTTTATTGATATCTGTCCTTACCTTCCTGCCATTTTACATACTCGTACATTCCACGTACTGACGTCATTCGACCTGCATCGTTTTATGATACAGATACAGGTGTTAGAGATCCTCAACAGGCGCATCGTTGAAGATCATTTATTTTCAGCTATTTGGTGAGTCCTTCTTGTATTCGAAGGAACTCCTTATCCTTTTATTATTGTTGAGTGTGATGTTTCTTTTGAGGTAGCCATGGACATGTCATTGGCACCATCTAAGAGTATTAGAGGCTTCATAGACAGAGTTTGATGATGTAATCGGAGTAGTTCTCCTTAGAAACTATTTCTTCTAAGAATTATCTATTTTTCCTTTGATTATGACAAGCCCACATTAGTATTATTAAGTCTTCCGCTGATGAACAAATGAGTAATGAGACCAAGTGGTTCTCTCGGAAGCCAGAAATGATTTCTGAGTGCCGGCCACGCCTAGGGTACCCTCTCGGGGCGTGACAGTCTCTCCTCTTTACATGCCCAAACCATTTCAGTCGTATTTTTCGCATCTTGTCTTCCACCGAGGCCACTCCCACCTTGTCCTGAATAGCCTCATTTCTAATTTTGTCGCTTCTGGTGTGCCCACACATCCATCTCAACATTTTCATCTCGGCAACTTTCATCTTTTGAACGTGAGAGTTCTTAACTGGCCAGCACTCTACCCCATACAACATAGCATGTCTAACCACCTCTTTGTAGAACTTTCTCTAAAGTTGTGATGACATCATCTTGTCACATAACACTCCAGAAGCGAGCCTCCACTTTGTCCACCCTGCCCTAATACGATGTGTGACATTATCGTCAATCTCTCCGCTGCCTTGCATGATAGACCCAAGATACTTGAAACTACTTCTCTTTTGGATGACCTGGGCACCAAGCCTAACTTCCACGCAATATGTATAATATATTGAATTCAAAATGTATTGTAATTATCATTTATATTTATTTCTTTTATTGTATTAGAAATGCATTATATATGTATTTACATAAAAATATTATCAAATTTAAAAGTAATAAAAACATCATTTTCTTAATATTCAATCCAAATTAAATTTTAAATTAAGATAATTAATTATTATTTTTAAAAGAGGGAAAAGAGAAAGAGAATCAACAGACAAAAAGAAAAAAAAAGAGAAGAAGGAGAGAGAGGAAGAAAGAGAAATGTATTTTTTTTAATATTTCTGATAAGAGAAATACTGTCATTTTTTATAAAGGTAAAACATATATTAAAACTCGTAATTAATACTATATATATATATTTAATGAATTGTTGCTATGAAACCATTTTATAGATTAAAAAATGCACAACAAGCCATGTCTAGAGAAAAACAATGAGCCAAGTCCAAGTAGATCAGCCCAAAAATAAAGCAAAAACAAAACTTAAGTTAAATTATGAAAGCTAAACAAAAGGGTGAAATTCTCTAGATTGTTGTTGGAGAAACCTTCCATTTCAGTAGTGTCTCTTAGAGGTAGGCATTCGGTTATTTGGTTCGGTTTCAATTTTTTTATTTTGATTTTTTTGATTTTTGGTTTGTGTAATTGTTGTACCGAATATCGAACCAAACCAATTTAATTCGGTTCAGTTCAGTTTTTTTTAATTCAGTTTGATTTGGTTTGGTTCGATCTATTGTTGCAAAGCTCTTCCATAAAAATTGAAAACTGAAAAGAGCCAACTCACACCAATTTTTTTACCACATATCAATGAGGAGATCTGGAGCAGACAAGCAGGCCGTCGCTGGAGTAGACGATCGTCGCTGGAGCATACGAGCAGACTCGTGTCACGTCAAGTCGATTTCGACCATCGCTGGTCGAAGGTCGATGAAGGCTAAGGAGAACTAGAGAATTGGAGAAGTGTCGATGAAGGCTAAGGAGAACTAGAGAATTGGAGAAGTGTCGATGAAGGCTAAGAAGACTGAAAATTAAAAGTGAACTGAAAATTGGGAAAGGAAAATAGGAAATAATTAATATAAAAAGTATGTAATAATTAAATATCTAATAAAGCATATTAATAATTTAATATAGTATGTATTAATTTCTGTGAACCGAAATACAACAAAATGTGTTACCGAAAACCAAATCGAAAAATCGAATTTATACAAAATATGAATTGAAAATCGAACTGAAAATTGAAAAATCAAAAAAATTTGATTCGGTCCGATATCTCGATTTTTTATATTTATACCCACCCCTAGTGTCTCTCATCTCCATGTTGATCTTTGTTGATAATTGATCTCCTCCTCTTAATAGTGATTGTGAAATATTCTCTTACCGGAGTCTTTGGTTTCCTTGAGCTCCCAGATGATTTCAAAGTAAGTTTATGCCATTGTCTTCTTCGATGTCATGGATGTCGATGTTTAAGTGCCAACTTTGGTGTTTTCTTTTTCTTAATTAGATCTGTCTTTTTTTTCTTTTCTTAAGCGTATTATTTTTCCTTGTGGATCTATTGAGTGTCATTTCCTAGTAGAGGGCCTTCTTCTTATTTCTTCTAAATCAGAGTAGCTCATTGTTTAGAGTGATTTTATGTGATAAAATTTGCAGACAAACAACAACTCCTTATATAATATTTATTTTAGTAATTAGTCCAAAATATTCTTTATAACCCCTTTACATAGGCTTCAAAATAGTGGGTGAGGATATAATTTTAGAAGAGGAAAAGGCATAAATACCCCTTGAAATTGTATTGAAAAGTCAATTACACACTTTAACTACTAAGGCGACTTATTACACACCTATACTACTCAAAAGTGTATTTATTTACCCCTTCCTACACCCAACCTCCAGCGCATTTCAGTCACAATTTCTTAGCGCCTCACTCGCGATTTTTTATTTTTTATTTAATTAAAATGGTCCTCCAATGGTACTTTCTTGGGAATCAATATTATAACCCACACTTGACCCTAATTTTCACCCAAAAAATTGAAGAACCCTAAATTTCTTCAAAGCATCAATTTGAAGCCCCAAATTAAAGTTCAAGCTCAGTTCTTTTTAAAGGGAATCAAAGGTAACGTTTTATTCCTTTCTCATTTTTCCATTTCTATGCTACCATGACATTGCTATCATTGGGATGTTGTCAATAAAATCATGGAACAAATTGGAGTATTACTATCTCTTGAAAAAGCAACTATGATCATGACATGAGGATGTGAAGATAAGGCAAGAGTAGAAATACACCTGACTAAGGAACTCCATGATAGTGTTTGGATAGAAGAAGGTGAAGAAGAAGGCTACTGACACACTCATTTGGATTTTTGTTTTATCAAACATACAAGAGTGGAACAAAAAAAATTATAAATTGACAGATTGGAGAAACTGGAATCATGCACCACATGCATTTCAGGAACGACGAAATTTGGCATTCCAATGATAAGATGATGAGAATCAAATTTGGTATTTCAAAGTAATTGGGTGTAGGAAGGGGTAAATAATGCTAACTCAATTAAATGATAAAAACTCAAATGTTGACGCAAAAACACTATAAAATCAAAGAAATCTTTAGTAATTTATTCAATCTATGATAGAAATTATCGATTTCTTTGATTTTGGTGTTCTTAGATTTTGTTTATTCGGTTTTGGTGTTGATTAGGGTGAAATGAAATGGGTATGGATAAAATGAATGGTATGGGTGAAAACATATGGGCATGGGTGATAAAGGGAAAAGACATAAATTCTCCTCTGAAATTGAACCGAAAAGTCAGTTACACATTTAAACTATTTGGCGATCTATTACACATCTAAACTATCTAAAAGTGAATTTATAACCCCCCCCCCAAAAAAAAATAATATATAACACCACTCTCACAGTATGTGATGTATTACACTCGCTGCCACATCAACGTCATGTCAGAAATTATAATTTTTTATATAATTTTTCTTTTCTTTTCTCTATTAATTAAATTTTCTTTTATTAACTATATTTTATATTAATTAACTCCTAATTAATTATAAAAACTCCTATAACACCACCCATCCGACCCTCCCAACCCCAATCGTCTTCTCTACCAAAACAAATTCATCCTCCTTCATCTTCTCAGCCATACTCAAGCACTCTCTATTTTTTCTTGTCAAAATATATTAAATGTTCTTGCCTATAAATTTAATTTACTTGAATTTGAATAATTTGAGTGAAAGATAATTTCTACTCCATACCTAAATTGGATTAAAAAAAAGTTTGACTTATATATTTTTAGCTAGAATTCTTCTTCTTCTTAATGGGCTTTGAAAGAAAAAAAAATCAAGATTTAAAATGGAGAGTAAATGGAGGAAAGAAAAGGTGGGGAAGGCTGTAATGACCTGTTCCCATGGTTAGGGATAGGCCAATGGGGGAAGGATTTTGGGCCAGAAAACTTCGAGTAGTAACTTTGAAAAATTGAGCCTAGGTCAGACTTAGATGAATTCTAAGTAACGTGAAGTCTAGGGTTATCACGTAAATGATGGAAAGTTAAATCTATAATTTGATTAGATAGACTGATAGACAAGACTATAAGGAGCATTTACGGCTTCGCGAAAACGCATTCAGACGAGTAAAACTCTCAGAATCGAATTTGGCATGAAGGGTATAATTTTATTACATCTTTGGAAGGGGTGTATTGAGAAATGGGTCTTGGAGCACAAACTCTGAGCTCACTATTTCTATATATCCCGCTAGAGCGGGATTATTTCCGCTAGAGCGGGGCCAACAAAGTGGGATCTGTCCTGCCAGAGCGGGACAGTCACGACTTAAGTGGTGAAAAAAACCAAAAATGGTAGTTTCTTCAACAATCAGTTTCTAAAACCTCAAGAGGCGACCTAGGGCGATTTCCATTGATTTTCCACGGATTTCCATGCTTAAGGTAAGGTTTTTACTCTCTAGATTCATACTTTAATTTCTAGAAACTAGAAGTATGGTGATAATCATTGGGGAAGGGTTTGAACTAAAAATCTATGGCGGGAAATAGCCCTAGGGTAAGGTTAGGATCATGGGTTTGTCCTAAGGAGTAAAATTATGTTATATTTCCTGATAGTTGGGCCATTGTATTAATCCTGGATATGTATTTAATATTTTCTAGACAAAGAACGAGAAAAATGAACTCGAAAAGGGAAGGCTCTTGCATTGTAAGGTGGTGAAAGCTTGAATTTGAGGTAGGTGATAGTCTAGTTTTCCATATGTGTTGCATATACTTGTTAAATTGCTTCATGATATGCATGTGTATATATGAATAAGAAAACATGCTAGATTATATGTGAAATGATCACTTGCTAGCGTGTCATTGTGATGAACATGTTTTTGGTAATATAAATATTGTAAACATTGAAAGTTCTTGTGATTGTGATATCTTGGGATCGGGTGTCACGTTCCGACACATAATTTGGATCAGGTGTCATGTTATGATACATACTTGGATCGGGTGTCACGTTCCAACACAAAGTTGATTATTTATAGGTCCCTTGAGAGGACCCTTGTGTGAAATTATAGCATGTGGAAGACATTGAGTTGTGATATTGAGATATTGTTGACTTATTTTGTATATGTATATGCCTATTGTGTTGAATTTACTTGTTTATAATCTATTTACTGGCTAACCGCGTGATCCTACCAGTACACCATTATTTTTGTGTACTGATACTACTCTTGCTCTGCCTTTTTATTGAGTAAAGGACATATTCAGCCAATAGCGGAAAGACCTTAGTTAGAAGATTAAGCTTGTTTGAGTTCAAGGGTGAGCTGTTTGTTTCAAGTTATCATAGACTCTTCTATGTTCTAGTCCCAATTCCAAGACTAAGACTTTAGTCACTATTTTATTATTATGTTTTCTTGTGAGAGTGTTGCCCTTCCCTTTTCAGACATTATTAGAGTTTTGGTACGGATGACTTTCAGTTTCCCAGGGTGTTTCTTCACTTTTTGATATTTAATCTTTCTGCTAAGTTTATGGGGACTCAATCATGATTCTAGTTTATATCCTGCTTTCACATATCTAAGCTTGTGTACATATTTCCATTTTTATTGTTAGGCTGTTAGAATGGTTCTTCCACCAGAAAATTAGAGTGGTTGCCAGTCATGATGGTTGGGGTCATGACAAAGTTGGTATCAGAGCCTAGATTGTTTGATCTTGTCATACCAAAATGAGTCTAGCAGAGTATTGCAGAATAGTATGGAGACGTTTGTACTTTTCTTCGAGAGGCTACAAGATTTTAGAAAAAGTTTTATTGTCTTCCTTTCTTCGTGCTATAACTTGATACCAATTGATATCTGGTGATACAAATTGATATCTAATCACCTTTACTCTCTTGTTCGCAGATGGTTACCACATGTTACAACGGTGTTAGGCCAGTAGCTCCAGTTGAGCCTAAAGAAGAGCCAATTGTTCGAGGGCGTGGAAGAGGGAGAGGCAAGTGAGGCAGGGGCAGAGGGAGGGTAGCATCTGCTAGAGTAGAGGTCCCTATTGAGGAGGTGCTGGCAGGTGGGGCCCCTTCGGCTCCCTATAATGAGTTTGAGAGGCAGGTAGAAGCTAGAGAGGAACATGAGCAGGCAGAACAAGAAGAGGGTACCCAAACTGAGGCTGTTGTTATCCTTCCTATGGATCCAATCTTGGCCCAGTAGGTCATGGCATTCCTGAGTGGGCTAGAAGGCACTGGCGCCATCCTCACCATGCCCACAACACCAGCTCTTGTTGACCATTTGTTTGCTACTTCAGTTCAGCCAACAGATAAAGTGGTAGGCACAGATGCATTCTTCAGGCCAGTAATGGTCCTATGATGACTGGTACTAAGCATGACATGCTTACCAAATTCCTCAAGCTCAAACCTCTAGTTTTCCATGGTACTGAAAATGAGGATGCCTATGAGTTTATTCTTGATTGCTATAAGAGGCTACACAAGCTAGTCATAGTGTATCAGCATGGAGTAGTGTTTGTGACTTTCCGACTGTAGGGAAAGGCCAAGCAGTGGTGCATAGCCTATGTTGACTGTCATTCGCCTGTGTTTCCCCCACTTACTTAGGCTTAGTACCATGCTCTTGTTTTAGAGAAGTATGTGCCCCGCACCTTGAGGGACAGGAAAAAGGATGATTTTATGGCCCTTGAATAGGGAGGGTTATTAGTGGCTGCTTATGAGGCCTAATTTCATGTACTGTCTAGGTACGCTACTAAGCTGATCATTATTGAGGAGGAGAGGATCAGGTGGTTCGTGAAGGGGTTAAACCCTAAGTTGCAGGTACTTTCTATTCATATGACTTCGTCCGGTAGGAGCTTCAACAAGGTCACAGATTTTGTTAAGAAATTTAAAGGTGTGAGGAAGGATGGGCAAGCCAAGGCTTTGGCTAAAAGGCCCAAGAGTGTAGGTAACTTCCAGGGGTCTTATTCTAGAGGGTCAGATAGGCCGGTGATTGTTGCCCGGCCAATTTAGTCGACACTGCCTGCTTCCACTGACAGTTTTTTAGGTACTTCACAGCAGCATCAGGCCCATGAGGTCTAGGGAGCATCATTTCTAGGTAGCCACCCATCTTTTAATAGTGGTTGTTTTAACTGTGGAGAGATGGGCCATATACGGAGGGAGTGCCCTCACCCCCGTGGGATAGTTTTAATACCCCAATAAACCAAAACATTGGTCCCAGTAGCTGGAGAGAACAGTGGCAGAGGACGTCCACAAAGTGGATGAGGAGAAAATCTAAGAGGCCGTGGTGAGGTTAAGGAACAGTCCAACCAGGTAGGAAGGTGTCCCATCAGGATGACCAGGCTCAGTTTTATGCATTCCAGGCAAGACTAAGGCAGAGGCATCTGACGAAGTTATCATAAGTGCTATACTTGTCTGTAACCAGATGACTACTATTTTATTTGATCCAAATTCCACTCATTCCTATATGTCTATAAGATATGCATTGGGTTTTGATACATTATGTGATATATTGGATGCCCCTGTTCATGTTTCTACCTCTATTGGAGAGTTAGTCATAGGCACGCATGTGTATCGTTCTTGTTCTGTTGTGTTTATGGGATATCAGACTTGGGTTGACTTAGTAATCCTAGACATGACAGATTTTGATGTGATCTTAGGCATGATTTGTTTGTCCTCTTACTTTGCTATACTTAATTACAATGCAAATACTATGGCTCTAGAGATCCTCGGATGGAAAGGTTAGAGTGGAAAGGAGTGTACAAGCCTAAGCCAACTAAGGTCATATCCTTTCTCCAAGCTAGAAAAATGGTGGGGCAGGGTTGTTTAGCCTATTTGACTCATATCCGAAATGTGGAGGTAGACTCGCCTTCTATTGAGTCTATTACAGTAGTGTGTGAATTTTCGGAAGTTTTCCCTTCAGACTTATCTAGTATGCCTCCTGACCGAGACATAGACTTCTACATTGATTTAAAATCAGGTACTTGTCCAATTTCCATTCTTCGCTACCGTATGGATCCGGTAGAGTTGAGATATCTTAAGGCTCAAATTTAGGAGCTTCTTAATAAGGGGTTCATTCATCCTAGTGCTTCCCCTTGGGGTGCTCCGGTGTTGTTTGTCAAGAAAAAGACTGGTAGTGTGAGAATGTATATTGACTATCGACAGTTGAATAAGGTCACTATCATAAATAAATACCCTTTGCCTCATATTGATGACCTGTTTGACTAGTTACAAGGTGCTCCAGTCTTCTCAAAGATTGATCTCAGGTCTGGATATCATCAATTGAAAATTAGACCTGAGGATGTGCCCAAAACAGCTTTTAGGATCAGGTATGGGCACTATGAATCTTTATTAATGACCTTTGAGTTGACCAATGCACCTGCAACCTTCATGAGTTTGATGAATGGAGTGTTCAAACCGTTCCTGAATTCATCGTGATAGTGTTTATAGATGATATATTAGTGTATTCAAAGAATGAACAGGTACATGCAGATCATCTTCAAATTGTGTTGCGAATTTTGGGAAGACAAAGTTTGTATGCGAAATTATTTAAGTGTGAATTTTGGCTGCCTTCAATTGCCTTTTTAGGCCATGCTGTTTTAAAAGAAGGGGTAATGGTGGACCCATAAAAGATTGAGGCAATTAAGAATTGGGCTAGGCCTAATTCTATGACAGAGGTTAGAAGTTTTGTGGACTGGCCAATTACTATCGCCAGTTCATGAAAAACTTTGTTTCTATTGCTACTCACTTGACCAGGTTGACTAAAAGGAAGTACCATTCAAGTGGACTGACAAGTGTGAAAAGAGCTTCCAAAAGCTCAAAACTCTCGTGACCACAACACTAATTTTGACCCTGCTAGTCGAAGGTAAAGATGTCATTATTTAGTATGATGCTTCATATTTCGATTTGGGTGTTGTGTTGATGCAGCATAAGAATATTGTAGCATATGTTTTGCGACAATTGAAGGTGCATGAGAGAAACTACCTGACTGATAACTTGGAGTTGGCAGCGGTAGTGTTTGCACTAAAAATTTGGAGACATTATTTGTACGGTTTCAAGTGTGAGGGATTTATTGATCACCACAACTTACAACACGTGTTCACCCAGAAGGACTTGAATTTGAGACAACGAAGGTGGATGGAGTTGCTTAAGGACTATGATGTCACTATCCAATACCATCCAGGCAAGGCTAATGTGGTAGCAGATGCATTGAGCTGGAAGCCTGTGAGCATGGGAAGTTTAGCTTGTTTGGGGGTCCTTAAGCGGCCTCTGGCTAGAGAAATTCAGGCCTTGGATGCCAGATTCATGAGGTAGGCATCTCAGAGAAAGGTGGATAATGGCCGGAGTTGATCTAAGACCCACTTTCATAGAAGAGATCAAGACCAAGCAGTTTGAGGATGTATACTTAAATGAAATTAGAGGAAAGGTGTTGATGGGCTAGGATCCAGACTCAACACTAGATACAGGTGGGGTGCTTCATTTTAGGGGGAGGATTTGTGTTCCCCGAATAGATGGACTAATTTAAAAGATCCTGTTTGAACCACATGGTTCACGATACTCTATTCACCCTAGAGTGACTAAGTTGTATCAAGACTTGAAACAACTATATTGGTAGCCGGGTATGAAGAAAGACATAGCTGAATATGTAACCAAGTGTCAAAACTGCCAACAGGTGAAGTATGAGCACCAAAGACCTGTAGATTTATTGCAAAGAATGTCCAATCCTGAATGGAAGTGGGAGAGAATAGCCATGGATTTCGTGATGGGACTTTCTAAGACTTTGGGAAAGCATGAATCTATTTGGGTGGTGGTTGACAGGTTAACGAAGTCAGCACACTTCATTCCGGCTAGAGTGGATTACAATGCACAACAGTTGGCCAGAATTTATGTGAAAGAGATAGTAAGACCGCATGGGGTGCCCCTTTCTTTTATTTCAAACCGTGGTACGTAGTTCACTTCCAAATTTTGGAGTAAGTTGCATGAAGAGTTGGGTATTCAACTCACTATCAGCACAACTTTCCATCCACATGAGTATTTGGCTAGCTAACTTGAAGTCATTTTGTGCTTAAAATATGCTCAAAAAAATAATTGATCTGTGTGGCTTAGCTTATCTAAAACAACTTATAAGCTGATTTCAGTTTATAAGCTAAAAAATAAGTTGGGCTATCCCAACTTATTTTTTTTTAGCTTATAAGTTGTTTTTAGCTTATAGGCTGCTTAAATAAGTTAAGCCAAACAGACACTTAGTCTAACTTTTATGGAAGCTTTAATAATTTATGGTGTCACCCCAAATTCAATCAAGAGATCAAATTAATTATAGAAACATAAGTTAAATTAGTTGAGTGAACATGGAAAATATTATCAAGACGAGTGAATAAATTGACCTTGTCCGTATATACATCTGTAGTTTCATACTACAAGATCCAAGTCTCAAAATCGTGTTCAATCAAAACTAAAACATATAAAATGTCTCCCATAGACCATTACTCGTGCTAAACACAAAATGATGAGCACTTCATCAAGCCAAGCCATTACAGGCGCACATATTTGTCATAGTGCAAAATGCCAACGAATGCCCATACTTTGCAAGATAGAACGTGAAGTTCGCCTCAAAACTTGAAATCTTTCTTCTTCGACTTGCCATCTTTTTCTTGCAACTTGCGCTTCAAGCTTCCTCCTCTCATTGTGCAGAAGTTTCATCAATGTCAGAACTAATTCACATTAAGATTACCAACGACAAGAAGCACGAATGGACTCTGAGGAAGACTAATATAGACAAAAGATGAGATAGTCACCCACATCAGCTACCATGTCGCTGAAATCCTCTCTCTGAGAGCGCAACTTCTCCTCCTCTCTAGCTTCCTCGTATCTATAAAATGGAACAAAAAGTTTTCAGAAAAAGTCGAAAAAATTCATATGAGATCCTCTGAGTCAAAACAGTGTTAATAGTGATGCTACTCACTTGACTGGCAGGACATTGCCCATCAGTTCAAACTCTTCGGGTGCCAAAGCAACATCAACTCTATCTGATTTCTGACCTTTAAGCAGATTGACCCGCCGTGGAAATTTCAAGCAATTACCTCAAAATTCTAATCGAAGTGTCCCCAGAAAAATAAAGAAAATAACACAAATAGGAACAATCATGAAATACTGAAATCGGGCAAAAAAAATGAAGATATCTTGATGTGCCATGTCATGCTCTTCAATTAAATGCATTCCATACTTTACAAAAAATCACCATTTTACGTCATATCAATGACAATACATTCTTTCCAACTATGACAAACATCGCACAATCACTAAGCCTCAACATAAGCAGAACAAAATCAGTCAAATGCAAAATATAACTATAGAAGCCACACAAAATCGCAAGCGGAAACCTCTGATCATAGCACCAAGCTCACAAACAACAAACTGTCACATAGTCGGGGAGAAAATGGTCCAAACCGGGGTTTCGACAACCCCATAAATAGGATGAGAACAATCCACTCCTATGAACACATGAAAACTACAATAATATAACTTCAGAAGTGCGTTTTCAATAACCCCATACATAGGATGAAAACAATTCACTCATGTGATGAATTTCACATGAAGGATAACAACAGAACAATCATAATGTGTCATTGCCTTTTGCATTCAACAGTTCATAAAGTAAACGACCACATGAAGTAGCATGTCAATGAAGCAAACAAGGAGAAAGACAAGAGATTTCATTACCCTTTTGGCAGCAGTCTTATCTTGAGTGCTAGTGTTAATCAGATACCTGTACAACCAAAGCAAAATGAGTCACACAGTCGAGAAAAAAGAAGGTGCCTGATACAACTACTTCTGCACAAGTTTAACCAAGTACTTACGTATGAGTTGTTCCAAGAAGAGTTCCTGGAGCTATCTTTTCTTCTCTCTTCAAGCACCTTAAGAAACAAGTAGATGGTACTGAGTTTTGGACAAGGAGAAAACATTTGTCTATTGGAATGCAAAAAATAGCAGGCCACATATAGTACTATTACCTGGTAGAGAGGCTTCTCAGGCTCCTTCCTCTGCTGCTTCCGAAGGTTAATAACATCCGGAGTCTAAACTCCAGTTGGAGTACTATACAAACGAGCAAAAACATTGAGAAGTGATACCTCAAATGTAGACGGCTTCACATCATTTTCCACAAGACCCAGCGAAAATTCTTCGTCTAGCTTCCAGCAATCATCAACCCCGCTACATAGTCTTCTCACTCTTCTCCTGCCAAAGCTTCTCCCAAGTCCCAAATCAGTCCCGCGCTTATCCATTAGGGCTTTAGTTAAAAAGACGTTTGTTGTTTCTCATCAAAAGTGTATCAAGAACTTTCCATCTTCTTCCACAGTACTTTGAGTGACTAAAAGTTCAGAGTGCAATGGCAAATTTAGCGCTAGTCCTTCCAATAAAGAAGCTTAAATGATTGCCTTTTGCCGAAGAAATAGAACTAATTGGATCTGAGGCATGCTACGAAATCACCAGTACAATTGAATATATAATTGGTTTGCAGCTAACTATAACAACAGATATCGATCCAGCGAAACAAATTGAAGAGCTTTTGTATAGGATCGAAAAAGTTGTCGAAACTTACGGAATTTTAGTAAGATGTGATCGTTTCAAATTGTTTTCTAACAGATCTGGTGATGGTGCAGCCCGGGAAAAGGCCAACTCCGAGATCACTAGTTTGTGTGAGAAGATCAACCGAGTTGCTTCTCTTCATGAAGTCGTGCACAACTCCTATAACCAACAATTGATCAGGCAAAACAACAACGAAGACGGTGCAGCCGTTGTTGGAGTGGAGGAAGAAAAAAGTAAATTGAACATGAAAATTTTACGTGGAAACCCCTCAAATAGATAGAGGGGAAAAATCACGGGTTAGAAGGATTTTACTATGATAATACGAGAGTACACTGCTCTCAAATATAAGGAGAAAACAACAATTAGCGCTTCTTTCTTGTAAGAGGAACAACTCATTAAAGAGGACACTTAAAACTACAATACTTATCTTGGTGTATAACTCTCTTTGTATTCTTACTCTTTTGGATTGTATTTTGTGGGATAATCTAAATGAGGGCAAGAGGTCTTCTATTTATAGAAAACTAGAAACGTGTAGAATCTTACGCCTTCCTTTTTGACTACGCGTTTTGTTTCCTTTTTGACTATGCATTCAAAACGCGTTTTGTTTCCTTTTTTACTATCTTGCATTCTGCCACTTGAAGATTTAATTGAGAATCAATTAAGTCTTCACACCATCCTTTCTATCCAATTACTGTAATGTTACGTTTTTGCTAGGCCAATAGAAGATCGACACCATATAAACTTGTTACTGTTGATCGGCTTCGTAAACATATCTACAAGGTTGTCATTGGTGTGAATTTTTTGAATATCCACACTGCTTTCTTCCACCTTCTCACGAACAAAGTGATACTGAACTCGTATGTGTTTTGTCCTTGAATGAAATGCCGAATTCTTTGCAAGATGCAAAGCGCTCTGACTGTCACAAAATAGAGCAACCTTCTCTTGTTTGTTCCTGAGCTCCTCCAGTAACATATGCATCCATATTGCCTCTTTGCTAGCTTGTGTAGCTGCTACATATTCTACTTCCATCGTAGATGTAGTCACGATAGATTGCAGTTTTAAAACCCAGCTTACAGCTCCTCCAGCAAGAGTAAACACATAACCTGTGGTGGACTTGATTTATCAAGATCACCTGCATAATCTAAATCAACATAATCCTTAATAGTAAAGTTTGATCCTCCATAACACATTATAACATCTAAGGTACCCTTGACATATCTCAGGATTCTCTTAACAGTATTCCAATGCTCTCTACCAGGATTAGCCATGTATCGACTAACCACTCCCACTGCTTGTCAATGTCAGGTCTTGTACATACCATGGCGAACATTAAACTTCCTACTGCTGATGCATACGGTACTCGAGATATCTCCATCCTCTCTACTTCATTGCTAGGACTCATTCTTGAGGATAACTTGAAATTAATAGGAAGTAGGGTAGAAATTGACTTACAGTCTTGCATCTTGAAGCGTCGCAAGATTTTCTTCAAGTAGTTCTTTTGAGAAAGCCAAATCTTCCTATTATTTCTATCTCAGTGAATTTGCATCCTTAGAATCTTGTTTGCTGGTCCAAGCCTTTCATTTCAAACTCCCTAGCCAACTATACCTTTAAATTTATGAGACAATCTTTTTTGGGGCCTGCTACCAACATGTCATCAACATACAACAGCAAAATAATAAAATTGTCATCACCAAATCTCTTGTAATAAATACAAAGATTTGAACTATGTCTGTTGTATCCAAGGCTTATAATGAAGGAATCAAATCTCTTATACCAATATTTTGGCACCTGTTTGAGACTGTATAGAGATTTGTTCAACCTGCAAACCAAGTCCTCTTTTCCCTGTTCTTTAAAACCTTCTGGTAGGAGCATGTAAATTTCTTCTTCAAGCTCTTCATGAAGAAATGCAGTTTTGACATCTAACTGCTCCAAGTACAAGTCAAATGTAGCACACATCACTAGGACCACTCGAATTGTTGTGAGTCGAATCATCGGAGAAAATATCTCATTGAAGTCTATACCTTCTTTCTGAGCGAATCCTTTCACCACCAATTTTGCACAATACTTTTCCACTTGATTATTATAATTGTGTTTGATCTTATAGACCCATTTGTTTTTAATGTCCTTTCTTTCTTGTGGAAATTGAACAAGATCCCATATTTTATTTTTATGAAAAGCTTCAATTTCTTCTCGCATTGCTGCCATCCACAGAGATAATTCTTGGCTTTTCATAGCCTCGTGAAAAGTTGAAGGCTCTCCATCCTCTGTTAATAGACAGTATGCAACATTGCCCTCTGAAGAATAGTCTGAGTGCCAAGCTAATTCTCTTCTCTCCCTAGTTGACCGTCGAACTTGTGGAGTTTTGATCTCATCTTGCTCTTGTTCTTCGTGCTCTGGTGCTGCCTCAGAAGAAACTGGAGCTTCTTCTATTTCTTTAACTTCAACTGTATTAGTCTCTGAATTTTCTTTCGAAGTTCTAACTTATTTTGCTTGTATCTTATTTTCAACAAACACAACATCCCTACTGATTACCACCTTGCGGGCAGTGAGATCCCATAAACGATACCCCTTGACTCCATTAGCATACCCTAAGAAAGTGCATTCCCTGGATTTCGAATCCAACTTTAATTTTTCTTGGGTGTTGTACATAACATAAATAGGACTTTCGAATATATGTAAGCGAGAATAATCAGCTAGTTTTCCTGTCCACATCTCTATTGGCGTTTTCATATCAATTACGGTTGATGGTGATCGATTGATCACATAACAAATGGTTTTGACTGCTTCTGCCCCAAATAGTTCTTCCAACCCTGCAGTTGCCAATATAGCTCTTGTCCATTCAAATAAGGTTCTATTCATCCTTTCTGCTACTCCATTTTATTGTAGAGTATATGCCACCGTGAACTGCTTTTTAATATATTTTTATTTACAGAAGTTATCAAATTCATCACCAGTGTATTCTCTTCCATTATCTGTCCTCAAACACTTGATCTTTTTCTCAGATTCAAGTTCCACCCGCGCTTTGAACTCTTTGAAAACCAAAAAAATATCTGCCTTTCTTTTGATTGGATACACCCAAATTCTCCTGGACTAATTGTTGATAAATGAAACAAAATATTTTGCTCCTCCTAGAGACTCCACCGGTGCTTGCCAAACATCAGAGTGGATCAGATCTAATATTTTCTTGGTTTTAACATAGGAACTACTAAACTTCAGTCTATATTACTGTAACACCCCACAAAATTTCTCCCTAAGATTCGGACCTTTCTTGTATTCGTGCAGGGTCGAACCCAATTATTGTGAAGCGTGTGCATGAGTTAGGGTGAGTTCCTAAGTAATTAAAGAGTGTTAGATGTGTTTTGGGGTCATGAGGGATCTCTAACACCAAATCGAGTCCAAAGAACTCCAGTCGATTAAGTTTTCGGATGATTTAGTATTAAGGTCGACTTCTAACGACCATATCATTTGAAATATGACGATCTGAGTGGACCATGACCTACCAAATTAAAGATCGTCTAGTTTTCTTTCCAACGCCACTAAGATTTATAATTTTTGGAGTTCGAAATCAAAAGTTATGACCATTTTACTACGGACTAGTACTGCAGAAATTTTAGGCCTGGGTGACAACTGCTGGAAACCTGGGCTTGGCGCCGTAGTGGCGCGATGCGCCACTATCGCGCCAGGAACAAGCCTCAGTAGTTTGTTCCCTGGAGCGGTGCGCCACTAGGAGATGTGTAGGGTTTTAGGCCTATTTTCCAGAACCTAGAAAATATAGGCTTGGCGCTGTAAGGGCGTGACGCGCCACTATCGCGCCACAAAACAGCTTCAGTTGTTTAGTCCTTGGCGCAATATGCCACTATTGGGTTGCAGGGTTTTTACGCCTAATCGACTTAGCGCTGCAGTGGCGCGATGGGCCACTATCACGCCAGGAGCGTTTTAGCCTGTTTTCTAGATTTTTGAGAAAGGGCAATTTGGGTAATTCCCTAAATTATATATACACTATCCTTGGACGTTTTTGGGACTATTTTTCAGTCTCTCTCTCTCTCTAAAAGCCCTAATATTTTCCCTCTCTTCTTCTTCTTCTTCTTCTCCACATCCCTCTCCAACAAAGGGCGCCTTCAAGAGTTTCAAGGATTCCAGCCTTCCATTGAAGACCTAACATCAAGGTTTCTTCAAAGTCTTTAAGCAAGATATGTAAGGCTAACCTAAAATATGGATTGAGTTCTTCCATATGTCAATAGATGTGTTGGATAGGAGTTGTGAAAGAGTTGAACCTTCTAGGAAGGTTTTCTTGAAAGTTTTCCTAAACTATGGAACGTTTTAGATACTATTGGTTGATTGATGATTTTAATGACTTGAGTTACTAAATTGTTATCTTTCATATTATTGACAACAAATGTATTATTGTATATAGATTTATAGGTATTGACGATATTCTTGAGTTGAGTTTTGTTGATAGTATGGATTCATGTTTCATTTACATGAACCCAAGATGAGATTTTTTTGGTTATAATTTGTCTTGAGTTGAGATAGATGGTTTTGTGTATATGTGTATTGATTGGAATGAAAAAAATGAATTGATTAGTTAAGAATGTCCCTTTGCTTCTATAAATTAGACATAGGACTAAATAAGGATTTTAGAGTAGATATTTGGCGATGATGTGATGATGATGTTTGATGATGATGTGAATGATGATAATTGATGATGATGCGATGATGATGTTTGATGATGATGTGAATGATGATATTTGACGATGATGTGAATGAAGAGGTTATGTTGACGAGGACGATGTGTGATGAAGTAGATTGGAGTCTAATGTGATTATGTGATATGTGATTTGCATAATTTGGTTGATTGGAGTCTTCTGAGCATTTTGAAAATAAATGGTCTTTTGAGGAGGAGTTTTAAATAAATGATTTGTGAACATTTTTGCATAAACTATTTATACACTATTTTTGAGTTTAAGAAATGATTATTTTTCATCTATGATTTTAAGAAAGATTAAGCATGAGTTGAGTTGAGAAGTCTTTTAATTATTTTTGAACACGAGTATTTTGAGTATAAATGAGTTGAGCATTTCTACTTTAAAATGTCGATTTTTTTTAGATTGAGTTGAGATTGTATAAATTTTAAAGAAAAGAGTTTGATGATTTGAGATGAGTCTATTTGAAAAAAATGGTCTAATGAGGCCAGATTTGAGTTGAGTTTTTGAAAGAGTCCAATGAGACTAAATGAGTATTTTGAGTATCTTACTCACTTGATAGATATAAGCATATTGAGTCTTGGGAGGAGTATCGAGCACCGAAGTGAGTGAGAGTATAGTCCATACTTGAACCCTAGAAACTACGCCGCCAACGTAGGTAGGGATGGAACCGTTAAAGTCGGATGTTTCCCATTTTATTGTCCTAAAATAATAGAACTTGACTAATCGATGGAATCCATGATTAGGGAAGCGTTCATGCCCTGGCAAGGTATGGATGGACGTGGCAACAACGTCTGATTGTTGTACTATCACTCGCTCATATGGTGATGGTTGTCAGTTAGAGAAACTCCCAAATTGAATGGATTGTGCATGATATGATTGGTTTGATTGAGATTGTTTGATGATTGAGTTGAATTGTAAAACATTGCATAGTTTAATTTGCATATTTATTGAGTTGAGTCCTTTGAGTAAATTGTTAAGTTGAGGGTATATGATCGGATTGGGTTAGATGAGTTGTGATTGGATTGTACTTGATTGGATTAGATGATATGTGATTGACTTCAAGTTAATAGTATATGATCGAATTGGATTGAATGATTTGATTGAACTGTATTGTGTATGAGTGGATTGGACTGTATGGTATATGATTGGTCTTTGTCTAAAAATGTATTCTTACTTTAGACTTATGACGCCTTGTTTGAGTCTCTCTTATCTTTCTGATTTGAGATATTTGGACCGACGTTATTCTTCCCTGAGGTATGTTTCATTCTGCCATATTACATACTCGTGCATTCCATGTACTAACATCCATTTGGACCTGCATTATTTCATGATGCAGAGACAAGTTTAAGAGATCGTCAATAGGAGCACCATTGAGGATCTATACACACTCAGCGTATTGGTGAGTCCTTCCCTACATTCAGAGGACACCGCTTATGTTATTCTTGCATCGAGTTAGCCCTTTTCATTTTGATTTGAGGTAGCCATAAACATGTCATTGGAACCAATTAGATAGTAGTGATAGAGGCTTCATAGACTAGATAGTGATTGGTCGATTGAATATTTTATTCCCTCAAAATTATTCTTGTCAAACTATTTTAAATGACAAATAATGAAGTTTAATTTGTTGGCCCATGGCCTTTCTTTCTTGAGTTAGATTGTTGATTTGGGATTTCTCTACCAAATAGTCTGTTTATTTTAAGTCTTCCACTGATTGAATGAATGAACGGATGTGTGATCAGGCTATGTGGTTTGCTTGGGAGCCAAAAATGGTTCCTGAATGCCGGTCACGTCTAGGGTACCCTCTCGGGGCGTGACAATTACTTACTGGTAACACAATGCTCACAAAAGGGTAGTAAAACCTTTTTGAGCCCTGAAAGAAGCTTTTGCTCAGCAAGAATCTTCAAACCTCATTCCGACATATGGTCAAGTTTACGATGACACATCATCGTTAATTTTTCAAATGAACTTGCTGTTCCGGTTGATGCTTCTCTTTCTTGGTGTGTTTCACCTTTAAGCATATATAGATTTGCAGCAAGTTTTTCCGCTTTCATCACTACAAGCGCTCCTTTTGATATTTTCATGATTCCACCATGAGTATTATATGAACATCATTATCATCTAATTGTCCCAAAAACAATAGATTCTTCCTTAAGTCTTTTATATGTCGTATCTCCTGGATGGTATGTACCGTGCCATCATACATCTTTATTTTGATGGACCCAATACCAATAACATCCAAAGCATGATCGTCTCCCATGAACATAGACCCTCCTGAGATAGGATTATATTAATAGAACCATTTTCTCCGGAAAGTCATATGCCATGTTGCTCCTGTGTCCATGATTCAGACATTAGTGAAATATTTTCTGCCTTCATTATTTGATATTGCTTCACTACATAAAATATCGCCATCATCCGAGGTACTTGCAACATTCCCTTGAGCATTTGATGAATCAGGGTGTTCACTCTTGTTCTTGAACTGATAATCTTTCTTGAAGTACCCTTTCTTGCCACAGTTATAACACTTGATATTCTTCTTACTTCTTGATTGAGATCTATCATGATTGTGACTCCCACTGGGGCCACGTTTCGTTGGTCTTCCTCTCACTATCATCACAGCTTCAGCTTGCTACGAACTTGCTTGTTTGTCATCCTTATTTTAACGCCGATTTTCTTCTTCTAAGACAACGACTATAATTTCATCGAAAACTAAACTATCCATATTGTTTGTCAAGTTGATTATGAGTTGATCACACGAGACAGGCAGACTTTGAAGTAGAAGCTTCGTATGTTCAGTCCCCTCTATTTTGCAACTCATTGTTGTAAGTTGTGAAAATAGAGTATTCAAAGTATTGATGTGTTCTGTAACAGACATGGACTCTATCATTCAAAGAGTATACAATCTTTTTTTAAGAAGATTTTATTATGCAAAGACATGGCCTCATACAATTTCGTAAGAGTATCTCATATTTCCTTCGCCGTCCGTTTTTCAGCCACACTAGACAACACTTGATCATATAGTGTCAAGTGTAGATCAGCAATTGCGTTTCTGTCTATGTCGTTCCACTTGCTGTCATCAGTAAAGTCTGTGGGCCTACCTTCAATTGCAGCTAAGTAATTTTCTTTTTTGAATATCGCTCTTATTTTTATTTTCCACAATGAGAAATTAGTCTCATTAAATTTTTTAATGTCAAACTTTGTTATACTCGACATTGTTATTTGCTTCACACTTTTCTAGATTATTTCTGAATATTTTTACGAACAATCGTGACAAATTGTACCGTCACCGAAATTTACTATTCATATGAATAGTACTTTTTACCACTATTCATAGATAGTACCTTCGCACAAAATAAACAGAATAATCAAGAGCTCTGATACCACTGTTGGGGGAGGAAGCACTACAACTAAAGTTTGATATGATAATAAATAATAAAAATAAATTGGACACGAGAATTTTACGTAGAAATCCCTCAAACAAATAGAGGGGAAAAATCATGGGGTAGAAGGATCTTACTATGATATTATGGGAGTACACTGCTTTTAAATACAAGGAGAAAACAACAATTAACACTTCTTTCTTGTTAAAGGAACAACTCACTAAATACGATACTTAAGACTACAATACTTATCTTGGTGTATAACTATCTTTGTGTTCTTACTCTTTTGGATTGTATTTTGTGGGATAATCTAAATGAGGGCAAGAGGTTCTCTATTTATATTAAACTAGAAATGCGTAAAATCTGCGTATTGAACCTCCCTTTTTGACACACGTTCAAAACGCGTTTTGTTCCCTTTTTGACTATCTTGCAAAAAAGAGGTGATTGTATAAATTTTGTTAGCTAAATCTCAAGAGACTTCTTAGAAATTCCCATATTGGGACGCATTGGCATAGGAAAACGACTCTTGCTAATGAAATATACAACGACACTCGCATTCTTCAAGAGTTCAAAGAACATCGCATCAACATTTATGATTCATGTATCCAATGTCCACTACGAACTTTTATATGTTCTTGAATTATTTGAGGGTTGTGTAGATAACAAGTATGTTGACTTGCCCACAACAAGTTTGGTAAAATGCGTCAGCCAACATCTCGAAAAGTCGAGGATGTTGATTGTTCTAAAAGATGTATGGTCAATTGATGATTGAGAGATCCTGCATTCTGCCCTGGGAGCTAATGGTTGCAGAATACTATTTACGTCTCGAGCAAGAGAAGTAGCAGAAAGTACAACTCAAGCCATGTATATTCATCAAAAGAGGCCTTTAACCGATGAAAACAGCTGGAAGTTACTTAAGAAGATTATTTGGCCGGAAATGGATCCAGTTATATTAAGTTGTTTTTGTTTGTGTGGCTTCTTCAATTATGTTATTTCTTTTCCCAAACTGTTGTGATATACTTGTACTTAACCCGATTGTCTTATCTGAAACAAACTCTGAGGCAGGGTAAGGTATCCACTTTGTGAGATTACACTACATATGTCATTATTGATATCTACAAATAGAATTTTGATCATGCTTTTGTTTAACATATTAATTTGGCATAATATATAAATATGATCTTTCACTTTATTTTAGTTGGCAACTATGACCTCTAACTTTACTAATGCATAAGTAGACACTTAAACTTGCATAAAATTGAACAAATAGACACATTCGTCCATTATGACAATTTTGTGTCATATGTGGCATCCTACGTGTATTATGCCACGTAGGACACGTGTGTTTATTTATTTAATTTTATGCAAATTTAAGTGTCTCATTGTGCGCACCCAAAGTTGGAGAGCATAAATGTGAAATGAGGTCAAGTTAAAGGGTATATTTATGTAATATGTCTATTAATTTGTAGAGAAGGGAAACAAAGTTTAATACTATATGGTTCAATATATAAGAGAGCTTGGACTGCTTTGTTATGGCTTTTTTTAGCATGAGGGTTGCGTCTATCAGAAACAACCTCTCAGCCTTCCAAAGATAGGGGTAAGGTCTGCATACACACTACTCTAGTTCCCCACATCTCACTTGTGGAATTACACTGGGTATGTTGTTGTAGTAGTTCAATATCAGAGAGTAAGTTACATAGTATTTTATAACATGTCTTTCTTTAAGATCAGGAGCTAAAATCCAATCAGCAATGGAGAGAATGGGTAGGGTAATGGTAAAACTGTGTGAACGTATACCGGGGGCGATTATTGTACTTGCAAAACAGCTAGCAGGAAAGAGTGCAAGTGAGTGGGAGACTCTGCATAAAAATGCTCGATGATATCTTTCCCAAGTTATAGCTCCAAGTTATGCTGAGTTGTTGGATGATCAAAAACTATATTTTCTTTACTTGGGGCATTTTAGAGAAGAACCAAAGAAGTTATCTCATTTGTGGGAAATTAAGGGTTTGATATCATTGCAGGGTTTTGGAAGCGGGATGACATTTTGGAACATAACACAAGAACGATTGATGGTTCTAGCATAGAAACAGGTGATAGATGTGAGACAAATAGTAGAGGTAATCAAGTCTTGTCGCCTTGTAGGATTAATGTGAGATATATGCCTATCAAAAGCAGAAGAGACAGATTTTGTCAAGGTCTAGGATTTACATATCAGTACTGGAGATCATAATCATCCTTCCTTTTCTTTTAGCAAGACGTGTAGGCTCGTGATTTATCTAGGGAAGTATGATGTTCGAGTCACACCGGAGTTATCTCCAAATCTTTGGAGTCTTCGAATCATCAGGGTACATGATCATCAACAACTAGAGGAGTTTGTATGGCCATCCATAATAATGTCAAACATTAAGAAATTCAAGGCCTTAAGGATTCTTGATTTTGGGAGGATAGACTTTCGAAGAGGGGAACTCCCGGGAGGCATTTCTACCATTCTTGAGGTATCTGAGTTTTGAAGGATGCTTCCTGGAGGAGTTACCCTCGTCTATCAGCAACTTGTCATACTTGCAAGTCCTTGATTTGAGAATCAAAGATACTTGCAACATTATCATACCAGACATGTTGTGGAAAATGGGAAGGTTGCAGCATTTGTATCTTCCACGAGCATTCCAACCGCAAAATAAGAAAAAACTCCCACTTCATGGATTGGCAGAGCTTCAGACACTAAAGAACTTCAACTCCAAGTTATGTGAGAAATATGTGATCTCTTCAAATTGAAAAAGCTCCGGAACCTAGATACAAAGGTTGAAGAGAGTCCTTAGGACCTTAAGTCAATAACTGACCTTATGAAAAGTACTGATCATGACCAGAAGTGGCTTCGTTCCTCCATAGAGGTTAAAAACTTTAATTGTTATATAGAAATAAAGCATATTGTCTTTCATCAGTTATTAAAATCCGGGGTTCCACCAATACTGTCTTTTGAGGATTATATTGACCCGCTACTACCACCCAATCATATCTCTCAAAGTTTCGGAGATTGTCCTTTGTAGCACTCAACTGAAGGAAGATCCAATGGCAACACTAGAGAATCTTGTCAATCTTAGTGTCACGGACTTAGACTTATACTAAGATCTCCGTGCGGCACTTGACAACTTACTCACGAATCTTTCACGATCTTGTAAGCTCAAGTAAGCCTTTAAGACTAGATCGCTAAGGGAACGCTAGATTGTAAGAAAGACAAGAGAGCTTTTATGAAGAAGGCTTTGGTATTGCTTGGAAGAATACTTGATTGCTTGATGATCTTCTACAAATGAATGCCCCCTCTATTTATACTACTCCTAAGGGGCCTAAGTGTAAATAAAATTTACTATACAAGTCCTTTCATATTTATAAAGAAGTCCCTACTCTAGAACTCTCCACACACTCTAGAGAATTCCAAGTCTTTCAAGACTTCTCTACAAGCTTCTACAAGAATCTAGAGTCTTCCACTAACCTCTCCAAGACTCTAGGTTCTTCTACCTTCTTCTAGAATTCTCTTGGACATTCTAGAGCCTTCTATTAACCTCTCCAAGACTCTAGATCTTTCCCCCGTACTCATGATCAAGTGGCGGGTCATGACACTCTCCCCCACCTGATATGGCGACGACCTCGGCGCACTGCTGCTACAAAAGCCTCCGGACTTAGTCTTGAAACTGCCACAAGTCTTCATGCCATTCTTATGTGGCCTCTTCCAGAGATTGTCCCTTCTAGTGGACGAGGAAAATGGCAGTAGCATGTTATCCCTATTCCTGCTTGATTCAGTCAACACTGGCCTCCGTTCTTTTTGGCACTTTAGAGGCAAGTGTCTTGGCAACTTCTTCGGCATCACGCCCTTCTTCATGCGAGGTGGCAATGCCTCTCTAGCACCACTGTCTTCACTCAAACTCATAATGGTGTTTATGAACATCGTTACTCCCTTCTCTAGGCCCTTTTCAAGCTGCATGGCCGAAAGTTGGGTTGGTCCTTCCGTCTTTGGCACTTTGACTAGGGGCACCATACATGATCCCTCTTGCTCCATAACCACGAGTTGTTGGAGGTAGGGGTCGATCACTGTATGGCATCGCTGAAAGAACTCCTGCCCAAGGATGATATCAAAGATATCTAAGGGAGCGACGGTAAAGTTGGTCTTACCTCGCCACTTGCCCAATGTGATGTCTACTCTTTGAGCGACTCCGCACACAGATGTAAGGGGTGCATTAACCGTCCTGAGGCAGGCGTCACTTGGACTGTAACTTAGCCCCAACTTCATAGCTGCTGACTTGGTCATTATGTTGTCCTCTGCACCTGTGTCAACCATTGCACAAGTAGGTCATCCATTGATCATGATGTCTACATATTGTGCGTCGTACTCCTTCAGCTTTCCTGATTGCTTTGCGATAGCTCCACATAGTCCAATCAGGCCTAATTGCGTTGTGTCTGAACCTTGCTCTTGCCCTTGTGCATCTTTTCCCTTCCATTCCCGTAGGATGGCACCAAGGTTCTTCAGTTCAGGACACCTTGCATAGCCATGCGGCCCTCCGCATATGTAGCATCCATTCCCCTTTGCAGTCTGTGCCTTTCTGTCGGCATCGCCTCGTCGTCCAGCCTTCTTACCATCGGAGTTATGGTTGTCATGGTTTTTGGGATGAGGTTGTTTCTCTTCACAATCTCCCCCACCTTGGTCATGACTACCTCTCGTCTCATCTCCTCTTCCTCGATCATGTTTGTCATGCCTGAAGTCTGTCAAAGCTTCGGCTTGTGTGATGGCCTCATCGATGGTGCTGACTTGGCGACGCTCCAACTCCATCTTGGCCCAACTCTGTAGTCCATCCATGAAGTGGAAGAGCATGTCTTCATCCGTGAGGTTGGGAATCTGAAGCGTGAGAGTAGTAAACTCCTTCACATAGGCCCGTATGCTACCCGTTTGCTTCAATTCCCGAAACTTGCGTTTGGCCTCATAGATGACATTATTAGGGAAGAAGGCCTTCTTGAACTCGTTCCGAAACTGCTCCCAGTTGTTGATTGTGCATAGAACCTTCCCGATCTCAGACTCCTTGCGCTTCCACCACAACATGGCCATCTCCGAGAGGTATAGCACGGCCGTGTTGATCCTCGTCTTGTCATTCTTTACTTTGTTACACTTGAAGTAATTCTCCAAGTGCCAAAGGAAGTTCTCCACCTCTTGTGCATCACGGGCACCTTTTAACATTGGTGGCTTGGGAGCCTCAATTATGGACTCCCGGTCCGCGCTGGACGTCATGTATCTTCCCATTTCCAGATCTCCCTTGAGTGCTTCCATCTCGGCCTTCATGGTCTCCATCGTGCTTAGCGCGTCCATGAGCCGACACTCCAAGGAAGTGATCACCTCCTTCACCTCGTACTCGGCAGCCTTGCGCACCTCCAACTCCTTACGGATGTTGTCATTCTCCTCAAGGGTGAACTCCTCTAGAGACTTGAACTTGCCGTCGACCTTGTTCAAGCGCTTGCCTAATATCTCCACTACTTGCCTGGCATCATCTACCCTTGTAATCCACTCCATGCCGAGCGTGACGTCCACAGGCTCCTCGCCTCGCTCATCGTCACTCACCTCAGTGGCCGAGGGTGAGTAGGATGTTAGGGCCTCGCTTGGTGTAGGCTCCAGCTGCACCTCCTCATTTCTCTTAGAGTTTTTCTTTCCCTTGCGGTGCTTCCTTCCAACATCTTGCTTGACGTTGGTGGCAGTAGTGGCGTTGATGTCTCCCTCACTTGCCATATCCCTTAGTAGAACCTCGCTCTGATACCACGTTGTCACGGACTTAGACTTTTACTAAGATCTCCGTGCGGCACTTGACAACTTACTCACGAATCTTTCACGATCTTGTAAGCTCAAGTAAGCCTT
Source organism: Solanum dulcamara (assembly GCF_947179165.1). NCBI lineage: Eukaryota > Viridiplantae > Streptophyta > Magnoliopsida > Solanales > Solanaceae > Solanum > Solanum dulcamara. The sequence goes on along the minus strand of NC_077243.1, from coordinate 72,705,703 downwards.
TAAGACTAGATCGCTAAGGGAACGCTAGATTGTAAGAAAGACAAGAGAGCTTTTATGAAGAAGGCTTTGGTATTGCTTGGAAGAATACTTGATTGCTTGATGATCTTCTACAAATGAATGCCCCCTCTATTTATACTACTCCTAAGGGGCCTAAGTGTAAATAAAATTTACTATACAAGTCCTTTCATATTTATAAAGAAGTCCCTACTCTAGAACTCTCCACACACTCTAGAGAATTCCAAGTCTTTCAAGACTTCTCTACAAGCTTCTACAAGAATCTAGAGTCTTCCACTAACCTCTCCAAGACTCTAGGTTCTTCTACCTTCTTCTAGAATTCTCTTGGACATTCTAGAGCCTTCTATTAACCTCTCCAAGACTCTAGATCTTTCCCCCGTCCTCATGATCAAGTGGCGGGTCATGACATTAGGCTTCTAGAGTTCTAGTGCTCGACGATGATGCTTTCCTAGGGGAAAAGATGGTATGTTCTGTTTCGGGTTTTTCAGAGCTGAAACACTTAGAACTCTCAAGCTTATTCTTCTTCAACGAATGGAGGGTGGAAACTTCAGTCATGCCAAGGCTTTCTCATCTCAAAACTGAAAACTGCAAGAAACTGGAAACGCTCCCAGATGGTTCAGAATTTCTCGACTTCTCGAATTCAAGATGAGAAAGATGCCTGAACCATTTGGGCAAAAGGTTACTGAGATATATAAAAATGTCAAGCACATCTGCCTTCTCTGATAGTACTTGACGATTGATTAAAGTTGGATTTGTCACTGATAGAACACTATGAAAGACATTGCCCCTTTCCAGAAAGACATTTTAATTGTCTGATTCCTCCTCCTCCAGGATACAAGGTGAATATGCTGAAGCTGTAGTGAAGTTAACCTAGACATATGTCCAAATTTACTAGTAGTTTTTTTCGTTGTTATAGGTGCCAATTAAGTGGCCAAGAAGTAGAGATGAGGTTTGGAAATTGAGCATTCCTCATATGCACCTTGCAAATGAGAAATCTGACCAGAATTGGATGGTTGTTAAGGGTGAAAAGATAGTATTTCCTAGTGGAGGCACTCACTTTCACTATGGAGCAGATAAGTACATTGCATCAATTGCAAATTTAAGGATTTTTCCTCTCTTTCTCAGATATTGCAGAAATGTCAAAAAAGGGAACCTAGTAATATATGAAATGTAAAACTTTATCATCCTGTAATCATGATTGCACATGCTGAACTTTTCAAAAGATAACTTGAACGATGAGGGAAGGATACTTGCTGTTTTCAATGTTGGTTGCGGTGTGGCCAGCTTTGGTGGTTATCTTCTATCCTCTGATATTATAGCAATGTCATTGGCACCAAATGATGTGCATCAGAATAATCTCGCTGTTCTCGTTGTAGGATTGATTGGCTTCAAAGGGATGGAATCCTCCTCCTTGAGCTCGATAGGGTACTTAGACCTGGAGGCTATTTTGCATACTCATCTCCTGAAGCATATGCACAGGATGAAGAGGATTTAAGAATATGGGGAGAGATGAGTACACTTGTTGAACGCATGTGCAGCGAAAAGGAACCGAACAGTCATTTGGCAAAAACCTCTAAACAATGATTGTTACATGGAAAGACCTCCTGGCACGCAACCACCATTCTGTCGATCTGATGATGATTCAGACGCCGTTTGGGGTGTGAATATGGAGGCATGCATAACACCTTATTCTGAACGTAAGTGCTTGCCTCTTGGCTGTCTTATCAAATAGATGCATTTTTGTTGAGTGAAGGTTATAAGAAACTTGAAAGTTGCTTACTGTTAGTTTTCCTCAAAACCTTACTTCCTTATTGCCATTGTTCTCTCAGATGACCACAAAGTCGCTGGAAGTGGATTGGCTCCTTGGCCAGCTCGATTAAGTAGTCCTCCTCCCCATCTTGCTGATTTTGGGTATTCGAATGAAATGTTTGAAAAGGACACGGTAATTTGTTTTAGTAATATTGGTCAACTTATGCCATTTGATTCAGCACACGAGCTTAAGTGCTCCATTAAAAAATGACTCCTTGCGTTCTCGTCGATTCAACAGGTGACTTGGAGGCATAGGGTTGACCATTATTGGAGTCTTTTAAGTCCAAAGATTTCATCAGACACCTTGAGAAATATCATGGATATGAAGGCTAAATTGGGGTCATTTGCTGCTGCTTTGAAGAACAAAAATGTATGGGTCATGAACGTTGTACCCAAAGATGGACCCAACACTATCAAGATTGTATACAACCGAGGCTAGATTGGCACAACTCATGACTGGTAGGTGGATAATCTTTTTTACTTTGTATAACCGTATTAGTCTGCTAGTTCCACTTTGTGACATAAATCTTTTGCCTTTAGGACATTGAACTCAGCATATTTGTAAACATCTTAGTTTTTCTAGGGTATTACATTATATTGAGGGTTTTAGAAAAGTTTTGCGGTTGAACATGTATGAATCATTCAATCTGTAAACATGTATTAACTAAAAGTAATTTTAAGAGAATTAATATGAATATCCAACCACGTTAAAAAACAAAAATATGGTAAGATTTTGTTTCTCCCTAATTAGAGAGAGAGAGAATTTGTACAGCCGTTAGCCGAACCTGAACGATTCTTGCATTACAGAAGGAGGCAAGCGGCCCTGCAATATCCTATCCCACAGATAGAACTGGAGAACGTGGCACCTATAGCCCCGTTTCAACAAGAAGATCGGGATCAAGAAGAACCTACCGTCCCCGTTTAAGCAACTAGAAGGCCTAGAATTTTTTAACACTTCTTCTCTCCGGTAACTAGAATTATATCGATTAGACTTTTAATTGATTTGCTATTTGATTTGCTATTCATCAAATAGATGTAAAAACTTCTTTTTAAAATGGAGATCTAAATGAGGAAATTTATATGGCACAATCTGAGTGTTTTGTTAAAGCAGGCCAAAAAAGCAAAGTGTGTAAACTTACTAAATTCTTATATGGCATGAAACATGCATCGAAGCAATGATATGAAAAATGTGATTCATGTATGATTGAAAATGGTTTTAAAACAAATGAGTGTGTTAGGTGCATATATCATAAGTCTCGAAATAATTCACATGTTATTATTTGTCTATATGTTAATGATTTATTGATCTTTGGCACTAATAGGAATGTTATTGGTGAAACTAAAAATATTCTTAGAAGTCATTTTGATATGAAAGATCTTGGTGTGACAAATTTTATTCTTGGAATAAAAATTACTGGAACATGTGATAAAAATTTTCTTGACCATTCACATTATGCTGAGAAAATTTTAAAAAATTACAACTTTCTTGGTTGCAAGCATGTTGTAACTCCTTTTGATTCAAGTGTTCATTTGTTTTCGGTTCAAAGTGAAAATGATATGATAAATCAAAAGGAATATGCTAGCTTAATTGGAAGTTTGAGAGATGTGATTAATTGCACTAGGCCTGATATTGCATATTAGGGGTGTTCATGGTCCGATTTGACTCGGTTTTTGATTAAAACTAAACCAAACTAATTAAGGAATTTTTTTTAATATTCAAACCAAAACAAATCATTATAGTATAAAATTCTATCAGTTTCGGTTTTATCAATTTTGTCGGTTTTATCGATTTGGTTCATTTTTTACGGATTGAAATAATATATTTTATAATGCAAAAAAATTGACAAACTTATTTACTATCTTCATACTGCAAATCAATAGAATTTCAAAACAACTGTCATTAATCTTCAAAGATACTTGAACTTGTTCAGAGATAGTGAAGACAGAAGAAAAGTATATAAGCTAAATAAATTACCATCTAAAGTCCAAGATAGAGCTATAAGAGAGAAGAAAATATGGTTCCAATAATAACAAACTTGAATATGTCCTGACTGGAATTATGTCTGATGTTCTTGTAAAGTATATAAGTTAAAATGATAAGCTCTAAAAAGGGCAAAATATCAGCAACATAAATTCATAAGTTGGTGGATTGTTCAACTTCTACGGTCCACGAAGGAAATGACTTCAAAAATAAAGAATTGACAGCCTGTTTTGACTGTCCAAGTTCGATACCGAATCAGAGAAGAGGAACCACCAGAACAAAAAGAAGTCCTTCAAGAAGCATCATTTGTTTCACTATTGCATGAAGTAATTGAAGCATTACAGCCGTGGCCAATAGAAAACTTGCTACTTCACCTTTCTCCAAGATGAAACTATTTGAAAGAAAACTGAAAGCACGAATTAGCACAGCAGCATATGCAAAAATAGCCTCGAAAGAAATTACAAAATTTCCACCACGAGGAAGATAGCAACTACTGCATAATAGTACAACCTCCACAACAACAAAATTAAGAAGGTGTAACACCCCAGAATTTTTTCGCAAAGACTCGAATATTTCTTCACGTGTGTGTAGACTCGAACCGAAGAACTTGTAATTTTATATAGGAGTTAGGATCAATTCCTAAATATTTGAAGTGTATTAGATGTGTTTTAGGATCATAAGAGATCTCTAAAACCAAGTCGAGTCCAAAGAATTAGTCTCGGCTAAGTTTCCGAATGAGTTCATATAAGGGTCAACTTCCAACGACCATATCTCCTTGAATATAAAGAACTGGGTGGCCCATGACCTACCAAATTAAAGATTGTTGAGTCTTCTTTCCAACTCCACTAAAATTGTAATTTTTGGAGTTGGGAGTCAAAAGTTATGACCCTCTTTCTAGAGAGTAGTACTGCAGGAATTTCAGGCCTGGGCGATCACTGTAGGAATTTCAGGCCTGGCGCTCCAATGGCACCCGGCGCCACTATAGCGCCAGAAAACATCCTCAGTAGTTTGTTCCTTGGCGTGACACGCCACTATTAGGTGTGCAGGTGTTTAAGCCCATTTTGGCTTGGCGCTGCAGTGGCGCGACGCGCCACTATAGCGCTAGCAGGGTTTTTAACCCGTTTTTCAGATTTTCTTTAATGAAGGGCATTCCAGACTTTTCTCCACCCATCTCAAATATAACTCTAGCCATTTGGGGACAAAAAAATCAGTTCTTCATCATACTAAGGAGGGTTTTCTCCTCATTTTAGGCATGGAAGACTTGGAGAGAAGAAGAAGAGGAGTTAGATTTGAAGTCATTCCTTCAAGTCTTGATTTCCTTCAATTTCTAGGTATGTAAGGCTAACCAAAATATGGATTGAGTTCTTCCATATGCCCATAGATGTGATGGATGGAAGTTGTGAAAGATTTGAACCTTCTATGAATGTTTCTTGAATTTTTGTATATAAATCCATATGTATTAATGATTTTCTTGAGTTGAGTTTGTTGAGATTATGGATTCATGTACTCATTCACATGAAATCAAGATGAGATTTTCTTTTTGGTCATAATTTATCTTGAGGTTGAGATTGATGGTTTTTATGTATAATAAAAACACTATTGCTTTCAAAGTGAAATGAGGTATTCTTTTATATGAATTTGATGATATTGAATATTGAGTAAAAATGAGGATTTTAGAGCAAGATGATTGATAATGATATGAATGATGATGTTTGATGATGGTGTGAATGATGATGTGAATGGTGGTTATTTAACATATGTAGAATGATTGATGAAGGGGTACGTTGATGATGATGTTAGATGTGAAATGGATTGGAGTCTAATGTGACTACATGATATGTGATTTGCATAATTTGATTTGATTGGAGTCATATGAGTATAAATTATTACTTGAGAAGGAGTTTTAAATGAATGATTTGTAAACATTTTTGCATAGACTATTTATACACTATTTTGAGTTTAAAGAATGATTATTTTCATTTTTGATTTAAAAAACGTTTAAGCATGAGTTGAGTTTGAGAAGTTTTTTAATTACTTTTGAACATTAGTATTTTGAGTATAAACGAGTTGAGCATTTTTACATAAAAATGTCTATTTTGAGTTTGAATTGAGGAGTTAAAATTATGTTTTAAATGCATCTAATATTTTCTGCATTCATTGAGTTGAGATGGTATCAAATATTTAAAAGAAGAGTTTGATGATTGAGATGAGTTGTTTGTGAATGAAGGTCCAACGAGATCAGATTGAATGAGTTTTGAAAAGAGTCCAATGAGACTAAATGAGTTGATTTGAAAATAAGTTCTAAGAGACTAAATGAGTATTTTACTCACTTGATAAATATGAGCATATTGAGTCTTGGGAGGAGTATTGAGCACCGAATTGGGTATGAGTACAGTCTATACTTGAATCCCATGAACTACGTAGCCAACGTAGAAAGGGATTGTACCATGTCAGATGTTTCCCTATTTCATTGTCCTAAAATAATAGGACTTGATTGATTGATGGATCTATGATTGGATGATTCGTTCATACCCTGGCAAAGTATGAACGGACGTGGCAACAACGTCGGCTTGTTGTACTATCACTTGCTCATATGGTGATGGTTGTCGGTTAGAGAAACTCCCAATTGAATGGATTGTGCTTGATATGATTGGTTTGATTGAGATTGTTGATGATTGAGTTGGATTGTATAACATTACTAAATTCTAATTTACATATTTATTGAGTTGAGTCCTTTGACTTGATTATTGAGTTGATTGTATATGATTGGATTGGATTAAATGATATGTGATTGGATTGTACATGATTGGATTGGATTGGATTAGATGATATGTGATTGGATTGGATTGGATTAGATGATAAGTGATTGGATTGTACATGATTGGATTGGATTGGATGGTATATGATTGGTCCCCGTCTAAGCTGTGTTCTTATTTTAGACTTATGATACCTTGATTGAGTCTCTCTTATCTTTATGACTTGAAATATTTGAACCGGTATTATTCTACCTTGAGGTATGTTTCATTCTGCCATATTACATACTCGTACATTCTATGTACTAACGTCCATTTCGACCTGCATCATTTTATGATGCAAAGACAGGTTTAAGAGATCGTCAATAGGAGCACCATTGAGGATCTATTCACACTCAACTTAATGGTGAGTCCTCCCCTACATTCGGAGGACACCACTTATGTTATTCTTGCGTTGAGTTTAGCTCTTTTCATTTTGATTTGAGGTAGCCATGAACATGTCATTGGCACCAATTAGATAGTAGTGATAGAGGCTTCATAGACTAGATAGTGATGGGTCGATTGAGTATTTTATTTCTTGAATTATTCTTGTCAAACTATTTAATGACATAGATTGGAGTTTGATTTGTTGGCCCATGGCCTTTATTATTTGAGTTAGGTTGATGATTTGAGTTGCCCAGTAAAGTATTTCATTAATTTAAACTTTTCGCTGATTGATTGATATGAATGGATGTGTGATTGGATCAAGTAGTTCGCTTGGGGACCAGCAATGATCTTCGAGTGCCGGTCACGTCTAGGGTACCCTCCCGGGGTGTGACAGAAGGCTAGCCCATAAAAGGTTAATTATATACATTATTTTTTTATTAATCAAGTTGAGAAAAATAACAAGGTCTTTAAACAGTCCTCCGAATGATCAACATTCAACACAAAAGAACCATATACCTAGCTATCACCAGAGAAAGATCACTTAATTGCTTGCATAAAAGTGTGATTAAATACAAAAAAATAAGTCAATAGCATAATCCAAAAGACTTCAGGTGAAGCAGCATCAAAAACCTGAAATTTAACTACCAAAGAGCAAAACAGTTGCACTACCAATTTCAATTGCAACATCCAAACTAATCAATGCTCAAGGTTGTGCCATCATATTCTGAAAAAAGAAAGAAGAAAGTTTAACAAAGTAGGCGTTAAAACTTTTTAAAATATAAAAGACATATTCATAAAGAGTTAAATGTGTAAATTTACCTTTTTTAACTATCTCAAATTTCTGAATTTCTTCTAAAAGATCTTCAAGCTTGCATTCTTTGAAAGTTGATCTTAACCATTGTTGAGTGCAAATAAGAGCTTCTACTGTCTTTGGAGATAAAGAACTTCGATAAGAGTCAAGAATCCGACCACCGGTGCTAAAAACTGATCCAGAAGCAATAGTAGAAATGGGAATAGAAAGAATATTTCTTGCCATCCTAGAAATAATTGGATATCTAGCCGAAGAAACTTTCCACCAAGCCAAAATATCTAACTCTTTAGTCTTTTTCAAATCATCTACCAAGTACTTATCAAGTTCTGATTTATTTTTAATATTGTCTTCATTTGCCAAATATTTCTCCCATTATGATTGTCAAGTCTTGTCACTATGAATGGTATAAATTTCATCATTCAAGCTTGTTTGACTAACAATTTTATCGGTATGAGTCCCACAAAAAGAACTCATGTAGTAATCATACAAGCGACTCAAAATATCCATCACTTTTTTCGATTTTTCGACTCCCACCAAACAATCATAAGAGTTTTTAAACAGATATTCCACATATTTCAACTTGTATCGAGGATCCAAAACAACAGCAATGAATAATAACTTGTTCATACTTTCAAAAGTACCCCACTATTTGTTAAATTTAAGCTTCATCTTTTTAGCCATGCCACTCAAAATAGAATCTTCACTATGAACATATTTGCAAATTATCTTTTGAAGATTAAAGATCTCATGGAAGAAAGAATTGAAAGTAACATATGAAGTTCCTAAGAATTTCAAAGTTACCTGGTAGAAAATCTCAAGGAACTTAATGAAAACTTTAACATTCTTCCAATCATATATCGATGGATGCCCTCCCACATTATTTGTTTCTAAACAATACTTGAGGTACTTGTGATCATCATCATACATTCTTGAAAATGCCCTTTCAAATTTTACAGCTGTATCTAGCATCATATATGTGGAGTTCCACTTAGTCTCAATATCTAAAGTCAAAAGACCATGAGTGTCAATCTTAACCTTCTCGACAAATGACTTAAAGGAATCAAACCATTCAGCTGAGGACTTAACATATTTGATAGCATTTCTTACTCGAGAAATAGACTTATTTTGTTCACCGAGTCCTTCTTTCACGATCAAATTTAGAATATGAGCATTACATCTAACATGTAAGAACTCATTTCCTAAGATGCCTCCTTTCCAATCCTCAATTCTTCTTTTCAAGTGTTTAATTACAGAATCATTAGCAGTTGCATTATCTAAGATCACCGTGAATATGTTATTAATTTTCCAATCAAATAAGCACGCCTAAATTCCTTTAGCAATTGTTTCACCTTTATGATCTGATGTTTGGAAAAAGTTGAGATTTTTTTTTTTAGATTTCACTCATCATCTATCCAATGGGCAGTGACAACCATATAAGTTAGATTTTGAAGTAATCTATCACTAGTAGCACATACACATTTATTATGAATAAGCTTTTCTTTCTCTTCCTGATATATTTTTAAACATTGTCTAGCAACAGTCAAGAGAGAAGGTAATTGAAAATTAGGCAAAACAACTACTATTAATCTCCTAAAACCTTCCCCTTCAACAACTTTAAAAGGTTGTTCGTCAATAATGACAAACTCAGCAATGGCTCTCCTAATCTCATTGACGTTAATCACAACCTTTTCTACAGTATTGTACTATATGCTTATTCCCCTTTTTTAACTACCTTGATTGATTTCTGTCAATAATTCTGAGAGGGGAATTAGGACAAACCTCATTTAAATATCTCCATAGCGTTGAGGTCTCATTCGTACTTTCAGAAGCAAAGTTACTAGTACAGTAGTTACATTTCGCCCTTTTCTTATCGCATTTATCAAGATATTCAGTATAGTATTTCCAAACGCTGGATGTTCTCCTGTCACTACTCACAAGGGTACGATCAGGGTAGCAAAGAGTTGTTTGTTTTCTTTTTTAGCATGATTGGGAGTAATATCACGAGTTTTATCACCGTCAAGCTCAGGTTCCAGCAAAGTAGTTGGAGATACTTTGTTGGTTATCTCCACTGGCTCCACCTCTTTTTGAGTAGTTGTAGTTTCCATCTGAAAAAAAGTATCCAAAAATCTAAATAAATAGAGAAATCCAAAATTATTAGATAAAAACTAAATCAACAGAAAAAATCTAAATCAGTGGAGAAAATCTAAAATAACAGAGAAATAAAATAAAAAACACATACAAGATGAAGACTAGAGAAGCAATTCATTCAAGTAAAATTTCAAAGACACAAAAATAATTACACAAACAAAGAGTAGGGAACATACAAAAAGTAACCAAAAAAGTAAAAGGAAGAAAAAGTTACAGACTTACGGAATTAAAACTTCTTGTACTCAATTGTTGTCGTGAGAGACTTAGAGCAGTATAGAGGTCTACAGGGTTTGGGAGGAAATAATAGGGGAACTAAAAATCTAACGAGGGAAAAAATTATTTATGTTAACTATTCAATAAGGATTTTTTATTTTACTTTAAACGTAAATGGGCTTGGGAAACATGGGCTAGACTTTTTTCTTGGAATGGTCCTAAATTATGAAGAAGTTAAAAAATAGATAAAGTTTAATAAACATATATAAATATATATAATATTTTAAATATGTACATATTCATCGGTCCGGTTCGATTTAGTTCGGTTTTCTTTATGGGTAACACCAAACTAAACCAAATGTTATCGGTTTTTAAAATCTAAAACCAAACCAAACCGATCCGGTTTTCGGTTTGTTAAATCAGTTTAACTTTGTTTATCGGTTCGGATCGGTTTTTCGGTTTCGTTCGAACACCCCTATAATGCATATGCAGTAGGAGTACTTAGCAGGTTTACAAGCAAGCCAGGTAATAAACATTGACATGCTACAACAAGAGTTATGAGATATTTAATTGGAATAAAAATTTGTGGTTTGTTTTATAAAAAATATCCTGTTGTACTTGAAGGCTTCTCTGATGTAGATTGGAACACTTTTTCAGATGATTCTTGTTCTACCACTGGTTACATTTTTAAATTGGGAGGTAGTGCTATTTGTTGGAAATAAAAAAAAAACTATAATTACTAACTCTACCGTGGAGGCTAAACTAATTGCTTTAGCTTCAGCTAGTGAGGAGGCGAATTGATTGAGAGATTTATTATTTCAAATACTTTATTTTGAAAAATCAATTTCTCCTATTTTAATTCATTGTGATAGCACTGCTGCAATTGGTAGAGTTCAAAATCGTTATTACAATGGTAAATCCAGACCTATAAGGAGGAATCATAGTAATGTGAGATCGTATTTGACAAGTGGTACCATTAATGCTGATTATGTCAAATCTTATAATAATCTCGCAGATTCTCTTACTAAGGTCTTAATAAGAGAATAAGTCTGGAGCACATCAGGAGGCATGTGATTGAAGCCTATAAATCCTTATGTCATATAGACGATCAATAAAGTACAATAATGCAATGTTGTGTCAGATAATATGATGCACGTCTGTCTTATTGGTACACATCCACTAAATCTTAGTCTGGAATCCATGAGGACATATCTGTCTATGAAATCTGCCACGGAGCATTTGACCCGATCCTTCATATAATATTGGCCACGCAGCGTGTGGCCCGATCTCTATTTCTCATAATCACAACCACGGAGCATATGACCCTTCTTATATTTCTCATTATTATCACAAGTGTTTCATATCAATTGTGCCATAAAATCAGTACAATATAGGCATGATCACATATATAAAAATATGCAATGATAGTCATAACAACTCATGAGTCAAATCAATATAGTTAAGGCACTATCTCAGATAAGTCAATATCATCAATCATATCACACACAACGATAAAATTCGTCAAATTCCTTTTTATTACCTTATTCATTATCCTTAATTCATCCAAAGTTCACAAGTGATTCTCGAATCCTGTCCCATTACTCCCCAACACAAACAGCAAGAAGTATAGAATTCTACAAGCTTAACGAAGGTTTAAAAATTCACTTGCCTCGATTTTGATCAACACTAGTCCAAAACTTGAGTCTTTCCTTACGTCGACGCTCCAAAATCGAAAAAATCTAATCAAATATGAATTTTCAATAAGAATACGAGTTTAACGACACCCAAATCATAATTTCTGAAATTCAGCCGAAATCGATCCAAAAACCCAATTCTAAAAATGATGGGTAAATCTGGAAATATTTGTATGAAAACATTCTTTATAACATAACGAATCTATTAGCAAAACCGTTTTGAATTTGGAGTAAAAATTAGTCAGGAATCATCAATTTAAGAAAATCCATGAGTTCTTGAAAAATCCCCAAAATTCAATGTTCAAAATCATAAATTAGAGGCCAAAATCGGTGTATAATCAATGGGTAATGGAAGATACACGTTAAAAATACTTACCCACAAGATTTTCCACAAAAATTCTCTTTGAAAGCACTTATTCAGAGCTCTCAAAATCTAAAAATGGTGAAACCCTGACTTTTGATAAAGGTTACTGTTTAAGGGTCATTTTACTCTCTGCGAACGAAGATCACTAACTCCGCGAACGCGAAGACAAGGCACCGGGCCCTTCGCGAACACGGCATCAGCTCCGGGAACATGAAAGAGGGACTTCAGGTGCTCTGCGTACTCGACCTATGGACCGCGAACGCGAAGAAAAACCAACAGAAGCTCCACAAATGCGGCCTAGGGACCGTGAACGTGGAGAAGAGGACAAAGACGCCAGATATCAGCAAACACCCTAAAGCTCAAATTCACAGACTGACCCCTCAAAATTTGTTTGGAATTCCGACTACAAAAACCTTATATGTCACCCTGCTAAATTCGATGTTCTCGACTCAATGGAACCATCGAAATTCGAAGTTGAGGTCTCCTTCAGCAGGAACCCAAAACATCGGAACTAAACTAATTTTAAGCCTCAAAATACCAAAACAAGCTCGGGACCTCTAAAAATTCAGTCAAGACCACCCACTAGATCTAAAATCATCATCCGAATCCAACGAAGTTGTCAAAATTTCATTCTGAGTATCGAAACTTCGAATGTTGACCAAAGTCAAATCTTGGTCTAAAATTCTTCAAACTTCCAACTTAGGACCTCAAACCCACGTTACAACTCCAAATCTAATTCCGTTAACTCAACCTAGACCAAAATCCACATTCCAGAGCTAATGAAATCGACGAAATTTCATTTCGAGAGTCGCAATTCCGGTTGATCCCAAAAATCACTTTTGAACACTTTAAGCTTTTAGAAATCTCAAAACTTCCAAAAACTCAATTTATCAAAGAATTTACCAAAATTAACACCCAACACTGATAAAAAATGACTCGAGGCGACTATCGAAAGGGGTTAAACGTTCATTTTACAAAAAAATCCAAAAATAACCTTCAGAGTCATTACATCCACATAACGGAAAGTACATGAGATGCTTCACAATTTACTGCGGGGATGATGTTGATTTTAACACGATGAGTATCCGTGAGCTTTTCTCCCGAATAAATCACAATTTTAATCTAATGTATGCCAAGAGGGCCTTTCTTCATTGGTATTTTGACGAAGGAATGGAGGGAAATGAGTTCTCTCAAGCTTAACATAGCTTCACTTGAGAGAACATGCGTGCAATATAAAAATTGATAAATGAAAAAAAAAAAAAAAATGTCGGCCAATGACCTCAACTGAGTCGTAAAGGGTGTTTGGCTAAGTTTATAAACTGATCAAAATTAATTTATAATTACTTTGGATTTATTTATAAATCATGTTCTTATAAGCTCATGTAGTTGTTTAATCAAGATTTTTACTATTTTATCCGTATTATTTTTTTTCTAATTCATAAAACACCGTTATTAAAATTAAAAAATCTCTCTCATTCCAAATCCTTTTTTCATCCTTTTCCGTACAAAAATACTTTTTAGTGTGGCCACGATTGGTCACTGTTGAGTTCTTATAAATTGTACTAGTTGCAAAACGTCATGTGCTATTTTATCTATCTTTAATTTATGTTGCACTGATGAAATTAGGATAGTCAATTAAATTTTTATATAATTTTAAAATATTTTAAAATATTAATTATTGTAATTTATAATACTAATTATATAATTTTCAAATAATAGATATTACTCGTATAAGTAAAATTTTGAGAATCAATTAAATTTTTAATATATTTTTTAAATATTTGAAGTTGTTAATTTTCACTGACTGACCATAACCTGCTCACATTAATTCTATTCTATATACAAGAGGAAAAATAAATGTTACTCATTCCGTCCATTTATGTCACATGTGAAATTTTGAGAGTCAGTCAAAATTTTAATATGTTTTTAAAAATATTTTAAGTTGTTAATTAATTTAATTTATAGTATTACTTTTTTCGTAATTTTTAAATATGTAACATACTAAAAAGGAAAGTAACACAAATAAATTAAAAAAAATATATTAAATATAAATAGAGGAAATTGAAGTAGAAGGCAGTTCATCGATAGATCCTGAGCGACTCACATCTAGTTACTCCATTTGTTTTAATTTATGTGGCACAGATAGAATTAGGAGAGTCATCTTTTAAATTGTTAATTATTGTAATTTATATGGCTTTTTATGTAATTTACAAATAATATATGCTATTCTCACTGTTCTAATTTATGTGGCATAAGTAAAATTTTGAGAGCCAACCAAATTTTTCACATATTTTTAAAAATATTTTAAGTTGTTAATAATTGTGATTATAGTACTATTTTTTTCATAATTTTTAAATACATGATACTCCTTACATTTTAATTTGCTTGACCTATTATGTAATATGTGAAGTTTCAAGAGCCAATCAAAGTTTTAAAGTTGTTAATTATTATGATTTATATTTTTTTTTCATAATTTTTAAATACACAACATACTGAAAAGGAAAGTAAGACAAATAAACTGAAACAGATAAAATATTAAATATAAAAAGAAGAATTTTAAAAAAATATTTCAAGTTATTAATTATTGTGATTTATATCACTTTTAACGTAATTTTCAAATAATACATGTTACTCACTTTATTCGCACATGTAAAATTTCGAGAGTCTAAGTTTGTAATATATTTTAAAAATATTTTTAGTTGTTAATTATTGTGATTTATAGTCATTTTAAATAACGTAATTTTCAAATAACATTGGTTACGCCATTTGTCCCAATTTATGTGTCACATGTGAAATTTCAAGAGTTAACCAAATTTTAGTATATATTTTAAATATTTTAAGTTGTTAATTATTGTGATTTATAATACTACTTTATATATATATAATTTTTAAATATATAACATATTAAAGAAAAGTAAGACAAATAAATTAAAATGGAAAAAATACTACATATAAAAAGAGGAAATTGAAGGAGATGTGCAAATCAGTCAATTGACCGACTGGCCCTAAACACTTCTCATTCCCTACAAGAGCTCGTGCTATATATTACTCTATTTGTCTCAATTTATGTGACACAAATATAATTAGGGGAGTTGACACAATTTTTATATGATTTTTAAATATTTTAAGTTGTTAAGTAATATTATTTCTAGTCATTTTAAAATAATTTTCAAATAATATATGTTATTTTTTTGTCTCAATTATGTCGCACATATGAAATTTTGAGAGTTTAAACCAAAATTTTAATATGTTTTTCTTAAAAGATATTTTAACTTATTAATTATTGTGATTTATAGTACTTTTAACGTAATTTTTAAATAATATATATTCCGCCGTCTATCTTTAAATTAATATAATTTTATTATTTTTACCTTCATGATATACTTAATGTTAAATAACTATATAAGATAATAATAGTTAAATTTAAAATTTTAAAATATATGAAATATCTATTTTTAATATATGAGATAAATAAAATAAAATAAAGCTAAATAATAAAATTATGCACCAAAATGGACAAATTTCCAGCGAATAAATTTACGATAATGCCCCACGTGGCCATCCATGAAAAAACCAAAAAATATGAATCTGCAGTTTAACTTTTAACATCACCAGGAGAAATGTAATTAGCACAGAAATATAGAAAATTACCAAAGTAACCTCTTGACCCGAAGCTCCTCTCATTCCCACTTCTAATATAGAGTAATATACAACAATATCATTAATGTTCGATAACTGATTATTTTCTTTAAAATTTTTGGTCTCTCATATAAGAAGGAATTATCATAAATGATGATCTTATTGTACTTTCTCTCTCTCCCAGTAATGGTTGTTTACAAGTTTTTGGACTTTCCTATTTTGGGGTGGTATTTAAATTTTGTTTTTTTAAATATCATGATTTTTAATTTTTATCCTATTGTTATTTAATAAAAATTTGTGGACTAAATATCATTAGTTACGATCTAAATTCACTAGGCACAATTAGTTTCGCAGGAAAATTATTTTAGAGAATGCTTTGTTTTAAGGCGTAACTTCTATCATAAGCACGACTTTTCATTTATAAGGCAAGATTTTTAGAGAAATTTTATTTTCAAGCATAACTTCTGCCTTATACATGACTTGCGATTTGTAGGACAAGAATTTCATAACTTTTGTCACTGAATTTATGCCTTGAAGTAGGGGTGAGCTTTCGATTCGATTTTTGTGTGTTTGATTTTGAAAAAAATATGCACCTAATACCATATTCATTCGATTCACTTTGATTTTTTCAACTTCAATTTAATTTAATTTTTCATTTGAATTTGCATGTTCAAATAGAACTTTAATTTTATATCATAATTTCATATATCATGTTTGAGCCAAGCTTAATAGTTTAATTTGGTTATTGATAAACTTGAAGCATAAGGAGTAACATCATATAATTGATATATAAATTACTTTTTTTTTTATCAAACCTTTCAAAGCAGGGGGAAGATTCCAGAACATTTTTGTCCTTTTTCGATATAATAAATCTTTTTTTATAGTGTTAACAGTAAGCAGCGGAAAGAGTTTAGAATTCACCGGAATTAATGGCGTCTGCTCTGATCAAATCTAGAATTCACTCCGCCCTCCGCGGCGGTGCATTCAAGAGGACTTTCTCTTCTTCCTCCCACCATGACGAGGCCCGTAAGTTCATCATCTTAAATTTTATTTTATTTTAATTATTTTCAATCATCTTTTATATCTCAATTATCGATTGTACGTTTCCCTTACATGTCTAAATTATTGGTCCCTTTGTATTAAAGTATATTTCGATATTGAGTTGATCAAATATTTGTTATTAATATCCAACGGGGCGCGCGTGTAGGTATACTCAATATTGAGGTGTATTTAATACAAAGGTAATGATAGTATGGGTAGGTAAATAGAATAATGAATAGTTAAGTTATGAAATTTTCTAATAAAATGATATTTTAGGTGTCTCTATCTATATAATATCTATTTAGACTTTTACATCGCCCTTTTGAGTTAGCTTTTGAAGTTGAGCTGGGCTTAGTGTCATAATTTTACATGATATCAATGTCAGTTTATTCCTGTTTGAGATCCTAGTCCACGCCCAGTTGGCCCTGTGCATGAAGGGTGTGTTGGAGTAACTTAGAATCCCACATCAATAAGCTAGTGGTTTGCTTATATAGATTTGTGAAGTTCATCCCTCTTGAGCCAATTTTTGGGGTTAAGTTTGGCTGCCATATATTTACAATAATATAATATGACATGGAAATTAAGTTTTTTAAAAAATGACTGCATCACAGATGTTTCATATAGACAATTGCAACTACTTATCAAGAAAACAAACAGAAAAAATGGATTGTAACTAGTTTTGGATTGAGGTGACAGAAAAAAGGAGAACTTTTTAAGTTCTGATGCCTAGCAGATACCATAGTACTAAAGGTTGAATTAATCAAATTTGAATTTTAGATCTGCCTCCATATATATGTGTACATTTATACATACATACAAATGTACGTGTTACACATAACTAGTCGTCTTCAGGTATATGTTAAAAAAGCTTTGTTTTCGAATGGGATCTCTGTGTTACATATTAGTTTATTCGAGGGATGATATATTGATATTTATTTACCAACTATCCAATACAAAACAAAGAATTCTATCTGTAGTTGTGTGATTCCGCTGTATAAAAATAATTTCCGATGTGAATGAAGTGTTAATATTGAATGATCCCTTTATTTTTTGTGGGCAGGTGAAGCAGCTAAGTGGGAGAAAATTACTTATGTTGGAATAATTACGTGCACTATTCTTACAATCTTTAATCTCTCTAAGGGTCATCCCCACTATGAAGAGCCTCCTGTAAGTGTTAATATGCTGTTCTGTCTTAAAAATTTGGATACAGAACTTCAAATGAAAACATTAACTCTTATTGACAATATATTTCCGAGGGATTTTCAGTTTTCACTAGTCCTGTTGAAGTAATGAGATTTGAGACTCCCTTTAAATAATAATTTGATCATTTGTGGACGAATGCCTACGATATTTGGTCCTGATAATATCTAATGGTCTAACTTGTGTTCCTTTGTTGATTGAAAACAGACGTTATAGGGGGATTATTTTGTTTTGAGGGATTGAAATTTTGTGTAATGAAGGGGAATTTACAATTGAGACAGATTATTTACATGTGTACCATTAGTTGCTCTATTTCATATATGTTTTGTCCATTAGTTGCTCTATTTCATATATATTTTATAGTTCTTGCCAATCATTTCTATTTCTGTTTGCAGCCTTATCCGTATCTGCACATTCGTAACAAGGAGTTTCCATGGGGTAATTCTGATACCTAAGTTCTCTCTTCCTTCGCTTGTCAATGATTTCAAGTTTACTGTATCTCGTTTTTAGTCGTATCTGACCATGAGCTATCAGCACATAAATATTCTGAATAATAGTTTGTTATCTAACTGAAGCACTCTAAATTTATCCGATTAGGATTCAAAAATATTGTAGCATGCCGTGGATGGTTTCAGTTACTAGCTTGGAACAAGTAATCACCCTGTTTTCTCCTTGTTTGCCTGACAATGGGATGCCTGGTTTTGAATGATTTCGTTTTTCCTTTGATGTAATTATGATCTGAATTGCTCGGACTTGGGTGTGGGGTGTGGTACAAGTAGATCGGATCCTTCATGATTTATATATTAAGATTCAGGGATGCGGATCTGGTGATATAAGGAAAAGGGTTGATATAGAAGTTGTTATATACAAAGATTACTCCATTTTCTTGAATTTCATCATAGTTTTTTGTTTTGATTACAGAAATTTGTTTTGACCCAAATTTCTTCGTTGGTTTTGGTCAAGTACACAATATCGATTGACCTAATCTGATACGGATTCCATACGTGGACCATGTTGTATCGACACGGGTACGGCACCGAAAGTAAAGAGTTCGAACAATTTAGGTTATGATGCTGAAACATTTTCAAAACTGGTCTTCTAAGTCATATCATCTCAATGAGTCATGACTAACGGCTAATATCCCTTTTATGCTGATTGCGACAACTTTAATTTGTTGATTTTGTAAGGTTGAGATTTCAGCATGATTGTTGTAGTTTGCATATATATATATATATATAATTCATCTTGTCTTACATGTTCTGGAATAGTTTATGTTTATCTTGCTTCACCTTTATATTGTGCTTTAAATCATATTAGCACATCCTTAATAATTCGGATTCTATGAAATTATTTGAGGTATTACATATTTTGTTAATAACCAAGTAGGCCACATTTATGTCAATTGTGAGTATGCTACGCGTCATGTCTATTTACTTTGTGTGGCTCGGTATTTGGTATGCATTGTCATTGGAGCATTTCTTTTTGTGACTGCTAGTCAATCCAGGCGACCTTCAGCTCAAACGGTAAGAGTATCTCTGTTGTTGGGTTCTTCTATTTTCAATTTTGATACGATTTTTCATATTTCCTTCTTGTTACAATATCACTCATCCAGTTTTTGTATTATAGGGTTAAGTGAGTGACTTATTTATGTACCGAATGCAGGTCCGGATGGTCTTTTCGAGAAGAAGCATCACTAATACGTGTATATATATGTGTATATCTATATATAATCTGTGAAGGCTTTAAAAAGTTAAACCTACAGCATCATCTAAGTTGTGTGAAATATGTTTGAATTTACTTTAGAGGTCTTATGTTGATACTTAGCCATATCTCTGATGTACTCTTATTGTGCTGTCTACTATGTTTTTTACAGTGTGCTGTCTACACAATAAAAAATGAAGAGTATTTTTAAAAAAAATCATCTCTTCTCAGTTTTTCTTTTCGATATGATTGACCTTAGTAGGAGTTGGATTGTTATGTAGATAGTGAAATACAATTACATATATTTTTAGTGATAATTGGAGCGATTTTCTGGTGACAATACAAGTATACTATCTCATAAAATAAAGGTGGGATTTGTTAAAATACAGTGACAATATTAAGTGTATGTTGTATATGTAAAGTGTGTTGTACGCATATAAGTTACTCTGTGTGATGTTTGTTAAGTCTTTTTTTTTTTGGTGATGGTTGGGGTACTTTTTGGTACAAATACCGCTCATAAAGAACGTGAATATAGTATATGCAACTAGGTTGAGCGAATACATATAATGTATTTAACAAAATTGTATGTGTTGTTATAACTAGGTTGAACGAACAGATAAAATGAATTCAAAAAAAATTCCTAGGTTGAGCGAACAGATATGTATTAGCGAAATTGTATATGTTGATATAACTAGGTTCAAAAAGAAATACAGCTTCAATAAAATAGTTATGAATCGTATTAGGCAAATTATAGCTATAAATGATAATTATGCTTCAAACCATATTTGTTTATGAAATTTCCTTGAAAATATGATAAATCACATTTAGTGGTCAAAGTTTCATGCAAACCGATAATCGATAACTTAAAAATCGAACATAACGGATTGATATGCAGCCTGATTAGATTTACTATATGGATGATCAATATTCTTTAAAATTGTCTTGGAAAAGGTTGAATCCTTCTTTAATGGCACTTCTAAATTGTGGGACAAGAGGCTCTGGCAGATTCTCCCAGTCGTACCACCATTCCCATCCATCACATTTTTGTGGCTCAAGATTTTGAGGAATTTGATTTGGATCAACCAATATAGCACGTACTAGGATGACTACATAGTGTGCTGCTAGATATTTCAATATGGAAAAATTACTTAATTGAGTGTTTTTAAAAAATTAATTACTGATTTTAGCAATATTTTTTATTTATTACAATTTATAGCAATACATAGCAATATTATGATAAATATACACTTGTATTAAAAGTGAATTATGCATACAATATAAATGTATTATAAGTGTTTTAAAATATATATTATGTTTGTGTAGTAAGAAACTGATATATTGTATTATAAGTCTATTAAAGTAAGTGATAAATGTATTATCCATCTATAAAACTTGTATTATATATGTTTTATAAATAGTTCTCTGCAATATGTATTAAAACTGTATTATAAGTGTTCAGTGAAATTTTTTTTATTGCTATAGATGATAAATATTTTCTTAATATTGTATATTTATATAAGTTTATCATTCAATATTTCATGATGTCCAAACCTGTTTCCTAAGGCCCACTAGCCCAACAACAACAGATAACTACAATAATTGCCTTACTCACATAATACTAGAAGAGCATGTATATATAACACAACAAAGATGTAATGATAATCCCAAAATATTAAGGGAGCGCTCAGAATAACCCTTGAGCTCATCTATATCAAGGTAATATCCGGAATATGTATCAACGGGCCGTCTGAAGTTCACACCTCGAGCTTATCAACACTGAATATAACAGTGTAGCCCAAAGTCAATAAAATGTCCGCCTAAAATCATACCTCGAGCTCATCAAAATCATGAAATTTCATAAACAATAATATCACCAATATTTTTCAAAACCTTATATTTATTCATTTACCAAAGTCCTAGTATCATCCTTTATTCATTCATAAAAAAAGATATTTTTAAACATCGGTGAAGCAACCGAAGCAAGTAACATATACAAATCATATATTACTCAAAGTCGGGGGAAAATCCCGCCAGAGGCATCAAATTACTAATCTGAAACTCCAGCGTACCAAAGCATGGACTCGGACCCAATAGTTCAATAACGTAAGCAAGACAAACAAATGGTATCCTAAATTTCAAGTCACCTAGGAGCAATTTCTAAGGATACTAAATGGTACAAACAAGACAAGAAAGCGCCTAAACTAAGGCTTCGACGGCTAAGATCCAAGCTAATTTCCCATGATGGCCATCAACTCCTATTTGCTTAAAAGGATATCAACACCTAAATTTACCAACCTAAGCACACGCTACTACTCAAAATATATAAATTCTAACCGAGCCAAGTCTAAAATGAAGAAATCATAGCCTACCTCAAGGCCGAAACTGCACACAACGCAACAAGAATGATCGAAAATGACCAAGAATTGCTCTCAAAATTCCAATTGTTCTAAGTTCCAAAATGGGACTTAGATTGCTGGAACGGACATTTAGTTCACTAAAGCCAGTGGATTTGTTCTTCGCGATCGCAAGACCTGACCAATTTGACCTTCGTGATCTCAGCACTCATCCTCGAGATCGCGACCCATGGCTCACGAACGCGAAGAGCAAAGTTTGTTGCACCAACAGTTCGACTGGTACTGAACTTTGAGGATTTGGAATTTTCCTCGATGGTTGTACGAAATTCATTCAGAACTCCATCAATTCAAATGGACTATGCTATCCAACTAAAAATGATATTCCGGGCTCAACAGAATCGATGAAATGATCAATAGAGGTTGTATCGTTGAAATGTTGACCGAAGTCAATACTTTCAAAGAAAAACATATAAAACGCTCAAACGGCCAAAAGCTCATTCTGAGCACCTTGAGAACTGAATCAAAGATCGTTCTAGACCAAATTCGGCATTTCGGAGCTAACCGTACTGATGAAATTTTCATCCGAGTGCGTTTACTCAAAATATTAACCGAAGTCAAACTTGCCAAAACTTTAAAGTTAAAACGATAAATCGCAAAAACTCAAAACAAAAACTCTAAAACCCGAACTAACCTTCCTTCTAGACCTAACTAGTCCTTCCGAAGCTGATGAAATCGTTGAAATTTCCATATGACGATCGAATCTCTAGATGTTGACTAACGTCAATTTTTTTCACTTTAAAAATCTAAAAAGGGAGAAACTTCACTACTAAAAAACTGTCAAAAACGACGCAAAAAAGCGACGGACTGCGTCGCTGTTTTGGTCAAACTCGACGGAAAAGCGACGCAGTCACTTCTGTCGCCTTTTTGCTCGACACTTTAGTAAAGCGACGGACTGCATCACAAAAAGCGACGGACTGCGTCGTTTTATTTTTAAATTTTTAATTTTTTTTCTATAAAAGCGAGGGACAAAGGGTCCCTGTCCATCGCTTTTGTTCTTGGTGTTCTTGAAAATTTCCAAAAAAGCGACGGACATAGGGTCCCCCTGTCCGTCGCTTTTCTAAAAAAAAAAATTTAAAAAAATTCAAAAAAGTGACGGACTAAAGGACCCTGTCCGTCGTTTTTCCTATAATATTTTTGACACCAGAAACCTACAGTTTCTGCTGCCCACCTGCAATTAAAATGTAATTCAATAATAATCAATACAATCCAATCCAACACAACTAACCAACCAACAAAACACACAATATACATCATAACGAACATAATTAAACACTCAAAACGAATAAAGTCATAATATTTTAAAGTCTTTCAAATTTAACAACTTAAAAATCATATATTATCCTACAATATTTCAACATTTCTAAAGTGCAAGCTGGATTTTATTAGACAATTAAAGTACGAACTAATTCCAACAAGTAAACCAAATCAAATCTAAGTGTCAACACTAGATGGACACAAATTGATCTTGGAAGAAAATCAACTTTGCCATCAATAGGATCAACTAATGTTGTCACTTATGCTAAACTAGCACTCTATCACTAAAGCACACTCTAAAAATTCAAACATATCCTAAGAAATCAAACAAACCCTAACCAAAATGCAAGTGTTGTACATTGAATAAAAAAATCTAATACATACAATAGTTAAAATTTAAGAGGAAAAAGTACCTCGAATTTTTTCAATTAGAGCTGAGATGGAGGGGTTGGTGGCAGTGGGCTTGGCGGCGTCGAATATTGGAATATTTAATTAGATTATACCCCTGCACTAAAAAATTTGTATAAAAATATTCAACCTTAATTAATTATTTCAAGTATCCTAAGTTCAAGTATCTAAAGTTGAGAATTTATACAAACCAAAATAATTTCTAACTACTTAATTAAAAAATCTTAAAGTTCAAGTTCTAAAATCTAAGTTCAAGTAAAAAAATCCTAAAGATCAAGTTTTAAATTCAAGTTCAAAGTTCACAACTTAAAGTTTACATGCATATCCTTCAAAAATTCAAGAATTCTCAAGTTCAACATTTCTAAAGTTCAAGTTGGTTTTTTTCTAAGTTAAAGTACAAACTTTCAAATTTCAAGTATAATTAAAGTTCAAGTATCTAAAGTTGAGAATTTATACAAACCAAAAAAAATTCTAAGTACTTCAAAAATCCTAAAATTCAAGTTCTAAAATCTAAGTTCAAGTTAAAAAATCTTAATATTCAACTTAAAAAATCTTAAATTCTAAGTTCAAAATTTAAGTTGAAACTTCACAACTTAAAGTTTATATATCCTACAATAATTCAACATTTCTAAAGTTTAAGCTTAATTAATTCTTAAAAACCACAATTCAAGAAACCAAAGTTAATAACTTCATGAAAAATATAAATAATTCACAATTTCTAAAGTTCACAACCTAAATTCAAATAAGTAAATGCTACACCAAAAAAATTTCTAATTTCAACTTAAAAAATCCGACCTAAAGTTCAAGTTCTAAATTCAAGTTCAAAGTTCTAAATTCAATACAAGTTATGATTAAGTTCTAAGTTGTAATCAAAAGCTCTAAATAAGTTCTAAGTTTCTAACTTCTAATTAAATTCTATAATTACATCTTAAATCTAACTTTTAACTTCAACAACACTTCAATTCAAACTAAAAAATACCCAAATTTATAATCTAATTCAAAATACCCAATTCAACTAAAACCCAAAAATCTCCATTCACTAATTCACAATTAAATATACAAACTAACAATGTTAATAACTTTATAACTTCAAAAACACTTCAATTCCAACTCAATAAAACCCAAATCACAAACTAATTCAAAATACCCCAATTCAAAGTAAAACCCTAAAATCAAAACTATAACTTTTTATTCACTAATTCACAATCAATGTTACAAATTGTCTATGTTAACAACATATATTCAACAACATAAATGAAATAAACTAACTAACAATTTAAAATTTTCTCAATTTACAAAAAAACAAAACCCTAACTAAGTTTAACAAGGAGAGAAAAAGAGAAGAGAGAGAGGGTCGGACGGAGTACCTGAGAGAGAGTGAGGGACGACGATGGTGAACTGCGGCGGGGGTGTGGGTGAGCGTCGGAGTCGGGGTTCAGGGGAGGGGATCGAAGAGATAGAGAGAGAGAGTTAAGAGAGTTTAGAAAATAAAAAATGGGAGAAGCTGTGACTGATATTTAGTAGAGGGCGACGGACAGCATTGCAAAGTCCGTCGCTCCATTTAAAAAAGTTTGACCAAAAAAGCGATGGACTAAGCGACACCGTCCTTCGCAATTTTTTTTAAAAAAATTATAAATAATAAAATAAAACTTTATAAAAAAAATATTATAAATTAAAATTAAAAATAATCTAAGGACTCCGTCGCTTATTTTAAATGAAAAATAATTATTTTTATTAGAAGCGACGGACGGCGTCGCCGTTTATATTAAATAATTAATTATTAATTAAAAATATTTTTGGCACAAAAATCCGCCAAAACAAGCGACGGACATAGAGTCACTGTCCGTCGCTTTTTAAAATAAAAAAATAAAAAATATAAGTGATGGACGATGTCCCTTTGTCCGTCGCTTTTTACCATCGACGCAGTCCGTCGCTTTTTTTTTCATCTTTTTTTCACCATTTTTTAGTAGTGCTTGCACCAAGATCTCCCAACCACCTCGAGGAGCATGCCATCCATCCCAACATCACATAAATTCTATAAAGAAGCTACAGAGAGGGGGGAAATGGCAAAAATATATAAAAGCACGAAAATGACCTAGGAAGTCATTACAAAGACTCACAAGGAAGGATAACTCGCGGAAATCAAAAAGGAAAGTAAAGGCCGGAAGAAAACCACATGTGGAAGACACTGCATAGATTTGGTGAAATCTCGGATCTAGCACGCAGGCAGGTGGAAATCAAGCAGATTGATTAAACTAAACAATTCGTTGATTGAAGATCACAAAAAGAAACTACCATAGAAAGGTGAATCGCCAACCAAGAGAAGATTGCACGAGACAATTGGGGTCAAGAAAGCACTCTATACAAGGCAGAGAACTTGTCAAAGAAGGAAAGAAGATATTACACAAACATATCTGATATGGACGTGTATCCTCAATAAAGAAAACATTAAAAATCCTTGATTGAAAGAAAATTTCTTGGTTTTTTCTTTTAGAGACAACCAAAGCCATAGATAAAGTCATCATCATCTAGGTAGAAAGTTACGCACTTCACTTGAACTTGTACTATTATTTTCTTTCATCTTTCAGAAAGCTTTGTATTCTTTCTAAATCTACAATTATAACAGAAAAGAGAAAGAACTATATCTAACATAGGTTATACGAGTAGAGGTGATGTCGAGTCAAGGAGTCTGCTTTGCACATCAGACAAAGTTCGAACAGTTTCATGATTGTATCTATAAGGATCTCAACAAGCTCTAAAGGAAACCCTTGTAACCCAAGGAGACTGGACTAGGCACCACATCGATGATCCAAACCAGGATAAAATCTCTGGCTCTTTTACTTTCTTGCATTTGTCTTCAGATATTATTTTTGTAACTAACTTGCAGGTCAGTTGGCTCTCTAAGGAATTAAATTTCAATTTATCCGCTCCCCCTCTTGACTTTCAATTGGTATCAGAGCGAGTTTCACCGCTAAGAGTGTTTAACCACACTTGAGAAAAGATCCATGGCTAACTATCAAATTTCTGGTGCAATTTTCCAAGATGGTCATTCATCAAATTGTCAACCGTACTTCAATGGACAACACTACTCTCACTGGAAAGACAAATTCAGAATCTTCATTCAATCAAATGATTTTCAAGCATGAATTGTGATCAAGAAGGGAACAAAACTCATTCCCTGTATCACTGGAAAAAGAGCCTCTGGTAAGACCATTGATTTGGAATCTTTTGAGATAATAAAGGAATAACAAGAGGTAATTCAAACTAAAGTTAGAGTTATAAGTTTGTTAGACTGTGAAGTTAGCGGAGCAAAATATAAAAAGATTTCAACATGTGAAACTGCTAAAAAAATGTGGGATAAACTTGAAGTCACATACGAAGGAACAAGCAAAGTAAAAGAAGCTCGAATCAGTTCTCTAGTGAATGAATATGAACTGTTCAAAATATCGGATGATGAGAATGTGGAAACTATGTTTTCAAGGTTTAGCAAAATTGTTTGCGAACTCAAATCTCAACTCGGTGAATGCATTTGAAAGCATAATTTGATTTCTCAATATCAAAATACATGTTTAAATTTATTAATACTCAACTCATTTATACTCAATAATACTCATGCTCAAAATGGCAATTAAGAGACTTCTCGAAACTCAACTCATGTTCAAACTCTTTCTCAATTAAAAGATAAAATAGATCATTCTTTAAACTCAAAACAATGCATAAAATAATTAATGTAAAACACAAATAGGGTTAATGTGAATGCAAACATAAACATACATCTCAAGAACTCAACTCATGAAAATCATCATATTATATTCAATTATACAAAAGAACTCAATAGAATTTATATAGATAACTCAAGAATTCAATTTAACGGGCTTGAATTCAAACTCAACTCTACTTAATGGAGATGTAGGGCACGAGGATGAACTCAATCCAACATTGTGATTAGCCTTACATACCTGGAAGATCAATGATTTAGACGAAACTCGAAGAAATTGCTTGGAACGCTTGAACCCTAGCTTCTCCTCTTCTCCCCAATCCTTGCTCACAAATATTCTAAGTGTTAATGAGAGAAAAGGCACGTTGGGTACTGATAAGAAACCAATTTTAGTCCCAAAATATATTGGATTTATTTTGGAAAAGGTGGAAAATATCAGAAATACCCCTACTTAAAATTGTATCTGGACCGCTACGGGTACTTCTACGGACTGTAGAAGACTGGTTGTAGGAGCTTAGGTCCAAAATTTGACCTCACTGGTCCAAGTATTGGTGGGTCTACGACCAGGCTTTTATGGGTCATAAACCAAATGACGGGTAAAAGACCATCTGTGGATCAAGTGGGGATTTGGACTTGGGTTCTACATACCCCTTTATATGACTCTTGCAATTTCTTACAGGTCGTAAGACCCGTTCGTAGGAATCTATGCACACGATCGACCCCCTACGAGTCGTAAGAGTTCTTATGGACCGTAACTTGAACTCGTAGGGACTGGGCTAACTTTTGAAAATTTGACTAAGTGTTGGAGGACTCTATGAGTCCCACCTACGACTCGTGGGGACTCTTATGGGTGGTAGGTCCCATGCATGGGCCATTGGACAGATTAATTAACTCATCTTTTTTCAACTTTCCTCTGAGTTCTCGTAATTTATCCAAGTGAGAATAGTACGGGGTGTTATAATTAAGTCATCACGTTAGCAATGGGGGTCCCACATTTGCGATAAAGAGCGCACCTGGGCAGATTATAAATTTTATTTTTTAATTTTAGACTTTATAACTCGAGTTTGGGATCATGGTTTAGGGTGATTCGAAAGGGGATGTTCAAGATGTCTTCGTGAGGTGTAATCCACTAATTAATTACACATTCCTCCCTCATCTATCATCGAATTAGTGATTTAATTAGTGATTTGAATTGAGAAAATTGAGGAATTTTGCCCAAAGTGAGATTCATGTATTTGTTTTTAATTTGGAGACCGATTAACAATCCGTTTTAGTTGATTTTTAATGTATCAATTTCCTAAATTATGCATAGATCAATTTTGAAAGAAATTTCTAGATTACACTGGGGTTCGTGGTTGACTTTTTGACCCAATTTTTGAGTCAATTTATTTTATAAAAACATGAATGGCTATGAACTCATTTACTGACCTAGACTACATATTTGACCATAGTGAGACCGCTCAGAAGCTTTAAGAAAAGGAAAGGCATAATTTGAATTTTCGTACTTCATTTAAGGCAAATTGATACTTTTTTGACTTTTTATAAAGTGTTAGTATATTGCTTGATTGAATAAAGGGGTAAGGGGTAATGAGGATCTCGTGTAAATGAGGTTATTTGATTTTTTTACATGTTTGGAATGATTCCATGGCTTGTGAGCATACTGTTAAGGATATGTGGCTTATCTTGACTCATATAAATGATAGTTGATGTTTTACTCTCCTTTATAAATTTGAAGTTGGATTATGATAATTATTGTTCTAGTTGTGCATTTAACTGATATAAATATTTGTGCATGCATAACATTTCATTAGGATCGAAGTGCAAATCATATTATATTATTGAGATTAGAGTCTCACTTGTGCACAATATATATAGAAGGATTAGAGTAACTTATCTACTCAGTATATAAACCTCATGAGTCTCCCATGGGTCTCGACTATCCAACCGAGGAAGTGGATATATGTACAATATTTGCATTACATTCATTTATCATCGTTATATGTTATTGTTGAGATATGTGAGGTTTATATGGTTGTGTTGAGAAGATTGTTGATTTTTTACCTGATTATTTCTTTTATTCATAAAAATTGTTATATACGTAAAAAAAAAACAAAAAAAAACTTTCATTTCTGTAAGATTGGAAAAGTGTTATTATGTATATAGTTAAGTCTTAAGAACTGTCTTATCATATATATTCTTTAATTTTGCATTGGTTAATTTATAAAGTGAAATACATTACTTAATTTTATTTTTTTAATATTTAGTTATATAACTAATACTTATTAGCTATACTTAATTTGACATGACCTAGTATTTTTAGATATGATTATTTTCATTATGGCTTATTAATTAACAATTTTTATTTTATCCGATTTCATAATCCTTTTTATTTAATATTTTAGTACAATGTCATTACTCATCTCATATGTTGGAGTTATTTTCTTAACGGAAAAGGGTCAAAATTATTCTCGAACTATTCGAAATAGCTCAAATATACACTTCAATTATTTTTGGGATCAAATATACACTTGCTGTTACCTAAAGAGACCACAAATACCCTTTCACTTAACGATTGGCCGTTAAAGTTGACGTGACAGTGCCACATGGAAAAAAATATCCACGTAGACGGCCACGTCAGCCTCTCTCCCTCTTCCGCTTTAGTTCAGGGTATTTTGACCCATTTTTTATAATTTTAATTTTTTTTTCTAATTTTCCTACACCACCACATCCCCCCCCCTCCCTCCACAACCCCGCCAAATTTTTTAATTATTAATTATTATTTTTTAAAATTTTCTACAACACCACATACTCCCCCCCTCCCCTCCCTCAACCTTCCCCCCCAAAAAATTATTTTTTAAAGTTTTACATTCTTTTCAGAAAGTGGGTATAGAGAATCAAAAATGAAAACTTTTCAACATTTTTTTTGGAGGGGTGGGGGTATCGGTCGTGGAGTAAAAAAATAAAACAAAAATTCAATCACATCATATTTAATTTACCTTTTATAAAATTTTTTATAAAAATTAAAAGTTTGAGTGGTTAAAAATTTAATATTTTGGAGGGGATGGTGGTGTGTGTGTGGGGGGGGGGGTCATGGGGAGTGGGTAGTGTAAATATCCAAAAAAACAACTTTAAAAACCTTTTTTAAGAATTAGTTTCGGGGTAAGGAGTAGGGAGCTGGGTATGCAGTGGTGTAGAAAATTCAAAAAAAAAAATAAAACTTAAAAAAAATTCGGGTGGGGGAGGGGGGCGGGGTGTTGGGGGTATGTGGTGTTGTAAATTTTTTTTTAAAAAAATAATAATTAATAATTAAAAAAAAAGTGGGTGGGATTGTGGAAGGAGGAGGATATGTGATGGTGTAAGAAATTTAGAAAAAAAAAATTAAAATTATAAAAAAGGGATCAAAAATACCCAAACTAAAGAGGAAGAGGGAAAGAGGCTGACGTGACCGTCCATGTGGATATTTTTTTTCATGTGGCACTGCCATGTTAGCTTTAACGGACAACCATTAAGTGAAAGGGCATTTGTGGTCTCTTTTGATAACAATGAGGGTGATCCCAAAAATAATTGAAGGGTATATTTGAGCTATTTCAAATAGTTCGAGGGTAATTCTAACCCTTTTCCATTTTCTTAATTAAGAAATACCTTAGATAGTTCTCCCCCTCCCCCCCTAAAAAAACACAACAACAACAACAACAACAAACAATAATAATAATAATAATAATAATAATAATAATAATAATAATAATAATAATAGAGAAAACAAGCACCCAAGAATCAAGATTGAAAAATCCAACTTTTATTGATTTGGTTTATAATTTGATTTGATATTTGGAAACCTAAACCAACTCGAACTATGTACACCTTTAGGTAGGGGCATATAATTACTTCAATAGTTTGAGTACTTTTCCCTTTTAATAATCTACCACTTTCATCTACAATTACCTCATAATCATCTACCACTTTCATCTACAATTACCTCAACCAGATCCTTAGAAACAGTATAAAATAAGAATTATTCCTGTCCCTAACAAGGTTTCACATTCAGGGTCACTTGTAACCAAAGGAAATGATATTGTCAAAAAGATAATATTCACCACAATTCAGCCTTCTGTATCACTTCCTAGTATACATTTTGACAGCAATTGGATCAGAACAGTATGGACAATTGCCAAACAAAACATCAAACGACCTGTAAAACAAACAAACCAGATGAATGCAATAAGAGAATTAGAAAATTTACGTCTCTGCAGTTAGTTAGAGTTATGCAGGGTTTAATTATTTCATTTTCTACCCTACATAAAATAATGCATAGATTCTTTCATAACTTATACATTACGCAGGATTGTAAATTGGTAACTAGACATCGTATTTGATGTGCTGAATTCTATACATAGGAACTAAAATACTACCAAACATGGTACTAGTTATACTGATTTTAATAGATGAATAATTTACTTCCTACAGGAACCAAACGACCCCTTAATGTATTGAAGGTTAAAAAAGCAAAAGGTAACAATTTGTTCAAAACACAAGAAGGAAAGTTCAAATTTATTCCAAAAGTTATACATTTCTCACTTTTACTCCTTTCTTTACAATTTTCTCCTCAAAAAACCCAAACAACAAATAGCCCCTTCATTAGTAGGCGCATTAGCGCACTATTATTTCTTGTTCTCTGATTTCTGTTATTATTTATTACTTTCTGTACTTTGATTACTCTATTTTATCCCTGTCGTTCTCGTTATTTGCTTTCTCATATATGCCTTATCTAACCTCTTTTATGCTTTTATGCTTTTAATTGAGCCGAGGGTCTTTCGGAAACAGCCGTCCTATCTTGGTAGGAGTCAGGTCTGCGTACACTTTACCCTCCCCAGACCCCACGGTGTGGGATTTCACTGGGTTGTTGTTGTTGTATTTGTCCCCAAATTAACACTAAATATTCTTAACTTAACTCTCTTTTTAATCGCACAACAAAAAGTCAATTTGCGTTAGAGGGTAAGCAAAGTCATTGCATAAGTGAAAAAATAAATTGAAAAACAGAACTTCCATCTGTGAAAAGAGTGCATATATTTTCGTTGTAGCAGAGAACAGTATGACTTGCCTATGAAAGCTCATGCAAGATGTGTTTTAACTATACTTAGTTCAACCAAATCTTGTCTAATTACTCTCTCCTTAGTGTATAGACTGGTAAGATATAATACTCAAGAGACATTTCATTAGCTTCCTTTCCAAGACGTTAATTTATATGTTTCACTTTGTCTGTATTAATTGCATTAACTTGGCCTGGCTATATTATCAACTAAGAACTTTTTCCGCCAACACTGACAGACGATCAACAAAGCTCAATCACGGACTCTCACAACAGAATGACAAAATCTTAAGGATATGTTACCATCACAATCAAAATCAAGATAGGAGAGTTCAACTTACTGCCTAGTTGTTGTGATGGAACGCAGCCAATCTCCAAGGCAAACAGTGTGGAAGGCCCTACTGCAGCTGTTATTTTCACATGTACAATCAGTGCTACTTCCACTCTTATCACCAAGTTCATCATCTAGATTGATATCACCAAGTCAATGCCATACCAAAGAATATCACTGAGTTTATCTTACGGATATATGATTACCAATTGGAAGATATTGTGCATAACAAATGCCACATTCAGTTTGTGGATCAGTTTTCTGAATGCTTGAAGGTCCATGAAGTTGAATATCCAATACGTGTGCTAGATTCTCAGAAAACGGCTTGTCTCTCATCCTGTGAGTAGAATAGGAATCTCAGTTGGGGAGACATAACAAGGGACAAGCAAAATCTCAGCAAAAGTTAAACATCACAAGCTTGATTGTGTCGGAATTCAAATCCTAGGCACATCCATTTACCATAAGAATGACTTGGTAATCTTAAGGGATAGATCTCCTAAGGGCATGATAGCCAATAGAACCTCCTCCACCTTTCGAAAGAGAAACTTAAAAATGATTCTTACCAATCAGCCCCCAATCCCTTAATCTCTTTTCCTGATAAATGTTCAAAACACCAATCATAGAGAAAAAATATTGAGTAATTATTACCCCTTGCCCCCTACATCTCCCAATAGCTAAATCACTTTTCCTGAATATCGTTCAAAATGCCAAACGTAGAGAACATTCCATGTATAGCAAGTTGGACCTCCTCAACCAGTCAAAAGGGGAATTCAAACATCCTTACCCAGCCCCCAGTCCCTTCTTTTTTTTCCTGATTAATGTTCAAATACCACCCATAGAGAAAATTGGCAGAACAAACCAAGTACAGAAGAATATGATTTTTACACATTAAACACCAGGTGACAAAGAAATCTACGATAATGCTTGAAAAAACCAGAAAAATTACTTAAAGCAGTATTTTGAGTACGTAAAACAACAGCATTAGCATCCAAATATAGACAATGATAAGGACCATGATAATTATATCCAGCAGTAAAAGCAAAAGTTGAAATACCAAAATTTGCAGTTTTTCCTCCACATTGCCCTCAGTCTCTCTACCCCTGAATCTGAACCAAGAAAGCGGCAGCTAGAAGAATTCCATGTCAATTTCAAACTCATTAAAGATAAGAATACTTGTAAAAGCTGCTGGTTTCAGAAAACACTTACTCTGGTAGGGATGCCGGATCATTAGCATCTATAGAAAATATGATGTAGCAGTCATTACCTATAACAAAAGAAAATGGATATCAATTATTTCTGCGGTGGTAAAGGGATACTGAGCAACATTCATGTACATAAGCACATACTTATATTAAGTTGGCGATGTGACAAAGCACGTTGAGGATATTGTAGATCAGAAACCAAAAGAGAGTGGTCAATGTCATCTATTAGATTCCAAAAGTCTTGAAGCTTCTCAAGATGCTGGATCCAGTAAGAAAAAAGATATAGTAATTATAGCAGAAAATTACAATCCACAATTGTCTATAAACTACACGTCTTTGGTGGATGAAATAATCAGTAGTAAATCAAATCGAAGAATACACAATTACCTTCTGAAACTGTTGGATAACATCTTTCAGTCTTGAATTTATTGACCATTTCAAATTGAAGAGATAAGGCACGTCCTGGGGAATAGTCAGTAAATTAGGACATTGCCTAAAGAGTGCAAGGCTCTAGTATCTGAAATTTGAAGGATGCCAACCGCGGATATTGAAGGCGGATGGTTAGGATATGTTCCATCCAAAGTTATCTGCAGAATGTGGACTCTTCCCTTCTTGTCCCTAACACACAGAAAAAGCTTCAGAGTTTATTTCCCAGCAAGGTAAACGACAGTCTTCCACTACATTCCCTCCTCTTATAATTCCTAACAAACAAGGGAAACAATCTATAACATCTTCTTTCATTTAACCAACACCTACCCTTCCTCATTTTAACCCAACCATAGTGTTAAAAGATAAAAGAGGCCTTACTTGACGCGAAAAATGAGAAGTCTCAGATCTTCCCCAAATCTAACAAGGTGCTCCCATCCTATCTCTTCTACCTGTACATACAACATGATTTCAGAAGAAAATCCCAATAAATATTTGCCTCAAGCATATTCACACAAAGAATAAACCATTCAATCGATGTCTGGGATAAACAATGATGCTTATGGATTAGTAATTAGAACCCAATAACTTAAAAAGATAAGAATCTAGAACCTACGTTACTCAAACTCTTCAAAAATATCAATTGGTGCGTGTTGGATACTCCAAAAATAGTGTATTTTTGAAGAATCTGACACAAAACATATGTTGTTCAAACTCTTCAAAAATCAATTGGTGTGTGTTGGATACTCCAAAAATAGTGTATTTTTGAATAATCTGACACATAACCTAAGTTGCTCAAACTATTCAAAAATATCAATTGGTACGTGGATACTCCAAAAATAATGTATTTTTGAATAATCTGACACGGGTACATCATTTTTGGATAGTCTGACCATTGTCCAAAACACATAAACTTCAAATCACCTTCCCACTCCCCAAATAAGAATAGAAGGTAACAAAAGCACAAAACATGGGGCTTTTCTCTCCATTTTAAATTTGAAAGAGTAAGATCTTTGCGTACAGTCCCTAGATTATATAATTACTGCATACCTCTGAATATATCCTGCGGTAGAAAGATGATGATTTGGACCATTCTTGGCATCTTTTTTGCTCTGCACACTCCTAAATGTATATATACTCAGTAATCTTGTATGCAAATCATTTAAATCAATTTGGGGGAAAAGTGAAGTTGTCACTTACCATTATAATTATCTTTGAACAAACCTAAATTGAATTTTCAATGTCAGATACCAATGCCACAAGCCTCAAGAACTTCAACCCAACTCCCAAAAATCCTTTCTTTCAGCTTACACAATCTGTTATTCCGCATTCAGAAGCATTACTTCTTCGGATTTTGCCCAAAATCAATCAGGAAAATGAAGACCAAGTTTATATATATATATATATATACCTAAATAGTTTAAATATAACATCTTTATACTTTCGGACTAAATATATCCTTATGTTATACTTTCGGTTCAAATATACCCCTTTCATTTTATTTGGTACAAATTCGTCCTTAATTTTAACAAAAAAACACTTGAAAAACTTAAAATTAAATAACTCATTCCCAATTTTAAATATAACCCTAATTCTTCATTTGTTTTTTTTTCTCAAAAGTTATTTATATTTTTAAAATGAAAACGGTGAGATGTGTCACTTCAGTAAAAAAGAATTAAGTTCAACAAGAGTTTACATTTTCGATTATCATGACTATTTAATTACTAGAATGATTATATTATAATTTACGTATGTTGTTTAATCAATATTTTGAATAACATTTGATAAATTTTGATACGCTAGCAGTGTATTTCTTGGCTAAAGGAATTCTGCATCTATATTTAATAGCTTATTAATATAGCTACATTAATAAGAGATAGTGAGTAAAAATTTTAAAATTTTGCAGCATTTTCTGTCTTATTATTTTGTAAGACAAAAGGATTCAAATTAGTACTTAGAAATTTCATGTATTAGTACTTAAAATTATGCAACACATTCTGCTTTGTCATTTCTAAGAGAAAAAAACACTCAAATTAACATTTGGAAAATTTATTTATTCATAAAAAACTCAAATATTTAAAATTGGAAATGAGTTATTTAATTTTGAGCTTTTCAAGAGTTCTTCTATTGAAATTAAGGGTGAATTTGTACCAAAGTATAATGAGAGGGGTATAATTGAACCGAAAGTATAACATGAGGGGTATATTTAGCCTGAAAGTATAACGAGAGGTATGTTTAAACTATTTTCAATAGTACAGAGGTATATTTGACTATTTTTCTAATATTTTAACGTGTTAAGTATTGTAATTTATAATTTTCTTAAGGAATATATAAATTTACATAGTTATTAAATATATATTTTAAAAAAAATTAATTTAAACTTTTTATGTCCAAATCTACTATTACAATTTAAAAGTTTGAATCCTGAAATTCTAACAGTGTAATGATATAGCATACTTGGCATAGCAGAAGTCACATTTACACATTAAAAAAATACATTTTATAATTATTCTTCATTTATTTGCATCTTTCTATCTACGGCTGTGTATTGATCGGTTCAGTTTAATTTTAAATTTTATCGGTTCGACCTAATGGTTATTGATTTGTAAATATACTAATTCGTTATAGAATCATTATGATATAGAGTTGTCGATTATTTGTTTATCGGTTATCGATTTAACTGTTAAGATTTGACATAATTTTTTTTATTAAAAATCACTTAGAAATAAGGTGACAAACAAATGAACTATGCACATGAGTTGACATATTATATCTTGCTCAAAAGCAAACACCCGCACATTGTAGAATAACCGAGAGTTTGAGACAGTTATAAATAAAAGTATGAAAATAAATTCTAAGTCAAGGACTTTACCGAATGGTGTAATTATAATTTATTAATTTATTATCGAGTTATCAGTTAACCCATTAAGAAAAACTTTAAACTGTTAAGAACTGATAACCTGATAATAAAAAAATTAAAACTGTTATTGAAACCGCTAAATCAATAATCCATTACAGATAAACCAATAAAAAACTTTGGTTCAGTTTAATTTTTGATGTGTTTTGCTAGTGACAAGTTGTACTTAGATCTTGCAAAGGAGTACAAGACAGTATGGACGAGTTAGTTAGGATGGTTGATAAGTTCTGTTTATTACAGTTTAGTCCTTATTTAATTGTGCCTAGTTAATTACTTTAATTACACATTGGATCGTTTATTAGTTAGGATTAGCCATTTCAGTCTAAAGGAGAGGGGTATATAATTGGAGATGTAATTCAATACAGATATGAAATAATAATCTCTTAGTTTTATCTTCTTCTTAGCTACATTGTTAAATTGCTTATTTACTGTGAGTTGAAACCACATCAGTGGTATCATATCATAATTCTTGCACCTCTGAGGACTCACTATGATTACTGAAATGAGAGAAGTTCTGAATTGAATTCTGAGGGAGATAATTTTATTTTCTACAAGAAAAAATCAATTTGAAGCGATGCATGAGAAGACTTATCGTGAACTCAAAGAGGGTATGAATGGTCAGCAAAGGTTGGGTAGAGATTAATTATCAATAATTTCAGAATGTATTCCCTAACTGATGGACCCTCACATGTACTTGGAAATGCTAATCGTACACACGCAGGTAATGCCCAACCCTTTCCAGATTTGTCAAGATCTCCCCAAACGTCTTCTTCTCCTAGAGATAACCCCTCTGCTCTTTCATTCTATAGTCAGCGAATTTATTTTCCACAACACCAGTTTCTTTTACAAATAGCCATCCATCTTAGTCCCTACCTACCTAATCCTTATACACATTACCTACATAATTTGCAGCAGTCTCCACCTGTGTATAATTCCATTCCTAGCCATATGGCACTCCACTCATCCATCCTCATTCCTTAACTAGATATTCCAAGATAGAATTTCTTAGGTTTAATGGAGGGGGTTTCAAGATTGGTAGTATAAGGTAGAACATTTTTTCTCATTGGATGAGGTCAACCTCATCACAAGGTTTCTGTGGCAGCCCTGCACTTTGATGACATGGCTATTCAGTGGCATCAAGCTTACATGCGTATTCGACAACATTTTCCACCACTTAGTTAGGAGTAGTACATATTTGCTATATTTGATAGATTTAGTGTTGAGTATGATGAAACCATGGGTGAGTTGGTTAAGCTGAAGCAGCTTGGAAGTGTGAAGGATTTTAAGGAGGTGTTAATTATGTTAATTTTAGACATAACATATTTTAAAATCCGGTTTCGATTTTTTGCGGTATGATAAATCGTAATCATAGTATGTTCAACTTCGATTAATATATACTCGTATAATAGAGTATTATGACTTCGATAATTTAAAAAAAGGTTTCAATCGTATCATACTAACATATTACGCATGCAGAAATATATATTCAAAAAAAAGTACAAACAACTCATTTTGTTAACCAATTACATTTAAAATACATTTCAATCAAAATAGAGTAGTCAAAGTTTCAACTTCTATATATATATATATGTTATTTATATAACTATATACTTCGGTATGATATTTGATATTTCGATATGTTATTTCTAAATATCAAATACCTTACCGAATACCAAATACCAAAATCACGATATCAAAAATTTTGATATGGTATGGTAATTCGGTATATACCATACCATGCCCACTCCCACTGCCATGTGCAAGGGTATGGAGTAGTCGTTACACAATTCTATGTTTAAGGTTGATTTTTTTGTTCCTGCCCTTGGGCACATGTGTCGTGGTGTTGGGATGTCAGTGTTGATTGAATTGGGTGCTATAGTCTTCAACTTTAAATATATGGCCATGAGGTTTGACTTTCATGCTAAGACCTTTGCCTTTCAAGGCATAAACCACTAACTTAAGTTGGTGAATGTTGAATCCCTGCACAAGTTCAAGGAAGAACCTTTTCAACTCTTCATGATCTAAGTGTTTCACAAAAACAGAGTATGGGAACCAAAGGAGAAGTAGGTGATTACATATGCAGAGCCTTTAGAAGTTCAATCTATTTAGTTAGAGAATGTTGACTTATTTGGTGAACCTACCGCCCTACAACCCTCCTGGGGGTCCTTTGACCATCACATTTCCTTAATGGAAGTCCATAAGGTGGTGAACAATAGACCTTATAGGTACTCCTCAAAATAAATTGATGTGATTGTGAAGTTGGTGCATGATTTACTAACTCAAGGATTAACTCAGTATAGTTACAACCCTTTTGCCTCTCTTATAATGTTAGTGGGTAAGGAAGATGGGTCCAGGAGAATGTGTGTGGATTACATGGCTCTCAATCCGTAATGATCCAAATTTTCATTAATTTAGATTAGAAGAAATCGCAAAACAAAATATACTCAACTGGGTTCCACAATTCTGCCAGAGCGGGATGATCCTGCCTTAGCGGCGCCACCAGAGTGGGGATGTGGCCGCCAGAGTGGAAGAACGTGGGAGAGAACTTAAGTCACAGTTTTCTTATTTTCCCCACTTCTTACAGGGATAGGTTAGAGGCGAGGGTTACTGCAAAAATTCTCCAAAGGGATGCTCCTGACTTGGGAAGAAGAGGGGAAGAATTTCAGCACTTGAAGTCTTCCAATCGGTAGAATTCAGTCCTGCCTTGCCTGTAGAACATCTGGAATCAAGGATTTCAGCAGAATTATCTCTCCGCAGTTTCTTGGCGTCCAGGTAAGCTAGGCTTCTCTTTTCTAAGTAGTAAATGTATACCCATTATGTAGTATAGAAGGGATTTTTAATGAGAAATCGTATAACTAAGGTATGAGTTAGGTCATGGGCATAAATTCAGTTGTATTAGTGGTTTCAATTCGAAGTGACCTAGGTAAGAGGGTGGTGCAATGATTGGAGAAGTTATTGATTGTGATATTATTGCATACAAATGGGTTAAGTTGTAATGGATATGGTAGTATGTACAAAGATATAAAAATACATAGATATTGGAGATAAACCTTAGGGTTTGGTAGTGTAGGTGATGGTTTGTTTGCCGGGTGTGTTCCATGTACGCGTTGAATTACTTATGATACGCATAGATGTGGGTGAATAGGAAAACATGCTAGACTTTATGCAAAATGATCACTTTCTGGCTTGTTTTGTAATGAAACCATTCTTGTGATATAATGTGGTCTGTTGTTGATAATTGTGATTGATTTGCATAACTGGATCGAGTGTCACTGTTACATCTCGCACTTTTGCGCATTCGGAAAAAAAAAAAATTGACTTACAAGGGAAGAGATTATGATTTATTTTATTTAATATCGGTGTAATGTTCAAAAAAAATTGAGGTGCAAGTACGGAGGAAGGCCAAGGGAAAATTTATGTGGAAATTTTAAAAATTTGTTTTGGGAATTACAAAGTAAGATTCATAAGTTTAGGCTAAAAAAATATAATGATAGAAGAATTGAGGCCCAACACAAGAAATGGCCCAAGTTTGGAAATTAGTTCATAACTAAGAAGGCCCATTACCCATATACTATCTATATGGATATATCATCTAGTTTGCTAGAAACTTCAAGAAGTAGAGAAATCAAAAGATGACTTCGTAGTCATCTTGTTTCAATTCCTAGAACTTTCAAGAAAGTTGGAGAAAGAAAGAAGGGGAAAAAAAATAAGAGAGGAAAATCGGCATAGCTAGGAATTTTATCCCTTGAAATTTTGTTCCAAAAATTATCTCTTCTAGTATTCCAAGCAAGTTGAAGGCTCTAATCAACATAGAGGGATTGTTGGTACAAGAAGACTATTCATTCTTGCAAGGCACAATTCTAGCCAAGTTGAAGAACTAAGTGGAAAATGTAAGGTTTCAATCTTCTTTATATGTTATGGATGGTTGGTATATGTTGTAGAGTGAAGAAATGGATGAAGTATATGAAAATAAGCGTGTTGGTGTTGGCCGTGTATGTGTGATGTTGTGTAGAGAGAATGGATTAATTTTATGTAGTATGTGGTTGTTATTGTAAGGTATACAAATGGATGAAAAATTCATGAACATATGCATGTAGTTGTGTGGCCAAATATGGGGGTGGTTTGACAAGTTATGATGAATTGATTCTATTTAGTGTTTTAGTTGTTGTTATGGATTCTATGTTGCTAATAAAAGCTTAAGGATCCTTATAAAGTTGTAGTAATTGGAGACTTGTTTTAGAAGTTTGTAAAGTTAATATGATGTTCTTGCATATATGGAAGCTAATGTTGTTAGTATGATGTGGTTAGTGTGTAAATTATTGGGTTATTGTAATTGAATTTGAAAAAAGGGATTAGATTGTTATTGTTCGTATGGGAGTTGAAAGGTCTTGGAGGAAGTAGTGTATTGATTTGGTATTGTTGTTGGTAATTTGACTGAGTTGAGTTCTCGGATTGTTGTTGATAAAGTTGGCCGAGTTAGATTCTCGGGGATGGTGTATTTACAGGGGAAGTGTTGTCGAAATTTTGGTAGATAAAATGTTAGTTTAGGATGAGGTTCTTAGATATCTATAGCTAATGTTTGCATTCGTTAACCTTGTTATAGATTTTGGGAAGGCCAAGAGTTAAGTGGGATTGACTAAGGAAGCGGACAAGCTATGTAAGGTTTACCCTTCTTTCTCTTGGCATATTTTGACATAACTATATAGAGCTACTCTTTCTTTTGGCATGGATTTTATGAAATAAGTATATGACATTTTATACAATTTCAAGGAAGTCCTATTCGTAGAGCCACTAGGATGACCAATTTTCTTGAGTTTCCAAAGGATATTTTCTCGTGCTTAGATACGTGTATATGATTTCAAAAGTTTTATTTTGATATAATCCATGGTAATTTTTGAAAGGTAATCTTGATTTTTGAATCATAGCTCATTCCGATTATTCTACGAGTCTTGAAAATTGGTCCTATGTGCATATGTATACGATTTGGCACCTTATGAGATTATGACCTTATTCTACGTTCTCTTAATATTATCCTTCGTTGATAGTCTCATCTTATAATAATTGTTCCTTCAAGGTGACACAAAGCGACCATGGTTAGTCTATAATACAATCGGAGGTTACCGACCTTCCGTCACTCCGACAGATACATGAATTTCATTGAGCTCCCCTGCATGCTGTCTATATGTATATGTATATGTATATAAGGGATATGGGGAAGGTTCATATGTGGCGCTATAGATGCATTGCCACCTGGTCAATTGGCGTAATTTTCATCCTGGACGCGGGATGCCCAGACGCGGGACATATGTGGGCGATATGACATGTTCTATTTTCTATGTATATGAAAAAGAAATGTTTTAAAGAAAAGACAAGCATGCATGACATCCAGCCTAAAAGTGCACTCATATGTACAGGTTACTCTCTTATCTCTCTTTATGTTCTAAGATTCTATGATAGGGTTATTCATACCTTATGTTCTTTATTATGCTGATTTTTATGCCTTACATATTCGGTACATTACTTG
The DNA here is from genome assembly GCF_947179165.1 of Solanum dulcamara. Taxonomy (NCBI): domain Eukaryota; kingdom Viridiplantae; phylum Streptophyta; class Magnoliopsida; order Solanales; family Solanaceae; genus Solanum; species Solanum dulcamara. Next base: position 72,662,628 of record NC_077243.1, on the reverse strand, counting down.
TACTGACGTACCTTCTTGTGGACGCTGCATTTCATGCCATGCAGGTAGGCAGGCAGACGAGTTCGGTCCTTAGGAGCTCCACTATTAGTACACCGAGAGCGCTCCAGTTGTTTCGGAGCTTCACTTTATTGGTACTACTTTTGTGTATATATTTGGGCACGACAGAAATCGGCCCTCCTTGTGGTCATATGTATCTTGTTTGAAGGCTCGTAGACAGATATGTACAGCTAGATGTTTTGCACTTTTGTTCGTCGCTGTGTAATATGTTAGCAAAGTCTGTTGACACATGGTTATAATTATGCTATTAACAATGATATCGCTTATTCGGCCCACTCAATAGTAAGAATAGGATACGTTATAGTAGGTGCCCGGAATAACACTATCGGGTACTCGTCGCGGCCCTAGTTGGGTTGTGACAGTCATATTCCATCACATAATTGAATCGGGTGTCATATACTAACACATATATGACTGAATTGGGTCCCCTGATAGGGCCAAATATGTGTGTATGGATGGTTCCATAAAAGGACCCGATGATATCTGTAAATTTGTGTAATAGTGAAGTTAGTTCTAAATGAGCCAGGGAAAAAGAACTTATAAATGATCCCTTGAGATGAGGTGTGTTAATTATAAAGAACTGTGAGCTTGTATAGACTTATTTGTAGGTAAGATCATGGATCATGTTAGGCATTGATGTGACATATGTGATAGATGAATTATTCTATATTTATAGGTTTAGAGGTGGATGTTGCTTGTTGACAGGGAGTGTTCTCATTGAAGTATCCACGAGTAACTATGGTAGTAGTAATTGTTACCTAGAAATCGAGTTTAGTATGAGGTGTGATTATTGAATGAGTATATCCCTATGTTGTGAGGCAACTGTATCAAAACTAGTGGTAGTTGGATGGAACCATTGAATGGCTAAGGTTATTGGGTGGTAACTGTTAGAGAGAATTTAGCAGTAGTATGGTGGTCCTATAACACGCAGGTCTCAAGTTTGTAACTAGAGTGGGTAGTGAAACTCTGGACAGAAGAGTGGTGATGACTACAAGAGTGAGAGTAAGGAGTTTACTTTTTGGTTGGGTGGACAGGTTATAAAGTTTAATTATAATGATCTCTCTTATTTTTCTGTTCATATACTATGCGGTGGGTATTGGATTGATCGATGATGCCTACCAGTACAAGTTGTTTGGTTGCAGGGTCAATTATGTCTTAGGTGAAGACGAAGGCGATTCTCCAGCAGCTTCTATTTTTTCTTTCTTATGGTGGGAGTTGTGTCATTATTTATTTATTATGTTACCACTCTTAGAAGTTCTTGTACCTATTTTAGACTACTATCCTTAGGAGTTTTTATATAAATTGGATTTAATATAGCATTATTTAGAAATTTTGGCTTAAAATACTCAAGTTTTATCATAAATTCCGCAATGTGTTTCATGTAAGGGGTTAAGGTTTCTCCTACTTAGGTCATAGAATGGGTGCCCTCATGACTCTGTAGGTTGGGTCATCTAGGTTACCGGTCTTCCAGTACAAGAGAAGGTGTAGAATAGACTTTTTTAGATTGGTGTGTTGACGTCCACATCTAATCTTCAAAAAGCTATGAAGCATTTTAGGAAGTAGTTCCATTTATTCTCTCTTATTCATGCGGTCTGTCGCTTGTGGTATAGGTTGAGCCTAATTGGTATCTCTGGATTCCAGTTGGTATCTTAATAGAGTAACTGCATGCCGTTGACACGGCTAAAGGGACGCAAACAAAGAAAATTGGAACCAAGAAGCTTCCAATTTGTATCTTGTCTTAGAAGCGGTGAGAATACATAGATGATCAACTAATGGTCATTCATGACGTGGACTTAATTGATACTTTTGAACTTGCTTGAGTTATGTAGCTGAATTTGTGATTATATGCATAGTAATTCCCAATTTAATGTGTAAAATACCCTTGCCTACGTGTTGAAATTATGTGATATATGTTTGCTAGTAATTCTATGAGCTGGATGTCAAAAAAGAGTCATGACTGGATTATATGCATTAGTCTTTTGTAAGACACAAGGTGATTAAAGAATGGGTTCTGATGTGTTAAATGATATACTCATGTGAGGAAAAACGGCCAATAAATTGTACATGGACTTACCATTGGTAGAGTTGGTAGGGGAAAAAGAACAAATTGGGACTGTAGAGAAACTCTTATTTTGGGACAGTCGGAATTTGGTTGGGAACCATGTGAGAAAAAAGAACTATTGCGACACATTAGCATAAAGGTAGTTATGAAAGACTCCTGTAATATATTCATAACTGGGCAAAAACAATGTGTCGCTAACTTGTGTTATCTGTTCTAACAATGATAATTGTGAAAACGAGTTGATAAGAACTCAATGTTTCTAGTTGTTCTAGACTGTGCTTTTATTATCTTGATGACCTTAGTTTAATGTGGGTGTTGGACGGATCCTTGTAGTGGGCGTACTTGTTAAACTAAGGTAAATGAGGACAAGAGATTTCATAATGTGTAGTGCTGGGATTGACTTTGGGATAGACCACGCTAGAGTGGAATTTCGCGAGACAGAAACTCCAAGGGGATTCCCCTGTTTTTCCCTTGTTATGCCAAAAAATCCGAGATACGGTTAAACCAAACTTCGGGGTAAATTTTGTGCCCAATAAAGATAGAGTAAGCCCTAAGTAGACAATTTTTATACGGATGATGAAGTAAAGAAAGTAAATAGAATTCGGCTGCTTACAAAAATAGGGACAAAAGAAAGAAAAGCGGTAAATTGTTTGTTACATGCCTAAACGGGGCAAACCGATCAAATAAAAAGTCTAATGGGAAGAAGGGGGGAGTGTTGTCATCTGAATCCAACTTTTCGGGAGGGTACTCTCCTACCCAGACCTCGTTCAAGAAGTTGAACTTGCAAAACTCTTCGGGCTCTTGGGTAGGAAGCTCCCTCTGGGGAGCGACAAAAGAGAAGATGCCTTAATTGTCTTCCATATCCTCATCATGAGGCGGTCTCTATCTATGCTCTTCCACCTTTCCCATCACAGCTAACAACGGAGCATTTCCACCTCCACAATAGTGGCTGGTGTCACAGGCGCAGGGGTTTGGGCAACGCGGCCTCCTAATCACCTCCGAACCGCAGCTAAGTCCTCCTCCAAGTGAGGTTCGACTGGAGGGGCAGCATCCTTATCCTCAGCAATTGCTGCCTAGCTGCTCTCGACCCCATCTGTCCTCCGCTTCTTTTATCCCCGAGAAGAGGCCCGCCTGATAAGTAAAGGATGAAAAGGGGGATACATAGGGAGTACCTCATCAGAGTCCAGAAGTGGCACCCCAGCTATCTTGCACTTGTCAGAGATTAGGCCCGGCAGGAAGAATGCCTTCTTGTTGCCACGGTAAAACACCTTCCACTCAGACATGATCTGGGCCCCCATATTTAGGCCTATCCCCCAAATAACAAAGCCACCACTAGAGCTCGCAAAAGGTTATGTCGGTGCGGTTTCCTGATAGACGGATCCTCTTGGCCACTAAGTGTAGCCACCTCTTGGCCTCGTCTGACCAATCCATGCTAGTGATACCTTCTGTGCTAGGACAATATACCCTGGTCCGGCGTTTTGGGCCACTATAGTGTCCCGTAGCCACTCCAAATGCATCTCTCTCAATTTGGCCTCATAGTCAGCATTGGAGGCATCAGAAACCTCTAGTACATCATTTATGTAGTAGGGACTCAGTGAGATGTCCACTCCTCTAATGCGGATAGTGGGGTCAGGGTTGTCCTAGCATACCATAGGGAGTATAACATAGAATCCCTCACCCAATCAGTGCGTGTGAAGGGAGGGAATTTAATCAAAGGTCCCCACCTGTACTCCTCCAGCCTAGCACGGAAGGCAGGTATTTTTTCCGCCACTCCCAACATGTAGAACCCTTTCTCGGGTAGAAACTTATTATTCCGATAGTCATGATGCCTCTTCGTGATAGCGACATTGAGGAATCGAATAAAAGGGGGGATGATGCCATCGTTGTGAGCATAGTGTTGTATCTGCAAGTTTCATAAAAATTTAGTTAGAACTCCGTAGTATAAGTATAAAAGTTGAGTTTAGGGGGAAGATGGGAAGGAAAAAAGCTCAAAGGTAAAGTCACTGTCTGGCAAAATCCCACTAGAGCGGCAGGATTCCACTAGAGAGGGATGAAGCCTGCCAGAGTGTTTTTTATCTGAGAAGAACACCAGGCGCGTTCATGGCGTCTCCCCACCCCAAAGCACTTATTTCTTCAAAAGTTTTGTAGATCAATACTCCCGTGTCCTAACACTCTTATTTACAAAAGGAAGTGGGTTCAAAAACTTTAAATAGTTAGCATAATCAAGGTTTGGGCTAAGGAAAACCTTTCAACTTCTACTCCCACATTCTAGACCGATTTGGGTGAAATCCGTTGCTAACCTTATGCCCAAGACATCGTGAAGACATTGTGAATGTAAGGGGAGGATCCATGCCACGTTAATTTATAATGCAAGCAATGTATATCAAAATGGGTTGAAAAGTACCCTATGGGCCTTTGATTCTACTGATTCTTAGTATGTTATCATTAGAATGTAAATAGTAACATTAATTTGAAGTTATGGACAAAATATTTACCATAGAATAGATGATCAGAGGAAGGAGTTTGAGAGAGTTTTGGGAGAGTTTGAGTGAGGGAATATGAAGTATGGGGAGAAACTATTATTCTCCCAACCATTTACTGGTCGCGACATCCTGCTAGAGCGGCAGGATCCCTGCTCTAGCAGCACCGCTCCAACGGAAAGAATCCGACCAGAGCAGGATGGGGTATGGTAGTACGATTTGAAAGTTGGTCAATTTCTTTTTAAGTAATCCTTTTTGGACGTGTATTCAAGTTATTTTCATTCACACCATAATTTAGAGTACACGAATTTTCCTGAAATCATGGACAGTAGTCGTTCCTTTAAGCTTGCCTTAACCAGTTTGTGTCTTCTCTCATGTATCATTCGGAGATAAATGAAGGGTAAATTGGTATCTGTTGTAATGATTCGAATCATTGTTAATTTATATTAGAATAAATTGCAAGAAAAATATAATCAATTGGGTTCCACAATCCCATCGGAGCGGGATTGTACCGCTAGAGTAGAATGGTCCCGCCTTAGGTGTCGCCAGAGTAGGGATGTGGCTGCCAAAGTGGGAGAACGTGGGACAGAACTTAAGTTACAATTTTCTTATCCCCCCACTTCTTTCAATGATAGATTAGAGGCGAGGGTTGCTTTTGACTTAGGAAGAAGATGGGAAGGAATTTGAGAACTAGAAGGCTTCCAATCGGTAGAATTCAGTCATGCCTTGCACGTGGAATATCTAAAACCAATAATTTCAGCATCATTATCTCTCCACAGTTGCTTGGCATCCAGGTAGGCTAGGATTCTCTTTTTTGAGTAGTAAATCTATACCTATTGTGTAGTATAGAAGGGATTTTTAATGAGAAATCATATAATTAAGGTATGAGTTATAGGTCACGGGCAGAAATTCGGTTGTATTAGTAGTTTAAATTTGAAGTAACCTGGGTAAAATGGTGGTGCAATGATTGGAGAAGTTATTTATTGTGATATTATTGCATACAGACGGGTTAAGTTGTAATGGATATGGTAGTATGTACAGAGATATGAAAATATTTAGACATTAGAGATAAACCTTAGGGTTTGGTAGTGTAGGTGATGGTTTGTTTGCTGGGTGTATTTCATGTACGCGTTGAATTACTTATGATATGCATAGATGTGGGTGAATAGGGAAATATGCTAGACTTATGCAAAATTATCACTTGTTGGCTTATTTTGTAATGAAACCATTCTTGTTATATAATGTGGTCTATTATTGATAATTGTGATTAATTTGCATAATTGAATCGGGTGTCACATTCCAACACATAATTAGATCGGGTGTCACGTTCCCATATGTATTTGGATTGGATGTCTCATTCCGATATATTCTTACATTAGGTGTCACGTTCCGACACATATATGGCTAGATTGGTCCCTTGAGAGGGCCAAGTATATGTGTGTAGATGGTCCTATGAAAGGAATCAATGATATCTTTATATTTGTGTAATAGTGAGGTTAGTTGTTAATGAGCTAAGTAAAAAGGACTTATAAACGAACCCTTGAGATAAGGCATGTTAATTATAAAGAACTATGAGCCTTTATTGACTTATTCGTGGGTAAGATGATGGACCGTGTTAGGCCTCGATGTTACATATATGATATATGAATTCTTCTATATATATAGGCTTAGAGGTGGAGGTTGCTTGTTGACAGGGAGTGTTCTCATTGAACTGTCTACGAGTAACTGTGGTAGTAATAATTGTTACCTCAAACTAGGGTTTAGTTATGAGGCATGGTTATGGAATGGGTAGTCCCTATATTTTGAGAAAACTGTATTAAAACCAGTGGTAGTTGGATGGAACCATTGAATGGATAAGGTTATTGGGTGGTAATTATTAGAGAGAAGTCAACATTAGTATGGTGGTCCTATAACTCACAGGTCTCAAATTTGTAACTAGAGTGGGTAGTGAAACTCTGGACGGAAGAGTGGTGAAGACTATAAGAGTGAGAGTAAGGAATTTACTTTTTTGTTGGGTGGATAGGTTATAAAGTTTAATTATTATGAAATTTCTTATTTTTCTATTCATATACTATGCGGTGAGTATCGAATTGATCGATGATGCTTACCAGTGTATGTTGTTTGTACTGATACTACTCTTGCTATGCCACTTGGCATAGTCTGGTTGCAGGATCAGTTATGTCTCTTAGGTGAAGACGAAGGCGATCCTCTAACAACTTTTAGTTTTCCTTTCCTTATGGTGGGAGCTGTGTCATTGTTCATTTATTATTTTACCACTCTTAGAAGCTCTTGCACCTATTTTAGACTAGTATTCTTAGGGGTTTTGTATAAATTGTATAAATTGAATTTAATATAGCTTTATTTAGAAATTTTGGCTTAAAATAGTCAAGTTTTGTCATAAATTCCGCAAATGTGTTTCATGTAAAGGGTTAAGGGTTCTCCTTCTTAGGTCAAGAGTGGGTGCCCGCACGGCCCGATGGCTTGGGTTGTGACACAATCAGGCCACTTTTAAGAATAAGTTCCCAATTGCCATAATTAAGGAGTTGGGGTGATAAAACATTTATTCCAAAATAAATTTAGGGTCTAGATATCATCATATTAGGATGACCCCTCAGGATGTGCACAGGACTGCATTCAGACTTACTATGATCACTTTGATTTCTTGGTTATGCCCTTTGGCCTAAAGAATTTTAGTAAACGTTTGGAGGAGCATGTGGAACATCTCAAAATTACCTTTGGGTTGCTTAGACAACATCACTTGTTTGCCAGATAGGCTATGTCTTTATTTGTTGCTGCTAAGGTGGAATAATTTGGTCATTTGATCTCTGTGTTAAGGGCGGAGACTTATCCTCTAAAGATTTGAAAAGTCAGAGATTGGCCTATAACTAGGACTATCAAGCACTTGAGGGGTTTTTTGGGCTTAACGGGTATTACATGAGGTTCATTAGAGGCTTTGGTAAGATTAGTAAACCCCTAACAGACTTGTCGAAGAATAATAGCTTTCATTGGATCTTATCTACCACCTTAGCTTTATAAGAGTTGTAGGCAGCTTAACATCTGCACCAGTGTTTGGCTTTGCTTGATTTTTCTATGACCTATGTGGTAGAAATGGATGCAAGTAATGTAGATTTGGGTATTGTGTTGATGCAACAAGATAGACATTTTGCTTACCTTAGTAAAAGATTGTCTAGGAGGAATTTGGCATTATCTATTTATGATAAGGAATTGCTTGCCTTGGTTATGGCCCTTAGTAAGTGGAGCCAATACCTTTTGGGCCAGCAGTTCATAGTGAGGACAGATTAGAAAGCCTCAAATGCTTGCTTGAGAAATAATTGCATACTGGCTCTCAAGTGGATTACTAAACTTATGCAGTTTGATTTTACCATTGAGTATAAGAAGGACAAAGAAAACATGGAGGGTTATGCCTTATCTAGGGTCCCTGTTGTGGAACTTGCATCTCTTGCTCTCTCTACTGTGAGACTTGATTTGTTGTAGTCCATTATAGACAATTGGACCATGGATACTCAATTGATTGATTTGATCTAGCAGTTGAGGCTTGATATTTTTAAGTCTTAGGCATGATTCAGTGTTTGGTGGGCATTATAGTATGGACCACACCTTTAGAAGGGTTGCAACATTTTTCTATTGGCCTAATCTGAAGAAGGATGTTATTGATTATGTGAGGAAATATGAAGTCTGTCAGATGAACAAAGTTGATTCTGCTGCTTACCCATGGTTAATGCAACCTCTCCAAATTCCATCCTTAGCTTGGAGTAGCATTAGCATGGATTTTATAGAAGGTTTTCCCAAATCAAAAGGGAAGACTATGATATGGGTGGTGGTTAATAGATTAACCAATTATGCCCATTTCTTGGCCTTATCTCATCCTTAAACTACTTCTGAGTTTGTTGTATTATTGATGGAGCATGGTCTTAAGTTACATGGAATGCATGAGGCCATATTAATGACAGAGATCCCATCTTTACTAGCAAGGTATGGCAAGAGATCTTTGATATACAGAGGGGGACTATGAACACTTTCACTGCTTACCACCCTCAGTCTGATGATCAAACTGAGGTGGTCAATAGGTGCCTGGAGACTTATCTCAGATGTTATAGTTCAGACTCTCCAGGTGATTGGATGCATTGCTTGTATTATGTTGAGTGGTAGTATAATATCACATTTTATTCTTCTAATCAGACTACTCCTTATGACGCATTGTATGACCAGCCACTCCCTCTACACTTACCATACATTGCTGGGGATTTTGATGTACCTGAAGTGGATAAGAACTTGGTGTCTAGGGAGTTTAAATTGTAGCTATTGTGCTTTCACTTGCACAGATCTCAACAATGAATGATTGCACCGGTCATTTAGAAACGATCTGACTGGACCTTTCTGGTGGGAGATTGGGTTCTTCTCAAGGTTCCACCTCATCGATATATCACTATGATTGTTGTGCATTTAAACAAATTGTCATCTAACTACTATGGTCCATATCTTAATTTGCATAAGATAGGTCTTCTGGCTTATAGAATTGCTTTACCTCCTGAATTGTTGCTTATTCGCATTTTTCATGTGTTTTTGTTAAAACCTTGTTATGAGCTACCTGATCAGATCACTCATTCATCAATGGTCAATTTATATAGTCCTTTTTGTGAGCCTCACCCTGTTAAATTGCTGAATAGACGCATGGTACAAAAAATGAGTAAGGCTATTTCTCAGGTTCTGGTACAATGGGAGCACTTGCTTTATTTTGAGGCTTCTTGGGAGCATTGTAATGCTTTATTGGTTTGTTTTCCTTCCTTTATTCCTTGAGTACAAGGAAGTTTTCTAGCATGAAGTATTGATGTGTTCTGGCAGTGACAAGATGTACTAGAGCTTGCGGAGGAGTACAAGATAGTGTGGATGAGTTAGTTAGGGTGATTGACAAGTTCTGTTTATTAAAGTTTAGTCCCCATTTAATTGTACCTAGTTAATTACTTTAATTACACATTTGGATCATTTTTAATTTAGGATTAATCATTTAAGTTTGGAGGAGAGGAAAATATAATTGGAGATGTAATTTAATACGGGTATGAAATGAGAATCTCTTAGTTTTGTCTTCTTCTTATCTACATTATTAAATTTATTATTTCATGTGAGTTGAAACCACATCAATTTTGAACAACCCACTTCTATCGCTTACCTCCCTGCTTTCTCGCTCCCCTCTCTAATCTATCTCTTTAATATGAATTTTGCTCATAATAGTTTTTACCTTTTCCCCAAATCCTGTTGGATATTGGTGATCATGAATCATGATTTTCTTTCTTTTATTTGTCACTTTTGAGTTAAGCCAATGACCATGAGAAAGGTATGTTGAATTTTGACAAATGAAAAAGCTATCTTGCGACTATAAGTGATTTTCGGTGCAAGAAATAATAGAAAAAAAAAGTTGTGATATGTTTTCTAAAGCCTTGACACTTGCAATTCGTGTTTGTGGTCTTGGATTGATGGCTAAATTTTACTATGGGTTGTTGAATTAACCTTTTCAGAGGTGAAAATAGACCTTTGTAATTTTATATCTAACACTTTGACCTAATAGTATTTCTTAATAAAAAATAATTTATCTTATATTTAAGAGATAAATCGGAATATGACAAATAAAAACTTTAGATAATAATTTAAGAAATCGTCGATATATTTTATCTTTAATATTTCTCTTTCTGTCTATCAAGTATTTCTCCAATAGTAAGTTTGCAACCTTTGTTGATTCACTATCATAGTTTCATGCACTGGTCTTTAAATTCGCCCCTCATTAAATCCAACACCACATGGAAGAGTATATTAACCAATGTTTTGTAACACCCCCTAAAACGTTGTATGTGGTGTTTCAATTCTCGACGAAAATAATACTAATTTTGTATTTTGGGCATAACTTTTCATAGAATAGTTCAAATTAGGTGATTCAAATTTATGAATAACTCCAACGGCATTACCTACAACTTTCATGAAGACCATATCTTAAGATTTGGAGGACACGTAGGTCAAATAAATTAATTTTTGCAAGACATGATGCTGTGATGAAATGAAGTATTTGTAGAAGAAAAGTCATATCTCATGGTAGGATAATCCAAATCGGTTGATTCTTAAACGACATGAAATTGTACTTCTAGATTTACAATTAATATGCAGACATCAAATCCTAATTAGAAAGTTATCTTGTTCAAACGTAGCTCCGAAAAGGATATTCCATTAAAAGAAGGTTCATCTCACCAACCATGGAAAGATCTAGATCCATTTTACATCACCCATGACATCAATAGTCCTCCATTTTACATCATCCATGATATCACAATCCTCTACTGAATTTTCAAGATCATTCTTTATAATTATTTTTATTTATTATTAGGTCCCTCCTCCACACCTATAAATACCATCTTATTTCCTCATTTTGTTCATCAAGCTTTCTCAAGCAACTCGTCTCTCTATACACTTTTTTACTAATTCTCAAATATAGTTTTACTTTTTAATAGTGTAGAAATACTATTTCGGTGATTCTTATACTCCGGGTAGTACACAAAAGTGCTTCGACTGGAAGAAAAGGCTAGGGGTTCAAGACTGGTTGTTGAGTTTTTCAATTCGGAGTAAAGCTTCAAATTTCAGGTATGTAAGTCTATTCATAGCATTGTATTGAGTTCGTTCGTGCGCCCAATAGTTAAATTCATTGTAATTGAGTTATAGTTGAGTTTTATCCAAAATCTTGAATTCTAAATGAATTAATTGTTCTTCTATTGAGTTAGATATGTTTATGCATTGATATTATTATTATTTTTATTTCTCATATTATTAGAATTGTTGTTCATGGCTACTTTCCCATGAACCCTAATTGATTTGATGTTCATGAATATTTTTACACGTGTTTTGAGTAAAGATGTTGGATTTTAATATTTATTTGCAAAAAGAGTGATTTGAATTAATACTATATATGTATTTTATTGAGTTTTGAAAGAGCAAAAGAATTGAGTTTAAATGAATCTGAGTAAATGATGCTTTGATCAAGATGTTTTGATGAGATGTAAATAATATTATGAAGTGTAATGATTGATGAAGAGGTAATAAGATGAGTTTGATATTTTTCCAATAAGACTAGATGATGATGTTAGTATGAGCACATATTTTGGGAGTAGTATTGAGCTCTGAGTTGGGTAAGAGTTTAATTGAATCAAACTCCAGAACTACGTAGCCAGCGTAGGATGGAGGCTATACCTCTTAAGTCCCAAAAAGAGGACTTCGATGATTGTATCCAAGATGGTGATGTCATTTATCCTGGCAAAGTATTGGATGGATGTGGCAACGACATCGCTTTATTGTATCATCACTAGCTCATAAGTAATGGTTGTCGGTTATAGAAACTCCTAACTGAGTAAGCATTGCTTATTATTATTATTATTATTATTATTTTAAAACTTACATTACATATTGATGTTTAGATGATGTTGAGTTCTGAGCCGAGTCTTCCTGAGAGGAGTTTCTTGATATCTGTTCTTACTTTCCTGCCATTTTACATACTCATACATTCCATGTACTGATGTCATTCGACCTGCATCATTTTATGATGCAGATACAGGTGTTAGAGATTCTCAACAGGCGCATCGTTGAAGATCATTACTTTCCAGCTATTTGATGAGTCCTTCTTATATTCAGATGAACTCTTTATCCTTTTATTATTGTTGAGTATTATGTTTCTTTTGAGGTAGCCATGGACATGTCAGTGGTACCGTCTGATAGTGTTAGAGGCTTCATAAACAGAGTTTGATGATGTAATTGGAGTAGTTCTCCTTTGTAACTATTTCTTCTAGGGATTATTTCTTTCATTTGATATTGATCATGGCGAGCCCACATAAGTATTCTTGTTTTCACTTAAGTCTTCCGCTGATGAACGAATGAATGATGAGACCAAGTGGTCCTCTTAGAGGCCAGAGATGGTTTCTAAGTGCCGGCCACACCTAGGGTACCCTCTCGAGGCGTGACATGTTTGTTCCTCATTAAATCCATCACTACATGTAAGAGTATATTAATCATGTCCGCTCCTTATTAAATCTAACACCTACATGGAAGAGCATATTAATCATGTTCGTTCATTAGATACAAGACTAAGCCTAAGAATATAATTAAAAGATTAAATTTGACGTAAGAATGTAATTAAAATATTAAATTTGAGATATTTTTGCTTGATATTTTATTATCAAGATAACTTTCTTATATTTTTGTTTAAAATTTTGGCTCGTTAATATATAAAGTTTTATTTGCTAAATCTACATTAACAAATCCAACTAATGAAAGGTTGTACAGTATTTTGTTTATTAAATCTACTTCAACATATCCAACAAATGAGGGTTTGTACATTTTCTTATGATACCTAATGTGTTATATATATATATATATATATATATATATATATATATATATATATATATATATATATATTATCTTTTTTGGAAACAAGTCAAGAATTAGATATCATAAAAATATGTACAAACCTTAATTAGTTGTTAGATATGCTGAAGTGGACTTAACAAACAAAACAATGTAGAGTTTGGTAAGCTTTTTTGGGTAATTGTTTTCCCTATATAATTTATGCACTTAAAACTCATATCTTGTATTAGCAGATGAATGTAGTGGGTTTTGTGCTTTGGTCCAAATCATGAACTCCATACAATCGGCAATCATATCAATTTTATATATATATGAACTTAGTATGTATTGTGTAATATTTTTATAAGGCATAATCTTTTGAGTTTACAACAAAAATCAGATAGTAATAATGTTATTAGGGTTATTTCAAGTTAATAAAATAGCCATGTGTATGTAATGCATTATCTTAGATCTTATTGCATAATAAATTTTATATAATAATATGAAAATTTGAATAGTTTAATTTAAGGTCTAAAATATTTTTATCATTGATAAAAAAACAATTTTTCTTTATTAATTTTTTAATAAATATTTTGCACTTTGTTTCATGCAAATTTCAATATTCTTTTAAGTAAAAATAAACTGATAAATCAATATTTCAAAAAATTTTAGGGCTTAAAACAGTTGTTTTATTAGTCCCCACTGTGAGTCGTACTTGTATCAGATAACTCCATATGGTGTCATCATATGTATAAGACGATTTAGAATTTAAAATTTATGGGATTCATACAACGCCTTTAATTTATACAACAAAAAAGAGCCAAAAGTATCCTAATGTATGAAAAATGGCTCAAAAATAACGTCCTTCGAATTTAGATAAAAAAATACCTTCAATCTTTTATTTTTAGCTTAAGGATACCCCTCAAACAAATTCTAAATTTGGTCAAATTTTTTTCTTTAAAATAGTATGTGACGTATTACAATTTGTCATGTTTTAAACTTAAAATAAAATAAAATAAAATCCACCCATATTTTAAACACACCCTGCTCCTTATCCATTTTTCCTTAAGCCCCCGATCCTTCATCCTCATTAGAACAAAACATTCAGCCCCTGACTATAGTTGATCAAACACTTTCAGTTTAAATTTGTTAAGAAAAATTGTGAATTGTCACGCCTCGAAAGGGTACCGTAGGCGTGGCCGGCACCGGAAGATCATTGCTGATCCTCAAGCGAACCACTTGGTCCAATCACATATTTAAATACTCAGCGGAAGGTTTATTATAACTCAAAAGACAGATAATTCAAGTGTCACTCAAAACATCATGATTAATAAAATGATATGCTGACAATACTCAAACATTGTAACACCCCCTAAAACGTTGTATGTGGTGTTTTAATTCTCGATGAAAATGATACTGCTTCTGTATTTTGGGCATAACTCTTTATAGGATGGTTCAAATTAGGTGATTCAAATTTCTGAAAAACTCCGACATCATTCTCTACAACTTTTGTGGACCATAGCTTAAGATTCAGAGGCTAAGTAGGTCAAATAAATTAATTTTTGCAAGACATAGTGCTGTGATGAAATGAAGTATTTGTAGAAGAAAAATCATATCTCACTGTAGGATGATCCAATTCAGTTGAATCTTGAACGACATGAAATGATACTTCAAGAGCTACATTCATATGAAGATACCAAATCCTAATTATGAAGTTATCTTGTTCAAACGTAGCTCCGAAAAAGAATATTCCATAAAAAGAAGATTTATCTCACCAATAATGGAGGATCTACATCCATTGATATCACCCATGACATCACAATCCTCCATTTGACATCACCCATGACATCACAATTTTTCATTAAGTTTTCAAGATCATTCTTTGTAATTATTTTACTTATTGTTAGGTCCCTCCTTCATACCTATAAATACCCATCTTATTTTTTCATTTTGTTCATCAAGCTTTCTCAAGCAACTCTTCTCTCTATACACTTCTTTACTTATTCTCAAATATAGTTTTAGTTTTTAGTAGTTTAGAAATATTATTTCAGTGATTCATATATTCTGGATAGTACATAAAATGCTCCGGCGAGGAGAAAAGGCTAGGGTTTAAGAGTGTTCATTAAGTTTTTTAATTTTTAGTAAAGCTTCAGATTTCAGGTATGTTAGGCTATTCATAGCATTGGATTGAGTTCGTCTACGGCCCAATATTTAAATTCATCATAACTGAGTTATAATTGAGTTTTATCTTAATTTTTGAATTCTAAATAAGTTAATTCTTCTTCTATTGAGTTAGATATATTTATGCATTGAGATTATTATTATTTTATTCTCTCATATTATTGGAATTATTGTTTGTGGATACTTTTCCATGTGTTTTTAATAAAGATGTTGACTTTTAATATTCATTAACAAAAGAGTGACTTGAATTTATAGTATATATGTATTTTATTGAGTTTTGAAAGAGAAAAAATAATAGGTTTAAATGAATTTGATTCTTTGGATCAAATGATGTTTCAAGCAAGATGTTTTGATGAGATGTAAATGATGTTTTGAAGTGTGACGATTGATGAAGAGGTAATGAGATGAGTTTGATGTTTTAAATTAATGTCCAATGAGACTAGATGATGAGTTAATATAAGCACATATTTTGGGAGTAGTATTGAGCACTGAGTTGGGTAAAAGTTTAATTATCTCAAACTCTAAAATTATATAGCCAGCATAGGATGGAGGATATGCCTCTTAAGTCCCAAAAAGAGGAATTTAATCATTGAATCCAAGATGGTGATGTCCTTTACCCTGGCAAGCTAAGGTATTAGATGGATGTGGTAACGACATCACTTCGTTGTTCATCACTAGCACATAAGTGATGGTTGTCGGCTAGAGAAACTCCCAACTGAGTAAGCATTACTTATTATTTTTTAAAAACTTTCAAGAAGGAAAGACCCGCCTGATCGGCGAGTTCAGTCACGCCTGTAGGTCTGCTACTTCAAAGGCATCGCCTTAATTAGATCGCCGGGGTTGGAGATTCTTCGACCTCTAGCCATGACGCTCCTCCCTTAGTTATTAAGATGACGATTTAGAAAAGTAGGGTGATCCCAGGTTGGACTTCCCCATGTAAGGAGTTTTATCTTAGCCTTCGTTTGCCCTATTAGCGAAGTCATAAGTTGTGGTGAATCCGTATTGCAACTATAAAGTGCTTTCCACATTAGTCACTATCTGAATGACTAACTAAATACCAGCTAATGAACCGAACCCCCACCAAGAGCAAGAGCAGCTCGAACCGCTTTAAGCATGAGGAGCGTCATGGCTAGAGGTCAAAGAAGCTCCAACCCCGGCGATCTAAGTGAGACGATGCAATTACATACTGATGTTGAGTTTTGAGCTAAGTCTTTCTAAGAGGAGTATCTTCATATCTGTCCTTACTTTCCTGCCATCTTACATACTTGTACATTCCATATACTAACGTCATCCGATATGCATCATTTTATGATGCAGATACAGGTGTTAGAGATCCTCAACATGCGCATCGTTGAAGATCATTACTTTTCAGCTATTTGGTGAGTCTTTCTTGTATTCAGAGGAACTCTTTATCCTTTCATTAATATTGAGTATTATGTATCTTTTGAGATAGTCAAGGACATGTAGAGGATTCGTATAAAGAGTTTGATGATATAATTTGAGTAGTTTTCCTTTGAAACTACTTCTCCTAAGGATAATTTCTTTCCTTTGATGTTGATGATGGAGATCCCACATAATTATTCTTGTTTTCACTTAAGTCTTTCGCTGATGAACGGATGAGTGATGAGACAAAGTTGTTCTCTTGGTGACCAGAGATGGTTTTTGAGTATCGATCATGCCTATGGTACCTTCTCGGAGCGTGACAAACATGATGCAGCTCAATGTCATATACTCAATAATGATATTAAGGTTTAAAATAAACTCTTAAAGAAATCCATTTGACTCAACTCTGACTCTGTCTACGAAGCCTCTAACTCGATACTAGGAAGGTGCCAAGACAAGTCCAAGGCTACCTCAAATGACTATCAAAAGAAGAACGAATGAAAGAAACATAAATGAAGTCCTCCAGATGCAAGGAGGTTTCAACAAAAGCTGGACTGAATTTTGTCTTCAATGATGTGCCTGTTGAAGACCTCTATCACCTGTATCTGCATCATAAAATGATGCAAGCCAAACAATGTCAGTACATGGAATATACGGGTATGTAAAATAGTTGAAAAGGAACACAATCAACAATACTCAACCTCATGCAATTCAACTCAAGGGACTCACTCTAAAATGACTTAGCTCAATAAAACATAAAGTAAAAAAAATACAATGCTTTAAATAACATGCAGTAAGAGATGCAACTCAATGTATGAAAATATAATCTTTTACTCTTGGGGAGTTCTCTAACCGACAACCATCTTTATGAGCTAGTGATGATAAAATGCTTAAAACTGCAGTTGCCACAGCCGCCCAATACTTTGCCAGGGTAAAGGACCCTCAAACTCACTGGATCCAAAATAAATCAAAGTCCATCGTATAGGGACTTAGAAAGGTATAGCCTCTATGCTACGCTGGCTACATAGTTTATGGAGTTTGAGTTACCTCTACTCTTACCCAAATCGGTGCTCAATACTACTTCTAAAAATACTTTATTATGCTCATATAATAGATAAACTACTCAATTAACTAATTAAGTCTCTTTTTGGACTTAGCTCAAAACTCAACTCTTGTCAACTCAAAGAATGAATTTAAAGCATAAATTAACTCCTCAATTCAACCTCATAATAGATTTTTTAATGTAATAATGCTCAACGTGTTGATACTCAAAATAATAGTAAAGATTTCTCAAACTCATCTCATGCTCAACTCTTTATCAATCAAAGATAAAAATAGTCATTTTTTACTCAAAATAGTGCATAACATGATTAATGCAACCGTTCACAAATTATTCTTTAAAAACTCCATAATGCATAAAATACAATTGAAATCACAATTAGAATTTATGTGAATGCAAACACGAATCCACACTCTCTACAAGACTCAGCTTAAGAAACTCATCAAGGAATCAGCTCAAGAAACTCATCAAGGAATATGGTAATATATGCAAGGACACAATGAAATTCATATACAAACTCAATCGGAATTATCATTAACTCAAGAACTCAATTCATGAAACCTCAAAACTTAACTAAAATCGAAAAACTGAAGATGTAGGGCACGTGAATGAATTCAATCCACATTATAGGTATCCTTACATACCTAGAAATCGAAGGAATGACACTTGAAGACTTCGCTTAAAACCTTGAACCCTAGCTCTTTCTCCTCTCCTCTCCTTGCTCTCAAATAATTTAAGTGTTTATAAGGGCATAATCATATAGGGTACTGTTAAAGGATCTCAAAGTAGCCCCCAAATGTCAAGGTTTAAGTTTGTAAAGGGTAGAAAAAGACCCCTTTACCCTTCATTAAAACTGGCTCTGGTCGCCTATGAGTAGGTTTTACAAATCGTAGGGTAGAATACGAGTCATAGAAGGCCACTCGTAGAACTAAGGCTGAAAAGTACATTGAGTCTACAACTTAGGTCTACGAGTCGTAGAAAGTGTTAAGGGTCGTAAAAACCCCTCATCCTGCAACTTCACAAAAACCCTAAAAACCCGACTCTCTGAAGTTTCTCTATGGGTCATTTCTACGATTTGTAAACAACCCTACGATTCGTACTGTTGAATCGTAAACTAAGTACTGAGTCCTAAGCTTTTCAGGAACTATGCAACAATTCTATGAATCATTTCTACGAGTCGTTGACGTCCTTACGGGTCGTAAGGTCGAGTCGTAGGAATGGTCTTCAGGACTCAAAATTTTGTAAGTGTTGGACGGACATACGAGTCGTCTCTACGACTTGTAGAACTCTCTATGAATCGTAAAGGCCACTCGTTGTCCACTAGGTTAGTTTCTTTTCTCAAAATTTTCCTCATGGTCCTCGAACCTAGTCTAGGCTAGAATAACACGGGTGTCACATGAATATTCTCAAACGCTCATTATATACCTAAGTTAATCAATTAAAATATGTCACATTCTTTGATTATACAAATTAACATCAATAAGTCGTAAACCCTCATATTTATTCCAATTGGCAATAATGTATAATTAAAAGAAATGACAAATTTTGTGGTTAACTTATTTATTAGTTAAGCACGCACTTGAGAACAAGTACACAAATATTTTCAAAGCTTGAATCTATAATGTCTAATAGGAACTTAAGATATTCAATTAAAATAAACCATAGTTCGAATGTCTAAATAAAATTAGTTGGCAAATTTAAAAAGTTACCGATATATTAAACCTTATTAAAATACAAGGTATGGAGATAAAAATAACTTACAAAACAAACATTAGAGGTTATAAACTGGATGAAAAATAAGAGAGGTGATGTAGCTATAGTTTCAACATAAGCTATTTACATATTTCTTGACTATAAAAAGTGTCATATCACCTAAATAAAAATTATGGTTTCGCCATTAAATGTAATAACATTTTTGAAGAATCAAAATAATAGTCCAAAATTCAAAAGCTTCAAATCATATCTCTCGTCCATCTTTCCACTCCCAAATAAGAAATAATGTTATAGAATCGAAAACATGGGGCTTTTCTCTCCATTGTAAATTTCAAGAGGTAAGTTTTGCCTATACTCTACTCTCCCCAGAACCCCACTTTGTTAAAACGACTAAATTTATCATGAAAATCAAAAGCAATAAAATAAAGTATTCAATCTCAAGATGGCTCTGCACACTCCTAAATGTATATATACTTAGTAATCTTACAACAAATCATTTAAATCAATTTGGTGTGAATATAAAGTTTTTTTCTGCTTACCCAATCTGCTATTCAACATTCAGAAGCATTATTTCTTTGGTTTTTTAATATCTTTTAAATATTTTAACTTGTTAAGTATTGTAATTTTAATTAATTTAAAATTTTACTAGGTATATTTGTAATGACCCTCCAAGTTATTTTTGAATTAAAGCATTCATTCCATTGTTTAGAGCATTCCTGTAGCGACCCCAAGTCATTTATGACTTGCTAGCACTGACTGTTTGAACGTCTGGTCGTTCGTTTGCGTTTTAGGCATGTTTCTCTATTTTGGAGATTTTATTACTTGAAAAGTTGATTTCGATCATAACTTCAGGAAAACGATATCAGAATGGAATTCTGAAGTTTTCATTAGCTCCAAAATGGCCAAATTATACTAGTAGAATGGTCGGCATGAGTACGGAAGCACTTGGTACGAGTTTGGACCATTTGACGCTTTTGTCTTTGAAATTTGGCCTATAGTTGACTTTGGTCAACATTTTTGAAAAACTGCTCGGATGAAAATTATGACAGCGCGGTTAGCTCTAAAATTTTGAGTTTGGTTTAGAACAACCCTTCATTCGCTTTCTAAGGCTTCTGGTCTAATCTCGAGGCCCGTTGTGGAAATAGGCTCAAAATGGCACTTGGGTGTGGACCCATTTTTCATTAAAATAACCTCGTATTAGATTTTCAAATGCGCATTGAGTTCATAAATTGAATTTAATGGGGTAGCATATCTTATTTACGCGCACGAGATTCCGAACGAATCCTGAGTACCCCCATCGGAGGAATTGGAATGCTAAGCTCATTTTTGTACCAGCTGGGTCTGGTGCTGTCTCTGAAGCGACTCCTGGTCTCTAAAGCGGCCAGGAGCTCTCTAAAGAGACCAACCATCTTGGGTGGGTGTCATTTAAGCGATGCCTACCTCTTTGAGGTGGTCGCTTAAGTGACCAGTGGGTGTTCGCTTTTGCGACACCTGAGACCCGTTAAGTCCAAAATTCCAGCTTTGATCTCTAACTTTAAACTTCATGTTTTCTTCTTCAATTCTTGGGCGATTTGGGTGATTCAAAAGGAAAAATTGTTTAGATTTTTTAGGAGAAACCAGTGGTGTATTCAGAATTAGGAGTTGAGGCTTCCTTTGAGGTAATTTCCCCTTTTTCCTGCGTTTCTATGTTCTTGGGCTTTATAGTTGATCATGAATGCATGAATGGTTTGAGTATTTTTTGAGTTGTGAAATGTGTTCCTTTTTGGAAAATGAGTTGTGGTAGTAGTTGGAGCCTATTCTCGAAGTCAATTTCGTGACTAACAAAGCGGATCCAACAATTCTCGATTTTTAATTTTGAAATTAACCCATCTCTGAATTCATTAATTTTATTGTCATAAAGGCCGTATTAATATTGTGATTCTATTGTTAATAACATGGGAAAAAACTCTGATTCTGTGAGTTAGAGCGGGCATGGTCGGCCCACAGGTAGGCTACAGTTTTTCCTCTTGAGACTGAGCATGTTTAGGCAATTGTGTATTGGATTATATGAGTTGGAGGGATTTGGGTGCCGAGCATGTTAAATTCCCAGAATTTATGTCCTAGGTACTATTTTGGAAAATTTTGGATTGTTTAAGCATGACTCCTGTTATTGTTGATCATCCATGCCTAGTGATGTATGTTGTGTCTATGGTTATATGTTTGGAAGGATGTTTGGCCTTAGCCTAGGCTTAGACTAGTGTTGCTTTAGACTTGCGCGATTTTGGTGTCGCTGGGCCATAAAATATCTCTGATGCCGTTTCGGACTATTAACTCCCTGTAGACTGATATAGCATACTTGAGTCTGATAGTTTGAGCTTTAGCTAGGCACTAACACAACATGTGATCTTACCTTCATAATGCCCTATTCTCCCATCAGTCTTGTATCACTTGGTCCTTGATTCTGAGAGTCTTCACAATGATTCTAATTGTATATGGTTTGGGCTGGACTGAGGTATTGATGGCGCTCGGTTTGGGGGTACTTCCCGTGATGCTCAGTTGGCTGATGATTCTAATTCAGTTTGATCTCTTAGCTATAGATACCCGATTCGAACCTGTGGTCTAGCTTACACGTGGTTCGACTCCTTATCTACAGCTACTTGGTTCAAGTATGTGGTCTAGATTACTCTCTACTCACTTTGGTTTGACTCCTTAGCTACAGTTACTCGGTTTAAGTCCATGGTCTAGATTGCAAGTGGTTCAGATCCACGATTATCTATCACTTGATTCAAGTCTGTGGTTGTTTTCAAATCTCAGTTTGGATCCTTGACCCTATGATGAATCATCGGTTCAAGTACTTATCTACTCTCAGCTTTGGGTTAAGGTTTCAGGTTTTAGGATAGTTCGGTTCAAGTCTAGGAAATTGGTGGTATTATTGGAACTTTATCACATCTGCTCTGATTACTTCAACTATCTTTGCTCATGTCGGGCTTATAGGGGGATCGTTTAGGTGATTACCTTATACTTGTGCACGAGCATACCCATTGGGTTTATGAGAGCTTGATGGATTTAGCTAGTTCTTTTTCTTTATGTGTTGAGTAGGCTAGTGTACATACCTACATTTACTTCTTGCCCCCGTCTTTGGTTGTGGTCATTTACTCGCATTTCAATTTACTTTTTCTTATCTTCCTTAGTCGGCCTATGATGCTTATTGGGTACCTGTTGGTTTAGTACTCATACTATACTCTACATCTATTTTTGTAATGTAGGTCCGAGTACTAGCTAGCGGCGTTGATTCGAGCCAGTTGTGGTCATGATCGGAGCGAGGGTGAGCCCATTGAGTTCTGGATTTACCCATCCTCCCTTTGTACATATATTTTTCCTGTCTTTTGCTTTTTAAGACAACTCTATTTCTGTGGTCCACTTTTGGGACTTGCACTCTTTTTGTAGTAGCTCTATACATGTGACTTCTAGGTTCTAGGAGGGATCTGTTTAGTTGTATATATTTAGCTTTGCTTCTGCCCGTTCATGTATGTTTTTATTATTTTATTATTGTTTTAGATTGAATTGTTGGTCTGCTACCTTGACATCGTATTACTCGCAGTTTTTGGGATATAGTATTGGTAGGTCATACTAGGCGCTATCATGACCTGAGAAACCGGGTCGTGATAAGTTGGTATCGGAGCCCTAGGTTCACCGATCTCACTTGTAGAAAGCTAACATCTAGTAGAGTCTTGCGGATCGTCGCGGAGATGTCCGTGACTTATCTTTGAGAGGCTACAGAATGTCTTAGGAATGTCTCTTTTGTATCACTGTTGTGCATTGTGTGTCTTATTGGTTTTTGGGAATCTCACTATGTCCACTCTTTTAAAAGATGGCTTGCACGTGCGCTGGAGGTAAAGGCCGACCTCGAGGTCGTGCTAGGGCTGCAGCACTATCTTGGGACCGAGAGAAGACTCTAAAGCCAAAGGTGGAGCCACTAGTAGCTCTAATACATCAGCAATCGGTGGGCCCGGGACCAGCCCCGCCACCACCCTAGCCAGTCGTAGCTCTGGGCTTATAGGCGATGTTCGCCTAAATTTTGGCTACCATTAGGGGTTTGCAATAGGCCTAGTTCCAGCTGCTCTAGTGCCGTAGGGCCAGCTTGCACCAGAGGCAACAAACGTTCAACACCTATCAGCACTTGCCACTCAGTCGAATGATTTGGAGGGTGTCATGCCACTTCAGGAATAGAAGATTCTAGGGGTGTTCCTTAGACTATCACCGCCGAGGTTTTCTAGGGCTGTAGGTGAGGATTCCCATGAGTTTCTACTTACTTGCCAAGATTGGCTGCAGACCTTGGGTCTAGTGGAGTCGAGAGGAGCTAACTTCACTGCTTATCAGCTAGACAACCCCACTCGACAGTGGTGGCTTTCATACTTAGAGACCAGGCCACCTGGGTCTCCACCAGTGACGTGGGCTGAGTTTTTCAAAGGCCTTTTTAGCCTAATTTATTCGAGGAGCATCAGAGATCAGCTATGAGATTAGTTCTCATGGTTTGAGCAACTCTCCATGATCGTATCAGAGTATGAGGCTCGATTCCACAAGCTCTTCAGACACGTCACGATGATCCTACCTATAGAGGAGGAGAGAGTTCAGTGCTTCATCAGAGGATTGAGACTCTATTTATGGCTGGAGTTAATCTCAGCGGGTCGCTTATTTTTTGATGTGGTAGACCATGCCCGCACGCTTGAGTAGCTCCATTGCAAGGCCCATGAAGGCAGCGACAAAAGAGCTAGGTAGGAGGATAGCCATGATGGGCGCCGCTTTAGACCCAGGGATTCCTATGATAGATCCCACCATAGATTTCAGCCGGATCAATCCAGCCACCCCTTCCAGGCCTCTCATCAAACTCCAAAGGGTGATCAACACCATCAGGGCAAC
Organism: Solanum dulcamara; assembly: GCF_947179165.1. Taxonomy (NCBI): domain Eukaryota; kingdom Viridiplantae; phylum Streptophyta; class Magnoliopsida; order Solanales; family Solanaceae; genus Solanum; species Solanum dulcamara. Next base: position 72,638,396 of record NC_077243.1, on the reverse strand, counting down.
GCTAATATTAGTCTGAGTCAGGACCGAAGTCATTCGCAGATGAGTTCTTTCGGCCAAGGTGGCGGCCTCCATCTTTCAGCTGACAGTCATTGAGGTGCTATAAGTGTAGGTAACTAGATCATTGGTCTCGCGAATGCCCTCACCGCAGGATAGCCTTACCAGCTCCACTGGCAGCTAGACCTGTGCCAGCACTAGCACCCCTAGTTAGAGGCAAATGACAGGTCTAGCACCACAGAAGTGGTCATCAGGGTGCACGAAGAGGTCCCCGAGGAGGAAGCTCAGGAGACAGAGTTAATGCGTAGGGTAGATGAGCCTAGGCCCACTTCTATGCAGCTCCATCTAGAGCGGATGCTGAGGCCTTGGACGATATGATCATAGGTATGGTTCTATTATGTTATCAGTCTGCATCTACTTTATTTGATCTAGGCTCTACATATTCTTATATATCTATACATTGTGCACCTCGACTGAGTATGAGTACGAAGCCCTTAGTTGAGTCGTTACGTGTTTCGACACTGGTAGGTGATACTTTAGTAGTGGATCATGTTTTTAGATCTTGTATGGTAACTATTCAGGGTGTGACACTAGGTTTTATCTCATTTTGCTTGATATAGTAGATTTTGATTTGATTCTGGGTATGGACTGGTTATCCTCTCACCGTGTGGTCTTGGATTGCTATGCCAAGACCATTACCTTAGCCATGCTTGGTATTCCGTCGGTGGTGTGGCAGGGCTTTTGTAGTCGCACGCTAGTTAGGGTGATCTATTTTGTTTGGGATCGGAGCTTAGTAGCTAGCGGATGTTTGGCATACTTGGCTTTTGTTAGAGATATGAGTAGGGAGGGCCCTACAATTGATTCAATACCTACCATCTGAGAGTTTGTAGATGTGTTTCCTGCCGATCTACCTGGCCTCCCTCCTGATCACGACATTGACTTTACTATTAATGTAGAGTCCGGTACTTGTCCTATTTCCATCCCACCATATCGTATGACCCCCGCAGAGCTCAAGGATCTTAGTGTTCAACTTCAGGATCTCTTGGATAAGGGATTCATTAGGCCTAGTGTATCGCTTTTGGGTGTCCCAATCTTGTTCATTAAGAAAGACGGTATTATGCTGATGTGTATCGATTACAGGCAATTGAATAAAGTGACGTTGAAGAACCATTAGGATCAATGACCTATTCGACCAGCTTCAGGGTGTCATGGTATTTTCTAAGATTGATTTGAGATCCAGCTACCACCAATTGAGGATTAGGGTAGCAGACGTTCCTAAGACCGCATTTAGGACTCGTTATGGCCACTATGAGTTCCTAGTAATGTCTTTAGGGTTGACTAACGCCCCTACTACATTAATAAACATGATGACCCGAGTGTTTAGGCCATACTTGGACTCATTTGTCATAGTCTTCATCGATGACATTCTAGTATACTCGCGGAGTCGAGACGAGCATGAGCAATATTTTAGAGTAGTGCTCTAGACTTTGAAACATCAGCGGCTTTATGCCAAGTTCTCAAAGTGAGAGTTTTGGCTTGAGTCCATAGCATTCTTGGGGCACGTGATGTCCAAGGATGGCATTATGGTAGATTCGGCAAAGATTGAGTCTATTCGTGATTGGGCCAGACCCACCTCCATGACTGAGATTTGTAGCTTCGTCGGATTGGCAGGGTACTACAGGCGCTTTGTTGAGGGATTCTCTATTATAGAGACACCTCTGTCTTGATTGACTCGCCAGGATGTTCCATTCGTGTGGTTAGAGAAATGTGAGAGGAGCTTTTTGCAGCTCAAGGAGTTTCTCACCACTGCTCCTATATTGACTATTCCAGTTGAGGGCAAGGGGTTCACCATTTCTTATGACGCATCCGATGTTGGTTTAGGTGGTGTACTGATATAGCATGGTGATAACTCTCAATTAAACCTCTCAAAAGAGATATAGATGATCGTTAGTAGTATATTTTACCTAACTAAGAGTTGGGGTCAAAACCACATGGAATATGTTGAAACAAGTTCTATTAGTTATCACTATTTAGTCGTAGTTGCTACTTCCTGAAAATAAACTTGCATAAAGTAAAAGTGGGGGTTTGTTTGTGTTTCAGAAACAAAATAATAATGCGGTGACAAATAAACAAGATTGAAGTTGTAAACTATATGAAGACAAGACTAGGATTGTGTTCCCCTTGACTTGTAATTTAATAGGCTAATCGTATTCATGATATCGTTCAATGTATTGCATGCAAAATCTAGCAAGTTAGGTAACATATAATTCACCTACTAGTCCTTCTTAGACGTATCTCATTCATCTCCTACTGGTCTCAGAATGTATACTATATTAACCCCCGCCCTAGATCTCAAAGTACTATCTCCTCCCCTGTCTCAAGTAACTTAGACGGAGTTTATCCCTTCTTTCGAAGCCAGACTCTCCGAATTTCTGTTGTGAAGTCTTTTTCTAATCAATACCTCCCTCCTGGGCAAGCAATAAATACGAGCAGGTTCTTAATGCGTTCACTCACTAAGAAAGACTTTTGAATAAAGAAATCACAATACATGCAAAAACAAATCACGAATATCAATTCTACTTTTGCCTATTCTAGTTAAGTCATCATGGTTCCCACAACCCTAGTTGTGGGTTTAGCCTTTCATAATTTCAATGGATAAGTCAATAAACAATGAATGAAATATATATTACAAGGCTTATAAATAACAATGAATCAAACGCACAACTGTATAAGAAGATTTAGATTCAAAGCACAAAACTAGAACTCAAAGAATTCGAGTTGTGTGTTCTTTCTCCCAAATCTGTCCAATTTCGTGTGGTGGATGAAAAATCCTTCAACAATGGAGTTTATGTCATTTAATATAGCCTCTAAACAGTAGGAAAAACGTGTAAACAATGTAGGAAAAGTCACTTTAAAAATATAACACAAGAGCGTATTTATAGAAACCTAAAACTAATCCTAAACGAACTAGGAAACCAACTTGCTTTTGGACTTGAATGGTGCTGGACGGGGGACACAACGTACAGTGGTGGGAACCACGGGTCATGGTGTCCTTCCTTGGTGATTTCCTTAGCCTTTTATGGCTGGATATCCTACCACAGTACCCACCACAGCCAGTGGTGAGGACCATGACTCGTGGTGAGGCCCTTGGTGGTTGCCTTGGCCATGTTTCTCCTTGCTTTGGATCTTGGTGATTTCCTTGTCCTTTCCACTTCTTGCCTTTTAATTTTTATGGCTGGCCCCACCACCACGGTTCCCACCACGTCTAGTGGTAAGGACCACGGCTCGTGGTGAGGCTTCCTTAGTGTGAGCCTTAGCCAATTTCTTAGCAGCTTACTAAAGAGCCTTCTTCACAGATTGGAGGTGCTTTTCACGGCCAGTACTGCATATCACAGACCGTGGTGGATGTATTGGTGGGCATACTTGGTCAAAACATGTTGTTTTAATCTCCTAACACCCATTCCAAGGTCTTTCAAGTCCGGTGAAGTTCGTTCTCTTTTCAAGTTATATGAAACCTTGCCAAACTTAGTGTTTGAACACCTCTTGTGAATCAAATTTTCATATGAACCATGCCAAATACCATCAACCCAAGCGTGCTTCAATTTTCCTAAAAACTAACTAAAAATACATATCAAACTAACACAATGCGCTTGAGAACTTGCAATAACTCCTTTTTTTGGGCATCATAAATGTCGTATTTTAGCAATACATCACAGGTCCAGGTTATTTCTTATGTGTCGAGGCAGCTTAATCCGCACGAGCCCAACTACCCCACTTATGACTTAGAGATGGTGGCGGTAATTTTCGTGCTTAAGATTTGGAGGCACTACCTGTATGGCGTTCGATATGAGATTTACACTGATCACATAAGCCTTCTGTATATTATGAGCCAGAGGGATCTTAATTCGAGGAAGAGCTGCTTGATTGAGCTCCTGAAGGACTATGATCTCTCTATTCTCTACCATACGTGCAAGGTGAATGTAGTAGCGGATGCTTTGAGTAGGAAGGCGGTGATTATGGACAGTCTATCCTTCCTTTCTATGGTGGAGCGACCATTAAATTTGGACATCCAATCCTTAGCTAATTGGATGATTCGACTTGACATCTCTGATTCTCGGTGTGTATTAGCTTATGTGGGAGATCATTCATCTCTATTGGTTCAGATTTATAGCCATCAGTTTGAGGATAAGGAATTAGTTTCACTTTGAGATCTGGTTTTGAAAGGTGACGCTGCTCTGGCTACCTTAGATTCATAGGGGTTTTGAGGTTTGGTGGTCGTCTTTATGTTCCGAGAGTTGGGGATTTGATCCAGTTGATTCTTAGCGAGGCCCATAACTCCAGATATTCTATCTATCCAGGCTCCGCTAAGATGTATGGCGACTTGAGGTAGCACTATTAGTGGAGCGGAATGAGGAGAGATATTATGGATTATATGTTGCATTAATTGAGTTGTCAGCAAGTTAAGGCCGAGCATTTGAGGCCTGGTGGCGAGCTTCAGAGATTATCCATTCCCTAGTGGAAATAGGAGCGGATCACCATAGATTTCATTATGGGGTTACCTTGCACTTCTCGTGGTCTTAATAGTAATTGGGTCATCGTGGATCGATTGACCAAGTCAACATACTTCCTTCCTATTCATACTTCATACAGTGCTGAGAGGTTAGCCTGTATCTACATTCAAGAGGTGGTTCACCTTCATGGTGTGACCGTTACTATTATCTCAGACCGGGGCTCACAGTTCACATCTAGATTTTGGAGGAATTTTCAGGAGGAGTTGGATACCCATGTCGACCTTAGCACAACTTTCCACCCATAGATTGATGGCCAATTGGAGCGCACTATATAGGTTTTCCAGAACATGTTGCGATCTTGGTTATGGATTTTGGGGGTTAGTGGGATTAATTTTTTCCCTTGGTAGAGTTTGAGTAAAATAACACCTACCACTCCAGTATTTAGATGGCCCCGTTAGAGGCCTTATATGGTAGGCATTTTCGCTCTTCGGTTGGTTGGTTTGAGTCTACGGAGCCCAGGCCGTGCAGTACAAACTTGATGTTGTAGGCCATAAATCATGTGAGGGTGATTCAGGATAGGCTCAGGACAGCTCAGAGTAGACACTAAAGTTATGCAGATCATAGGCGTCGACCATTGAGATTTGCCATTGGTGATAGAGTATTTCTTCGTGTATCACCCGTGAAGGGTGTGATGAGATTTGGGAGGTGGGGCAAGCTTAGCCCCAAGTATATTGTCTCTTTTGAGATATTGATGATAGTTGGAGAGGTGGTATATGAGTTAGCCTTGCCTCCAGCCGTTTTAGCTATTTATCCAGTTTTTTATGTTTCGATGCTAACCGATAAGTTCCAGATTAGTCCCATGTGCTTCAATATGACGTGGTTGACATGGATGATTGTTTGAGCTATATTGAGGAGCTAGTTGCTATTTTGGCCAGAGATATCATGCAGTTGTGTTGCAGAGCCATTCATGTAGTTAAGGTCTATTGAAGGCATCGTCTAGTCAAGGAGGCTACCTAGGAGACTGAGCATGAGATGTGGGCACAGTTCCCTGGCTTATTTGAGTCTTTAGGTACTTTTTGACTCTTACTTTCGTAGACGAAAGTTCTTTTAGTAGTGGATGTTGTAATGACCCTCCAGGTCATTTTTAAATTAAAGCATTCATTCTGTCGTTTAGAGCATTCCTGTAGTGACCCCAAGTCATTTATGAATTACTGGCACTAATTATTCGGTAGCCTAGTCATTCGTTTGGGTTTAGGCCTGTTTCCCTGTTTTAGAGCTTTTATAACTTGAAAATTTGACTTCGGTTATATCTTCAGGAAAATGACCTCAGAACGAAATTATGATGGTTTCATTAGCTCCAAAATGGTCAAATTATGCTAATAGCACGGTCGATATGAGTATCGAGGCACTCGATATGAGTATCGAGGCACTCGATACGAATTTAGGATCATTTGGCGCTTTTGCCTTTAAAATTTGGTCTATAGTTGACTTTGGTAAATATTTTTGGAAAATGTTCTCGGATGAAAATTCTAACAGCGTGATTAGCTACGAAATGTTGAGTTTAGTCTAGAATGACCCTTCATCCGCTTCCCAATGCTTTCGGTCTAATCCCAAGGCCCATTATGGAAATAGGCTCAAAATGACACTTCAGTGTGGGACCTACTTTTCTTTAAAATGACCTAGTATGTGAATTTCGAATGAGTCATTGAGTCCAGAATGTTGAATTTGATGGGTAGCATATCTTGTTTGCACGTACAGTATTCAGAACGAATCCCGAGCACCCTGTCGAAGGAATTAGCATGCTAAGATCATTTTTACACCAGCTAGGCGTGGTGCTGTCGCTAAAGCGACTCCTGGTCGCTAAAATGAGTGCCACCAAATAGGTGTTCGCTTTTGCGACACTTGAGGCCCGTTAAGTCCAAAATTCCAACTTTGATCTCTAACTTTAAACTTTATTTTTTCCTTCAATTCTTGGGAAATTTGGGTGGTTCAAAAGGCTAAATTGTGTAGATTTTCGAGGGGAACCCAGTGGTTGTTTAGAATTAGGAATTGACGCTTCCTTTGAGGTAATTTCCCCTTTTTCCTGCCTTTCTAGTATTCTTGGGCTTTATAGTTGATCATGAATACATGAATGGTTTGTGTCTATTTTGGGGAATTGTGTTCCTTTTTGGAACATGAGCTGGGGGTAGTAGTTGGAGCCAATTCTCAGAATCAATTCTGTGAGTTATAAAGCGGGTCCCATAATTCCTGATTTTTGACTCTGAAATTGACCCGTCTCCGAATTCATTAATTTTAGTATCATAACGACCGTATTAACATTGTAATTTTATTGTTGATAGCATGGAAGCATTCGGAGGTTGTTTGAAAGGGAAAAGCTCTAGTTCCATGAGTTGGAGCGCGCATGGTCGGTCTACAGGTAGGCTACAGTTTTCCTCTCGTAAGACTGAGCATGTTTAGGCAATTGTATATTGAATTGTATGAGTTGGAGGGGTTTGGGTGCTAAGCATGCTAAATTCCTAGAATTCAACTTAAGGGTAATAGGACTAAGTGGGCAACTTAACATCATCTATAATAGATAAATACTAGATTTAAAATACTCGAAGTGAAATATAACTCAACATCATAATTCAGTAATGAAGTTGTAATTTAGTAACAGACTCTGGAAGAACCATTCTAACTCAAATCTGACTCTATCTATGAAGCCTCTAACTTAGTACTAGAAAGGTGTCAAGACAAGTCCAAGGATACCTTAAATGACTATCAAAAGAATGAAAATGAAAAGAAATAAAATGAAATCCTCTGAATGCAAGGATGTCTCACCAAAAGCTGAAAAGAATCTAGTCTGCAACGATACGCCTATTGAGGACCTATATCACTTATATTTGCATCATAAAATGATGTGGACCAAACGACGCTCGTACATGGATGTACGAGTATGTAAAATAGCCGAAAGGAAAGAATAACTCAAAGTATACTCAATGACATGAACAAAGCTCAACTCAACTCAATAACGCATGCAAGTTTTAAAAATAAAACAATGCCTCAACTATCGTATTTAAAGGAATGCAACTCAATAGAATGACTTATATGTACTCATTAGGGAGTTTCTCTAACCGGCAACTATCACCTATGAGTGAGTGATGATACAACATTTTGCACTGTCATTACCGCAACCGTCCAATACCTTATCAGTGTAAGGGATGATCAACCTCAATGGATCCAATATAAAAGTCCTCTTATGGGACAAGAGGGGCTTGGCCTCTATCATACGCTAGCTACATAGTTTATGGGCCTTGAGTACCTAAATAGGTGCTCAATACTACTTCCCAAATTGATTCATTATGCTCATATTTATCAGGTATCACATTTCAATCATCTCATCTCAATTCTCAATAGACCTCTGAAAACTCAATCTCATCTCAAACCATCACACTCTTTCATTTAAAATATACTTTCTTATAAAATCATTCACATCTTATCAAAACTCATTCTCGAATCATTTTATGCAATACTCAAACTCATTTAAACTCAATGCTCATGCTTTTTCAAAACTCAATAAAATATGCATAGACTCAGTTTAATACCATACTTCGTTTAATGCATGAAAATCATTCTCATCAACTCAAAATAAATGCATGTTAATATAATGATCACCAACTCAACTAGGGTTCATGTTAATGAAATCACGAACAGAAATCTCAAGAATTCAAGGTGTAGAAACCATCATAATCTCAATGCATAATTATATAGAACTCAATGAACGAAGAAATTATTCATTTAGAATTCAAAGAAATTACTAGCTAAAACTCAACTCAACGATTTGACTATAGAATTTTAGATGTAAGGCGTGTGGCTGAACTCAATTCAATACTATTCTTAGCCTTATATGCCTGGAAGAAGAACAATGACTTGAAACCTTGGACTTAGGCTTGAAAGTGAAGGACCTTTCCTTGAGAGAACTTAGAACGTGCGAATGTGATTTGTCCGAGGGTTTGGAATGAATGGGGAGGTCATAAGGCTACAAGATAGGCTTAAGAAAGTTAATTGAGGATAAAAGGTCAAGAATACCCTTCTAGAAAAAAGAGCGAAGATAGAAAATATCGAGCGAAGACCTAATAACCACCATGAAATAAAAAGGTCTCAAGAGAATCTGAAAAAGAAAAAGAAAATAGGTATAAAGGAATCTTGTTTCTCTGTTGATAGAAGGGAAAAACATCAAATATGCCATCAAACTTTGAGAGAAGGCTCATTTATGTCATCCGTTAAAAGTTTGGCTCATCTATTCCAATTCCATTTTAGAAAAGGCTCATTCATGTCTTTATTTATAAATTGAAATGGCATAAATGAGTCAATTTTTTAACAGATGACCTAGATGAGCCTTTTCTCAAAGTTCGATGGTATATTTGAGCCTTTTTCCTTTTAAAAAATGATTTAATTAATGATGTGGTCGAATTATAATTTACCACGTGTAAAAAATGATGTTGCGAAATCAGAACTATTTTTAGTTAACTAATTTTGGCATGTATGGGCCTTTTCTCAAACGAAAATGGCATAGATGAGCCAAACTTTTAACTGATGGCATAACCGAGCCTTTTCTCAAAGTTCGATGATATATTTGAGGTTTTTCCCTGTATAGAATAACCAAACAACTGATGCTTCTAGAATTTGATCGGAATCAGATAAATGACTAATTTTCCCTTGATTGTTCCAACTTGGAAATTCACATGGAAGAACATGTGGCTGATTTCACTATTAACGAAGTAAGAAAATAGAAATAATGTCAATGATCTATAGAATTTTGATAGATTTTTCCCAACTCCTCAAACTCCACATCTTCTATAGCTATTATAAGGAAGAGGCATCTTACATAAACATCATGCCTTTTTTATGTATTATTACCGGAGCAGGCAAATAGAACTAATGTCAATGATCTATAATATTTTGGTACATTTTTCCCAACTCCTCCTTTCTTATTGCTATGATGAAAAATATTACAATGCAAATCTTCAAATGCTCAACTCGACTTGAAACAAGTATGAGATAACATTTGCAAATAGCTTACCTTCAACTTTACATTTTCTGCATAATCAGGTAAGGTGAAATTATAGCAATAAAATAAACATGTGCATATCGACATTCACTTTCAATTTTAAAACAACACAGATGTACATTATAAATGTTTTCAGCCATGTACATTAACAACTCCTTGTTAAGTATGACGTTGTCCATTTTTAGATCGAATGAGTAAAAAACATGTTCCAAAGTTGTAAGCCACCCAAAAGTGATATATCTGAAATGCAGCAATAAAAAGCTCTTATCTAGCATGCCATTAGATCAAAGAGTTGTTATGAGAACCAAAGTATCACTATAGAGTGATAGCTTTGCACAAGTCCATCACTGTGTCAAGGGACCAGTTATAAGCGTTCAGACAAATTGGAAAGTAAAAGTATTCCATACTATTTTACGTGGAAAACCTCCTTACTCAAAGGAGGAAAAAACACAACCTGACCCTAAGGATTTAGCTATCAATCTTCACTAAGGTGCAAGAGCAAAGTAAACTAATACAACCTAATGTAACTAGTTACTAACCCTCTCCACCCCTTTGCTTGCAACACAACTATTACAAGAATTGAGCCTAAGCAATATCTCTATTGCCCACTACACAACAGTCTCTCAGTAATGTAAACTTTTCTAACCACTTCAAAGCAACTCTAGCAATGAAGTCACAACCATGCAATACAAAGAGAAATAATCAAGATTCCTTTATATGACAAGAACTGATTTTACAATGTTACACATAAGACTCAACACAATAAAAAAGCTACAAAGAAGAATATCTCATGAACAACTCTATCAGGTCCCGTGCAGCTTTGGTGAGGTTTGTCTTTTTTCTTGAGAGAACACAAAAGCCCTTTTGATTGTTAATGCTTCAGGTGAGAAAAGCCAAAAAACTTTCTTATCCTAGGTTTGAGTATTAACGTTGGAGATACTCATCCTAGGTTTCATCTGATTGGCTGTTAGGTCTACTACCTCTGTTGTCTCTACCAACCACAGCAGAGGGTGGCATCTTTACAAATGGCCAGTCTGTTTGCAACTTGACTTACTCATGGGACCAAGTCTGTGTATCAGGTCCCATAGTTTGTTAATAATCAAAACTAAATAATATTTTCTCCCTTTTAGATGATGACAAACTATGTAAGTCAACGAATGTTCCCCTTTTCAACAATATCCGTTATTCTAACAATGTCAGCCAAAATATTCATGTTCCCCCTGCATCTTGTTCCCCCTGTCCATTCCAACTAGGTCATCCTATCAAAAACTGCCCATCTCAAGATGAACTCAGACACTTTCCTCTTTCGGCATCATATAAAAGGAACACAGTAAACCAAACTAATATAATATACAAGCAGAGTAAATTCATGGCCACTAGGGAAACACTAAACAAGAGTAGAACATCATAAAGACAAGAAGCAGGCAGTAGAAACAAACAACCAACATATTCATATTAAAGGAGACAACATTACATTATACTGAATAAGAATTACAAAAGAACGACACATAAACTGCCAATAGAGGAGAAAAGAACAGAGGTCTATGACTTAGGAATTAGGAGGAGGAAGGGTTGGGAGAAAGAGACTGAAGAAGAAGGGTCATTCTAGCATTGTTGTCCGTGTGAGCCTGAAGTAACTCCTGAGTGAGAGTTTTAACTTCAACAGTAAGATTGGTATACTGAGCTTTCAACTCAGCAATTTCACTTGAACCAGGTCCCTCTTTCTGAGCGTGCATCAGCTGGGCATTGAGACATGAAATCTCGGCATCTCTGCTTGCCAAGGTCACTGTCATTTCTTCTAATTCTAGCTTCAAATTTTCCTACTACTTAAGGAGATCAGACACCTGAGATTTTGCCTTGTTACCGGTGCGACCTTCAACACACTCACACTCCAGAAGGGTAGATTGAGAGAAAGCTTGCTTAATGTGGCCCTTGATACCCTTTCCCACTTCAACTCCAAATTGCTCAAAGATCGGGTTGAGAAAATACTCGTATCCCAACCCATGTTTGCCATCCTTCACCGTTATTATTTTGTGTATATGCTCCATCATAATGGCTGAAAGCTTGATAGCTTCGAGTTTGCTAAGATTTTCCATCAAAAACAGGTCAGCTAAAGATGCGACGGTCCTCCTTTCTGATCTAGGCAAAAGGATTTTGTTCACAAACTCAAAATAAAGTTGATATTGGTCCTTCAGAAATTTTTTAGGAATACCGACACAACTTAACTCTGGTAACTTACTAGCTTCAAGGATAAAATCATGTGTGGGAGCCGCCTTATCCCCTGAAGCAACCCCCTCCCTCGGTATTCCAAGAATTTCACCCAAAATTTCCTCAGAAATGTGGAACATAATTCCACCCACTATTGTGTTGAGACTATCATTATCAGCAAAATCCATATTGTAGTAGAACTCACGTACCTCTTGTTCATGAAGAGTGCGAACAGGCCACTCAAACAATGTCGTCCATCCTTGAACCTCAACAGCATCAACCAGGTCCCTTATCCCTAGACGATCACATACTTCTGGATAAAAAATTCTACCACTAAACACCTTCTGAGTATGCAGAATTTTGACTCTCTCATCTTTGCTCAAAACATTTTCTACGTTTTGCCTCTTGTTAGGCGGACCTGGTCCCTTCTCAGGAGTAGACGCCTCCATAGTGATAGGCTTCTTTCCCTTAGCAGTTTCTTTGCGTTTCTTTTGCCCACCTTTTGTCACAGTAGTTGAAACTTCACATCGCTTCTCCTTTGTTGCAGCAATCACATCATCAGAAATGGTGTCTCTATCCTCAACAACTTTAGGCACATCAATTATTTGATCATCTGGGACAATGTCTTCTTCAACCACTGCTCTATGTCGCAGTCTCCTTCTCTACATGGTTTTTGATTTGCTTGTTACCATTGCATCACTAAGTAATTTCTTCTAAGTGCCCCAAGGTGCATAATCTTTACTCTTCTTGGAAGACTCAGAAATTTCTTTGTTCCCTTTCTTAGAAACCATCCCAATTTGTTTTGGAACTTCTCTTTCTTCTTATGCTTTGTTTTCATGGACCAATTGATTAGTCAAAAGATTTTACTGACGAGTTGGACTCCTTTTGTCTGCTATCTTTTCTTTCTGCTGAGTTGTCCTTTTAAACCTAGTCATAAGAGGCATCTCATCTTCATCCTCTTCTTTTTCCTCAATTGTTGCCCTAGGCAACTCATGCATTGGGTCTAGTCGAAGATAGGTTTCAACCCTACAAAAGGGGCATCCGGTGATATTTCTTTCTTGTTAGAGAAGGGAGGTTTGATTCCATCTCCTCTCATCTCAGCCAGACTCTGGACAACTAATTCCTCTCCTGCGGCTAGTATATTTGACCCAACAATGCGTTCATCAGGCGAATCGCCATCAAAATGACGCTCTGACATATTTGAAGATACTAGGCCAGCTTAGGATGAGAAAGTATTATCAACTGAAGGTTCGTTCTCCGCAGAATGGAGAATTGACCTGGCCACAGAGTGAATAGAAACTTGGGGCAACGACTCTTGAGATTTAGAGATCACAAGAGTTGGAGAACAAATGGGAGTATTTTCATGTGAGGAGAGGATGGAGGAGATGTATATGTGCATGAGTTGACCGGAATTTGACTCGAGGAGTGAGCAGTTTAAGTTTTTGGCATAGGTTCATTCATCGAAATCTGAGAATGAGTCTCATGTTCAGACATGGGGGGATTTTATAAAGGAGATGGATCACCAGGCATGCTCGGAAAGAAGAAACAAAAAGAAAAAAAGGAATATTATTTTGTTTTTGAGAGAACTTGATGATTTTGATTTGAAGAAAATGGAGAAGAGCTTAGAGTAGAATGTGCAAGAATCTGAATAAGGTGGGGGTTATAATGAGAGTGAAAAGAGGTGTCTGGTCCCTATGGGTAGCGTCTCTTGGGTGTTCCGTTTGAAAAGATAGAGAATCAGAAGAGGGGTGATTGACATGTGGCAGTTTTAGCATATTCTAGAAAGTAGTTCAAAATCAGTATAGAGAATGCTAACCTATGAGTAGGGACCTGGTCCCTCTTAAGTTTGAATGTCGATTGTTTAGATCTGTCCTGCCGTTTCCTTCCCTTCATTTGATCGATCATGTGTGTATACCTACATAGGTATAGAGCTGAATTTATACCACATATATATAACAAGAGTAAGGATACCTAGGTCCTGAATCTAGCCAATAAAAGGAAGTGACTGGATCACTTAGTTGGTCAATTTGGTTTGATCATTCCAAGCTTTAAGTGATTCTTCTTGAACTAATCCCTGTTCAAAGCCTTTGTGAAAATATTAGCAATATAATCCTCGATGTTGCAAAACTTCACACATATATTCGCTTTCTCGATATTATCTCTCAGAAAATGATGTCACACATCAATATGCTTCGTTCTCTTGTGTTGGACCGGATTCTTGTCCATGTTGAGGGCACTTGTATTGTCACATATCAATGGAATGGTATCAGTGAGTACTCCAAAGTCCTCCAACTATTGTTTGATCCATAAAAATTGAGCACAACAAGAGGCAGTTACAATATACTCAGTTTCTACAGTGGATAGAGCAACTGAGTTTTGTTTCTTAGTTCCCTAAAAGATTAGGGAGGATCCTAGAAAGTGAGTCATTCCTGATGTACTTTTCCTATCAACCAAGTATCCTACATAATCAGCATTAGCATACCCTACCAAGTTGAATGAATCTCTAGCCGGATAGTATAGGACCAGGTCCTCAGTTCCTTTTAAGTACCTTAGTATCCTCTTTGCAGACTTCAGATGGGATTCTTTCGGACACCCCTGAAACCTCGCACATATTCCCACGCTAAATACAATATCACGTCTACTAGTGTTAGATATAATAAAGACCCAATAATTCCTCTATACATGGTTTCATTAACTGTAGGACCAGGTTCATCAACATCAAATTTTAAGTTGGTTCCCATAGGAGTATCAATTAGCCCTTATTCTGTCATGTGGAACATTTTTAGGAGATCTTTGATGTACTTCTCTTGGCATATAGAAGTACTGTGTGATGATTTCCTTATTTGCAATCCCAAAAAGAAGGTTAATTCCCTCATCATGCTTATTTCAAATTCACTTGACATGAGGGTAGCAAAGTCCTTGCATAAGGAACTTGAAGTAGCTCCAAATATGATGTCATCCACATAGATTTGAACAATCAGCAAATCTCTTCCTCTTGCCTTCAAGAAGAGTGTGCTATCAATCTTCCCTTTCTTAAATCCGTTGGCAAGTAGAAATTTTGACAATCTCTCATACCAAGCCCTGGGGGCCTGTATCAGACTATAGAGTGTTTTGTCAAGCTTGAACACATGATTTGGCTAATCAACATCTTCGAATCCAGGAGGTTGTTTGACATACACTTCCTCTTTTAAGTATCCATTCAAAAATGCACTCTTGACATCCATTTGAAACAATTTGGATTCCATAAAAGTAGCAAATGCAATCATAATTCTAATTGCTTCCATCCTGGCAACAAGAGAAAACATTTCATCGTAATCGATCCTTTCTTCTTGATTGTATCCCTAAACTACCAACCTTAATTTGTTCCTAGTTATAACTCTATTTTCATCCATCTAATTTCGATATAGCCATATGGTTTCTATAATGGTTCTGTTAGAGGGATGAGGGATCAGGTGTCATACTTTGCTTCTCTCAAATTGATGAAGTTCTTGCATGGAGTTTACCCAATCCACATCCTTCAGTGCTTCCTTCACATTTTTGGGCTCAATGGTAGACAAAAATGTTGAAAATGCCACTAGATTTCCAGTCTTAGATCTGGTATGCATTCCAGAATCTAATGGTAAGACAAGATTATCTAAGGGATGGGAGGACTGATGCTTCCACCCTGGATGACTTCGTGGATGTTGATCAGTAGCAATATTTGTCCCTTCTTCATCAGACGAAGTCTCTTTAGGTTGAGCCTGATTGTTATCCGCGTTGTCTATGGGCTGAATTGGTTCTTCTTATCCTTGAGTTGAACTAGGTCCTGTCTCTAGTTCCTTGTCTTCATTGGTCTTATCATCATTTTCAGCCTCACTAGCTTGTGCTTCATCACTTGCAAAAACATTTTCTTTTTGAATCTGAAGCTCTTCAATCTCAGAATCATCTTTATCTTTGAGATTGTCTATTTTTCTAGATTCGTCAAAAATAACATGGACACTTTCTTCAATGCACAGTGTCTTCTTGTTGTACACTCTATAGGTTTTGATGGAGGAGGAGTAGCCAACAAATATCTCTTCATCACTCTTGGGATCAAATTTACCCAGATCATCCTTCCCATTGTTCAGCACAAAACACTTGCACCCAAAAGCTCTAAGATAACTTAGCTTAGGCTTTCGATTGTTCAGCAATCCATATAGAGTTTTGTTGAGTATTGACCTGATCATGTATCAATTAATTACATAGCAAGTCGTGTTCACTGCTTCAGCCCAGAAATTCTTTAGAAGTTTAGAATCTATCAGCATAGTTCTTGCAATGTCAACCAGGGTTCTGTTCTTCCTTTCAACGACCCCATTTTGTTATGGAGTTCTAGCTGCGGAGAAGTTGTGATGCATTCCCTGTTCTGAACAAAAGCTTTTGAACCTAGTAATTTTGAACTTTGTTCCATGAACTGACTTGATCCCTCTATCTTGGTTTTTAAGAACATTATCAAGGTGAACCTTGAGAAATCATCAACAACGACAAAATATACTTCTTTCCTCCTCGACTTTGTATCTTGAACGGTCCATATAAATCCATGTGAATGAGTTCAAGAGGTCTAGTGGTGCTTACCTCTTTCTTTTGTTTGAAAGAGGTTCTGGTTTGCTTCCCTTTGACACACACATCACATACTCTATTATTTGTAAAGTTCACCTTTGGAAGTCGGTGAACCAGGTCTCTGGTTACAAGTTTGTTCAACAAGGATGAACTAACATGCCCCAGCCTCCTATGCCACAATTCTGCACTTTCATCTTAAACTCTGAGAAATGTTAAATTGTCTAATTGAGAAGAGTTTAAATTATCTAAATACATGTTCTTACATCGTTTTGCAGTCAAGATTACTTCCTGCGATGACAAATTTATGAAAATGCATTTTTCAGACAAGAATCTGACTTCATTTCCTTTATCACAAATTTGAGATACGCATGAGCAAGCTGTACTTCAACCCATTTACGTAGTACACATCTTCAATTGAATGCTCTAGTGACTTCCCAATTCTTCTAATGCCAAGAATATAACCCTTTTTCCATTTTCAAACGAGACACTTCCACCTTGAATAGCCTTCAGAGAGAGGAAATTTTCAGTCCTTCCAGTCATATGCTTTGAGAAACCACTATCCATTAGCCAGAACTGACTGCTTCCTCTGAACTTTTCCTACACAAAAGTTACTGATTAGGTTTGGGAACCATTTAAGTTTGAGCTCCCAATATGCAGAAAGTGGTGTAATCAAGTCTTTCCTAGTCCAGTAAGGTAGCATCATCTTTCTCAATTTTTTATTGGGACCAGGTGCCTTCTTCTGACTGTCTTTATGCAGGAAGTAATTTGAGAAATTTTTCTCAGACCTTTTCCAAATATCACAATCCCCTTTTAGATGACCATTTCTACCACAATGAATACACAACAAGTTATCAGACACAGACACATACTTGCTATATGGATTGAAAGGGGGATCTATCATTTTGCATCCAAGACCCTTTCCACCATTGTACCCTTGATTTGTCAGATTTTCTAATATTTTGAAGGATGTAGTCCACTTGAGAGATTTACTTAACTCTTCCTTGACCCGGACCAGGTCCTTCTCTAGTTAGAGATTTCTTTCTAGGGCCATGGCTAATTTTAATTCAGAGTTTTTAAGACTTTCTTCAAGTTCCAGCTCAACTTTATTAGCCTTACCCTTCAGCTTGACATCTATTTCAGGACTACATTCCAGAATTTCCTTGACATTATTGTTCTTAGCTTCCAACAAAATAATTTTTTCTTCTAATTCAGACATTTGGATGCCCAAGGCAGTTTTTTCATCTTCAAAAATATAAATGTTATTATTTAGGAAATCCTTTTCAGATGTTAATTCACATAATGAATCAATCAAGACACAAGCTAGTTTTTGAGTTTCCTAAAGGAATAGGCATTGAGATTTTCCTTAAGGTCAAGCAAGGTTACCTCTTCGTCTGCTTCATCATCCGATTTTTCCATACAGGCAAACATGAAATTGAGCATATCATCATCATCATCCTTTACAACTGACATAGAGGTATCTTCTAGATGATTAGATTCCTCTGAGTCACTTGAAGATTTTCCCCAGACAGCTAGAGCCCTCTTCACTACATAGTCAGCTGCAACTCTTCTTTTTAATTTGTCAGGGACCTGGTCCCTTCGTTTGTCTTTGTCTCCTCCAGTTTTACCATAGTTTCTGTATTCTCCTTTCTGCATGGGACAATCTCTGATGAAATGTCCTGGTTTTCCATATCCATGACACAAGTCAATGCCATTAGCAACTCTGCTTGTGTTTCCCTTTTTCATGAACCCTCCTCCATGCTTCCTCATGATTTTGTGAAATCTTTTGGTTAAGTACGCCATATCCTGATCTTCTTAGTAATCCTCACTCTGAGTTACATTAAGAGCTAAGGATTTGTATTTCTTCATGTCTTTCCTGGATTAGTCTTGCTGCTCATTTAACTCATGGGTCTGAAGATTTCCAATTAACTCATCCATAGTGAGAATCTTTAGATTCTTTGCTTTAGTGATATTATCTGCTTTGCTCTCCTAGGACGTAGGAAGAATTCTGAGAATTTTTCTGACCTATTTGCTGGGATGGATGGGTTCACCTAAACACCAAAGTTCATTGGTGACAGAGGTGAACCTGGTATGCATTTCCTGGATTGTCTCCCTTTTCTTCATAGTGAAGTTCTCATATTGAATAGTTAACATATCAACTTTTGAATCCTTCACTTGAGTAGTTCCTTTGTGAGCAGTCCTTAAGCAATTCCGTATTTCCTTGGCAAATTCACAAGCAAAAATCTTGTTGTATTCATCAGGTCCTATTCGGTAGACCAACAACTTTTTTGCTTTGTAGTTCTTTTTTATCTTCTTTTTGTCAGCTTCATCATATTCCTTTTGAGTTTTGGGTATAACTCAAGTAACTTCTCCTTCTTCCACCTCTCTTACGGGAACATAGGGTGGTACATCTAGAACAGTATCCCATAGTTCACTATCCTCTGCCATGAGAAAGTCGTGCATACAAGTCTTCCACCACAAATAAAACTGACCATTAAAACTAGGTGGCCTAGTAGAAGATTGTCCCTCTTCGAGATTAGGTTGAGCAGTCATCTTTCAACTCACAGGATCTTCTCTCGGTGTTAACCGTATAGAGAACACTGGCTCTGATACCAATTGATAACTTTGCACAAGTTCACCATTGTGTCAATGGACCTGTTCCCTTGACAGAATTATAAGCGTTAAGACAAACTGGAAAGCAAAAGTATTGCACACTATTTTACGTTGAACACCTCATTTCTCAAGGGAGGAGAAACCACGACCTGACCCTTAGGATTTAGTTGTCAATCTTTATTAAGGTGCAAGAGCAAAGTAAACTATTACAGTATATTGTAACTAGTTACTAACCCTCTGCACCCCTTTGCTTGCAACACAACTATTACAAGACTTGAGCCTAAGCAATATCTCGATTGTCCACTACACAACTGCCTCTCAGTAACGTAGACTTTTCTAACCACTTCAAAGCAACTCTAGCAATGAAGTCACAACCATGCAATACAAAGAGAAATAATCAAGATTCATTTATATGACAGGAACTGATTTTACAATGTTACACATAAGACTCCACACAAGAACAAAGCTACAAAGAAGAATATCCCGTGAATAGCTTTATCAGGTCCCTGCAGGTTTGGTGAAGTTTGTCTTTTTTTAAGAGAACTCAAAAGGCCCTTTTGATTGTTAATGCTTCAAGTGAGAAAAGCCAAAAAACTTTGTTGTCCAAGGTTTGAATATTAATGTTGGAGATACTCATCCTAGGTTTCATCTGATTGGTTGTTAGATTTGCTGTCTCTACCAACTACAGCAGAGGGTGGCAGCTTTACAGCTGGCCAATCTGTTTGCAACTTGACTTACTCAAGGGACCAGGTCTGTATATCAAGTCTCATAGTATGTTAATCATCAAAACTAAATAAATAGAGAACAAATGCTATCAAAGTCTAACCATAGTAAAGATCCATCAAAATACATGACACCCACAAATTAATTCATCACAACGTACATAATTAGATCACATGTTGAACATGATGTGGCCAACAAAAACCACAAGAAAAACGAAATAAGGTAGAAGACTTGATTTAACTTGGTTTCAGGTGACATTTGTGCCTCCAACTTTGGATGTGCATAAATAAATATTTAAACTTGTATAAAATTAAACAAGTAGACACATTTATGTATTATGCCAAAACAATTTATTGCTTCTTTTATTTTCTTCTTTGGCTTGACTACTCTGCTTGCTTATTTTAAATTTAATATTCAAGTGCTTTCTTGATTTCATGTGTTCTGTTTACTCTGTTTGTGTCAACAACTTATGCACAATCATGCACAAAGTATAGCTTCACAAGCAACAACCAAATGTTGACTTCATGCAGTGATCTTCCATATTTGAAATCATTCCTTCATTGGAATTACAACCCTACTATAAAAACCACGAAAATCGCCTATCGACACACTAAGATTGCCTCCACAAGATGGGTATCCAACTTCACAAGGCATGGTTGGTTCACAAGCACTTGTTGCATAGCAAAAATCAGATGGGAAAATGAGAGTTTTACATCACCTGTTACAAGTTATCAAACACAATTACAACAAGGGGATTTGAGTTTTAATGTGTCTGATTTATCAGCTCTTATTTGAATAATGAAATCACTATTTTTGCTACTTTAAAGCTTGAGAAGTTTAACTGTACAATTGTGAACGAAGTATGGAAAGAAGGTCCACTTTTCGGGGATTCACCAGCAATGCATGGTACTTCTGGTGTTAATCTGGTGGAGCTCTCAGACTTCTTTCTGGACAATCTGGAACTACTACAACAGGAACAAGCTCACAATTTAACAAGAGAAATATAAGCCAATTCATCTGCTTTAATTTCGCGTATAGTCACTGAACTTCTTTTGCCTCACTAATGAGTAGGTTTTGTCATTATAGCAGGCAAAGTTTAGTGACTTTACTATTATAGTAGAAAAAGTTTAGTTATTTAATGCAAAAAAACGAAAGGGAGCCTTAGAGCAACCGTAAAGTTGTTTAGTGCGACCTATAGGTCATGAGTTCGATCTGTAATATTAACCAATGATGTTTGTGTCAAGGTAGGCTACCTCTCATGCCCTCTCGGGATGAGGCCCTTCCTAGACCATGGCGAACGCAAGATGCTTCCTATACTGGGCTGCTCTTTTTATTTAATGGATAAAACATAGTTCTTTGAACTTTACTATTATATTAGATAAAACTTAGTTATTTTACTGCTAAGTAAAGTTCAATTACTTTAATATAACTATAAGTCGTTTTAGCATTTTACTGTTATAGTGGATAATGTTTACTCGTTTAGTGACTATACACGAAATCAAACCCGTTTTTTTCTTTGAAATAAGTACCAAGTTTCTAACTTATTCTTTCAATGGATTCTTTTCAGCTTCATGAAATGGAGGCTCGCTTCCGGAGTGCTATGTGACAAGAAGGTGCCACCACAACTTAAGGACAAGTTCTATAAAGTGGTGGTTAGACCGGCTATGTTGTATGGGGCGGAGTGTTGGCCAGTTAAGATCTCTCACGTTCAAAAGATGAAAGTTGCCGAGATGAAAATGTTGAGATGGATGTGTGGGCACACCAGGAGCGACAGGATTAGAAATAAGGTTATTTGAGGACAAGGTGGGAGTGACCTCGGTGGAAGACAAGATGCGGGAAATGCGATTGAGATGGTTTGGGCATGTGAAGAGGAGAGACACAGATGCCCCAGTGCGGAGGTGTGAGAGGTTGGCCATGGATGGTTACAGAAGAGGTAGGGGTAGGCTGAAGAAGTATTAAGAAGAGGTGATTAGACAGGATATGGCGCAATTACAGCTTACCGAGGACATGTCCTTAGATAGAAAGATGTGGCGGTCCCACATTAGGGTAGAAGGCTAGTACATAGTCTCGTTATTCATCCCTATTCGTAGGCGCATTAGCGCATTACAATTTCTTATGCTCTAATTTCTGTTATTTTTGTTATTATCTATTACTTTCTGTACTTTGATTACTCTATTTTATCTGTGACGCTTTCGTTTTTTATTTTTCCATATCGCTTTGAATTTCTTAGCCTTATCTGACCTCTTTTTATGCTTTTATGCTTTTATTGAGCCGAGAGTCTCTCGGAAACAGCAGTCCTACCTTGGTAGGAGTAAGGTCTGCGTACACTCTACCCTCCCCAGACCCCACGTTGTAGGATTTCACTGAGTTGTTGTTATTGTTGTTGTTGTTGGACTCCTAACTGCAGTGAGTTGGGGGATCATGATGCCTATAGGGATCTTGTTTGCAAGGTACTTAAAGGTGGTTTTAGACCCTGCATGGTTTTACCTACACTCTATTTGGCAAATTACAGCTTATGTTAGGTGTTGCTGGCTGGTCTCCAATTGGGAAATGAGTCCCATGGTATTCAATTTACTGCCCATAGAACCATTGGCATTGTCATGTTTTCTCTGGCCACCCTCCAGGTACTCTAATCATTCTTTATAGCACTATTATTTCAACACTTTTATCTGTTTTGTATGATGGGAGTCATTTTTTGAGAAAACAATTTTCCTAAGCAAGTCATTTTCCAATGTTTGGTGATTAGAACATACGCTATGTTGCTTGGGCTCTTTAAAAATGTCATGGGTGTGAGTCGGATCCTCCAAAAGTAGTGCAGACACGAGTGCCACAACATTTTTGGAGAGTCCAATCAACATAGAGCAAAAGTCATTTTCCTTACAACTATCTTTAACTTTTACTAACTTGTTCCAACTTAGTCTTATTGACATTATTATTAGTCTCAAGTACTCGATAAATTCACACCGTAACACTGAGATTTACTAATATTATTGTTAATATCTAATCTGCACTTTATCCAAAAAAGTATTTTCCACTCACCAACCAAACATTGGAAAACATTGTCTAAAAAAATATTTTTAAATATGCCTTTTGGTTACAGGCCTCTGCTATGTTTATTAAGGCCAAAAAGGGATCACAAGCACAGGATCTACTGGAACATTTACCACAGATCAGTTGGTTACGCAATTGTAGTTCTTGGAATCATTAACAAATTCAAAGGTTTGAACATCTTGAAACCTCAGAAGAAATGGGAAACATCTTATATTGCAAATCTAGTTGGTCTAGGAATCATTGTTGCATTATAGGAAGTTATCACATGGTGTGTGGTTATAAAAAGGAACAAGTCTGTTAGTAATACTGTTGAGAAGAATCCACAAGGTCTTCATGAAGAAAATTGGTATAATGGTCATGGAAATGGAACAAATAGAACACATTACAGAGTTTAAGTTTACATATGTACTTTAAAATTGGATATGATGCCAGAGGAATATTTTGATTTAGATTATCATGAGAACTTTGGTTTTATTTTCTTGAATTTGTTGTTGATATTTACATATGTAAGCCATTCCTCCTTATGTACATTATATATAGCTGAGTGTTCTTTCTTCTCTTTGTATGTTCCGATGCATGGTTTGACAAACTCGATGAATAATGGGTTCTTCTATCTGTCGTACTTCACCTAGATACTAGGTTTTTGTCTACGGAAGTGTTCAAACCTGTGACGTATATCTTGCTCACACATCACGAACTGCGCTCTTACCGCTAGAATTTGTCTCATTCTCCAATTCAACTACAAAGATAAAGAAAAAAAAAGGAAATACTAGGAGAGTCCTTGACATTAATTAATTATCAATCTCATCTCAGATTCTCAAATGACTCATTTATCTCATCAAGGGTTCAAGATACTATCAGGCTAAAACAGCATATCACAAGTAGTAAAATCGACGTAGCCAGAACTCAAGTCTGCAGGCCTGAATATGCACAATGAATTGATCGTAATTCCAAAGTTCACTCTCTAAAACATAAACAATTCAAAATGTATGCAAAAAGTAACTGCAATACAAAATCATGAAAGCTAAAGAGTGAGGCAAAAGACAAAAGGTGAAGCTATATCATTGAAGTCCCTTTCTGTCAAACAAACGAAATGGGCCTTACAAGAAGCTTCTTATAATATAGAACTAAATATGCCCTATTATTATCATTGAAGACCATTTCCATCAACAAAATCGATGTCTTTGATGGAAAATGGCCTTCCAGGACTAAAGAATCAAATATATACCATTATCGGGTCTTTGAATATTGAAATGGATAGTACAGTAGACTTGCCTAGTTATTTAAAAATCAGCCGTAAATGGCATGACTTGATTGTTGCCAGGCTAAATAATGCTTGAATCCTGAAGATGGAGTCAGAACTTGAGTATCTTCTTTCCATTTTCCATGATTCTCATTCTTATTCATTCAAGACCTTGATAAATGCGTACTTGAGATGAGCGTTTGTAGCAGCTACCCTTCAAGCTGTGAGGTCAAATTCTGAACCAGATCAGATGAAGAAAAACTAATACACATCAGAGATACGAACTATTAGTCTATTTCTATATTAATGAATCCATCAATCGACTTTGCCTTTATCCTAAAACAATTGGGATCGTCCATATGAATACACTACATCTATCCCGTTCCATATAGGTGTATATCTAAATATGTGATTGAAATTTCTCTTATGATATGAAACTTCATTTCTTTTTCAATGTGGAAACAGCTTGAACAGTTTCCAAAATCACCGGACATTGTAGCTCGTCAAGAGCACATTCTTTCGACTCTAGAAACCTTAATTTACATTAAAATGAGAAAGATACGTTTTTTTCCCTCTAAATGAACATGGAAACTTCACCTCATACTATTTCATTATTTGGAAAATTTCATGAGGAATAAAGTATGTTACTCACGGATCAAACATGAAGCCTCCAGCTTCCTTCACTATCACAGCACCACCTGCCACATCCCTATATGTAGGCACAAATTGTCACCAATATGTCAATTGTTACAAGATAGAAAAGAATTTATAAGCCTTACCAAGGGCCATCAAACTCAAGTTCGTAGAAGAGATCAAGTTTTCCACACGCCACTCCAGAGATTTAATGCACAAGAACCACACATCCGTAGGGACCTAACCAGTAATATTAAGATCAAACCAAATTTTTATAATTGCCGGAACAGATTTTCAACTGGAAACTTGGATGTCTTGGTAGGTGCTGTGTAACCTTGAAAAGCAAGCTATTGATTCTTCCTGTAGTAACATCTACAGTTAACTTATCCCGGTTTGTTCCAGCCTGCTCCAGTAAAATAAAATGTCAGTAACTTTTCCTAGTATACCAATGAGATAAACAGAATAAGTGAACCAGCACATAGATAGGCATACATCCACCTAGGTCTATAACAAATTTTCCAAATAAAATGTTGAAGGAAAACGAATCTGTTATACTTCATCATGACATAACCATAATGCTTTGCGACAACTACAAATAAAGGAAGGTCAAGTATCTCTGTAGCAAGAAGAGCCTTCACAAATTCAGACTGTGAAGATACTGTGGGTATTAAAACAAGGCAGAAGACTTGCTAGAGATCCATAGGTTGTAGGCATGATGTTGTGAAAACTACACAATAACCAATATGCAACAATACCTTTGATAGGCTTGCTGTTGAGAAAAGCACCTTTCCCATCGATTGCAGTGAAAAGCTGCATGTCAAAAGCAAAAATCTTCTTACTAACTTGAAACATCAATTCACCCAGAAACAATATAAATAAAACGAATAAGCACCCAAGGGTATGGCTTAGTTGTCAACGAAGTGGATTGAACACCATGAGGTCTCAGGTTCAAATTCCAGCAGAGACATGTTTTGAACGATTCTAGCCTTAGTGGATAGAGTTATCTAGTACTATTGCTGGTGGGAGGTGATATGTATCTCATTGAAGCCTTGTTAATTAATTGAGATATCTTACCTCATCTATTATTGGGTTGGCAACAACACCAACCGTTGGTTTTATCTCAATTGTGAGACTCGATTGATACGCAGCCAAAAAGGGAACCTGAAGTCAGTCAAGTTTCACAACGATCAGCTCGAGAGGCTTCATGAGTCATATAAAACAGTTCTATCAAAATATGGAGAAATTTAAGATTACCCGTGCACAGAGTAAGTGGTTCCGTCAAGTGGATCAACTATCCAAGTTGGTTCATCATCCAGTTCAAAATTTCCACAAGCAACAGTTGTTTCTTCACCAATGAACTGAAGTGGACAAATATTGCAGCAAAGAACCAGAAACAGATAATAAACCAACGTTGATGCTCAAACTCAAGCCATAGACATGGTTCATTCTCTAAGTAGTATCTCAATTCTCAATATCCAAAATAGGTATTCATATAAGCAAGATCTGACTAGCAAATTAAGCAATAATAGCTCTTCATGGAGATCACAGATTGACAGAAAGCATTTGTTTACAAGGAAAATCCAAAACCTATGTTGCCGGACACTTAAAAATGTCGCAGGGTGCGTGTCCGGGGCATTTTGGAGATCCAACAATCCATCATTTTTGGAGTCTCGCGAATATGAGCTACCAGGGATTTTTGATAGTGGAAATAAGAAATTGGGATTTTTATTTTTTTATTATTTTTTTTATTATAAATATTTAATTAGGGGTTAATTATGAAGAGATGGAGTTGAATTAAAATATTTAAAAATTTAGGATAAAAATTAAAAGATCAAAAACTTTTAATAAAAACCTAAATTTCATTCATTTTCTCCATTTTTTAAACGCTCTGTTCTCCTTTTACCTCCTCTCTTCTCTTTTCTTTTTCTCCATTTTTTTAAACGTTCTTGTTCCTTTCCCCTTTCATCTTCTTCTTTCTTAACTTCTTTGCCTTTTTTCTTCACCATTTTTTCTTTCTTTTCAAACTTTTTGTGTTTTCATCTTCTTCTTCTTCGGATGTTGTCATCCTCATTTTTTCCCACTCCGATTTGATTGTGAAAATTATAAAAAAAAATTGATGAAAAGAGAAGAGAAGAGAAGAGAGGATATGTTGTTTATATAAATAGGAGTTGTTCAAGCAACCAAGAGATGTTGTTTAAACAACCGTAAGTTGTTTAGTTCAAACAACAGAAATTGTTTAAACAACCAAAAGTTGTTTAGTTCAAACAACCAGAAGATATTTAAACAACCAATACCTAAATAATTTAGGGTTTGTTTAAATCTCTTCTGGCTGTTTGAACTAAACAATTTTGATTGTTTAAACTTTTGTTGTTTGAACTGAACAACTTAGGGTTGTTTAAACATCTCTTGGTTGCTTGAACAACTCCTCCTATTTATATAAACAACATATCTTCTTTGCTTAAGTAACTCTGAATTATTTTTCGACGAACTACTAAATTCTTTCAATATTTTGAATTTTTTTCATTATTTTTTTTTATAATTTTCACAATCAAATCGAAGTGGAAAAAAAAAGACGATGACAACATCTGAAGAAGAAGAAGAAGAAGATGAAAACACAATAAGTTGAAAAGAAAGAGAAAAACAGAGAAGAAAAAAGGCAAAAAAATTAAGGAAGAAGAAGATGAAAGGGAAAAGGAACAAGAAAAGAAAAAACAGGCAGATTAATAAAAAAAGAGATAGAGAAATAAGAAATTTTGAATTTTGAAATATGAAAGAGGAGACATTTTGTGGTTGTGTTTTAATCTTTTTAATTTTTACCTAATCTTTTAAATATTCTAATTCAACCCTCATTTTCCATAATTAACAAAGAAAAAAAGAAAAAAAAAATTCTATTCTTTATTCAACTCTCAAATATCCCTTTTAGCTCATTTTTCCTATTAACATAGGCTAAGCCAAAATCTAAAGAGGCACTAAACACTCCTTTGTGCTCCACATGCTTAGTCGTGTAGAATTCTTGGCGAATTATCTGCAAAACCCATAAATGCAAAACAAAGAAATCAAGAAAATTAAAGCTGAAAATTGAATCTTGTATTGATTGTTCAAGTCTGAAAATCGAATCTTTTATTGATTATTCAAGCTAAAAATTGGATCTTTTTTTTATTGTTAAAGTTAAAACTTGAATCTTGTTTTGATTGTTCAAGCTAAAACTTGAATCCTTTTTTTTATTATTTTTGTTCAAGCTAAAAGTAGAATCTTTAAGACTCTCAATTAAAAGGGACGAATGAGTTTGTCAATTAAGTGAGAGCAATCCAAGTTTTTAAAATTAGATAAAAGTGTCAAATAAATAATTTTTTCCAATTTTTTTTTGTAACACCCTAAAATTTTCTAACTTGGATCGGTCGAGAAAGTTCTAAGTAAAAGTTAAATTTTTCAGACGGATGTCACCTTCGGCCCGTTGAAGCTTTCACGGAACATAGGTGGGCTCGTAGAGTCAAACCTCAGAAGCTGCCTAAAGAGGGTTGAGGTCTACGGATCCAAGTCTATGGACCATAGAAGTTTTTACGGACACATAGAAATGTAGACATGACCCGCAGACCAATTCTTGAGACTTGACCATTCTAGTGAGCAGGACGAGCAGGGCCTACGGCCCATAGAGGGGTCTACGGAATGTAGAAGGTCCCATAAACCCAACTTCAAAGGACCCCTCCCTCAGTTCATTTTCTACAATCATCTCCACGACCCGTAGAAGGGTTTACGGAGCATAGAAAATTCTGTAGACCCAACATTACACGACCAGTCCCAATACCCTCCTACAAATATGCAGGACATTCGATAGGGAGATCTACAACCCGTAGAAGGGTCCGTAGGACCCAAACTTTAGTGACCAGTTTTCTAGTAGGCTTTTTATGGTTGACTAGCTTCTACAGCTCGTGGAAGCTTCTACGGACCGTAGATTTCCACCCATAGATTGCTTCTATCAGATTTAATGAAGGGTATTTGAGTCTTTTCCCACCCCTTTTTCAGTCCAAGACTTGACATTTGGGGACTTAATTAAGTCCCTTAATAGTATCATTCGATCATTTTCTCCTCATAATCACTTTCAAGACTTAGATCAAGGTTCCAAGAGGAGAAAAAGCTAGGATTTCAAGAGCATTTATCGAGTTCTTCAAATTTCTTCAAGAACATTGTTCTTCTAGGTATGTAAGGCTACTTGTAGTGTTGGACTAAGTTCGTGCTCACGCCCTACATCTAAATTCAGTCAGTAAGAGTTTGAGTTAGGGTTTTAACCCAATTTGTATTGAGTTCCTCGAATGAGTCGTGATTCTTTTCATTGAGTTTTATGTATGTTTATTGGGATTGTGTTTAATCATATAATTCTGATCCTTGAATTGTTGTTCATGATTATTTCCACATGAACCGTAATTGAATTGTTACATTGCTACATATTATGCATTATTTTTAGTTAAATGAGTATTTTCAAAGCTATGAACAAAAGAGAAGTTTTGAGGGAACTTGAGTATCCCAAGTGCATTATTTGAAATTGTGAAGCTTTGTCTTACTAATTATTTTGCATGATTTTCAGAGTTTCAGTAAGTGAAAAGCATTATGCATTACTTTTATTTTGAGAATGAGTTTGAGGAACATGAATAATTTTAAATGAACGCATTTACTAGAATTGAGAGAAGTATGTTGTTTTTTTTCAAAAAGAAAGTTTAAAGAGGTTGAGGAAAAGTTTGAGCCAGTTAGAGTAAAGTTCGATGAGACATAAGAGAAATATTTTGAGTATTTTAATCATAGTTATTATATGAGTATTAATGCATGTTTTGGGAGGAGTATTGAGCACCGATTTAGGTACGAGTTAAGATAACTCAAACCCCATAACCTACTCTGGCGCCGTTAGTGTAGATAGATCATGCTGCTAGTTCCTTCCTAACACCCGGGATGGTGCTACCCTTCCGACGACTCCTCACTTCATTCCCAAAAGAGGACTTTTATTTAGATGGATCCATAAGATGAGTTGTTGTCCTATATTACTCTGGTAAGGTATAGGATAGCTCTAGCAACGTGGGCAAGACGTTGTATCACCACGAAACTCATAAGTGATGGTTGTCGATTAGAGAAACTCCTCAAAAAGTAAAATATTTATTTTTAGATCGCATTGTCTCAGTTGTAAAATTTTACCTATTTTACTTTATATTCATGTTTTACATTTCAGACAAGTTATTATTAGTGTATTCTTTCAGTTTAGTTATTATTTCATTCAGTCATTTTACGTATCGTATATTCCATGTACTGACATAAAAAAAACCAGTATTGACATAAAAAAAACCAGTTTATGATACTTCCTCATCCTTTCTATTTTATCTTCTCTTTTTTCCTACGTTTTCTCCCTTTTTCTCTCGTTTATTCTTCTTTTCTTTTTTGTTTAGGAGAATTTATCATCATCATATTCTGACAACCATTTTACTGTCATTTGTTTCAACTCAATCATTACGCAAAAACCTCGACTTGTGTGAATGCATTAACTTGGTGATTTTTTTGTAATTGTGAAAAATTCATTTCTTCTCAAATCTCTTCAAATTTTGATAGTCCAACTAACACATTAATGTTTTATATTTTAAAATAACATCAAATCTATACATATTTAATATTTTCTTAATACAAAGTACCTCTTTTTTTCACATATGATATATTTTATTATTTTTAAAAATATATTATTTTGTTCGCAATTATTGAAATGACTAAATTTCAGTAATAAAGATTTTAAGTATTATTGATTTATTATATTTTTAAAATATAATAATAATAATGATAATAATAATATCTAAATCTAAATATATAATAAAGCAGAGTAATGTATAATGTGATTAAGCCAAGACAATAATAACAACAACCAAGTGAAATCCCACAACATAGGGATTAAGCCAAGACAAAGTTAATGAATATTTTAATAAAACATTTTTTTTGGTTGTCACGTGCATGATCATTTATGTTTTATTCCCTCTGTCCAATCATATGTCACGACCCAAGCCTAGGGCCTAGACGTGACATGGCGAATGAGGAACCCGAAAGTACCTCAAACAAGCCTCTTAGCATTCTTTTAGCCTTTCATAGGTAATGATGATAAATAAACAAGCGGAAATCATAATAAATCTTCAACTTACATATGTCCAACAATACCTCTAACTATTAGATTTAACGGGGCTAAGACAAGTCCCTAGCTCACCCTCAATCATAATAGAAGAAATTCCATAGTAAAATATCTTAACATATCATAAATTAGAAAGATAAAGGAGTATTGTTCCCGGAACATGGGAACTCACCAAAAGTAGTCTTCAATGGAATATCAACTAGCCACGTGGAGGAGAATGAGGAGGAGCACTGATCCCTACATGGTGATATCATGTAGGCAAAAGAGTATGCATTAGTACTTTGAATGTACTAAGTATGTAAGGATGCATGAACATTGAGAAAACATTAAAACATTTATGTAATATAGAACATAATTTAATGTATGCATAATAAATCATATATATATCCTTTAAAACATTCATTTTGTGGGAAATTAACCATAACCGACATTTAAGACCATGCGAGCTATTACATGGAATCCAACATAACCCCCTACGTTGGCCGGGGAGACTACTTGCCAGGTAGAACTCCGTCAACTTCATTCATTTCTTTAACTTTAACTTTAAGGGCTATTTATGGATCCATTAGCCTAAGCCTACAAGGGCTCCTATGTTGGCACATAGTTAATGAGACAAGGGGTTGCTACTAGGATTCCCTTACCGAATCCCACCTCAATGCCTCATTCGGTGCTAAGTCAATCCCACGGAATAGTTTAATACTTCAAAATATTCATAGCATATAACTTGAGAATTCAAACATCATATTCGGTAGAATAGCTCATTAAAACATTTGATAATTCAAATATGCAAGAATTGTCCTTATTGCATAAAGAATCCATCATTCATATCATTTCATCATTCTTTCATTTCATAAGACTCCCTTTTTTATCATAGATATTGCTTTCATAAACATTTATTTGGAGTCAAAGCTTTCAAGTCAAACTTTATTAAAAACATAGTAAAACTAGGTGGGTTCAAATCACTTCAACTTGCAAATATGTATGTAAATAAATATACATAAATACTTTGAAATCCATTAATTAAAAATCATGTTTTTAAACAACCCACCATAAATTTCAAGAACCTTTAAATAGATAAATAGAGGAATTACTTGTAAACCATCAATTCATACATATATAATTATGTTGCATCAAAATAGACCAATAATTATTAGTTTAACCATGATTCATACTATTAAGTAAAAATAAGAATTACCATAAGAAAATATTACTTGAAATCAAGATATTTAATTGAAAGAGTTTTTGGACTACATGGATGGAAGAACCCATGGATAAACACCCACATAACTTAGAGTAAAACTTAAAGAAAATAAACATAATTTATCATATAATCAAAAGAATTTAGACATGAGAGTGGAAGGAATACTCTCATTGAAACCTTACATACCTGGAAACCGAAGCTTTAGTTGGTACCGGAAGACTTAATGACCACTCTTGAGTCCTAGCTTCTCTCCTTGCCAGAACGTTTTGTGTACTACCCGGAATATATGAATTACTGGAATAGTATTTCTTCACTACTAAGAAATAAAACTATATTTGAGAATGTGTAAAGAAGTGTATAGAGAGAAGATTTGCTTGAGAAAGCTTGATGAATAAAATGAGGAAATAAGGTGGGTATTTATAGGTGGGAAAGAGGACCTAACAATAAATAAAATAATTATAAATAAAAATCTGAAAATTTAGTGGAATATATTGATGTCATGGATGATGTTAAATGGAGGACAATTTATGTCATGAGTGATGTCAAATGTATCTAGATCTTTCTATGGTAGGTGAAATGAGTTATCTTTGACAGAATACTCTTTTTGGGAGCTACGTTTGAATAAGATAAATTCCTTATTAGGATTTGGTGTCTCATAAGAATTGTAGATATGGAAGTCTAGTTTCATATCGTTCAAGAATCAACCAATTTGGATAAACCTACAGTGAGATATGATTTTTCTTCTATAAACACTCATTTCCGTCACAGCATCCTACCTTACAAAGGTTAATTTATTTGACCTAATTAACCTCCGAATCTTAAAATATGATCTTCATAAAAGTTGTAGGTACTGATCTTGTGGTTACTCAGAAATTTGAATCACTCAATTTGGATATTCCTATGAAAAGTTATGACCAAAGTACAGAGGCTGTATCATGTTTAGGCAAAAATTAAAACATCGTATACAACGTTTTTAGGGGATGTTACATTATCTCCCCCTTGGGAACATTCATCCTCGAATGAGAAAAGACTTAGCTTGAGTAGAGTAGAGTGTTAACAAACAACCTATCATTAATGCAATAGTGTAATTTAAAATATCGTTTAAAATATATTTCATAATTTTGCAACCATATGACAAGAAAAGTTGAGATGTAAGGATTTCAAGTAATTGAGCAAGGACAACTTAATACCTTAGGTTTGGGTAGAGGGGAAAAGATGAGGGTATCTCTTAATCATATCCGCTTTCGCTTCCCATGTTGCACTTTCTATTTGTTGATTCCTCCAAAGGACTTTAACAGATGCAATTTCTTTGTTCCTCAATCTCTTAACTTGCCGGTCCAAAATTTCCACAGGAACTTCTTCATAGGTCAAGTTTTCTTCAATATTCACTACTCCCATAGGTACAATGGAACTAGGATCACCCACATGTTTTTTCAACATAGACACGTGAAACACCGGATGAACCATGGCCATTTCCAATGGTAATTCCAACTCATATGCAACCTTACCAACACATCTCACGATTCTATAAGGCCCTACATATCTAGGGCTTAATTTCCCTTTCTTACCAAATCGAACCACACCTTTCATGGGTGAAACCTTCAGATACACCCAATCATCCACATTAAACTCAAGATCCCTTCTTCTAGTGTCAGAATAGGACTTTTGACGACTTTGAGCCGTCTTCAACCTTTCTCTAATGATCTTCACCTTCTCTAAAGCATCAAGTACCAAATCGGGGCCCAACAAGGTCATCTCACCTACTTCGAACCAACCAACCGGTGATCTACATCGTCTCCCATACAAAGCCTCAAACGGTGCCATCTCAATACTTGAGTGGTAACTATTATTATAGGCAAACTCGATGAGAGGTAGATGATCATCCCAATTTCCTTTAAACTCCAACACACAAGCCCTTAACATATCCTCTAGTATTTGAATCGTCCTTTCGGCTTGCCCATCCGTTTGAGGATGGAATGTTGTGCTCAACTTTACCTTTGTACCGAGGCCTTTTTGAAATAATCTCCAGAAGTGAGAAGTGAATTGGGTACCACGATCCGAAATAATGGATAATGGCACACCATGTAACCTCACCAACTCCCGAATATACAACTTGGCATAGTCTTCGGCACTATAGGAAGTTTTAACCGGTAGGAAGTGAGCTGACTTAGTTATTCTATCAATAATTACCCAAATTGAGTCATGACGCTTCCGGGTATGAGGCAGACCCACTACAAAATCCATATTCATATCTTCCCACTTCCAAGTTGGGATTTCAATGTCTTGGGCTAGGCCACCCGGCCTTTGATGTTCGGCCTTCACTTGTTGGCAATTCGTACATTCGGACACAAACCTTGCTATGTCCTTCTTCATGCCACCCCACCAATACAACTCCTTTAAGTCTCGGTACATTTTCGTTGAACCGGGATGAATGGAGTATGTAGAATTATGAGCCTCCATCATGATCAAACTCCTTAAGCCATCAACATTTGGAACACATATCCGACCTTGATAGTACAGTACCCCATCTCCCCCTTGGGAAAAGACCTCTATCTTCTTTTCCTTTACCAACTTCTTTAACTCGATAAACTTTGGGTCAAGATCTTGCTTGGATTTAACATCCACCACCAAAGAGGATGCAGACCTATTTTGAACAACCATACCCCCATCATTAGTACCACACAACTTCACCCCTAATCTAGCCAATCGGTGAACATCTTTCACCAACTCCCTCTTACTTTCATCCACATGGGCCATACTCCCCATAGACACTCTACTAAGTGCATCAGCAACCACATTAGCTTTACCCGGATGATAGTGCACACTCATGTCATAGTCCTTAAGGAGTTCTAGCCACCTCTTTTGCCTTAGGTTAAGGTCCTTTTGGGTGAACACATACTGAAGACTCTTATGATCAGTATACACATCCACATGCACCCCATAGAGGTAATGCCTCCAAATCTTCAGAGCAAAAACAACGGCCGCCAATTCAAGGTCATGGGTAGGGTAGTTACGCTCATGCACCTTTAATTGCCTAGAAGCATAGGCTATGACCTTGCCGTTTTGCATTAAGACACAACCTAAACCAATCTTTGAAGCATCATAATAAACTACAAACCCCTCTAATCCTTCTGGGAGAGTTAAAATAGGAGCAGAGGTAAGTCGATCTTTTAAGGTCTGGAAACTCTTCTCACACTCATCTGTCTATATGAATTTGGATTTCTTTTGGATCAATTTTGTCATAGGAGATGAGATGGAAGAAAAGCCTTTGACGAACCTTTTATAGTACCCGGCTAGACCTAAGAAGCTCCTAATGTCTGAAGGAGATAATGGTCTAGGCCAATTTTTGACTGCCTCTATTTTCTTAGGATCAACCTTGATTCCATCACCGGACACTACGTGACCAAGAAATGCTACCTCCTTTAACCAAAATTCACACTTACTAAATTTTGCAAATAATTGTCTATCCCTCAATGTTTGAAGCACAACTCTCAAGTGATTTTTATGTTCTTCCTCACCCCGAGAGTAAATTAAAATATCATCAATGAAGACTACTACAAAGGTATCAAGGCAAGGTTTGAACACCCTATTCATCAAGTCCATAAACACCGCCGGTGCATTCGTCAACCCAAAACTCATCACCACAAACTCATAGTGACCATACCTTATTCGGAAGGCTGTTTTGGGAATGTCACACTCCCTTACCCGTAGTTGGTGATAGCCGGACCGAAGGTCGATCTTGGAGAAGTGACTTGCCCCTTGCAATTGATCAAACAAGTCATCTATTCTAGGGAGTGGGTACTTGTTCTTAATGGTCATCTTATTTAATTGCCGGTAGTCTATGCACATTCGAAGTGACCCATCATTCTTTCTTACAAATAGAACGGGAGCACCCCATGGAGAAATACTTGGTCTTATGAACCCCTTCTCTAACAAGTCCTTTAACTGTTCCTTCAACTCTTTTAATTCTGCCGGGGCCATACGGTAAGGAGGAATAGAGATAGGTTGGGTATCAGGGAGGAGATCGATACCAAAATCAACTTCCCTTTCGGGAGGGACACCAGGAAGGTCATCGGGAAAGACATCGTGGAATTCATTGACTATAGGAACTGACTCAAGAGAAGGACTTTTGGAGTTGACATCCCTAACCCTCACAATGTGGTAAATACATCCCTTAGAAATCATTTTGCGGGCCTTAAGATAAGAAATAAACTGACCCTTCACCACCGAATCATGACCCTGCCATTCAATAACAGGCTCATTTGGAAATTGGAATTTGACTCGACGATTCCTACAATCTATGGAAGCATAAGATGCATGTAACCAATCCATCCCAAGAATAACATCGAAATCTATCATGTCAAGCTCAATGAGATCACAAGGAATAAGTTTATGCAAGATAGACACAAGGCAACCCCTATAGACCTTTCTAGCAATAACTGACTCACCAACGGGGGTAGACACCAAATAAGGCTCTAATAATATTTTAGGTAAAACATCAAATCTATTAGCAAGGAATGGAGTAACAAAAGATAAATTTGCACCCGGATCTAATAGTGCATACACATCAAAAGAAAAGACCTTTAACATACCGGTAATGACATTGGGTGCATCCTCAACCTCTTGTCTCCCATGCAAGGCGTAAAAGCGGTTGGTGCGTTGGATACCTCCTTGGACTTGTTGACCATGAGAAATTTGTCCTTGAGTCCTACCACCACCACCATCTCTACAATCCTTAGCATGGTGGCCCAGCTTGCCACACTTAAAGCATGCATTGGAGCCGGCTAAGCATTCCCCTTTGTGACTCCTTCCACACTTCTTGCAAGTGGGGAATGTTTGAGTAGCAACATTCTCTCTTGGAATCATTGGTTTACCACTCTTGTCCTTGTTGAACTTTGGAGGAGGAGTATTGGTGGAACCTTGTCCCACAAATCTTTGCCCACCTTGGCCTTTGCCATTGTTTCCATGATCGGACCTTTGAGGGTTAAACCCTCCACCATCCACTCTAGCCTTTTTGAACCCCCTTGATCTCTCTCTAAGCTTCTCTTCTTCAATTTGTTCTGCGTAAGTCATTAACCGAGAGATGTCCATCTCCTTGATCAACATGGCCATTTTGCACTCCTTGGACACCAAGCTTGAGACACCGGAAATAAACTTGCTCATTCTAGCTCTTGGCTCGGAGACCATGAAGGGAGCATACTTTGACAACTTAGTGAATTTGAGAGCATACTCCCTCACGCTCATACTTCCTTGACGGAGGTTGATAAACTCTTGGATTTTGGCCTCCCTTAGCTCCAATGGGAAGAAGCGGTCTAGGAAGGCACCTTTGAACTCTTCCCATCCTATCGACCCTATTTCTTCATCCCTCTCAACAATCCATTATTCGTACCACACTCGAGCCACACCTTTGAGTTGATAGGCCACTAGCTCGGCCTTCTTATTTGGTGGCACACCCATGATAGCCACAATCCGGTACACCTTATTAATGAACTCCATAGGGTCCTCATCTAGTTTAGAACCATCGAACTCGGGTGGATTCATCCTTTGGAAATCCCGAATCCTAGAGGCTGTATTTTGCATTTGGGGAGGAGGAACACCTAGATTCCCTTGGTTAGCTACGACTTGGGCTAACAAAGTAATAACACTGCGAAACTCGGCATGGGTTACCCCGTCCTCATGATGTTGGGCATTAGGAATCGGAGGAGTTTGGTCCTCATCGTCAACCCTTGCTCTTCGAGGTGGTCTTCCACGAGTCATTATCTAGAGAACACAAAATGGGTCGTTAGTTAAAGGAAAGCTTAGGACACTCTAAGGCACGACATGAATTTGAAAGAAGTGAAAATTTTCCTAAACGTCTCATAGTCTCTTATTCATAATTGTGGCGCGCTTCACAACCATGAACAAGAACATATTCGACGCGGTATGTTGGACTTCCAAGGATCATTCAAAACCTCGGGCTCTGATACCAAGTTTGTCACGACCCAAGCCTAGGGCCTAGACGTGACATGGCGAATGAGGAACCCGAAAGTTCCTCAAACAAGCCTCTTAGCATTCTTTTAGCCTTTCATAGGTAATGATGATAAATAAACAAGCGGAAATCATAATAAATCTTCAACTTACATATGTCCAACAATACCTCTAACTATTAGATTTAACGGGGCTAAGACAAGTCCCTAGCTCACCCTCAATCATAATAGAAGAAATTCCATAGTAAAATATCTTAACATATCATAAATTAGAAAGATAAAGGAGTATTATTCCCGGAACATGGGAACTCACCAAAAGTAGTCTTCAATGGAATATCAACTAGCCACGTGGAGGAGAATGAGGAGGAGCACTGATCCCTACATGGTGATATCATGTAGGCAAAAGAGTATGCGTTAGTACTTTGAATGTACTAAGTATGTAAGGATGCATGAACATTGAGAAAACATTAAAACATTTATGTAATATGGAACATAATTTAATGTATGCATAATAAATCATATATATATCCTTTAAAACATTCATTTTGTGGGAAATTAACCATAACCGACATTTAAGACCATGCGAGCTATTACATGGAATCCAACATAACCCCCTACGTTGGCCGGGGAGACTACTTGCCAGGTAGAACTCCGTCAACTTCATTCATTTCTTAAACTTTAACTTTAAGGGCTATTTATGGATCCATTAGCCTAAGCCTACAAGGGCTCCTATGTTGGCACATAGTTAATGAGACAAGGGGTTGCTACTAGGATTCCCTTACCGAATCCCACCTCAATGCCTCATTCGGTGCTAAGTCAATCCCACGGAATAGTTTAATACTTCAAAATATTCATAGCATATAACTTGAGAATTCAAACATCATATTCGGTAGAATAGCTCATTAAAACATTTGATAATTCAAATATGCAAGAATTGTCCTTATTGCATAAAGAATCCATCATTCATATCATTTCATCATTCTTTCATTTCATAAGACTCCCTTTTTTATCATAGATATTGCTTTCATAAACATTTATTTGGAGTCAAAGCTTTCAAGTCAAACTTTATTAAAAACATAGTAAAACTAGGTGGGTTCAAATCACTTCAACTTGCAAATATGTATGTAAATAAATATACATAAATACTTTGAAATCCATTAATTAAAAATCATGCTTTTAAACAACCCACCATGAATTTCAAGAACCTTTAAATAGATAAATAGAGGAATTACTTGTAAACCATCAATTCATACATATATAATTATGTTGCATCAAAATAGACCAATAATTATTAGTTTAACCATGATTCATACTATTAAGTAAAAATAAGAATTACCATAAGAAAATATTACTTGAAATCAAGATATTTAATTGAAAGAGTTTTTGGACTACATGGATGGAAGAACCCATGGATAAACACCCACATAACTTAGAGTAAAACTTAAAGAAAATAAACATAATTTATCATATAATCAAAAGAATTTAGACATGAGAGTGGAAGGAATACTCTCATTGAAACCTTACATACCTGGAAACCGAAGCTTTAGTTGGTACCGGAAGACTTAATGACCACTCTTGAGTCCTAGCTTCTCTCCTTGCCGGAACGTTTTGTGTACTACCCGGAATATATGAATTACCGGAATAGTATTTCTTCACTACTAAGAACTAAAACTATATTTGAGAATGTGTAAAGAAGTGTATAGAGAGAAGATTTGCTTGAGAAAGCTTGATGAATAAAATGAGGAAATAAGGTGGGTATTTATAGGTGGGAAAGAGGACCTAACAATAAATAAAATAATTATAAATAAAAATCTGAAAATTTAGTGGAATATATTGATGTCATGGATGATGTTAAATGGAGGACAATTTATGTCATGAGTGATGTCAAATGTATCTAGATCTTTCTATGGTAGGTGAAATGAGTTATCTTTGACAGAATACTCTTTTTGGGAGCTACGTTTGAATAAGATAAATTCCTTATTAGGATTTGGTGTCTCATAAGAATTGTAGATATGGAAGTCTAGTTTCATATCGTTCAAGAATCAACCAATTTGGATAAACCTACAGTGAGATATGATTTTTCTTCTATAAACACTCATTTCCGTCACAGCATCCTACCTTACAAAGGTTAATTTATTTGACCTAATTAACCTCCGAATCTTAAAATATGGTCTTCATAAAAGTTGTAGGTAATGATCTTGTGGTTACTCAGAAATTTGAATCACTCAATTTGGATATTTCTATGAAAAGTTATGACCAAAATACAGAGGCTGTATCATGTTTAGGCAAAAATTAAAACATCGTATACAACGTTTTTAGGGGATGTTACATCATAGTTGTCCACTATTGACTTGACACATGAATTACAAAGCGGTAAATAATAGGGGTAATTTTATCAAAACACTCTTATTAATTACAAGTTATCTAAATATTGAAAAATAAATAGTATTTAATAGTAAAGGTAAAATGGACACATCATTATAAATTACTTATTAATTTTATACACTAGACAAATATTATTGGGCATTTCAAAATAATATAATGGACAAATAAAGATGAACGGAGGGAATACCACACAATAATTTATTTATTACCTAGATTTTTGCTAGCTAAAAATTCAACCACCTATGTTTAAGTTGCTATATTTAAGTTTTAAGTTTCTATATTTAATTAATGACCACACACGTCAATTTCCTTCGATTTTCTGACTTTATTGAAAAACAAGCCATGAATTTGCGTACAAATGAATGTTAGATCTAATTAAAAGCTCACTTAAAAAGAGAATTATTGTCCAAGTCATATAAGGAGCCTCGACATCTTGTCCTAATCCGATTTGAGACATTATATTCTCATCAAACACCTCCCCCCTACCCCCTCTACCCCCGACATTGTCCATTTAGAATTGAGTGTGACGGGTTTATATTCACAATTCACCGCATGGTCTTGAAGCTCCACATCGGATTCAATGTGTTTGGCTCTGAGACCATACTAAATAGATCTTGGACCTAACTTATCCTAAAAATTAGCTCAAAGGGAAGAAGATTGTCCAAGTCATATAAGGAATCTCAAGATCTCGTCCCAATCGATGTGGGTCATTTCATCACACTACATCCTCTCCATATTTCACTAGTAGGATCATACTGGGGTATGATATTGTTGGTGTCCATGTCTAGATAGGAGCGCATCCAATATATCGATGTTGGGTTCATTTGAACTCAATAATTTTGACGTAAAACATAAATTTAGATGTAAATATTTACTAAAATTATAATAAATATTAAATACAAACTTATATTTTAAAATATAACAGGTTAAATGCTAAAAACCTTAAATATTATATTCATAAAAAATTAAATTCTGAATTCATATTGTGTGTGTCTAGACTCTAGATAGACAATATGGGAAAATTGTTCAGTATAACTCTGACTATTTGAATAGGAAAAAAATACCTACAAAATTCTCTCTCTTATGTTTTATATTTAGATCTTTTATATGTGAAAAAAAAGATCCTATCAGAGAATTAAACTAGAACTAAAAAAAATAGTAAATAAAATACACTTGATCCCTTTTACTTATCATATTTAACTTTTGCACGTTCTTTAATAAGACGTTAATTAAAAAGATAATTTGATTAAAATATCTCTATTTATTTAATCTCAATCTAATACTAATTTTTCACATGGTTGATCTCTCTCCACATTTATTAAAGTATTGATAAAAATAAAAACATAAATAATTTTATCAACATAGTACAAAGTATTACAAAATTAATTACTTAAAATTAGAAGTATTAATTTTAAAAGGTGGAAGTTTGAGTGGTCAAATGACACTCATTTGCTTGTAAAATTTATTATAAATTTCCTCAAATTATTTTTTTACAAATACAAAAATATATACAAAAATAAATTACAATATAGACGCAAAAATTTAGTTTTAAATTGTTTTCCTTACTTTTTTTTATTTCTCATATTTTTACACCAAAAAGTAAAAGAAAAGAAACAAATAAGAATAAGAAACTCAAATAATGATAAGCAAATAGATCTATAAAGGAGGTATTTAAAACTCAAATTAGGTGTTGAATCAAAAAAGTCAAAAAAAAAATCATGTGTGAGAAAAATCAAATATACCCTAAAACTTTGCTAGAAGGATCATATATATCCCTATATGAATTTTAAAAAAAATAAAAATCAAGAAAATAAATTTAAAATTAATATTTTCACTACCATTAGATGAAAAGGGTATATGTTAGCCACTTTTGTAATAGGTAAGGGTATATATGAACTACTTTTATAACAGTAAGGGTATATGTGAGACACTTTTATAATGAGGAATTTATCGACTCTAAATCGCAAAATTGAGTGGTATAACAAAGTCTTTTCCCTTTGTTAAATCTACATCAACATATCTAGCAAATGAGGATTTATACAATATTTTATTTGTTAAATCTACATCAACATATCCAACAAATGAGGGTTTGTACATTTCCTTATGATATCTAATATTAGAAATCATAAGAAAATATACAAACCAACATTTGTTGTTGGATACATTGATGTCGACTTAACAAATAAAACATTGTTATTAAGGAGTTTGATAAGATTTTTTGGTACTATTTTATTAATACAATGCACTTAAAACTCATATTCGATATTAGCAAATGAATGAAATAGGTGTTGAAGTTTGGTCCACTCCATGAAGTCTGTACAATTACTCAGTACTAATTTGGTCAACAACTTATTCACAATTGGTCACCATCTCAATAAATCAGCTAAAGCTAACTTCTAATAAAAGACCTTAATCTTTTTATCTATCGTATAATATATTTATAAGGTATAATATTTTTAAGTTTGCAATAAAAATCTGATATTAATAATGTTATTAGGGTTATTTGAAGCTATTAAATTAGCCATGTGTATGTAATACATTACCTTAGATCTTATTGCATAATAAATTTTACATAATAATATGAAGATTTGAGTAGTTTACTTCAAGGTCTAAACTACTTTTACTACTGAAGAAAAAAAATATTTCTTTACTTATTTTTTTATAAAGATTTTGCATTTCTTTCCTGCAATTTTCAATATTTCTTTAAGTATAAATAAATTGATAAACCATTATAACAAAAACAATTGGACCCCAAAATTTTATGGGGCTTAAAACAAAAAGCTTTACTGGTCTTCACTTTGACTCGTACTTGTACCATATAATTTAATATGGTGTCATCATATGTATAAGAAGATTTAGAATTTGAAGTTTATGGGATTCATACAATGTCTTAAATTAATTTACACCAATAAAAAAGAGCCAAAAATATTCCTAATGCATGAAAAGTGACTCACAAATAACATTCTTCAACTTTTAGATCTAAATATCCTTAACTTTTGATTTTTCACGCTCAAACAAATTCTAAATCTAGGTCAAATTTTGCTCTTTAAAATAGTATGTGACCTATTATGATTTGTCACGTTTTTAATTTAGAATTAAATAAACTCAATCCATATTTTAAACCCACCCCGCTCCTGGCCAATTTTCTCTTAAGCCTCTGATCCTTCATCCTCATTAGAACAAAGTATTCAACCCCGGACAATAGTTGATCAAACACTTTCGATTTAA
The DNA here is from genome assembly GCF_947179165.1 of Solanum dulcamara. Taxonomy (NCBI): domain Eukaryota; kingdom Viridiplantae; phylum Streptophyta; class Magnoliopsida; order Solanales; family Solanaceae; genus Solanum; species Solanum dulcamara. Next base: position 72,594,867 of record NC_077243.1, on the reverse strand, counting down.
ATTTTTTAAGAAAAATTGTGAATGTTCTCAAAGGTTCATTACATAGATAAGTTAACCACTTAAAATATATCACCTCCTTTAATTATACAAATTAACATTAATAATTAAGTTGTAAAGCCTCATATTTGTTGCAATTGACAATGATGTTTATAATTAAAATATATGACAAATTTAATGTGGTTAACTTATTTATGTAATAACCACTTGAGAACAAGCATAAAAATATTTTCACTAATAGGAACTTAAAATATTCAATTGAAATAACCATTGTTCAAATGTCTAAATAAAATTAGTTGACAAATTTAAGAAGTTATTGATATATTAAACCTTATTAAAATACAGACTATGGAGCTAAAAATAACTTACAAAACAAACATTTACAGGTTATAAATTGTATGCGAATTATGTATCTATAATTTTATCATAAGACAATATTTTTCTTGACCAAAAATATGTCATATGCACCACAACTTTCCTATAACCCTAACATAGAATTCTAAAGTAAGAGATGAGCAAGAAACTCTCCCTTCTCTCTAGAACTCCTCCTCTAGAATTCATCCCCACCTTCTTTCCCCACTTAGTTCATCATTTTACCACTGTTTGATGCCTCTTCTCCATGATGGATAATTCTGCAACCCAATCCAAACATCTAGACATCAGTACTATGCAACTAGATGATCCACCATATCCCATTCGTCCTACTTTTCTTCAAACCTTAATGCACAACACACAACTCTCAGATTGTCCACGTCTTATCAATCGACCCATTACAACTTCAGCCTAGATGATGAAACTACTCACCATCAAGACTCTAGTAATTTTATTCCCCTATCTGCCAAGGATAAATTAAGACTATATACTCCATGGACAAATTCTGTTATAGTTAAAGTATTTGGTTTAAAAATTGGTCACCAACTATTGAAACAAAAATTAACACAACTATGGAAACCAACGGAGGATATTCCCCTAATTGATTTAGGAGCAGAATATTTCCTCAATAAGTTTCATAGAGAGGAAAACATGCTCAAAGCCCTCCATCGAAGGTCCTGATTTCTCTTAAATCACTTTCTCTCAGTACGACGTTGGAAGCCTATATTCATAGCTTCATCAGCTATACTCTAACATACTCTGCTATCTGGGTCTATCTACCTAAACTACCTACCGAATTTTACAATCTAGAAATCTTGCACCGAGTTGGTAACAAAATAGGCAAACTACTCAAAGTAGACTCTTGTACATTGATTGCACTTCGCGGTCGTTTTGCGCGAATATGCGCAGAAGTTCCTCTTGAAAAACCTCTCCAAACTCATGTTTATATCGGCTCGCATCGCCAGAACATCTTATATGAAGGACTAAACCTTCTCTGTACTGCATGTGGGTGATTGGGTCATCAAACAAGACTCTACTCTTATTTTACCCCTACACCTCCCACTAAGAAGGTACCTCCCTCTAATCCCACTTCACAAAATATATCCACACTCCCCAAGAATTCTGCCATCATGGATAATGAGTGGAAAGTAATGGTTTTTCACCAAAAAAAAAACATTACTAAGAAGGCAAAGGATTAATGAAGCAGGCACCGCCAGGATCGACTACTACAATGCATGAACAAAAACACTCACCGTCAAAGACACGTCCAGGTTTGTTTTCTCCCTCTATCACGGATGATGCTTCTGATAATTATCTTAATCATTATGCATCAAAAAGTAGATATAATCTCCTAATTAATGAGAATTCTACTGAAAGTATCACTAATGATGAGTTTAGCACTACTAAGCAGACTAAAATAGACTTACCACCATCGAACATAATCATCACTCTTCACATAGGCTTTTTCCAAATCCTACCTCAGCTATAGGCCCACTAGATTTTATAGAATGTTTCCTCCCTTTGACACAATTTTAATGTTGCTTCTACCGCCTTATTTATGACCACTTCGACAACCCTAGTGACTCCAAGAAAATCCACGTATTTCCCTACAAATACATCGAATTCTCTCTCCAACCCAATGCATGCCTTCCATCTGACAATACAATTGTCCCACACTCTACCATTATAGACCCCATGCTTGGTGCATCGGCTATACTACCATCATCATCGCAATATAAATCCCTACACAATCCTTTTTCTATTATTTCTAATACTACCAACTTTGAGTCTTTCTCATACAATGCCAAGGTTTTGTGTGAACTCTCATCGACGCCACTTCCACTCCCACAACTAGACGACCAACTCCACTACAATAATGAACCCTCGAAATCACTTTCCGTTGCATGCTCAACAATTCGGCATGTCCAATACCCAATACTATATGCCACATCTCCTCCACTCAAAAACCATCACCCTCACTCATTGTTAGAAATAGGCTTAAGGAACCATGCTCTTACCTTCACTATGGAAATCAACAACCAAAAGATCCGAGTTCTTTTGCTCAAATATTAATAGAAGGTCTGAATATTAGGAGGGCACAGATAGGTCATCACATTTGGAGTACCAATATGCCACTCCTCTCAACTTACTACCAGCCCACTTGGGAGATATCTCATCTCCTAAATCCATCGAATGGTCCGTTGGAAACAACTCTGCCTCTGTACCATCCAATACCAACAGTGATTCTACTGATCATGTCGACATACACTCCTTGGGTCCAACCTATGGAACCACTTATATATCACTCTCCACAACCTACGTTCTCCCTAAGCTCCATCCTATACTCACCACATCAAAACTTCAATTCCCCAAGTCCTCCGAGTCCTCTGCTCCCTCCTCCTAACTCTCCACAGCCTTAGGACCAAAAATCTCTTACCGACATTTTAAGTCAACTTCTCGAGACGACGACCCTCCATCCGGTCATAAACACCACCAGGAACTTCTATCTAAATGAGCAATCTCTAAGAAAGGTTGTTATAATATGTCCACGTCTACTTTATAAATGGCCTGTGGATATCAAACCTCCAATAAATCCAGACTTAGGAAAATTCTCAATTTTTCTCACTCTAATTCTGAGAGGTCTCCCCAAGCCAAATTCATCTATGGAGACCCCTTCATAGTCCTCTAACGTTGTTGATACCTCTTCCTCTTACATTAACAACATGAATTTCATTATCTAGAATTGTAGAGGCATCCATAACAGTGACTTTAGGATGAACTTTAGATTCCTCCTAAATTATCATCGAATTCGTCTTTTGGTTCTCTTAGAAACTAAAGCTACCGATCATCAGGATTTAGTCACAGAGTTCAACTTCACTAATCTAAAATAAGTTCCGGCTATTGGTCAATCTGGTGGTATTGCTTTGCCATAGAATACCAATATTATGCAGGTGGAGGATATAGAAATGTCGGATCAGGAACTTGTTGGGGAGGAAGCACCACAACTAAAGTTTGATATGATGATAACTAATGAAAATAAATTGGACACGAGAATTTTACGTGGAAACCCTCAAACAAATAGAGGAAAAAATCATGGGGTAGAAGAATTTTTACTATTATGATATGGAGTACACCGCGCTCAAATACAAAGAGAAAACAACAATTAACACTCCTCTCTTGTAAAAGGAACAACTACTAAAGAGGACACTCAAGAATACAATATTTATATAGTGAATTGCTCATCTTTTCTTGTGGATGTAGGTCGGTTGATCGAACCACGTTAAATGTTTGTGTCTCTTTTTAGTATATTTCTCGTTTATCTTCTTACTCATGGTCATTCGAGGTTCGCTTTTCTAGCTTCCGCATCACACCTAGTTATTTCGGTCCCAACAGAACTTCATACTACCATCCAGGTAGGACCCTCATCCTCCAAGTGGCTATATTTCTACTATTTATGCTAGTACCACCTTAGCCAAATTTCTATTTTAATGGAATAATTTAATGAGATTAGCTGAAAATCATAAAGGCCTTGGTTTGTTGGGGCGACTTTAACGAACTAGTTAGATCTTCTAAAAAATTAGGTGGTCGGTTGATTAGCACTACTAGATCTTAATTACTTATTCACAGAATGTATTAATCATTGTAAACTCATTGATGGCTTTAAAGGAAGTAGATATACTGGGATCAGTAAAAGACGCAATGGTCAAATGATCCTGGAAAGACTTGATCGAATCTTTGTTAACGATGAATGGAACACTGCTTTTCCAGAAGCCACTGTCCACCATCTTCCTAGAACTCATTCTGATCACTGGCCATTATTGGTAACTATTGACCGTCCCTCTCTCCCTGGATGGAAAATTTTTCATTTTGAAATGATGTGGACTTCTCTCCCTGATTTTCTCAATATTGTGAGACGCCATTGGGATGCTAAATCAGAGTTGCCTCCTTTACTACTTACTATTCGTAATTTCACTCATAATTTATCTATCTGGAATAAGATTGTATTTGATAACATTTTTTTAATAAAAAAGAAAATTATTGGCACACCTTGGTGGTTTACAATCCTCCATTCACTACCCTACTAATTCATTCCTCCAATCTCTTGAACAGGACCTCCTAGATAAATACACCCGTATTTCCACATGAAAGAGCATTTTTAGAAACTCAAATAACGCATCCTTTGGCTCAACGATGGCGATGCTAATACTAAATTTTTTCATATATCAACCTTACAATGTCCTAGGAAAAAAAAGATTTTGGCACTGAATGATAACACTAATAACTGGATATTTGATCAACGTCACATTGACTCAATCATTCAAGAGCATTATCATACTCATTTTTTATATGAATCATAATTCTTCTCCCTTAATGTAACGTACTTTCGATACTAATCTGCCGATCTCAACAACTCCTTCGATAATTACTTCTCCCCCTTCGGCTATAGAAATCTACTATGCAATTAAATCTTTTCAACCTCTAAAGGCTCCCGGACCAGATGGTTTACACTATTTTTTTATCAACACTATTGGACAAATGTTGAAAAATATGTCATACAGTTCTGCCAAGATCTTTTAGTAATCATTCTATACCACCGATAATCAACCTCACTTACCTCTGCTTAATTCCTAAAGTACAAAATGCTTGCTCAGTTACTCAATTTAAACCCACTGAGTTGTGTAACACCATCTACAAAATCATTACAAAAAAATAGTTAATTGAATAAAGCCTTATGTTCATTCTATAATTGTCACTACTCAAACCAACTTCTAAAAATGTAAACAGGCTGCAGATAATGCTATACTTGTCCAGGAAATTCTTCATAATTTTAGAAAACATAAAGGACGTAAGGGAAGCATGTTATTTAAGTTGGAAAAAAGGATTTCGATCGTATAAAATAATCATGCATATACTACACTCTTTGTTATTTTAAGTTTCCCGACTCTTTAATAAAATTGATTATGTCTTGTGTAACCACTACTTCTATTTCTATCCTTATTAATAGGACACCCACTAATCATTTCTTGCCGACAAGGGGTATTCGATAAGGGGACCCCTTATCTCTATACCTCTTCACTTTGTGCTTAGAAATGTTATCTAGAAAAATTGATATCTCCTCCTCAACTAGACAATGGGATGCTATTAAAATCTTTCAACGAGGTCCTCTCAACTCTCATTTATTCTTTGTCGATGACACTATTCTTCTCTCTAAGACCACTATTACGAGCTTCCATAATATTATTGTAACGATCCGAATTATCGTTAACTAAAATTCAAAGAAATCACAAAATTTACTCAATTGGGTCCGGTCCCACCATTCCACCAGAGCGGGATGGTCCCGCCTTAGCGGCGCTGTCAGAGTGGGAGGACATGAGTCAGAACTTAAGTCACAAATTTCTTATTTTTTTCACTTCTTCCAAGGATAGGTTAGAGACGAGGGTTATTGCAAAAATCCTCCAAAAGGCTACTCTTGACTTGAAAAGAAGAGGGGAGGGAATCTCAGCATTGGAAGGCTATCAATCGGTGGAATTCAATCCAGTCTTGCCCATAGAACATCCGGAGCCAAGGGTTTCAGCGGCATTATTTCTCCACAGTTGCTTGGCGCTCAGGTAGGCTAGGCTTCTCTTTTCTAAATAGTAAATCTATACCTATTATATAGTATAGAAGGAAATTTAATGAGAAATTGTATAACTAAGCTGTGAGTCATGGGTCACGGGTAGAAATTCAGTTATGTTAGGGTTTAATTAGAATGTGACCTGGGTAAAAAGACGTTGTAATAATTGGGGAAGTTTATTAATTTTGATATTATTGCATACAGACAGTTAAATTATAACGGGAATAGTAATGCATACAGAAATATAAAACAAGTGGATATTGAAGATAAACCTTAAGGGTTTCGTAGTGTAGGCGATGGTCTGTTTTCTGGAAATGTCTTATATACTTGTTGAGTTACTTATGATATGGGGAAACATGTTAGACTTTATGCAAATGATCACTTGCTGGCTTATTTTGTGATAAACTTGTTCTTGGTGATATAATGTGGTCTATTGTTGATAGTTTATAGTTGGTTCGCATAATTGGATCGGGTGTCATGATCCGATATATATTTAGATCGAGTATCACATTTTGACACGTATCTGAATCGAGTGTCATATTCTGACATATTCTTGGATTGGGTGTCATGTTCTGACACATATATGACTGGATTGGATCCCTTGAGAGGGCCAAATATGTATGTGTGGATGGTCCCATTAGAGGACCTGGTGATATCTGTATTTTTATGTAATAATAAGGTTAGTGGTAAAAGAACCATGGATTAAGGTCCTATAAAGCAACCCTTGAGTTGAGGGGAGTTATTTATAAAGAATTGTGAGCATGTATAAACTTTGGTGAGTAAGAGGATGGGGCCGTTTTAGGCCTTGTTGTGACATATGTGTTAGATGAAGTATTCTATACTCATAGGCTTATAGGTAGAGGTTTGTTATTGACTGGAAGTATTATCATGGAGGTTTCCATGAGTAACTGTGGTAGTAATAGTGGTTATCTAAAATCGAATTTAGTTAGAAAGTGTGGTTGTGGGATGGATAGGCCCCTATGTTGTGAGACAATTGGACCATGACCAGTGGTGGCTAGGTGAGATCATTGAGCGGTTAAGGTTGTCAGGTGAAGACTATTAGAGTGAATGAACAGTAGTAAGTTGGGCCCATAACCCACAAGTCTTAAGTTATAACTAGAGTGGGTTGTGGAACTCTAGAGAGTGGAGTAGTGACCTGAGGGTGAGAGTAAAGAGTGTACTTATTTGGTTGGGGTGGACAGGTTGTTAAAGTTTAATTATTATGATCTCTCTTATTTTTTCGTTCATAAACTATACGGTGGATATTAGATTGAACGATGATGCTTATCAGTATGTTTTGTTTGTACTGATACTACTCTTGTTATGCCAATTAGCATAGTCTGGTTGCAAGATCAGTTATGTCTCTTACGTGAAGACGAAGGCGATCCTCTAGCAGCTTCTATTTTTCTTTCTTGTGGTAGGAGCTGTGTCATTGTTCTTTATTTTGTTAACACTCTTAGAAGATCTTGTACCTATTTTGGACTAGTATCCATGGAGGTTTTAGGTGTTGATTTTTTGTACAAGTGTATTACTACAGATTTCTATAAACGTTTGGCATAATTATTCAAGTTTTATTTTAAATTCCGCAATATTTTTTATATAAAGGGTTAAGGGTTCTCCTACTTAGGTCATAAAGTGGTGCCCATACAGTCCGATAGGTTGGATTATGATAATTTGATGTCACAGCCTAGGTTACCAGTCTTCTAGTACAAGATCAAGTATGGAATAGACTCTTGCGGATTGGTATGTTGACGTTCACGTCTAATCTTCAAGAAGCTATGAAGCATTCTAGGAAGTAGTTCCATTCTTTCTATCTTTTTCGTGCAGTTTATCGCTTATAGTATGGACTGAGTCTAATTGGTATCTGTGGATTCCAATTGGTATCTCAACAAAGTAAACTGGATATCGATGTCATGGATGAAGGGACACAAGTAAAGGAAATTGAAAACAAGAAGGCTCCAATTGGTATCTTGCCTTAGAAGCGATGAGAATGCTAGATGATCAACTAATGGTCCTCCACGAAGCGGACTTAATTGATAGTTTTGAACTTGCTTGAGTTATGTAGTTGAATATGTGATTATGTGCATAGTGACTCCTGATTTAATGTGTGAAATACCTTTGTCTGCGTGTGGAAATTATGTGATATATATTTGCCAATAGTTCTGTGAGCTTGATCTAAGAAAAGATCCATAACTAGATTATGTGCACTAGTCTTTCTGTAAGACACAAGTAGATTAAAGAATGGATTCTAATGTGTAAATTGAGGTACTTATGTGAGGGAATACGGCTTGTAGATTGTGCATAGACTTACCATGAGTAAAATTGGTAAGGGAAAAGAATAAATGGGGACTGTAGAGAAACTCTGGTTTCGGGACAGTCGAAATTTAGTTGGGGATCATGTGAGACAAAAAACTAGTGTTGTACATTAGCATAAGTGTGGTTATGAAAGATTTTCTTAACGTATTTTATAATTGAGCTAAAATAGCGTGTTGCTAAATATTGTCTATCTATCATAATGGATTGAACTATTATGTTGATTTAATAAGAAATTAATGGTACAAGTTGTTCTAATTTATGCCTTGTTTATCTTGATATCATTGGTCTAATGGAGATCGATAATCTCCTAAGTGTGGTGCTGGGTTTGACTCTAGAATAATCCATGTTAATTTTATCGTGAAAAAGAAGTCAAATGGGCTAAGTTTAACTGTGAGAGTATAGGGGGATATGGGACAGCAAATACATCAGGAGCAAAATTTTCCTGAGGTTCTGTCTTAGCGAATCCCGTCCTAGCGGGAATATCTTGCCAAAGCGGGAATTATCCCGCCAGAGTGGGATTTTGCGAGACAGAAACCTCAGGAAGAGGTCTCCTATTTTTCCCCTGCTTTTGCAATGAACTCCTAAGCACAAAGGACTAGCTTTAAGGTCAAAATAGTGCTCAACAAAGAATGAATAGCCATAAAATGATGGTACTTATATGTTCGGCGATGTGAAGTAATTAAAAAGCATTTGGTGCTTACAAAAATAGAGTAAAATAGTAAGGAAAGTGGTAAAGTGTTTGTTATATGCCCAAATGGGACAGGCCAAATCAAATAACCAGTCTAACGAGAGGGAGAAGAAGTGTCCTCATCCAAATCCAACCTCTCTGAAGGGCACTCTCCTGCCAAGGCCTTATCAGAAAATTAAACTCGTGGAAGTCTCTGGGCTCTTGGGTGGAAAGCCTTCTCTAGGGAGCAACGCAACAGAAGATGACCTTAATGATCTTCCACATCCTCATCATGAGGTGGTCCTTCTCTATGCTCTTTATCCTCTCCCACCGCAGCTGACGACGGAGCATCTCCACCTCCGTAGAAGTAGCTAGTCGCACTAGGGATGGAGCTCAGGCAAAGTGGCCTCTTATTCACCTCCAAACCGTAGCTAAGTCCTCCTCTAAGCGAGGGTTGACTGCTAGCTGTGACTGAATAGGAGGGGCAACATCCTCGTCTTCATCCTCATCCTCTGTTGATGCTGCCCGGATTCTCTCGACCTCGTCTGTCCTCTACTTCTTCTGTCCTCTAGAAGAGGACCACCTGATGAGCAAAGGTTGAAAAAAAGGATCCATTGGAAGTACCTTGCCAGAGTCTAGGAGTGGCACCCCAGTCATCTTACATATAACGGAGATCAAGCCCGGCCATGGTAGAACATCTTCTACTCAAACACAATATGGGCTCCTACATTTAGGCCTATCCCCTGAATGACACAAGCCAGCACTAGAGCTTGTGGGAAGGTTAAATTTTTGCGGTTCCTAGAAGGGCTAATCCTCTTGGATACTAGGTGTATCCACCTATTAGCACCAATAGATGAGTCAGCGCTAGATATTCCCTCTGTGCTGACCAATAGACCATGTTCCTGTGCTCTGGGGACACCAGAGTGTCCCATAGCCACTCTAGATCCATCTCCCTTAATTTGGCCTCGTAGTCAGCATTGGAGGCGTTAGGGACCTCTAGTACAAAATTATGAAGTGGGGACTCAATAGGATATCCACTCTTCTGATGTAGATAGTGGGGTCAGAGTCATCCCAGTGTACCATAGGGAGTATATATAGAACTTTCTCACCTAACCAGTGCATCCAGAGGGAGGGGATTCAGTCAAGAGGCCCCACTCGAACTCCTATAGCGTGGAATGGAAAGTGGGTAGCTTGTCTGCCACCCCTAGCATATATAAGCCCCTATCGAGTAGGAACTTGTTATTCTAATAATCATGATGCCTCTCTCGAGTAGCGGCATCAAGGAATCGGATGAATGGCAGGTTGACATCGTCGTTGTGGGCCATAGTGCGGAATCTGCAAGTTTCACAAAATTCCAATTAGAACTCAATAATATAAGTGTAAAATAAAGATTAGGGGGGAAGGATCTCTAAGGCGAGGCCACTGCCTGGCAAAATTCCACCAGAGCAGCAGGACCCCACTAGAGTAGGATGAAGGTTGCCAGAGCGGGATTCATCTAGGAAGAACACCAGGCGCGTTCATGGCACCTACCCACCCCTAAATCATGAATTTATTCAAAATATTTACAGATCTGTACTCCTAAGTGTCCTAGCAACCTTATTTACAAAAGTAGTTGGTTCAAAAACTCCAAATAGATAGCATAATCAAGGTTTGGACTAAGAAAAACCTTTCAACCTCCACCCCTATATTCTAATCCAATTTTGGTGAAATCCATTGCTAACCTTACACCCAAGACATTGGGAAGACATTGTGAATGTAAGGGGAGGGTCCATGCTACGTTAATCTAATAATGTAAGCAGTATATTTTCAGAAAAGGTTGAAAACTAACCTTTAGGCCTTTGATTCTACTGATTCTTAGCATATTATCATTAGAATGTAAATATTAATGTTAATTTAAGTCATGGAAAAGTTTATTACCGTAGAGTGTACGATTAGAGTGAGGAGTTTAAGAGAGTTTTGAGAGAGTTTGAGTGAGTGAATTTGAAAGAATAGGGAGAAACCATTCTTCTCCCCATTCTATACTGATTGTGCCATCCCGCCAGAGCGGTAGGGTCCCAGCTCCAGCAGGAAGAATCCTGCCAGAGAGGGATAAGGTGGGGTAGTGTGGTTTGAAAAATGGGTCAAGTTCTTTTAAGTAATCCCTATCGGGCGTGCATTCATGGTAATTATATTTGCACCATAACCTAGAGTACAAGGATTTATTCCCAAATCATAGATAATAGTCGTTCTTTCAAGCGTGCCCTAACCAGTTCGTGACTTCTCTCATGCGTTGTTCGAGGACGAACGAAGGATAAATTGGTGTCTATTGTAAAGACCCGAATCATCGTTAACTAAGATTAAAAAAATCATAAAATTTATTCATCTGGGTCCCACCATCCCACCAGAGTGGGATGGTCCCACATTAGCACCACTGCTAGAGAGAGAATGTGGCCGCTAGAGCGGGAAGACATGGGTCAGAACTTAAGTCTCAATTTTCTTATTTTTCCCGCTTCTTCTAAGAATAGGTAAGAGGCGATGCTTATTGCAAAAACCCTCCAAAAGGTTACTCTTGACTTGGGAAGAAAAGGAGGGAATCTCAACTTTGGAAGGCTTTCAACCAGTGGAATTTAGTACGGTCTTGCCCGTAGAATATCCAAAGCCAAGGGTTTTAGTCGCATTGTCTCTCCATAGTTGATTAGCGCCCAGGTAGGCTAAGATTCTCTTTTCTGAGTAGTAAATCTATACCTATTGTGTAGTATAGAAAGAAATTTAATGAGAAATTGTATAACTAAGCTGTGAGTCATGGGTCACAAGCCTAAATTAGGTTATGTTTGGGTTTAATTTGAATGTGACCTGGGTAAAAAGGTGCTGTAATAATTGGGGAAGTTTATTGATTTTGATATTATTGCATACGAATATTTAAATTGCAATGGGCATAGTAGTGCGTACAAAGATATAAAATAAGTAGATATTGAAGATAAATCTTAAGGGTTTGGTAATATAGGCGATGGTCTATTTTTCGGAAATGTCTTATGTACTTGTTGAGTTACTTATGATATGCATAGGTGTGTATGATTAGGGGAAACATGTTAGAGTGTATGCAAATGATCACTTGCTAGCTTATTATGTGATGAACCTGTTCTTGGTGATATAATGTGGTCTATTGTTGATAGTTTATGGTTGGTTTGCATAATTGGATTGGGTATCACGTTTTGACATGTATCTAAATTGGGTGTCACGTTCCAACACATTCTTGGATCAAGTTTCACTTTCAAACACATATATGACTGGTTGGGTCCCTTAGAGGGCCAAGTATGTTTGTGTGTGGATGGTCACATGAGAGGACCTGATGATATCTGTATTTTCATATAATAATAAGGTTAGTAGTAAATGAACCATGGATTAAGGACCTATAAAGGAACCCTTGAGTTGAAGGGCGTTATTTATAAAGAATTGTGAGCATATATAAACTTGTTGGTTGGTAAGAGGATGGGTCGTATTAGGCCTTGATGTGACATATGCGTTAGATGAAGTATTCTATACTCATAGGCTTAGAGGTAGAGGTTTCTTGTTGACTGGGAGTGTTATCATGGAGGTTTCCATGAGTAACTGTCGTAGTAGTAGTGGTTATCTAAAACCAAATTTAGTTAGAAAGTGTGGTTATGGGATGGATAGGCCCATATGTTGTGAGACAATTGGACCAGGACCAGTGGTAGCTGGGTGAGATCATTGAGCAGTTAAGGTTGTTAGGTGGAGACTGTTAGAGTGAATGAATAGTAGTAAGTTGGGCCCATAACCCCAGGTCTTAAGTTATACCTAGAGTGGGTTGTGGAACTCTAAAGAGTAAAGTGATGAAGACCTTATGGGTGAGAGTAAGGAGTGTATTTATTTTGTTAGGGGTAGACAGGTTGTTAAAGTTTAATTATTATGATCTCTCTTATTTTTTTCGTTCATATATACTATATGGTGGGTATCAGATTGAACGATGATGCCTACCATTATGTTTTATTTGTACTGATACTACTTTTGTTATGCCACTTGACATAGTCTGGTTGCAGGGTCAGTTATGTCTCTTAGGTGAAGATGAAGGCGATCCTCCAACAGCTTCTATTTTTCTTTCTTGTGGTAGGAGTTGTGCCAGTGTTTATTATTTTGTTAATACTCTTAGAAGCTCTTGTACCTGTTTTGACTAGTTTCCATGGGGTTTTAGGAGTTAATTTTGTACAAGTGTATTACTACAGATTTGTATAAATGTCTGGCATAATTATTCAAGTTTTGTTTTAAATTCTGCATTGTTTTTTATATAAGGGGTGAAGGGTTCTCCTACTTAGGTCATAGAGTGGGTGCCCGCACGGTCCGGTGGATTAGTTCATGACAATTATTGACAATCTCACAAGTTTCAACTAGTGTCCTGGACAAAAAATCAATTTTGGCAAATCAAAAATTTTCTTTTCACAGAACACTACTCTCTAAGATAAACAATTCGTACTCTCATCCTTTATCATGCCTAAGGGTTCTAACTTTGGAAAATATTTGGGTTGTCCCATTTTTACTTCTCGACCTACTTAAAGACATTTCCAATTCCTAATTGACAACCTCAAAAAAAGACTAGCAGGATGGAAAATGAAATTTCATAGTTTAGCTAGTCGGGAAACTCTTATTCGATTCACCCTTAATACCACGGCCATTCATGTCATGCAATATATATCTATTCCTAGTACGTTTGGAAATCCTCTAAAAGGATTTTTGTGGGTTCTACGGAAACTAGTAGGAAACTACATCTAGTCATATTGGATACGGTCACAAACGCAAGTAGGAGTATTGGAAATTCAAAAGCTTAAACAAAAAGATAATGCTTTATTGGCGAATATACACCTCACTTTTTTTTTGCGCTCAAATTCTCCTTTTTAAATACCTTCTATCGAATGGAACTCTTATTAAATCTGTAACACCCACTTGAAAATTTATTCTTAAAGGTTGGCTGTTATGTAAGCTCAATATTCAATGAAACGTCAGAAATCGAAATACCATTAAATTTTGGGAAGATCAATGGCTACACAACTATAAATCACCTAGATCCTACCTTGCTGGACCTCTAAACAAAATGAAAGAATCTCTTACTATTTCTTAGCTTAGGAACCACAAACAATAATTTTTTCAATCTTTATCTTTTCAAATTCCAATAGAACTGATATGTAAAATAAACAGTTTTTACTTACCCCATCCAACCACTCTTCCAGATAGTGCAATCTTTCTCTACAAAACTATGTATCACTCTCTTGCAACTGCCCACACTAGGGGGATTTTAATTGGTTATAAAAGCTGCCTATTACACCAAAGATCAAATATTTCTTATGGGTTTGCATCCATCAAAGACTCCCCACAAAAGTCCACCTAAACCACTTGGGAATACCAATCCAAACTTACTGCCATTTTTGTGGTCTTCACTCAAATGACCTCATTGAATTCTCTAATGCTGCCTCCTTTTGGACAAGACTTGGCCTTAGAAGCAAAATTAAAAATTTTCACCAACAATCATCCAGGACCGATAATTGGATACCAAGTGTCATGACCCAGACTAGGGCCTAGTCGTAATACAACGATCAAAATCCCGGAAGACTCCAACCAAGCCTCTTAGAATAACATAAGCATATATAAGGTACATAAAATAAATAAACAAAAATCAACGATGCAGAAACATAGTCTCAAAATAAGAAACGAAAAAATAGACCTCATCATATCTAACATGACTCTACTACTAGATAGGGGCATTAGACAATCTCCCATCTCACCCAAATAAAAGTATAAAGAAAGTTTTAAACTCGTAAAAAGTAAATTTCTCATCCTCGAAATATGAGTACTCACCATGAGGAGCTAATATCAAAACTCTAACCATGAGCTAAAAGAGGATGAACGTGATCGTCGACCCCTGTATTATAATAAATATAGGCAAAAAGTATATATTAGTACATGGAATGCACTAAGTATGTGAGAATATGCATAAACAATAAACATCATATGTAATCACTATGAATCATAGATGCAAAACCAATGTCTTTAAAACATGAATAAATTCATGAAATCATTTCAAATATTCAATTCATTGGTCAATGCATTAAAACATTATAACTATAATCATAAGTACTTACACATATGGGAGATAACCATAACTGACATTAAGACCATGCGAGCTATTCTGTGGGATCTGATAATACTCACATCAATAAGGGGGGATGCTACTTGCCAAGGTAAGCTCTGTCCAATTATTATTATCATGTGCTAAATATGGATCCACTAGCTAGGCCATATTGTCAATCCTACGGTGGCAACGTAGTTTGAGAGACTAGAGGTTGCTACTAAGGCTTAGGTCGAGCCCCCACCTCAAATTTCACTTGTTGCTAAGTATATCAACCCACGAAATACATATCATTATTAAGATCATAAATCATGCTTGCATAAATCATAAGCTTTTCATAATCATACAATGTCCATAAGAATAGCTCATTAAGGATCTCAAGTCACCTTTCCATTATGGTCTTAAGTCGCCTTTTTCATTAAGGTCTTAAGTCACCCTGAAGGACCTTGAGTCACCCTTTCATTTAATTCATCATAATGTAATGTGGGTGTAGGCTTTCCATCATTACACATTCTTCTTCATATAAACATCATTAGTTAGGGTCTTAGGTCACCTTCATCATTAAGGATCCTAGGTCACCTTCCTCATTAAGTTGAAACATCATTGAATCATTATTCATAATCTTTCATAAGGAATTCATAATCATATTTGCATAAAGCATCTTAAAACTCATTCGTAAAGCTTGTATTGAAATAACATTGAAAATCGTGATCACATCTCATAAATCATACATGAAACTAGCATTTAGCATGAGACATTGAAATTCAACATGAAAAGATTCAACATGATGTGAATTATACATAATTAGACTAATAACATTGAAGAATATCATAATTGAGAAGACCTAATGCAAATCATAAAATTAGGATTTTTAATTGAAGAATTCATAAGAGAATTGGTGAGAAATTATTGGGATTCCATGGGTGAAAGGATCCTATGGATGAAGTCTCACATACCTTAACCTTGATGAGCCCTAAATTTGAGAAGAATGGAAGCTTGACCTTGAAGAACCCTTGAATTTCTTGAGAGAGGAGAAGACCTAGATAAAAGACTTGGGAGAGAAGGTTTTGTGATTTTAGGGATTATGGCTAGAATGAGAGGGTTAGAATACTTTAGGATAGTTAATAGTTAGGAATTTAGTCCTTAAAACTGTTCACGTTTATTGATAAGATATAGGAAAAGGACTAAAATAAACCTCATTAAATCTGAATTCAAAACTCATGACAGACCATTACCACGGACCATTAACGTCACCACAGTCCGCGGTCCCTTCCTTTGTGAGGGACTTGATATTGTTTGAAAAGGTTTTGGGGATGGATGCCCACCACGGGCCATGAAGGGCACCACAGTCCTTGGTGGTTGCCTTGAACTTGCATTTTTGGAATTTGTAGGGAAGTTTCAGGACTTCTTCCATGGAGACCTTCACGGTCCATGAAGGTCAATATGGTCCGTGAAAATGGGTCTTAGAAGTGACCTTGATAGGAGACCTGCATGGGTGTCCACCATGAGAGCCATAATGGTCCATGGTCCGCATCACAATTCGTGGTGGCCCCTCATGCTCTTTAATGCTCAAACCCAATTGATAGGACCTGGATCACGATGTCCCTTCATGGCCCATGGTCCTTTTCATGGCCCATAGTGGGTCTAGTGAAGGTCACTTGGTGCCAAAAGCTGAGTTTTTCTGAGGTTTCATCTCTTGTTCCTCATTTTATGACTTTTCAACTTTCACAGTGTTACAATATTTCCCCCTTGGGAATATTCATCCTCGAATGGAACTCAAGCTAGGATGAATAGAATAGAAAAGGAACATAACAACCCAAAATGAATGCAAAACATATAGATAATGCACAAAACATGATATTCTCAATCTCAAGTTAAAACATGAATTTAAAGTTCATTTCATGAACATGAATGCATATGAAGCCTTGAGAATACTTGAAACACATGATTTGGACTAAATGTATCATGAAAGAACTAAATACTTCAACTGAGAATGGAAGAAAAAATATAAGGATATCGGGATATTATATCATCTTCCCATATAGGAGCCTCAACCTCTTGATTCCACCAAAACACTTTACCTGAAGCTATTTCTTTATTTCTCAACTTTCTAACTTGTCGGTCCAAGATCTCAACTGGAACCTCTTCAGATAAAAGACTCTTTTTAACCTCAATGCCATCCAATGGCACAATGGAGCTAGGATCACCAACAAACTTCTTCAATAAATACACATGGAACACCAGATGTACTAATGCCAAATCTGAAGGCAAATCCAACTCATAAGTCACCTTATCAATCCGCCTCAAAATCTGATATGAGCCAATATAGCGGGTACTTAGCTTCCCTTTCTTACCAAAATGTATCACACCCTCAATGTGTGAAATTTTAAGTAAACTCTATTATTAAACTCAAATTCAAGTTCCCTTCTTCTCACATTTGAATAGGACTTTTGTCAGCTTTGGCCGTTTTCAATCTTTCTCTAATGAGCCTATCTTTCTCCATAGCCTCATATACCAACTCGAGTCCTATCAGAGCAAATTCACCAACCTCGAACCAACTGATAGGAGATATACACCTTCTACCATACAAAGCCTCAAATGGGGACATCTCGATGCTAGAATGATAACTGTTATTATAAGAAAACTCTACCAATGGCAAATGATCATTCTAATTTCCTTTAAAATCAATAACGCATGCTCTCAACATATCCTCTAATTTCTGAATGGTACGCTCGTCCTGACCATACGTCTGTGGGTGGAAGGCTGTACTAAGCTTTACTTTAGTACAAAGACCCTTTTAAAAGGATCTCCAAAAGTGGGATGTAAACTGAGTACCTCGATCTGAAATGATAGACAAAGGAACACCATGAAGCTTAACCAACTCTCGAGTATACAAACTAGTATAGTCATCGGCTGAATATGAAGTCTTAATTGGGAGAAAATGAGTTGAATTAGTTATCTGATCTACAATTACCTAAATAGAGTCATGTTGCCTATGAGTTTGAGGCAAACCAGTAATGAAGTCCATATTCAAGGCTTTCCACTTCCAAGTAGGAATCTCAATGTCTTTAGTCAAACCTTACAATTTCTGATGCTCAACTTTGACTTGCTGACAATTAGGACAGTTAGCCATAAATTCCACAATATCTCTTTTCATGCCAGTCCACCAATACACTTCCTTCAAATCTTGATACATCTTTGTGGAACCTGGATAAATAGAATACCGCGAACTATGAGCTTTAGACAATATCATATCTCTTAAGCCATCAATATTTAGACATACAACCGGCCTTGAATATCTTAAAACACTATCTCCCCCTTGGTAGAAAGCCTCAATGGCTTTTTCGGCAACCGTTTTCTTCAATTCGTCCAAAGAAGAATCACTATGTTTCTTTTCCTTCACATCTTCCATAAGAGATGATTCAGAACTATTTTGTACAATAACACCACCATTTTTGGAATCAACCAATCGAACACTCAAACGTGCTAATCTATAAACATCCCGAACTAGATCTTTTTTTTCATCTCCAATATGAGCAACACTGTTCATGGATAACCTACTAAGAGCATCGGCAACCATATTTTCCTTACCCAGATGGTATAGCACACTCATGTCATAGTCTTTTAATAACTCAAGTCATCTTATTTGTCGAAGGTTCAAGTCCTTTTGGGTGAACACATATTGCAAAATCTTATGATCGGTGAAAAAATCCACATAGATACCATACAGGTAGTAGCTCCACAACTTCAAAGAAAATACCACTGCCGCCAACACCAAGTCATGATTTGGGTAATTCCTTTCATATACCTTGAGTTGCTTTAAAGTATAAGCTATCACTTTACCATTTTGCATTAGAACACAGCCAAGACCAACTCGTAAAGCATCACAATACACAACAAACTCATCAGAACCTTTCGATAAAGTTAACATCGGAGTGGAGGTAAGCCTATCCTTCAACTCTTGGAAGTTTTTCTCACATGCCTTAGACCATTGGAACTTCACCTTCTTTTGAGTCAAAGGCGATATAATGAAAGATAAACCTTATCTATAATAACCGGCAAGCTCAAGAAACTTTGAATATCATAAGGATTTAATGGTCTAGGACAACTCTTAACTACCTTGGTCTTCTTTGGATCAATCATAATTTCTTCTCCGAAAACAATATGACCAAGAAAGACAACTGACCTTAACCAAAACTCACATTTGCTAAACTTTGCATATAATTGATTGTCCTTGAGAATTTGCAATATAATCTTCAAATGATCGGCATGTTCTGTCTCTCTTTGAGAATAGACCAAAATATCATCAATGAATACAATCACAAATATATCCAAGTATTGCTCGAACACCCTGTTTATCAAATCATTATAAGCTATAGGGAAATTTGTTAGTCCAAAAGACATAACCAAAAATTCAAAGTGATCATACCGAGTTCTAAAGTTTATCTTTGGAATATCACATTTCCTTACTTGGAATTGATGATAACTCGATCGGAGATCAATCTTTGAAAAGTAACTCACTCCTTGAAGTTGATCAAATAAGTCATCAATCCTCAAAATGGGATACTTATTCTTAATTGTGACCTTGTTCAACTACTAATAGCCAACTCACATTTGGAGAGAACCATCTTTCTTTCTGGCAAAGAGAACCAGAGCATCCTATGGAGAGATACTCAGTCTAATAAAACCCTTATCTAGCAAACCCTTCAACTAATACTCTAACTCTTTCAATTCTGCCAGAGCCATTCTATAAGAAGGAATAGAGATAGGCTGAGCATCGAAAAGAAGATTGATACCGAAGTCTATTTTCCTTTTTGGAGAAATACCTGGGAGATCATGGAGAAAACTTCCAGAAACTCATTAACAACTGGAACTCAATCAAGAGTAGGAGTTTCGGAGTTAGTATCTGTAACCCAAACTAGATGATATATGCAACCTTTGGAAATCATTTTCTAAGCTTTAAGGCATGAAATGAACTAACCCTTAAACATGAAATTACTACCTTTCCATTCTAGGACTCGCTCATTTGGAACCTGAAACTTAACCACATGGGTTCTACAACACATGGAAGCATAACATGAGTGAAGCTAATCCACATCAAGAATAACATCAAAATCAGTCATATCAAGCTCTACTAAATCAACGGAGGTGACTTTATGAAAAATACAAATTGAATAATTTCTATAGACTCTTTTAGCCACAACTAAATTAATTACCAATCAAAGTATAGACTGAAAAAGGCTCTAGCAAGATCTCACGACTAACAATGAATCTTATAGCAAGACAAGGAGTAACAAATGATAAAGTAGCACCCGGATCTAACAATGCATAAACATCAAAGTCAAAGACTTTCAACATACCCGTGACCACATTAAAGATTCCTCAACTTCTTGCCTAGTTTGAAGGGCATAGACCCTATTTTGGTGTGGGCTGCCACCTTATGGATTTTGTGCAGCATAAGTAGTTTGACCTTTAGGATGCCCTTCTTTTCCCTTGTTAGGACACTCGAAAATCCTGTACCTCATCTTGCCGCATCCAAAGCATGCACCCAGTCTAACCAAACATTTTTCTCTATGATTTCTCCCACAATTGGCACATTTAGGAGGAGTAGATCCACTAACATGCCTTGTTCCTTAGGATTTGTGAACTTATCTTTGTCGAACCTTTGACCCAAAGCTTGTGAAGTACCTTGGCCTTGTCGGAAATGACCATTTTCACCACTGGATTTGTTGTGCGAAATCCCACCTTCATTCTCAGCCTTCTTGGACTCCCTTGCACTTTTCTCTTTAAGCTTTTCTCCTTCGATTTGCTTAGCATAAGTCATGAGCCTAGAAATGTCCATCTTATTGATAAGCATGGCAGTTTGGCACTTTTTCATAAGCAAGTCCGACACTCCCAAAATAAACTTGCTCATTCAAGAATAAGAATTGGCTACCAAAGACGGAGCATATTTGGACAACTTTGTGAGTTTGAGGGCATACTCTCTCACACTCATGCTTCCTTGCTTAAGATTGATAAACTCCAAATCCTTCTGTTCTCTTAACTCAAGTGGGTATAAAGTGATCTACAAAGGCAACCTTGAACTCCTCCCAACCTATGGGACCTTTTCTACCCTTTTTGCTTTCCATCAGTTGTAACAAACTTAAGCGACGCCTTTGAGTTGATAGGACACTAATTCTGCCTTCTTCTTAGAAGACGTCCCCATGATATCAACTATCTTATATAACTCATCCACGAAATTTTGGGGATCCTCATCAGCCTTGGACCGATGAAACTTATGAGGGTTCATTCTCATGAAGTTTCTCACCCTTGAAGATGAAGTAGTCATATTTTGAGGAGCTACCACACCTCAATTCACTTGAGTGGTCATAACTTAGGCCAACATCTGAAAAGCGACTTGGAACTACGCATTAGAGACTTGATCATTCACGGGGTCATTTGGTGCGTGTTGTTCCTCATCAACAACATTCCTTTGAATGGGTTATCTTCATGGAGGCATGATTTTAAAATCGCAAAGACAAAGCATTAGAGTAGGAAACCTTAGAGTTCAACTCTATAGCACGATAAGATCATGAAAGAAGTGAAGTATTTCCTAAGATGCCTTATAGCCTCATATTCATAGATGTAGCACACTTCACACCGATGAAAAATACTCTACTTTATGAGGCATGATAGACTATCTAAGACACTTGAACTTTGTGTTCTGATACCAAGTTGTCACGACTCGAACTAGGGCCAAGTCATACCATGGTGATTAGAATCCCAGAGGACTCTAATCAAGCCTCTTAGCATAACATAATGATACATAAGGTACATGAAATAAATTAAATAAATAAACAAAAATCAATGATGCGGAAACATATCTCAAATAAAGCATAAGTCTCAAAACGAGAAATGACAACATTGACTTCATCATATCTAATATGCCTCTACTACTAGATGGGGTCATGAGACAAACTCCCAGCTCACCCAAATCAAAGTATAAAGAAAGTCTTAAACTCATAAGAAGTAAATGTTACGTCCTTGGAACATGAGGACTCACCACGGGGAACTAATATCAAAACTCTAACCATGAGTAGGAGGAGGATGAATGTGATCACCGACCCCTACATTATGATACAATGTAGGCAAAAAGTATGCATTAGTACATGGAATACATTAAGTACGTGAGAATATGCAACAACAACAACAATGTACCTAGTAAAATCCCATAAAGTGGGATCTAGGGAGGGCAGAGTGTACGTTGACCTTACCATGAACTCGTAGAGGTAGAGAGGCTATTTTCAAAAGACCTTCGGCTCAAGTATATCAAACCCAAGAAAGAGAAGAAAACAATGACGAAAGTATAAGAGAAAAAGCAACAACAACAATAACAAATAATATGATAACCGAAATATAATAAACAATATATGGCAAGATCTATAAGGGCACGACTAGTCCTATGACCTGCATTATACCTCTACACGGCAAGATAAAATTTTACCCCTACTAGCCTCCTTTTCTAATGAGCGACCTCCACTTTTTCCTATTTAGAGTCATATCCTCGGTAATATGAAGTTGCGCCATGTCATGACGAATTACCTGGATGCAATATCTTTTCTGCCTACCCTATTCCACCGTATAACCCCTACATCTAACCTCTCGCATCTTCTCACTGGGGCTTCGGCGCAACTCCTCTGCACATGTGATATTGGGCACATTTGCATGCCAAATAGCAATTAAAACCCCTATAAAAGCTCCTAAATTCGAGTCTACATTTTTACTGTTTCATATTTTGGCAACTAAATAATGTTTTTAGGAACTTTCAGGTCTAAATGAGCACAATGGAAATTAAGATGAATTAAATTGGTGGATAACGAAACTCTAAGGCACAAATAAATTCACAATACAGTTTGGTCCGCGACACCTCCGCGTCGCGGACCTTAGACTTAAAAATTGAACAAATCTGGATAAGGAAGTATTGTACGAGACAGTGTGGTCCGCGACATCTTTGCGCCGTGGACCTGAGGAATTTATTGAAAAATTCAACACATGAATTTTTGTGGACAAAACACTATGGTCCACAACACCTCCGTGTCGCGGACCTGCGGAGTTCATTTCCTACTTTGACATGTGAATTGACATGGAATAACAGTGTGGTCTGCGAAACCTCTATACTGCGGACCTGAACATTTTATGTTCAAATGTTGAACATTGGAAATTAGTTTGACAAACACAAGTATAGGCCGCGACACCTCTAAATTGCGGACCCCAGATATAAACAAGCTGATTTTATCCCAAGAATGGGAAAATGAATTATTATATTGGAACAAAGTAAGTCTGCATCGCGGAATTCAGTGCGCTTACTTTAACAACGCATTTTTTGGCCATTTAAAAGCACTTTACACATTGTTTTATGGACTACACTGGTTCTTGACGGGAAGGAGCTAAAGGGAGGCGATTGAAGACCTAATTTGGTGATAATTTCTCTTTTCTTTTTCATCCTAGATCTATGTTTATGCAAAAGATGTTCATTGAAATTGTATTAAAAATTATGAGAGGCTAAAGTCTCTTGTTATTAGGTTGTAGCTATGAGATAAAAGTTTAACTCTTGATTTCCTTGGTTGAAAATGGGTTCTTATAAGGTTATTCTTATATTTCTATTGCAAATGTTTTAATGTTTGATCACCATTGAAACATATTCATTGTCTACCCTTAAATCGGAAGATAAAAAGAAGATAGAACACTAGAATATAAGGAACATATTTGTTTTAGTTTTATCTAAAATAATTAATGAATAGAATGTTTGTGACACATATCTATCCACCATGTTTGATTGCTAAACAGAAAGTAAAGGTAAAAGCATTGTTTGTTGGTACACGCTTATCCCCGCTCAATGATATAGTTAAGCTGTCAACAAGAATAGGCAATTAGAGATTGGAAAATCATAATTGTAAAATTAACCCTGTAAATCAATAATCTAGTAACCTATTAGATGCCAAGGGAATAAAAGGTTAAATGTAAGATCTTAAGTTGCTACAACCCAAGGACTCTTCTTTAAATTGAGAAATTATATTTGTTACCTCCTAAGTTATTTATACCTAGTTTTTAATAATGTTTTTAGTTAATACAAACAAATACAACCTTATGCAATATGCAGTAAATGATTTGAATCAAGACAAAGCCGACTGAGCCAAGGTTCTAAATTCTCTGTGGATTCGACATTTGGTTCTAATAAAAGAAGAGCCATTATATTACTACTGAGACCACGTATACTTGCATATCCGTTTAGAGACCATCAAGTTTTTGGCGCCGTTGCCAGAGAATTTTTTATGTTAAGCTTGGCAATAGCTATCTTTGTAAGTTTTAAATTTTTTATTGGTGCTAGTGTTAACAACTTGATCTTGGATGAAAAGAATCGTTGCAGGTAACTGAGATATTATACTAGACAGAGACAAAGAGCTTGTAGATCATTTATCCGAGCCTGAATGATTCTTCCAGCAAAAAAGGTGAACAACAGCTTCGAAAAATCTAATACCAAACTCAATCTGGTGGATAATCACGAGTTAGAAGGAGAGGTCTTGCCAGAAGAAATTCCTGTGAAAATGGCAGGTAGGACAGTCCACAACGTGGCAGTCCCACTCACAGCAAATGTCACATCTAACATACAAAAGCCTCCAGCTAGAGGGAGATTCGAACTAAAAAGAATATGGTGCAACTGTTGCATTCTAATGGGCAGTTTACGGGATTGCCCCATGAATATCCTCAAGTTCACATCCAAAATATTTTGTAGATCAGCGACACATATACGCCTATTGGGGTCTCTACTGACTATGCGAGATTAACATTATTTCCATTCTCTTTGTTAGGGGAATCCAAGAGGTGGTTGAAGTCGGAGCCACCAAATTCAATCTCTTCATGAAATGATTTGGCCCACAAATTTCTTATCAGGCTCTTTCCTTCGGGGAAGACGACTAAACTGAGAGCTGAAATTTTGAGTTTCAAGCAAAAATGTGAAGAGAATTTGTACCAATCATGGGACAAATTTAAATCATTACTCATTAGTTGCCCTCGTCATTATCAAGCTAATGAGATGTTGGTCCACACCTTCATTGAAGGTTTGGAACCCAATACAAAAATTCTTCTTGATTCTGCTGTAGGTGGACAAGCCTTGGAAAAAATGTATGATGAGCTTTATACATTACTTAATCACATATCTCAAGGAAACTCAGAGTGGAATGGTGGAAAGGCTCGACCCGTTGTGCAAAAGCAAGCAGGCAAGTTAGAGGTTGATACAGTAATTGTGTTGACAGCACAAATTGCAGCAATGCAAAATATGATGACAACATATTTCAACACTTTTGCAAAAGGACAGCAGCATGCTTCAGTAAGCATGGTTCAGTAACAAAATATGTGGTGTGAGGTATGTAGAAGCAGTGAACATGTGGCTGAATAATGTGGAGCAAATTAAGAGTCGGTAAATTTTGTGGGTAATACACCTAGAAATGGTGGAAACCAAAACTATGGAAACACATATAACCAAAATTGGAGAAACCATCCTAACTTCTCATAGGGTGGAAATCAGTAAAATCAACAGCAAGGGCAGACTCAATACAGACCATAGGGAGGTGGACAATAATACAAAAATCATGGTCAAGGATACAATCCTCTGAGTCAGAGTAATCAAGGACTAGGAAAATTAGAAAGCATGAGTGTAGAGGACATATTGAAACAGATCATGGCAGAACAAGCTAAGATAGCTGCAGATGTTTGACAGAATCAGTTAGCTACCCAACAGTTAGAAAAACAGCTTGGGTAATTGATAAGTGCATAAAGTTCTCGTCAACAAAGGGGTTTACCAGGCAACACTGACCCAAACCCCAAATAGGTACATGCTGTAAGTACCCGCAATGGTCTCCCACTTACTGAATTGGCTCCTAAAGACAAATCAGCAGAGGTAAGAGGCAAGGAACAAATTAGAGAAGCAGGTGAACCCAGCGGTACAAAAGAAATTAAGGAACCAAAGACAAAACCTCCTCTGCCTTTCCCGCAAAAGTATAAAAAGAAGAAAAAAGAGGAGTGTTTTGCAAAGTTTATAGATTTGTTGAAATAGGTACAAATTAATTTGCCTTTGAATGATATTTTGTAGGAAATCCCAAAGTATGCTAAATTCGTCAAGGATATTGTGGCCAATAGAAACAAGTTAGCTGAATTTGCAACAGTGGCACTCAATGAAGAGTGTAGTTCAAGAATCTTGAACAAAAGTAAGCTTCCATCTAAACTAAAAGATCCAAGTAGTTTCACGGTATAGGTAACCATTGGTAAATATAGTAATGCTACAAGTGGGGCACTTATTAATGTGGCTGCAAGTAGATTGACTATGAGAGCACACAATAAAGTAAAAGTGTTTGATGTATATGATGCACTGAAGTTACCTGCAATCTATGAAGAGCTTTCTGTTGTAACGATCATCGATGAGGAAGTCTTAGTTTATTGCACTATAGCAAGCGATCCATTGGAAAAAATTATGATGGGTCAAGATATTGAAGAGGACATGGAAGCTAAAGGGTTAGCCACTGTGCTTGACATGCAAAATATCAGCATGTGGAAGAAAAGTGTGGAACCTTTGAATAGAGAATTAGGGCCTTCACCAAAGACTTCTCTGGAAGAAGCCCCTAAATTGGAGTTGAAACAATTACCAGCACATCTCAGGTATATTTTTCTTGGAGTAAATAATACCTTACCTGTAATTCTTTCATCCGTTTTATCTGAGGTACAGTCACCACAGCACTTGAGGTGCTAAAGAGACACAAAAAGGCAATTGGATGGAAAATGGTTGATCTTCACGGCATAGAAGAAGTACATAAGGCTAGTGCACAACCACAACACCGATTGAACCCTATTATGATATAGTTTGTGAAGAAAGAAATAATTAAGTGGCTAGATGCAGGCGTAATATACCCAATCTCTGACAGTAAGTGGGTAAGCCTAGTTCAGTGTGTACCAAAGAAAGGGGGAATGACTGTGATAACCAATGAAAAAAATGAATTAATCCCCACAAGAATAGTAATTGGTTGGTGCATATGCATGGATTACAGAAAAGTTGAATGATGCCACCAGAAAAGATCACTACCCTATGCCTTTTATTGACCAAATGCTTGATAGGTTAGCAGGTCAAGAGTACTACTTTTTCTTAGATGGGTATTCAGGTTACAATCAAATCACCATTGCACTAGAGGATCAAGAAAAGACAACATTCACATGCCCTTACGAGACGTATGCATTCAAGCGTATGCCATTCGGGCTTTACAATGCTTCAACCACTTTTCAAAGGTGCATGATTGCAATATTTTATGATATGGTGGAAGAATTCATAGAGGTTTTTATGGATGACTTTTTAGTTTTTGGAGAGTCTTTTGATTTATGTTTGAAAAATCTAGAGAAAGTACTCACAAGGTGTGAAGAAACAAACCTCATCCTAAACTGGGAGAAATGTCATTTCTTGGTAAAAGAGGGTATTGTGTTGGGACATAAAGTGTCAAAAGATGGGTTGGAAGTGGACAAAGCGAAAATTGAAGTGATTGAGAAACTTTCACCACCACTCTCAGTAAAAGGAGTTCGCAGTTTTTTAGGCCATGCCGGATTCTACCAGCGTTTTATTAAAGATTTTTTGAAGATAGCCAAACCAATGTGTGGTTTTCTCAAAAAAGAGGTAAAATTTGTTTTTGATGATAAATGTTTGCAGGCATTTGAACTCTTGAAGAAGAAGCTGATTGAAGCCCCTATCCTGCTAGCTCCTAATTGGGAGTTACCTTTTGTGCTGATGTGTGACGCAAGTGACACAGCAGTGGGAGCAGTTCTAAGACAAAAGAAGGAGAAATTTTTTCATTCCATTTATTATGCAAGTAAGACTCTTGACTCTTCTTAGGCCAACTACACGGTTATGGAGAAGGAAATGCTGGCATTGGTCTATGCGTTTGATAAATCTGCTCTTACTTGGTAGGTACTAAAGTGGTTATTTTTACTGACCATGTAGCTCTTAGGTACCTGTTTAACAAGAGAAATGCTAAGCCCGGGCTCATCAGATGGATTCTGTTGCTATATGAATTCAATATTGAAATCAAAAATAGGAGGGGATGCAAAAATCAAATAGCAGACCATTTATCAAGATTAGAGGATTCGTCCCATGTGGCTGAGCAGAAGCTGATAAAAGAGGAGTTTCCAGATGAACAACTACTGGAAATAGAGGTCTAAGATCTCCCATGGTACGTAGATATTGTGAACTACCTTGTTAGTAGAGTGTTCCCTCCTGATGCTACCTCTCAACAAAAGAAGAAGCTTATGTATGATGCACGTTTCTACATATGGGATTAGTCGTATCTATTCACGAGAGGTGTTGATCGAATGGTGAGGAGATGTGTGCCAGAAGCAGAGGCACACCAAGTGTTGGATGCATGCCACTCATCACCATATGGCGGCCATCATGGAGGAGAGCGCACTGCATATAAGGTACTTCAATCTAGTTTCTTTTGGCCTACGTTGTTTAAATATGTGGTAGGGTATGTGAAGAACTATGACCAATGTCAAAGAATAGTCACCATCTCACGAAGACATAAAATGCCTTTGATCAACATTCTAGAGGTTGAAATCTTCGATGTATGGGGAATAGACTTCATGGGTTTATTTCCTTCATCATATGGAAATCAATATATATTAGTGGCAGTGGATTACGTGTCCAAATGGGTGGAAGCCATGGCCCTTCCCACAAATGACTCTAAAGTGGTGAACAAGTTCTTTAAAAAAGCACATATTCACGTAATTCGGCACTCCCAGGGCAATTATTAGTGATGGAGGGTCACACATCATAAATCAAACAATAAAGAATCTCTTGGCTAAGTATGGGGTGAGGCATAAAGTTACTACAGCATATCACCCTTAAACTAGTGGGCAAGTTGAGGTATCCAACAGAGAGGTAAAACAGATATTACAAAAGATTGTGAATGCTTAAAGGAAAGATTGGTTGGAGAAGTTAGATGAAGCTCTTTGGGCATACTGAACAGCGTACAAAACACCCATTGGAACCTCCCCATACCAAATGGTATTTGGTAAAGCATGCCACTTACCAGTGGAGTTAGAACATCAAGCTTACTAGGCGATCAAGAAGCTTAATCTAAATCCAGAGTTAGCAGGTCAGAAGAGGTTGGGTAAATTAAACGAGTTGGAAGAGTTTAGGCTCCATGCATATGAGAATGCCAAGCTCTACAAAGAGAAAACAAAATGCTGGTATGATAAGAACATCATCACCCGCACTTTTAAACCAAGAGTAAAGGTACTTCTTTTTAATTCTAGACTAAAGCTTTTTCCAGGGAAGCTACGATCCAAGTGGAGTGGACCTTTTGAGGTCGTACAGGTGATGTCCCACGGAGCTGTGGAATTTTGGAATGCGATGAAGACATCCACATTTATGGTAAATGGACAAAGAGTGAAACATTACTTGGTAAGGATGTTAACCATGAAGAGAAAACCATTGAACTGGAGAACAAGTGAAGCAACTGGAGCTAAGTCGTTCCACGACAGTAAATATGGCGCTGCACGAGAGGCAACCCGCGAGGTATGGTGTGTTTAGCATTTGCTTTTTAGTTGATGATTTTGTTTTCACTAAAATATAATGTTTGTAGATATATGAGTGATTTTGAAGAAGAAAGGAAATTTTTTTTGTTGGAGGTTGCAAAAAACAGTAGAGTCCGCGACACCTCCGCGTCGCAGACCCCTTCTAGGTAAGTTTTGAAAGTTTGGTGCTGAAAAATAATTCACAAGAAAAGTCCGCGACATCTCTGCATGGACCTTGAGCAATTTCAACAATAACACAATTTTAGCATTTTGGGTGCAAAACAGTAAAGTCCGCGATACCTCCGCGTCGCGGACCTTGATTAATTCAGCATAAAACGAAAAATAAAATTTTGAAACTTAAAACAGTGTGGTCCACGACACCTCTGCATCGCGGACATTAAGCCAAAAACAAATCAGCAAAAACTGAATAAAAAAATGAATTTTACTTATTTTCAATGGGTATACCCGCCTTAATCAATAAAAAGAAAAAAAAACTTTGCCCTATTCTTCTTCACCCAAACATTTTTCTTTCCTTCAACTCTAAAAATTCTCTCAAATCCGCGATGCAAGTGCCAAAGTGTCAAGCAATTTTTGCAAAATTTCTAGTTCATCATCTAAAGGTTTGTGTTCTTCAACTCATTTGATGGCCTAAATAGTTCATATCTAAATATTGTGTGTTGCAAAATCTTTAAATTGATTTCCATTGAGTTTAGAATGAAAGGCTTATGAGTATGAGTGAATAATTGTGTAGAAATTGAATACGGGTGTTAGCTGAGTAAGGATTTGGCTTTTGACCATCTAAACTTAGTTTTGATGTGTAAAAGGGTATGGGTTTTGTGCTAGTAATGGGTAATGTGTGTTGAAGTCTTGAGTAAACATGCGTATTAGTTATGATTTGGTTTTGGGTGTAAATTCTTGAATAGATAAGGGAGGGAAGGTTAGGTTTGTGTATGCAAATCCTTGAATATTGATTTGAGTTGATAAGTTTGTAAATTCTTCTTTCTAGCTTTGGTCAAGATGATGATGTACAGGGTAATTTTATGATTGAAATAGGGGTAGTATGCAGTGGTGCATGTTAATTTTGTCTACTATATATTAAGCCTCCGTTAAATGAAGGAAAGTCTGAGTACCTTCATCGTAGTGTTGTGCTCATACAAGGCATAAGTATGGGGTAAGGG
Source organism: Solanum dulcamara (assembly GCF_947179165.1). NCBI lineage: Eukaryota > Viridiplantae > Streptophyta > Magnoliopsida > Solanales > Solanaceae > Solanum > Solanum dulcamara. Next base: position 72,564,019 of record NC_077243.1, on the reverse strand, counting down.
TTCTAACTTTTAAATACCCAGTAACTATCTTACATTTGGCTAGTTGATTGGTTCTTTTGCAGAAACAATGTCTACAAGCAGAAGACTGGAAAAGGAGTTGGCAGCCCCAACCAGCAGCAAGAGAACAAGGGGGGTGCTTTCAATACCACCAGCTCAATTAATGCCAAGGGGCCACACTAGGCGATACGGCATTAAAGTTGTACACCTTAATGGTAAAAACTGGTACAAGCGTCACACTGAGGTGCGCTATTTATCAGACATGCTAATCGATGAGGAAAAGCTGGAGAAGGACTTTCCACACATAGTGAGAATCATTGAGGACAGGGGCATGATATTTTTATTCATTGAACCATGACCATGCAACCTGCATATAGTGCGCGAGTTCTATGCCAACTACCAACCAGACCAGCGTACGCACTATATCACAGTAATAGGGGTAGATTTCCCTCTCTCCCCTATGGCAATCAATGAGATAATGGGCACTGCCGAAATGCCAACCACTGCTTTGACAAATTTGAACATTCAGCCACCTAACAAGACATCAGACACATATTGAGCGGGCCTCTATCAACTGCTAAGTGGTTGCGACATGGGCTACGTGGATACCATTGTACATTTCCATACGCACATCTAAATAAAAAAGCACATTTATGGACAAAGATTATGATGCACAGCCTAATTTCGGGCCTCCACTACACAGAATTGACAAGAGACAGGGTGTGCTTGGTCTATGCTTTGATGAAAGGGATAGAAATAAACATTGGAGCTGTGATCAAGTCTACTATTCGCAAATGTAGGGTACATCGAGGAAGACAATATGCATTTGGTAGGATTATTACAGAAATTTATCAGCGAGTGGGTGTCCCCGAGGAACCATATGATTATATGGCCCCATTCCCAACTGAATCTTATGATGTCACAAATGTAAAGGGGCCACACTACACTCATGGCCCAATCCTCACAACATAGGAACGCATAAAGCGTGATGACATGATCACGGTTCGGATGTTTGGCCTTGAGATACCGCGCCATCGCACTAGAGGACGTCCTTCTACAGATGCAAAACTTTGGGAGGTCGAGAGAAGGTACCCATTGAATGAATACGCCATGTCTATTCTGGGATTGAGACCATCTTTCTACGAGCCAACTGAAGATTATGTCCCCACTGATGAAGATCGGCGCAGAACAGGCTCGGATGTAGAATCTGACTTAGAAGCGATAGATTTTGAACCACTAGCAGAGGATGATGCAGCTGTAACTGCTCAGATGGACGAGTAGACAGGGAAGTCTACTATTCTGTGCTTTGAGGACAGTGCCCAACATTAAGTGTGGGGTGGACATCTGTACTTTTGTCTAAATGTTTTTTAGTTTACGGTTTATGTGATTGTGTGAAGTGTGTGATTACTATTTGTTAGAAAAAAACAAAAAATTGTTTGTGTGTATAGTTGTGTGGTTCTGACTTATTTTTATTGTTAGTTGATATTTTGGGTTTCACGGCAATTCTTTTCGGTTCTTTAGCCATGGATAGACCCTTTAAACCGTAATAATTTTTTTTTTAGGTATATAAAGGCCTTTTAACCAACTACTAGAGTGAAATAGATAGCTGAAACATGAACAATTGGCTAACTGAAGCACTTAAAAATTTCATTGTTAGCTTGTGAGTGATGTTGAGTTCATGTAAATATGGTCGAAATCTTTAAAGAGTTTTCATCTTAAAAATTATACATGTGCAATGTGTGTTAGGAAAATTGATTAAGTCCGGGTTGTTATTGATTGCTAGAACTTGCCCAACATGTGTTAAGTAGCGAAAATGAAGGGAGTTTTGACTTCAAGGAAAGGATCTAGGTAGTTTATTGAAGTGGGAAATAAGAAGTCTATCTTACGGTTGTTAGACACAAAAATCAAGGGTGATATGAATTGACATAATATTTGGTGTGAAGAAATATTTCAAATGAAAATCAAAGAAAGTGAAAAGTGAAGCCACCAAAAGAACTCAGTGGCTGGGAGAAGATTATGAAATACTTGAAAAGAATGAAAGAATGCAATATGTTACAAATGCTTGAAAACCAAGACTAGACATGTCCTATTTTACCACTCACCTCTTTGCCCACATTACAACCTGAAAAGTCCTAAGTGATCCTTAAGTGTTAGCTACCTAAATAGAGCTTTTTAATACACTCCGGACAAGCCTATGGTTCATTTCAAGCAATCTGTGATTTCATTTGAGAGACTGAGCGCATCAATGTCAAAATACCCATGAAAGTAATTTGGAGAGTATGGGTTATTCTTCTCAGTGAGGGCACATGTGTAATAAAAAGAATGAAAATTCTTCAAAGGATTTCTGATCCATCAAACTATATGAACTGCAGCACCACAAGTTAACCTTTGAACCTATAAGATGTTGAAGTGGTTCAAGGCTAAATCAAAGCATGTTTGTGAAACAAGCTATTTGTGCATTCATGGTGAGTTGATAAAAATTCCTTTATATATCGTATAATTGATTAGTATAAAATGGAATTAGGAGTTTGTTCGAGGACTAACAAAGTTTTAAGTGTGGGGTGGTGATATTGGGCACATTTGCATGCCAAATAGTAATTAAAACCTTTTAAAAGCTCCTAAATTCGAGTCTATATTTTTACTATTTCATAATTTGGCAACAAAATAATGTTTTTAGGAACTTTCAGGTCTAAATAAGCACAATGGAAATTAAGATGAATTAAATTGGTAGATATCGGAACTCTAAGGTGCAAATAAATTTACAAGACAGTGTGGTTTGCAACACCTCCGCGTCGCGGACTTAGACTTGAAAATTGAACAAATCTGGATAAGAAAGTATTGTACGAGATTGTCACGACCCAAACTGGATCATGAGTGGCATCCACACTTAACCTCCTAGGTGGGAGAACCAACGATATAAACCTTAACTTACATTAACGTTTCAACTTGTAAACCACGAAAATAATGCAGAAGCTCAATCTTATTAAAGTTAGGAATAACAAAAGCCACTAAAATCTATTATATAACATTCCCCAAAATCTGAAAGTCATCACATGAAGGACATCTAAATTCTAAAACTAAGTCTCAAATTATCAAACACCAAATAAATAAATAACATAACATGTCCGAAAACTAAGGACACCATGCCATGACAAGAGATTCCATCGCCAACTAGAAGGATAGCTTACCCTGAAATCTTATAAACCAGAGATTGACTAAAGTTAAGGTCGAGTCAAAGTCGGTGGAACACTCGCTGCACTTCACAAAATAAAATAAGAAAAGATACAAGTAGGGGTCAGTACAGGACAACATGTACTGAGTAGATATCATCGGCCGACTCAAAATAGAAATCAATATGCATAAAGTAGTAGCGAGAAATCAACCATAGCAATTAATAGGAGGCAACCAATGAACAATTACATAACCAGTCAACAACATCAAGATCACACATGAGGACTCAAGCCTCCACATCACACTCTTTTGGAAAATGAGTTATGGAGATTGGGTAGTATTAAGTCATTTTAATTTGTTTTTCTTTAATATTACCATACCGGAACGTGACACCAAATCCAAATATACCATGTCAGAACGTGACACCCGATTCAAATATATCGTGTCAGAACGTGACACCCGATCCAAATATACCATGTCGGAATGTGACACCCGATCCAAATATAATTAATTTATCATTCTTCATGATTACACTCCACTTCATTAACAATATTTCATCAAGCCTTCTTTATTCAAGGCACCATTTTTGATAGGGCAAGTTCAAGATTATGGATTTTACGGTTTTGGGATTTCAGACCAATCACAATAACATACCAACCATCCAAACCACAATAATTAAATGCGTAGTAAACTTCACACATTACTCAATGAATATCAATCACTATTAAGAGTCTATCTATGATATAGAATAAACCATAACTTACCTCCACCAAAGAACCAAAGTCAAGAAAGCTAATTAACCGGTGATTTCCCTTTCTTCGATGCCTCAAAATATTTTCAATCTATCAAGTATACCATATTTATAAGTAAACGAGTTCGTAGACATCCATACTATATATATGTTTAACCTAGACCCAACAACTCACCAAATTCTATTATCAATTCCTTAAAACTCAAGTCTAGGGTTAAGTCTTAATTCCTCCAAATAATATAACTTTGATGGATTTCATATAAATACTACACCTAATATTTAATTACATATCTCAATATGTTAAAACTTGAATTATAATGTGATAATTATAAAAAAAAAACTTTTCCTATCAATTATAAGACCACGTTGGCAGAAACTAATTATATCTTTCAAAATCATCCAACATATGCCATTAATAACTATCCATTGATTGCTAATATATATATATATATATATATATATATATATATATATATAATCCAATCTAATAACAACAGTTATGCAGAACCAACAAAGCATTTAGCCGTTACCTAATCTTCGTTCATCGCTGAAGTTCGTCCAAACCCTTTTCTTTTTCTTCTAAAATTCTTAGGTATTAAAAGTGAAAAATACCCCTAATTTATTTTAATACTATGAGATAAGTTGTATAGGATATTAAATAAATTAATAAATTTAGCCCACTAATTAAATTAAATATCTAAAGTTACCCCTCAATTAAATAACCTTAGTTATCAATTAGTCCAAAGTACCCATTAAACATTTACGGGGTGAGTCTTTTATGAAATAAAAAGCCCTAGTATTCAAAATGACCTAAAGGGTCATTACAGAGATAGTGTGGTCTGCGACACCTCTGCGTCGCGGACTTGAAGAATTTATTGAAAAATTCAACATATGAATTTTTGTGGACAAAATTGTGTGGTCCACGACACCTCCGCATCGCGGAGCTGAAGATTTTATGTTCATATGTTGAACATTGGAAATTAGTTTGTCAAACACAAGTATAGACCGTGACACCTCCGCGTCGCGGGCCCCAGGTATAGGCAAGATGATTTTATCCCAAGAGCGGGAAAATGAATTATTATATTGGAACAAAGCAAATCCGCATCACAGACTTCAGTGCGCTTACTTTAACAACGCATTTTCTGGCCATTTAAAAGCACTTTACACATTGTTTTATGGACAATACTGGTTTTTATTGGGAAGGAGCTGAAGGGAGGCGACTCAAGACCTAATTTGGTGATAATTTCTCTTTTCTTCTTCATCCTAGATCCATGTTTATGCAAAAGATGTTCATTAAAATTGTATTAAAAATTATGAGAGGCTAAAGTCCCTTGTTCTTGGGTTGTAGCTATGAGATAAAAGTTTAACTCTTGATTTTCTTGGTTGAAAATGGGTTCTTATAAGGTTATTCTTATATTTCTATTGCAAATATTTTAATGTTTGATCACCATTGAAATATATTCGTTGTCTACCCTTAAATCGGAAGATAAAAGGAAGATAGAACACTAGAATATAAGGAACATGTTTGTTTTAGTTTTATCTAAAATAATTAGTGAATAGAATGTTTGTGGCACATATCTATCCACCATGTTTGATTGCTAAATAGAAAGTAAAGGTAAAAGCATTGTTTGTTGGTACACACTTATCCCCACTCAATGATGTAGTTAATATGTCAACAAGAATAGACAATTAGAGATTGAAAAATCATAATTGTAAAATTAACCCTGTAAATCAATAATCTAGTAACCTATTAGATGCCAAGGGAATAAAAGGTTAAATGTAAGATCTTAAGTTGCTACAACCAAGGACTCTTCTTTAAATTGAGAAATTTTATTTGTTACCTCCTAAGTTGTTTATGCCTAGTTTTTAATAACATTTTTAGTTAATACAAACAAATACAACCTTATGCAACATACAATAAATGATTTGAATCAAGATAAAGCCGACTTAGCCAAGGTTCTAAATTCCCTGTGGGTTCGACATCCGGTTATAATAAAAGAAGAGCCATTATATTACTATTGAGACCACATATACTTGCGTGTGCGTTTGGAGACCATCAACATGTCCAAACCATCCCAGTATCGCTTCTCTCATCTTTTCTTTCCCCGAAGTCACTCCCACCTTCTCTCGACTAACCTCATTCCTAATCTTGTCACTCTTATTATGCCCACACATTCATCTCAACATTCTCATTTTGAGAGTTCTTGACTTGCCAACACTCTAACCCATACAACATAGACGGTCTAACCATCATTCTATAGAACTTACCTTTAAGTTTAGGTGGTACCTTCTTGTCACACAAGACTCCAGAGGTAAGCCTCTATTTCATCCAAGCAGTCCCAATGAGATTTATGACATCATCTTCGATGTCCCCACTACTCTAGATGACGGACCTAAGGTACTTAAAATTTTTGCTCTTGGAAATAGGTTGTGTGGAAAGCCTTACTTCGACGGGTGATTCAGCCAAACCCATACTGAATTTTCACTTCAAATGTGAGAATATGCATGAAAAATAAATATCAATATGAATAATGGATGCAAAACCAATGTCTTTAAAACATGAGTTAAGTCATGAAATCATTTAAAATATTCAACTAATTGATCAATGCATCATAATCTCATAATCATAAGTACTTACATATATGGGAGATAATTGTAACCGACATTAAGACCATGCAAGCTATCACATTAAAATATGATAATACCTACATCGAGAAGGAGGGAGGTTACTTGACAAGGTAAGCTCCGTTCAATTATTATCATCATGTGCTATAAATGGATCCACTAGCTAGGCCATATTGTCAATCCTACGGTCCCGATGTAATTTAAGAGCTAGAGGTTTCTACTAGGGCTTAGGTCGAGCCCCCACCTCAAAGTCCACTCGGTGCTAAGTATATCAACCCACAAAATACATATCATAATTAAGATCATAAATCATGCTTGTATAAATCATAAGATTTTCATAATCATACTTTATAAATATGATCATAGAAATAGCTCATTAAGGATCTCAAGTCACCTTTCCATTATGGTCTTAAGTCACCTTTTCACTAAGGTCTTAAGTCACCATAAAGGACCTTGAGTCACCCTTTCATTTAATTCATCATAATGTAATGTGGGTTTAGGCTTTCCATCATTACACATTCTTCTTCATATAAACATTATTAGTTAGGGTCTTAGGTCACCTTCCTCATTAAGGATCCTAGGTCACCTTCCTCATTAAGTTGAAACATCATTGCATCATTATTCATAATCTTTCATAAGGAATTCATAATCATCTTTGCATAAAGCATCTTAAAACTCATTTATAAAGCTTGTATTGAATTAACATTGAAAATCGTGATCACATCTCATAAATTATACATGAAACTAACATTTAACATGAGTCATTGAAATTCAACTTGAAAATATGCAACATGATGTGAATCATGCATAATTAGGTTAATAACATTGAAGTATATTATAATTGAGAAGACTCATGCAAATCATGAAATTAGAACTTTTAATTGAAGAATTCATAAAAGAATTGAGGAGAAATTATTGGGACCATGGGTGAAAGGAGCCCATATATGAATTTCCACATACCTTAACCTTGATGAGCCCTAAATTTGAGAAGAATGAAAGCTTGGCCATGAAGAAACTTGAATTTCTTGAGAGAGGAGAAGACCTTCAGAAAAGGCTTGAGAGAGAAGATTTTTTGATTTTAGGGATTATGGAGAGAATGAGAGGGTTAGAATACTTTAGGGTAAGAATTTAGTCCCTAAAATCGTCCATATTCATTAAAGAGATATTAGGAAAAGACTAAAATAACCCTCATTAAATCTGAATCTGAAACGCATGACGGACCATCACCACGGACTGTTAAAATCACCAAGGTCTATGTTCTCCTTCGTGGTGAGGGACTTGGGATTTTGTGAAAAGGTTTTAGGGAAGGTTGCCCACCATGAGACCCCACAGCCGTAAAGGGAACGTGGTGGTTGCCTTGAACTTGTATTTTTGAAGTTTGCAGGGAAGTTTTAGAATTTCCTCCACGGAGACCTTCACGGTGCATGAAAGTCAATATAGTTCGTGAAAATTGGTCGTAAAAGCGACCCTGATAGGAGACCTACAGGGATGTCAACCATGGGAGCCATAACGGTCCGTGGTCCGCACCATGACTCATCGTGGCCCCTTATGGTCTTTACTGCTGAAACCCAATTGGCATGGCCTGGACCACAGGCTGTTTTCTTTTTCACGGCCTATAGTGGGTCTCGTAAAGTCCACCTGGTGCCAAAATCTAAGTTTTTCTGAGGTGTCATCTTTTATTCCTCGATTCTCGACTTTCCAACTTTCGGGGTCTTACACCAAGTCTTATAAATCAACTTGTAAACATTCCAACCTAACCCCTCCAGCTAAAACTTTGATTCCCTACTTCTTGTGTCATATTTGGTTATCAAGAAATGATAATTTCTTTAACAATAGAAAAAACTCCCAATTTCATGTACACGGGCTGCTCAACAACCAAAAAATATTACTGTTTAATTAGGGCGTCCACTCCTAAGGAGCCAAAAACCCAATTATAATTCAAATGGATACCCCCTAAAACCAAATTATTATAAACTCAATATTAATGGGGCCTTTACAACTACATCAGGTAGTGGAGGCATATGAGGGGGGTTTTAGAACTCTCAAGGTCATTGGATACTAGGATACTATATGCATATCTCATAAACTACAATAACCAAAGATGAACTAAAGGGTCTATTCCATGGTCTATGTTTAGTTATGCATATGAACCTCTATCCACTTCAAGTGGAAACATATGCAAAAGAGGTAATCAAATTACTATTATCTTCCAATGCAAAATATTCTAACATTTTGTCTGATTGCAGGTTCGCACTCCGATAACTCCATGATCCAATAGTCACTCACATTTTCGGGGAACAGAATCAGGTAGCTGATAGTATGGCTAATCAAGGAGCAAACAATGATGCTTTGGCCACATTAACACTTTTTGGCAGTCCACCTCTGCGGAATCAATTGTCGAAATAGATAAAATAGGCACCACTTTTTATTGTCAAACAACCTTTTGTAACTTACCAACTGTTAGTCTAACTAATGAAGTGTGTAGTGCATCTCACACTATAATTCGAGTAACCTCTTTTTGTACCAATGGAGCATGTAGTGTATATCACATTACAATGCCAGTAATGTCATGATTCGAAATCGGGTATAACAGCACTCTTCTTATCAACCAAGAAAACTAACCCTAAACCCAACAATTATAGAAAATACTGAGGAAATAATACATATATCAAATAAATAAAAGCGGAAGTCTTAAATAAACTAGAACAACCCTCAACATCTGTTTGTTATATGTACAAGCTACTAATTAAATACAAAATAAAGATACTATAAGTCTCAAATTTCTTTGTATCTCAAATATTATAAAGCATAAAATAAAAAGGGACAAGGAAGATCATCGGGCTACATCTACAATTCATCTCGAAGACTCAGAGAATAATGGATAACTCAAACCCATTATTCGAGCTCAACCTACACAAGTGTAGAGGAAAGGAGTGAGTAACAAACAATACGGTACTCAGCAAGTTAACTAATAAAACTAGGCAAATCTAAAGAATACAAGAACTCATTTTTTCCCAACCAAACCTCCATAACTACAACCTGCATAGAAAATTAGCCCAACCTATAATTCACAATACATACTTAAGTCATCAAAAGAAAGAAATCACAAGTATCACACAAATCAAACACAAGATTCAATACATCTCAAAAATGTATGCAATGATGCTCATACACAATCAATAGTCTAGCATCAGTCACATTCGTAGAAAATGACCTTGGCATCACACTCTCACCACAAATGACCTCAATATCACACACTTGCTAGAAAAAAACCTCGGCATCACACTCTCACTGAAAATGACCTCGGCATTACTCTCCCGCCAAAACTAATCACGGTGTCATACTCTTGTTGAAAATAACCTCGGCATCACACTCTCGCCTGAAATGACATCGGCATCACACTCTCATCTAAAATGACCTCGGCATCACACATGTCTATCTCATCACAGTGGCCAAGAACAAAATACAATTGGATATGTTAACACAATAATAAGGAAATGAAAAGTTCAAGCAATTCACAATCACAATGGGACTATCAAGCATTTTCACGCCCTAAGAGGTACCCTAGACATGGACAACACTCAAAAACCATTAATGGCTCCCAAGTGAACCACTTGGCCTGATCACACATCCGTTCGCTCGTTCAATCAGTGGAAGACTTAAAACAAAAAGACAATTAAGTGGACAATCCCAATCAAACAACCTATCTCACGAAAGAAAGGTCATGAGCCATCAAATCAAACTCCAATCTATGTCATAAAAATAGTCTAACAAGGACAATTCAAGAAAATAAAATACTCAGTCATCACATCACTATCTAGTCTATGAAGCCTCTATCAATGTGTAAGTAGTGTCAATGGCAGTTTCATGGCTGCCTCAAATAAAAATTAAAAGTTTAACCTCAAAGAAAAATAACATAAGTGGTATCCTTCGAATGTAGGAGAGGACTCACCAATAAGTTGAGTGTGAACAGATCCTCAACGGTGCACTTATTGATGATCTCTTAAACATGTCTCTGCACCATTAAATAATGCAGGCCCAAATGGACGATAGTACATTGAATGTACGAGTATGTAATATGGCAGAATAAAATATGCATTAAGGTAGAATAACATCAACTCAAGTAACTCAATCACGAGTAAGGAACTCAACCAGGATATCATAAGTATAAAGCAAGAATAAGGTTTAGAGAGAGACCAATCATATACAATCTAATCCAATTAAATCATAGTGCTATCAAGACCTATATGAGAGTTTTTCTTATCCGACAATAATCACTTATGAGACAATGGTCGTACAACAAGCCCTTTGTTGTTTCTATAACGTCCAGTACTTTTCTAGGTTAAAGGACAAATCATTCAATCAAGGATCCAATTAAGCAATCAAGTCCTATCTTTTTAGGACATTAAAATAATGGGAAACATCTGACTTTAATGGTTCAATCCTCCCCTATGTTGGCTACGTAATTATTGGGTTTGAGTTATTACTTACTCTAACCCAATTCGGTACTCGATACTCCACCCAAGACTCAATACCCATAAGACAATCAACCCTAATCAACCAATGAACAAGTCTCATATGGACTTTTAGCAGTTCATCAGTTCTATCCAATCAGTCCTTTCAACCAATCCATCATTCCTAATCATTTAAGAGTAATTGGGACAATCATTGACAATATTCAGCTGAGACCATTCAATTGGGTTCCATTATGAAGATATGAAGGACTATCAAGTTTCATCAAAGCTATCATCATGCTCACATTCTAATCACAATTATTCATTCACAAGTTCAAGTCTCTAGACTCAATCTTTAGCTATATACATCTAGTATTAGTTAAAATACTATTAGGGTTTATGAAGTAAATAGTTTAAAATTATTTATTCAAGAAAAAAATTCATAGAAAACATTAATTACGCCATATTATGTAAAATGTGTTAAATTTAAGGAAATCCTCAAGACACATAATCATGGGTACTCAATTCATTCACAATTTAACCTATCACAATCATGGGTCACATGAAAGAACAAGGTTTATGCTTTAGTTTAGTCTTACATACCTGGGCTGAAGATTGGACAATCAAACTGGCAAGATTCTAGCTTGGAATGCTTGAACCCTAGCCATTTCTCCTCTCCTTAGCCCTAGTTTCATTTGCTTGAATATGTTAAAAGTATAAGGAATGGGATTAGAAAACCATATTAGGTCAAAAATGACCTATATCAGTCGTGCATTAAGTATAGAAGGGGTGAGAAAAAGACCGGAATGCCCCTCACTAAAACTGAAAAAAGTATGAAAAAATTACACGTAAATCGCATTCCAAGAATGTGTTTTATGAAGAAAAGGTAAATCACATTCAAAGAATGTGTTTTATGAAGAAAGGATAAAATAAACTATGTTGGGGTTGGTCCACGATGCGGACCCATCGCGCACTCCTTTGGAATGCAAATTTTGCCCTGAAAAATTATCTTTTGATCCAGTTAGCCTAAAATTCAACTGAAACCACTTTCCCACATGACATTCCTCCTAATCAATATTCTGGCCTCGGATATGCCGAAAAGGTTAAGGATAATGCGTTGTGCGAGCCTCTTTTGTCTAGGGGTATTTTGGTAATTTTATCAAGTGTAATAATATCTCTCCCTTAGAATAATTCATCCTTGAATAAAGAGAAACTATAGTTGGGCTCAAGGCATGAATAATAATTGAGACTCCACCAAATCGACCAACCAATCAAATCAGACAATCTAGACAATCAACTATTCAGACTCAAGAATAGACAAATCAGTTCAAGTCAAGAGTAGGGACATTACCTTCAACATTCTCATCATCACTCGGACTCAAGAATACTCATCATATACTCAAAATGGGAATGAACATCAAATCTAAAATAGGAAAAAGGAATATTACCATCAATGTCATCATTGGAAGGAACGAATGAAATACAAAAACTCAAAGACTCAAGCTCGTGAATCACTCACTCAATTACTCAAACTCAAGAAGGTACTATCTCAGAGATAGGAATAGAAAAATTACCTTCAACATCGATACTTAAGAAAAAATAAGAGGAGGGTTGTAATCTCCAATGTTTTCATCAAAATTTCTCATAACTTCGAGAAAGAGGCTTATGAGCCTGATATAAGAGTATGTCCACTATGAATTAAGCGACATGAATGATATATTTCAAACTTAAATACTCTTCTTTCTACATACAACTCTTTCTCGGCTGTAACTCATAACTCCCACAAGGATACATATGTCTATGTTTACCAAGTCCTAGGACTCCAAGTCTAACTGCATGCTCATATTATGTTCAAGCCTAATGCTAAGTCACAGGGTACTACACATAATATAAGTATGCTAATCTAAACCACAAGCTTTATGTTCTATACCTCTATAGAGAACCTATCTCAAGAGTACTACTCATTTCCATTACACTCAACTAACCCTGAGTACAAATCAAGAAGCACCTAATGCATCGTGCATTCATCCACATGCCATCAATACCACATTTAAGCCTAGTTCTATAACCATCATAATACCCTTACTTGAAACCCTCACATAATGAAAACCATATATGCAAGGCTATCATTCTAACCACTTTATGGATTCTTTGAAGTCAACATCTCTTAAGCACTCTCATGCCAATCTTAGCATCTTTACCCCATTAATTGCATTAACTTCTACCAAGTGGTACACCAAAATACTCTTACCTATCTATTTCACACAATAATATCCCATCTCGCTCTTCCCCTACATTTATAGCATCAAATAGAATAAGCATACCATAACTATGACAACAAGGAACACTCACTCTCTCTCATCTTCCACCACTCATCTACTATCATCAACATCGCTATCAAGATTTGAAAAGAAAGGATTACTGAAAGGGTTTAGAGCGACAGATCATAAGCATGATTCATTCAAAAAATCAGATCTGACAACATTCATAATGTGACATGATCTCACTAGCCTATTAAGGCCTATCATGGGTTAATAAAACCAAGCATACACTGAAACATGAAAGCATATATCATGTCCCATATAACATATGGCTAGAAATTCATATATCCAAGGAGTAAGATCGAGATAGCTTAAGGAATTTACCACTTTCCACTTTAAGAACTAAGCATGAACATGAATCAACATGAAGTACATGGGTCTGGGCCACGGGTATGTCTCTCACACACAAGAAAGATGTAGGGTATCACCTCAACTGAAGTATAAGGAATGTAAGAGTTGTAAAAACATTAATGTCTCCTCCTGGTCAACTCATCACATCATAAAATGCAAGACCCACTTTGGTTCATTACCTCATCATCTCCCCCTTAGATTGAAGGTCACTACTCTGAGCCTACAAACAGATTCTGTACACTTAGATATAAGCACACTGCTCCACACGACAGAGTATCACTATTCATAAGAACACTTAAACTTTCCAATTATACTATACCCGAAGATACCAAACTGTTGTTGGGCCTCATTCTAAGATACTTCCAATAACTTCCTTCTATCTTCTAGGCATCCTTCTATACTTGCTGCTCTTATTGGCATACACATCTACTTTCTCTAACTCTTATGATCTAACCTCTTCTCTTTAGCATACTAACACTCATCTTCTAGGTTTACCTATTTCTAACTCAGTTGAAAGGAACTTGAACTATAAAAGAGACTCATCATTATCTATATACAATTCCCTTCGACCCAATTCTTATAGCTACTAAATAGAAATAAAAATGCACATCTAGCCTTCTCCGTATTAGCAGCTAAAGGATACTGACTAGTCACCTAAAGCACTTATAAAATTAGAGCCTCATACAAATTTATACTATCTCGCATACACATCTTAGGCCTCTATTTACCAAATGACTTAGCCTCAATTCACTATTTGCATCTAAGGGTCACATGCCCCTCCCCATTCGTAGCATAGAGTCCTAGTAAGTTAATATCTTAATCTCTCGCATACGCCATATCAAGCTTGCTAAATCAAATCTTAAAACTAGCATTATTACACTCATAATGCTATCCCCTCTTTCTTCACACTACTCATCTCAAATTCAAGCTTAGGGTCTAGTACTAACATGCACATCACACACTGCTCACATAGTATACCAACTTACAACAACTAGTTCAAATTAAGAAACACTCTCCTACTAAGGCCTCATGGCAAATAATTGGTCCTCGTCTCACTGTTTGTCTAATTACAATTTATCATCTCCTCTCCTTTCATGACCGAAGTACTATTTATCCATTCATTATACATCATTGCCTAGTGATATTCATATCCCTCTTAATAACATGAGGCTCTCTCTTTAAAATCATAGCCTAGCTTAAATCTATCATCTCATGACTAATTCTCTCTTTCGTTCAACACCTATACTTTGTATTTAATAACACAAAGACACCTCAACATAAAACTCATCTCATAGTTCGAGTGTACTCTAACTCATTCTAACCAATAACTCTTCATCTACCTTCTGTTATAAAAGTTAGACGGTACTTATCTTTAGTCAAAGTCAAAGGTACTTGACTTCTAACCCCATTGCTTACCTAATAGATACCTAACTCTAGGTAAATGCCTCAATTAACCACCATTCTCACTATTTGGTTTCTACTCCTCTAACTCTATCTTTCTAGATGTGGGATCATTCTACAAATCATAGCTTACCATGCCTCAAATCACATTCCATCAAATGGTGACACTAATCATTTAGAGATATAACTTTCCTCTTGAGGATAACATCTGAAGTAAGTTTTTAGTTAAGAGAGTATGAAAATACATCTTGCTCTAGCTCAAAGAACGATTCATATGAGTGAGGGTACATTCTTTCAATCAATAGACTTAAGCACACAAACCGACTCTTCTCAAGCCTGGTGCAGTCGCTTTACTTTCTCAAGACTTTATCTTAACTCATCAACAAGAATCAGAGATTTACTGTTCCAACCACCTTGAGTATGAGGGGTAGTCAGATGGATTTGAGTGATGCACGAATTAGAAGGAAACTTTCATTGAGTTAAATCTATCACACGAACTCACAATATAAAAAGAAACTGAAACAACTCCTAATATTCTATAGCCTCTTGATTATAAGTGTGGTGCATTACACGCCCATAAGCAAGACTCTACTAAACACGGTTTCATAGACTTCTTAGGACTCATGAACTGTGTGCTCTAATACCAAGTTTGTCACACCTCGGGAGGGTACCCTAGACGTGGCCCGGCACACAGAAACCTTTACTGGCTCTCAAGAGAACTACTTGGCCTAATCACACATCCATTCGTTCATTCAATTAGCAAAAGACTTCAAATAAAAAGACAATTAGGTGGACAACCTGATCAAATAACCTAGCTCATGGAAAAAAGGCCACGGGCCATCAAATCAAACTCCAATCTATGTCATGAAAATAGTCTAACAAGGACAATTCAAGGAAATAAAAGTACTCAGTCATCACATCATTATCTAGTCTATGAAGCCTCTATCAACTGTCTAAGTGGTGCCAATGACATGTTCATGGCTACCTCAAATCAAAATGAACAGTTTAAACTTAAAGTGAAAATAACATAAGTGGTATCCTCTGAATGTAGGGGAGGACTCACCAATAAGTTGAGTGTGAATAGATCCTCAATGGTACGCTTGTTGATGATCTCTTAAACCTATCTCTACATTATGAAATGATGCAGGCCCAAATGAATGTCAGTACATACAATATACGAGTATGTAATATGGCAGAATGAAACATGGATCAAGGTAGAATAACATCAACTCAAGTAAATTAATCACGATTAAGGAACTCAACCGAGATATCATAAGTATAAAGTAAGAGTAAGGTTTAGACAAAAACCAATCATATACAATTCAATCTAATCTAATCAAATTAGAGTACTATCAAGACCTATATGGGATTTTCTCTTATCCTACAACAATTACTTATGAGCCAATGACTGTACAACAAGCCCCTTGTTGTTGCCACAACTGCCCAATACTTTTCCAGGCTAAAGGACAAATCATTCAATCAAGGATCCAATCTAGCAATCAAGTCCTATCTTTTCAGGATATTAAAATAATGGGAAACATCTGGCTTTAACGGTTCAATCCTCTCCTACGCTGGCTACCTAGTTATTGGGTTCAAGTTATTACTTACTCTTACCCAACTTGGTATTCAATACTCCTCCCAAGACTCAATGCTCATAAGACAATCAATCTCAATCAACCAATTAACAAGTCTCATATGGACTTTTAGCAGTTCATCAGTTCTATCCAATCAATCCATTATCAATCATTACCAATCATTTAAGAGTAATTGGACAATGATTTATGACAACATTCAGCTGATACCATTCAATTGGGTTCAATTAAGAAGATATGAAGGATTATCAAGTTAAATCAAGGCTATCATCATGCTCACATTCCAATCGCAATCATGCATTCACAAGTTCAAGGCTCTAGACTCAATCCTTAGGCATATACATTCAGTATTAGTCAAAATACTATTAGGTTTTATGAAGTAAATAGTTTATAATCATTTGCTCACGAAACAAGTTTATAGAAAACATCAATTATGCTATATTACATTAAATGTGTTAAATTTAAGAAAATTCTCAAGACACACAATTATGGGGACTCAATCCATTCACAATTCAACCTATCACAATCATGGGGTACATGGAAGAACAAGTTCCATGCTTTAGTTTAGCCTTACATGCCTGGATGAATATTGGACTGGACAATCAAACTAGCAAGATTCTGACTTGAAATCCTTGAACCCTAGCCCTTTCTCCTCTCTTTAGCTCTAGTTTCTTTTGCTTCAATGTGTTAAAAGTCTAAGGAATGGATTTAGAAACTCTTATAAGGTCGAAAATGACCTATATCAATCATGGGTTAAGTATAGGAAGGGTAGAAAAAATGTCGAAACTGAAAAAAGTATGAAATAATTACACATAAATCGCATTCCACGAATGCATTTTATGAAGAAAAAGGTAAATTGCATTCAACGAATGCTTTTTATAAAGAAAGGATAAAATGAACTATGCTTGGCAGGTCCGTGATGCGGACTTTTCACGCACTCTTCTGGAATTGCAAATTTTGCCCCGACAAATTATCTTTTGATCCAGTTGGCCTAAAATTCAACCAAGACCACTTTCTCCCATGATCCCCCCCCCCCCTCCTCGATCGATATTCCGACCTTAGATTGGCAGAAAAAGTAAAGGATAATGCGTTGTGCAAGCATTCTTTTGTCTAGGGGTATTTTGGTAATTTTACTGTGTGTAACAAGCATATCATAATATCTATATCAATGTCAATTTCAAGTATTTCACACTTTCCAATCACAACCATAGCAACACACTATCTTTTTATTTTCCCTATTCATTTATTAAGATCAACTCATGTGAATAAATAGCCCATCACCTCATTCTCATTATTCCCCAATGCATACAAGAAAGGGATTCTTAAGATTTATGGAATTTTAAAAGTTCACTTGCCTTAGTCAAATCACGATCAATCAACCACGGGAGCCTTTCCTTTTCGAATAGTATCTGAAATACCACAATCTAGTCAAATAATATGTCACAATGAGATTTTGTAACTAACGACAACAAAATCACATAATTCGTGAAAAAGGGTCAAACGGCTCAAAATTTTGATTTTGAAAATGAGGTTCAGTTCTAAAAATTGTTTCATGGAAATGGTCCTTAAAGAACTTGGACCCATCTGTCTTTTTCACAAATAAGATCAGTGCACCCCAAGGCGACACACTAGGGAGAATGAACCCTTTGCTCAATAGGTCTTGCAACTGATCCTTTGATTCCTTCAACTCAGTCAGAGCCATACGATACAGAGCGATGGAAATGGGCTTAGTGCTCGGCACTAAATAGCAAAATTTATGTCTCTATTCGGAGGAATACCTAGAAGATCAGTAGGGAATACATTTGTATACTCCTAAACTATGGAGATGGACTCCATAGAAGGCGATTCAACACTAGTGTCCCGGGTAAAGGTTAAATAAGACAAACACCCTCTATAAATCAACCTCTAATCTTGAATGAAGGAAATAACTCTACTAGGGTAAGAACCACTGGTACCCTTCCACTCAATGTTTGGGACACCAGACATCACTAAGGTAACTGTCTTAGCATAATAGTCAACAATCACATAATAAGAAGAGAGCCAGACCATACCCAATATAATGTTGAAAGCTACCATCTACAAGATAATCATGTCTACCTAAGTGTCATACTCAGCCAACAAAATAAGACAGGATCAATACACTCGATCCACCACTAAGGGTTCACTACGAATGTAAAAACATGTACAGGCACAGGCATATAATCACATATCAAATCAAACCCAGAAGAAAAATAAGTAGACACATAGGAGAAGGTAGACCCTGGATCAAATAACACTAACGTGTGTCGATTACAAACAGGGACTATACTTATGATGACAGCATCTGAAGCCTCAGCCTCGAGTTTCCCCGAAAAAGCATAACATTGGGCACCTCTACTACCTCCAGTCTGAACAACACCTCTACCTTCATGTTGAACAATAGCACCACTACCAGAAGCTCTGCCACTTCTACCTATCTGACCTCTGCTCCGACCCCTGGCTAGAGGCTACACATCTTTATTCGAATAAGCAAAATAATTATGATGGGATCTTGAATGAGTCTGAAAGGGTCACTGTCGTATCATGTGGCCTGGATCCCCTCACCCAAAACAAGACCTCGGTGTGAATGACTCCTGCTGTGTACCAAATGAACTACCATGGCCACCTCGGTCAGAACTATAAGAACCATGGGATATCTGCCCAATATTAACCACTGGCGTGAATGCATGTATGGGCCCATGATGATGGGAAGAACCACCACTAGTGTATGAACCCTTGACTCCAGATGACGCAACAGAAAATCTGATCGAAATTACAAGCCCTCTTGGGGTACCCAAACTTCTCTCGAACCATCAACTCCTCTTCATTAGCGATGCTCACTATAGATTAGAAGTAGGCCCCCTCACAGGCTGATCTAAACACATAAAACCTGATGGAGAAGGTCAATCCTCTCACGAACCTGCTGTCATGACCCAAGCCTAGGGCCTAGACGTGACACGGCAAATGAGGAACCCGAAAGTACCTCAAACAAGCCTCTTAGCATTCTTTTAGCCTTTCATAGGTAATGATGATAAATAAACAAGCGGAAATCATAATAATAATCTTCAACTTACATATGTCCAACAATACCTCTAACTATTAGATTTAATGGGGCTAAGACAAGTTCCTAGCTCACCCTCAATCATAATAGAAGAAATGTCATAATAAAATATCTTAACATATCATAAGCTAGAAAGATAAAGGAGTATTGTTCCCGGAACATGGGAACTCACCAAAAGTAGTCTTCAATGGAATATCAACTAGCCACGTGGAGGAGAACGAGGAGGAGCACTGATCCCTATATGGTGATATCATGTAGGCAAAAGAGTATGCGTTAGTACTTTGAATGTACTAAGTATGTAAGAATGCATGAACATTGAGGAAATATTATAACATTTATGCAATATGGAACATAATGTAATACATGCATAATAAATCATATGGATATCCTTTAAAACATTCATTTTGTGGGAAAATAACCATAACCGACATTTAAGACCATGCGAGCTATTACATGGAATCCAACATAACCCCCTACGTTGGCCGGGGAGACTACTTGTCGGGTAGAACTCCGTCAACTTCATTCATTTCTTTAACTTTAACTTTAAGGGCTATTTATGGATCCATTAGCCTAAGCCTACAAGGGCTCCTATGTTGGCACATAGTTAATGAGACAAGGGGTTGCTACTAGGATTCCCTTACCGAATCCCACCTCAATGCCTCATTCGGTGCTAAGTCAATCCCACAGAATAGTTTAATACTTCAAAATATTCATAGCATATAATTTGAGAATTCAAACATCATATTCGGTAGAATAGCTCATTAAAACATTTGATAATTCAAATATGCAAGAATTGTCCTTATTGCATAAAGAATCAATCATTCATATCATTTCATCATTCTTTCATTTCATAAGACTCCCTTTTTGATCATAGATATTGCTTTCATAAATATTTATTTGGAGTCAAAGCTTTCAAGTCAAACTTTATTAAAAACATAGTAAAACTAGGTGGGTTCAAATCACTTCAACTTGCAAATATGTATGTAAATAGATATTCATAAATACTTTGAAATCCATTAATTAAAAACCATGCTTTAAACAACCCACCATGAATTTCAAGAGCCTTTAAATAGATAAATAGAGGAATTACTTGTAAACCATCAATTCATATATATGAAATTATGTTGCATCAAAATAGAGCAATAATCATTAGTTTAACCATGATTCATACTATTAAGTAAAATTAAGAATTACCATAAGAAAATATTACTTGAAATCAAGAGACTTAATTGAAAGAGTTTTTGGACTACATGGGTGGAAGAACCCATGGATAAACACCCACATAACTTAGAGTAAAGCTTAAAGAAAATAAACATAATTTATCATATAATCAAAATAATTTAGACATGAGAGTGGAAGGAATACTCTCATTGAAACCTTACATACCTGGAAACCGAAGTTTTAGTTGGTACCGAAAGACTTAATGAACACTCTTGAGTCCTAGCTTCTCTCTTCACCGGAACGTTTTGTGTACTACCCGGAGTATATGAATCACCGGAATAGTATTTCTTCACTACTAAGAACTAAAACTATATTTGAGAATGTGTAAAGAAGTGTATAGAGAGAAGATTTGCTTGAGAAAGCTTGATGAATAAAATGAGAAAATAAGGTGGGTATTTATAGGTGGGAAAGAGGGACCTAACAATAAATAAAATAATTATAAAAAAAATCTGAAAATTTAGTGGAATATATTGATATCATGGATGATGTTAAATGGAGGACAATTTATGTCATGAGTGATGTCAAATGTATCTAGATCTTTCTATGGTAGGTGAAATGAGTTATTTTTGACAGAATACTCTTTTTGGGAGCTACGTTTGAATAAGATAAATTCCTTATTAGGATTTGGTGTCTTCATAAGAATTGTAGATATGGAAGTCTAGTTTCATATCGTTCAAGAATCAACCAATTTGGATAAACCTACAGTGAGATATGATTTTTCTTCTATAAACACTCATTTCCGTCACAGCATCCTACCTTACAAAAATTAATTTATTTGACCTACTTAAACTCTGAATATTAAAATATGGTCTTCATAAAAGTTGTAGGTAATGATCTTATGGTTACTCAGAAATTTGAATCACTCAATTTGGATATTCCTATAAAAAGTTATGCCCAAAATACAGAGGTTGTATCATGTTTAGGCGAAAATTGAAATATCGTATACAACGTTTTTAGGGGATGTTACACCTGCGGACTCTCTACCTCATTTGGAATCAAAGTCATAGTATATCGAGATAGATGACAAAAATATGCCTCGTACTCAGTGACAAACATGCCATCCTGTGTCAAAATCTCAAACCTCAATTGGCTCTCCTCATGCACGCTTCAATGGATGAAGCGATCCTGAAAAGCACTAGAGCACATCCCACTCTACCGAGAAGTTCCAACTTGTCTAAATCTCACATAAGTCCTCCGCCACTCCCTAGAAGATCCACAGAGTTAGAGTGTAACAAAACGAACACCATAGGCATCAACCATACTCACCACCTTTAAAATCTCAGGGCATATAGTCAGGAACTCGTGAGCATCCTCGCTCTTACCACCCTAAATCTGGGTGGTTTCATCTTCTGAAACCTTTCATAACAATATTGATCGTCCACTATCAGGACTACCTCAGGAGAAACCTATTCATTTACAGTCAGTGCGGGCACTACTTGTGACTGACCCACCTGATCACGAATAATCGGACCCTGAGAAAGGACCTCTAATATACCTAACACCCTCATCAAAGTGTCTTGAAGCGAGGAAAGTGCATGCTCAGGAGGGACCTCATCCTCTCCAACCTCCAACTGTAGCGCTTGAGAAGCCTCCCTAACACGACCTCTAGCTGGTGCCGCTCCTCGATTACGACCTCTAGCTCAGGCTCTACCTCTACCCCTACTTGGGACCTCAATAACTGCCTCGGGAGATGTCTCTCCTCTACCACCGGTAATAGTAGCTCTAGTCCTTGCCATCTTCCAAAAGAACACATAACAACTCAGTATTAGCGAAGGTAACCATGCACGATAAGAAAGAATGAATAAAAGGAAGTTTTCTAACAGTCTCCATAGTCTCTTGAAGATAAGTATAGACCTCTCTGTACCAATCCTCGAGACTCTACTCAGACTCATCTTGTACACACGTGAGACCTATGAATCTAGGGCTTTGATACCATTTTGTCACGATCCAAATTGGGTGTGATGGAACTCATCCTATCCCACCAGAACAAGTCAGCCTAAATCCAACAATTATAGGAAACATTGCAGAAATACTACATATATCAAATAAACAAAAGCAGTAAATCTTAAATAAACTAGAATAACCTTCAACATCTGGTTGTCACATGTACAAGCCACTAATTAAATACGAAATGAAGATAATACAAGTCTCAAATATCTTTGTATCTAAAATAGAATAAAGCATAAAATATAAAGGGACAAGGAAGAACGTCGGGCGTCAATCAGCCACCTCTCTAAGTCACCTTGAAGCCTCAGAGGATAATGGATAACTCAAACTCACTGTCCAGGCTCAAAGCCTACACAAGTGTAGAAGAAATGAGTGTGTACCAAATAACACGGTATTCAGCAAGTCAACTAACAAAACTAGGAAAATCTAAAGAATACAGAAACTCCTTTCAACCTGACGGAACCTCCATAACTATAACCTGCACAGAAAATCAATCCAACTTAGAATTCACAATACACAGTTAAGTTATCACAAGACAGAAATCACAAGTATCACACAAATCAAATGCAAGAGTCAATACACCTCAAATAAGTATGCAAGGATGCTCATACATAATCAATAATAGAGCATCAGTGACATTCGCCGGCAAAGACTTTGGTATCAAACTCTCACCGGAAATGACCTCGACATCACACTCTCGCCAAAAATGATCTTGGCATCACACTCTCACCAGAAATGACCTCGTCATCACACATGTTCATCTCATCACAGTGGCCAAGAACAAAATGCAATTCAGCATGTTCACACAATAACGATAAAATGACAAGTTCAAGCAATTCACAATAACAATGGGACAATCATAGCTTATCATAAGATCCACATCAATGTCAATATCAAGCATTTCATGTTTTCCAATCACAATCATAGTAACACACTTTTTATTTGCCCCGTTCATTTATTAAGATCAACTCATGTGAATAAATAACTCATCACCTCATTTCCATTACTCCCCAACACATACAAGAAAGAAAATTTGAGGATTCTAAAGATTTAATGATTTTTAAAAGTTCACTTGCCTTAGTCAAATCAAGATCAATCAACCACTGGAGCCTTCCCTTTTCGAATAGTATCTGAAATACCACAATCTAATCAAATAATGATTCACAATAAGATTTCGGAACAAACGACAACAAAATCACATACTTTGGGAAAAAGGGTCAAACGACTCAAAATTCGGATTCCAAAACCGAAGTTCAATTCGGAAAATTGTTACATGAAAATGGTCCTTAAAGCATTTGGAATCCATTGGAAATGAGTTGAATTCAACTCAAAATCACCATCTTTCATTTGAAAATCCAAGTTCTTGAAAACCTCCAATTTGACAATCAAAACCACAGTTTTTGATGTTAAAATCATGTTTGATATCGGGGAAATGAAGTTTTAGGGTCAAAGACACTTACCCAATCGATTCTCGACAAAATCCCTTCAAATATCGCCCCAAGAAATGTTCCCAAAACTCAAAATAGTGAAAAATGGGATTTAACCTAGAAATATGTCCCAATAAACCCTCTGATGTCGCCATTGCGAACCCCGAAAAGAAGTGGGCCCTCACAAAAGTAGACTAGGGTCACTTTCGCAACCACTGTGATCGCGACCTACTAGTCACTTTCGCGAACCCCGTAAAAGGGTCAGCCTTTGCTTTCTCTATGGGGCCTCACTTAAGCGATGGTTGCTTTTGCGAACGGCCCCTCGCAATCGCGAGGCTTGCAATATCACAAAGTTGCAACAACACAACACATAGCACAAAATCACAGAATGGACCCTTGGAATTTGCTCGGTACCCCATACACACAAACCATATATGCTACCCCAATAATTCGACATTTCGGACTCAATGGAATTCTTGAAATTTAAATTGGAGGTCTCCTTGACCCGTAACTCATTTAGTCGCAACTAAACTAACTTAAGGTTCAAAAATATCAAAACAAGCTCGGGACCTCTGAAAATTCAACCAAGACCTCTTCTAGGCCTATAATCACCTGTCGAATCCAATGGAAGTGTGAGAAATCCATTCCAAGCTTCCGAACTCCGAATATTGACCAAAGTCAACTCCAAGGCCAAAACTTAATAATTTCCAACTTAAGACCTCAATTCCCCGATATAACCCCAAATCTTATTCCGACAACTCTCCTAGACTAATTTCATCATCTAGAGCTGATCAAATCGACGAAATTCTATTCCGAGACTCAAAACTTCGAAAGACACAAAAAACCACTATTTGACAACTTAAGCCTTTAAAGGCTCAAAACTTTCCAAAAATCACAACTTTTCAAAGATCTCCAAAATCATTATCACAAATTGATCAAATATGACTCGGGGCAATTATTGAGAATGGTAAAACAGTCATTTTACAAACATCTCTAAAAATGACCTTTAGGGTCATTACAAGTAACCTCTTTTTGTACTTCTAGAATAGGGCTCTTAGGGCCATCTGCTCCCTGTAGTGTTTTATTTTAGTTAATCAATACAAGTTATCTTTTCTACCAAAAACAAAAATGTGTCATATCATTTTTCTAATGCTCACAATTATTACATATGGATGGACTGCATCCATTTTGACACTGGTAATGATTCCATTATGGTATAATAGCTCCATCAAAATAATCTTCCAACAAGTAGGGGGAAACAAGATATTTAGAAGATGAGTGAGGAGGTGTGAGTCTAGAAGACTCATTTAACACCTATATAAAATCCTCTTATAATGTTAATGTAAGAGTGTAGTTTTTCTAATGATATGAAGTGAGCTTATATGTCTATCTCCTTCTTCCATCCTCTTTTTGTGCGCCTTATAATTCCAACAAGTGGTATTAGAACGTTGATTTTGACAATCTCCATTGAAAGTGTGTCTCCGAGTTTGAGGACATGTTACGCGATCAGCTACTTGTAAAGAGAAGAGTGAATTCCTCTGGGTTTGTGAAGAAAGAGCAACTCATTTAGAAGGTATGAGTTTTGGAAGACTTCACAAGTTAAGAACGAAGACGTGAGAAGTCTCCTGTGATATTGTATTTGCAATTAGGGCTGTACATGGCAAATCGATAAACCGCACCAAACCGACAAATCGAACCAAATCGGAAAAAAAACCCGACTAGTGGTTTGGTTTGACTTGGTTTGGTGTTTGGAAAAAAAACCCGACCATTATAGGGTTGGTTTGGTTTTAACTAAAAAAAGTCAAACCGAACCTAAACCGACCCGATTATAGATATACTACTTTTAAATTATGTTATACATAAAAATATTTATTAAAATGTAATTTATAAATATTTTTTAAAATTTTTTCATAATTTTTGTTTTCTTTCTTACATTTAGATTTGGACTTGAGAAGCTCATCTAAATAATATACAAAAAAAGCTCATCTTATAAAGTTATATTATAAAGTTAAAACTTCAAACAATGTTCTTCTTCCATCTTATATGTTGATATTTTGTACTAGAACTCTTTTTAAGAAGTACTACACTGTGCTTTTTATTAGATACTATGAAAAATCCAAGAAATCCAAAAAAAATCGAAAAAATCAAAAAAACCGAAAAACCCGAAAAACCCGAGAAACCCGAGAAAAATTGATATCGAAAAACCCGACTTTTATTGGTTTGGTTTGGTTTATAGATTTAATAATCCGACACAAATGGTTTGGTTTGGTTTGTAAAAAATCCGAACCAACCCGGTCCATGTACACCCCTATTTGCAATAGTCTCCTTTCCCAAAATTAACGAAACCTTTTTGTTAATTCTCACCTTTACCGGGATATATGACAGATATATACAATAGATATGCCTCAATCCCAAACCAGCTAGGAGATACAACACACACACATATACAATAATACAAATGATATCAACTGAGGTCGTTAACAGACAGAAAAGTCTATATGACAAGTCGAGAACTTCAGACAAACTTTAGCTAGAAGAGAGTGTTTAACTTATGTGCATCGACATTGTAAAAAAAAATTACAGCATGAACTAAATTTGACATACAACAATAGGTAGCTCTTTGTAAGAGACAGGAAACCTGCTGTGAGCGGTAAAATTGCATTGATAGTGTAACGAACATTCACTATCAGTGTATATAACTTTAATTCAAAGATAGCAAAGCTCATTTTAGCTCAACAGTCCAATTCATGTTATACGTTGCTAGTCCCATTTGTAGGCTTGTAAGTGCAGAATATAATTGCTTTGATACACGACCAACCCCATCACTTCCATATGTTACCCTGCACAAATGTAAGCCAGAAAGTGTGTGATCCAGACATATACGAACGTTCACATTGGTATTCATGCAATGAAAAAGCAACTAATTTTAGAAATCATGATGTGTATGTTCATGGTCGTCTCACGTTCTGCAGCAGGAGACAAAACTAAAGAGATAACACGCTGAAATAGATAGTATCTGGATGAAAAAGTCTATCTAGATCCATTCCGATTTATGTAGATACCTTTTCCCAAGATAAGTAATGCTGCCAACAGGTGATTCAACCACTGCAGTTTCTGTGCAGAACACTTCATCAGCATCAAGTAATTCGTCCACAGACACTTGCCGTTTTTCTACCTGCATATTGACAATATGGTCTTAGAATAGTAGTCTTGTGATACATGAAGTATTTAGTGACCAGCTCAGCCAAGTGAACTAGAAGAAAAATTAGAGGAATGGTAACGTAAAGTCCATCATTATGTTAGGAACCTAATCATCAAAGTGTCTTTTCTACGAATTTGACTCACCGTGGCAAGAGCTAAACTTGAAAGATTCTAATTTTTCTCCTAGCCAGATGACCAACATATATGGCATAGTCATTGAAGTTCAATTCTAGCATTCAATAGAATCGAAGTTCTACCTAGGTGATTTAACCAATGCAGAACCATTTCCCTTAGATTGTTGGATGAATCAGAGATTGTAAGCCAAACTCTTTATAGCTACAACATGAAAACAACTCTCAGTTACCTATGCCTTGAATAATCAGTATTTTTTTGCTCATCCACTGACACTGTAAAATTTATAATGATATTCCTTTAACTAAACTCAGAATTGTATATGCTAGTTGGTAGAATAAGCACAATATTCATTGCTTTCTAGACTGGGGTTCATTACAAATATGATGAACATCATCTTCACGTCTTCCTCAGGTAAGCTAGAGGGTTAATTAATATCAAGTAATTGAATTTGGAAGTTTAAAAAAAGGAGGAACTCCAACTGCTTGCACCTATGAAACACAATATAAGTATATTTTTTAAACCATTATGGTATGGCAAGTAGGATTAGCATTAGTCTCAAGCATGTTTTTGTATAAGACAAACGGAGGGGGGGTTGTTACCTGGAACCCTTGGCTTACAGCTACGTCAATTATGCTCTTTCGTGTGATACCAGGAAGAATGGTTCCTTTAATTGCAGGAGTTGCTATCAGATTACCCTGAGATATAGTATATAGAAACATAGTTTCCTTCATCATTATGATAATTTGCAAATTAAGTCTGTTTGGAGAATTTAAAATATCCTTGTAGGAAAAATGCCACTGTTTGACAAATATTTTGGTGAATCGTAAAAACTTTATTCTTGTTTAAGACTAGCAAATGTTTCAATTGGCCTAATACACATGCCAAGAATCTACTCACGTTCACCAGAAAGAAAGAACTCTGTTTTTTTCGAGAAAAGGAAGAGAAGTCTATTGGTGTTCGACAGAAGACAATGATGAGCTAATCCATATGTAAGCCAAAATGGGAAAAGATAAAAAGGATACAAAATAAGAGCTTACTTTAAAAAATCTCCGGACACATATATGTTTGTCATCAACCCTAATGAAAATACTAAAAAAATAATTTGAGTACACAGATAAAATTGACGTAATATTATACCTTCACGATGAAAACATTACAAGAGGAAACCTCTTCTAGGTATCTTTTGTTAACAGAATCAAGGTACAGAACATCAGAGTAGCCTTTTGCTTTAGCAGCACTCTGTACCTTCAGGACCTACATTTACAAACCCAAAGATGGAAATGAAGTCATCAACAATTGCAGATTTGATTATCCATATACAATAAAAACTACACCTCGATCCCAAGCTAGTCTTGGTTGGACATATGAATCACTATATCCATTTAAACCCATTTCTTTCTAGAATTATATGTTAGGTATCAAATAATTAGTTGAAGAACAAATGTTTTTCTTCTCATGATCACAGCTCACTTATAAAGTTAGGTGTTTCCATGTAATAATATGATAATAAAACTGCAGATCCCCTTGTAAGCACATCAAGTGAAACGCTCAAAAGTATAGAGGAATAAGAGCTTGTTAGATAGAATGCAGAAGTTCATGGGGAAAGCTGAATGCAGAGGACGTATCATATATTCAAGGAATGAACAACGGGGGAGGATGGAATCAAAATACAAAAAGGATAAGCAAGCTTAGTAGGAACTCATGATTATTTATCATCGTCGATCCCCAAGAAGAAAATGGAACTAACTCAGGCTCCATTTAAAGCTTTCAGCAGTTAAACTTAGTGTTGCATAAGCAGATATATGAAATAAGCTAAATTTCCGTAAACTAGCATACTGCAGCATAATTTCCTATAGTCTTGACACCACCAGTACCACCAGGAGTTGCGCGATGCATTTCTGTCTCAATTACCAAATTTATTGGTGCCATACCGTCCTGCAAAGAAAGTAAAAAAATGAAGTGACGGTAGAGAAGGACCTAACGCATAAAATGGTTATTGGAACACAAACACGGAATTCTACAACAAACGATGTCATGCTCACTCAAAGATTAAGAATTAACAACAAGCCTACATCTTCCTATCCTTTCTGTATTCCTTACCAACACCATAACCTTTTGAGTTTTGTAGTGAGTAGTATGAAGATTGTGAGATAATGTATCATAACTTGTTAACTTTTTGCTTCCATCAATTTTCACTTCATACACCAACTGTAGTTGACAGTCCCAAGATTTGCCTCAACCATTATCAAGGACTTAAATTCATACAAACTTTTGAACATTTCAGAATTTAGTCAAAAAGGAATTCAGATCTAATGAATATTCTTATATCATTCACACCAAAACTTCATAGACCAACACCTTATGTCTAATTCCAATCCTTCTCATAATACTCAATCAGCAACTCAAACTTTCCTATAACCATATGAAATGTAATAAACAGCGGGGAAACAAATGCATATGTAATTTGAACTCCCCATCCCCTCTGGGCAATACTTGTAAACATGTATTTGAGAAGAGGATTGGTTTTTGAGGGGGCATGAGAATAATCAAAAAAAAAAATCTCTATAGGTTAAAACCAATAATATCATGGATCATTATGAACTTAAACAATTATCTTTTCACATAATTTAGCAGAAAAGATTTCCTTGTTTATAAGCTTAGGCTTTTAGAAGTGAAGTATAATTTGTACAATAGACCAAGATGATTTATCATTTTACATCTCCAATGGGAATGAACATTGACGGAAGTTTTTTCAGGGCGGTTTATGGGAAAAGTTACTTCCCAGTCAGAATGGTGAATTCGTCATTGATTTTTATAACATAATGTAGTTAGCTGAATAAGTTTTGAAACATTTTGCAAAGATGGAAGTGTTCCTGGAAGGGATAATTGACTAGATGGGTAATCTCATACACAATGAGGAAAATATTTTTCAAAATAGGAAAGGTTTTTGATACATGTATTAAATGCAGTTGTGTGTGATCCCCAGGCAATAAACCAAATGATTTCAGAGTCAGATGATTTTTGTTTTGAAGTTCTCATAAGTAAAGGTGCAAGCACTTTGTACCAATGATTAAGATTTCATGGAATGTGATATGTAAGAGAAAAACTGAAATATCAAACAAGGATAACACTAAAAGTGGGGTAAAAATCTATACATGCATCCTTTGTACACACATGCAATTTTCAAATGGACGAACACAGTTTAATTAGATTTCAAACATCTAAAGCCTATGCTATTCAACTTTTGAATAGTCAATGGTCAACACTTATGACATTTACAAATGTTAGCTAATGAGCAGAAGGAAAAACAAAAAGGAGAAGAAATCCTAAAAGTTCTATGCCTATTTCACTAACGAGGAAAAAAAGATGCATAAAAAAGTACCTTAAAATAATTTCCCACAGGCGAAACATAAATCAGGAATGTGTACTCAGGAGCTGGAGCGAAACCAAGAATAGCTCCACTCCCCATAAGGAGCGGTCTTATGTACAATGAACCTTTACCTGGTGGAGGAATCTGAAGTAAGGAATTGAAAAAGGAAACTAGTCAGGACAGATATCACCCAACAACAAGATTACTGACTAAGAGATTGAATTGTCACATTTACCTATCTTTCATTTGCTAAAACAGTGGCTTTAAGGGCTTCCACAAACTGTTCAATAGATGGTGAAGGCATGCATAAACGTTCTGCTCCCATCTTCATGCGCAGAGCATTTTCTTTGGGTCAAAACAGCAATATATTACCATCATATCTTTTATAGGCGTTTAAACCTTCAAACAATCCCTATCAATATTTCTAAAAACATTTTAAGTAAACTATGACAGAAGAAACATGGAGCAGGAATCATTAA
Organism: Solanum dulcamara; assembly: GCF_947179165.1. Lineage (NCBI taxonomy): Eukaryota > Viridiplantae > Streptophyta > Magnoliopsida > Solanales > Solanaceae > Solanum > Solanum dulcamara. The sequence goes on along the minus strand of NC_077243.1, from coordinate 72,532,497 downwards.
AATGAATAGCATAAGCAATATATTTAAGATGTAAGAAAAAAGCACAGCAAGTGCAAAACAGACCTGTCCATAATTAAATATCCCAGAAGCTGGGCTCAACTCAATATTCCCAAAACGTTGTAGCTCGCCATTAGAAAAGTTCCCATCTTGAGAACATTTCATGTTATACATATAATCAGTAGACATAACCCCAAAGCCAAGGTTGTCCCAATCGATGCTGGCTAATTCAGGTGTGGCACTTCTTTTATAAAGAAAACACTTTTTATCAGTTGGTCCGCTAGCGATAAAACAAGCAAAGCACTAGATCGTTTTTCTTTCTTTCTTTTTAAGAGCAAACAAGCAAAGCACTATATCTAGAGGCACTTGATAGATGGTCTGAAAATAAAAAACTGTATAATTAGAGGAAACTGTGTTGATTCATCAATGTTACGAAGCTCTAAGTTTTATGCTTTTGTTTCTTATGGTTGCTGAATTCTGAGGTAGTGTCACCGAATGAAGGCTGGTTCAAGGTGGCAAGATTTAACCACCTCACTTTGTAAGGTTGAAACATAAACATCCGATAAAAGCTACTTTTAAGAACATTAGTTGAGAATGCTGAGATATTATTCTTCCAAATTGTATGGTCTTTAATATATACAATGACTAGCCTATGATCCAATGAGGCCCCTGAGGTTTTTAGCCCCATAAAAGCATATTCATCGCTCTGTTTATTTTGGTTATCCGTCACTGATTCACAACAACGTATAACATCCTAGGTCTGGGCAATGAAGCTACCTAAATTCAGGTAGTGAGTCTTTATGCACTAACATTAGACTAAGCTAACCACAACATTGAGCAGTAGTTATGCATTTTAGTTTATTCTAATTTTGCGTAATAGCCAATTGAGCAGAGTAAATGCTGAAAGAGTATAACTCACAAACAAAACATTAAGTATTAAGCAGCATATGGTAGTATTTCCGTGATGTGATATCGATTCAATTTTTCCCATGTATCAATCCAAATGTACTAGTCGAAACAATAATCAAGTGAAAATATATTTCGGAAAATTGAAAATCAGTAGAAAGGGGAAAAAATACCTAGCAGAATAGGCCACCTGAAAAGCACTCCCAATCGTTTATGGTGCAATTACAACTGTAAGAAGCAAAAATGTGACTGCTTCTGAAGCTGTATAACAGAAAAAATTAACAATTCAACACAAATATAGATAAATAAAAATTTTAAAATAAAATTTAGTCGGCGTGAATCGGAATTTAGTCGAGAAAAAAAAAAAAGGACATTAGTGAAGCGGAGCAAAAACCTTGAGAGGGAGAGTGAGAAAAATGGCGCTTAATAGCGGCGGTTCGTGGTGGACGGAGAAGTTGGTGGTGGTGGTGGTGGTGATAAGTGGTTTTCAGGTGAAGGCCTGCTAATGCACCGCCGCTCTCCATTGATCTCTTCTTCTTCTACGACTTGAACGGTGTAATTATATTTTTTTTATTATTTTGATAACAACGTACTACTGGTATTAAGTACTGCAATTTGGTGACTATTATATAAATGCATCCACGTACTCAACTTCTATCTTGGGGAAAAAAATGTATATACTAATATATTAAAAATAATTATTTATTATTTAAATTTCTTTTTATTATTTAAAATTAAATATTAATTAATATGAAATATTATGATTAAATACTCAGAACAACTATTGTTCTTAAAGAATATATGCAAAATACAAAATGGACAAGTAAATACTAACCAAATTGATAACAACGTTTATAGTATTTTGTCAAATATTTAATTCAAGACGTTTATACTATTTTTCTTAACGTTTTAATTTTGTACTAATCATAATTTGTTTTAAGTAATTTGTATTATAGAAACTTATAAAAATCTCACTAGTTTATGAGTTAATTACTTAGAAACACTTTAGTTTACAATATTATGAATCTTATCAGATTTTAGTGCATCCAGATACGTCCAAATGCATGTATATCGGGATTCATGTGATCAAAATTAGGTGTAATTTGTTCTAGATAAACTGTATCCAAGTGAATTTGCATGTATCTGCGATACATAAACAAATCTGGTTCGCCTCCCTCCCATCTCGCTCACCACTCTCCTATGTATTTGGTATCACAGATACATACGAATCACACTAGACATACTCTAAATACATATATCTATATGTATCTAGTGTGATTCGTATGTATCTGGAATACATGATTATCTCTCTCATCTTCCTCCCCATCTCGCTCGCCTCCCTCCTTATATTTAGTGTATCTAGTAGTAAAAATACATATATCTAGGTATATATTTCTCCATATACGATAAGAAACTCTTAATTAGTGATAAGAGACGTAATTATTTGAAAGTATAGATAAAATTAGTATATATAATATGAATGTATGTCTAATAAAATAGTTTATCCTTATATTAATTATTTATTGTTAGTTTCAACATTTTTATTCGAAACATGTTTGAGATATACTTTAACAAGAAAAAATGAAAACAATTGATAATAACCTTGTGGAAGGAAGTTGCAGGAAGGAGAATTTTCTCACGTAATTTGGGACGAAAGAAGTAGTAAACATATGTCCTTATGTGTTATAGTCACGTAAGAAAATGACTTGATTAGACAAATAATATTAGAGTAAGAGAGGAAATTAAACTAATAAATAGTCATTTTATGCTAAAATATTGGATAAGTTTCAGAGTGGATCGGATTTATGATGTTTGCTTAATTTTGCACTTTAATTGAATAATGGTATTGGTGTAAGGAAAAATTAGGAGAAAAAATTATTACAATTTGAGGTGAGTTAGCTTCGACCTGGTCGACAAGAGGAAGCTATTTGAATGGTAAACACATATCACTTTCAACCTGAAGATTGTGAGTTCGAGTCACCAAGCTCTCAAAAATGTGGGATCTTCTAGGGAGGGATGAAAAATAAAAATAAAAAGGGAAAATTATGACCATAGCAACATAAATTTGTCATTATAAATAATTAGAAAAACTATACCCATATAAAATTATTATACTTAAAAGGTTTGTCATATATAAAAAAATTCCAATAAAAAAGCTTCAACCTAGTCCAAGGTTTTAAAAACAACAATAAATATCATGTATCGAATAGTGTGAGCTTGTCCAATACACTTCCTCGTGACTCTTTTTTTTCCCTCAGTCATCTAATGATGTTGCCAGAACCACCAACCCCAGATGATGCTCCTTTGGGTGTCCTTCACTAACTCTATTTATAGGGTTACACAGAGAAATATCAAAGGGTATCTAAAAAATAACATTAAACCTTACTAATGTGGGAAATATTATGGAAATGTGGAAGATCAATGAGGAGATAGTGAAAATGTGGATATTACTACACATAATAATAAAAGTTACACGTAGTAATTATGGACATTCACTATGACATAATAATAGTATTTATAATGCTCTCCCCTGAATGACCATTGATAGATATTGAAATTAGGAAGTATATGTATAATATATAAAGCGTATCTGTAAAGGGTATAAGAAATGGTATTCTGGTGTGTATGAAGTAATATATACACAATATAGGGAGATATATAGTATGTGGTATATACGATCAAATAATATGTGTATGAAAACGATGTATGGGTATGGTATATGAAATGGTGTATAATGTATATACGGTGGTATATGATGCATGTATACATAATATACAAAGAAGTATATGATATATGAAGTGGTACATATACGTGTATATTCATATATATATATATATATATATATATATATATATATATATATATATATATATGATATATTTGTATGGAAGTATGATATGCACATGGTAGGGGTGTACATAGACCGGATTGGTTCGGATTTTTTACAAACCAAACCAAACCATTTGTGTCGGGTTATTAAATCTATAAACCAAACCAAACCAATAAAAGTCGGGTTTTTCGATATCAATTTTTCTCGGGTTTTTTGGGTTTTTTCGGGTTTCTCGGATTTTTTGGGTTTTTTCGGATTTTTTCGGGTTTCTCGTAGTATCTAATAAAAAGCACAGAGCAGTGCTTCTTAAAAAGAGTTCTAGTACAAAATATCAACATATAAGATGGAGGCACAACACTTTTTGAAGTTTTAACTTTATAATATAATTTTATAAGATAAGTTTTTTTTGTATATTATTTAGATGGGCTACTCAAGTCTAAATCTAAATGTAAGAAAGAAAACAAAAATTATGAAAAAATTTTAGAAAATATTTATAAATTACATTTTAATAAATATTTTTTATGTATAACATAATTTAAAAGTAGTATATCTATAATCGGGTCGGTTTGGGTTCGGTTTGACTTTTTTTAGTTAAAACCAAACCAACCCTATAATAGTCGGATTTTTTTTTCAAACACCAAACCAAGTCAAACCAAACCACTAGTCGGGTTTTTTTTCCGATTTGGTTTGGTTTATCGGTTTGGTGCGGTTTATCGGTTTGTCCTGTACAGCCCTAGCACATGGTATGATATTGGTTTTGGGCTGCTTGATTTGGGATTTAGATTGGCCTAAGTTATTGTTCTAGCTCAAGACAAGATACACTCTAAAGCGCATTCCTTATTTTGATCCTTTTAATCATCATTTTGTAGTTGGATAAGAAATAATTTATTCACGTATTAATTTTTGTATAATTTATACGATGTTTGACAAATAAATAAAAAATAAGTTATTCATATATGAAATTAATACGATATTTGATTGACAATTTAGAAACTTGCATAATTAATATTTTGTATTGTTTATTCTTTTATGTAATTTTTTTAGGAGTCTTGTAAATAGTTGTAGAGGTCTATGGTCTATAAATACGTTCATATTTTACAATTGGTGACATAATTGGAGATAAGCAATACAAGTAAAGTTTCTCAAAATTCTTCTCTTCTTTCACATACATGACATGAGCATTGACATACACAAATACATATACATAATTCTCAAAATATATACAATTTAAACCAAAGTCATACGATAATATTCCTCTTCTTTTTTCAACTGAGGAAACTTTCATCATACTATATTATAAGTGGAAAGCTTCTAAGTGCAAAAGTGAATTATCAAAATATACCTCAAAAGTTGATGAATCAGTTTACCCTACAACATTGAAAAATATACTTTTATTAATGTTAAACTATATATAACTATAGTTAACAAAATTAATTACTATTAAATATTAAACGGTGAACACAATTAAATATTAAATGTTAAATTATAGCTACCTATCTACAACTGTACTTGTATTTATGTTGTATATGCATGCATTTGACACCTCTCTTTATCCAAGAATTCTATCTAATTTTTAGAGAAAAATATTGAAAATACTCTTGAATTTGGCACAAATTATTAATTTCGTCCTTAAACTATTGACAATCGTAAAAACACCCCTCTAATTGACTAACTGAACTTAAATACACCCCCGATCTGCCACATGACATAACAAGTGGTATCAAACTCTTGTAGGAGAGTGAGACCCTTAATAAAAAGCCGAGAACAGAACATGATGTGAATTATGAGTTTTATCTCCGAACTATTTGTTATCTCCTCTATTAAGGTTAGTAACCCAGAAACACTAAATATGAAAAGTAAAACAATATCCGAGTCCACAGAACTCACTGTGTGTTCTTAAGAAATTTAATCCCCTTACCATACCCAATGTTATGGATTATTTCCTCTCATGATAAAATAGATAGAACATTAAAAAAGTAGCAGTACCTCAAACTTCGATAATATCAACGAACTCAAAAAACAGCAATGTGATTACACAAAGACACAACTTTATTTATAACAAAATATATGCAGAAGAGAAGGAAGTTTTCGATGATCAAAACTGAAAGGAGGCATCTCTATTTATAGCCAACAAGATTTCTTTTGGAAAGGGAGCAAGTTCTTTCTGAATCTGCGAAAGGAAGCATCTATTCGGAAGGAACAGGTCCCTTCTGCGAATGAAAATACCTGTTCGCAAATTAGTTAATTCCATTATTAATTTTGCTATTTAATTAATTTTATGAATTAATTAATTAATAAATAGTCAATGGATTAATGTTAAAGAAAAAGGAAATTAATTAATGAGATTGATAAATAAATTTTATCTAAAAAATTATTAATCAATCACATTATTTGTCAAAGCCGAAGCCGAGCCGAGCGAGCGAGCGACGACGACGGCACGAGGGGGCACCCTCTATTTAACCATGTATGAGTTAAAGGAAGTCTTTCCTAATATAAGGACAAGACTTTTTCTTTCTTCTACCAATGAAGGAGAAATGACTTTTCATTTTCCCTTCATTTGGTTCTCTCACATTTTCCAATTTTTATTTTCCATTCACACTTCACTTAAACTTCACTTAAACCCAACAATCCCCCACATGAATGGGGAATGGCTATTGTTTAAAACATATGCATGAAAAACTGTGTGATTCGTAAGTAAGGATATATTGCATCTGGATAAGTAGGTTTTCCTTTGAACTTTCCATAGGGAACATATATCGGATATACTCGGTCAATCGGTAGATTTGATATCTTTGAACTGTCAAGCTTTGGTGTATACCTAGACAACATATGTCACACAATTAACCCTTTAACTGTTTCTGGTTCTCAATTTTTTATTCGTTTCAGCCATGAACATTTTCTGATTGATAAGTGCGTAGAGAACTGGCCTTATCGGATTTTCTTTGAGCGGCTTACGCTTCATACTTACATAGGTGATATCTAAATATGTTATCCCGTAGAAACACCATTTGATATGCTCTGTATCAAACTTAGATATCATTAAAAGGTCCTAATGTCTTATCCTTGTTACTGAATATTGTTGCATCATGAGAATGGATCATATTCAATTTAAACCGTCATCAATGACTTTGTTTGATCTCCTTGAACCTAGATCTTGGGATCTCCAGTCTTCTAGGTAGAGTTACCACCACGATGGTTTGTCCTCAGCCATATTTCCATTCCCTTTGATGATCGCTCAACTTCCTCTCTAGTTAGGCCCTTTGTAAGTGAATCTGACACATTATTCTTTGAATTTACATAGTCAATTGTGATAATTCCACTAGAGAGTAGTTATCTAACGGTATTATATCTTCGTCGTATGTGACGAGACTTACCATTATACATAACGCTCCCAGCTCTTCCTATTGTTGTTTGACTATCACAATGTATGCATATAGGAGCCATTGGTTTGGACCAAAATGGAATATCTTCCAAGAAATTTCAGAGCCATTCTACTTCTTCACCGGCCTTGTCTAATGCTATGAACTCAGACTCTATTGTAGAACGAGCTATACATGTTTATTTGGATGATTTCCAAGATATCGCTCATCCATCAATGGTGAAAACGTATCCACGTGTGGACCTAGTTTTAGTTAACCCAATAATCCAATTTGCATTATTATATCCTTCAATAACTCCTGAATACTTATTATAATACAAAGCAAAGTTTTGAGTGTGTCTAAAATACCCCAAAACTCGTTTTATTGCCATCCAATAATATTGGTTGGGATTACTTGTGTACCAACGCAATTTACTTATAGCACAAGCTATGTCTGGTCGTGTACAGTTCATGATGTACATCAAACTTCCCAACACTCTTGCATAATCCAATTGAGCCTGACTTTCATCTTTATTCTTAGCAAGATCAAGGTTCACATCAATTGATGTTTTTGCACTTTTTGAAGTTTAAGTAATTATATTTTTCAAGTACCTTTTGGATATAATGAGTTTGAGACAATGCTAGACCTTAAGGAGTTTTGTGAATCTTAAGTCCTAATATCAAATCGACAACTCCTAGATCTTTCATATCAAACTTACTAGAAAGCATACCCTTAGTAGCATTTATGTTTGCAATGTCATTACTCATTATTAGCATATCATCCACATATAAATAAATAATGACAACTTTGTTTGGAGTGTCTTTAGTGTAAACACATTTATCACACTCATTAATCTTAAATTCATTTGCCAGCATGGTTTGGTCAAATTTCGCATGCCATTATTTGGGTGCTTGTTTTAGTCTATATAATGACTTAACAAGTTTGCACACTTTCTTTTCTTTATCGAGAACCACAAAACCCTTGGATTGTTCCATGTAAATTTCTTCCTCCAATTCTCTATTTAAGAAAGATGTTTTCACATCCATTTGATAGATTTCAAGATCATATACCGCAGCTAGTGCAACTAACATCCGAATGGATGTAATCCTAGTTGCAAGTGAGTATGTACCAAAACAATCAAGACCTTCTTTCTGTCTAAATCCTTTGACGACAAGTCTTGCCTTGTACTTTTCAATAGTTCCATCAGCTTTCATTTTTCTTTTGAAAATCCATTTTGAACCCAAAGATTTGTTTCCTAGAGGAAGATCAACCAATTTCCAAGTATGGTTACTCAAGATTGAATCAATCTCACTATTAATAGCTTCTTTCCAAAGGAATGAATCTACAGCCAACATAGCTTCTTAGAATGTTTAAGGCTCTTGTTCAAGAAGAAATGTTACAAAATCAGATCCAAATGAAGTAGATGTCCTTTAACGTTTACCACGTCTTGGATTCTCATTATTAGGTACATTCTCCTTTGGTTCTTCTCAAGGTCATTTAGACCCTTCATTAGACAACTCAAGTCTAGTTTTATACGGATAGATATGTTTAAAGAACTCAGTGTTATTTGATTCTATTATCGTGAATATCCAGATGTTCGGACTTGTGAATTGAAAATCGATATGCTTTACTATTTGTATCATATCCAATGAAAACACAATCCACGATTTTAGATCCTATTGTGGCCCTCTTAGGTTTAGGAACTTGGACTTTGGCTAGACACCCCCATACTTTGAAATATTTCAAGTTTAGTTTTCTTTCTTTTTATTTCTCATATGGAATAAATTGTGTTTTGCTATGGGAAACTCTATTGAGTATTTGACTTGCTGTAAGGATGGCTTCCCCCCACAAGTTTTGTGGTAAATCTGAACTTATAAGTAAGGCATTCATCATTTCCTTTAAAGTTTGGTTTTTCCTTTCTGTAATTCCGTTTGATTGAGATAAGTAAAGGGCAGTAATTTGATGGATGATTCTATTTTCCAAACATATTTCTGCAAAAAGAGATTCATACTCTCCACCTCTATCACTTCTTATCATTTTTATCTTTTTATTCAACTGATTTTCAACTTCAATTTTGTATTATATAAATGATTCTATTGCTTCATCCTTACTATTCAACAAATAGACATAACAATATTTAGTGCAATCGTCAATGAAAGTTATAAAATATTTTTTTTCACCACGAGTTGGTGTTGACTTCATAGCACAAATATCTGTGTGAATCAATTTTAAGAAACTGGAATTCCTTTCAACAGATTTATAAGGATGCTTAGCATACTTAGATTCAACACATACTTGACATTTTAATTTATTGCACTCAAAGTTAGGCAATACATTTAAGTTGATCAGTTTTCGCAAGATTTTATAATTGACATGTCCTAAGCGTGAATGCCATAAATTATTTGACTCAAGTAAGTAAGAAAAAGCTTGAACTTTATTATTATCAACAACCATTAAATTCAGTTTGAAAAGGCCCTCAGTGAAGTAGTCTTTTCCTACATACATTTCATTCTTACTAACTACTACTTTGTCTGAAATCAGAACGCACTTGAATCCATTTTTGATAAGAAGACCTACAGAAACCAAGTTCTTTCTCATTTCTAGAACATGACAAACTTTGTTCAGCATCACCACCTTGTCGAATGTCATTTTCAGGAATACTCTAATATATGCTTCCATCTTAGCCGTTGCAAAATTTTCTATATAGATAGTCTCATCAGGTGCAGCAGGGGAATAAGTAGCGAAGGCTTCTTGGACTCCACAAATATGTGACGTGGCTCCTGAATCAAGCCACCATTCTTTGGGATTTCTTACCAGGTTGCATTCGACAGCATTGCACATAAGTTTTCAACATTCCCATTTGTATCAATCAAGTTGGCTTGACCATTCTTCTTTTCCTTCTTGGGAGCGCAACATTCCACAGCCTTATGTCCAGTTTTTCCACATTTGTGACAGTCTCCTTTGAACTTCTTTTTTCTAGGATAGTTCTTCGGTCCAGAAGGTTTCTTCCTCTTTTTGATTTATTTGGACCATCTTCAATAATATTTTCTCTCATAATTATTGAGTTTCCTCTAGCCTTCTTCTCGACAGTCTTGTTGTCTTTCTCGATCCTGTGATGAACAATCAATTCTTCAAGAGTCATCTCTTTTATCTTGTGATTCAAATAATTTTTGAAGTCTTTTCATGAAGGAGGTAGTTTCTCAATCAACGTTGCTACTTGAAATGTCCCATTTATGACCATACCTACAATGGATAATTTAAAATCAATAACATATTCAACAATTTTAACAATATAACTATTGAATTTGATCATACCTTCTGCTAGGAGATCATGAATAATGACTTGTAATTCTTGGACTTGAGACATGACAATCTTGCTATCAACCATCTTATTGTCCAAAAATTTTATAGCCACAAACTTCTTTAAGCTTGCATCTTCAGTTTTATATTTCTTCTCAAGAGCATACTAGAGTTCTTTAGAGGTTTTACAAACACTAAAGACATTATACAAGTCATCTTCCAATTCATTGAGTATGTAGTTCTTGCAAAGGAAATTAGAATGTGTTCATGCCTGAGTCACAATAAACTTTTCATTGTCAGGAGTTCCTTCCTCTACCACGGGAATATCTTCATTGATAAACCGTTGTAGACTGAGTGTAATCAGATAGAAGAACATCTTCTGCTGCCAACGTTTGAAGTCAATACCAGTGAACTTTCCAGGATTTTCTACAGTAGCCATTCCTGTAGAAACTGGTGTTCTACCGGTTGAAGGCATTGTGTTTGCTTCAAAACTTGATACATTTGTATCTCCTATTCTGTTTGACAAAACAAAAGTAGTGTTAAACAACAAAATAACCAAATAGGATTTTTTTTTCAACTCGATGAAGTTTTTATATTCTTCAAAACTAAATTTCCTCCCATTAAACTGTTTATCATTAGAGACAGAAAACTTCACGGCTGGAGAGTTCGAGACTGCTCAGTATCTTTTCTGTTTAGTTCCTATCTATTGTTTAGCAAATTTATCTTTTACATATATATTGTTTCATTAGAGAAACATTTTGTAGGTATTTCTCTTTTCTCTTGTTTTCTTATCTTTTTTGCAGGGTTACCTTATTGGGGCCTTGAAGGTGTTCGACGAAATTCCTCAACGAAATACTGCTTCATTAAATGCAATCATTTTTGGGTGCTTGGCCCAAGAATTTGTTCAACCCAAGATCTGCTACCTGCACAACTCAAAAGTTGTTGTGAACATCACCTTGGAAATCAAGTTTATTTCAACTGGAGTTGGTACCTCCGGTTCCCATATCTTCCCCTATTTATTCCTTACTCATACAATTGTAGTTATATTTTGCTAACTTTAAACCTTCGAATAATTTATTAGTTCATACACGTTTTCGTGACTTTGGATAGTGATGGTAGACTAGGGTCATGTTCTCACTCAGGGACGGGGATGGGGACGAGGACGGGGACGAGGGTTAGGAGGGGTAAGTGGGTTAAAAGAGCATCTAGAATGAGAATAGACTCTTGGAACATTGGGACATTGACGGGAAAATCTATAGAGCTAGTTAAGATCCTAAAGAAGAGGATGATTAATATAGCGTGTGTACAAGAGACCAAATGGGTAGGTTCTAAAGCTAAGGAGGTAGACGGGTATAAGCTTTCGTTCTCTGATAGATCGAAGAATAGAAATGGGGTAGGCATTTTAGTAGACAGTAACTTAAGGGATCAGGTGGTGGAGGTTAGGAGATCCAATGATAGGATGAAGTCGATTAAGGTGGTCGTTGAAGGGACCACGTTGAACATTATTAGCGCTTATGCGCCGCAAGTAGGCTTAAACGAGGAGGATAAGAGGCATTTTTAGGAGGATTTGGACGAGTTAGTGGGAGGCATACCGTCTACTGAGAAGCTTTTCGTGGGAGGAGATTTCAATGGGCACATCGGGTCTACTTCGAGAGGGTATGATGATGTGCATAGAGGCTTCAGTTTCGGGGTCAGAAATAGAGGAGGAGTCTCATTGTTGGATTTTTCAATAGCTTTTAGGTTGGTGATAGCCAATTCGAGTTTCCCTAAAAAGGATGATCACTTGATAACCTTTCGGAGTGCGGTGGCTAAGACCCAGATAGACTTTTTACTCCTTAGGAAGGATGATAAAGGTCTGTGCAAAGACTGTAAGGTCATTCCGATCGACAACCTTACGACCCGACATAAGCTCTTGATGATGGATTTAGGGATCAAGATGACGAGGAAGAAGAGGATCGAGGATGACCTACCTAGGATCAGATGAGGGAGTTTGACCACGACTAGCGCCCTAGAGATGGGGGAGAAATTGAAGGATATGGGTGCCTGGGGTAGTAGTAGGGATGTGAACACTATGTGGGGTAGGATGGCTAGTTGTATTAGGGTTGTAGCAAGGGAAGTGTTGGGAGTCTCGACAGGTAGCCGTGGACGGTACTGAGGGGACTGGTGGTGGAATGGAGAAGTGCAAGGGAAGGTGGAAGTGAAGAAGATAGCGTATGCGAAGCTGATAGAAAGCAAGGACGAGGTGGAGAAGTGGACGAATAGGGAACTTTATAAGATAGCGAGGAAGGAGGCGAAGTCGGCGGTTTCGACGGCAAAAACGACAGCTTTTGAACGCTTTTATGCTGAACTAGAAGAAAAAGGCGGGGATAGGAAATTGTTCAAGCTAGCTAGGATGCGGGAGCGAAGGGCATGCGATATGGATCAAGTGAAGTGCATTAAGGACGAACATGGAAAAGTATTGGTAGAAGAGACCCTCATTAAACAAAGATGGCAGTCGTACTTCCATAAACTCTTGAACGAAGAAGGAGAGAGAGAGATTATGTTGGGAGATTTGGAACATACAGGAAGGCTTCGCGTTGGTGAGTGTTGCAGGAGTATTTCGGTCGAAGAGCTTAAGGGTTCTGTGCTTAGGATGCATTGGGGAAGAGCGACCGGACCTGACGAGATCCCTGGTGAATTTTGGAAGAGCACGAGCCCGATAGGTTTGGAGTGGCTGACTAGGTTATTTAATGTCATCTTTAGGACAGCAACGATGCCCGAAGAATGGAGGTCGAGCGTACTAATCCCTCTATACAAAAACAAGGGGGATATACAGAGTTGCAACAACTATAGGGGTATCAAGCTTCTAAGCCATACTATGAAAGTGTGGGAAAGAGTGGTGGAGATGAGAGTTAGGAGAGGCGTGTCTATTTCAGAGAACCAGTTTGGATTTATGTCGGGACGCTCAACTACTGAAGCTATCCATCTTATGAGGAGACTGGTGGAGCAGTATAGGAAGAGAAAGAGAGACTTGCATATGGTATTCATTAATCTAGAAAAGGCTTACGATAAAGTTCCACGAGAAATACTATGGAGATGTTTGGAGGCTAAAGGTGTATCGATGGCGTACATTAGAGTGATCAAGGATATGTATGAGGGTGCCAAAACCAGGGTAAGGACAGTAGGAGGAGACTCAGAGCACTTCCCAGTTGTGATGGGTTTACATCAAGGATCAACCCTTAGTCCGTTTTTATTTGCCTTGGTGATGGATGTATTGACGCGACAAATTCAAGGTGAGGTGCCATGGTGTATGCTTTTTGCGGACGATATAGTCCTGATCAATGAGACTCGTAGCGGAGTTAACGCTAAGCCGGAGGATTGTAGACACACCCTGGAGTCTAAAGGGTTTAAGCTGAGTAGGACCAAGACAGAGTACTTAGAGTGCAAGTTCAGTGAGACACCCCATGAGGTTGGCGCAGAAGTTATGCTTGGTGACCAGTCCATCCAAAAGAAAGGTAGTTTCAAGTACCTGGGGTCTATCATGCAAGACAGCGGGGAGATTGACGATGATGTCACACATCGTATTGGGGCAAGGTAGATGAAATGGAGGCTCGCTTCCGGGGTGCTCTGTGACAAGAAGGTGCCACCACAAATTAAGGGCAAGTTCTACAAAGTGGTTGTTAGACCGGCTATGTTATATGGGGAGGAGTGTTGGTCAATTAAGGTCTCTCACATCCAAAAGATGAAAGTAGCCGAGATGAGAATTTTGAGATGGATGTGTGGGTATACCAGGAGCGACAGGATTAGAAATGAGGCTATTCGGGACAAAGTAGGAGTGGCCTCAGTGGAAGACAAGATGCGGAAAATGCGACTTAGGTGGTTTGGGCATGTGAAGAGGAGAGACACAGATGCCCCAGTGAGGAGGTGTGAGAGGTTGGCCATGGATGGTTTCAGAAGAGGTAGGGGTAAGTCAAAGAAATATTGAGGAGAGGTGATTAGACAAGACATGGCGCAGTTACAGCTTACCGAGGACATGACCTTAGATAGAAGTGTGTGGAGGACCCGCATTCGGGTAGAAGGCTAGTACATAGTCGCGTTATCCTACCCTATTAGTAGGCGCATTAGCGCACTATAATTTCCTTTATGGAGGACTCAGATTAGGATAAAAGGCTAAGTGATTCATCCTTTGCACCATAGTAGTTGTAGTTCTGCTCATTGTTTATTGCTTTTTGATTTCTACATTGTATTGCTGTTTATAGTTGTGGCGCCGTTGTACTTTGACTGTCTTATCTATCTTATCTTATCTTATTTATTTATTTATTGTAGTTATGCCTCTTTCTTCCCGTACCACTCTACCACGACTTTTCCTTTTGCTATTCCTGTTTTTATCTTGTTTTCTATATGTTTTCCCCTATCTGACCTTTTATCTTGTCCTCTCTTAAAGCCGAGGGTCTTTCGGAAACAATCGCCCTACCTTTCAAGGTGGGAGTTAGGTCTGCGTACCCTCTACCCTCCCCAGACCCCACATTATGGGATTATACTGGGTTTGTTGTTGTTGTTGTTAACTTGATAAAGATTTTATTTTCTTCGAACCAAGTTAATCACTGGAGTAGAAAGTCTTTTGATTTTAGTATCCATCCCACAAACATAATATAAGATAAAGCAGAAATATACAACTTTTTTCTAATTTAACGATAAAGTTTTTATATTCTTCCAATCGTTAACTGAATGAATCTTGAATACTGATGAAGTTTTTATATTCTTCGAATTAATATTAGATTCAGACAGAGTAGAAAATTATAAAGTTTTTAATCTCCAGAACCGAAAGATACAAGAAAAATATTTAAATTCCTTAAGTTTATTATCTCCTATATTAAGGTTAGTAAACTAGAAACACTAAATATGAAAAGTAAATTAGTATCCAAGTCCACAGAATTCACTGTGTGTCCTTAAGGAATTTAATCCCTTCACTGTAACCAAGGTTATGGATTATTTCCTTGCAGGATAAAATGGATAGAATATTAAAGAAGTAGTGGTACCTCAAACTTCGATAATATCAGCAAACTTAGAAAACAGCAACATGATCACACAAAGATACAACTTTGTTTATAAGAAAATATATGCAAAAGAGAAAAAAAAATTCGATGATCAAAACTGAGAGAATGCCTCTCTATTTATAGCCAACAAGATTTATTTTGGGAAGGGAAGTGTCTGTTCAGAAGCAACAAGTCCTTTCTGAATCTGAGAAGGGAAGCATCTGTTTGGAAGGAACAGTTCCCTTCTGCGAATGGAAATACTTGTTCACAAATTAGTTAATTTTGCTATTCAATTAATTCAAATTGATTCTATGAATTAATTAATTAATAAATAATCAACAGATTAATATTAAAGAAAAAGAAAACTAATTAATGAGATTGATAAATAAATTATCTAAAAATTATCAATCAATCATTTGCCGAAGTCGAAGCCGAGCGAGCGACGACGACGGCGACGCGAGGGGGCACCCTGTACTTAACCATTTATGAGTTAAAGGAAGTCTTTCCTCATATAAGGACAGGACTTTTCCTTTCTTCTATCAATGAAGGAGAAATGACTTTTCATTTTTCCTTCATTTGGTTCCCCACATTTCTCAATTCTTATTTCCCATTCACACTTCACTTAAACTTCAATTAAATCCAACACTCCATATCTGTAAAATAAATAAAGGGGAAATTCTTTTATGGCTGCTACACCAAAACTAGGTGCAAAGAACCAACCAGACTGACCTAGTGGATAAATCAGTTAATAGCCTCAAGAATCCCCCTCTGAACTATAGAAAAAGGTCTAAAAAATACCCTTCATCCACTTATTTTGTTAAAAATATTTTTGCACTCACCTTGTTGGCTCACTTATATCCTGAAACTAGCAACTCCATCTTTATTTTATTTTTAAAATATTATTTATTACTTATCATTTTTTTATTGGGTGAAATAAAAACCCCACTCTATAAAAGAAAATTCCTATAATATTTTCACCAAAAATAATATATCCACACTATGAACCAAAAATTTCAAAATATTATTCAGGTAATCATAATTCTTATGATAAATATTTATAATGATGAATAGAAATAGTTGGAACATGTTTAATAAAGAATTTTGTATCAGATTAAAGAATGTTAAAAAAATTAATTAATTGAACTAATTATTGACCCCTTGAGACTGAATATTATAATTGAACCAATTGGTGGTCTTTGTGTATTTACGTCAAAGCAAACAATTTAACAATAAGTTATATTCATTAAACAAGTCTCTGGCGTCTTTTTTTTTTTAACTTGCAAAACGGTAAGGTGATATCCTATACTTTTAGGCAACTTAAAGTTCATAAGAACAATTACCCCACATCACAATTTAGAGTTGGTTGTTGTTTCTTTTTTAAAAAATGGTTCATGTGGCCGATATATTTTTCTGATTATATATATAAAAAAAATCTAATGGAGGTAGGTTATAAAGAAAAAATCTAACCGAGCTGAGGTGGGTTTTTTCATTTCACCCAATAAGAAAATGAAAAATAATATATAATATTTTAAAAATAAAATAAAGATGAAGTTGTTAGTTTTGTCCCTGAACTTGGTGAGAGTTATTAGTTTCGTCCTCCGAACTATTAACAGTCTTAAAAATACCCCTTTATTTGACTAATTGGTTTTAAAACACCTCTTTCATGTCATACAATATATTATGCCACATCAGTAGAAAATTCTATGTGTACGCACGTGAACACGTTTATGTATATGGCATGAGAGGAACGTATTTAAATTCAGTTAATCAAGTAGAGAGGTATTTTTATGGCTGTCAATAATTCGGAAATGAAATTAATAATTCGTGTCAAATTCCGCAATATTTATAATACTTCTCTCTAATTTTTATCATTTTTTCCTCATCTTTTTCCCTCCAAAATCTGAGTTTATTCTTCTCCCCTATTTAAAATACGTAATTTTTCACCAATATCAAATTTACAGAAGATTAAGGCCTTGTAACGATTTCTGTCTATCCATACTTATTTTGCAATGTCCAAATTTTCATCATTATTGAAATTAACTCTTCAGTTTCTTCCATCATCACCTACAAGATTTTTGTTAATTAAATTCAGCCCTTAAGACATTGATATTGATATTGATGGTGACCTCTCCTTGGTAAAATATTTGTACAAAATAAATATGAACTTAATATGTATTATATGTTACAAATAAAATAAAAAAAGTCAAATCATATTAAGAGAGGTAGGGATCATACTTGTATCCGGAGCATAATAGAACTATGGAACATGGACAAGCTGCATATAATATCGAATCAAATTGCAAATTGAGTTAAATTAAAAAACAATACGATTAATGGTTGGTTTGATTTGATTTGGTACTGAAAAAAACTTGACTATACTTGAGTTGGTTTAATTCTAACTTAAAAAAATCAACCCGAAATCAAATCAACCTGACATTATATATATAATTTTTAAAATTTACTTTATACATAAATGTATTTACTTTGATATTATTTCTAAATATTTCTTATACTTTTTAATAGTTTTTATCTTTTAACATATTATTTCAAGTTTTAGACTTAGAATTTTGAATTGTCTAATAAAGGTTATAGTCCATATATATGAGTAACTCTAATAAAGCGCAAATCAAAATCAAAATCAAAGCACTAATGCTAAAAAAATATAATCAATTCAACACTAAGAATGATAATAATGTTGAATATTTGTTCTTCCTTGGTTGAGCAAATTCGAGAGAGACAGTTTGAGGATGAGAAGTTATGTGTCATTCGAGACAAGGTATTAAGAGGTAAAGTTAATGAGGCGGTACTTGATTCGAAAGGCATATTGATGATTGGCGGCAGAATTTGTGTGCCCAAGGTGGGTGACCTGACTAGACTTATTTTGGAAGAGGCTCATTGTTCAAGGTATTCCATCCCTCTAGGAGTGGCCAAGATGTATCATAATCTGTGCCAGCACTATTGGTGGTGTGGGATGAAGAAGGACATTGCAGAGTTCGTGTCTAAGTGTTTGACTTGCCAGCAGGTAAAGTGTGAGCACCAGCGGCTTGGGGGTGTGAGTCAGAGGATGCCTATTCCCACTTGGAAGTGGAAAATGATCACTACGGACTTCATTGTGGGTTTACCTCCCACTGTGGGTGGTTATGACTCTATATGGGTGGTGGTTGACAGACTGACCAAATTCGCTCATTTTATTCCGGTTAAGATGAGGTACACAGCGGATAAGCTAGCCAGTTGTATATTAGTCATATCGTTCGGCTTTATAGTAGACCAGTATTCATTATTTCGGATCGGGGTTCAGTATTTACTTCGCACTTTTGGCAGGCATTACAACATGATTTGGACACTAGACTTGATATGAGTACAGTTTTTCACCCACAAACCGATGGTCAGTACGATCTGACGATTCAGGTGTTGGAAGACATACTTCGAGCTTGTGTTATTAATTTTGGTGCTAGATGGGATCAACACTTGCCCCTAGCGGAGTTTGCCTACAATAACAGTTATCACTCTAGTATCCAGATGGATCCATTTGATGCTTTGTATGGTAGGCGGTGACGATCTCTTATTGGATGGTTTAACTTAGCTGAGATGGACTCCTTAGACACATACTTGCTTAGAGATGCAATGTGGCAGGTTCATATGATTCAGGGTAGACTATTGACAGCCCAGAGTAGGCAGAAGAGTTATGCAGACCGGAGAGTTCGACCATTAAAGTTCATGTAGGGTGATCATGTTTGGCTTTGAGTGTCGCCCATGAAGGGTGTGATGCAGTTCAGGAGGAAGGGCAAGCTCAACCCTCGATTCATTGGCCCATTTGAGATTTTGGTGCGAGTTGAAGAGGTAGCTTATAGATTGGCCTTACCACCAAGATTATCAGTTGTGCATAACGTGTTTCATGTTTCTATGTTCCAGAAGTATGTTCCAAATGAGTCTTATGTGTTACCACTCGATTCAGTAGAGCTGAGTCCAGACCTGACATTTGAGGAGGAGCCTATAGTCATTCTAGATAGGCAGATCCATAAGCTTAGAACCAAGGAGAGAGCTTCAATGAAGGTACAATGGAAGCACCGTTCAGTCGGAGAGGCGACTTGGGAGACGGAGGCTGATATACGTGCTAGATATCTCCATCTTTGTAAGGCTTCAGGTATATTCCTCTACTTTATGTTCGAGGATGAACATGATTTTAGTGGTGGATAATGTAATGACCCGTTAGGTCATTTTGAGAATGAGTCCTCCTTCTTTCATAAAAGATCCATTTCGTAAATTTAAATTAAAAATTTTGGACTATTGTATAACTCTGATTAATTAGTTGAGGGGTAATTTTACATAATTAATTTAATTGGTAGGTTAAATTGTTAACTTATTTAATACCCTATACCATTTTCCCATATATAAGAATAAATTGAAAATTTTATAATTTAAAGTTTTTCTTTCAGGCTAAAACCTTAAGAATATAATAGTGCTAATGAGTCTAGACGTGGGCCAAACCCACTTTTCTCTTCTAAACTATGTGAGGTGACATAAATTTATGTTATTAGTGCAATTAATACTCCCCATTCCTTAAAAAAAAGGAAAATAAAGGAGTGCCGCTTAACAAATTAGGAAAATTGAAGACGGTATTCGTCTGCACAATGAGTTGTTGCAAACACTCAGGTAATACTTAACTTTGATGTTTCCTTTTTTATATTATTGTTGTGGTCAATTGTAATCATTGCAATATGACATATAGGAAGGACTTATTATGCCTTTTGTTTTAGGCAATGATGACAACTGAGTAGGTAAGGCTTGGTAAAGTTGATAAAATTAACATATGAAGGTAATAGATTAAGCTGGTGAGAATTTGAGGTTAAGCTATTAAGTTAGGCTATTCAAAGTTGTCGTCTGACACGTATGGCCTCACCGTGTATAGAATTTGGATCCTATTTTAATTACGAATATTGTGATTTGAGTCTGAGAGATAAATATTTAATATATTAGATGCGAGAAATACGATTGAGATGGTTTGGGCATGTGAAGAGGAGAGACACAGGTGCCCCAATGTGGAGGTGTGAGAGGTTGGCCATGGATGGGTACAAAAGAGGTAGGGGTAGACCAAAGAAGTATTGGGAAAAGGTGATTAGACAGGACATGGCCCGCGGTTATAGCTTACAGAGGACATGACCTTACATAGAAAGGTGTGGAGGATCCACACTAGGGTAGAAGACTAGTTCATAGTCTCATTATTCTTACTTATTCGTAGGCGTAGTAGTGCATTACGATCTCTTGCGCTCTGATTTCTTTTATTTTTGTAATTCTGTTATTATATAATACTTTTTATACTTTGATTAC
Organism: Solanum dulcamara; assembly: GCF_947179165.1. Classification (NCBI taxonomy): domain Eukaryota; kingdom Viridiplantae; phylum Streptophyta; class Magnoliopsida; order Solanales; family Solanaceae; genus Solanum; species Solanum dulcamara. The sequence goes on along the minus strand of NC_077243.1, from coordinate 72,511,762 downwards.
TCTATTTTACTTGGGTTGTTGTTGTTGGTGTTGTTGTAGGTGTATTCTATTAGATGAATACCATATTATATTTATGAAGTTTGGAGGAATCAGACTTAACCCTAAGCTTAAAATTTAAGAATGTGACACTTGGTATACTAATTGACATCAAATGGCAATCTAATGACATGTATTGGTGTAATTGATGTGATGAGATTATGGATTTATTTTGGACATGTGAAATGACTATGTTGATGTGAGATAGGAAAAAAAATTATTATTGTTGTCATGTTATTATCGTGAATCATATGAACATGAATCGATTGCATTGATTCTGACATACTGTGTTGAGATTAAAAATGATATAAAATAAAAGAGTCGGACCACACGCTCCGTGGCAGGTATTATGAAATAAAGGGGCTGGACCACACGCTCCGTGGTAGAATATATGTATATTGAGGGGATGGGCCACACGCTCCATGGCAGGTAACATGGATAAAAATGTCCCCCATGGGTTCCGAACTGTAATTCAGCAGATGTGTACCGATAGGACAGACATGCATCATCTCATTGCATTGCATCACATTTTGTTGGTATTTGTGAATTCATGTTACCACTTATTGCTCTGTATATGTTGAACTTGACTTGATATAATTCACTTGATGAGACTACTGATGAGTATTCGTGGAATGCATTATTATTATTGTGTAGAGAGTAGAGTTGGGCTGGTTTTATGCAGGTTGTAGTTAAGGAGGTTCGGTTGGGATGACAGGAGTACTTGTATCTATTGAGCTTTGCTTAGTTTTAGTTATCCACTTGTTGAGTACCGTGTTGTTTGGTACTCACCCCTTGCTTCTACACTTGTGTAGGTTGTGAGCCCATACCTGTTTGATCTTCTAGTGTTTTCTAACACATCCGAGGCTATCATTTCGAGTGTTGAGGTAGCTGTTACATTCATCTAGCGGACACCTCTTACTCTTTTATTATGTTTTAGTTCTATTCTAGTGACAAAGACATTGTGACTGTATTTTCTTTCGTACTTCGGTAATGTATTAGTGGCTTGTACACGCGACGACCAGTCTTGGGGGATTTTGAGACTATTTATTTGTTTTTGACTAAGTTAAACCTTATTTTATCTCAATTACTTCCGCATTTACTTTCCGTTAAGTTTTAGGCTTAATTGTCTCGGTGGGTTGAGATGAGTGTCATCACACCCAGATTCGGGTCCTGACACCCACGCACTCAACAACCCTAATCCATATCCCTTGACAATCCCACCCCGGCCTCCCTAAGCTCCCCATTCACACTCCCACTATTATAAGTGTCCAAGGGGGATTCAAACTCTTATCAAAGAGGAAACAAACCTTAAATAGGTTTTATTTGTGCCATCGGATCAAGAGGTTGCTTTATTACTAGGTTCCTAACACATAATTCTTATATATTTAATAGATTTATCAAAATGAAAGCTCCTAACTCCCATTTCGTAGTGTTTTGCTAAATTACATATAAATACTTTTAAAATAATAATCTTGTTTACCAAACACTAAAATTTAAATAAGAATTCAATTATTTTTGAAGAAAACATTTTCTTAAATACCAACCAAGCAAGAATCAGCTTATGAGAAACAATAAACACTACAACATTGTGCACAATTTCTAGAAAGAACTAGATAAAACAATAGGCCTTTGTTAACATGGCTTCCCATACCTAGTTGTCTCATAATAAGCTAAAACCAAAACAACACAATTATAGGTGTGCACGTTGTCAACTGTAAACGACGAGGTAATGTTTTCATATGTTTCACCAAATTACTCTTAATTAAATAATAGCAAAAGTCCATTTATATAAATAAAGATAATTTTTCTAAAAAAAATACGTAATACCTTCTTGATTCTGTAAAATCCCTTATTTTGGACTAAATGTAAAAGCTAAAACATCATATTATATGAATCAAAGGAAGTGGAGTAATATATACACATATGTCAACTAGATTTAACTTATATACTTTTTTTTATTTAACTTATATACATTAATTAATAATATAATTTTTTTCTTGAATTGATACATTGAATTTGTTATAAAAAGTTATTTACCAATTTTAAGCTATCAAATTATGATTTGTAGCTAGCCTAACCTGATAACATAAGAAAAAATGTGCATTGCTATTACTAGAAATCAAACTCATGTCACAAAATTAGAAATCAATGTGAATATTGAATATCAAATGAAAAATCAAAAATAAAATAAAATCAAACTCATGTCACAAAATTAGTTTGAATGAGACGATAATAGAGTAAAAATACATAACACTCACTTTTCAGACATGTAGCTAAAAATTAAACGGAGTTTCAAAGTTAAGGAATTTCATCTGTGAAATTTGATACTTTACTATTTTTTAAAATTAATTAAGGCCAAAAAGTAATCAATAAACATTATTTCTACGATAATACGAGTAACTAGAGGGTCCTACCCAACTAAAGAAAGGAAGCAAATGGTGTATGCCCAGGTCATGCATGTCTCCTAGGAAGTCTGCTAATTGGGAATGGGAGGAGTGGGGCCAAAATGTGATTTATCATGTTACTTGTCACAAAGGGTAGACTACCAAATGTTACACATATTAGACTGCAATGGACCCATTTAACTCAATTTGTTTTATAAATTTTAACTCTTTTTTTTTTGGGGGGGGGAGGGGGAGGGGGGGGTTATTAAACAACAATGGTTTCACATGCCCTAATCACCCATTTACCCCTCCTCATAAATCACATTGTCCCCTCTCAATCATTTCATACTCTTTAAATAATAAAATTAGACAATGGTAGAATCAGAATTTTATTAGAATAATTTAATTTTTATAAAACTAAGTTATATCAAGCTTCTATTTCAAGTCGAGGGGATTCAATTAATCTTTATATATTTCATGTATTTTTATCCTTTTTGACTTAATATATATATATATATATATATATATATATATATATATATATATATATATATAATAAATGGGTATCATATGCGCCCCTTTGCTTCAATATTGTGGCTCCACCAGTGAGCGGAAGATCGAAGGGGTAAAAGTAGGGGTGTTAAAATGAGCCTAAATATAGATAATCCGTTTAATCTGTTCAGAATTTTATGGATTAGACTCAAGATAAGAATTGCTTCTTCTGTTCCACGAAGATTCAATTGGGTCAATTTGTCACGATTCCGACCTGTCGAGACTGGCACCCACACTAATCCTTCGGTGGGAGAACCATTTTCAACAGCCCAACAATTAGCAAATACGGTAGATAAACAAGATAAGAATGCATAAGCAGTATTAATTAAAGATATAAGACTAAGTCTCCATAAACTCAGAAAATTATAGTCAACAACTTAAACATGCGAAAAATATCCTAGGAATTGAAAGTCATTCGTACCAAAACTCTAAAACTAACATGTCTAGAAAGGGAGCACAACTCCCACAAGAAAGTCATTAAAGAAATAATCAATGTCTGAACATCTAAATCCTGAAAGAAGGACTAGAAATAGTAGAGAGTCCACAGCAGCCTGAAAGATTTAGCTCATCCTTGAACTCGAACAACTTCTCTCTCTTCTAAGCAAGGTCTTTCCGCAGCCTATTGAATATGCCCTATACTTAACAAAAACAAGTGCAGTATCAGTACACAAAATCAACAGTGTACTGGTAGGATCACGCGGCTGGCCTGTAAATGAGTCATGGACAAGTAAACCAAACATAATAAACACATATATACAGAATAACTTTACCGCTTTCAGTTCAAACAGTACTTAGCAAGATCACAGTTCAATAACCTTAATATCATGAAACTTCACATAAGGGTCCTCTCATAGGACCTGTAAACACTTAATTTGTGTCGGAACATTACACCCGATCCAAAGTTTGTGTCGGAATGTGACACCCAGTTCAAATGTGTGTCGGAACATGACACCTGATTCAGTTATGTATTGGAACGTGACACCCGATCCCAATATACAAGCAGCCACAATTACATTCAAGAATGAACATTATGTCACCAAGAATAGATTCATCACAAAACAGGCCATTAAGTGATCATTTCACATAATTTCTAACATGCTTCCCTATTCATATACCCATATGCATACCATGAAATAATTTAGCAAGTACATGAAATCCATACAGGAAATAAAACCATCACCTACCTCGAATTCGAGCTTCAATCACTCTAAGATGCAACCTAAGAGCTTTTCCTTTTCGGGGTCGTTCTGTTTGTTCTTGGTCTAAAACAAGTCGCATATACACAACAGATTAATACAATGGCCTAATTCACATGAATTATAACACAATTCCCCTCCTAGATCAAAATCCATGATCCTAACCCCACCCTAGAGTTATTTTCCACCATTAGTTTCAATCCAAAATCCTCTTTCAATGATTACCAACCATAGTTTCTAGGTTCTATGAATCAAATTATGAAGTAAGAGAGTGATTTAATTACCCTAGACACAAAATATGGTGGAAATCAACAAGAATTCGCCCTAAGTTGCTTCTAGTCTTTTAATAACGAAGTGGGAATCAAGATAACCATTTTTGGATTTTTCTCCGTCTTTAAGTCACGACTGCCCTGATCTGGTGGGACCATCCCTCTCTAGCGGATTGCACGGAAACAAAGAGTTCGAAACTTGAGCTCCAAACTTCCATTTCACAACACACCCCCTCCCCAGGATATCTTAAATTATACCCTTCACGACAAGTCCAATTTGGAAAGTTTTACTCGTCCGAATGCGATTTCGTGAAGTCGTAAATGCTCTATATCGTCTTGGCTATCAGCTTACTAACTCAGATTACCGATTCGATCTCCCACCTGTCACAGGGTTACCCTAGACCTCACCAGACTTAGAATTCATCTAAGTCTGGCCTAGGATAAAAATTTTCGAAGTTACTACCTAAAGTTTTCTGACTAAATTTCTTCCCCATTGGCCTATCCATAATGACGGGGACAGGTCGTTACACAATCTCAACTTGTTCAAGTCTTAATCTATTTTAAAAGAATCTTTAATTGATCCCAATTTAATCTCCAATTTCAACCCGTTTTAAGACTTTTTATTTGCATTGGTATAATGTATGTTCCCATATTGAACGTATGAATTATTATCTATTTTATATCATCTAGGATTTATATATCCATATGAAGCTTTTTTATTTTTTATTTTGTTTCATTGAAATTCAAATTATGGTTATAAAAGGTAAATAATAATATGTTAAAATTATTGAGATTAAACGGGTCAAATTGAGCGGGCCATGACCCAACCCGATTTTTAGCCCATTAGAGCCCAAGCAATTTGAGCCCAAAGTAAATTTGGATGGGTCATGATCCAACTCGATTTCTATTTCAACCCATTTAAATATCTCCAATTTCAACTCAATCCACTTATTTGACACCCCTAGATTTAAATAACTATGTACTAACCAACCACGAGTGTTGTAGGATAGATAAAAAAATTTAGTTACAGAGAAACTCTTGGCAAAGAACACTTCTCTTTTGATGAGCTCTATATACCTCATAAATTCAAATTAGTCGTCAAACCAATAGGTTTCAAATTCCAAATGCATAAAGCAAAATAATATAAATAATTTGTGTCTGAAACTTACTGAGAATAACATGGAAGTTCAAATATTTAAAGCCTTAAACATGAACACTTTGAATTTGTGTGCAATTTATGTCCATATCAAATTTATAGAAAGATATCTGCAATTTCTTATTTGAATATGCAATAGTATTTATTTTTTATTACAAGACTAAAATGTGGGTAGCCCGTACTATTACTATGATCTCAAATATACATATCATATTGTAATTGGTAGGCCTAATACATATTTTCCCTATCAACTTGTATCAAAATTTCTTTAACACACTCTATTTTCATGAAAACAAGTTACATGTAGCCAAAACTTATTCAAAATTTAGCATTTATATGCCTTTTCGATGTTTGACCGTTTTTCAAACAAACGCAAAGCTTGAAGTAAATATGTGAATTTTTGTTGCACATCAAATCTTTATTCTAGATATAACTTCTGATTGTTATCATTTTCGATTTGGTGTATTTCTATATGGAGAGCCTAACCACGCAACGTCCAATATGCCACGATATGTGCCACCGACTTACAATTACATTTATACCCCCGAGACCATCTTGTCCGCTCTCCATCTTCCCCTCTCCTTGATAAAAACTAACAAAAGGATATTGCATGTGAGCAATTAGCACATCATAATGAAGAATATATTGTATTAATTAAAGAAATATACATATCTTTCTTATATTAATTATTTATATTTCTTGTTTAGGATTGATCTTAGTACTACTAGAATTTCTATTACTACATGTAATCTATATATGTGTATAAAAATATCGTTACATACATCTATAATGATAATCACAACAATTATTAAAAAAATATTCCAAAATCAGTAATCCATGTTAGGACAATCTTAGTCAATCTTAGGAAGCAGAATCACATGTATTACATGTCATTATAGTCAATTTCGACTTATGATTAGGTCTGCCTTATTGTTTGTCATATTTATAATATATATATCACATAATTAAGGGGCAACCCGGTGCACTAAAGCTCCCGCTATGCGCAGGGTCCGGGAAAGCGTGTGATAAATATATTATCCATGAATAAAACTTGTATTATATGAGTTTTATAGATTATTCTCGTTAATATATATTAAAATTGTATTAAAAATATATTATAAATGTATTATAAGTGTCCAATGAAAAAATATTATTGTTATAAATGATAAATATTTTCTTAATATAATATATTCATGGAAGTTTCCTTTTTTAAAGGAAACAATACACATTTCAAGTTTATAATCATGTGCATCTAATTCTAACCAAATCATTTGGGTCAATCACATTCAAAAATACAGATTGAGCCCATTAAATGAGATATGCATATCCATTATGATTTGGACTAAGTTTTTAGGAGAAATAAATTCCCCGGAAGATTAACAGAAATTGTTTTTCAGAAGCTTAAAAAAATATTTTTTCCTACTTTTAAAAAACTAAACCTAGAAGCACTTTGAAAAACTTAGACAAAATATTATTTATTGTTCAAAAGTATTTTTAAAATTTATTGGTTAAACATTCTCAACAAAATACTATATTTCAATGGTATTTTGGAATCTTAATCTTTTCTCAAAGTCCCCATTTACTTATTGACCGGTGAACTAAATTCTATGATCCTTAACTTAATCATAAACATTTAAAAATAAACTATTATTTAATCTTATAATGAGAAAATTTGTGGCTAGTTGTCCTTTATAGAATAAAGTTATTAGACACAAACATAGGCAAGACCCACCCAACCACCCCCGCGGTGTGATGCCGCTAAAAGATAAAAAGAAAGAACAAAACAAGAAACACTAATTAACTAGAATGTTTCACCACATTGATGATTTTTAGTGACAATAAATACGTATATTAATAAAGTGTGTTAAAGTCTTTATCGATAATTGTTAATTGTCATTGGATCTAATGTTGCTATAAAATTTATGGACATTCACAAAGAATGCTAATTGCCTTTAAAAATATATATTTAGCGATAATTAAATTATTGCTGTTTATAAATTGCTGCTAAAGATTATTTTTGGTGCTGTTTAAGTCTTAAATTAACAACGTTGTCTAAGCTACTTCAAATTGATATTTTCATTGAAAGGGATTTGAGACACCATGTGATTCCTAAAAATTATACTATTGCTAATCACACTTTGGATTTTTGGAAAAAGGATCAAATGTCTATGTATTATGAAAAATAACAAACTTTGTCCCCTCTATATTTTTTGTCTAATATACATTCAATGTAGTGCTCAATGGTCTAAAGGAAGGGTGAAGTCTCTGAATCTACTCTAATCGAGTTGGTAGATGTCTTTCTGGAGTCGTTTATTTATTTTTCGTGAAAAGTAGATTATGTTTTTGTTCTTGTGTTTGACTCTTAATAGAGTCCTAATTTGAGAGTAATTTTGAAATAGTCAACAATTGAGGGACAAATTAGGATATTTTTCTCAAAATATTTAGACACGTGAAGTCCATCTATTTTATGTTGGAACTCCATTAATGACAAGGAAAATATGAGATGATTTGCTAACATTAAGGATATAAAAAGACTGAAAGTAGGACGAGGAGCAAATCAAAACAATTTTAGATAATATAGAAGCAAGATTAAACCTTTTTCCCTTTACAAAATAAACAAGCATAATATAATTACCTGAGTTGGTATTTTCACTATAAGAATTAGTGAACAGACGAATTATGAAGATTAATAGTAAAATCAGATGATAATCTTATTTAATGACATATTAGTGATTGATTATCACAAAATTTTGTTAGCTATAAGCAATTTAACGACAAAATGTATAACTAATTTCAATTTATTTTGTAAACAACCTTCATGACCAATATACAACAGACAGCCAACAGATATATATCAATGTCCTTACCACAATATATAATTTTATAGTCCAAACTAAATAAACTTAAAGTTATATATATTGGGACATATGGATCATGAGCTGTCCCATATTTTTCTCTCTCTCCGTATATATATATATATATATATATATATATATATATATATATGTCCAAAAAGAGAAGGGAAGTTCTACAAATCTGGTAGGAACTATAAATGTTCCAATAACTATATTTAATAATTAATAGTACTCCCCTTGATTTTTACTTGTCACACATTTTATTTATTGAAACTCAATATTATATGAATTTTAATTAATATTTTAAGATGTATTTTGCTATCATATTTATATGAAAATGATTGTAACTTGTAGTTTTTTTTGTATAAATTTTTGAAAATTAAAAATTTTAAAATATTAAATTAATCTAGTTTAATTTAACTCTAAAAATTAATCAAATCGATTTTCGTACAGTAAAAATAAAAAAGGAAATACCATTTTAAAATTAAAACGTAATTTAGAGATCATCACCTTTGCTCTTCACTTTTTATAACCAAACACCAAATTGTGACTATGAACGTCGAGATTATTTTTCTAGAGATCCCATTTTTGTATTTGTATTTATAAGAAGAAGAAAGAAGAAACTCCAACGGCATAACACTTGTTCTCACTAACAGGGATTGTGATGGAATGATAAGTATTTTTTTATTCTTAATCGAAAGGTCTTAGTTATAAATTTTTTTGGGTATAAAGTCGTCTTTGTTAGTGAACTCTTTACCCCTTGATATAGAATTTTTTGACCTAAATTCAAATTTAATCGGATTACAATGTAGATACCGAACACTAATGAAAAAACAAAAAAAAGGGAAAGAAAAAAACATAACATTAGTGTTTGGGCTTTGTTGGCCCATCTGTGTGGAGAGAGATTAAGTGGCCGACACACAGTAACTTGTGAGCCAAATGGGAAGGGAACAGATGGACCAGTTAGGGATGGGCTTCTTTCTATTTCTGCCATTCTTGTCCATATCAAAATTCAGGTAAGCAACAGCCAACAAACTGAAAAAACAGCCAACAAATTCACTTTAACATATAGTATTAGTTTACTAAAGAAATTTAGGGTGACGATTGATCGGATTGAGTTAAATTTTTTTTTTGAATTCACCATTAATGAAGAATTAGAAAAATTAGTAGCAAATTGCAGGGAAGCCTGTTTTATTGCCCATTTCAAATGTTTTGTCAAGTTATATTATATATATATTCTTTTAATAAGTGATCAATGAAAAATAAACATATCGATAAATAAAATACTACAATCTCTTATGTATATTCAAATTATAATTGATAATAGATGATTATTACTCACTTGTAGTAAAACAAAATACAAGTTATCTTTCCAAAATTATCAAGTGGAAGAGATCTTTCGTGTGAGAGACAGACTCAAGTTTTGAAATTGGTACATTTTCAATACGGCTTTGTATATATTATTTGTACATGATATCAAAATAATTTCTTTAACACAAAATACAAAATTTGTGCCAAGCAATAAGTTCTAGTAACTACAAGTATCTTCCGTTATCTTATGCCTACTATCTTATGTTAACTTTTTAAAAAGAATCTCCAAAAATTTATATATAGTATAACTAAAATAACATTTATAATTAACGGAAGAACTAAGAGTCCGTTTGAATTGACTTATAAGTTGTTTTCAGCTCTTTTGAGTGTTTGATTTGTCAACTTAAAGTCACTTTGTACTTAAAATAAGTCAAATATATAGAGACTGTTTGGATTGGCTTATAAGTTGCTTATAAGTTGTTTTCCGGTTTTTATGAGCGTTTGACTGGCCAATTTAAAGTCATTTTGTGCTTAAAATAAGCCTCAATAAATAGTTGAATTTATTTGAATGAACTTATTTTAAGCAGTTTATAAGTTAAAAACAGCTTATAAGTCAAAAAAAAGTTGGTCTGCACCTATTTTTTTAAAACTTATAAGCAGTTTTCAACTTATAAGCTCCTTAAAAATAAATTAATTCAAACAGGCTAATAATTGAATTTGTTTGAATGGACTTATTTTAAATCAAAAAAAATAAATTGACTTACACCTATTTATTTTTCTTTTAACTTACAAACAATTTTCAACTTATAAGTTATATAAAATAAATCTATCTAACGAGGTTTTAAATCTTCGAATTTTCAAACCATTTGGAGTAAAATAAAAATTATAGGTAACATTAATGCCACTGTGCTAGTCCCAAGAGACCCCAAGTGAGTGTGAGAGCCACTTGCTGCTTTCTTTTCAATACGCTTAGATTACACGGCACAAAGTGTTTGGCATGGAATTTCAATTTTTTCATGTTTGATCATAAAAATATTTTAAAAAATAAACTTAAGTTTTTTATAAATAAGTATAATTTGTTAGTGGAAATTTTATAAGTGATATTTTTAATTTATTATCTCCTCTCCATCTACCCTTTACCATCCCTATATATAGGTGTGTTATTTGCCAGCAAATACCAACAAACTATCTATTTCAATATCATTCTATCATCATTCTTACAGATTTTACGCTCTCTCCAAAACTACGTTTCTTTTTATTCATTTTTCTTGAAGAACGTCAAACCCACATTTGTGATTTCTCCCAGAATTTTTTAAATTTAAACGTCGATAAATTATGAAACTCTTATCGGAAAAAGTCACGTGTAATTCACACGGACAAGATTCATCGTATTTCTTAGGATGGCAGGAGTATGAGAAGAACCCGTACGATGAAATTCAAAATCCAAAAGGAATAATACAAATGGGTCTTGCAGAGAATCAGGTAACAAATTTTTCCCATTTCTTCTTGTCTGATTTTATTAAATATTATCTCTCATTTTATTTTTTTTGTTTACCTTGAGTATCCTATAATTATTATTTTATTTTTTTTTGCGTTGTTGCAGCTTTCTTTCGATTTATTAGAGTCTTGGCTTGCCCAAAACCCAGACGCAACGGGATTTAAGAGAAATGGAGAGTCTATATTTAGAAAACTTGCTCTATTTCAAGATTACCACGGCCTTCCTGACTTCAAAAATGTACGTTGAATAATAATATTTTCATGCAAAGCATACTTGTCAAGTTATTACTCAAAGAGTGTCTATCGTAAACACTAGTCATTCCTGACTCCACTTATAAAATTATACTGAGTTTGTTGTTGTTGTTAGTACTAGTCAAGCTATCATAAGCTCACATACTTTTATGTTTAATTAATGTAGGCATTGGTTCAATTCATGTCAGAAATTAGAGGGAACAAAGTTACCTTTAATTCAAACAAGCTTGTTCTCACCGCCGGCGCTACTTCCGCAAATGAGACACTCATGTTTTGCCTCGCCAACCCCGGCGACGCTTTTCTCCTTCCCACCCCTTACTACCCTGGGTACGTAAGCTTATCAGTATATATAAGTTAAATTATTTTTCATTAAACACAAATTTGGTTACGTTACTTATGTTACATTTGTACATATGCAGATTTGATCGAGACCTAAAATGGAGAACCGGGGCTGAGATAGTTCCAATACAATGTACAAGTTCAAATGGCTTTAGAATTACAGAATCTGCTCTTGAAGAATCTTACAAATTAGCCAAAAGTCGAAACCTTAGAGTGAAAGGGGTACTAGTGACTAACCCCTCGAACCCATTGGGCACGACATTAACTCGAATGGAGCTCGAGTTACTTGTTAGCTTCGTTGCGGAAAAGGGCATTCATCTTATTAGCGATGAAATATATTCGGGCACGGTTTTTAATTCGCCTAAATTCGTTAGTGTCATGGAGGTATTAATCGAAAATAATTACATGTACACCGAAGTTTGGGACCGTGTTCACATTGTCTATAGCCTTTCAAAAGATTTAGGGCTTCCCGGTTTCCGAATTGGTGCGATTTACTCCAACGATGCGGTTATTGTCTCCGCGGCTACAAAAATGTCAAGTTTTGGGTTAATTTCTTCACAAACTCAGTATCTTTTATCAGCTATGCTAGCCGATAAAAAGTTTAAGAAGACATACATCTCCGAAAATCATAGACGTCTCAAGAAAAGACATGCAATGTTAGTAAAAGGACTTGAGAGTAGTGGAATTAGTTGTCTTGACAGCAATGCCGGTTTATTTTGTTGGGTCGATATGAGACATTTATTAAAGTCCAATACATTTGAAGCAGAAATTGAGTTATGGAAAAAAATAGTTTACGAAGTTAGGCTTAATATTTCGCCCGGATCGTCGTGCCATTGTACTGAACCGGGTTGGTTCCGGGTATGTTTTGCGAACATGTCAGAAGATACGTTGAATCTCGCGATTCAACGTATTAAAAGTTTTGTTGATTCCTCTGATGTGATTGGTATCAATGTTGATCAAAGTAATCAGACTAATCAGTATACGAGTACGAGTCCAAAGAAGAAGTTATTCTCCAAGTGGGGTTTTCGGCTATCGTTCAATGACAGAGAACGATAGTCTGTGTGAACAGAAGGTCGATTCAGAATTTAAATTTGATAAATTCTTATCGCCGAGTGTGAACATTCCCTTGTCAATGGTGATTTTTTTATAAGTCAATATTTTTAGAAATCGAGTTTCCATTATTTAATTTTTGTATCAAAATTATACTCTTTTTTTATTTTATTTTTAATGTAGAGAATGCACTCGGTCCATTGATGGACGAGAAGTGTTTTTTCATTTCATCATTTGTAAACGCACTCGGTCCATGTAATGGACGAGAAGTGTTTTTTTTTTCATTTCATCATTATTTGTAAAACATACTACAAAATATGGAATATATATGTGTGAAATTAATCTTCTTGAATTGTTCAAACTATAGTATTATTTCGCAAGTTTTTCTTGAATTATTCGTCATTTGCATCACATGATGCTGGTCCCATTTGATATTAAAAACACTACATGATGTTTATATGATACATTATTTATTTAGATTTTGGTTATCATCCTAAAAATAAAGGGAAGTTCGATGTGTAAAATAATAATAAAAAGTATATGGCAAATATTCGAATTAATGGGAATAACATGCTACAACGATGCGGCGAAATTAACGGCAACACACCATGTCTTATCATGCCGACGTTGGAAGTTGGATATTGACCAACTTCCATATCTTATTAAAAAATAATAGTATTCATCAATAGACTTTGATATTTTTTTAGTGTATATTGTAGGAAGAATGAGAAAAAAAAAAGATAGTAGTTGTGGGATTCACGATCACTTTTTTTTACTAGAGCTTGCCGCCATTATCTTCATTTTTCCGATATGGTGACATTACTTGTATGGGGAGAAGTGTCAGATCTTTATGGATCATAAGATCTTGAAGTACTTGATGACATAGAAGAAGAACCTTCGCCAGAATAGCACACTTCTATTTCGGAGACTAGCATATGTTCCTCAAGATAGTGACATGTGCTATGATATCTTGGAGGAGGCACATAGCTCACCTTTTTTTTTTTTGCATAATGTGTCTTCTCTAGTTCTAGTAGGAAAAAGTGTTAAAGTTTTTACAATTTATGCATTCCCGTACTTAGCAATGAGATAAAGGTATAGAGGACACGGCTAGTGTTTTCATGTTCTTGACAAAATGGTCAAACAGAAAAAAGAAAACAGTTAGAAAGTTGAGGAAGAAGTTAATAATTTGCTTTTGCAAGTACTTACCCTCGTCCGTATTCGAGGGTAAGCAAGTTGGTAAAGTTACTTGCAAGTAATCTCAACTTTTTGATGCGTTTGACTTTTTACCATTCCTAAATTTGGGCCTTGAGTTGATTTGCGCGTTCATCGATTTGCACTACTAATTTCTAAATCGGACGGAGGGAATACTTATTGATAAACATTTAGTACTATTCTCTCCGTTCCTTTTTAGTTGTCACAATTTTGTTTTAGAGAGTCAAACGGGTGTGCATCGATCGATTCGTTCGATTTATGTATTATTGGTTCGGTTTGTCGGTTTTCGATTTTTGAATATGCTAAACCAATAACAAATCAATAAGATAATTTTTATCGATTCTCAATTTATATGTTTTTGGTTGTTACGGTTCGGTTTTCGATTACCCAATAAGAAAATGGTCATAAAATAAATATATGACTTCTCACTTCTCTAAGAAAATCATCGTCATGGGTAGACTGTAGAGTAGTGATATAGACATATAGTGTCTAGTTAAGTCAATTATTAATATTTAATATTTATGAAGGGTAAAGTAGTAAATTACTATCGTCTTAATAGGTTATTGGTTTACCCAATAACCCAATACTAAAAATCGAAACCGAACCGTTAACCCAATAATATTTTTTAAAACCATTAAAAACCCGTTAACCCAATAACCCAATAACCCACTAGCAATAACCCAATAATATTATTTCGATTTGGTTTATCGATCGGTTCAATTTTCGCACACCCCTAGTCAAACAATATAAATTTTGACTAATATTTTAGGATGTATTTTTTCATCATATTGATATGAAAAAAATTATAATTTATTATATTTTTGTATAGTTTTTAAATATATAACTTTTAATTTTAAAATACGAATTAATGTAAAACAATCCAACTTTAAAAATTAATTAAATTGACAATAGAAAAAGAATTGAGGAAGTATTATTTTTAGTGATTTAGTCAACAGTTCGGCTTAGCTTACTTTTACGTTGAGGTCAACTTATTATTATTATTGGTATTTGTTCTCAGCCGTCTCATTTATACGGAATCATGCTATGCTTGATCAATATCATATTTTTATTAATAAATATTAGACAGAACTAAAGACAAAGTTGACTTTTACTTCAGAAACACGAGTAATTTTTCGTTTGATTAAATTTTCAAAATTTACTTATTTTAAAAGTTTCTTTTATTTGTTATTTGGTGATAAAATATGATTTAATTTTTTTTCATATATATATATATATATATGTGTGTGTGTGTGTGTTTTGGGGGAGGGAGGGGGGGATCATTTTTAAGGATGAAATCATTATTAGTAAAAAAGGAATTAATGATGGATAAAATTTCGTAGTTAAATAACAAAAATTTCATATTAATTTAATTTAGCTACATATTAGCGATAAATTATAAAAAAAATGAATTAGCTAAGATCGTTTTAGTGATAAATTAATTCAAAATTATCGATAAATTCCATAACTAAATTCTTATTTTCTCGGAGTGAATCTGATTCATTTAAAGAAAAGAGAGAGAAAGTCAAAACCTAATGGTAATAGATGATGTTCAATATAAATTAAATATTCGAGAATCGAGATCAGGCAATATTTTATACGTATTCTTCAAAATAATTATGAATTCTAAGAAAATAAACCCCATTATGGGCAACATCAAAATGAATCATATTGATATTAGCCCAGATTCAAAGACGATAGTTAACATATAAAATATTATTTTCCTTATTTTAACTTGTTTGTCTTAGTTTGATTGGATATAAAATTTCAAAAGTATTAAAATATTTTTTAATTTTGTGATTCTAAATATGTGATATGAAATATTAAAAATTAAGAGTGGTCTAATAAGGAAAAAAGTATTGTATCTTTTATTAGTATATAATCGATGAGGTTGGTAGCTATTATAAAATTATTGAAATAATAAGATAATAATGCAAATAGGATTTTAAAAAACAATTTCCTTGATTATGTTGACTCTATGCATGTGCCAAACGAAATAAATTAAAATGCTTATTATTGAGCACCATATGACATGCTTTCAGTTATAATTGTAACTAACCAAATATATAGTTCGTTACAATATATTTACCTATTTATTTCGTCAGATTATTTTAGTTGTGATTCATTTAGCATATCTGATTCTGGACAGTTGTTAGATTCATAATTTAATAGATAGTGATCACCATATAATATGTATGATCTTCTTTTTCTCTCTGAAAAATTAGAATAGTGTTCGGTACGGGAAAAAATATTTTCATGGAAAATGTTCTTTAGAAAAATAAATGAATTTTTTTATTTATTTTCTTATATTTTGTACAAAAATTTTATTTTAAAATTATTTGTACATGATATAGATAAATACTATGGAAGGTGCGGATGTAGGCCACAGGATTGGGTGAAGATGAATTGTGCTTGAGAGTGGGGATAATACAACTAATGTTAAATATGTCAATTGTGGGATTTGTTTTTTCTATTTTCACTTGAAAAATACTCATTTTTCTTATTTTTAAAAAAACTTATTTTCTGAAAGAATGTATTCCAAAATTTTTAACCAATCGAATGTGAGAAAATTTAAAAACATTCCGTACCCAATACACCCTAATTGTCCCTTACAAGTTGACTAATTAAATTGTATTTAAATCATCTAAGATATACGATAATTAACGATCAAGATCTCCCTGCATTAACCTTTAATTTTTAGTCAAATGTTTCATTGTTGGTTAGCAAAAGATATAGGCGTATGACAAACTATTAATCAACAAAGATACTGTGAATGATAAATTGGATTTACATGAAGACATGTTTAAACATTTTGACATAAATAGCTTTAATTAGTACAATGTTGTTTCCAGTCAAAACATGGATTTCTAACACCAGATTAGACACTTAAATATATTAATTATGCTGAGCAAATGACTACCAGAATTAAAATTAGGTGACTCAGGCCACAAGAAAGACAAAGTTTTTTGTTACTTAGTGTCCCTCACTAATGGGAAGAATGAGTTACCTAGTTGTCTCTACTTATACAGTCTTGAGAAATCTTCACCTGATCATAAATAGTTTTTAAGGTTGAATTAGATCTATTGTCAATTTTATTATTATAACATTAGAGTCAGAAACGTCCCTATTCTTGATTTACTAAATATAATGTTGAGTCAATATGCTAAATATTGTATTAATTGTCCACACTCCCTATGTCTAGTCCCTCAGCTATGGGGCTAGGAGCCTGGAGGGATCTTAAATGTCTCAATTAGTTGAGGTCTTAATACTTGAAAAAACAAAAATATAATAAACTACAAATAAGGTGTAGGAATACTTTTAACAATGTGAGACCTATTTTTTAAAAAATGTACAGATTTGACTCAAAATTAATGATATCATCGTCATCACACCCTACTAAGATTATCTTTAGACTGACTTAACCCAACATCGAGAAGAAGCAATCCATAACAAAGATTTGATTGAAATTAAATGGTATGGGGAGTCATATGGGTTTCACATGAGTAGGTCATGCAAGAGCATGCAAAAGAACATAGAAACACTACTTGCACAATAAGTTTCCTAACTATTGTTGTAAGCAGGTTGGGTATTAGGGTTTCATTCAAGGATTAACCTATTATATATGTCCTTTTGTAGTTTATCCTACACAATATTGGTAATTTCAGATTAATGAACACGATACTTTGTCTCACTTAATAAACTACATCTTTCCCTACTTCCCTTACCTATACATTTAATTCTCTTAGGACAAGAATAGGTTATCATATATTATATTCTCCCACCCATTAATTCAATTATATGACGTAATTAGTTTGATTATGTACAAAGTTCTTTTTTAAAAAAACTTATAAAATTTGTGGCAATCTTAAACATGCCATGAGAGCTATAAAAACAAGTCATTGAGTGGAAAATGTGAAGTTTTAAAGTAAAAATGTGTAATGACCCTGAAGGTCATATTTGGTAATTTTTGCAAAATGACAATTTTATCCCTTCTGATAGTTTTTTCGAGTCATATCATATCGGTATCCGATGTCGGTTTTAGGACTTTCCTTGAAAAGTTGAGATTTTTGGTAGATTTTGACTTTTAAAGGTTTAAATGATGTAAGAGTGGTATTTGAGGTCATTCGGAGTTTTGAGTCTCAGAATATGATTCCGTCGATTCCATCAGCTTGGGAATGTTGAACTTGGTCTAGGAGAGTTGATGGAATTAGATTTGGGGTTATATCGTGGATTTGAGGCATTGAGTTGGAAATCTTTGACTTTTCTTCCATAGAGTTGACTTTGGTCAACATTTGGTGATCGAATGCTCATAATTGAATTATGACGACTCTATTGGATTTGGAGGATGATTTTAGGCCTAGGGAATTCTTGTGAATTTTTCGGAAGCTCCAAGGGCATTTTGGTCTTTTTGAGGCTTAGAGTTAGTTTGGTTGTGACTTATTGAGTTGCGGGTCAAGGAGGCCTCAAACTCAAATTCTGATGGTTCCATTGCATCCGAAACGTTGAATTTAGTAGAGTTGCATATTTTATTTGTGCATACGAGATTCTGATCGAATTCCGAGGGTTGATTTCAAGGCTTTGGTCTTGAGTTAATTGTTGGTTTGTTGTGTTCTAGTGCCTGACACACACTTCTTTGCGATCGCGAAGTGTGTGTGTCACGATCGCATAGATAAATCACCATATGCTTCAGATCGTGTGGTGGGTGTCATGATCGTGCAACTTTGTGTAATGAAGAGTCGCGATCGCGAAGGTCACTTTAGTGAGTTGACCCGTTGACTCTCCGCGATCACGAGGTTTGTTCATCGCGATCACAATGGGTTAATTACCCAGGATCAGTGACTTCTCCCAAAAGATGAGAATTGAGACTTTTCACTATTTTTGAACTAGAGAAGCTCGGATAAGCGATTTCTCAAGGGGATTTTTGCGTGTAAATTATAGGGTAAGTTGTTTTGAACTAAAATCTTTGTTACTCATTGATAATTTATGGTTTTCAACATGAAATTTGGTGATTTTGAGTAAAAGAGATTGGGCTTTTTCTAAGACTTTGGGTTTTGATTAAATGTGGATTATGAACTGATTTGGACTCCTTTTTCGAAACAGTTTTCACTAGTGAGTTCCTAATGAATAGAGAAACATTTCCATGTAAAAATTTCCAAATTTAAATCCCATTTTCGGAATTGGATTTCTAAGTCGTTTTGACCCCTTTTCCCGATTTTCGTGTTCTTGGTGTCGTTGGACTTGGTTTATGATTGTTAAACACTATTTGAATAAATTATGGCGATTTGGAGTATATTCAGAAGTGGAAGCCTCACATTGATTGATTGATTGCTATTTGGCTAAGACAATTAGACTCCTAAAACTCTGTGAAACTATAGAAATCCCAAATTTCCCTTTTGTTTATGTGTTGGAGAGTAATGGGGATGGGGTTACAGATTGAATTGTGATATAAACTAACCTAAATTGATCGACGGAGTTAATAAAATGTGATATGTTCTATTGTAGAGAACTGAGTATGATATGCCGTGATCTAGTTATCTATGTAAATTTGATGAATTACTTGATAGTTTGATTATGATTGCAGGTTGTCTGATTTGCTATATTCCTCATTACTTGTGTGATCATTCTGATTGCATTGGTTTTGAAAACTGTGATGAGAGGGACATGATTATGACGCCGAGGTCATTTTTAGCAGAACTGTGAGGCCGAGGTCATTTTTGGTGAGAGAGTACGATGCCGAGGTCATTTCCGATAAGAGACTATGATGCCGAGGTCTTTGTCGACGATTGCACACGTGCATGATCATTGAGTGTGCATACATATTCCTGCATATTCTATGTGACAGACTGATACTTGTACTTGATTTATGCTTACTTGTACGCTACGACTTGTGATATTGAGTTGTAATTTGAATATTATTGAACTGTTTAGCATGAACTGATAGGTTGGGCTGATTTTTGTGCAGGTTATAGTTATGGAGGTTCTGTTGGGTTGCAAAGGAGTTCGTGTTTTTTATTAGATTTAATTAGTTTTGTTAGTAGGCTTGTTGGATACCGTGTTGTTTGGTATTCACCCCTTGCTTCTACACTTGTGTAGGTTCTGAGCCCGGATCGTGATTATTTACTTTTCTGATTATCTGAGGCTTCCAAGAGTTTGAGAGAGCTAGTTATTGTCGTCCGACAAACTCTATGAATTTCTGTACTTTTATGCTTTTCTCTGTTTGAGAGTTGAAGATATGTTGAGACTTATATTTTTATTTTAGTCTTTTTAGTGGCTTGTACATGTGACAACCAATCTTTGAGAGTTATTTTAAGTTGAAAGTTTTACTCTTTTGTTTATTACTTGCTTATTTAGATAATTTTTCACTTTATTTTCATAAATGTTGGGTTTTAGGCTGACTTATCCGGTGGGAGAGGACAAGTGCCATCACACTCGAATTTGGATCGTGATAAATGGTATCATATCTCCAGGTTCATGGGTCTCATGTGTACAATCCAAGTCTAAGTGGAGTCTTGAGGACCGGTACAAAGACATTTGTACTTATCTTCGAGAGGCTATGAAGACTGTCAAAAAAATTTCTTTATTCATTCTTTCTTATCGTGCCGAGTTGTTATCTCTAGTGCTTAGTGTCGCATATTATTTTGGAAGATGTCAAGGACCAGAGTTACATCTATTGGCAGACCCCAAAGAGGTTGTTAAGACCCCAACTAGGGGTAGAGGTAGGGGCCGAGCTAGAGACTGAGACCATAGAGTAGTTGATGGTAGAGGTCGTGCCCGAGAAGTTGCACCTTCCTGAGGTGTGCTAAATAAGCCTCCCTAGAGCCACATATTGAGGTAATTGAGGACCATGTTCCTCCCGAGCCCGCAACACCATTGCTTCAAGAGACCTTATTGAGGATGCTGGGTATATTGGAGGGTTTGCTTAGGGTGCTACAGGCACACCACAGGGTTGATAGACTAGGGTTGGTGCACAGACTCCATAGCAGCATTAGGTCCCAGTAGTTCAACATCAGGTGGTCCAGCCACCATTAGTTCCCTCACCAATTGTCGATGTGCAGGTTGTTCCAAATATGGTTATTACTATAGAAAATCAGCAGTGCTATGAGAGGTTTCATAAGATGAAGCCACTCCAGGTCTAGAGTGGTAGAAGCGAGGATACTCATGATTTCTTAACACTGTCATGAGATGTTGGAGGCAGTAAGCATGGTTGATGCTTGGGTTGTTTAATTTGTTGCACTCCAACTCCGTGGGTCGGCCAAAGAGTGGTGGAAGAAATTCATAAGATCCAGACCAGTCGGGTCCTCTCTAGTTGATAGGGGAGTTTTTGCTAGTGCTTTTGAGGATCGCTTCATCCCATGGAATGTATGTGAGGAGAGAAGATTTAGGTTTGAGAGCTTAACTCAGGGTGGTGTATCCGTGGATGAGTATAAGGAATGTTTCTGTTAGTTTTCAAGGCATTCCGCTACATTGATCCAGATCAGGCGGAGAGAGTCCGCAGATTTGTGAAGGGTTTGTCCTTCTCTATTTGGTCTTATATGTTCAGATCAGCCTGTGAGGTGTCTTCCTTCCAGTCTATTGTGAGAACTACCAAGGAGGCGGAATTGATGGTTAGAGAGGAGTTTGGGGACCCCAAGAGGGCCCATGCTAGTGTTTAGTTTTAAGGTACCTCATCTGGAGGTAGGTGTTCGTATAGAGGTGGGAGTTCATTTCAGCTCCAGATACCTGTTCATGCTTCTATGCCAGTAGTCGAGTATGGGCAGGTAGTTCGAGTATCTTAGAGTTTGGGTCAAGATAGTTATGGTATTCCATCGGGTTCTTCATAGTATTCCTCTGTCCCGAGATCATATTTTAGTTATGTAGATTCGGGTCACTTGATGCGCCAGTGCCTTTTATAGACTCATTTGCAGCCCTAACGCAATTATATAGCAGCTCTAGAGAGAGATTTGGTGCCTCCAGCTAGAGGTCGGGGAAGAGCTCAGACATGTAGAGGTAGTAGGGTATGTAGTAATGGTGATGTGGTTTTGTGTGGTAGAGGTACGGTTTAGGTGGGTGGTGGTAGAGGAGCTAAGTGCTATGCTTTTCTGAGAGATGCAAGGCTCAAGCTTCCGATGCAGTTATCACAGTTAGCGTCCCAGTTTGCCATCGACATATATCTGTGTTATTTGATCTTGGATCTACATTTTTTTGTATGTCTAACCTATTTTGAATTTGGATTTGATTTGACTTGTGATCGCATGCCCTGCTTATACATGTTTATACACCCGTGGGTGAAGCCTTAGTGGTGGATCAAGTGTATCGATCCTGTCTTGTTTTATTAGCCGGGTATAATACTTGGGCAAAATTGATTATTCTGGAGATGGTAGACTTCGATGCGATATTAGGTATGAATTGACTTTCTCCTTATCATACTATTATTAATTATTATACTAAGAATGTGACTCTAGCGATACCTGATGTTTTGAGGATCGAGTGGATGGGCACTAGTGGTTCTTATCCTAGTAAGGTCATTTCTTATATGCATGCTCAGAGATTGATTGATAGGGGGAGTATGTCCTATTTGGCCTTTATTCTAGATACTAGTGCTGAGTCACCTCCTATGGAGTCTAGTCCTGTGGTTAACGAGTTCGCTAATGTGTTCCCTACCGATCTTCTGGGAGTTCCTATGGATAGGGATGTTGACTTTTCTATTGACTTGGCGCTGGGTACTAAGCCCATTTTTATTGCACCTTATCGCATGGCCCCAATAGAGTTGAAGGAATTGAAGGACCAATTTTAGGATCTGTTGAGTAAGGGATTTATTTGCTATAGTATATCACCTTGGGGCGCGGCAGTTCTGTTTGTGAATAAGAAGGATGAGTCTATGAGGATGTGTATTGATTATAGATAGTTGAACAAAGTGACAGTCAAGAACAAATATCCTCTTTCTCGTATAGATAATTTATTTGACCAGCTTCAGGGAGTGGCTTTATTCTCTAAGATTGACTTGATATTCGAGTACCTTCAGCTGAGGATTAGGCCATCGGATATTCCCAAGTCAGCTTTTCAGACCGGTTATGGCCAATATAAATTTCTAATGTCCTTTAGGCTAACTAATGGTCCAGTAACATTCATGGAGTTGATGAATGAGGTGTTTAGGTTGTATTTAGACTCCTTAGTGATTATTTTCATTGATGATATCTTGGTGTATTCCAAGACAAAGAAGGAGCATACTTGTCATTTGAGATCTGTGCTTCAGAAATTGCAGGAACAAAAGTTATATGCAAAGTTCTCCAAATATGAGTTTTGGATTAATTCTGTGGCATTTCTAGGGCACGTGGTGTCCAAAGAGGACATTAGGGTGGATCCAGCCAAGATTGAGGCAGTTAGAGGCTAGATCAAGCCTACTTCCTCTACTGAGTTTCAGAGTTTTATGGGTTTGGATGGTATTACCGACACTTTATACAGGGATTCTTTACTATTGCGGCTCCATTGGCTAGGCTGACTCAGAAGGTAGTAGATTTTCATTAGTCTAATGAGTGTGAGGTGATCTTTCAAAAGCTCAAGACCTTATTGACTTCAGCCCTTATCTTGACCTTACTTGAGGAGGGTGTGGACTTCACTGTATATTATAATGCTTTCGGTGTTGGTTTATAGGGGAGTTTTAATGTAGAAGGAGAAGGTAGTAGCCTATGCATTTAGACAATTAAAGGATCATGAGAAGAACTATCCTACCCATGACTTAACAGCGATGATATTTGTATTGAAGCTATGGCATCATTGCTTTTATAGTGTGCATTGTGAGGTATTTACTATTCACCGAAGTCTTCATAA
This sequence comes from Solanum dulcamara, assembly GCF_947179165.1. Lineage (NCBI taxonomy): Eukaryota > Viridiplantae > Streptophyta > Magnoliopsida > Solanales > Solanaceae > Solanum > Solanum dulcamara. The sequence goes on along the minus strand of NC_077243.1, from coordinate 72,487,849 downwards.
ATGGCTTGAGCTACTGAAGGACTATGACATGACTATCTTGTATCACTTAGAGAAGGCCAATGTCATGGCCGATTCTTTGAGTAGTAAGTATCCTAGTATGGGGAGTCTCGCGACGATAAGTATGGACAGGAGGTCCTTGGCTAGAGATGTTCAGAGATTAGCCAACAACTTTGTTAGATTGTGGGTTTCTGAGGAAAGTGGAGGATTTATTGCTTTCATTGAGGCTCGTTCCTCCTTAGTTGAGCAAACTTGGGAGCAAATGTTTGATGATGAGAAGTTATGTCTCATTTGAGATGAGGTATTGAGGGGTAAGACCAAGGAGGCTAGACTTGATTCAGAGGGTGTTTTAAGGATTGAGGGCAGGATTTGTGTGCCCAAGGTGGGCGATTAGATCAGATTGATACTAGAGAATGCTTATTGTTCTCGATATTCTATTCATCCAGGTATGGAAAAGATGTATCATGACCTTAGTCAGCATTATTGGTGGTGTGGGATAATGAGAGACATCACAGAATTTGTGTCCAAGTGTTTGACCTACCAATAGGTATAGTGTGAGCACCAGTGGCCTAGAGGTGTGACTCAGAGGTTGCCCATTCCTACTGAAAAGTGGAAGCAGATCACCATGGATTTTTTGTGGGTTTGCCTCCCACCATAGGTGGTTATGATTCTATATGGGTGGCTTTTGACAGACTGACCAAGTCTGCCTATTTTATTTTGGTTCATGTGAAGTACACATCGGAGAAGCTAGCCAGTTATATATCTGTCAGATTATTTGGCATCATAGTGTATCGGTGTACATCATTTTAGATCGGGGTTCATTGTTTACTTTGCACTTTTGGTAGGCATTAAAGCATGGTTTGGGTACTAAGCTTGATATGAGTACAATGTTTCGCCCACAGACTGATGGTCAGTCCGAGTGGATGATTCAGGTGTTCAAGGATATGCTTCGAGCTTTTATCATTGATTTTAGTGCTACCTTTAGCAGAGTTCACCTATAATGACAGTTATCACTCCTGCATTCAGATAACCCCATTCGAGGCATTGTATGGTAGGCAGTATCGATATTTTATTGTGTAGTTTGATTCAGCTAAGACGGATTTTTTAGACACAGACTTGCTTAGAGACGCCATGGAGTAGGTTTTCATGATTCAGGGTAGGCTCTTGATAGCTAGAGTAGGCAAAAGAGCTATGCAAATATGAGGGTTCGATCATTGATGTTCATGGAGGGTGATTATATTTGGCTTTGAGTGTCACCTATGAAGGGCATGAATCGTTTGGGAAGAAGGGCAACCTTAGCCTTTAGTTCATTGGCCCATTTGAAATTTTGGGGTGAGTGGGAGAGATGTCTTACAAATTGGAATTGCCACCTAGCTTGTCAGCTGTACATCCGGTATTTCATCTTTTCATGCTCTAGAAGTATGTTTCGGACGAGTCTCATGTGATATCTCTTGATTCGGTAGAGTTGGGTTCAGATTTGACTTTTGAGGAGTAGCCCATATTCATTTTGGATAGACAAGTCTGTAAGCTTAGGACCAAGGAGATTGCTTCAGTAAATAAATAATAGAGGCACTATTCAATAGGAGAGGCGACGTGGGAGTTGGAAGATGATGTGCGTGCCTGATACCCATAAATTTTTGAGGTTCGAGGTACTTTCTTTTACTTCATGTTTGAGGACGAACTTAGTTTTTAGTGGTGGGTGATGTAATGATCTTGTAGGTCATTTTAGGCAATCTTTGCAAAACAACCATTTTACCCATCTCAGTAGTTTTTCTGAGTCATATCTAATTAATATTCGATGTCGGTTTTGAGATTTTTTTGAAAAGTTGAGATTTTTGATAAACTTTGAATTTTAAAGGTATAAGTGGCTTAAGAATGTTATTTGAGGTCATTCGGAGTTTCGGGTCTCGGAATGAGATTTTGTCGATTCCATCCGCTCGAGAATGTTGAATTTTGTCTTGGAGAGTTGACGAAATTAGATTCGGGGTTATATCATGTATTTGAGGTTTGAAGTTGAAAATCTTTGACTTTTTTGCCATAGAGTTGACTTTGGTCAATATTCGGTGATTAGACGCTCATAATTGAATTTCGATAACTCCGACGAATTTGAGAGATGATTTTAGGTCTAGGGAGAGTTCCTGTAAATTTTTCGAAAGCTCTGAGGGCTTTTTTGTCTTTTCGAGGCTTAGAGTTAGTTTGGTTACGACTTATCGAGTTTTGAGTCAAGGAGAACTCAAATATGAATTTTAATGGTTTCATTGAGTCCAGAACGTCGAATTTAGTAGCATTGTATATATGGTTTGTGCGTACGGGATTTCGATCGTACTCTAAAGGTTGATTCTATGGATTTGAGACTTGAGTTAATTGCTGGTTTGCTGTGTTCTCGCAGAGTGTCTGTGTCGCGATCGAGTAGATGAATCTCCCTGTTCTTTATGATCATATGGTGGGTATCGCGATCGCCTAACTTTGTATAATGGGGAGTCTTGATTGCATGAGGTTAGTCACAATTACGAAGGTCACTTTAATGAGTTAATCCGTTGACTATCTGCAATCACGATGTTTGTTCATCGTGATGGGTTAACTACCTCTAACTAGTGACGTCTCCCAAAAGATGAGAATTCACATTTTGTCACCATATTTGAACTAGAGAAGCTCAGATAGGCGATTTTTCAAGGGGAGTTTTGCGTGAAAATTATTAGGTATGTTGTTTTGAACTAAAATCTTTGTTACCCATTGATAATTTATGATTTTCAACATGAATTTTGGTAATTTTGAGTAAAAGAGATTGGAGCTTTTCTAAGACTTTGAGTTTCGATTAAATGTGGATTATGAGTTGGTTTGGACTCCTTTTTTGAAACAATTTTCTCCAATTAGTTTCTAATGATTAGGGGAATGTTCCCATATAAAAAATTTCAAATTTAAATCCCATTTCCAAAATTGAATTTTTCAGCTGTTTTGAATTTTTTCTCGAATTTTGCATTCTTGGTGTCATTGGACTTGGTTTCTAATTATTAAACACTATTTGAATAGATTGTGGAGATTCGGAGTGTATTCAAAAGGGGAAGGCTCACATTGATTAATTGATTGTGATAAGACTAAGGCAAGTGAACTCTTTAAACTCTGTGAAGTTATAAAAATATCGAATTTCCCATTTGTTTATGTATTGGGGAGTAATGGGGATGGGGTTACGTATTGAATTGTGATATGAACTAACCTAAATTGATCGATGGGGTTAATAAATGTGATATGTCGTGATCTATTTATCTATGTAAATTTGATGAATTACTTGATAGTTTCATTATGATTGCAAACTGTCTGATTTGATATATTCCTCATTACTTGTGTGAGCATGCTGATTGTTGGAGATGGTTACATAGCCTAAGGCTAATATAATTTCCACTAGCACCTGTATCTAATAGGATGTTAATTGGAACAAATTGTATTCCATTAAAATATTCTCCTTTTATCTTATAGTTTCTTATTTCATCATTTTTTGCTTCTAAGATAGGTTGTTTAATTCTTTCTGACTGTGTCCTTCTTATCATTACTGTAGGATTTATGACTCGAGTCTCTTCAAAGGATAATCGAGAGGTGGAATCTTGTTGGTTGTACAAAGGTTTAGATTGTAAATCTAAATCTAATGGTGTATCTTCTATTTCTTGTATCTGTGTCATACTAGGCATTTGTATTTGACTAACTTCCTCAAATAGATGGGGATAATCTATCGTCTCTTTTATGGCAAAGCAATCAGAATGATGTGTATTAGAAATAGCATATAAGATTACATATATTATCGAATAGAGTCTATTGTATTTATGAAAGAAATCTTTTCTTTTAAAATCTTGTATTAAGCTTAAAGTTTTATCAAAGTCTTTATCTAGAAGATGGTAAGAAATTCTAGGATAAATATTAAATTTAATCTTTCCGTATTGTAAATTTCCTCGTAGTATTCCTAAACAGGCTTCTTTCCTGTTTATTATCCTATTATCTATAATAGCTAAATCTATTGGGGTATCTAATCTTTCTCTAAATGTAGATTTTATTATTATATGAATTGCTCCTATATGTATCCATCCTAGAGTATTTCGAATTTCCGTTTTTATTTTTCATAATTTATCTTGAATATCTTTTTTGGATAATAAAGGAATCATTATTTTATTAGAAGTAACTGAAACTTCTAACGCTCTTTCTTGGATATTTAATCCATAAAATAAATGATGTTGTCTTTTTCTTAATCCGAATCTATCAAGTATATTTACGTCAAATCTTGAGTAGTTAGTCAAAGAAAACTTTTCTTTTTGTATTTGTTTTAATTTTCTTTTATCAATAAAAATATCTTGTTTATATTCTCCAACTTGTTCTATCGTTTCTTCTATTATATCAGTTTCTATTTCATTATTCATTTTGACTGTCTTCCTCTGACGAAGAATAATAATCTGTATCAGTTAAAATAAATATTGTATCATCGGAATCTACTTCTTCAAAATTATTTAGTTGTATAAATTCTTCTAAATTTATCATTTCTTCGATATCTTCATCGATTTCTATTTTCTTGTTATTATTAGCAAATTTCTTTGGGCATCTATTGACATAGTGTCCTATCTCTTTTCAGTAGTAACATCTACATTCCTTTGGATTTTTCTTTTATTATTCCTTTTGTAAAAAGGTTTTTTATATCGTGTATATCCTTTCTTTTTGTAATATTTAGCCTTTCTCTTTTTAAAATATTTTTTCTTAAAGAGTTTCTTTTTCTTATATTTTCTTTTAATCTTTTTGTAGTAATAGGGACTTTCACATCCAATCATTATAGGCATTTTAGGATTATCACAACATAAACTTATTTTCTTTCTTAATCCTTTTGTTGCTTTAGCTAATATGGCATCTGCACACCATGTACTAAGACTATCTTTTAAATGAGTTATTCTTTTTCCTAAAGTATCGGCTGTTCCGGGATTATAAGTATCTATTAACTTTCTACCCCAAGGGTCTGGTATCTTAGTAAAAAATATCGGTAAATACATTTCTGTATTTTTACCTCTGTTGTAAACATAGTAATAATAATCTTGAAAGACACAAATATATTTATCTATTTCACACATATCACATAATTGTAATCTTAACAAAGCAATTTTGTATTTTTTAATCGTTGCAGGGTCTTTTAAAATATTACCTTCTTCGGCAAATTCTAATCTTATAGCTTCGGTAGCTCTTGTAATTAAATTAGCAATATTATCATCGGCACCAAAAATATCATTTCGAGTGGCATCATTTAAGTTTTGCCAAAATCTTAACACACTATTTAATAGATTTCGTTCTATAAAATGTTTAGTGGTTCCATAATCCATTTTGTTTACTGTTACTGCTATCCTTAAAGAAGTTTCCCATTTATCTATAGCTTCTTCAGTATTATTAATATAATCTAAATCTAGATATATTCCAAACGGATTAATCGCTTCAGTTTTCATTGATCCTACTGGAGTGTGACTATCTTTTGTTCTTATTGCAGCGTTTATACCTGCATAAGCTCTAGAGGGTTTATTAAAACTTGTTCGGCTGGTTTCAGCCTGAGGAGGGAGCTCAGTAATATTGGGATTAAAATCTACTTCTGGTTTGACTGAATCCATTTTTAAGTTTATCATATCACCTTCATTTTTTAACTGGGTTCCTTTTATATTTATTATAAGGCTATCTATTTCTGAATTTTTGGAATCGGAGCTTACCATTTTAAATTATTTCCTCCATATCCTTCAGGTATTTTTATTTTTGAAACATGAGATCCTATAATATCTAAGGTTTTATTTATAGGTTCTTTATCAATTTTCATTTCTTTTTGATCTAGTATTTCTTTTAAAGCTTGAATTTCTTTAACTATTAAATTTCCGAAGTAAATTATCGTTCTTTGTATTTCATATAAATCTTGCTCTATTTTTAGAGGATCTTTCTCATTCAATAATTTATAATTGGATTTATTTTCCATTTTATCCTAGACTAGCTATCTGATTTTTGAAATAATAGTTTCTTAGTAAATTTATATTATGATTTTCATTTATTATATCTTCATTATTAGCAAGTATTTTTTCTTGTACTCTCTTTATCTGTTCGGACATGATAGGATCTAATTTTTGTGAATATCTTTTAAGGGCCTCATCTTTTATCTTAGCATTTTTTAAATTTCTTAGAGATGTCCAATATAATCGGTGATCTAACCTTATCTCTGCGAAGGAGGGTTGTCGTTTCATTATCCTATACTTAAAGAATGAGTTTCAATCTCAATTTTAATAAGTTTTATATTATCTGTTAGTCCTTTTATGACTTCATCATGATCATCTAGAATTCGTTTTGTCCTAATTATAGAATCTAGCTCGCTTTTGTTATCTTTTAACATTAAACGTAATAATCTTTTGCATTTTTCTTTACTATTTTGGGTATCTTTTAAGTGTTTTCTAAACTTCCATAAATAATTATTATCTATTTTTATATCTGCAAAAGTAGGATGTCTTTTCATTCTATATCTATATCATTAAAATTTTTATCTCACTTTAGTGAGTTAGTTATTCTATCAAATTTATTTTCAGTGTTTTCTTGTCTAATCTTTATCTCTAAAGTTGAAATATTTTGTGTAATATCTACTTCCACGTCTTTAACGTCTATCATGGCTCTGATACCAACGGGGAGTGAGGGACCAGAAAATCGCTGGTTCGATAAGTCAAGTATCTGAGTGGGTATATTTTCATATCTAACAATGTTATTGTCTTGTTTAACAAGTAAAATTAAGCCTCTTGAGGAGGAATATGTTATGTCTAAAGTAAACATAATTTTGGAAAGAGAGTAACTTTCAAGAGCAGAGTAATATTATAACAGTATAATATTTCAACTTAAATAAAAAGTCAAGGGTCCAACACGCTTCCATACCTGTCCCGTTTTGACCAAAATTACACCGGGTATCCGTGGAGACTTTTACCGGATATTGCAATCCCAACCTGAAAACATGTAACTTCTCTGACGTTCCTTCAGCGTAACTCAGCACAGCCTTAGTTTGTTTTCTACTCTAAGGCGTAAGGGTGATATGGAAGGGGAGACTTGTCTTTTTATAAAAGGAAAAAGATTATAATAGTAATAATAATATTTGCTCAAGAAAGTAACTCAAAAACTTTTTAGTTTTTATTGATAGTGAGGGTATTTTACAAAAGAGAGGAAAATATTTGAGGTTCTTTTCTGATCGATGCCTCTCTATGTTACAAACTATCTCCTCTTATAGATGAAGGAGACGGACTTCAACTACGGACTTCAAAATTAGAAAATAACTTGATAATGACATTATACTCATTCTAAATCTCTAAAGACTTTTCTATCTAACAATAGTGTCATCTTTTTCTACACATATTATTTACTTACAAAATGACAAAATATTAGCTATTAGTCACTATCATATCTTATTACAAAATGACAAAAGGTTAGATAAATGTTGCTATCTTCTCCTTTGTCTTTTCTTCTATCCTTGATTTCTTGCGTATCTTCTCTTCTATTTCTATCTTCTTCTTCCATTTGTCAAAGTAGCAAAGATAGTTGGACCACCTATCACAAAATGACAAATGTGTCTCTATCTTACTAAAATGAATCTTTATCTTCTACATCTTGATCTTTATCTCTTTTTCCACACGTAAGAGCTTTATTCAGATGATGTGGACATGACATCTTTAATTATCTTTTCTTTTCTCGGAGAACAGAATTAACACGTCCCTTTGGCGTGCTTTCTCATCTCACATAATCGTTGTTGTGCTTGTGGACTTGATTTAATAATTCCCTTATTAATCAGGTCTATCTTGGTTTGCATATATCTTTTTGCCGATGGTGGTGTAGTTTTAGCAGGGGCAATCATAATTGAGGAATGTATTTTCGTTCCTCCATAGGTCCTGAATCCTCTTTTGAAACTATGTTCCATATTTTGCAACACAATCCTTAATCCAATAGCACGTCTATAATGGACATCTTTGTTGGAGAATCTCTGAAATATCTTTTCTTGAAAATTATTTATAATATTAAAATCATCGGCCTTTCCAATTTGCATAAAATGGTAGGCAGGATATCTTTCTTCTTTGTAAAAATCTGGTCCGGCAGAAATAAACTTAAGGACCAAAATATCTTTGATGGTAATCATTGGGTTATTCAGATAACAATTTTTAACTCCATCTTGTACCCATGACGGTAATCTACTAATTTCCGGAAAATTTAGAGAAGTAAGATAAATAGAATTTACCGCTCCAAAATCATACCAGTATCTAATTTCTTGGGGGGATGAATCTTGCAAATAATTGATTCGAGGATATATCCCCGTAAAATCGATATATCTATTGGGAGTAGTTTTAAGAGAAAATAAATCTCTCATTATCTGTTCTTGATCTCCAATGGCTTGAAGTATCTTGTCGAATTTTTCTTTATATCCCAAAGTAACTCCTTTTTGAGGCAATTGGGGTCTAAAAGATATATTTTCATACTTATCTTTTTCTTCCGTATTTGTCGAGGTATTATCATCTTTATTAGCTTTTATCAAGCTATTAACAATATCATAAGAATCGCTGCATTGTCCAATTTTGGACGTTATCTGGGCACATACGCTGATTAATTTGTCAGCAATCAGTTGTTCACAATCGAAATTAGCAATTTCGATATTATCTGAAACTGCCTTTTGAATATCTTTAAATCCTTTATCAATATCTTGAAGATGATCTTTAATTTTTTCCATCTCTGGTGAGAAAATCTGCTGCAATATTTTTATTAGAGCGAATAATTTCAATATCAAAAGAATATTCAGACAAAAGCATTTGCCATCTAATAAATCGTTTATATTCCGGTTTTGACGGAAGATTATTATGAACAAAAGCCTTTACTTGAGTATTATCAGTTCTAAGAGTAAATCTTTTTGGTTATAAAAAGTAATATAATTTTTGACAACTTTTTACTACGGCTAATAATTCTTTTTCATTAATATGATATCTTGTTTGTGTATCCGAAAAAGTTCCGGAACAATATCTACATAGACTTTCTCCTATCTTATTTTTATTAAGATCATAATCTATCTTTTTTAATACTCCGCTCAAGCACTGTTCCGAAGCATCTGTTTCTAAAATTAAATCATCACTATCTTTTGATAATTGTAATTTTGGTAAGTCTTTGCAAATAGATTTAATATCATTTACTTTTTTCATTAAGACTTCATTAAATTCAAAGCTCTTATCCTTTTTTAATAATTCTTGAAATGGCTTTCTTAGTTCAGCCAAATTTTGAATATAATCCGAGGCATAGTTAAGTATCCCTAAAAAGCTTTGTACTTGCTTTTTATCGACTAATTTATCTGGGAAAACAGATATTTTTTCGACGATATGGCTTTGTAATTTAATACCATTTCCGTCAATTATCATTCCTAAAAATTCTATCTCATTTTTTAATAAGCTTGCTTTCTTTTTAGAAAGTGCTAATCCATTTTCTAGGCATAAGTTAGTGAATTTATTTAAGTGTATCAAGTGTTCTTCAAGGCTATCGGATAAAACTAAAATATCATCAACGTAGAGTTGTGATATTGAGTTGTAATTTGAATATTATTGAACTGTTTAGCATGAACTAATAGGTTGGGCTGATTTTTGTGCAGGTTATAGTTATGGAGGTTCTGTTGGGTTGCAAAGGAGTTCGTGTTTTTTATTAGATTTAATTAGTTTTGTTAGTAGGCTTGTTGGATACCGTGTTATTTGGTATTCACCTCTTGCTTCTACACTTGTGTAGGTTCTGAGCCCGGATCGTGATTATTTACTTTTCTGATTATCTGAGGCTTCCAAGAGTTTGAGAGAGCTAGTTATTGTCGTCCGACAAACTCTATGAATTTCTGTACTTTTATGCTTTTCTCTGTTTGAGAGTTGAAGATATGTTGAGACTTATATTTTTATTTCAGTCTTTTTAGTGGCTTGTACATGTGACAACCAATCTTTGAGAGTTATTTTAAGTTGAAAGTTTTACTCTTTTGTTTATTACTTGCTTATTTAGATAATTTTTCACTTTATTTTCATAAATGTTGGGTTTTAGGCTGACTTATCCGGTGGGAGAGGACAAGTGTCATCACACCCGAATTTGGATCGTGATAAATGGTATCATATCTCCAGGTTCATGGGTCTCATGTGTACAATCCAAGTCTAAGTGGAGTCTTGAGGACCGGTACAAAGACATTTGTACTTATCTTCGAGAGGCTATGAAGACTGTCAAAAACATTTCTTTATTCATTCTTTCTTATCGTGCCGAGTTGTTATCTCTAGTGCTTAGTGTCGCATATTATTTTGGAAGATGTTGAGGACCAGAGTTACATCTATTGGCAGACCCCAACGAGGTTGTTAAGACCCCAACTAGGGGTAGAGGTAGGGGCCGAGCTAGAGACCGAGACCATAGAGTAGTTGATGGTAGAGGTCGTGCCCGAGAAGTTGCACCTTCCTGAGGTGTGCTAAATAAGCCTCCCTAGAGCCACATATTGAGGTAATTGAGGACCATGTTCCTCCCGAGCCCACAACACCATTGCTTCAAGAGACCTTATTGAGGATGCTGGGTATGTTGGAGGGTTTGCTTAGGGTGCTACAGGCACACCACAGGGTTGATAGACTAGGGTTGGTGCACAGACTCCATAGCAGCATTAGATCCTAGTGGTTTAACATCAGGTGGTCCCGCCACCATTAGTTCCCGCACCAATTATCGGTGTGCATGTTGTTCCAAATATGGTTATTACTATAGAAAATCAGCAGTGCTATGAGAGGTTTCAGAAGATGAAGCCACTCCAGGTCTAGGGTGGTAGAAGCGAGGATACTCATGATTTCTTAACACTGTCATGAGATGTTGGAGGCAGTAAGCATGGTTGATGCTTGGGTTGTTTAATTTGTTGCACTCCAGCTCCGTGGGTCGGCCAAAGAGTGGTGGAAGAAATTCATAAGATCTAGACCAGTCGGGTCCTCTCTAGTTGATAGGGGAGTTTTTGCTAGTGCTTTTGAGGATCGCTTCATCCCATGGAATGTATGTGAGGAGAGAAGATTTAGGTTTGAGAGCTTAACTCAGGGTGGTGTATCCGTGGATGAGTATAAGGAATATTTCTGTTAGTTTTCAAGGCATTCCGCTACATTGATCCAAATTAGGCATAGAGAGTCCGCAGATTTGTGAAGGGTTTGTCCTTCTCTATTTGGTCTTATATGTTCAGATCGGCCTGTGAGGTGTCTTCTTTCCAGTTTATTATGAGAACTACCAAGGAGGCGGAATTGATGGTTAGAGAGGAGTTTGGGGACCCCAAGAGGGCCCATGCTAGTGTTTAGTTTTAAGGTACCTCATCTGGAGGTAGGTGTTCGTATAGAGGTGGGAGTTCATTTCAGCTCCAGATACCTATTCATGCTTCTATGCCAGTAGTCGAGTATGGGCAGGTAGTTCGAGTATCTTAGAGTTTGGGTCAAGATAGTTATGGTATTCCATCGGGTTCTTCACAGTATTCCTCTGTCCCGAGATCATATTTTAGTTATGTAGATTCGGGTCACTTGATGCGCCAGTGCCTTTTATAGACTCATTTGCATCCCTAACGCAATTATATAGCGGCTCTAGAGAGAGATTTGGTGCCTCCAGCTAGAGGTCGGAGAAGAGCTCAGACATGTAGAGGTAGTAGGGTATGTAGTAATGGTGATGTGGTTTCGTATGGTAGAGGTACGGTTCAGGTGGGTGGTGGTAGAGGAGCTAAGTGCTATGCTTTTCTGAGAGATGCAAGGCTCAAGCTTCCGATGCAGTTCTCACAGTTAGCGTCCCAGTTTGCCATCGACATGTATCTGTGTCATTTGATCTTGGATCTACATTTTTTTGTATGTCTAACCTATTTTGAATTTGGATTTGATTTGACTTGTGATCGCATGCCCTGCTTATACATGTTTATACACCCGTGGGTGAAGCCTTAGTGGTGGATCAAGTGTATCGATCCTGTCTTGTTTTATTAGCCGAGTATGATACTTGGGCAAAATTGATTATTCTGGAGATGGTAGACTTCGATGCGATATTAGGTATGAATTGACTTTCTCCTTATCATACTATAATTAATTATTATACTAAGAATGTGACTCTAGCGATACCTGATGTTTCGAGGATCGAGTGGATGGGCACTAGTGGTTCTTATCCTAGTAAGGTCATTTCTTATATGCATGCTCAGAGATTGATTGATAGGGGGAGTATGTCCTATTTGGCCTTTATTCTAGATACTAGTGCTGAGTCACCTCCTATGGAGTCTAGTCCTGTGGTTAACGAGTTCGCTAATGTGTTCCCTACCGATCTTCTGGGAGTTCCTATGGATAGGGATGTTGACTTTTCTATTGACTTGGCGCTGGGTACTAAGCCCATTTTTATTGCACCTTATCGCATGGCCCCAATAGAGTTGAAGGAATTGAAGGACCAATTTTAGGATCTGTTGAGTAAGGGATTTATTTGCTATAGTATATCACCTTGGGGCGCGGCAGTTCTGTTTGTGAATAAGAAGGATGGGTCTATGAGGATGTGTATTGATTATAGATAGTTGAACAAAGTGACAGTCAAGAACAAATATCCTCTTTCTCGTATAGATAATTTATTTGACCAGCTTCAGGGAGTGGCTTTATTCTCTAAGATTGACTTGATATTCGAGTACCTTCAGCTGAGGATTAGGCCATCAGATATTCCCAAGTCAGCTTTTCAGACCGGTTATGGCCAATATAAATTTCTAATGTCCTTTAGGCTAACTAATGGTCCAGTAACATTCATGGAGTTGATGAATGAGGTGTTTAGGTTGTATTTAGACTCCTTAGTGATTATTTTCATTGATGATATCTTGGTGTATTCCAAGACAGAGAAGGAGCATACTTGTCATTTGAGATCTGTGCTTCAGAAATTGCAGGAACAAAAGTTATATGCAAAGTTCTCCAAATATGAGTTTTGGATTGATTCTGTGGCATTTCTAGGGCACGTGGTGTCCAAAGAGGACATTACGGTGGATCCAACCAAGATTGAGGCAGTTAGAGGCTAGATCAAGCCTACTTCTTCTACTGAGTTTCAGAGTTTTATGGGTTTGGATGGTATTACCGACACTTTATACATGGATTCTTTACTATTGCGGCTCCATTGGCTAGGCTGACTTAGAAGGTAGTAGATTTTCATTAGTCTAATGAGTGTGAGGTGATCTTTCAAAAGCTCAAGACCTTATTGACTTCAGCCCTTATCTTGACCTTACTTGAGGAGGGTGTGGACTTCACTGTATATTATAATGCTTTCGGTGTTGGTTTATAGGGGAGTTTTAATGTAGAAGGAGAAGGTAGTAGCCTATGCATTTAGACAATTAAAGGATCATGAGAAGAACTATCCTACCCATGACTTAACAGCGATGATATTTGTATTGAAGCTATGGCATCATTGCTTTTATAGTGTGCATTGTGAGGTATTTACTATTCACCGAAGTCTTCATAAATGGCTTGAGCTACTGAAGGACTATGACATGACTATCTTGTATTACTTAGAGAAGGCCAATGTCATGGCCGATTCTTTGAGTAGTAAGTATCCTAGTATGGGGAGTCTCGCGACGATAAGTATGGACAGGAGGTCCTTGGCTAGAGATGTTCAGAGATTAGCCAACAACTTTGTTAGATTGTGGGTTTCTGAGGAAAGTGGAGGATTTATTGCTTTCATTGAGGCTCGTTCCTTCTTAGTTGAGCAAACTTGGGAGCAAATGTTTGATGATGAGAAGTTATGTCTCATTTGAGATGAGGTATTGAGGAGTAAAACCAAGGAGGCTAGACTTGATTCAGAGGGTGTTTTAAGGATTGAGGGCAGGATTTGTGTGCCCAAGGTGGGCGATTAGATCAGATTGATACTAGAGAATGCTTATTGTTCTCGATATTCTATTCATCCAGGTATGGAAAAGATGTATCATGACCTTAGTCAGCATTATTGGTGGTGTGGGATAATGAGAGACATCACAGAATTTGTGTCCAAGTGTTTGACCTACCAATAGGTATAGTGTGAGCACCAGTGGCCTAGAGGTGTGACTCAGAGGTTGCCCATTCCTACTGAAAAGTGGAAGCAGATCACCATGGATTTTTTGTGGGTTTGCCTCCCACCATAGGTGGTTATGATTCTATATGGGTGGCTTTTGACAGACTGACCAAGTCTGCCTATTTTATTTTGGTTTATATGAAGTACACATCGGAGAAGCTAGCCAGTTATATATCTGTCAGATTATTTGGCATCATAGTGTATCGGTGTACATCATTTTAGATCGGGGTTCATTGTTTACTTTGCACTTTTGGTAGGCATTAAAGCATGGTTTGGGTACTAAGCTTGATATGAGTACAATGTTTCACCCACAGACTGATGGTCAGTCCGAGTGGATGATTTAGGTGTTCAAGGATATGCTTCGAGCTTTTATCATTGATTTTAGTGCTACCTTTAGCAGAGTTCACCTACAATGACAGTTATCACTCCTGCATTCAGATAACCCCATTCGAGGCATTGTATGGTAGGCAGTATCGATATTTTATTGTGTAGTTTGATTCAGCTAAGACGGATTTTTTAGACACAGACTTGCTTAGAGACGCCATGGAGTAGGTTTTCATGATTCAGGGTAGGCTCTTGATAGCTAGAGTAGGCAAAAGAGCTATGCAAATATGAGGGTTCGATCATTGATGTTCATGGAGGGTGATTATATTTGGCTTTGAGTGTCACCTATGAAGGGCATGAATCGTTTGGGAAGAAGGGCAACCTTAGCCCTTAGTTCATTGGCCCATTTGAAATTTTGGGGTGAGTGGGAGAGGTGTCTTACAAATTGGAATTGCCACCTCGCTTGTCAGCTGTACATCCGGTATTTCATCTTTTCATGCTCTAGAAGTATGTTTCGGACGAGTCTCATGTGATATCTCTTGATTCGGTAGAGTTGGGTTCAGATTTGACTTTTGAGGAGTAGCCCATATTCATTTTGGATAGACAAGTCTGTAAGCTTAGGACCAAGGAGATTGCTTCAGTAAATAAATAATAGAGGCACTATTCAATAGGAGAGGCGATGTGGGAGTTGGAAGATGATGTGCGTGCCTGATACCCATAAATTTTTGAGGTTCGAGGTACTTTCTTTTACTTCATGTTTGAGGACGAACTTAGTTTTTAGTGGTGGGTGATGTAATGATCTTGTAGGTCATTTTAGGCAATCTTTGCAAAACAACCATTTTACCCATCTCAGTAGTTTTTCTGAGTCATATCTAATTAATATTCGATGTCGGTTTTGAGATTTTTTTGAAAAGTTGAGATTTTTGATAAACTTTGAATTTTAAAGGTATAAGTGGCTTAAGAATGTTATTTGAGGTCATTCGGAGTTTCGGGTCTCGGAATGAGATTTTGTCGATTCCATCCGCTCGAGAATGTTGAATTTTGTCTTGGAGAGTTGACGAAATTAGATTCGGGGTTATATCATGTATTTGAGGTTTGAAGTTGAAAATCTTTGACTTTTTTGCCATAGAGTTGACTTTGGTCAATATTCGGTGATTAGACGCTCATAATTGAATTTCGATAACTCCGATGAATTTGAGAGATGATTTTAGGTCTAGGGAGAGTTCCTGTAAATTTTTCAAAAGCTCTGAGGGCTTTTTTGTCTTTTCGAGGCTTAAAGTTAGTTTGGTTACGACTTATCGAGTTTTGAGTCAAGGAGAACTCAAATATGAATTTTAATGGTTTCATTGAGTCCAGAACGTCGAATTTAGTAACATTGTATATATGGTTTGTGCGTACGGGATTTCGATCGTGCTCTAAAGGTTGATTCTGTGGCTTTGAGACTTGAGTTAATTGTTGGTTTGCTGTGTTCTCGCAGAGTGTCTGTGTCGCGATCGAGTAGATGAATCTCCCTGTTCTTTATGATCATATGGTGGGTATCGCGATCGCCTAACTTTGTATAATGGGGAGTCTTGATTGCATGAGGTTAGTCACAATTACGAAGGTCACTTTAATGAGTTAATCCGTTGACTATCTGCAATCACGATGTTTGTTCATCGTGATGGGTTAACTACCTCTAACTAGTGACGTCTCCCAAAAGATGAGAATTCACATTTTGTCACCATATTTGAACTAGAGAAGCTCAGATAGGCGATTTTTCAAGGGGAGTTTTGCGTGAAAATTATTAGGTATGTTGTTTTGAACTAAAATCTTTGTTACCCATTGATAATTTATGATTTTCAACATGAATTTTGGTAATTTTGAGTAAAAGAGATTGGAGCTTTTCTAAGACTTTGAGTTTCGATTAAATGTGGATTATGAGTTGGTTTGGACTCCTTTTTTGAAACAATTTTCTCCAATTAGTTTCTAATGATTAGGGGAATGTTCCCATATAAAAAATTTCAAATTTAAATCCCATTTCCAAAATTGAATTTTTCAGCTGTTTTGAATTTTTTCTCGAATTTTGCATTCTTGGTGTCATTGGACTTGGTTTCTAATTATTAAACACTATTTGAATAGATTGTGGAGATTCGGAGTGTATTCAAAAGGGGAAGGCTCACATTGATTAATTGATTGTGATAAGACTAAGGCAAGTGAACTCTTTAAACTCTGTGAAGTTATAAAAATATCGAATTTCCCATTTGTTTATGTATTGGGGAGTAATGGGGATGGGGTTACGTATTGAATTGTGATATGAACTAACCTAAATTGATCGATGGGGTTAATAAATGTGATATGTCGTGATCTATTTATCTATGTGAATTTGATGAATTACTTGATAGTTTCATTATGATTGCAAACTGTCTGATTTGATATATTCCTCATTACTTGTGTGAGTATGCTGATTGCATTGGTTTTGGAACACTATGATGAGAGAGACATGATTATGAGGCCGAGTTCATTTCCAAAAAGAGAGTATGATGCCGAGGTCTTTGTCGGCGATTGCACAAGTTTATGATTATTGAGTGTGCATATATATTCCTACATATTCTATGTGACGAACTGATACTTGTACTTGATTTGTGATTACTTATATGCTACAACTGGTGATATTCAGTTGTAATTTGAATATGATTGGACTGTTTAGCATGACCTAGTAGGTTGGGCAAATTTCTGTGCAGGTTATAGTTCTAGAGGTTTGGTTGGGTTGGAAAAGAGTTCGTGTTTTCTATTAGATTTAATTAGTTTTGTTAGTAGGCTTGCTGGGTATCATGTTGTTTGATATTCATCCCCTGCTTCTACACTTGTGTAGATTGTGAGTCCAGACCGTGATTATTCACTTTTCTGATTATTTGAGGCTTCCAAAAGTTCGAGATAGCTAGCTATTATCGTCCGATGGACTCTATGATTTTCTGTACTTTTATGCTTTTCTTTGTTTGAGAGTTGAAGATATGTTGAGACTTGTATTTTTATTTCAGTTCTATTTGTAGTGGCTTGTACATGTGACAACCAATATTTGGGAGTTATTTTAAGTTGAAAGACTTAGTCTTTTGTTTATTACTTCCTTATTATACTATTTTCCTCTTTATTTTTTCGTAAATTTTGGATTTTAGGCAGACTTGTTCGCTGGAAAAGGATAGGTGTCATCATATCCGGATTCGAGTCATGACAAATTAACTCGGGTGTGATGTCACTTAGCCATTCCTTAAAGTTAGTCTAAACCCAACAACAACGAAGTAAAATACGGAAACAGTTTAGAATAGATAGATAAGAGACAAAAGAAGAAATCTTAGTTAACTATAAAAATCACCCAAGGACTGGTTGTTACATGTACAAACATCTAAATACAATGATACTAAAATAAATACATGTCTCAAATTTTTGTCTCTCGAATAAAAAAATGGGTCACTGTTCGCGCTCAAACCTAAAATTGTAGTTAGCAAGGAGTGAATAGAAATAATGCGGTACCCAACACATATACAATTAAGACTAAGCAAAGCTAATAGAATGCAAATATTCCTGTCATACCAACCAAACCCTCAAACTATAACCTGTATAGAAATCAACTCATTCTATCAGTTCTATCAGCACAAGTGCATATATGTTATCAACATTTTAACTCAAGTCTCAGTCAAATCACAACATTCAATAGTATAGATCACAGGGATATCAGGAGTAAACATAATCTACAAATGGAAAAAGATGTATAATACAATGCAGTGCAATGCAATACCACGTAAAGTGATGTATGTCTGTTCTAATGATATACATCCGCTGACTAGCAGGCTTGAACCATGTGTGCCACACATGGACCATGTATCCACCGAAGCTATTTCCTTTCGACATCGCCGGAACCATTTCTCTTTGGCATAATCATCAAATCAATTCCAGATCAATATATCAGAACCAATGCAAATAGGTAATGTTCATGTAAATCACGATAATGGATTGATATCAACAACAATTTATAATTCATGTGAAAACAATCTATCCACATTGCCATCTCATTATATATATCAGAACCAATTCAAATAGGCAATGTCCAAGTAAATTATAATAATGGAATGATATCAATAACATGTCATAACTCATGTCACAACAAATTTATTCAGATATTCGTAATTAAATTTTATCGCCATTTTCTTCTTCTTGTTCTGTTAAATGATCTATAATAACTCACAAGATTTTAGCGAGAAGAGAGTGTATTAATGGGGTCCAAAAATAAGAATAATAGATCATGTGATGAAGGAAAGACGAAAAATTCAATTATTTTGGATCAATTTACTATTTTTCATTAGTAGTTGAAATATTTTTGTTTTTTATTGTATCGAATCTATTTTATTTGTGTATTGTATGAAATTGATAAATAATATGGTATGCTCACATTTTTGAACATTCACTATTAGTAGTCTGAAACTATATGTATGGATGTCACAATTTCGATTCGTCGTGAGTGACACTCATACTAACCCTATGATGGAAGAACCAACTATTAACCCAACTTAACTCATAAAAACCATTGATGAAGTAAATCCTTAAATAAAATACATGGAAAAATAATTTTAAATACAAAAAAATATCGAGTCCCTATAAACTTTATCAATATTATAATAAAGTCATTGCAGAAATAAATCTGTTAGAATCTAAAAATCATGGTACAAAAACTCTAACTAAGTCTAGAAATAAGGAGACGCGACCCCAAATAAGAAACAATAAAATAGTCTACGAATGTTTGATTCTAAAATATGGATTTGAAAATAAAGACGAATCCATGATAGCTAAGACAAGTGTGATCACCCTTTGATTCAGATAACACACGGATCACAGTTGAGTTAGCAAAACAGCCTCCTGAATATTCCTGTACTCAACAAAGAAAAAACAAGTGCAATATCAGTACACAACCACAATGTATTATTAGGATAACACGACCAATTCTAATTTATTAAATATGAATCAAGCAACCCCAACTTAGTAAAACAGATAATAAATAATCAAATCATCAATTACACATAACCCAGACTTCCAGTCCTTGCTTCGAATGGATATACATAATACACATGAAACACTCACAACACAACAATAAAATCGGTTCTCTCATGGAACTCACATATTAACTATTAGTGTACCAACGTTGTACTCGCTCCACTTGTTAGTGTACCAACATGATACCATTCCAATAATAGTATGTACTGGTGTGGTACCCAATTCAATAATTTTATATACCAGCATGGTACACGCTCCAGTAATAATATATACCAGCGTGGTACCCAATCCCGTAATCAACACATGTCACAATTACAACCATAATGAATAGCAAATACACTTGCATAAGCAACTCATACATTGTATGTAATTGACCATTTCAATAAGTCTACTAAGATTTGTAGTAGCAGCAAGCCTACTTCTTATTGTACTTGAAGGGCAAGGCACAGAAGACAGGAAAACACAAGCTCAAACTTCAGCATTTCCATTACCTACGTTGTTCCCTCTTAATGTCCGGTCTTCAAAATTCTGTCTTTGAGGTAGTCTCCCCGACTTGGATTTAGGGGGCTCACTTGCCTAATGAATGTTCCAATTACTAAGCTGACTACCTTTCGATTTCTCTTATCCTTCCTTCGTTGATGTGCCAGTTCCGTTGGGTTCACAAAAGAGCTATTCCAAATCGAGAGGTCATGAAACCCAACTAGACTAAATTTTAAAACAATTCTGGCTTTTTTCCTAATCATATATCATGCATGCAATACTAACGAAACAATTGACAAGAACATATAAGATAAATGGGAAAACAACAACCATCACCTATCTCAAAACAAGCTTGAATGCTCTAAAGAACTTGAGTTTTACTCTTTTTGATGCCTTGCCTTGTTCTTGGTCTAAAACAATAACAAAATACAACAATCAGTGAACAATGACTTAAAAAGACCCAGATTCAACTAAAATTCTAAACATTATGCCAATTCCATGATCGTTCTACCTAAGTAGGGCTTTTTCCATCATTAATTTAACCTAAAACCCTCCCCTAAAGTTTTTATTAGGGATTCTAAGACTTAAGAATCAATTTACTATTTAGGGGAGTAATTAACTTATCTTTAACGAAGAGAATGATAGAAAACTACAAAAATAGCCCGTCACCTCTTGTTATACCAAGAACGAAATTATAGAATAAATAACAGTGTTTGGGACTTTTCTGTGTTAAATTTGCGACTAGCCCGCTATAACAGCTCCAAAACCGCTGTAGCAATCCTGCTAAAGTGGGGTTCTGCCTGTCATAGAGGCGTGAACAAAGGAAGGACCTCAAGATCTTTCCTCAAGCCCTCATTTTGCAACACACCCTCAAATCTTGACAATCAATAATAACCTTTTCATGCCAAGTTCGACATCAAGAGTTCTACTTACTCGATTTCACTTTCAACAGGCCTACGGACTCCTTTGCCTTAACTATTCAAAAATTCAATCCATACTTAGACATTAACCCTAATCCTTACCTGGATTACCCTAGACCTTACCTTACTTAGATTTCATCTAGTATTGTCCTAGCTTGAAAATTTTAAATTACTACATAAAAAGTTTTCTAGCACAAATCCTTGCACTATTAACTTTTCCATAATGATCAAAACAGATCATTAAAATATATATATCCATTTAGTAATCGCTCGTTCTTGAGTGATCAATAAGGAAAAATGGCTAAGTAAAAAAATAAAGTGTAGTACCTGAATCCTTAAATAAGTGAGGGTGCTTGTCCTGCATGTCCTTAGTTTCCCAAGTGACTTCTTGAACCGGACGATGCTTCCATTGGATCTTTATAAAACTTATTTCCTTTGTCCTCGATTTTCGGATATCACGATCAAAATTACAACCGGCTCCTCTTTGTTCTAAATATCCTTGTCCAATAATTTTGAGTCCCACTGGATGATGTAATTTTCATCCTCATGGTATCTCTTCAACATGGACACAAGAAACACTGGATGGAATTGTAACACCCCCCAAAATTTTTTCCTAAGATTCGTACCTTTCTTGTATACGTGCAGGGTCGAACTCATTTATTGTGAAGAGTATGCATGAGTTAGAATGAATTCCTAAGTAACTAAAGAGTGGTAAAGGTGAGTGGGGTCATGAGGGACCCTTAGAGCCAAGCTAAGTCCGAAAGGATTCGTCTTGGGTAAGTTGTTGAAGGAGTTTGTATAAGGGGTTGACTTCTAACGACCATATCATTTGAAATATGACAATCTGGATGGCCCACGACCTACTAAGTTAGAGGTCGTCGAGTCTTTTTTCCAACGCCACTAAGAATATAATTTTTGGAGTTCGAAGTCAAAAGATATGTTGATCCTAAGACAGACGGGTACTACAGGAATTTCAGGCCTGGGGACAGCTGCTGGAAACCTAGGCTTGGTGCCGGAGTGGCGCGATGCGCCACTATCGCACCAGGAAGAAGCCTCAGTAGTTTGGTCCCTGGAGCGGCATGCCACTACGAGGTGTGCAGGGTTTTCAAGCCTATTTTCCAAAACCCAGAAAACTTGGGCTTGGCGCTGTAAGGGCACGATGCGCCACTATCACGCTAGGAAAAAGCCTTAGTAGTTTGGTCTTTGGCGTGATGCGCCACTAAAAGATGTGCAGGTTTTAGCCTATTCGACTTGGCGCTGCAGTGGCGCGATGCGCCACTATCGCGCCAAGGGTATTTTTGGCCTATTTTCCAGATTTTTGAAGAAAGGACAATTTGGGAATTGTCCCAAATTATATATGTATCAGCCTTAGCACATTTTGGGACCATTTTCAATCCCTCACTCTCTCTTTAAAAGCCCTAGAAAATTTCCCTCTCCTCTCTTCTTCTCCAAATCCTTCTTCAACAAGATTTGCCTCCAAGAGCTTCAAGACTTCAAGTTGCCATTGAAGACCCAACAACAAGGTTTCTTCAAGAATCTATTCTAAGGTATATAAGGCAATCCAAAATATGGGTTGAGTCCATCCATGTTCCCTACATCTTCTTTTGATTTATTGTCTATGAGAACAGAGCTTATTAGTAGAGATAGGTCCAAATAGGTCCTTCTCATCTATTATCCTAATTTCCATTATGATGATGTTGTGGAGTCAAGAAAGTGATGTACTTCATGTCGTTATGAGTTGATTGAGATGAGGTGTCGAACTTATATTGTTAATTTCTTAACTATGTTGATTATGATGAAGAATGTCAATTTTCTTAAATGTGTTGCTTATTCTTGAATTTGTTGAGTTAAAACCTTGGAGTTGTGTTGAGTCCCAAAAGATTTGTTCAATAAATAGAGGAACGATTGGATAGGTTTATATGATGTGATAAATTCATATTTCATCTACTCTTAAAAGATGTGATTGGGATTGATCGGATAGCATGATTGGGAGAGATTTGATTTTGATAGAGTTGATGAGTTGACAAGGTTGTAAATGAGACTTGTCGATATAATTTGATTGAGTTGATTAGATGGAGTTTTATGAGCATTGAGTCTTGGGAGGAGTATCGAGCGCCGAGTGGGTAAGAGAATAGTCCATGCTCGAACCCCATGAACTACGCCGCCAACGTAGAAAGGGATTGAACCGTTAAAGTCGGATGCTTCCCATAGGATCAAACCGTTAAAGTTGGATGTTTTCCATTTTATTATCCTAAAAAGATAGGACTTGATTGATCGATGGGATCCATGATTGGTTGATTCATTCATACCCTGGCAAGCTTTGAACGGACGTGGCAATAACGTCGGTTTGTTGTACTATCATTGGCTCATAAGTGATGGTTGTTGGATAAGAGAAACTCCCATATTGGTTTTGATAGTAATCTGAGTCGAGTTGAGTTGAATGGTATGTGATTGGTCCCTTCTAAACCATATTCTTGTTTAGACTTAGGACACTTGATTGAGTTGTTATTTCTCTTGAGTTGAGTTTCCGAGATGATTTGACTTGGTCCTTTCTGACGTTGTTTCATTCGGCCATTTTACATACTCGTACATTTCACGTACTAACGACATTTGGCCTGCATTGTTTCATGATGCAGATACAGGTACCAGAGATCATCAACCGGTGCACCGTTGAAGATCTACACACATCCAGCTACTTGGTGAGCCCTCCTAGTTTTCAGAGGATGCCAGACTTTCTTTACTATTTTGTTGCTTTCTTTATCTTGCTTGTTGGTAGCCATGGGCTTGTCATTGGCACCTTCTAGATGGTTATAGAGGCTTCATAGACCAGAGTGTGGGAAAGTTGGATTGTTATATTGAATAACTTTTATTATGCTTGTTTTGATGAGTTGATAGTGTTTGGATTTTGGATCTTATAATATGAATAGTGGGCCTATGATTGAGTCCTCCACTGAGTGAATATGATTGAATGAAAGTGTGACTGGACCAAGTGGTTCGCTTGAGGGCCAGAAATAGCTTTCGAGTGCCGGTCGCACCTAGGGTACCCTCCCGAGGCATGACAGGAATCCAGACAAATAAGGTGGCAAGGCTAATTTAACGTAACGAGGGCCAAGTTTATCTTTCTTGCCAAACCTCATGTAATAGGTGATCATTCAGTAGTAGCTGTTCACCAGCTTGAAAAGTCATGTACCTTATCTTGTGGTCTGCATACTCTTTTTATATGCTCTGAGCTTCCAAAATCTTGATTTGAATACTCCTTACCTTTTCTTGAGCCTCTCTTACCAACTCAACACCCAATGGCTTCATATCATTAGGCTGAAACCATCCTATGATCTATTCATATCTCCTCCTATAGAGTGCTTTAAATAGTGTCATGTCAATGCTAGAATGATAACTATTATTATAAGAGAACCCACATAACAATGAAAATTGATTCCAATGACCCCCAAAGTCAATCATATGCTCTCAATATATCCTCTAACACCTGAATTGCCCTCTCCGACTGACTATCATTTTGTGTATGAAAAGTTGTGATGAAAGTGAATTTAGTGTCCAAATCATCCTGCAACTTACCACCGAACTTAGAAGTAAATTGAGTGTCACGGTCTGTTATGATATGATAGAGAGAGGCACCCAGTACAACTTTACTATCTCCTTGACATAAATCTTAGAAAACTATTGTGCATTATAGTCCACTCTGAGTGGAATAAAATGGGATAAT
The DNA here is from genome assembly GCF_947179165.1 of Solanum dulcamara. NCBI lineage: Eukaryota > Viridiplantae > Streptophyta > Magnoliopsida > Solanales > Solanaceae > Solanum > Solanum dulcamara. The sequence goes on along the minus strand of NC_077243.1, from coordinate 72,463,309 downwards.
TTAGTCAACCTGTCAACGATAACCTAATTTGAGTCATACTTATCCAAAGTGTTAGGAGGACCCACCATAAAATAGATTGCTATCCTTTCCCACTTCCACTCAGGAATGGATATTCTCTAAAACAAACCTGCAGGACTTTGGTGCTCCTACTTAAATGTTGATAATTCTAACACTTGGAGAAAAACTTGGCTATGTGCATCTTCATCCCAGACAACCAATAAAGTTGTCTCACATCATGATACATTTTGATTACATCCAAATGAATATAATAACGCGAATCATTAGACTCTATCTACACATTTTGAATCAACTTACAAACCTGAGGGACTCAAATATGCCCTTATGAAACTTACAACCCCACCTATGTCGAGCGAGATGCTCTTGGCCTCCCCAGACATTGCCTTGATTATGAGCTTGTTCAACTGTTCATCGTCGAACTGTCTAGCTTTGATCTCCTCATAAATATGGATTTGACCTCAATACTGGCCAATACCTCACCCTTCTCTAAAATCCCCCACTGTATGAACTTAAATTCAAGAACATGAATCTCTCTAGCTAAAGGTCATTTGGATACCCTCAAGTAAGCTAAAATATCCATGCTGACCGTCTTCCACCTCAGTGCGTCTGCCACCATATTGGCCTTATCCGGATGATACTAAATATTTACCTCATAGTCCTTTAATAGCTCCATCCATCTTCTCTACCTCAGATTCAAATATTTTTGAGTGAACACGTGTTGTTGACTACGATGATTTGTGAACATCTTACACTTGACATTATACAAAGAGTGCTGCCAGGTTTTGAGAGCAAACACTACCACTGCTAACTCCAAATCATGCGTTAGGTAGTTCCTTTTATGAACCTTCAACTACCTTAAAGCATAAGCTATAGCATATCTTTCTTGCATCAACACAACATCCAATTCCTAATGTGAAGTATCACAATAAACAATAAAGTCCTTACCTTCAACCAATAATGTTAGGATGGGTACTGTAGTTAGAAGGGTCTTAAGCTTTTGGAATCTCTCTTCACACTTTTCGGACCACTCAAATGGTACTTCCTTTTAAGTTAACCTTGTCAAATACGTAGCAATAGAGGTGAAATTCTTGATAAATCTGTGATAGGAGCTAGCAAGAACTACAAAACTCCTAACCTCTTTCTCAATATTATTCTGGGGTAGGGGAGGGGTCGCTTGTCTGAGCTCGTTATATTCCTGAGCTCCCCCCTAACAGGTGTCGCTTTTCCTCTGCCCTACTTTTTCTCCTACCTTTATCCCTATCATGTCTTCGTGTTGCTGGTTTCGCCGCTGGAACTACTGTCTTTACACTATTTTGTTGTGTAACAACCATCTACAGATATAAGAGTGAAGGAGATTAGATACAAATTTAGATCGTAAAATACCAATTGATATCAAGCTACAGCACCAAGGAAGAAAGAAGAGAATTTTCCTTAAGTCTTGTAGCCTCTTGCAGAAAAGCACAGACGTTTGCCTATCATTGTACTAGAATTATTTTGGTATGATGAGATCAACAAATCTAGCGCTCTAATATCAATTTTTTTACAATAATGATCGATCATGAGTGGCACCCACACTGACCCTCCGATTTAATAACCAATTATTAACCCAACTTAATCCATAAAAATCATTCATGAAGTAAATCCTTAAATAAAACACTTGGAAAAATAATTTTAAATATGAAAAAGACTGAGTCCCATAAACTCAATCAATATTATAATAAAGTCATTTTAGAAATAACCCCCTAGAATATGAAAGTCATGATACCAAAAACACTAACTAAGTCTATAAATAAGGGGATACAATCCCAAATAAGAAAATTATAAAATAGTTTATGAATATTTGAATTTGAAATATGGATCAGAAAAGAAAGATGAATCAATGATAGCCTGGACAAATGTGTTCATCCTTGGATTCATATAACGATAGGATTATAATTAAGGTCATGAAACAACCACCTGAATATGCCATTTACTCAACAAAGAAAGAACAGGTATAGTATCAGTACACAACCATATTATATCGGTAGGATTACATGGTCAATTCTAGTCTATGAAATATGATTCAAGCAACAACAGATAATATATAATCAAGTCACCATTTACACATAACCTAGACTTCTAGTCCTTACTCTAAATAGATATACACAATACATATTAAATACTCAAAACACTACAACCAAACAGGTTCTTTCATGGAACCCACACACAAATTAGGTGTGGTACTTGTTCCACGTATTAGTGTACATGTGTAGTACTCGTTCCAATAATAGTATGTATCGATATGGTATCTAATCCAATAATAGTGTATATCGATGTGGTATCCGATCCAATAATAATATATCTTGTGGTACTTGATCCCACAATCAATATATATCATAATTACACCCATAATGAATAGAAAACACACTTTCATACCCAAGTAACACATTCATTGCATGTGATTGACTATATTTACCATTTCAAAACAAGTTCTGGCCTTTTCCCTAATCATATGTCATGCATGTAATTCTAACGAAGAAGTTGACAAATACATATAACATAAATGAAAAAATAACAATCATCACTTGCCTCGAAACAAGCCTAAATACTCTAAAGAACTTGAATTTTCCCCTTTCATAATGCCTTGGATTGTTCTTGATCTAAAACATTAACAAAACACAACAATCAATAATTAATAGCCTAAAAACACCCAAATTTGTAACAACTTATTTTCTTCATTATGGATGAGTCAACAGGGGAGGAGTTTCGGCCAGAAAACTTATGAGTAGTAACTTGGAAATTTTGAGCCTATACCAAACTTGGATAAAATTTGAGTCGGGCAAGATCTAGAGTAATCTGATAAGGGATTTGAGATGATTTATAAGTTTTGATTATTTGAGTTGAGATAGATACATTATGGAGTATGTACGGATTCATAAAATCGTATTCTAACAAGTAGAAGTTTCGTAATTGATCTTGGCATGAAAGAGTTATTTTGGAACATCAAGAATTAAGGGTGTGTTGCAAAATGGGGGCTTGAAACTCAATTTCAAAGTTTTTGTATCCATGCAACCCGTTGTGTTGGGATTATTTTATCCATGGTAGACGCCGCTATGGGGGGCCAGATGGGGATTTTATCGGGTAAAAGTCCCAACAATGTCATTTTTTCTGGAGTTTCATTTTTGGAGAGCAAGAGTGCGACCTAGGGCAATCCTTTTTCAGTTTTCCACCAATTCGTGCTCTAAACATAAGTTAAATACTTTGCTAACTTGTATTTTGATTCTTATAACCTAGAATCTATTATAATTATCTTTGGGAAGGGTTCTTGGCCTGAATTTAATGGTGGTAAAAGCCCTAGTTGGGTGATAGGATCATGAGCTTGGCCAAGGATAGTATTTTGATATAATTCGAGTAATTTAGGCCCTTTTTCATTAATTGCTAGTGTTCTTTATTAGTTTTATAAGAAGAACAATCCAAGAGACTCCGAAAAGGGAGAGCTCAAGTTCCTTAAGAGTATTCATGCTTGGTTTCGAGGTAAGTGGTTGTTTACTTTCTCTTACGTGTTATATGTTCCTATTAACAACATGTATGTGAATAGGAAAGGATGGAATGAACCTAATGAAATGACTATTTGTGATCAATTGCATGTGATTAAACTATTACTTAACTGTGCAAGTGTGTGAACTATTTATTGTAATTGTGTTTGTGGTTGTTAGATTGGGTACTTCGCCGATACATATTGGATCTGGTACCATGCTATACGTAATAAATCTAGTACTTTGCTGGTACATATTGGATTTGGTACCACACTGGTACATATTAGAATGGGTTTTACACGGACACACTAACTATTGGAACTGGTGCACGCCGACATACTGACAGTTTGGGTGTAAGTTCCATGATAGGACCATATTTAACTGTTGTATTTGTTATTGACATTGTGAAACTGTGTACTGATTATTAATTGATAACTGGATAATATAATTTGTATATGTGTGGTTTGCTATATTATGGCTACTTTTATATATTTTATTTACTGGAATGGCATCATAATCATACCAGTACACTATTGTTGTTTGTACTGATATTGCACTTACTTTTTCTTTATTGAGTATAGGGTATCTTCAGGTGGTTATTGACAGACCTCAGATAGGATATCTTTGACTTTTTGAATTCAAGGGTGATGTAGTTCTTTCAAGTTGTTGTGGGTCTATCTTGGCTCTGAGTCCATCCTTTCGAACTTAGACTATTCCATTCAAACTTATTTTAAGTTATTTGTTTTGGGGTTGCATCCCCTTATCTTAGACTTGTTACTTAGTAGTTTTGGTATGATGAATTTCAGGTTCTAAAGGTTAACTTCTGCATGTTTATGTTTGTTTTTGATAGTTTTCTGATTTTATGGGCACTCAATTTTAAAACTATTATTTAAACCTATTTCTACATCTTTAATATATATTTGTATATTAGGATGTTTAGTTTGGGGTATAGTATTGATTTTCCCATCAGAGGGTTATTATGGATGCCTCTCATGGCCCAATTTGGGTCACAATAAAATTGGTATCATAGCCCTAGGTTCGTTTATCTCGTTTTACCAAAATGAGTCTAATAGAGTCTTGTGTATTGGTACGGAGATGTCTATACTTTTCTTCGAGAGGCTGCAGGACTTTAGAAAATTTCTTTATCTTTCTCTCCCTTCATTCTACAACTTGATTCAAATTGGTATCTAGTGATCCAAATTGGTATCTAACCTCTTTCACTCTCTTATCCACAAATGATTAACATGCAGTACAATGGCAACAAGCCAATAGCTCCAATTAATAAGCCTACAAATGATCCAATAGTGAGAGGACGAGGATGAGGTAAGGTAGAGGAATAACACGAGGTAGAGGCCAAGGAAGGGTAGCACCTGCCAAGGGTGAAGCTCAAGCTGAGAATATTCTTAGAGAAGAGTCCCTCCTGTACCCCCAGTATGAGGTAGATAAGAATGTGGAGATCAAGATTAAGGAGGCTATTGAACCAGAGGAGGATACACAGGCTGGGACTGCAAGACTTCCTCCTTTAGTTCCAACGATAGCTCAACAAATTTTAACTTTTTTGAGTGGATTGGCTGGCTCTGGATCCATTCCCATGGTGCTTGCTCAAGCTCCAGCCAGTCACCTTATTGCAGCTACAGTCCCTAAGGTAGATGGGCCAGTAGGTACCAATGTTTTCTTTTTTTCCACTTCTAGGCCCAGTTATGTCTGACACTAAGCACGAGTTGCTAACTAAGTTTTTGAAGTTGAAGCCTCTAGTGTTCCATGGTTCTGAGAATGAGGATGCCTATGAATTCATCATGTATTACTATGAGATACTTCACAAGTTGGATATTTTACATCAGCATGGAGTTGAGTTTGTGACTTTTCAGCTTCAAGGTAAGGCTAAGCAATGGTGGAGAGACTTTGTGGAAATATCGATCGCCAATTTTTCTTCCACTCACTTGTGTTCAGTTCAATGCCTTATTTTTATAGAAGTATATTCCTCGTACTTTGAGGGATCACAAAAAGAATGAGTTCATGGCTCTTGAGAAGGGTGGTATGACAGTAGCCGCTTATGAGGCTAAGTTACATTCCTTATCTAGATATGCTACACAGTTGGTGACCACAGAAGAGGAGATGATCTGCTTGTACGTCAAGGGATTTAATTATATGTTACAGGTATCGTCCTTCCATAAGACCTCTGAATGTAAAAGTTTTAATGAAGTGACATACTTTGTGAAGAAGGTAAAAAAAGAGTTTGACGAGAAAGAAAGACCAAGGATTTGTCTAGGAAGCCCAAGAATGCAGGTAATTTTAATCTTTTTCTACAGCACAACCACACCATCTGTATGTTATGGCCAACCAACATGACCAAGAGAACTCTCCGAATGTTCTCACTAGTATGCTTTGAATCTTTTCGCATGATGTTTATCCTCTACTTGATCTAGGTGCTACTTTGTTTTTTGTGAGTCCTTATGTAGACATTAAGTTTAGGATTCTTCCTAAACAACTCTTAGAACCATTCAATGTTTATGTAATGACCCTCCAGGTAATTTCTATATTAATACCCTTTTTTCATAGGTTAGAGCTTTTTTATAGTGACTCCAAGTCAATTTATGACTTGCGGACACTGGTAGTTCGGTCGCCTGGTCATTTGTTTGGATTTTGTGCAGTTTTTCATGTTTGGAGGCCTTTATAACTTAAAAAATTGACTTGAATAAAAAAATATGGGTAAACAGTCTCAGAATGGAATTCTGAAGGTTTTATTAGCTCCAAAATGACCAAATTAGGTTAGTAGCATGGTAGACAAGAGTATTGAGGCATTCAATACTAGTTTAGGGACATTTGGCATTTTAGCCTTTAAACAAGAGTATCGAGGCATTCTTGGAAAATACACTCAGACTAAATTTCTATCAGTGCAGTTAGCTTTGGAATATCGATTCTAGTCTAAAATGACCTTTCATGCAATTTCCGAGGGTTTCGGTCTCATTTCGAACCTTTTTGTGGATTTTGGCTTAAAACTTGCTTGGGTGTGGGATCCACTTTTTGTCAAGATGACCTTGCATAGAAACTTTGAGCACACCGTTAAGTCTGAAATATCGAATTTGGTGGGGTAGCATAATATGTTTGCATGCACGAGGTTTTGAATGAATCTCAAGCACCCCATTGAAGACGTTAAAAATGGGAATAATCTGCTGGTGTACTAGTGAACTACACCTGGTGCACGCTCACCCTACAAGAAAACCTTTCTCATAATTTTTCTTCTAATTTCAAACTTGTATTTCTTTAGCAATTGAAGCCCGAATGTAATGATTGAAAGGTCTATCTTGCAAGATTTTTCATGGCGATCATTGTGGTGTAGTCGGAATTGGTTGAAGACTAATAGTTTGAGATAAATTGAATCATTTTTATGCTGCCTTTGTTGAGTTTTGAGCTAAGGTTTTTGGAGAATTTTAAAACTTGATTTTCTGGCATTTAAGGTCCGAGTCTAGAGATTCAAGAGGCTTATCTGTGTGGTTTTCTGGGGAGAATGCGTTGGCATGGTTAGAATTCACATTTGAAGCTATGTTGGAGGTAAGAATCATGATTTAGTTATTGCCATAGCTCATTTTCGAGCTCCATTTTTGGGGGAATTTTAAAGGATGATTTCTCGCTTATTTTAGGTCCAAATTTGGTGGTTCAAGAGCCTAGAATGTGAGTTTTTTATGAGGATCATTGTGGTGTGGTTGGTTGCATCTGTTGGGCTTTCATTTATGGGAATTTCTTGAATATAGTTGCTTCCTTTGTTGTCCTTTTTAGCTTGTATCAGGTTTTTATTTCACGTTTGGGTGGGGATGTTCCGAGCCCCGAATTGTATTTTATTTTGGATAAAATGATGGTCCTAGTATTCAATTCTAGAATTTCCAATATAGCTCCCACATTTCCATTTTGGACTTTAAAATTGATCCTTCTTTATTTCTTGCAAATTTAGTGTCAAAATGATTGTAATAATATTGTGATTCTATTTTTAATAGCGTGGTAGCGTTCAGAGGCAGTACAAAAGGAGAAAACTTTGGTATTGTGATTTAGAGCACACATGATCAGCCTATAAATAAGCTATGACTTCTCTTCTTTTATATTGAGTTTGAATATGTAAATGTATGTGGATTTGCATGAATGTTTGGGCGGGGAACTAATTTTGTAGGCTATGCTTGATAGAATTCATATTTTGGACTATTTTCGAGTTAGGTAGGTATGTGAATTGCTATAGTTGAGTTTTCTTGCATATTTGGTTGCTTGTATTGACATGTATATCATATTAGAGCATGTTTGGACTTGAAATATTTTGTTGCTGATACACCTTGTTTCCTTCTTTTTTGGCATCATACCGGATGGTTTAGCTCTCTGTAGACTGATGTTGCAAACTTGAGTCTGATAGAGATGGGCCTTAGCTAGGAAGTAACTCAGCTCAAAGTCTTATTATCCATAATCCCCATGCTTCCATACTTTGGCATCTCCGGCCACACTTTTGGGCCTGTTTCAAGAAATCAATCAGTTATAATGAGCCCTTAGCTACGTTGGACTTATTCTGAAGGAGTGGACAACAATCCATAGAGATTTGTGTGATAAGGATTGGTACGGGAAAATTTCGAAAGACTCACTTCAAATTAGATATTCTTTTGGCCCTATACTTCATGGTTTGGCAATACATCCTCTTACACGGAGTTAACATTCAAGGTTCAGCCCCGTTAATATCATCACTACACTTATGGGAAAGCGACATCTACGATTCGAGGTCTAGGCTATGTGCCAACCCTTACAAGGTCTGATTTATTGACATTTTATAGTATTACTTCAAATTAGATATTCTTGTTATGATATTACCGGGATGATTCATCTGCGGTTTGATGTTCGGGCCCTGTTCTTCATGATTTGGCAATATATCCTCCTACACAGAGTTAACATTCAGGGTTTAGATATCCACGATTCGAGGTCTAGGCTATGCGCCAACCCTTATAGGGTCTGATTTATTGACATTTTATGGTAGGGAGACACAACCATGGTTTGAGGTCCTAGCTATGCACTTCATCCTATTTAAATCTCAGAATTATTGGCACTTCTTAAATACCTTGGTTCCACCAACTCTTTTATTCCTAGTTTAGCATTTCTGTGTACATATCGGACTTATGGGGGTCCATCCGAGTTTTTACCTTGACTTGTGCGTGGATGTACCTTATGGATTTATGGGGGCTCAGTTCTGTTTAATCATTAGGTTCTGGTTGTTCTTCTACACCCATGCACATACCTTTACTATTCTTGTTCTTGACCTCTGGTTGTGTTTTTATTCTAGCATTTCCTATTACATTTACCTTTCTTACTCATTCGGACTATGATGCCTACTGGGTACCTCTTTATTGGTACTCATACTATACTCTGAATCTATTTTCATGATACAGGACTGAGTACCAATTATCACCGCCATCATTTGAGCTAGTAGCAGCTAGGATTTTGGAGGCGAGGATGAGCCTACAACGTTCTGGATCAATATCGTCTACTTTTGTTGTTTTGTGACTTGTCTTTTTTATTTGAGACAGTTCTTTGTGGTTGTATACATTTTTATTCTACTTTTGGGACTTGTACTCTGTTAGTGGATCTGTACTAGTGACTTCCATGTTTTGAGAGGGATTCATTTTGGTTATGTATATATTTTTGGCTTGACTTTTATTACTTCTATATTTCTTCCTTTTTGTTATTTAGTTTCTGTCCATATACCCATTACTAACTGTTCTGGGTTAAGGGTTAGCTTACTTGCTAGTGGATTATAGTAGGTATCATCACGGCTCGTGAAAGTTTCTACCCCCCCTCATTTGTGAGTTGATTCTAGCTAAGAGAGTCTACTGTGATTGTATAGTCTCTGTCTACCATTAAGACACTTTTGCAAACTTAGTTTTGCTAGACATGGTTGACTTTGATTTTATTCGTGGTATTGACTGGCTTTATGTTTGTTATGCCTCAGTTGATTGTAGAACCCGAGTAGTCAAGTTTTAATTTTTGAATGAGCATGTTATAGAGTGAAAGGGTAGTCTCGCTTTGCCTAAGGGTCCATTCATTTCATATCTTAAGGACAAAAAGTTAGTTTAGAAGGGGTGTATCTACCACATTATTTGAGTTAGAGATGATAGTGTGGAGATACCATTACTTCAGTAAGTCCCAATAGTGACTAAGTTTCCAAAAGTCTTTTCTAAAGATTTGCCTAGAGTCCCTCCAGAAATGGAGATAGACTTTAGAATAGATGTCTTCCCAATACTTAGCCTATTTTTATTCCACCATATAGGATGGATCCCGCTGAGTTATAAGAGTTGAAAGAGTAGTTGAAGGATCTTTTAGATAAGGGATTCATTAGGCCGAGTGTCTCATCTTGAAGCTCTCATGTCCTATTCGTGCGAAAGAAAGATGGGTCTTTGAGAATGTGTATTGAATACTATCAACTGAGTAAGGTTACCATAAAGAACAAGTATCCCCTTTCGAGAATCAATGATCTTTTCGACCAACTTTAGGGTGTCACATGTTTATCCAAGATAGACCTCAGATCAAGCTATCATCAGTTGAAATAAGAGAATGTGATATATGGAAGATAGCCTTCAGAACTAGGTATGGTCCCTATGAGCTCCTAGTTATTTCCTTTGGTTTGACAAATGCTCCTGCAATATTTATGGACCTCATGAACAGAGTGTTCAAAAGCAGTATCTAGATATGATTTTGATTATGTTTAGCAAATGCATCTTGATCTATTTGAGGAATGAGGAGGAGCATGTCAACAATTTTAGGATTGTCCTACAAATTCTCAACGAAAAGGAGCTATATGCTAATTTTTCAAAGTGTGAGTTCTGTTGGCATCTGTGGAATTTGTAGGCCATATCATTTTTAGAGATGGTAGTTGAGTTGATTCACAGAAAATTGAAGTTGTTAAGAACTGACAAGACCCGCATTCTCGACTGACATAAGAAGTTTCTTGAATTTGGTTGGCTATTATAGGAGATATGTTGAATGATTCACATCCACATCATCACCATTGACTAAGTTCACTCAAAAGAAGACTAAGTTTCAATGGTTTGATGATTTAGAGAAGAGTTTTCAAGAGTTGAAAATGAGGTTGACCATTTCTCTGGTTTTGTTCCTACCCAAATAAACAGATGGGTTTCTAATTTATTGTGATACATCCAGAGTCAGATTGGATTGTGTTCTAATGAAGAAAGGCAAGGTTATTGCATATGCTTCCAAACAACTTAAGGTTCATGAGAGGAATTATCCGACTCACTATCTGGAGTTGGCAGCGATAGTATTTACACTATAGATTTGGTGACTCTATCTTTACGGTGTGCATGTAGATGTGTTCATAGATCACAAAAGCGGGCAATATGTATTCAGTCAAAAAGAGCTCAACTTGAGCCAAAAAAGGTCTTCAGTTGCTCAAGGACTACAACATAAGTATCCTCTACCATTTAGGTAAACCTAATGTTGTTGCCGATGCTCTTAGCAGGTTGTCCATGGGGAGTACCATTCATGTTGAGGAGGAGAAAAAAGAGTTAGCCAAGGAAGTGCATACATTTGCATGTTTGGGAGTTCGTCTTAGGGACTCTAATGAGGGAGATGTTATTGTCTAGAATGGTGTTGAGTCTTCATTAGTTGTTAAGGTAAAAGAAAAGCAAGATCAAGATCATATTCTTCTCCAATTAAAAAATGATGTTCATAAGCAGAAAGTGATGGCTTTCACCAAAGGGGGAGATGGAGTATTGAGATATCAAGGCTGGTTATGTGTTCCGAGTGTTGATATCAAGGCAGGATATGGAAGAGGCCCATAGCTCCAGGTATTCAATTCTTTCAGGTTCTACAAAAATATACCATGACTTGAGAGAGGTTTATTGATACAATGGTATAAAAATACACATAGCAAAGTTTGTATAAAGTGCCTGAATTAATAACAAGTCAAAGTTGAGCATCAAAGGCCTTGGTGTGTAGCTCAAAATATAGAGTTGCCAGAATGGAAGTAGGAGATTATCAACATGGATTTCATTAAAGGCTTACCGCGATCTTGTGGATAATATGATTCGATTTGGGTGATTGTGGATAGGATGACCAAATCAGCTCACTTTTTTCTCATTAAGACTATAGATTTAGCCGAGGCTTATTCAACATTGTATGTTCAAGAGATAGTCAAATTTCATGGATTTCCCTTATCCTTTATCTCAGACAGAGGTACTTAATTCACTACACAATTTTGGAAGTCCTTCTAGAAAGGTTTGGATTCAAAGGTGAATCTTAGCACCGCTTTCCACCCACAAAAGATGGTCAGGCAAAGTGTACTATTCAAACTCTTGAGGATATGTTGAGAGCCTATGTTATTAATTTCAAAGGCAATTGGGATGACCACTTTTCGCTTATTGAGTTTGCTTATAGTAGTACCTTTTATTTGAGCATTCAAATGACTCCATATAAGGCTTTTTATAGGAGGATATGTAGATCGCCAATTGGGTGGTTTGAGGTTGGTAAGGCTGAGTTGATAGGGAAAACTTAGTCCATCAGGCTATTGAGAAAGTGAAGATCATACAAGAAAGGTTAAAAACTTTACAAAGTCGTCAGAAAACCTACATTGATGTTTAGAGAAGCTACTTGGAGTTTGAAGAAAATGATTGGATGTACTTAAATGTTTCTCTCATGAAAGGAGTTATGAGTTCTAGGAAGAAAGGGAAGTTGATTCTGCGTTACATTGATCCCTACGAGATTATCAACAGAGTGGGCAACGTCGCATATGAGTTAGATCTTCCTTCATAGTTAGATGTAATTCATCATGTGTTTCATATCTCTATGCTTAAAAAATTCTTGAGAGATCCTTCACTCATTATTCCTATCAAAAATATTGGAGTGAAAGATAGCTTGTCCTATGAGTAGATTCATGTTCAGATTTTTTATCATCAGATTCGTAAATTGAGGATCAAAGAAGTCGCTTTAATTAGTGTTTTGTGGAGAAACCAATTTGTTAAAGAAGCTACAGGGTATTCCAAAGAGGATATGAAGATCAAGTACCCGCATCTATTCAATCCTCCTAGTGTCGATGTTGAAGGTAATATTCCTATTTCCATTTATGAGATTAGCACCTTCTTGAGTTTGATGAAATTGAATGAGTTATCCTTGAGTTTGATATTTTAATTTCTTGCATTTTATTTGTGCACAGAGTTAAATTCTAAGCAAGGTCATCATTGAGGACGAATGATCCCAAGGGAGAGATATTGTAACACCCCAAACCATTCTAACTTAGATTATTCCGTGAACCAAGAGAAAATGTGTGAAGGTATTTTTGCTCCGGATAAAATTTTGAGATAGTAGAGTGCATGATTTGTCCGCATTGTGGAGAAGAAAAAAATTAGAAAAATGGATCTGGGGACCAGGTCCGCGATATGGACTTGGGAGTTAATATTTTCTCGTTGTTTATTTTAATGAGGGATATTTCAGTCTTTTTCCCACCTTTTCCAAACTTATTCCAATATATTTTGGACCAAAATCCGCACCTTATCAGTACCTAATGGGGGTTTTCTCTCATTAACACCTCAAACCTTGTGGGAACAAGAACTAAGAGAAGAGGAGAAGCTAAGGTTCAAGGATTTCAAGCCTAATCTTTAATTTTTGCTTAACAAATCTTCATTCCAGGTATGTAAGTCTATCATAACGTTGGACTAAGTTCATCCTCGTGCCCTACATCTCTGTAGTCAAGTTGAGTTTTAAGATTGAGTTTTTTTAATTTCGATAATGTGAATACTTGAGTTATCTATATAAATTCTATTATGTTCTTGTATATATTAAAATATACCTTGATGAGTTTCTTGAGTTGAGTTTTTGAGATTATGAATTCATGTTGCATTCACATGAACCTTAGCTGAGTTTTGCATTGATTATTTTATACACTTTTTGAGTTAAAGAATGAATAATTATTTTCAGCATTTAGTTGAAAATAAGTTTGAGCATGAGTTGAGTTTGAGAAATCTTTTTATTTATCATTTTTAGAATGAGTTGAAAATTCTCTTAATCACTATTTTGAGCATGAGAATTATTGAGTATAAATGATGTGAGCATTATTAAACTTGAGATTGAGTTGAGAAGTCAAATGTTTTTTTTGAATACATTCATTGAGTTGAGTTATTCCTATTTTAAAGAGAATAAATGAGTTGAGAAGATTTGAGTTTTTATCTAAGTCCAAAAAGAGACTAAATGAGATAATTGAGTAAATATACTCATTTGAGTTATGAGCATAATAAATTATATTTTTGGGAATAGTATTGAGCGCCAATTTGGTCAACAGTATAGAACAATTTGAGCCGTACAAACTATAGAACAATTCGAGCCCAATAAACTACATAGCCAGCGTAGGATAGGATTATACCATTCATTCGGATGACTCCTCATCATCTCAAAAGAGGACTTTTATTGGATCCAAAGATGAGTTTGCATCCCTTACCCTTGTAAGGTATTGAACGGTTGTGGCAATGACAATAGTTCGTTGTATTATCACATAGCTTATAAGTGATGATTGTTGGTTAGAGAAACTCCCAAAAAGTAATTACCATATTTTTATACACTAAGTTGCACTATTATCTTTTTAAAGTATTATCTCTTATTATATTTCATGCTTATTTAAGTTGAGATGTTTCCAAATTGAGTTGTTGAGTTGAGATCCTGAGTAAGTTTCCTTTTTCTATTTTACATACTCATACTTTCCATGTAATGATGTCATGGGATCTACATCATTTTATGATGAATATATAGGTGATAGAGATATTCAAAAAGCTCATCATTGAAGTTCCAGCTTTTTATCCATCTTATGGTGAGACCTCTTCTATTTAGAGGTGCTCTTGAGTCTTTACTTTCAGTTATTAGTTTAGTTTGAGGTAGCTGTGGGCCTGTCTTGGTACCTATTTTAGAGTCAGTATTGTAGAGGCTTCATAGACTTGTTAGACAATGTTCAACTTACTTCCTTGAGTATGTCTTGAAAATATTGAGTTAAGTCTCATACATTATTATATATTTAAGTTTTTATGATTTATGCTAAAAAATATTATGTTGTATTTTTCATTGTGCCCCTCTGAGTTTATTTATAAGTTAAAGTCTTCTACTGAGTGAGTTAGTTAGGCCAAGTTATTTTTTGGGACTAGCAATAGTTTTTGAGTACTGGCCACATCTAGGGTATAGGCTCGGGTATGATAATTAGTACCGATAGGTGGTGTCAATAATGGCAGAGGACGTCCATAAGGTGGGCGAGAAGGAAATCAGAGAGTTTGTGGAGGATGGGGAAATGGTAACGTAGGTAGAGGAGAAGTGCAGTCAGGCAGATAGGTTGTCCGTCAGGATGGCAGGGTATAATTTTATGCCTTTTCGAGTAGGACAGAGGCTGAGACATCTGATACAGTGATCACAGGTACTATTCTTGTTTGTGATCATATGGATACTATCTTATTTGATCTGAGTTTTACTTACTCTTATGTGTCAATACTGTTTGCCTTAGATTTTGATATAAATTGTGAAATGCTTGATTCCCCCATCCATATTTCTACCCTAGTTGGAGAGTCTGTTGTAGTCACCAGGTCTACCATGCTTGTTCTATTTTATTTATGGGTTTTCATACTTGGGCTTATTTGATAATTTTAGATATGATTGATTTTGATGTGATCTTATGGTTGTCACCCTATTATGTTATGCTTAACTGTAATGCTAAGACTGTGACTCTAAAGATTCCGGATAGGGAAAGTTTAGAGTGGGAAAGAGTGTACAAGCCTAAGCTAGCTAAGATCATATCTTTCATTTGAGCTAGAAAACTGGTGGGGCAGGGTTATTTGGTATACTTGGCTCATATTCAAGCTATTGATGTAGAATCCCCCTCTATTGAGTCTATTTTTGTGGTATCTGAGTTTAAGGAGGCGTTTCCTACTGACATGCATGGTAAGCCTACGGATAGAAATATAGAATTTACCTGGAGCCAGGAACTCGCCCAATCTCTATCCCTTCTTATCGCATTGCTCTGAAAGAATTAAGGGAGCTAAGACTCGGATCCAAGAGTTTCTTGATAAAGGTTCCATCCATCCTAGTGCTTCCTCGTGGAGTGCTCCGATCTTTTTTATTAAGAAAAATGATGGTAGTATGAAGATATACATAGACCATTAGCAGTTGAATAGGGTCACTATCTGAAATAAGTACATATTGCCTCATATAGATGGTCTTTTTGACCAGTTGCAGGGTGCATCAATATTTTCTAAAATTAATCTAAGGTCTGGTTACCATCAGCTTAAGATTAGGATTGAGGATGTACCTAAAACAACATTTAGAACTCGGTACTATAAGTTCTTGGTAATGTCCTTTGGATTTACCAATGCATCTGTGGCCTTCATGAGTTCGATGAATGGGGTGTTCAAAACATTCCTAGATTCTTTTGTAACTGTGTTCATTGATGACATTTTGGTATGTCTGAAGAATAAGGAAGAACATGCATACCATCTTCTTGTTGTTCTAAGTGTCATGAGCAAATAAAAATTGTATTCAAAATTTTCTAAGTATGAATTTTTGTTGTCTTCAGTTGCTTTTTTGAAGCATATGGTTTCAAAAGAAGGGGTGATGGTAGAACCCCAAAAGATTGAAATAGTCAAGAACTGGGTATGTCCTAGTTTTATGACTAAGGTTAGAGGTTTTGTGAGACTTGCCAGCTATTTCTAGCGGATTGTGAAAATTTTTGCTTCTAGTGCCACACATTTGACAAGGTTGACTCAGAATGGGTACCTTTTAAGTGGACCGAAAAATATGAAGAAATATTCCAAAAGCTAAAGACCTTCCTAACCATAGTACATATTCTAACATTGCCAGTTGAACGTAAGGATTTTATTGATGCTTTAAATTCGGCCTTAGGGATTGTGTTAATTCAGGATAAGAATATCATAGTGTATACCTCACGACAATTAGAAGTTCATGAGAGGAACTACCTGATGCATGATTTGGAATTAGCAACGATAATATTTGATCTCAAGATTTGGCGACATTAACTTTATGGTGTCAAATATGAAGTGGTTACTTATCATCATAGTCTACAATATTTGTTAACTCAGAAAGACTTGAATTTGAGACAGCAAAGATGGATGGATTTGCTTAAAGATTATTATGTCACCATTCAGTATTATCTGAATAAGGCTAATGTAGTCGGAGACTCATTAAGCTGGAAACCAGTTAGTATGGGCAGTCTAGCTTATTTGAATGTTTCTAAGTGACCCTTGGCTAGGGAGATTCATTCTTTGGAGACCAAGTTTATGAAGCTAGGCATCTCAGAGAAAGGTGGAGTGCTGGCTAGTATTGAGATTAGGCCCACTTTCATTGAAGAGATCAAAGCCAGGAAATTTGAAGATGGGAGTTTGAATGAGCTTAGAAGGAAGAGAGTGTCTGGAAAGCATAAGATGTGGCTCTTGATGTAGGTGGGATGCTTAGTTTTATGGGAAGAATTTGTGTTCCTAAAGTGGATGACTTGATTCAGAAGGTGTTAACCGAGTCTCATGGTTCGCAGTACTCTATCCATCCAAGTATGACCAAGATGTATCGGGATTTGAAGCGGCTTTACTTTTAGCCTGGCATAAAGAAACACATAGTCGAGTTTGAGGCTAAGTGTCAAAACTAACTGCAAGTAAAGTATGATCATCAAAGGCCTGCAGGGTTACTTCAGAGATGTCCATTCCTGAATAAAAGTGGGAATGGATACCTATGGATTTTATGGTGGGTCTTCATAAGACCTTGAGAAAGTTTGACTCCATTTGGGTTGTGGTTGAAAGACTGACGAAGTCAACCTTCATTCCGGTTAGAGTTGATTACAATGATCAGTAGTTGGAAGAGATTTATGTGAAGGAGATAGTAAGATTGCACGGAGTGCCCCTTTTTATCATCTCAGACCATGGTATGCAGTTCACATCAAAGTTTTAGGGGAAATTGTATAGGAGTTGGAAATTCAACTCACTTTCAGAATAATCTTTCATCCAAAGACTGATGGGTAGTCGGAAAGAACAATTCAAGTGTTGGAAGACAATTAAGGGCATGTGTAATTGACTTTGAAGATCATTGGGATAAATTCCTACCTTTGTGTGAGTTCTCCTATAACAATAGTTATCACTCCAACATTGACATGACACCATTCAAGCATTTTATGGGAGGAGATATAGATCACCCATAGGGTGATTGAAGGTTGAAGATGTGAAACCCTTGGAAGTTGATTTGATAAGGGATGCTCACAATAAGGTAAAAAGTATCCAAGCTAAGCTTCTAGCAGCCTAGAGTCAACAGAAGGATTATGTAGATCTAAAGGTGAAGGATATGACATTTCTGGCGGGTGAACAGGTTCTTCTGAAGTTGTCACCCATAAAGGGTTTGGTGAGATTTGGCAAGAAGGGCAAGCTTAGTCCTTGCTACATTGGCCCATTCGAAATTTTTGATTGTGTAGGTCTAGTGGCTTATAAGTTGTATCTATAACCTAGCCTATCTGGATTCCATCTAGTGTTTTATATATTCATGTTGAAGAAGTACCATGAGGATGGAGATTATATCATCAAGACGAACTTAGTCTTATTAGACAAAGATCTTCAATATGAAGAAGAACCGGTGGCAATTCTTGATTGTGATGTCCAAGAGCCGAAGACCAAGGATATTAAGTCGGTGAAGGTTCAATAGAAGTATCATCCGGTTGAGGAAGCCAATTAGGAAATTGAGAATGACTTGCGAGATAAGTATCCCTAGTTGTTTGATGATTCAGGTACTACTCTACTATTGCCTTAGCCTAGCTTTCCTATTATGATCACTCGTAGACGAGTTATGGGTAATTAGTATCTATTGTAAATACATATTCTCTTCGTTATGGATAAGAAAACCGGGGAGGAGTTTGGGCTAGAAAATTTTTGAGTAGTAACTTAGAAATTTTTAGCCTAGGCTAGACTTTAAAAAAATCTGAGTCAGGTGAGATTTAAGGTAATCAGGTAATGTATTTGGGTTGATTTTTGAGTTTTGATTACTTGAGTTGATAGCGAGTCGTTAAGGATCCTGTATGACTTCACAAAATCAAATTCGAGTGATTAGAACTCGCGTAATTGATTTTGGCACGAAAGAGTTGTTTTGGAATGTCAAGGATTAAGGATGTGTTGCAAAATGGGGGCTTGGGACTCAATTTCAGAGTTTTTGTCTCTGTGCAACCCATTTTGGCAAGATTATTTCTAGGGTGGAAGGGGCCTCTACGGTAGAATGGTCCCAATGGTGGGCCAAATGTGGGTTTTATTAAGTAAAAGTCTCAAAAACATCATTCTTTCTACATTTTCATTTTTGGAGGGAAAGAGGGCTACCTATGGTTATCCTTTTCAGTTTTCCACTAATTCTCGCGCTAAAAGCAAGTTAAATACTCCCCTAACTTGTATTTTGATTCTTAGAACCTAGAATTCATGGTAATTATCCTAGGAGAGGGTTCTTGGTCTGAATTTAATGGTAGGAAAAGCCCTAGTTGGGTGATAGGATCATGAACTTGGCCAAGGGTTAGTATTTTGATATAATCCGGGTAATTTAGGCATTTTTTCATTGATTTCTAGGGTTATTTATTTGTTTCAGACCAAGAACAAGCCAAGAGACTCTGAAAAAGGGAAAGCTCAAATTCTTTAAGAGTATTCATGCTAGTTTTTGAGGTAGGTGATGGTTTACTTTCCTGTACGTGTTATATATGCATGTTAACTACATCATTAGTATTGCATGCATGTATGTCAATAGAGAAAGATGGAATGAACCTAATTAAATGACTATTTTTGATCAATTGCATATGATGAACCTGTTACTTGATTGTGCAAATTTGTGAGCTAATTATTATGATTGTCATTATGGTTGTGGTTGTGGTTGTTGGATCGGGTACCACATTGGCACATATTAGATCAGGTACCATACCAGTACATATTGGATCGGGTACCATGCTGTTACATATTAGAATGGGTGTCACACCGACACATTATCTATTGGAATGGATATCACATCGGCACACTAATAATTTGGGTGTTGGTTCCATAAGAGGACCATTTTTTACTATTGTATTTGTTATTGACATTTGTGAAATTGTGTACTGATCATGAATTGATAACTGGATAATGTATTATGTATATGTGTGGTTTGCTATGCTATAGTTACTTGTATATATTTTATTTAGTGGAATGGCTGTGTGATCCTACCAGTACACTGTTGTTGAGTATAAAGACATCTTTAGGTGGCTACTGATAGACCTCAGCTAGTTGATCTTTCACTTGTCGGATTCAAGGGTGAGCCTGTGCTTTCTAACTTCTGAGGATCCATCTTGGCTTTGATTCTATCCTTTTGGACTTGGACTGTTTCATTTAGACTTGGTTTATGTTATTTGTTTCAGCGTTGCATCTCCTTATCTTAGACTTGTTACTTAACAGTTTTGGTACGATAACTTTCAGGTTCTAGGGGTTAACTTCCTCATGTTTATATTTTTTTTGATAGTTTCCTAAGTTTATGTGAACTTTCGCAAGTATTAGGATGTTTAGTTTGGGGTATAGTGTTGGTTCTCCCACCAGATGGTTAGTAGGGGTGTCACTTATGGCTGGTATGGTTGGTGATAGAATTATACTCAAATCCTAAACCTCGGGTCAATTCCATGATCATTCTATCCAATCAGGGCTTTTTCCATCATTAATTCAAGCTAAAACCCTCCCATAAGGTTTCTATTGTGGATTTTAAGTCTTAAGAATTAATTTACAAGTTAAGAGAGTAATTAAGTTACCTTTAACAAAGAGATTGGTGGAAAACTTCAGAAATTAGCCCTAGGTCACCCTTTCTTCTCCCAAGAATGAAATTACAGAATAAAGAGTGATTTTGGGACTTTTCTGTATTAAATTCACAATTAGCCCACTATAGCAGCTCTCGGCCCGCTATAGTGGCCCTCTGGCCGCCTTAGTAACTTGAATGGAGAAAACCTCTAAATTCTTTCCCCAATCCCCCATTTCACAACACACTCTCAAATCTTGATGTTCTAAAATCCCCTTTCACCCCAAGTTCGATATCGGGAGTTCTACTTACCCGAATTCACTTTCAAAAAGTCCTACCATCTTCTTAACTCCTTAGCTACTAGAAAATCCAATTTATTCTTAGATATCAACCCTAATCCTCACTCATATTTCTCTATACCATACCTTACTTTAATTTTGTCTGAGATTGGACTAGCCTAAAAAATTTAAACTACTACACGAATTTTTTAGTCCAAATTCTTCTACTATTGATTTTTTTCATAATGATCGGGATGGGTTTTTACAATGCAATTGGTATACAAATTTATTTACACATTTTTTTTATATCTGGTTATATACAAATATGTTTAGCTTACATAATTTGTATAATGAATATAAAAATTAGTGCAAAAATGGCTGTTCACCAAATTTTATATTTTATTAACTGTTTTAGTTTATGGAATGAGTGTAGCAATCAGTATCTATTAATTGTGATGTTGAATTTAGGGTTATACTTTAGCTTATATACTAAATGAAATTGAATGATAAAGTAATTTCATAAATGTCATATTTGTATGGAATGTGTATAATATTTGTGAAAATTTATAAGCAAATTGGTGCTTACCAAATTTTATATGGTCATAATTGTTTCAATATATGAAATGGGTATACAAACTTGTATCTATAATGATCTTGAATGTCATTTTTGATAAAACTATCATTTTCCCCTATCGTTAGTTTATCCGAGTCACTTTTGGTTGGGTCTGAATGTTGGTTTTTGGAATTCTTATGAAAAAGTTGAAGTTTTGCTAGAGAAATGAGTTTTAAAGGATTAAGCTGTCAAATTTTGATTTCAGAGTCATTTAGAGTTTCGAGTCTCTGAATGAGATTTTATTGATTTCATTGGTCCCGAAATATGGAAATTGGTCTAGATGAGTTGTTTGAATCAGATTTGGAGTTGGAACATGGATTTTAGGTCCAGAGTTGGATATTGAGTTAAAGTTTGATCCAACTTTGACTTTGGTCAACATTTGGGGTGTGGATACTCGGATTGGATTTTGGATGATTCCAACGATTTTGGGGGTGATTCTAACGCAGGAAATGGCTTCGTTATAATTGTTAGAGGTTCTGAGGGTATTTTGGGTATTTTAAGTGTCAAAACCAGTTTAGTTGTGACTTATCAGATTCCGGATCAAAGAGACCTTGAATTTAAATTTCGATGGTTAAATTGAGTTCAGAACGTTGAATTTAGTAGGGTTGCATATATGATTTGTATACACGGGGTTCCGAACGAATCTCGAGGGTCTATTCCATGACTTTGAGATATGTTGGAATCAGCTATCTTGTGCCTGTGAAACTCTTCTCCGCATTTGCGAAGCCTTCTCCCCGTTTGCGGAGGTAATGCCACATTCACGAGAGGATAGTTGATCATCCTCCACGTTCGCGGTGCCTGTACCGCATTCGCGAAGGGTTGTTTCTACTGCCTCCGAGTTCGTAGAGTAAGTTGTCCCCATTCGTGGAGGAAAACTTTCGCTTGAATAGTGTCAATTCCCCCAAAGTCAGGGTTTAAGCCACTGTCCATCATTTTTGAGTTTCCAAGCTTAGGATAGGTGATTTGAAAGGAATTTCTTGCAGGAAAAAAATTGGGTAAGCTATTCTAAGCTATTATCTTGACTACCATTACTTAATTCAGATTTTTAAAACATGAAATTGATGGTTTTGAATTGGAGAAATTGAAATTTTTAATGAACAATGCAGATTTAGTTTTCTATTGATTGTGAACTCTTAACTTCATTTTTAAAATGGTTTACACCATTAGATTCCTAATTATTTGGGGAATAATTTCATCCAAAATATTCAAATTTGGGCCTTGAATTTTGGTGTCCAATTTTTGGACCATTTTACCCTTTTCATCTAGATTGATTGATTTTATTGTCATTGGCGAAATGTGATTTTGAGTCTATATTTGATTAAATTGTGGTGATTTAGAGTATCATTGGAGAGGAAAATCCTTGAATTTGGATTGATCGTGACTTTGGCTAAGGCGAGTGGAATTATAACCTTTTGTTAAGTATATTGAACCTTGTATTTTCCTATGTGTGGAAGTTAGGGTGTAATTGTGATAGTAGATTGATTATGATTCATCAATTATGAGGCTTTGGTTGTGGAACTCTGGTGTAGATAATGGTATAAGTGTTGTAAATTCTTGGGTTTATTAATTGTTGTGAGATGGTGGACTGTATTGTGCTATATATGACTATTCATTTTGTATTCACTCATTAGTTGTGCATATATCTATTTGTGATGGCTGAGAAAGTGATATGAGTGAGATATTGTACATTGGGACCGAGGTTTCTACCGATCGAGGTGATTTGCCGAGGTTTCTTCCGATGGCCGAGGTATTTTCCAGCGGATATTATGGCTGAGGTCTTTTCTAGCGGATATTATGATCGAGGTATCTTCTGGCGATGATATTAGATACATGATCCATGTGAGGCCTCCATGGGTTCTGATCCTAGGTGATCAGCAAATGTGTATCGTAGGACAAATATGCATCACAATTATTTGATATTACATTTGTATCAATTCCATCATGTGACTGTATATGATTAAGATTACCTCTGTGTGTTGAGTACGATGATGAGAACATATATATATACTTTTTATTTGTGGACTATCTTATATTTCTGAGATAATTATTGTATAAACTGTATAGACTGGGTTGTTTGAGGGCATGTGTGTAGTTGTGGAGGATTGTGGTTGGATGTTAGGAGTACTTGTGTTCCACATTACTTTACTTAGGGTTTAGTTTTCATTTTGCTGAGTACCGTGTTGTTGGTGCTCACCCCTTGCTTCTACACCTGTGTAGTATCTGAGCTCGATACCTCATACTCTTAGCATTTTTGTGGATTGGACCGAGCTTTCGGACTTATGAGAGGTAGTAACTTGTCTTCTCCGACAGAATCTCGCAGCCCATTTATCTTATATTTTTTCTGTTTGAGAACTGAGACATGTAGACTTGTACCTTTTTATTTCTCTTAAGATAGTGGCTTGTACTTGTGACACCAAGACATAGGTGGTTTAAGACTTATCTTCTATTTATCCTTATGTATATATACCTTGTTAGACTTTACTTTTCCGCATTTATTCTGTTTATAGACTTGTTCAGACTCTTCGGCTGACTTGCCTTAGATGGGTTCAGCAAGTGCCATCACACCCGATTTGGGTCTTGACAGTATCTATGGATTGTGATATTCAATTTAGGTTATACTAGTTTGTATACCAATTTGTACAAAATCAAGGTTCCATCTCATCTACCAATTTCAAAAAATATTTTTTGATTTTCTCATATTAATCTTAGTCAAAATATTTTTAAAAATATTTTTTCTAGGAAAGCAAGTTTCTTAAAAAAATAAGGAAAATGACTTCCCTAATGAAAGCGTGGAATACAAGTCCACAAGTGAGATTCCAAGTTTATTGTCTCCTATCCACCCACTCATCATCCCCAATCCCCACCCTTGATCATCCCTTCCCCCCTCCCCCCCCCCTCTTCCACCCTTGATTGCCTATTTCCTACTCTATCCGCTCACATAATGTTTTGCTAGATTGCATATAAATGCTTTTGGAAAAATATTTTCTTGCTTACTTATCAAACACTAAAAAATTAGCAAAAAATTTATTTATTTATCAACAAAATATTTTCTAAGAAAATATTTCCCTTCATACCAAACACCCTAAATGAATATTACCGTCTTTCATACTGAAAAAAGAATATACATAATTTTTTGAATTATTATACAAAAACATATATGCAATGCACTTTTTTCAATACTATCAAAACAAATATCATGTATATTTGTTATTGACATGTATATGTGAATCATCCATTTGGTATATAATTTTTATAAAATTTCTTATGCACATTGATTTACATTGATAAGTACATACAATCTAAATTATTTTTAAATGTTATGTGTATATTATATATTTGTTATACAATTTATGATATACATGTAATGCACATTGATTTACGCGGTTGAATGCATGTAATGTATATTTGTTTGTCAGATTCTTATTTATATATTTTCTTTGTACAATATATCATACTTTTTTCCAGACTATGAACGA
The DNA here is from genome assembly GCF_947179165.1 of Solanum dulcamara. Taxonomy (NCBI): domain Eukaryota; kingdom Viridiplantae; phylum Streptophyta; class Magnoliopsida; order Solanales; family Solanaceae; genus Solanum; species Solanum dulcamara. The sequence continues at coordinate 72,438,627 of NC_077243.1, read as the reverse complement.
AAAATCTTAGTAGATGATTTAGTTAATGAGTCATAATAATATTATATCCGAGAGTTATTAGTATTTATCAAATGTGTTTTTATGTAACGGAACTCTCACTGGAAAAAAAAGGAAAAAATATGCGGATTGTCAAACATTATTGCTATATTATGCGATAAGGGTATAGTTTTAATTAATTACGTGAATTGGCTATAGTTTAATGAAATTTGCTATTATACAAATCTTGAGGCTCATAGACAAATCTGAAAGTCAATATACAAACCTCTAAAACAAATCTGGAAGCGAATATCTACAATATATTTGAAAGTCCAATTTGTATAATGCATCGAGATATACAAACGGGAAAACACAATTTGCATAATACAACGAGATGTACAAACGAAAATTAGCATAGCAACTAAAACTACATGTAACACCCCCCAAAAATTTTCCCTAAGATTCGGACCTTTCTTGTATCCGTGTAGGGTCGAACTCTATTATTGTGGAGTATATGCATGAGTTACGATGAGTCCCTGAGAAATTGAAAAGTGTTAGAGGTGATGTGGGTCACAAAGGACCCCTAGGACCAAGATAAGTTCAAAAGATTCGTCGTGGCTAAGTTTTAGGATGAGTTCGTATAAGGGGTCGACTTCTAACGACCCTATCTTTTGGAAAGACGACAATCTGGTTGGCCCACAACCTATTAAATAAATGTCGTCGAGTCTTCTTTCCAATGCCACCAAGAGGGTAATTTTTGGAGTTCGGAGTCAAAAGATATGGCGAGCCTAAGATGAACTAGCAGGGCATGAATTTTAGGCCTGGGTTGCAACTGCTGGAAATCTGGGCTTGGCGCTGTAAGGGCGCGACGCGCCACTATCGCGCCAAGAACAAGCCTCAGTAGTTTGTTCCCTGGCGCGGCGCGCCACTAGAAGATATGCAGGGTTTTTAAGCCTATTTTTCAGAACCCAGAAAATATGGGCTTGGCGCTGTAAGGGCGCGACGTGCCACTATCGCGCCAGGAACAAACCTCAGTAGTTTGGTCCTTGGCGCGACGCGCCACTATCAGATGTATAGGTTTTAAGCCTAAATTCGACTTGGCACCACAGTGGCACGACGCGCCACTATCGCGCCAAGGGTTTTTAAGCTTTTTTTCCAGATTTTCGAAGAAAGGGCAATTTGGGTATTTCCCCAAATTATATATACACAGCCTTGGGATGTTTTTGGGACCATTTTCAATCTCTCTGTCTCTCTCTCTAAAAGCCCTAACATTTCCCTCTCTTCTTCTTCTTCTTCTCCAAATCCTCCTCCAGCAAAGAGTGCCTTCAAGAGCTTCAAGATTTCAAGTTTTCCATTGAAGACCCAACATCAAGGTTTTCTTCAAAGTCTTCGCTAAGGTGTGTAAGTCTATATAAAAACAAGGGTTGAGTCCACACATGTACCCTACATCTTTTTTTAATTTATTGTCCATAAGAATGGAGCTTATTGATAGGGGTAGGTCCAAATAAGTCCTTTCGTCTATTATCCTAATTTCCGTTATAATGATGTTGTGGAGTCAAGAAAGTGATGTGCTTCATGTTGTTATGAGTTGATTGAGAAGAGGTGTCGATCATATATTGTTAATTTCCTAACTATGTTGATTTTGATAAAGAAATGTTAATTTTCTTAAATATGTTGTTTATCTTGAATTGTTGATTTAAAACCTTGGAGTTAAGTTGAGTCCCAAAAGATTTGTTGAATGAATAGAGAAATGATGGATTATGTTTGCATGTTGCTATAAATGTACATTTAAATTACTCTTGAAAGATGTGATTGGGATTGATCGGATAGTATGATTTGAGAGAGATTTGATTGTGATAGAGTTGATGAGTTGACAAGGTTGTAAATGAGACTTGTCGATATGATTTGATTGAGTTGATTTGATGGATTTTTATGAGCGTTGAGTCTTGGGAGAAGTATCGAGCGCCGAGTGGGTAAGAGTATAGTCCATACTCGAACCCCATGAACTACGCCGCCAACATAGGAAGGGATTAAACCGTTAAAGTCGGATGCTTCCCATGGGATCGAACCGTTAAAGTCAGATGTTTCCCATTTTATTGTCCTGAAATGATAGGACTTGACTGATCGATGGGATCCATGATTGGTTGATTCGTTCATGCCCTGGCTAAGTATGAACGGACGCGGCAACAACGGCGGTTTGTTGTATTGTCACTGGCTCATAAGTAATGGTTGCCGGATAAGAGAAACTCCCATATAGGTCTTGATAGTACTCTGAGTCGGATTGAGTTGAATGATATGTGATTGGTCCCGTCTAAACCATATTCTTGTTCAGACTTAGGGCGCTTGATTGAGTTGTTCTTCTTTCTGAGTTGAGATCTTCCGAGTTGATTTGACCTTTCTGACGTTGTTTCATTCGGCCATTTTACATACTTGTACATTCCATGTACTGACGCCATTTGGCCTGCATCATTTCATGATGCAGAGACAGGTACTAGAGATCATCAACCGGCGCACCATTGAAGATCCACACTCTCCCAGCTTGTTGGTGAGTTCTCCTAGTTTTCGGAGGATGTTGAGTTTCCTGTATAATTTTGTGTTGTTTCCTTTATTTTTGATTGTTGGTAGCCATGGGCTTGTCATCGGCACCTCCCAAATTGTTGATAGAGGCTTCATAGACTAGAGTGTGGGAATGTTGGATTGTCCTTTTGAGTAGTTCTTCTATAACTGTTGGTTGATTTGATAGTTATTTGGCCTTTGGCCCTAAATTATGAATAGTACTTCATTGATTGAGTCTTCCGCAGAGAGAATGTGATCGAATGAAAGTGTGACTGGACCAGGTGGTTCGCTTGGAGGCCAGAAATGGCTTCCGAGTGTCGGCCACGCCTAGGGTACCCTCCCGGGGCGTGACACTACAGTTAAGGAACGTAATTAAACAAACTGTAGCTATTGGGCCTAATTATATTTCAAATCTTTGCTATTTTTGAAAGTTCCCCAAAAAATAATGAAAAGTGATTACTTGAAGTTGAAGAAGAAATAATGTATGATAATTCAAGTGTCGTAGTTAAGATACAAGTGTAGCAAAAATAATCTAATACTTTGATGTAAATGTAGTCGAGTATTTGTAACAATTGAGATGTTTTTGTTAGATTTTAAGTTTTTAAAAAATATTCTGCACATTATCTAAGTTTTATTTTTATTTGATATATGTATATGCCTCATACATTTATGTGTACATACTCATGTTATATAGAGAGAGAGTACGCAGAGCCAAAAAGATTTGATACACAATGAGTGTACTGTGTAAACAAGTAAAAGATCAATGGCAAAAATTGACAGACACAATGAAAAAATCAATGATTTTTATAAAAACAAAATCAACGGAATTTTGTTGGTTAATTTCGCATTAAATTATAATTACTTTTTAAAATCATTTTCAAAACAAAATCTTCCGGTTCAGCAGTGTCCAGATCTGGCATCTTTGCCTCTTCTTGTTCAGGGTCCTCTAGAACCGCAAAACGGTTCGGACTGACTAGGTCCAGCATCTTAGACAAGATGAAATTGAGGATTTGTCATTGTCCCCTCCAGCTGTTGGCTCCATGCAACAGATCTCTAGATCCGATGCAACTAGAAGTCAGTCGATTCCGTCTGAGAATGGTTTCAGTCCAAACCCTTTTTGAATTCAACGGATATTCGTTGACTTTAAATTTTCTTTTTATGAAAATTGATGACCCCTGTATAATTTATACATATAGCTATACATGATTATGCATAGGTACATGTTATATGTAAGTTGTTGTATTCAAGTATATTTGTGTATATTTAGTGTATATATACACTCATAATTATATATAATATATATGTATATATACAATAGCTGTGAGAATACGGCCACTAACATATCTTTTAAGTTGCAACTATTTTTCATTGATGAAACTACCAATGCAAGAAAATATATAGTAATATACACATTATACATTAATATATTTATGAAGATATAGTAATACATATTAATTTAAACATTAATATACATATGCCTGCAATACAAATATTGATATAGTGATATGTATATGTTGTAGCAACAATATACACATGTTCAAGATAACATTATAAATTTCACAAAGTAAAATATATTCGAAATATCATTTTTTAAACAAAATGGACAAAGTTTATTCTCTTTTTGAATTAGCATAATGTATAAACGTGTCATTTAATTTGGTCATATTCGAGATATATGCATTTTAATTTTAGGTGTACACAAGTAGACATTTAAATTTGTATAAAGTTGAACAAGTAGATATACGCATTCTACATGACAGTATACAAAGAAAAACTTACCTAAATATACCACATTTAGAAAATATTACCATTTATATATATATATATATATATATATATATATATATATATATATATATATATATATATATATATATATAAAATTCCTTTTTAATACGCAATGTAGATATTTTTACCAAAACAAGCCTAATACATTTAAGACACTTATAATACATCTATATTGTATGCAAAATTACTTTTATACATAGTGTAATACATCTTTATTACATGCATAATTTGTTTTTAATACATAATGTATTTTTTTACCAAAACAATTATAATGCATTTTAATACATTTATAATACATATATATTACATATATTATTCATTTTTAATACATAATACAGTTGTTATAAATGGTAAATATATCCTAAATATGGTATATCTAGGTAATAAATAAAAAATATATTTTAAAGCAATAAATCTTTTCTAAAAGGAATCAAAAAGGTAATTATCCCTTATACAAATCGGTTTGAATGTATCTCACATGAATTATCATATATGGTGTATTTATTTAATTGTTCAATTCTATACAAATTTAAATGTCCGCTTATGTATATCCAAAATTAGAGGACATATATATCAACCAAATCCAAGTTAAATGAGACTTCCATTTATTATGCCTTTTGAAGTAGCAACACCTTTTTTTGATGTAAATTTAGTCACTGAACATGATTCTATATTACATAAAATGAAAGAAAATTTTGTTATTAACTTTGGAATAACTCTCATTCACATTTTTTTTCTTCACTGTTATACACATGAAAACATAATATATATATTTTTTAACTCGACATATACACACATTATTTCATTGTCGATTACCATAAGTGTACATCCCTGTCAATTATTTTATATTTGATTTCATTATATTAATAATGATATTCACACTGAATTGCTTTGATATTATAATTACTAGATCTCCAATATTTTGAACTTTTCCCATTTTGTAATAGTCTTTAATATTTCATGTTTTCTTGTAATATCTTTCTTCCACAGTAAATAGTATTTTCCTTTGCTCAACCCCTGACTGTGCACGAGAGGTGGGAGCCTCGTGTAGGGTCTGTTCCCTCAAAAAAAAATAAAAAAATAGTATTTTCCTTATAGTTTTTTCAACTTTTTTTTCCTTATTAAAAGATAATGATTTATAAAAATGAGCTCTTACTTAAGTACTAACACAAGAGAAATTCAAGATACTATTCCTTTAATTATGGATCTTGTTTTGTATCAGTTTGAATTTGGACTCTTTATTAGCTTGATCTTTTTAAATGTGAACTCCTTTTTCGACTTAAATAAATGTTGATATGACTGACTTCTAAATCACTAAGGAACAAAGATCTTTTTCCATCTCGAATTATTGAAAAAATTGTGTTATTTTTCTGTTTTTTCCACTCATTTTCTATCGAATCAACTCATTGAAAAAATGCATAGTGAAAAATATATTCTCATAGAAATAGTGAAAATTTTTAATTTTTTATGTGAAAACATTACTATCTTTTACTTTCTCAGCGATTCAATTAAAATATTTGTGTGAATAGCCATTAAATATTTTCGAGTGAAAGAATAGTAATGTTTCATTTGTAAATAGATGTTGATACCCCATAAATCATGATCCTTCCGTTAGTTTTAAAAAAAGACATAATACATAAATATTTCTTTTAACTTGGTTTTATTTCACATTTATGCCCTCCAACTTTGGATGTGTACATCTAGGCACTTAAATTTGTATAAAATTGAACAAGAATACATACATGTCCTACATGGCACAATACACGTAGGATGTCACCTAGGACACAAAATTGCCATGACGTAGGATGTCATGTAGGACGAATGAGTCTATTTGTTCAAGTTTTAGATAGTTAAAGTGTTTACTTGTGCATTAGTAAAGTTAGAGGTCATAGTTGTCAGCTGAAACCAATTTAAGGGTCATATTTATCTACTATGCCAAAAAAAAAAAAAAATTGAATCTCTTTATTATTTTTCTTGAATGTTATAAGTAAGAATCTTCCTTGTGTTGAATTTTCCTCCAACACGCAAGCTTTCTAAATTTTTTGTCACATAAAGTAGTAGATTTTCTCCTAGATTAAAGTTTTCCCTTCATTTTAATAAATTGAATTATAGCAAATCTTTCAAAATTTGAAATTTAAATATTTCAAATGTTATAATGTTATTCTTTCCATTAAACTTGGAGCTCAAATCGTGGAAATAATCTTAATTGATTATATATTTTCTCATAATTTTCGTCATACAATATTCAGTCTCTTATATTTGTTTGAATATTCAACGAATTATTCTTCTTTGAGCAAAATAAATTAATCACAAGTAAATATTCTTTGATTAAAAATTATATTGACTTGTTATTGATGGATATAAATTTTTAAGTGTATACTTTCCAATATACTAAAGCGTCACAACAATTGTGCATCACAAGAAAACACGCGATTATTAAAAGAATTGATAATTAGAACACATATTTTTTGGAATTAATTCTCTTTTTTTCAAATTTTATATTTACAACCCAATGCAGTTTGCGGAGTCAGAGTTTCAATTTTATTCTAAGTTATAAATTAACGATTTCAAATGATAAAAATTGAGATTTAAAATTAATATTTATATATATATAATAAATTTCTTAATAAACATATATTATTTGAATAAAAACTATTAATTTTGACTGGATTGATATTGGGACTTCTAACTCCCACCTTGTGCAGTGATGCACATATACACATGATGATGAGCTATTGAAGAGTTTTTGGTCAAAAATATTCTTAAGTTATACTCCAAATTTAGATTACGTCTTTAAAATATTTTTTTTAGCAGAAAACATTCTTCAAGTATTTAAAATTTAATAATTTTTATTCTTTTACTAGAATTTTTCAGATTACTAATCGATCCTATAAAAATCAAGTCACCCATCTGTATTTATTATTCTAAAATACGCCAAAAATATTATCATGAACATTTTGGGCAATTGAGTTTAGCAGCATGCAAAATCTTTTAATCAACTGTTTTTTTCATTTATTTTTCATGTGATTTAATATTAAAAAATTACCAGTTGAAATATGTTTCTTCTCAACTGAATCTGCTTAAGCAGTGTTTGTAGGAGACTTCCATTTCTAATAATGGAGAATGAAATTCGAATGCGAGACATAATCAAAATTTTGATTAAAAACTCGAATGCGAGACATAATTAGAAATTTTGGTCACCTTTATATCAGATTGCACCGAAAAATTATTGATCTAACTATAATTTGACTTTTAAAAGGTGAATATAATTAAGTTTCAGCTTCTTTCCCTTGGTAAAAGAGAAGAAGAGTAGAACACGTATCCTCACACCTTCATAAAATTTTTTGTTTCAACAAGCAATGGTATCTACGATTTTTAATATTCTTTTTTTCAGGAGTGTTTTATACCAGGTAATGAATTATGCAGAAAAACTTTTTGTTCACATAAATTGCACATGTTTTTGTAGGATTCCTTAATTTTTTGACAATATCTAACTGAAGGATGAAAATTGTTAACTTTCAAATACTTGGAGGATATTTTCTGTCAAAACATATATTTTAAGGATGTAATTTATGTTTGAGATATAGTTTAAGGATGTTTTTGGGCAAAAACTTAGCTATTGGATCTCACATAAGTTTGGCAATTTTTTAAGGCATTTACATAAATAATATAGTATATAACATTAATTACGAGTTTTAATACATATTTTAGTTTTACCAAAAATGACAGTATTTTTTTACCTAAAATTGTAAAAAAAAAAAACATTTTTCTCTTTCTCCCCCCTCCTGTTCTCTTTCCTTTTTTTTTTCTCTTTTTTGGTTTTTCCCTTCCTCTCTCTCTCTCTCCTCCCCCCACACCTCTCTCCTTCTTCTATTTTTTTGTCCAATTTCTCTCTCTCTCTCTCTCTCTCTCTCTTTCTCTTTCTCTTTCTCCCTGTTAAAAAAATACATAATAATTAATTATTCTAATTTAAACTTAATTTTGAATTGAACATTATAGAAATGATGATTTTACTACTTTTTAAATTAGATAATTTTTTTATGTAAATACTATATTGCATTTCTAACACAATAAAGAAAATAAATATAAAAAAATAATTGTAATACATTCTGAATTCAATATATTATATATATTATAGGCATGTTTCAATGCACTTGGTGAATATATAACTAAAATATTTTTAATACAATAATATATTTCATTAATAAGAGAAAAAAATAAAAAATAATTATAATATTTTGAATTCAATGTATTATATTATAGGAATATTTCAATGCATGTGGTGAATATATAATTAAAATATTTTAATACAATAGTATATTTTAGCACTATTAATAAGAGGAAAAAAATTAAAATAACTATAATATTTTTTAATTCAATATATTATACATATTATATGCATGTTTAAATGCACACGGAGAATATATAACTAAATTTTTTTAATATAAATGTATTATAAGTATTATGTATAAATTTCAAATATTTCAGTACTATTCAAATTAATCTACATTGTTAAAAATGTATTATATTTGTTGAAATAACAATAATCGAATTCATAACAATATATAATATTGAATTTGAATTGTAATACATTTTGAATTCAATATATTATGCATATTATATGTATGTTTCAATGTTCATGCTGAATATATAACTGAAATATTTTTAATACAATAATATATTTCATTAATAAGAGAAAAAACTAAAAAATAATTATAATAGATTTTGAATTCAATATATTATAATTAAAATGTGGTGAATATATAATTAAAATATTTTTAATACAAATAAATTATAAGTATTATGTGTGAATTTCAAACATTTTAGTTCTATTTAAATTAATTTACGTTGTTAGAAATGTATTGAATTAATTAATTATTATTTTTAAAAGAGTGAGAAAGAGAAAAAGAACGAGAGAAAACAAAAAGAACAAAAAAAAAGAAAAGAAGGATGAGAAAGAGAGGGAAAGAGAAGAGAAAGAGAGAGAACAAGAGACAAATATAATGCATTTCTAACACAATGAAGAAAATAAAAAATAATTATCATAGATTTTGAATTAAATATACTATACATATTATAGACATGTTTCAATGCACGTGGTGAATATATAACTAAAATATTTTTAATGAAATAATATGCTCTGTTAATAAGACAAAAAAATAAAAAACATTATAATAGATTTTGAATTTAATATATTATAGGAATATTTCAATGCACGTGATGAATATATAACTAAAATATTTATAATACAATAATATATTTTAGCACCATTAATAAGAGAAATATAAACAATAATTATAATACATTTTGAAATCAATTTATGATGCATATTATAGGCATCTTTCAATAAATGTGGTGAATATATAATTAAAATATTTTTAATACAAATATATTATAAGTATTATATGTGAATTTCAAATATTTTGGTACTATTTAAATTAGGATAATTAATTATTAATTTAAAAAAGGGAGAAAGAGAAAGAGAAAAAATAGATTAAAAAAAAAAAGCAGCAGCACGCAGAAGGGGGGGGGAGAGGGAGAGAGAGAAAGAGAGAGGGGTAATGGAGTGATTTTGGTTATTAATTAAGATAAATATGTTATAGACCGTAATAAAAAAGTACCCTAAAAAGGATTATTATTAGTCTAAAAGAGTTTATTTATGTAAAAATTTTATTTTTTTTACGGTCGTGGTGTTTGGAGCAGTTTTCGTTTACCTCGATTACTTCCACATAATATCTGACACTTTCTACCATCAATAGATATCGAGTAACTCTATCCACCAAGACAATTGATTTTATCAAAGATTTAACAGTATTTATCAGAATTACACTTGAAACTATTTTTAGAAGTTTTGTTAGTTAATGTAATAATGTCAAGGTTAATTAATTGGAGATAATGATGGCATGTTGCCGACATTCCCTTATATTATATTTTTAGCTTCAACATAATCTTTAAGAAATTCACTTGTTCTTAAAAAGTAACAAAAATATTTCTACTAAATAATTTTTAATTAAATAAGATCTAATATGTTTTTAATTATATAAAAATATTTATTTTGATTAAAAAATAAAAGCTAAAGAAATTCATATAATATGAACCATGAGAAGTATTAAATATTAATTAAAAAGGGACTAAATTAAAATGCATTGGCCCTCATCCTAATTTTATCATTTTCTTAACGATTCAAGGATTTTACTTTATGAAACAAGATTTGGATAATCAATCAAGCCTTTGGTGAACCTAATTTGGATCACCCTACAATATTCACAGTTTTTTCTCTCTCTAAAAAACTCCATTTCTAGAGCAATGGCCTTATCAACAATAAATCCATGAGATCTCCACCTTAGAGATCATCGGAATCACTTGACCCGCCGAACACATCCAGCCCAATGATAGAGGATAACTATAACTCTCACTCTTTTAAAGAAATCCTCCTTGATGAAGCAAAGAGTTTGAACCAAACATATGAAAATCCCCCAGATTATTCCCCCCAACGTATGGATCTACTCACCCAGCAAAACATCATTATACTTACTGAGGAAGACAAGCAAAGGTTAAACCAATCATGGTCCATATCAGTAATCATCAAAGTGTTTGGGAAAAAACTATCATATACTTACTTAAAATGCAAACTGGTAGACATTTGGAAACCAATCGAACCCCCTCATCTTGATCCATCCGTAATGTGTTTCAGTCGAAAGGTGGGAACCAATATTCGTCCCACAAACCACTATGCTTACCCACACTGCGATATGGGTTAGATTGCCCACCTACCAATAAAATTTTATGAAAAGTAAATATTAGAACAAGTTGGACAAAAATTGGGGAGGTAATTAAAAATTGAGACCTATACTTTAGCTACCCTAAGGGGTCGCTATGCCCGTATCTGCATTCAAATACCCCTAAGTACCAGTCAAAAATGAAATTACAATTGGTTCTCATATACAAAAAGTGGTATACGAAGAGGAAGGAATCATATGTATTGGTTGTGGGAGAATAGGTCATTTAAGAATTGATCTAAAATCAAACAAGCAAATACAGAGGAACAATCAATGGAAGCCTGACAATTAGTAAGCTTCCAAAACACAAAAAGAAGAATCAAGCTCATCTTACAAAAATGGGGAAACAAGACACTACCATCGAAATTGTGTAATAGCATAGGTAAAAGTGTATGACCCCCTCCCCCCATCAGGTAAGTTCCCTGACACCTCTACCCTAACCCAAACACCTGGGATGGAGGACAACATGGAAAAAATAATTTTAACAATATTAATTATTTGTTTCCTAATAATAAAAAATAATGATAAAAATATATAATGAATAGTGAAAGTGGGCCAGGAAATTTAATCCCAAAAGCCCAATGCCCAACCACAAAGGCCATTAATAGTCTTATTCCTTCTATAGACACTCCTCCTACCACAAACATTAATGCTGGCAACAAACAAATCCAAAGGAGATTTGCAATAGCTAATACTGTATCAAATCTTAATGCAAAATATTACGATGAGCCCAGATTCTCTCAGTCCGTAATCCATCCCCCAACACTATCATGGATGCTACCTCTTATATTTTCTCTCCCAGAGTATCTCCTACTCTATAGAGAGCAATCATCACTTTGTTCTAGTTGATATGATTGTGGAGGTCGCATCACCTAGGAATCTTTTAACTCTCTTGAGCAGAGAAAGGAAAGCTCTTTTAAGAGAAAAATGTCGTTGCAAGTTGGAACCTTCAAGCAACAACAATAGCGTCCAACCCATCATCCTCCAACGCCCCCCAAGCCAACACTCTCCTCTTCACAACAACACCAGTCCCACCAAACTACATCCCAACCTCTTAGTTGGAACTTTTCCTCCATGGCAAACAACTTACACTCAAGGTGAATATCGAAGGGAGACCAGTAACACTGGTCATCCAAGATCCGGCATATATAGCCCAAATAATCAAGAAAGAAATGGACCAAACCATTGAGGGCTTGGGCATGCAGATCTGGATGGAAATTTTGAAGCAAGCCCAACAAATTGGGAATATCAACATGATGTCGATGCAGTAACTAAGCTTTCTGATAGATCAGACTTTTCAAAGTCTGCCTTTCTTTCCATTTTTCCTATACCTTTTGTAATGTCCCAATTCTTGAGAAATTAATTTTCTGTGAAAATGATCATTTCCCTTTTTTTCCGTAGTAATTTCATATTTCAAAAGAAATTTCCTTATCTTTCCTAATAGGCACAACAACCTAATTGCTGAGGCCTTTTCCACCTTAGATACTCCCCTCAGAGATATAGAAATCACAAAAGTTCTCATCTCCTTCAAACCCTTCAAAGCCACTGACCCTTATGGCCTCCATCATATGTTCTACCAAAGATACTTGGACATTGTTGAAAAGAAAACAACCTTTTTGCAATGTAACACCCCTCAAAATTTTTCCCTAAGATTCGGACCCTTTTTGTATTCAGGTAGGGTCGAACTCGAGTATTGTAGAGCATTTGCAGGAGTTAAGATGAGTCCTTGAGAAATTGAGAAGTGCTAGAGGTGATGTGGGGTCACGAAGGACCCCTAGGACCAAGCTAAGTCCAAAAGATTCATCGTGTCTAAGTTTTAGGATGAGTTCATATAAGGGGTCGACTTCTAACGATCCTATCATTTGAAAGACGACAATCTGGGTGGCCCACGACCCATCAAATTAAAGGTCGTTGAGTCTTTTTTCCAATGCCACCAAGAATGTAATTTTTGGAGTTCGGAGTCAAAAGATATGACGATCCTAAGATGAACTAGCATAGTAGAGATTTTTAGGCCTGGGTTGCAATTGCTGGAAAACTAGGCTTGGCGCCGCAGTGGCGCGATGCGCCAGAAACACGCCTCAGTAGTTTGGTCTCTGGCGCGGTGCGCCACTACGAGGTGTGCAGGTTTTAGGCATAATCGGTCTGGCACTGCAATGGCGCGATGCGCCACTATCGCGCCAGGTGCATTTTTAGCCTATTTTCAGAACTTTTAAGGAGAGATAATTTGGGAACTTACCCAAGTTATATATGTATCATCCTTGGCCAATTTGGGGACATATTTTCAGCCCCCACTCTCTCTCTAGAAAAGCTCTAGAAATCTCTCCCTCTCTCTTCTTCTTCTTCTTCTTCTTCTTCTTCTCTATTTCCAACAAGAAGAGTTCCAAGAGCTTCAAGACTTCAAGCTTTCCATTGAATACCCAACAACAAGGTTTCTTCAAGAGTCTATTCTAAGGTATGTAAGGCTATCCAAAATATGGGTTGAGTCCACCCATGTGCCCTACTCTTGCTTTGAGGTTAGATGTCCATGAAAATGGAGTTTCTTGGTATGGTTTATAGTTGAATGAGTTTTGTCCCCAATTTATTTGATTCTATATGTGTTGATGTTGCTGAGCTAGAAGTTCCTAAAATGAGCCCTTATGTGAGTATGAGTTGATGAAAATGAGTTATTAAAATATGTTTTTATTGATCTTCTTAACTAAGTGGATTACGATAAAAGATGTTATTTTTTTAAGAATTGTTGCCTATTTTAAAGTGTGATTTAAAGTCTTGAAGTTGTGATGAGTCTCAAGGATTTCTCAAATGGATGGAGTAAATGATTGGTTATGTCTATATGTTGCTATAAATGTGCTTTTAAATTTCTTTTGAAAGATATGATTGAGATTGATCAGATAGTATGATTGAGAGAGATTTGATCATGATAGAGTTGATGAGTTGACAAGGTTGTAATGAGACTTGTCGATGTGATTTGATTGAGTTGATTGGATGGAGTTTTATGAGCATTGAGTCTTGGGAGGAGTATCGAGCACCGAATTGGGAAACAGTATAGTCCATACTCGAATCCAATAACTACGTCGCCAAACGTAGGGGGGATTGAACTATTAAAGTCGGATGTTTCCCCGAGATGTTTGTCCTGACATTATAGGACTTGGTTGGATTGGATCCATGATTGGTTGATTCATTCATACCCTGGCAAAGTATGAACGGACGCAGCAACAACGTCGATTTGTTGTACTTTAACTGGCTCATAAGTGATGATTGTCGGGTAAGAGAAACTCCCAAATAGGCCTTGTTAGTATTCTGAGTCAGATTGAGTTGAATTGTATGTGATTGGTCCTGTCTAAATCATATCCTTGTTTAGACTTAGAACATGTGATTGAGTTGTTATCCCTTTTGAGTTGGGATTCCGAGTTGATTGATTCTTCCTTGATGTTCGTTGCATTCGGCCATTTTACATACTCGTACATTCCATGTACTGACGATATTTGGCCTGCATCATTTCATGATGCAGAGATAGGTACTAGAAATCATCAACCGGTGCTTCGTTGAAGATCCACATACACTCCCCGATAGTTGGTGAGTCCTCCTAGTTTCCGGAGGATGTTGAGATTTCTTGTATAGTGTGTTGTTGTTCCCTTTATTTTGATTATTGGTAGTCATGGACTTGTCATTGGCACCTCTTAGACTTTGATAGAGGCTTCATAGACTGGAGTGTGGGGAGGTTGAACTGTTATTTTGAGGAGCCTTATTATATTGTTTTATTGGGTTGAAAATGCTTGGCCTTCGGCCCCCATATATATATGAACAGTATTTCATTAATTAAGTTTTCCGCTAAGAGAACATGATTGAATGAATGTGTGACTGGACCAGGTGGTTCGCTCGGAGGTCAGAAATAGCCTTCGAGTGCCGGCCACGCCTAGGGTACCCTCCCGGGGCATGAAAAACATGGTATCAAAGCCCAGAGTTCAAGAGTCCTAGTGTAACATCCCCTAAAAACGTTGTATACGATATTTCAATTCTCGCCTAAAAATGATACAGCCTCTGTATTTTGGGCATAACTTTTTATAAGTTTGTCCAAATTGGGTGATTCAAATTTCGGATTAACCATAAGATCTTTACCTACAACTCTTGTGAAGACCATATTTTAAGTTTCGGAGGTTAAGTAGGTCAAATAAATTAATTGTTGTAAGACAGAATGTTATGACGGAAAGGAGTGTTTATAGAAGAAAAATCATATCTTAGTGTAGGTTTATCCAAATTGGTTGATTATTAAACGGTATGAAACTAGACTTCCATATCTACAATTATTATGAATACACCAAATCCTAATAAGGAATTTATCTTATTCAAATGCAGCTTCGAAAAAGAGTATTCTGTTAAAAAGAACTCATCTCACATATCATGGAAAGATCTAGATACATTTGACATCACTCATGACATAAATTGTCCTCCATTTAACATCATCCATGACATCAATATATTCCATTAAATTTTCAGATTTTTCTTTATAATTATTTTATTTATTGTTAGGTCCCTCTTTCCCACCTATAAATACCCACCTTATTTCCTCATTTTATTCATCAAGCTTTCTCAAAGCAAATCTTCTCTCTATACACTTCTTTACACATTCTCAAATATAGTTTTAGTTCTTAGTAGTGAAGAAATACTATTCCGGTGATTCATATACTTCGGGTAGTACACAAAACGTTCCGGCGAGGAGGAAGCTAGGACTCAAGAGTGTTCATTAAGTCTTTCGATACCGACTAAAGCTTCGAATTCCAGGTATGTAAGGTTTCAATGAGAGTATTCCTTCCACTCTCATGCCTAAATTATTTTGATTATATGATAAATTATATTTATTTTCTTTAAGTTTTACTCTAAGTCATGTGGGTGTTAATTCATGGGTTCTTCCACTCATGTAGTACAAAAATCTTTCAACTAAATCTCTTGATTTCAAGTAATATTTTTTATATTAATTCTTATTTTTACTTAATAGTATGAATCATGGTTAAACTAATAATTATTGCTCTATTTTGATGCAAAATAATTTCATATGTATGAATTGATGGTTTATAAGTAATTTCTCTATTTATCTATTTAAAGGTTCTTGAAATTCATGGGGGTTGTTTAAAACATGATATTTAATTAATGGATTTCAAAGTATTTATGCATATTATTTACATACATGTTTGCAAGTTTAAATGATTTGAACCCACGTTGTTTTACTATATCTTCAAAGAAGTTTGACTTGAAAGCCTTGACTCCAAATGAATGTTTAGGAAAGCAATATCTATGATCAAAAGGGAGTCTTATGAAATGAAAGAATGATGAAATGATATGAATAATGGATTCTTTATGCAATAAGGACAATTCTTGCATATTTGAGTTACCAAATGTTTTAATGAGCTATTCTACCGAATATGATGTTTGAATTCTCAAGTTATATGCTATGAATATTTTGAAGTATTAAACTATTCCGTGGGATTGACTTAGCACCGAATGAGGCATTGAGGTGAGATTCGGTAAGGAAATCCAAGTAGCAACCCCTTGTCTCATTAACTATGTGTCAACATAGGAGCCCTTGTAGGCTTAGGCTAATGGATCCATGAAAGCCCTTAAAGTTAAAGTTAAAGAAATGAATGAAGTTGACGGAGTTCTACACGATAAGTAGTCTTCCCGGCCAATGTAGGGGGTTATGTTGGATTCCATGTAATAGCTCGCATGGTCTTAAATGTCGGTTATGGTTATTTTCCCATAAAATAAATATTTTAAAGGATATCTATATGATTTATTATGCATGTATTACATCATGTTCCATATTACATAAATGTTATAATGTTTCCTCAATGTTCATGTACCCTTACATACTTAGTACATTTAAAGTACTAATACATACCCTTTTGCCTACATGATATCACCATGTAGGGATCGATGCTCCTCCTCGTTCTTCTCCACGTGGCTAGTTGAGACTTCGTTTGAAGACTACTTTTGGTGAGTTCCCATGTTCCGAGAACAATACTCCTTTATATTTCTAGCTTATGATATGTTGAGATATTTTACTATGGTATTTATTCTATTATGATTAAGGGTGAGCTAGGGACTTGTCTTAGCCCCGTTAAATCTAATAGTTAGAGGTATTGTTGGACATATGTAAGTTGAATATTTACTATTATGATTTCCGCTTCTTCATTTATCGTCATTACCTATGAAAGGCTAAAAGAATGCTAAGAGGCTTGTTTGAGGTACTTTCGAGTTCCTCATTCGCCATGTCACGTCTAGGCCCTAGGCTTGGGTCGTGACACCTAGGGAGTCTATGAAGCCGTGTCTAGTAGAGTCTTGCTTATAGGTGTGTTGTGCACCACACTTATAAGCAGGAGGCTATAGGACATTAGAAATTATTTCACTTCTTTCATACTTTGCATTCGTGCGATGGAGTTAAACTCTATGAAAGTTCCCTTCTAATTCGTGCGTTTATACGTTACAGATAATGCCTCCAAAATGTACTGCCAACCAGAAAAATGCCGAAAATGCAGAGATGCCTCAGTCTGAGGTACGCCCGGCAAGGGCTAGAGGCCGACCTGCGAGGTATGCGGAGGCGCCTCAAGTGTCTGCTACCCCGCCTGCACCCACATCAGAGGCGGAATTTCGAGGGGCGATTGCCATGCTCACTCAATTAATGGCTGCCCGGAATGGTAACCAGAGTTCACCCACTCTTAGCTCTAGTCCCCAAGAGCCGTATGCTACCGCTAGAATTCAAGACTTTTTGAGAATGAATCCGCCAGCATTCACGGGTTCGAAGGTTGATGAGGACCCCCAAAATTTTATTAATGAGATATGGAAAATTTTGAAAGCTATGCATGCTACGGAAATTGAGGGGGTTGAGTTGGTGTCTTATCAACTTAAAGATGTGGCAAACATCTGGTATAACCAATGGGAGCAAGGTAGGGGTGAAGATGCTGAACCTGCTAGGTGGGATGAATTTTAGGGAGCCTTTCTTGACCACTTCTTTCCTCGAGAATTGAGGGAAGTGAAAGTGGAGGAATTTATGAATTTGAGATAGGAGGGTATGACTGTTAAGGAGTATGGCTTGAAGTTCATCCAGCTGTCCAGGTATGCTCCAGAAATAATCCCAGATATGAAGTCAAAGATGAGGAAGTTCATCTCCGGATTAAGGAGGCATGTGAAGAAGGAGTGCAAAGCAGCATTGTTGATCTCGGATATGGATATTTCCAGATTAATGGTGTATGCTCAACAGGTAGAGGATGAGAAAAGAAGAGATAGAGAAGAGCACCTGAGCAAGAAGGTAAAATCAGCGGGCCATGAGAGTGAACAAAGGCAAAACAAGGGCACCAGGTCCTTCTTCCAGAAGAGGCCTTCCAACTATGCCTCATCTACCGCCAGTGCACCTATGCCGCAGAACAGGTATGATCGGCAGGGTCAGAGTCGCCAAAATTTCAGACCCCAGGGTTCTCAATCACAAGCTAGCATGGGTCAAGGTTCGCAAGGAAAGCCACCATGCATCAAGTGTGGTAAACTCCATTTGGGAGAGTGCAGAGCGGGGAGGGCCGGTTGTTATAAATGCGGCCAAATAAACCATTTTCAAAGAGAGTGTCCAGCATGGGGAAACAGGGCCTAGTTCTCTACTACCGCACCACTGACTAGGGGTGAGCAGAGGGGCACTACTTCAGGCACGAAGGGAGGTACGAACCGCCTATATGCCATGGGTAGTCGCCAAGATCAGGAGAACTCTCCGAACGTCGTGATAGGTATGATTTGAGTCTCTTCTCTTGACTGTTATGTATTGATGGATCCGGGTGCCACATTATCTTTTATAACTCCTTACGTGGGTAGCAAATTCAATAAAATTCGTGAATATCTTCTTGAGCCTTTCAGTGTAACCACTCCTGTGGGTGATTCTGTCTTAGCTGAGAGAGTCTATAAAGATTGTACTGTGTTAATTCATCACAGGGATACCTTGGTTGACTTAGTTGAGTTGGACATGATTGATTTCGATGTGATCCTTGGCATGGACTGGCTTTATGTCTGTTATGCCTCTATTGATTATAGGACTCGGGTGGTTAAGTTCAAATTCCCGAACGAAGCTGTCATAGAGTGGAGGGGTAGTCCTGTTATGCCTAAGGGTAAGTTTATTTCTTACCTTAGGGCCAGGAAGCTAATCTCAAAAGGGTGTATCTATCACATTGTCCGAGTGAAAGATGGCCATATTGAGTCTCCATCTCTCGAGTCGGTCCCGATTGTCAATGAGTTTCCCGACGTCTTTCCCGAGGATCTGCCTGGAGTCCCTCCTGATAGGGAGATTGACTTCGGGATTGATGTTCTTCCTGACACTCAGCCTATCTCAATCCCTCCATATAGAATGTCTCCAGTCGAGTTGAAGGAGTTGAAAGAATAGTTGAAGGACTTGTTAGATAAGGGATTCATTAGGCCGAGTGTCTCACCATAGGGTGCTCCGGTCCTATTCATGCGAAAGAAGGATAGGTCCCTTAGAATGTGTATTGACTATAGGCAGCTGAACAAGGTCACCATAAAGAACAAATACCCTTTCCCCAGAATAGATGATTTATTTGATCAACTTCAGGGTGCCACGTGTTTCTCAAAGATAGACTTGAGATCCGGTTACCACCAGTTGAAGGTGAGAGAATGTGATATTCCGAAGATTGCTTTCTGGACTCGTTATGGCCACTTTGAATTTTTGGTCATGTCCTTTGGATTGACAAATGCCCCCGCAGCTTTTATGGATCTCATGAACCGAGTATTTAAACCATATCTTGATATGTTTGTGATTGTATTCATAGATGATATTCTGGTCTACTCCAAGAATGAAAAGGAGCACGCCTATCATCTTAGAGTCATTTTACAAACTTTGAGGGACCAGGTATTGTATGCAAAGTTCTCCAAATATGAATTTTGGCTTGCATCAGTGGCCTTCCTAGGCCACATTATATCTGGAGATGGTATTCAGGTTGACGCTCAGAAGATTGAAGCGGTGAAGAATTGGCCCAGACCCACATCCCCGACAGAGATAAGAAGCTTCTTAGGTTTGGCTGGCTATTATCGAAGGTTTGTAGAGGGATTCTCATCCATATCATCACCATTGACTAAGCTGACTCAAAAGAAGGCTAAGTTCCAATGGTCCGATGCTTGTGAGGAGAGTTTCCAGAAATTGAAGACCAAGCTAACCACTACTCTTGTCCTAACCTTGCCTGATGGAACAGAGGGCTTTGTGGTCTACTGTGATGCATCCAGAAGTGGTTTGGGTTGTGTGTTGATGCAAAGGGGGAAGGTGATAGCCTATGCTTCAAGACAGCTTAAGGTCCATGAGAGGAACTACCCAACTCATGACCTCGAGCTAGCAGCTGTGGTGTTTGCGCTTAAAATCTGGCGCCACTACTTGTATGGAGTGCATGTTGACGTATTCACCGATCACAAGAGCTTACAATATGTCTTCAGCCAGAAGGAACTCAACTTGAGGCAAAGTAAATGGCTCGAGCTACTCAAGGACTATGACATGAGCATCCTCTACCATCCAAGTAAAGCTAATGTTGTTGTTGATGCTCTTAGCAGGTTGTCTATGGTAGCACTGCCCATGTGGAGGAGGGAAGGAGGGAATTTGCGAAGGAGGTACATTGATTAGCCTGATTGGTAGTTCGACTCGAAGAGAACAATGAAGGTGGAGTAAACGTTCGAGATGGGGCTACGTTTTCACTTGTAGCAGAGGTAAAGGAGAAACAAGATCAGGATCCCATCCTCCTCCGGTTGAAAGAAGTTGCTCACAAGCAAGGAGTGATGGTTTTCACCAAAGGGGGAGATGGTGTGTTAAGGTACCAAAGTAGATTGTGTGTACCTGATGTCGATGATGTTCGAGAGAGGATTATGGCCGAAGCGCATAGTTCTAGATACTCTATTCATCCAGGCTCCACAAAAATGTACCATGACTTGAGGGAAATCTATTGGTGGAGTGGGATGAAGAGGGATATTGCGGAATTTGTTTCCAAGTGCCCGAATTGCCAACAGGTGAAGGTTGAGCATCAAAGGCCATGTGGTTTAGCCCAAAACATAGAAATTCCAGAATAGAAGTGGGAGATGATCAACATGGACTTTATTACAGGCTTGCCGAAGTCCCGAAAGCAACACGATTCCATTTGGGTGATTGTGGATAGAATGAAGAAATCAGCTCACTTCTTAGCGGTTAAGACTACTGACACCACAGAAAATTATTCAAAGTTGTACATTCAGGAGATTGTCAGGTTGCATGGAGTCCCTTTGTCTATCATCTCAGACAGAGGAGCTCAATTCACTTCCCAATTTTGGAAATCCTTTCAGAAGGGACTGGGTTCGAGGGTGAACTTGAGTACAGCCTTCCATTCCCAAACAGATGGCCAGGCAGAGCGCACCATCCAGACATTGGAAGATATGTTGAGGGCATATGTGCTTGACTTCAAGGGAAATTGGGATGACCACTTACCTCTCATAGAGTTTGCGTACAACAATAGCTATCATGCAAGCATCCAAATGACTCCGTATGAAGATTTATATGGGAAGAGGTGTAGATCGCCCATTGGGTGGTTTGAAGTTGGTGAGGTTGAGTTGATTGGGCCTGACTTTGTTCACCAAGCCATGGAGAAGGTGAGAGTTATCCAAGATAGGTTAAAGATAACCCAAAGCCGCCAAAAATCTTACACCGATGTGAGGAGGAGAGACTTGGAGTTTGAGGTGGGTGATTGGGTGTATTTGAAAGTGTCACCCATAAAGGGTGTCATAAGGTTTGGAAGGAAAGGGAAGTTCAGTCCTCGATATATTGGTCCTTACTAGATTTCGAAGCGGATTGGGAGTGTTGCCTATGAGTTGGAGTTACCTTCAGAGCTAGCCTATATTCATCCGGTGTTCCACGTTTCGATGTTGAAGAAGTGCTTGGGCGATCCCTCATTGGTAGCCCCCATTGATAGCGTTGGAATTAAG
This sequence comes from Solanum dulcamara, assembly GCF_947179165.1. NCBI lineage: Eukaryota > Viridiplantae > Streptophyta > Magnoliopsida > Solanales > Solanaceae > Solanum > Solanum dulcamara. The sequence goes on along the minus strand of NC_077243.1, from coordinate 72,416,551 downwards.
GATAGCTTGTCTTATAAAGAGGTTCCATTCCAAATTCTTGATCGCCAAATTCGCAAGTTGAGGAACAAAGAGGTCGCCTCAGTCAAAGTCCTGTAGATGAACCAATTTATTGAAGAAGCCACATGGGAAGCGGAGGAAGCCATGAAATCTAAATATCTACATCTATTCGTGCCAACCGACGAGAATGTTGAAGGTAATGCCCATTTCCTTGACTTGAATTCATTTGTGCATTTTGAGTCTTGATTGATAATTGTTTAAGAATTTAATTGATTGAATGACTGAATTCTTGATTGTGATTTGCGCCCCGAGTCCATTCTTGGTTACTCGTCATTCGAGGACGAATGATTCCAAGGGGGAGATAATGTAACACCCCTCAAAATTTTTCCCTAAGATTCGGACCCTTCTTGTATTCAGGTAGGGTCGAACTCTAGTATTGTAGAGCATTTATAGGAGTTAAGACGAGTCCTTGAGAAATTAAGAAGTGCTAGAAGTGATGTAGGGTCACGAAGGACCCCTAGGACCAAGCTAAGTCCAAAAGATTCATCATGGCTAAGTTTTAGGATGAGTTCATATGAGGGGTCGACTTCTAACAATCCTATCGTTTGAAAGACGACAATCTGGGTGGACCACGACCCATCAAATTAAAGGTCGTCGAGTCTTCTTTCCAATGCCACCAAGAATGTAATTTTTGGAGTTCAGAGTCAAAAGATATGACGATCCTAAGATGAACTAGCATAGTAGAGATTTCCAGGCCTGGGTTGCAATTGCTGGAAAACTGGGCTTGGAGCCGTAGTGGCGCGACGCACCACTATCGCGCCAGAAACATGCCTCAGTAGTTTGGTCCTTGGCGCGATGCGCCACTAAAAGTTGTGTAGGGTTTTTCAAGCCTAATTTCCAGAACCCAGCAACAATGGCATTGGCGCTGTAAGGGCGCGACGCGCCATTATCGCGCCAGAAACATGCCTCAGTAGTTTGGTCTCTGGAGCGGCGCGCCACTACGAGGTGTGCAAGTTTTAGGCGTAATCGGCCTGGCGCTGCAATGGCGCGACGCGCCACTATCGCGCCAGGTGCATTTTTAGCCTATTTTCAGAACTTTTGAGGAGAGATAATTTGGGAACTTACCCAAGTTATATATGTATCATCCTTGGCCAATTTGGGGACATAGTTTCAGCCCACACTCTCTCTCTAGAAAAGCCCTAGAAATCTCTCCCTCTCTCTTCTTCTTTTTCTTCTTCTTCTTCTCTATTTCCAACAAGAAGAGTTCCAAGAGCTTCAAGACTTCAAGCTTTCCATTGAAGACCCAACAACAAGGTTTCTTCAAGAGTCTATTCTAAGGTATGTAAGGCTATCCAAAACATGGGTTGAGTCCACCCATGTGCCCTACTCTTGCTTTGAGGTTATATGTCCATGAAAATGGAGTTTCTTGGTATGGTTTATGGTTGAATAAGTTTTGTCCCCAATTTATTTGATACTATATGTGTTGATGTTGCTGAGCTAGGAAGTTTCTAAAATGAGCCCTTATGTGAGTATGAGTTGATGGAAATGATTTGTTAAAATATGTTTTATTGATCTTCTTAACTATGTGGATTATGATAAAAGATATTAATTTCTTAAGTGTTACCTATTTTAAAGTGTGATTTAAAGTCTTGAAGTTGTGATAAGTCTCAAGGATTTCTCAAATGGATGGAGTAAATGATTGGTTATGTCTATATGTTGCTATAAATGTGCTTTTAAATTTCTTTTGAAAGATATGATTGAGATTGATCGGATAGTATGATTGAGAGAGATTTGATCATGATAGAGTTGATGAGTTGACAAGGTTGTAATGAGACTTGTTGATGTGATTTGATTGAGTTGATTAGATGGATTTTTATGAGCATTGAGTCTTGGGAGGAGTATCAAGCACCGAATTGGACAAGAGTATAGTTCATACTCGAACCCAATAACTACGTCACCAAACGTAGGGGGGATTGAACCGTTAAAGTCAGATGTTTCCCCGAGATGTTTGTCCTGACATTATAGGACTTGGTTGGATTGGATCCATGATTGGTTGATTCGTTCATACCCTGGCAAAGTATGAACGGACGCAGCAACAACGTCGGTTTGTTATACTTTCACTGGCTCATAAGTGATGGTTGTCGGGTAAGAGAAACTCCTAAATAGGCCTTGCTAGTATTCTGAGTCAGATTGAGTTGAATTGTATATGATTGGTTCCGTCTAAATCATATCCTTGTTTAGACTTAGGACATGTGATTGAGTTGTTATTCCTTTTGAGTTAGGATTCTGAGTTGATTGATTCTTCCTTGATGTTCGTTGCATTCGGCCATTTTACATACTCGTACATTCCATGTACTGACGCCATTTGGCCTGCATCATTTCATGATGCAGAGACAGGTACTAGAAATCATCAACCGGCGCTCCGTTGAAGATCCACATACACTCCCCAATAGTTGGTGAGTCCTCCTAGTTTCCGGAGGATGTTGAGCTTTCTTGTATAGAGTGTTGTCGTTCCCTTTATTTTGATTATTGGTACTCATGGACTTGTCATTGGCACCTCTTAGACTTTGATGGAGGCTTCATAGACTGGAGTGTAGGGGAGGTTGAACTGTTATTTTGAGGAGCCTTATTATATTGTTTTGTTGGGTTGAAAATGCTTGGCCTTCGGCCCCCATATATATATGAACAGTATTTCATTAATTGAGTTTTCCGCTAAGAGAACATAATTGAATGAATGTGTGACTGGACCAGGTGGTTAGCTCGGAGGTTAGAAATGGCCTTCGAATGCCGGTCACGCCTAGGGTACCCTCCCGGGGCGTGACAAACAAGGAGGCTTTTGATCTTGCCACAATGCCCCTTGAGACCAATAAAATCTTCTTATGCCTTATCCCTAAATGCTCCAACCCTCCCACCCTCAGGAACTATAGACCCATTGAGTTTTGTAATACTATCTACAAATTTGTGACTAAGGTCATTGTAAACCGCATTAAGCCAATCCTTCCAAGCATCATAGAACCAAGTCAATCTAGCTTCTATAATCTTTTTTTTGCTCTACAATTTCCATCCCTGCTGCATCTCCTAGTTTTCTCTCTTTAGATGTGTTCTCTTTTTGCCTCCAACTTCTTCTTACCATCTTCAAACTCCAAAGTCACCAAACATATCTTCGATTTCACTTGGTCAACTTCCTTCTTCAGATTTTCCAAATTAAGCCTATTTACTTTTGCTCTTTTCCTTTCAACACCAGCAAGTCTCCTATCTTAATCAGTTCTTGTTTTTTCATCCTTCAATTTTCTCCTCAAGTCATCCACTTTTTTCCACTCTAACTCGGCCTTCTTTTTCTCTAATTCTGCTCTCACTCGTTCTTTCTCAACAAGTTCCTTCATTTCATTTACCTTTATTTCCTTTTCAGAGAGATGTTATTTAAGCTCTCTAATTTCTCTACCTCCATTATCAGGCATCATTTTTTTTCTTCAAGGAAAGAATCTCATTCTTTAACCCAACAATTTCGCTCTCTAAAGAAACTCTTAAAGCAGATTCCTTTACCTTTTCCTCCTTTTCATTATTAGCCCTCTGAAAAAAATCAAACAAAATATAGCAACAACTCAATGTGTGTCAGTTCCAAGAAATCAAGCAAAATACAGGGTCAAATCAATGTATGTCTCAGACAAGAAGCAAGGCATGCAATCAACAAGAGGTGCAAACTCTCACAACCAAAGTTAAACAATACCAAAGAATGTAAGCTTTTAACTATATAGTATTGTCGTTGCGTTTAGTATGTAGGCACGCACCAAGTCTCTATGACACCAATCAAGATGACGTGTTTAAATTTCTAGGCACTTTCTTATTGGGCCACCTTGCGGACACCTTGAAAAATTCAACAGGCATCCAATGTACTATCAACCAATGTACTATCAAAGTATTGGTATCATTTCGAAGTTGTAGGAAACTTGCATACCTGGACTAATTCACCACGCAGCTTGGTATGGCCAAATTCGTAGACATTAAATTTCAGTGTTTTTCTTCTTTTTATTTTATAATTTATGAATTTCTCAATTCTTCTCCTTCTAAGTTAATACTCAAAAAATATCATATTCAGAAATTAAAGGTGATGTGAAAGTAACTATACCTTTCCTGAGAGAAAAATTCTTTGCCTGGATTTTGGAGACTTGTGAGCATTTCTTCGATCTTGATGCTTTGTGTAGCTGTCTTTCAATTTATTGTACTTGTCTTTCCACTGCAAAGACAATCCAAAATCAGCCAAAAATCAACAAAAGGGTTAGTGTAAATTCACTCAAAACAGAAGAAATCTTGATTTTTTTCAAGCATAAATTCACTCAAAATGGGGTGAAAAAACACTTGATTTTACATCAAAGGGCATCTTAATTCAATCATTTATAAAACACAAACCTTATTGATGAAAACTGTAGAACTTGAAGCTATAGCTGAAGACGCCGCCATTATTGACATAAATTATCAAAATTTGTTCTGCTGAAAACTAGAGAAGAAGAAGAAGCTATTAGCCCAAATAAATGGCATCTGATGAAGGTAAAGATGGTCTAGCTCTGGGTGATAAGGTCCCACAAAATTTGTCAAATTAAGAGCCCGTTTGGATTGGCTTTAAGTTGGTCAAAACCAACTTAAAGCCCCTTTTTAGCTTTTGGACGTGTTTGCCTAATGCTGACTTTAAGCCATAAAGTTCTTAAATTCGGTCAAAAATGAAAAGTTAGGATTCCTAACTTTTTTTTCCAAAGTGCTTAAAGTCATTTTTTTACCATGGAAATTACTTTTATATCCTTTATATTTTAACTAAATTCTCAAACTATCTTTTTTTATTCTTTTAACCCTAAAATTCACATCATAAGCACTTTTATCCAAACACTCAACTGCTTATTTATAAAAATAACTTTCAGCACTTCAAAGTTCTAAAAACACTTTATACATAAAAGTTACTTTTTGTAAGCCCATCCAAACGGGCTCTAAATGAATCGTGTGGAAGCAACGACTCAAACAACTTTTTATTCTTTTTAGATTATTTATAGGAAAATTAAGGTTCAATTTTACAAAATAGTTTAAATTTATTTTTATTACTCTCTATCTTTATTTATGTAAAGGTGTTTAGATTTAGAGGAACTTCGCCCAGGTGACTTCGCTCACACTATCGATTTCAAGTCCGGATAAAGGAAGAGGGTTGTCGAGGGTCAATCAAAAATAGCTTTTCTATCCCAAAAAGTAAGGGCACGTTGTGTACATTTTTTCATCTCTATACTCCACTTGTAGAATTACACTAAGTTTTTGTTGTTGTTGTTGTTTGGAGTTAGAGGATTCTAATTTGTGTAAATGTATAAGGAGTATGACAGTTAAACCACTTAATTTAATTACAAATTCAGATAAAGATTTTTGACATGATTTTTTATCAAAACAGTTTCTCTATATTCACAAGGTAATAGTGAGATTGTGTGCACGTCATTTTTCCTAGACCTCAATTGTGTAATTACTTACACGGAATATGTTATTGTTACTTTCAAATATTTTAAAATAAAATTAAACAATTAAAACTACACGAAAAGTACTAAAGTCGATACAACTAATGATTCAAAATACTTTTAAGAAGTTTGTAATTAAAAAATATGTTTGACTCACCGAATAGCAATATATTCGCATAAATTGGGATGAAGAGAGTCAAATATATTTATTTCTACAGAATATATAATTATTCCCTATTAGTGGAAGCTTTTGAACATGTAAAAAACAAATATTTGAAAAAAAGAATTAACTTATCCTTAAACTATAAGTATTAATCTAGATTAGGGCCTTTTTGGAGGATTTGAAAATGCGTAACTTTTGGAAGGTCCGACACACAATTAGGACCTTTTTAGAGGATCTGAGTAATATAGGGTTGAAGAAATGAATAAAGAGAAGTACATATATATTTTATTGGAGTGGAGATTTACATAAACTTTCTGATACATATGTAGTTTTAGATTTGGAGATAGGAAAGAATTTGTCTTGTTGAGTTTTAGAATTTTTGTCTCTTTTGGAGCTGACCGAGAATGTTGATAGTGAACTTTATTTTTCGTCACGCAGAAAGAAAAAGGATTAAGTCACAATTGAAACAAAAGAACAATAAAGGTTATACCAACTAGTTGAATTAAGGCTTAGTTGTTGTAGTTATACTTAAATTATGTGTCCTATGTTTACCAAGAGTCCTTTTTTAATCTCTTGGTGGATAGAGTTACATGTTATATGATACTTGTTGCTGGTGGTAGGTGTAAGGCATTCAGTGGAATTAGTTAAAGTGCACACAAATTGCAAGCTGATTCAGACACCACAATTATTTTTTAAAAAGTTCTTTTTAATCTAGTTAGAAGCTTATAAGTTAGTGTATGGATAAATGCAAGATTTAAGGATTCTTGAGCTACAGAGAGGCCCACATTCAGAAAGCAAATTATCTAATGTTGGATTGAAATCACTGAAATGACCGCCCTAAAGATTTATATAACCAATTCCCACTGGTATGTGAGTTGGGATTAATGGATAGATGAATAGGTGGATGGATTAAGTATAAATAGAGCTTACTTCTATTCTACCTATTTTGTGATAATGTGCAGTTTTTTAATTCGTTTTTTGTGCTGTCTATTGTAGATGGATTGGCAAGGACAAAAGCTAGTGGAACAATTTATGCAGATACTGCTTGTGAACTTTGTTGTGGTAACATTCCTCACAGGCTATATGTTGGGCTCATTCCGAACTATGCTGTTAAGTGTTAACCTACGCTGGTGGTGTTGTCTTTACGGCCCTTGTCAACATACCCAACTAGATTGTCTATAATCGCAATCTTCTCAATTGGTTGGACCCAAGTGTAGCTGAAAAGTATCTCAAACACTGCCTGATAACACTGGTTCCAAGAAGAAGAACACTAAGAAGTAGGTCATTTGACTGATATTCGACTGACATTTCACTTGATCCTTCTATAGAAAACTATTATGATGTATCAAATGCAATTGGTGGTTTTTCGGTATGAGCTGAACATTTTCTTCTCTAGGTGAATTTTGTCAGTGCTATAAGAAAGATCTAGTTTTGATATTTGATAACTCCATCAAAGGAGTTAGAGCAAGCATGCAAGATGCTAGATGAAGAAGAAGAAGACGAGAGGAAGAAGATGAAAGAAGAACATACAGAGAAATAGAGAAGAGAGTTATAGAGAGAAGAGAGAGCAGAGAATTGTAGAGAGAGAGAAAATATCTTTAAAATGAAGTTGTATTGTATTGATTCATCAGTACAGCTGTTTATATACATCTACATTGTATATGTACTGTATTTATACTTTTATACAAGTTGACACTTAACTACATTTTAACTACCCATAACAACTTGCTAACAAACTCTTAACTACTTTTACCAACTTATAACAATATTATAACCTCTCTTCAACCTTGGTAGCTTGTAAGGTTAACACTCCTCCTCAAGCTCATGATTTGAAGAGGTTCATAACTCCAAGCTGGTTTAGTAACTGTTGATGTTGAGATTTTCCTAGACTCTTGGTAAGTATATCTGCTAGCTGGTCTTTTGTATGTATAAACTTGATTTTCAGCAATCCTTGACAGATTCTTTCCCTTACAAAATGACAATCTATATCAATATGTTTGGTTCTCTCATGAAAGATGGAATTTGCAGCAATTTGAATAGCAGCCTTGCTATCACAAACCATGTTAACAGGTAGTTCAATCTGGACTCCTAACTCTTTAAACAGACTTACCAGCCAGGTGACTTCAGCTGCACAGTTGGCCATACTTCTAAACTCAGCCTCTGCTGAGCTTCTTGATATTGTCTCTTGTTTCTTAGATTTCTAGGAAATTAGTGATCCACCAAACTTTACTAGATATCCAGTAACAGATCTTCTTGTTTCCAGGCAAGCACCCCAGTTAGAATCACAGTAGGCAGTCAAAGTATTTGTACTTTGAGATGACATTAATAGCCCAAGGCCTGGAGCTTCCTTGAGGTACCTGACAACTCTCAGTGCAGATTCCATATGTGACTCCTTGGGATTGTGCATATATTGGCTCAACACCTGGACTGGGAAAGATATAGCAGGTCTAGTCATAGTGAGATATAAGAGTCTTCCCACAAGTCTCTGGTACCTTTCAGGGTGCTGCAATTGTTTATCATCAACTCTGCCTTCATGTGATAGGAGTTCATCATATTTCACTGATGTCAGCTTCTTATTTTGTTCTAATGGTGTTCCTGCAGGTTTAGCTCCTCCTAGCCCACATTCAGCAATCAGTTCCAGTGCATATTTTCTCTGAGACATGTGAATTCCTTGACTGGATCTAGCACATTCAATGCCTAGAAAGAACTTCAACTCACCTAAGTCTTTCATTTTGAATTGCTTTTGTAGGCCCTTTTTGTGTCCTCTACTAGGCCAGTGTTGCTACCTGTAATCAGTAAGTCATCCACATATACCAGTACAATAAGTATATCACTGTCAACTTGCCTGGTGAACAAGGAGTAGTCATAGTGGCTTTGATGAAATCCCAGCTTCAGTAAGGCCTCAGTCAGCTTCAAGTTCCACTGCCTAGGAGCTTGTTTGAGTCCATACAAGGACTTGTGGAGTTTGCAGACCTTGGTAGTAGACTCCCCCTATCTAGCAAACCCATCAGGGATGGTCATATAGACCTTTTCCAGCAGGTCCCCATTGAGAAATGCATTGTGAACATCCATTTGGTGAATAAACCAACCTCTAGATGCAGCAAGGGCCACAACAGCTCTGACAGTAACCATTTTGGCAACAGGACTGAAGGTTTCACTGTAGTCTAGGCCTTCTTGTTGGTTGAAACCTTTGGCCACCAGTCTAGCTTTCAGCCTTTCAACCTCACCTGTGGATTTATACTTGATTTTGTACACCCATTTACAGCCAATAGGTCTCTTGCCAGGGGGTAAATCAACCAGAGACCAGGTATGATTAGCCTCCAAATCATCAATCTCCAACTGCATTGCCTGAACCCATTGAGGATCAAGAGAGGCAGTTTTATAGGATGTAGGTTCAGTGATGGCTGAGTAAGAAGCTAGACAAGAGTTGTAAGAAGGAGAGACATGAGAGTAGGATATGTGTGCTGCAATAGGATAGGAACAAGTGTTGCCTGTAGAGGTGGTGATAAAGTCTTGAAGCCAAGATGGTGGCTTACTGGGTCTGAAGGATTTTCTGGGTGGAACAGGAAGGGAAGGAGACTGAGATGGTAGCTCAGGAGGTGATGCAGGAGGTAAAGGAGATTGGATAGACTCTGAGTTTGGCTGTGGAGGGAGATAAGAGGTGTCTAGAAGTGTGAGGACTGGGAATAAAGGATTAGAGGAGACTTGGGCATCCTTGAAAGGAAAAATATCTTCTTTGAACACAGCATGTCTATTTACAAAGAAGGATTTAGAGTGAAGATCATACAGGAGGTACCCCTTTTTTGATGAGGAGTATCCTATAAGAACAGCTGGTATGGCTCTAGGAGAGAATTTGTCATGAATGTGTGGGACTGTGGCATAGCAAAGACAACCAAAGACTTTAATGTGGGCTAAGGAAGGAGGGTGTAAATGAAGCATTTCAAAAGGAGTTTTGAACTGAAGGAGTTTGGAGGGAATTCTGTTAAGAAGATAGACTGCAGTAGTGACACACTCACCCCAGAATTTCAGAGGGACATAGGATTGGAACCTTAGTGCCCTGGCCATCTCCAGGATAGTTCTATGTTTCCTCTCAGCAACACCATTTTGTTGAGGAGTATACACACAGGTGGTCTGATGAAGGATGCCAAGTGTAGACAGCATATTCTGGAATGCAGCACTCATAAACTCACATCCATTATCAGTTCTCAGAGTCTTCACAGTTGTAGAGAATAAGTTGTGAACCTGTGTGAAAAAATTTCTTAACACTACAATAGTGTCAGATTTAGAGGTTATAAGAAAAATCCAAGTAAACCTAGAGTAATCATCAACTACAGTCACAAAGTATTTCTTTCCATCATGAGTGGGTACCCTGTAGGGACCCCAAATGTCACAATGAACAAGTTCAAACACAGCATTTGACACATGAGAACTTAAAGGAAAAGGAAGTTTAGTTTGCTTAGCAAGTGGGCAAACTGTACAAGTAGAGTGTTCAATGTCTAGTATCTCAATACTGGATGATTTCTTTATTATATCTACAGGAATGTGGCCTAGTCTTAGATGCCATAGAGAAGTTGTGGCAGGTCTGCTAGCTGGGATGACACTGCTACTTGTGAAGTTTACAAGAGTTACACCTTTGAACTGAGTTGCACAACAATTGACTTGTGCATTTGGAGCATCTTCCTTCATAATGTAAAGCCCTTGATCCTCTTTACCAATCCCCTTGACCTGACCACTGAAGAGATCCTGGAAAACACAGAAGTCAGGGAAGAAAGCTGCCATACATTTGAGTTCTTTGGTGAGCTGTGATACAGAAAGAAGATTACACTTGAAGTCAGGTACAAACAGAATATTTCTAATGGATTGATTCCCAAGAATGTTTGTACTACCAACATGTGAGACTGACACAACATTTCCAGTGGACAACATTACTTGTCTCCTTTCAGATGATAATATAGTATGAAAGTCATTTAGAAGTTCAGTCTTAGATGTCATATGATTTGTTGCTCCAGTATCAACTATCCAACTTTTATCTACATATTTTGAGACTAAAGCAGATAGAGCACTACCTGCTGTAGCTGCTTTAGCTGAGTGTTCTCCTCCATTTTCACCTCCTCTGGCCAGCATCTGCAAAATCTGATTGTACTGATCCTGTGTGAAGAAGGCTGCAGGTGAAGATGTGTCACCTGTGAAATTTTGATCTCTACATTGAGTAACCTCAGCTTGATTAGCATATGAGTTTGAATTGAATGGTTCCCTCTTCTTCTTTGACTTCCATCCAGCTGGATAGCCTTTCACTTTAAAACATTGTTCCTTAGAGTGTCCCCTGTAGCCACAGACCTCACACACAATAGTTGACTTCTGGAACTTTTATGGCTTGTATTAGTTGTCATAGTGCCCTCTTCCTGGGTTGCCATCACCACCTGGTTGATGTCCAAAGTTGCCACTCTGATTAGTGCCATTTCCCCTATTTTTACTGAATAGAGCAGTGCTTTCAACCATTTTAGAAGTAACACTTTCATGACATGAACTTGCTAGGTTTCTTTGGCTTTCATGATCTACTATTAGTGAATAAGCTTTGTTTAGGTTGGGAATTGGACTTTGCATCAATATCTGACCTCTAGCAGCTGAATAGGACTCATTTAGTCCCATAAGAAACTCAAGCAGTCTCTAGTATTCAAAGTGTTCTTGGAACCTCTTTGATTCAGCACACGAACACCCTGGGCATGGCATGATAGAGTCAAACTCATTCCACAGCCCTCTTAGATGTGTGTAGTATTCTGTAATAGTCATAGTTCCTTGAGTAAAATTATGAATTTCCTTGTGCAATTGAAACACATGCGCACCATTAATTTTGTCAAACCTTTCTTTCAGATCACTCCAGACCTTGTATGCATCACCGGCATAAACAATACTACTCAACAATCCAGGTGTAACAGCATTCATTATCCAAGACAACACCACAGCATTACACTTTTCCCAGACATCAAACAACTCAGGCGCAAATTGAGACTTAGGAAACCTTCCATCAACAAAGCCTAATTTGCCTTTCCCTAACAATCCGATGCGCATAGATCTACTCCAAACCACATAGTTTTCTGAACCTATGAGCTGAAGCAAGATTAGAGAACTACCTGGAGTATCATTCGGATGGAGATATAGAGAATGATTGTGTCCTACAGTTGGAGATTCAAAGCTGGTTGGACCAGCAGTTGCACGAGCTCCATTTAGGTTTGCATCGCCCGTTTCTATAGATCCGGACGTAGTCTCAGCTGTGTACATATCTATTGACAGCTTAAGCCCTAGCTCACAGGTTGACTTCTTCTACTAGAGTCTAGACCACCGATTGTAGTCTTCTTCTTCTACCCTACGATCTTTGTAGGCTTTGATACCATGATAACTCCATTAAAGGAGTTAGAGCAAGCATGCAAGATGCTAGATGAAGAAGAAGAAGACGAGAGGAAGAAGATGAAAGAAGAACATACAGAGAAATAGAGAAGAGAGTTATAGAGAGAAGAGAGAGCAGAGAATTGTAGAAAGAGAGAAAATATCTTTAAAATGAAGTTGTATTGTATTGATTCATCAGTACAACTGTTTATATACATCTACATTGTATATGTACTGTATTTATACTTTTATACAAGTTGACACTTAACTACATTTTAACTACCCATAACAACTTGCTAACAAACTCTTAACTACTTTTACCAACTTATAACAATATTATAACCTCTCTTCAACCTTAGTAGCTTGCAAGGTTAACAATATTGCTGTGCCATATCTCTTCTATTCCTAAATTTTATATATGAGCTGCCTATGTATTTGCATATTGTCTGAAAATAACCAGTCTTTATCCAAACACGACTTGTGTTTGGATGAAAGGAAGTTAAGCAATACTAGAATATCTAAATTCCTGCGATGGTAAAAAAACAAATATGAAAGCGAAAGAAAAATATATGCATCAGGAATTGAGTGATCTGATGTCATTGCTGCTAATTGCTACGACTCTTTCATGCTTGATGCCTGCAATGTGCTACTTATATGGGCTACAAATAGTTGTTCTACCCATTTATATTTTATGTTTACAATTTCAAATATCTTTATAACGTTTTGTAAATTCAAACAGTAGTCAAATACTTGATTTGAGGAGTAAAATAGAGATTTCAGGTTGCAGGAACTCTTTAGCTATCATATGAATTTCTTAATTCATACCACAATGCATCTGTAATATGTCTGGATAAGTTGATTATTTCATTTCTTGCAACAGAGTCAACAATTTAAATGTAGCATTATGAAACTATACATTCTCTCGCTGTATGGATTGCCTATAGTCTATGCTACTTGAACTCTCCACACATGTTGCAGCATTCGTGTTAGGTTGTAACACCCTGAATTTTGTTTAAGCTAAGACCGAGTCATCCTCCATATGTGTATGGGGTTGTACCGAATAATTCATAATTGTGTGTATGTGTGGAGATTAATTCTTTAGTGTGAGAATAGATTGGAGATGAATTAAGGTCATAAGGATCTTCAAGCACAAAGTCGAGTTGAAAGCTTCCTTACCGATTGAGTTTCGATAAAAGATTTTACTTAAGTCAAATTCAAACAACCATATCTCTATATATACAAAGATTAAGGTGGCACGTGACCTATCAAATTAAAGGTCTATGAGTGTTCTTTCCAACGCCACCAAATTTGCATCAATTGGAGTTTGGAGTAAAATGTTATGCCCATTTCATAACATTTTACTGGGCACTGTCTTGCTGCGCTCTGGTAGCACGCCCAAGGCATTTTCCGCATGCTAGCACAATGAGGCAGCAGCTACTTCCCTCTCCGCGCGTTGGCCGAGCGTTCAAAGCATTTTCCGCACGCCTGAGGCTTTTTAATAGCCCCCCAAAGACGTAATTCATCTTCCTAATTCAAATATTTACCCTAGAAAGAGAAGTTCTCAAGAAACTGACATCCTCCAAGGTTCATCCATCATCCAAGGTAATATTTGACCATGAAATTCCATAATTGCTTCATGTGAACACCAATTACTATCTTTTACCCATGGAATCCATAGATTTTCAAGAAAATCCACCTCTAAGGTTCAAGAAACAGAGTCTTGCCATCATTTCCTCCAAAGATCTCACCTTTATCAAGAATTAGGAACATATAAGGTTTGTAAGGCTATTCATAGCGTTGGATTGAGTTCGTCGACGCGCCCTACATCTAATTCTATCGATTGTCGAGAATGAGTTGAGTCTAACCTAGTTTCTTGAATTCCGAATGAGTTAATTCTTCTTCTATTGAGTTTCATATAATTATGTATTGAGATTATTGTTGTTTTCTATCTCTCACTTGATTGAAATTGTTGTTAATGGCTACTTTTCCTGAACCCTAATTGATTTGATAATTATGACTTTTACATATATATTTTTGAGCAAAGATGATTGTTTTTATGCATTGATGAAGAAAGTGATTTGAACTAATATATATATATATATATATATATATATATATATATTGAAATTGAGAAAGAGTTTTGACGAGATGTGAATGATATTGAAAGCATATTTTACTAAAAGAACTTGATGATTTGAGCATAAGCATTGATTTCAAATGAGTTTGCTTTTCCATATGAATTGAGTTCTTAAGTCATTCTTGATTTTATTGAGTCTTAAAGCATGATTCGTGAAAGTCTTAATAAGCATGAGTTGCGTTTGAAAGGTTCTTAAACTTCTATTATTTTGAACATGAGTATTTCAAATATAAATGATTGTTTGAGATAGAGTTTTGAGGAGATTTGATTGAGCTTGGTAGCATGTTTTTTTAAAAAAAAATGAAAAAGCATGATGATTTGAGATGAACTCGAGTTTTGAAAAGAGTCCAATGAGACCAGATGAGATGATTTGAATATTTTACTTGATAGATATGCGCATCATATATTTTGGGAGTAGTATTGAGCATCGATTTGGGTAAGAGTATAATTACAACTCAAATCCTATGAACTACATAGTCAACGTAGGATGGAGGGTTAAACCTCTTAAGTCCCAAAACGATGGACTTTGATTGATTATGGATCCAATGATAGTGATTTGTCCCTTACCCTGGAAAAGTATTGGACGGGTGTGGCAACGACAACTCTTCGTTGTACATCACTCGCTCATATGGTGATGGTAGTCGGAGAAAATCCCTAATAATAATACAAAATAAATTATTTGATTTGATTGAGATTGCATACGATTGAGTCGATTTGAAAAACTATGATTGAGTCGATTGAAAGACATTGCATATTTTTAAACTTGCATATTTATTGAGTTGAGTTATTTTTAAAGTTGAGTCCCTTGAGTTGAGTTGAATATCTTGGGTAAGTTTCCTTTCAGCTATATGACATATCGTACATTTCATGTACTGACGCCATTTGGCTTGCATCATTTTATGATGCAGACACAAGTATTAGAGATCCTCGACAAGAGTACCGTTGAAGATTCATTCCCTTCCTGATAGTGGTGAGACCTCCTTGCTATTGGAGAAAACAAAGTTATTTCATTCATTTCTTATGAGTATTTTCGTTTGAGGTAACCATGGGCTTGTCTCGGCACCTTATAGAATAGTTGATAGAGGCTTCATAGACATAGACTGAGTAGATTGGAGTTGATGTTCCTTTTGAGTCTGTTTTGCTCAAACTTTTATTTATAAGATTGGGTTGATTTTCAAAGATTGTCTATTTAAAACTATTCTTTTAGTTGAGCGGTTGAGTTGTTAGCCCACTCGAGTATTTTCTTGATTTATCTGAGTCTTCCGCTGTTTGATTGAATGAGTGATCGGACCAAGTGGTTCACTTGTGGACCAGCAATGGTTTCCAAGTGCCGGTCACGCCTAGGGTACCCAATCGAGGCGTGACATAGGTCCTTCAAAAATACACTACTTTGAAGGAACTGATACATACCCGACGACATTTTTAAAGAGTCTGGGCAACCTAGCCGATAGTTGCTCATTGAATGTGCAAAAACAATTTGAAAGTCACATTTGAGAAGTTCTCAAAGATGTGCTTCTAGCCAATATAGGTTGTATCCTAAGACATTTTCAATGAATGGTTTGGTCATCTGAAGCCAACAGCGGAGCTACCCTTGTCCGAATTTTAGAGTGAAGGAGAATATAATCAAATTTTAGCGGCAGATGAATGGGTTTGTCCCCTGTTTGTGCTATTGATATTCTTGTTTGCAATAATTTACTTCATGAGTCAATCGATAGTAGTCGTTGAATTTATATGACAATTCCTACATTACTTGCTTCAAAGGGTTGTTTGGTGGTTGGTGTAACAATAGGAACTATGTCCTCAATTTCAAAAACAAGTTATGGATCGACTATATGCATTTGTGTTGATTATCGACCATAATATTCTGTTTAAACTCGCCTTATTTCATTACTATACAAAAACAAATGCTCATATATTGCAATATAAGTTATGTATATTTTTTACACGCACAAACTTATGAAAAAGCCAAATCACAATGTAACAAGAAATTGCAACGTAAAATTTCAAAAAAAAACTTGGTTGGCAGGATTAGAACACGATTTTTAGTCATGCCCGATACCCACTCTGGCACGACCACTTCATGTTTCATAACTTCCTGACAATATTAGATATATATATTTAACTTAAAAGTAATACAGTTTTGTTATATATTTGGTATCTCCTTGTTTCATGGTGTGTATAAGTCTTTGAATATTAAAAGACAATCCGATGAATAAAGTATTTCGCGCTTATATAAGGTTTGAGGAAGGGTCACACTTCAAAGGATGCGATATATACAACATATCTTAATACATGTATTAGTGGCTCCTTCACGATTCGAACTCATGAACTAAGGTCACATAAGGACAAAAAAAAAAAACTTCATTATTGAAAAAACATAAATTAGCAACGAATAAATTTTATAACTAACCAACAAAGTTTATCACTAACTAGCTACAAATAATTTAACTATTAATTAACCACGAAATTCGTAACTAATTTCAATTACTTTTTAGTAATTATAACTAGAGATATCATCATCCTAACAAGCTAGTTGGTCTTAATTAATAGCATCAAGTAATCAATAAATTATAGCATCCCAAGAAGCACACAAACGACTGAATTTAGATGCTAAAGAGTTACTTGGATCTCTTATTATGTGGTCACATGTTAAAGGTTTTGGTCACATGTTAAAAGTTTTCAAAAAAAGTTCGGTAGGCTATAATTGAAAAGCAACAAGTGTGTTCTAACTTCTATATAACTCTATTCAATATTCAAAATATGAATTAAAAGGCTTTGAAATGCATTACAAACATTTCAATGTGCAGTGCTAGCAACAATTATAAATTGATGATTTTTGGTGTCACGTTTACTTTTCTTTTTATCATACATATTTATAAATTGACTATGAAGTTAATTCAGATTATTTCACATAGGTTAAGGATAAAACAATATTTTTATGCACCGAAAAGTTTTCATTATGAGTGAATAATAATAATAATAATATATTTTGACTAATTTAAACTATGTTTTGATAAAATAATATTTTTTTGAGTATAAATGAGTGAATAATAATAATAATATATTTTAACTAATTTAAACTATGTTTTGATAAAATAATGTTTTTTGAGTATAATTTTTTCAAATTTCTTGAAAGTATATTATGAATCATCAACTATATTGATTTTAGTATTGGAAGATAACACCAATAGCCAATAACATATCAATATAAGTGAGGTACCTAAAAGGCAGTGTGCATGCAATTTTACTATGGTCTCATGAAGATAGAAAAATTATTGAAAAAACTAAGCTCATACTCCATAAAAGTAAAATAATTATAGATAAATATTTTTTTACAATTCATATCCCCCAAATTATGATATTCGCGATTAAAATACCGTCGCAGTATAATATATTGGCATGGTATCATTGAGGTTGCTTCAATCCTTAATGATACCACCATAGTATATCGGCCTAATCCATCGGTGGCCCCTTAAAGTTGGCACCAACTTTCACTTGGACACCTAAACTAGGAGATGTTCATTTTAGACACCTAATGTAAGGGTCTGATGTGTCATTTTGTCACTTTTTAAGCTGGCACCTCGCGTGTTTTCCACCTACCTGAGGCGCGTAGAAGCTATTTTTTCTTTTGATGTGGCATCAAACAAGGCCTATAACGGTTATATCTCTCTTATCTATATATTTATGCCCCTTCTTCTTCATTTTTGCACTAATTTCTTAGCTTGTTTCTCTGATTTGGAAAAAGAAAAAGGCAAAAATCAGTTCTCTCTTCTTCTTTGTTTTTCTCTCTTTCATGTCACTCTTCTCCTACACTTCCATATCGAGCTTCTCCAACTCTTCCATACCCAAAAAGTCCCTTGCTTTATCAGTGCAATTTCTATAAAAAAAACTAGTTACAAAATGCTAACAGAGAGTGGACACAACCAGAACATATACCTTCTTCTTCAAGGATGAAACATGCAAACAAAAGAAGTAGTTGATAGAAATGTCAAAACGCCCAACAAAAATGCAATCTTCAACACTTGATTTCAACCTTTATACCTGAAAATTAGCAATATAAACTAACATAACAGTTAGTACTAACTAAGAATTGAATGAAAATCAAGAAAGATTGAACTTTCATACACTTACCTAGGTTTTGATCCGTGAACTTGAAGAGGGTTTTGCCTTTGAACTGAAGAGACAATGGAAAGACAGAGTACTATCAAGACCTATATGGGAGTTTCTCTTATCCGACAACCATCACTTATAAGCCAGTGACAGTACAACAAACCAACGTTGTTGCCGCATCCGTTCATACTTTGCCAGGGTATGAACGAATCAACCAATCATGGATCCAATCCAACCAAGTCCTATCATGTCAGGACAATAATTTTGGGGAAGCATCCGACTTTAACGGTTCAATCCCCTCATATATTTGGTGACGTAATTATTGGATTCGAGTTATTACTTACTCTTATCCAATTTGGTGCTCGATACTCCTACCAAGACTCAATGCTCATAAAACTCCATCCAATCAACTCAATCAAATCATATCGACAAGTCTCATTTAGAACCTTATCAAATCATCAATTCTATCACAATCAAACCTCTTCCAATCATACTATTCGATCAATCTCAATCGTATCTTTCAAGAGTAGTTAAATATGAATTTGTAACAATATACAGACCTATCCAATCGTTCCTCTATTCATTAAACACATCCTTTGGGACTCATCACAACTCCAAGATTCTAAATCAACAATTCAAGATGAGCAACATATTTAAGAAAATTAACATATCTAACATAATCAACATAGTTAAGAAAATCAATAAAGTATGTTTAACAACTCATATCCATCAACTCATACTAACATGAAGATTTTAGAAATTTCTTGACTCAACAACATCAACATAACAAGAATCAAATTAATAGATGAAAAGACTCATTTGGACATAAGCCTACCAAGAAACTCCATTCTTATGAACATGTAATCTCAAAGAAGGTGTAGGGCACATGGGTGGACTCAACCCATGCTTTGAGTAGCCTTACATACCTTGTGAAGGCTTTGAAGAAACCTTGATGTTAGGTCTTCAATGGAAGGCTTGAATTCTTGAAGTTCTTGAAGGCAATCCTTGTTGGAAAAGGATTTGAAAGAGAAGAGAGGGGATTTCTAGGGCTTTTTAGAGAGAGGAATGGACTGAAAATAATGGTCCAAAATGTCCCAAGGCTAATGTATATATAAATTGGGAAATGCCCAATTTGCCCTTTCTTCAAAATCTGGAAAAATGGGCTAAAACACTCCTGGCGCTATAGTGGCATGCCGCGCCACTACAGCGCCAAGTCGAATATAAGCTTAAAACCTGCACATCTGATAGTGGCACGTCGCGCCAAGGACCAAACTACTGAGGCTATTTTATGGCGCTATAGTGGCGCGTCGCGCCCTTACAACGCCAAGCCTAAATTTTCTGGATTCTGGAAAATAGGCTTAAAAACCCTACACATCCAATAGTGGCACACCACGCCAGGGACCAAACTACTGAGGTTGGTTTCTGGCGCTATAGTGGCGCGTCGCGCCACTACGGCGCCAAGCCCAGGTTTCCTGCAGTTATAACCTAGGCCTAAAATTCCTGCAGTACTAGTTCGTCTTAGGATAGTCATAAATTTTGACTCCGAACTCCAAAAATTACAATCTTGGCGGCGTTGGAAAGAAGACTCAAAGACCTTTAATTTAATAGGTCATGAGCCACCCAGATCGTCATATTTCAAAAGATATGGTCGTTAGAAGTCGACCCCTTATACGAACTCATTCTAAAACTTAGCCAAGACGAATTCTTTGAATTTAGTTTGGTTCTAGGGATCCTTTGTGACCCCACATCATCCCTAACACTCTTCAATTACTTGGGAACTCATCTTAACTCATGCATACACTTCACAATAGTCGAGTTCGATCCTACACGAATATGAAGAAGGGTCCGAATCTTAGTGAAAAATTTTGGGGGTGTTACATTATCTTCCCCTTGGGATCATTCGTCCTCGAATGACAAGTAAACCAAGTATGGAATCAAGGTACAAATCACAATCAGAGTTCACTCATTCAACCAATCATATTCTCTAATAAATTACTATTCAAACTCAAAATACGCATATAAATTCAAATCAAGAAAATAGGCATTACCTTCAATATTCTCATCGATGAGCATGAATAGATGTGGATATTTATCTTTCATATCTTCTTCCGCTTACCATGTAGCTTCCTCAACAAATTGATTTCTCCACAAGACTTTGACTGAGGCAATCTATTTATTCCTCAATTTACGAATTTGGCGATCAAGAATTTGGACTGGAACCTCTTCATAGGACAAGCTATCCTTAACTCCAATACTATCAATGGGGACTACTAATGAGGGATCGCCCAAGCACTTCTTCAACATCGAAATGTAAAATATCGGATGAATGGCGGCTAGCTCCGAGGGTAACTCTAATTCATAAGCGACACTCTCAATCCTCCTCACCAGCTGGTAAGGACCAATGTATCGAGTACTAAGATTTCCCTTCCTTCCAAACCTCATGACGCCCTTCATGGGTGACACTTTCAAGTACACCCAATCATCCACCTCAAACTCTAAGTCTCTCCTCCTTACATCGGTGTAAGATTTTTGATGGCTTTGGGCTGTCTATAGCCTATCTTGAATAACTCTCACCTTCTCCATAACTTGGTGAACAAAATCAGGACCAATCAACTCAACTTCACTGACCTCAAACCACCCAATTGGTGATCTGCACCTCCTCCCATACAAAGCTTCATAGGGAACCATTTGAATACTTGCATGATAACTGTTATTGTATGCAAACTCTATGAAAGGTAAGTGATCATCCTAATTTCCTTTGAAGTCAAGTACACATGCCCTCAACATATCCTCCAACGTCTGGATGGTGTGCTCCGCTTGGCCATCTGTCTGGGGATGAAAGGTCGTACTAAGGTTCATATTTGAACCCAGTCCCTTCTGAAAGGATCTCCAGAATTAGGAAGTGAATTGAGCTCTTCTGTCTGATATGATAGACAAGGGAACCCCATGTAATTTGACGATCTCCTGAATGTATAATTTTGCATAATCTTCTGTGGTGTCAGTAGTCTTAACTGCCAAGAAGTGAGCCGATTTTGTCATCCTATCCACAATCACCCAAATCGAATCATGTTGTTTTCGGGACCGCGGTAAACCTATAATAAAGTCCATATTGATCATCTCTCATTTCCATTTCCGTATTTCTATGTTCTGAGCTAACCCACATGGCCTTTGATGCTCAACTTTAACCTGTTGGCAATTCGGACACTTGGAAACAAATTTCGCGATATCTCTCTTCATTCCACTCCACCAATAAACTTCTCTTAAGTCATGATACATCTTTATAGAGCTAGGATGAATAGAGTATCTAGAACTATGCGCTTCGGCCATAATCCTTTCTCGTACATCATCAACATCTGGGACACACAATCTATTTTGGTACCCAACACACCATCTCCCCCTTTGGTAAAAACCATCACCTTTTATTTGTGAACAACTTCCTTCAATTAGAGAAGGATGGGATCTTGGTCTTGCTTTTCTTTTACCTCTGCCACTAGTGAGGATGCAGACCCATCCCGAACATTAACTCCACCTTCGTTATTCTCTTCAAGCCAAACTCCCAATTGAGCTAGTCTATGCACCTCTTTAGCTAATTCTTTCCTCCCCTCCTTTATATGGGTAGTGCTACCCATAGACAACCTGCTAAAGTCATTAGCAATAACATTAGCTTTACCTGGATGGTAGAGATGCTCATATCATAGTCCTTGAGTAGCTCGAGCCATCTCCTTTGCCTCAAATTGAGTTCCTTCTAGCCGAAGACGTATTGTAAAATCTTATGATTAGTGAACACGTCAATATGCACTCCATATAAATAGTGGTACCAAATTTTAAGAGCAAATACCACAGCTACCAGCTCAAGGTCATGAATTGGGTAATTTCTCTCATTAATCTTAAGCTGTCTTGAAGTATAGGCTATCACTTTTTCCCTCTGCATCAACACACAGCCTAAACCAACTCTAGACGCATTATAATAGATCATAAAATCCTCTATTCCCTCGGGCAAGGTTAGAACAGGAGCAGTGGTCAGTTTGGTCTTCAATTTCTGGAAACTCTCCTCGCAAGTATCGAACCATTGGAACTTAGCCTTTTTTTGGGTCAGATTGGTCAATGGTGATGATATGGATGAGAATCCCTCTACAAACCTTCGATAATAGCCAGTCAAACCCAAGAAGCTTCTTATATCTGTTGGGGATGTGGGCTTGGGCCAATTTTTCACTGCCTCAATCTTTTAAGCATCAACCTGAATACCATCTCCAGATATAATGTGGCCGAGAAAAGCCACTGATACAAGCCAAAATTCACATTTGGAGAACTTTGCATACAATACCTAGTCTTTCAAAGTTTGCAAGACGACTCTAAGATGATAGGCATGCTCCTCCTCATTCTTGGAATAAACTAAAATATCATCAATGAATACAATCACAAACATATCAAGATATGGCTTAAATACTTGATTCATGAGATCCATAAAAACTGCATGGGCATTGGTCAATCCAAAGGACATAACCAAGAACTCAAAATGGCCATAACGGGTCCGAAATGTTGTCCTTGGGATGTCACACTCCCTCACCTTCAACTGATGGTACCCGATCTTAGGTCTATCTTTGAGAAACAAGTGGCACCCTGAAATTGATCAAATAAATCATCTATTCTGGGGAGAGGGTATTTATTCTTTATGGTGACCTTGTTTAGTTGCCTATAGTCGATACACATTCTAAGGGACCCATCTTTCTTTCGCACGAATAGGACGGGAGCACCCCATGGTGAGACACTCGGCCTAATGAATCCCTTATCTAACAAGTCCTTCAACTGTTCTTTCAACTTTTTCAACTCAGCAGGAGCCATTCTATATGGAGGGATAGAGATAGGCTAGGTATCAGGAAGGACATCGATCCCAAAGTCGATCTCCCTATCAGGAGGGACTCCAAGTAGATCTTCAGGAAAGACTTCAGGAAACTCGTTGACAATCGGGACTGACTCAAGGGATAGAGACTCAATACTGTCATCTTTCACTCGGACAATATGGTAGATACACCCTTTCGAGATTAGTTTTCTGTCCCTAAGATAGGAAATAAACTTACCCTTAGGCACGACAAGACTACCCTTCCACTCTATGACAGTCTCATTCAGGAATTTGAACTTGACAATCTGAGTCCTACAATCAATAGAGGCATAACAGACATAAAGCTAGTCCATGCTAAGGATCACATCAAAATCAACCAAGTCCAACTCAACTAAGTCAGCCAAGGTATCCCTGTGATGGATTGACACAGTGCAATCTCTATAGACTCTCTCAGCTAAGACAGAATCACCGACAGGAGTAGCTACACTAAAAGGCTCAAGAAGACATTCAGGAATTTTATTGAATTTACTAGCCATATAAGGAGTCACAAAAGATAGTGTGGCACCCGGATTCATCAAAATATAACAGTCAAGAGAAGAGACTCGTATCATACCCATCACAACGTTTGGGGAGTTCTCCTGATCTTGGCGACTACCAATGGCATATAGACGATTTGTACCTCCACTTGTACCTGAAGTAGTGCTCCCTGGATCACCTCTAGCTGGTGGTGCGGTGGTAGAAAACTGGGCTCTATCTCCCCATGTTGGACATTCCTTTTGAAAATGGTCCATTTGGCCGCATTTATAACAATCAACCCTTCCCGCTCTGCACTCTCCCAAGTGGATCTTACCGCACTTGCCGCATGATGGCTTCCCTTTCAAACCTTGACCCACGCTAGCCTGGGATTGAGAACCCTAAGATATGATATTCTGGTGACTTTGTCCCTACCGATCATACTTGTTATGCAGCATATGTGCACTTGCGGTGGACGAGGCATAGTTGGAAGGCCTCTTCTGGAAGAAGGACATGTTGCCCTTATTTTGCCTCTGTTCATTCTCATGTCCCGCTAATTTTTCCTTCTTGCTCAGATGCTCCTCCCTGTCTTTCCTCTTCTCATCCTCCACCTATTGAGGATACACCATAAATCTTGAAATATCCATGTCGGAGATTAATAATGCTGCTTAGCACTCTTTTTTCACATGTCTTCCCAATTCGGAGACAAATTTCCTCATCTTCGACCTCATATCTGGGATCATTTCTGGAGTATATCTGGACAGTTGGATGAACCTCAGACTGTACCCTCTTGTTTCAGATTCACAAACTCTTCCATTTTCGCTTCCTTCAATTCTCTGGGAAAGAAGTGGTCAAGAAAGGCTCCCTCAAATTATTCCCACATAGCAGGTTCAGCATCCTTACCTCTACCTTGTTCCCATTGGTTATACCAGATGTTTGCCACATCCTTGAGCTGATAAGATACCAACTCAACTTCCTCGATCTCCGTAGCATGCATATCTTTCAGGATCTTCTACATCTCATCAATAAAATTCTAAGGGTCTTCATCAACTTTAGACCTCATGAATGTCGGCGGATTCATTCTCAAAAAGTCTCTAATTCTTATGGCAGCAGACGGCTCTTGGGAACTAGAGCTAAGAGTTGGCGAACTCTGGTTACCATTGCGGGCAGCCACTAATTGAGTGAGCATGGCAATCGCTCCTCGAAAGTCTGCCTCTGAGGTTGGTGCAGGCAGAGTAGTAGGCACTTGAGGTGCCTCAGTATACCTTGTAGGTCAGCCCCTAGTCCTCGATGGGAGTACCTCTAACTATGGTATCTCTGCATTATCAGTGTTTCTCTAGCTGGCAGTACGTTTAGGAGGCATTGTCTACAACGTATAAACGCACGAATTAGAAAGAAAGTTTTATAGAGTTTAACTCTATCGCACGAATTCAGAGTATGAAAGAAGTGAAACAATTCTTAATGTCTTATAGCCTCTTGCTTATAAGTGTGGTGCACAACATACCCATAAGCAAGACTCTACTAGACACGGCTTCATAGACTCCCTAGGACACTTGAACTCTATGCTCTGATACCATGTTTGTCATACCCCGAGAGGGTACCCTAGACGTGGCCGGCACTCGAAAGCCATTTCTGGCCTTCAAGCGAACTACTTGGTCCAGTCACACTTTTATTCAATCACATTCTATCGACGGAAAATTCTATTATAGGACTATTATCCCTAATCTAGGGCCAAAGGCCAAACAACTATCAAAACAATAATCAGCTAGAATAAAACTAGTCAAAACGAACAAATTAACATTTCAACACTCTAGTCTATGAAGCCTCTATCAACAATCTAGGAGGTGCCAATGACAAGTCCATGTCTACCAAAAGTCAAAATAAAGGAAATAAATCAAAGCTGCAAGATAAGTCTCAGTATCCTTCGAAAATTGGGAGGACTCACCAACTAGCGGGAAGTAAGTGGATCTTCAACGGTGCACCGGTTGATGATCTCGAGTATCTATCTCTGCATCATGAAAAGATGCAGGCCAAATGGCGTCAGTACATGAAATATATGAGTATGTAAAATGGCCGAATGAAACAAACATCAAGGGAGAATCAGATCAACTCGAAATCTCAACTCAAGAGAAAGAACAACTCAATCAAGTATCCTAAGTCTAAACAGGGATATGATTTAGACGGGACCAATCACATACAATTTAACACAATCTGACTCAAAGTACTATCAATACCTATATGAGAGTTTCTCTTATCCGACAACCATCACTTATGAGCCAGTGACAGTATAACAAACCGATGTTATTACCGCGTCCGTTCATACTTTGCCAGGGTATGAACGAATCAACCAATTATGGATCCAATCCAACTAAGTCCTATCATGTCAGGACAATAATTTTGGGGAAGCATCCGACTTTAACGGTTCAATCCCCTCCTACATTTGGCGACGTAGTTATTGGATTCGAGTTATTACTTACTCTTACCCAATTCGGTGCTCGATACTCCTACCAAGACTCAATGCTCATAAAACTCCATCCAATCAACCCAATCAAATCATATCGACAAGTCTCATTTAGAACCTTGTCAAATCATCAATTCTATCACAATCAAACCTCTTCCAATCATACTATTCGATCAATCTCAATCGTATCTTTCAAGAGTAGTTAAATATGAATTTGTAACAATATACAAACCTATCCAATCGTTCCTCTATTCATTAAACACATCCTTTGGGACTCATCACAACTCCAAGATTCTAAATCAACAATTCAAGATGAGCAACATATTTAAGAAAATTAACATATCTAACATAATCAACATAGTTAAGAAAATCAATAAAGTATGTTTAACAACTCATATCCATCAACTCATACTAACATGAAGATTTTAGAAATTTCTTGACTCAACAACATCAACATAACAAGAATCAAATTAATAGATGAAAAGACTCATTTGGACATAAGCCTATCAAGAAACTCCATTCTTATGAACATTTAACCTCAAAGAAGTTGTAGGGCACATGGGTGGACTCAACCCATGCTTTGAGTAGCCTTACATACCTTGTGAAGGCTTTGAAGAAACCTTGATGTTAGATCTTCAATGAAAGGCTTGAATTCTTGAAGTTCTTGAAGGCAATCCTTGTTGGAAAAGGATTTGAAGGAGAAGAGAGGGGATTTCTAGGGCTTTTTAGAGAGAGGAATGGACTGAAAATAATGGTCCAAAATGTCCCAAGGCTAATGTATATATAAATTGAGAAATGCCCAATTTGCCCTTTCTTCAAAATCTAGAAAAATGGGCTAAAACACTCCTGGCGCTATAGTGGCGCGCCGCGCCACTGCAGCGCCAAGTTGAATATAAGCTTAAAACCTACACATCTGATAGTGGCGCATCGCGCCAAGGACCAAACTACTGAGGTTGTTTTATGGCGCTATAGTGGCGCGTCGCGCCCTTACAGCGCCAAGCCTAAATTTTCTGGGTTCTAGAAAATAGACTTAAAACCCTGCACATCCAATATTGGCGCGGCGCGCCAGGGACCAAACTACTAAGGCTGGTTCCTAGCGCTATAGTGGCGCATCGTGCCACTGCGGCGCCAAGCCTAGGTTTCCTGCAGTTACAACCCAGGCGTGAAATTCCTGCAGTACTAGTTTATCTTAGGATAGTCATAACTTTTGACTCCGAACTCCAAAAATTACAATCTTGGCGGCGTTGGAAAGAAGACTCGAAGACCTTTAATTTAATAGGTCATGGGCCACCAGATTGTCATATTTCAAAAGATATGGTCATTAGAAGTTAACCCCTTATACGAACTCATTCTAAAACTTAGCCAAGACGAATTCTTTGGACTTAGTTTGGTTCTAGGGATCCTTTGTGACCCCACATCACCTCTAACACTCTTCAATTACTTGGGAACTTATCATAACTCATGCATACACTTCACAATAGTCGAGTTCGATCCTACACGAACGCGAACAAGGGTTCGAATCTTAGTGAAAAATTTTGGGGGTGTTACATGAAGATCAACTTTTGACCATTTAATCTTAAAGTTATATGACGTGTAAAGTTGGTAGTGTTGTCAGGATATATTTGGTCAACTAATATATGTGGAGAAAAGTGTAATACATGCTCTAAACTCCAACTTCAGATTATTTAAAAAGTGTCAAAATGACACATCAGTCTCCCGAAGGTTCTGTGGAAATTCAATAAGAAGACCCTTAAATAATATTAAAGCCCTCATACATACAAAAGAGAACTAGAGAATTTGTACCGAGAATACAAATATTTGAACAAGACCAAAAAGGATAATTTCAGACTAGAACAACTACTAGACATAATCTCTAGATTAGAATATAAACTTGTTACCCAACTTAATGCTAGACATAATTTATGAAAAGACATCCTGTCCATAGAGACTACAGATCTAGATATTGGTTATTATATAGGGAATATAAGCTAAAAGAAACAACTATAAAATTGAAAAAATCTTTAGAGAACTATCTTCACATAGTAGAAACAATAGATGCTATAGACAAAATTTATCAAATCAGAGAAAGACGATTGGTAAGAGGAGACCTTATAAGTGCACTAAAGTGGGAAATCCAAAACCAAGAGAGTGATCTGAAATATAGTAGTAATAGAATTGCTTGGTGTTATAGACGAATCAGTGAAAAATCATACCAATTGGGATAAAATTGTCATGCAAAATCAGCTTTTGTTCTAAAAATATAAAAGAGTATCTAGTTGGTTACAAGAAGAATTAAGACATAACTCAGAAGTTAAACAGTCAAGAAAAGAATTACGACTTGTTATAAATCAATACTCCCCATATCACCCAGACCAAAATACCACCTATCTACAGACTCAATTAAACAATCTAGAAACACAAATAGTATACTCTAACATTAAAATAAGACAATATAACTAAACTCGATTCCACTAGGATAAATATTAATGACATTAGAATACATAAGAAGAGTTAGGCAAAAACAAAAGTGGATATACGAAGAAAAGAAATACAGGACCGAACTTAAGAAAAACCTAGCCTGGTTAGAACAGCAGCTAGACAACCCAGCTTTCAAAATAAAACCATATACAACAAAAGAAATATATAAAGAACATACTGAATTAAGAGCAGAACTACTAAGACAGATTACCGAAATAAAAGAAGATATAACATTTAGCAAATATAGGATAGAACTATATAAAGTACTTTGGCAATTTACTTCTTTAGGATAGAAAAAATAGATCCTTTAAAACACTTAGAATATTTAGATCTTAGAATACATCCAGAAAGGAAATACAGAATTATACATAAAACAAATACCATTAGGTGTAATTTCTCGCAAGGAACATATATTACACTCTGAAGACAAACATCATAATACGTTAGTCGACCTAATCATAAATCTTAGTGATAATACTCAGCTAAAAGACAAGGTAATAATACGCCTCCTAGAAACTATAGAATCTATCATAAACAAACAAACAAAGACTTTAAATAAGTTAGAACAAAACTTCGACTTCCTTAAAACGCAACAATAGAAAAGTTAGAATACTTTAATAATATAGAATCCCTAATAAGTTATAAAGAATTAATGAATGAAACAACTAGTGCTCATAGTGCGAGCCCTTTCCAAAGAACCAGCCCAGCAGCAAATGTAACACATGCTTCAGGCAATCTGTCAAGAAAAGCATGGCCTACAACACAAGAAATAGAAATAAGAGACAATGTTAAACCAGCAGGTAGAAGGATGCCTTTAGAAGAACCTATTAAACTACAAGAAGGAGGAAACAAAGGAAAAATACTTAACATAGCTGCTCATGATCCACAAATGTGGAACACAGTAATAGACGTGTGGAAAGGAATAATTGTAGCAGACTTCATAAAAAACTATCACGAAACAGACGCAAAAATAATGTATAAATATTTAGAAACCTTTTTAAGAGAATCATGTAAAGCAGTTTGGGAAGCATATAAACAGACTTACCCTCAAGAATTTCAAGGATTAATAGAGTTAGGACCAAATCCATACAATTTTGCTAATAAAATACATATTTTGTTAACAGGAGAAGATCCCAATAGTGGATTACTAGCCTTACAAAGAAATGCAGTAATAAAATTAGAATAGTTAAGCATCACAAATTAGATGCATATTAAAGACTTTTTAAAGGATTATTTCTATTATTGCACAGTTAGTGGAAATACATTTGATGACAAACTAGGTAAAAAACTATTTCATAAGTTGCCTGGAGCTCTAGGAAGAGAAATAGAAGAAAGATGGTATAAGAGAGCAGGAGTATTACAAGACCCAAATGTTTTATCGTCAATAGGACAAAAGATACAACATGTAATTGAAATACTACAAGAGAAATGTACTAATATACAAATTCAGAAACAACTTAAACAAAATAAAATGAACTTTTGTAAATCAGTTATTTATACAACTCAAAGTTATGACAAAAGACCACAAAAACCAAAGAAGCATAAAAGACAATCATACTATAACCCAAAACCATATAAATGTAAAAAATATTACCTAAAAAGATCATCAGCAAGAAAACCTTATTTAAATAGAGATAGACACGTCAGAAAATATAGAAGTGATATGAACTATAAAAATAAATTAGAATATTATGCATGTGGAAGTATAGACCATTTAGCTAACATATACCCTAAAAGAAATAATATAAGAACTAGAAACTCTCAATTAATAGAAGAACTATAGGAGACACTTTTAAATGTAGACGAATGTATGTCAGATACAGAAAGTATATACTCCATTGTAAGTGTCGAAGTAGCAGAACAAACCCAAT
This sequence comes from Solanum dulcamara, assembly GCF_947179165.1. NCBI lineage: Eukaryota > Viridiplantae > Streptophyta > Magnoliopsida > Solanales > Solanaceae > Solanum > Solanum dulcamara. Next base: position 72,386,114 of record NC_077243.1, on the reverse strand, counting down.
CTGAATCCTTAGATTCAGAAGAAGATAATTTAGTAAACGAAATAGGATTAGACAGAGGAATGATAAATTTAGAAGACCTACAATTAAGTACCATGATGAACGTAGAATGTCATCATAATTTTGAGAGACATAAAGGTATAGATAGCAATCAATGTAACATATATAAATGGTACCCCAATAGAGCAAATAGAGCTAAATGTCATAAATGTTATATGGAAGCATGTATTACATGTATAGAGACTAAATTAGAAATAAAAGTAGGAAAACAAAAAGAACCACAACAAGATAAGGTAACTACAAAAGACTCAGTAACGGATTTACGATTAATAACCCTAGAAACCAGAATAAATGAAATAGAGCAAAGATTAATATATTTAGAAAAAGGTAAACGGAAGGTAGAAGAAGAAGAAGAAGAAGAAGAAACACTAGGAACAATATATTTAGATAACATCGAAACAGAATTGATGAATATAGAAGAAAATAATACTAGCTTTATTTGTAATGAAGATAAACAATTTGGAACAGTTAATGTATTAGCTAGAGTTAAAATTAAAGACATAGAAATAGAAACTCTAGCCTTAGTAGACACAGGATGTACAAGTTGTCTTATAAATAAAAGAATATTGCCCGAAAAAGTATTAAAAACAATTAAAGAACCTATATCAACAATACAAATGGATGGAACCTATAATTTTTATAATCATTACATAGAAAAAGCCTAAATAAGCTTTATTAATACTTGTAATGAATTTTATAAACCTACTTATAATATGTATAAAATACTAGCTAAAGACTTAGATATAAAAACCGACCTAGTAATAGAATAATATTTTCTCATACAAAATAATGAAAGTTGTTTGTTTTCCAAAGACGGAATAATGTGGCTGCCTGTTGTACAGATTGCAAAAATGGCAATAGGTGTACTAAAAAAACCTGTATGAAGAACAGGAAGAATACTTAGAAGATACATACTTAGAAGACATAGAAAAAGATTATACCTTAATAAATATAGAAACAGAATTCTATAATTTCCAAAAAGGGATAAATGCACTAGAAAAAATAAAAAAACCCAAAGATTTAGATAAAATAATTTTAATACTAGATGAAATGGAAATAATTGGAGAAAGACTCCTAGTACATTAGGATAATAACAAGATTATGTGTAAACTAGAAATAATTAACCTAGAATATATCATAAAAACAGCTGCTATCGAAGCTAATAACGAAGATACAGAAGAATTTAGTAAACAAATTAAAGAATTACTAAAACTAGAAGTAATAAGATGATCCACCTCTAAACATAGATCAGTTGCATTCATGGTTAGAAACCATAGTGAGCAGGTAAGAGGAAAAGCAAGAATGGTAATTAATTATAAAAAATTAAATGATAACACTAAAACAGATGCATACAAGTTACCAGACAAAAATGAATTGATAAATAGAATACAAGGTAAAAGGTTTTTTAGCAAATTTGATTGTAAATCAGGATATTGACAGGTAAAAATGCACCCAGAAAGTATAGAATGGACAGCATTCACTTGTCCAAAAAGACATTTCGAATGGCTAGCCATGCCTTTCGGGTTGATGACTGCACCACCTATTTTCCAATGAAAAATGGATACTCTATTCGGAGAATATAAAAACTTTGTATTAGTTTATGTAGATGATGTACTAGTGTTTAGTAAAGACATACAAGAACACTTAGGACACTTACAAACAGTGTTTCATTTATTTGTTAAAAATGGAATCATAATTAGCAAAAAGAAAATGGAACTATGTAAGACTCATATTAATTTCTTAGGAGTAACAATAGGAGAAGGTAAAATAAAGTTACAACCACACATAGCTAAAAAAGTACTAGACATGCCAGATAAACTAGATACTACTAAAGAACTTCAAAAAAAATTAGGATTAGTAAATTATGCTAGAAATTTTATTAAAGATTTAGGAAAAATAGCAGGACCTTTATATGCTAGAACAGGTAGCAAAGGACAAAAACATTTTAATATAGAAGATATTAAACAAATTCAGCAAATTAAAGAAAAGGTTAAACATATATCAGATTTACAAATCCCCCTCGAAACAAATTATTCAATAGTACAAACTGATGGAAGTCAGCTAGGATGGGGAGCTGTGTTAAAAACTAGACCAAATAAATATAGTAGTAAGAATGAAGAAAAAATATGTGTCTACCAAAGCGGTAAATATAAAGAAAAAGGAAATATGAGTAGTATAGACGCAGAAGTTTTAGCAATAATATATAGACTGAACAGTTTTAAACTATACATATTAAATAAACCAGAAGTGTTAGTAAGAACGGATTGTAAAGCAATAGTAAAGTTTCACCAGACAATCAATAGTAAAACAAGTAGTAAAAGAAGATGGCTAAATTTTATGGATGTTCTATCTATATACAATAATATAGTTTTTGAATATGTAAAGGGAAAAGATAATAATTTAGCTGATCAGTTGAGTAGATTGCAACTAAAAACAAATTAAACATCTGTGTTTCAGCATGAGACCCACTGGCCAACAGCTAGCAGACAAAAGTAAGGGAATAGCCCCAGCAGACTCATATGCTCAGACATTGCTTGGTAAGCTTAATTTCAGACCTCAGGGAACAATTGAGATGATGGAGCGAATTTACTTCGGTAAATTTAATTTAATCTCCTATCCTCAATGTAACCTGTCTTTTAGAATACTCCCAGAATGTAATATAGATAAGACACAAAAATATTTAGTAGATAATTTATGGATAGCATATACTGAACAAGATACTAAATATTTTATTGTAGCCAATAACGCCCTATGTCAATATTTCTCAGACAATAATAGAGAAAATAAATTTAAATACTATGTAGTCATACATGGAAAAACAAATGGCGTTTTTCAGACTTGGTTAGAAGTAGTAGACACTATAAATGGAATAAAAAACCCATTTTTTAAAGGTTTTAATAATTTTACAGAAGCCTTAGACTATGCCAGAGGTATTTTGGGCCCAAACTATTATATCTCTCGAGCCCTTAGACGAAACCAAGCCCAAATACCCCAATACAATATTCAGAAAGACACAGATAAAATCATATTCTGCGACCATTGTTCTACCATGACAGAAGCCTTCAAAAGACTAAATACAAAAAATGAAGCTCTCATACAAGAAAATATGAGACTTATGAAACAACTGGAGACTTTTCAAGGTAAGTTTATCGCTAAAACAAATACAGGTACTCAAATAGAAGACTTGAGTTCTCCATCTCAACAAAAAATGGATGAGAAGGGCGTGTATTCCCCTCTGAATGCTCAGAAATCTACTATATCAGATCAAGGTATAGCTAATCTGGCGCAAACGGTAGCCGGTAAAGACAAATCAAATTCGTTAACGGCTGTCACTTTGCCAAAAAGTGAAGAAGCGGAATCTTCTTCCTCACGAAGGAGGTTACCTAAAACTTTCTACCAAGACAGTTCTAAAAGAAATATAGCTATAAAAAAGAAAAAAAAATTAAAGCCATAATTAAGCAGACTTTAGAACAATTCTTCAAAGACCAGGGATGTGATAAGCATGTTATTAGTAAAGACAGTCCAGATCCAGGAAACGGAAGAGTTCAATCAGACGAAGACACACATACAAGCCCAATAAGAACACCCAGTTCGGAAGAAGGCTATGGAAACGATAATTACCGAGACGCCCAAGACCCGTATGAAGACGACGACTCGGGCATGAGTTTTGACTCTATTGCTCTTCATAATCTTGATACTTAGAGCAAAAGCATCCAAGAAGCTAAAGACAAAGAGGAGACAAAAACATAAAGACAGATGAAAAGGACATAAAGATATGTGAATAAGTGTGCCATGTGGGTATGCCCACAGATATTATGTGAGTCCTGTCACTTTATCACTACCCTCCAAAAGAGGAAAAAACTGTTGACAAAAGCACGCGTCTGTAGATAGTCAGTCCAAAAGATAAATTAATAATGCATGTGACGATGGAGCCCAATGAGCACCCGACGCGCATTATTAAACCTTATCAATAAGTGTCGGCCATCTAGAAAAAAGGCCATGTAGCAATGTTTTAATCCTTTCATTTTGCTATCTCTACCTCTATATAAGAGATAGTTGTGTGAATTAGAAGACAGAATTCTAGAGAGAGACGCTCCAAGTTTAAGTGTAAGAAAATCCTCCAACATATTCCCCTTCCCTTCCTATAAAAACACGAGTCCCCTTCCAAAAAACTTCTCTATTTTGTACTAAAGCAGTTTATAAAACAAGTGTGTGTTTGTGTGAAGTTTTAGTTCTATCTCAAAGACCTTCGGGGTCACCGAAAGGAAAACCTCTCTCAGTCAAAGTCATGTAAGTCTCTTAAATTAATTTTCCTCAAAAAATATATCTTTATGTTTATGCTGTATTATTTAAATGATTGTACATATTTTAATTTTGAAACCCTTAGTATATGGTTAGCTTCTTAACTTTTAACAACGACTATGGATTAACTTGTAAATTCCTAGAAACTTGAATTGGCCTTGACAGTCCACCTAAACAAAGGACATAATTGTAGTCAGATATATCCGGGGTGGGGTTAAAGATGAAGTTGTTAAAAATAAGTTAAAAAGAAGAGATGAACGGGGTAAATCAGAACTAAAGTATATCGGCTGAAAACCAGAACTATCAACCGAAAGAGTCCTTCGGGAGACTCGTAGATCTGGTGTAACAACGCCACGTACTTAAGTTAAAAATAAAGAAGGAAAAATTATGGTAAAACTAAGAAATAAACATGACAAGACAAAACAAGTTTAAAAATTTGAACTTTCATCAACAATTATGATGAGCGAAGAGTAGAAGCTGACATCAGTGCGCGAATTGAAAAATAATTAAAGAGTATACAAAAATAATTAGTTTGGCCAAATGGATATCGAAAGAAATTATGTAATTTCCCCGAAAAATTTTTGATAGTCATTCGACTGAAAAAAAAAAAACACGTCAACAATCTCTGAAAAATCTATACGCAAATTGATTATCAAATTAAGTGCCTTGATCCTCAAAAAGTAAGAAGTACAAATTTAGACTATTTTGTAAAATTGAACCTTAATTTTCCTATAAATAATATATAAAAAGAATAAAAGTTGTTTGAGTCGTTGATTCCACACGATTCATTTTATTTGTGACAAATTTTGTGGGACCTTATCACCTAGAGCTCGACCATTTTTACCTTCATCAGCCGCCATTTATTTGGGCTAATAACTTCTTCTTCTCAAGTTTTCACGAGAACAAATCTTGATAATTTCTGTCTGCAATGGCGGCGTCTTCATCTATAGCTTCAAGTTCTACAGTTTTCATCAATAAGGTTTGTGTGTGTATAAATGATTGAATTAAGATGCCCCTTTGATGCAAAATCAAGTTTTTCTCACCCCATTTTGAGTGAATCTATACTGACCCTTTTGCTGAAAAAAATCAAGATTTCTTCTGTTTTGAGTGAATTTACACTGACCCTTTTGCTGATTTTCTCTTATTTTGACGCAGAAAGATTTGGGTCTATCTTCTTTCTCTTCACAATCTTCATTTTCCGTTCAAACTGCTCGGAAAAGGATTTCCAAGAAAATTGTTTCTGTGATGACACCACAGCAGACTGAAAGAAAACCTGCCACAACTGGAACAGTATGTATTTCTGATTGTTTTTTTTTGTGCTCTTAATTGGAAAAAAAAAGTTGACTTTTTTATCATGGGGTTTTTGATTTGGTGATTTTTGATTATTGGGTTTGTTTTTAGGTAAAGACTGGGATGACTATGACTGAGAAGATATTAGCTAAGGCTTCTGATAAGCCTGAAGTGAGCCCTGGTGATAATGTTTGGGTCAATGTTGATGTTCTGATGACCCATGATGTTTGTGGCCCTGGCTCTATTGGAATTTTCAAGAAAGAGTTTGGGCAGAATGCTAAGGTATATATGTTGCTAGTAGAGTAACTTTTTTTGTGCAAATTGATTGTCTTGCTATTTTGGCAGAGTAGATTTGATTTTGCTCCGAGTACTTGAAAACTGATTCTTAGCTAGCGTTTGGTTGTAGATTTAGTTGAAACTTGAAAAAAAAAAGAGTTTTTGAAGTTCTGTTGAAAGATAGTTTTTGGAACTCGAAGTTGTGTTTGGACATGCACTTTTTAGTGCAAGTTTATTGTCTTGCAATTTTGGCAGAGTAAATTTGATCTTGTTTTGAGTACTTGAAAACTGATTCTTAGCATTTGGTCATAGATTTAGTTGAAACTTGAAAAAATGACTTTCTGAAGTTTTGTTGTAAAATAGTTTTTGGAACTTGAAGTTGCGTTTGGAGATGCATTTTTACTTTGAAAAAAACTGAAGTTTTGTGAGGTGAAGTGAAATTTCACCCCAAAACTGGTCTGGGCTAGTTTTTGGAACGTGAAAATCTTTGGAAGATAAATTATCAGAAGCTGACTCATTTTCACGAGCAAACAATGTTTTCAATTTTTTTCTTCAAAAAATCTACTCCCAAAATCTTTGGCCAACCGGGTGCTTAGTATGCTACTTTTCTTTAGTTCTCTGGTGGACCGGTAATGGTGTTATTAAATGTTGAAATATGAACTAAAGATTATGTTTCTCAAGCTCAAGATTATATTGTTGATTAGATGGATTTATTCGAATTATATACATAATGGATGTTTCCTTATTTCAATATCATAGGTCTGGGATCGTGAAAAGCTTGTCATTATACCTGACCATTACATATTCACAACCGATGAACGAGCAAACCGAAACGTGGATATCTTGAGGGATTTCTGCAATGAACAGAATATTAAGTACTTCTATGACATTAAAGATCTGGGGAACTTCCGCGTATGGCTATTTCCTTCTAAGAATACCTTATTATGTGCTGTGCAAGCTTTTACTTTCTTTGTCTGCTCATAGCAAATGAAAAAATCTAAGTGTATGATAACTACACAGGCTAATCCTGATTACAAGGGTGTCTGCCACGTTGCTCTTGCACAAGAAGGTCACTGCAGACCTGGAGAGGTGTATAATCTTCGACAGTATCCACATTGCCAAGACATTTTGATATGTATGTGCATATGCTTTAACTTTATGAAATTTGTATGTTTGTTCCCAGGTTTTGGTGGGTACAGACTCTCACACATGTACTGCTGGAGCTTTCGGGCAATTCGCCACTGGGATTGGCAATACTGATGCTGGTTTTGTGTTGGGTACTGGCAAGATTCTGCTCAAGGTATGTGATTCTTGCCTTTATGGGATGCAGTTCTGGATTTACAGCTGTGTTGTTTGATTTTATTGGAAATATGAAATTCCTAATTAAATATCCCGAGGAGCTTTGTCTACATTTTCTACTGTTGCATAGAGGTGTAACTCACTCTCTTTTTTGTTGTCCCTTACCAAAGACTTAACCTTTTTAGACACAGATGACAGAGCTAAAGACTTACAATAGTAAATTATAAGCTCATAGAACATGTCACTGAGCTTTCTCTCCTTTGCATCTCACAAGATTCACAAGTAACCATAGCACTTTTTTTTTAAATGACAAGGTAACTCGCAGCCACTGCCTTTTGGTGTGCACAGGGTGAACCCAGTTCCTGTGTAATAGTTCGCAAATCACACTAAGCTCCGGGAGACAAGCTTGACCCAAAAGGCCAACCCCCTGCTACGGGTTTCAAACTTGAAACTTCCATTATGGAAGTCCCAAGCTCAAACCATCTGAGCCACCCCGAAGGGTGTAACCATAGCACTTTATTTTGCTTGAAGGTTCAAACCATCTACTTAAACGCGATTAAATGCATGAACGGAGAAAAAACAAGAACTGACAGTCACATGTGCCTCTTCGACATTTTGTTCTTTTCATAGTTAAATAACTTCTCTTTCTGCAAATGACATCATCTATGAAATTTAAATTTGTATGATGCAGGTGCCTCCAACTTTAAGATTTGTAATGGATGGTGAAATGCCCGATTACTTGCTTGCTAAGGACTTAATTTTGCAAGTAAGTTTTGTTAGATGCTCTTTACTTCATTTTTGTGTGTTGTTATGATTTGTTATGTCAGTTGTTCTGTTTCTCTACAACGTTGTTGAATTGATAAGAATTCAAAGCTCAAATTCTTGTCCTTTGCTTCGAAAAATTGCAGATTATTGGTGAAATTTCAGTGGCTGGTGCTACTTATAAAGCAATGGAGTTTGTTGGCACGACAGTTGAAAGCTTGACTGTAAGTTTTTTTTTTTCTTTTGATATTGTTGATGGGAGTAACCAGGTTGGATATTTAAGTAATTATGGATCTTATTGTTTTAATAGATGGAAGAAAGAATGACATTATGCAACATGGTTGTTGAAGCTGGTGGAAAGAATGGTGTCATCCCAGCTGATAAAACGACATATGACTATCTTGAGGTAAGTGGGGAAGCTGGGGACTCAACTTCACCTCTTTAAACTTTTCCACCTCCCTTGTGAGCTAAATATCATCTGAGACATGCTGCCAAAAAGATCTTATAACTTTATATTCAGGGGTGACTGAATAAAGAACCATTATTCAGCTAATGGATTTTTATTTTCTACTGTCACAGGGAAGGACTTCTGTGCCCTATGAACCTGTTTATAGTGATGAAGGAGCCAGGTATTTAACACCATAGACCATTGTAGCAATGTCACCAAATGATTCCATATTATTCTAGTGTGCATTTGTCTCATCTCAAATTGAATTGCCAATTCTTTTGTTGGTACATATTTTCTTTATTGTTACTTTGAGCACTCCATATGTGGCCAAAATTAGGTGATAATTACTGATCATTTTGTGAAGGTACCAGACAAACTATTTTTCCGAAAGTGTTTATGTTTTAAAAAGTATATGAGATTAAATGGAAAAGAGCAAAGATTTTTGAAGATACCAGAATATGTTCAAGTCCAAGAACAAGGTTGAAATACTTCATATGTTTTGGTAAAAGAAGTGGGAAATTAGTTGATGAGACAGATTTGTTCTACAGTAAGCTTTGTAGAAATAATGTCCATATATCCTGGAGAATGTGGTGACACATTTTGCCAAAAACAATTCCTTTCTTGCCATCATTTTCTTGTAATGAAAAATAATTATTTATCAAAAGTAAATAAAGAATACGAAGGAGGACTAGATGTCCTGAAAATTGACAAAATCAGAAAATAGTATTAGAGTGCAGTTATTAGCTACTCCTTTTTGTTTAGGCGATAGAATCTTGTTCTGAGGCTCATTATGTGACTCAATAATGGAAATCTGGCCCATGATGAATGTCTGAATATTCTGTTCTTTAGATAAAAATTTTGTGCTTCCAGCTAGTACTGAATTTTTAACTGATGAACATTGGGAGATTGGTTGCCTAACGAATTATAATTTTGTCCAGCAAGATGTTTTAGTGGCTGTGGACCTTTGTATTTGGATAGAGCTAACACCAGAAGGGTCTGAGATTGGTTTCTTTTCAAAATCTTCGGCTTATAGAAGTGTTTTAGTAAAGCAATAGCCCTCTTTCATGAAATCGACTTATTTTATTTCCACTGAGATTGTAGGATTTTATTTATTTGATGCAACTCTTTCATAAGGTTGAGCACTTGTTGTCATCTCCCATATAACCTTCTCTTATTCTCTTGTCTCACCAAAAGAGTATATTAGATTATCATTTGTGAGTTCAAATTGCCATGATTTACATTTACACATTGTTTTTTGTATATCAGATATCTCAAGGAATACAGATTCGATGTTTCAAAGTTGGAGCCCTTAGTGGCTAAGGTTGGTTATGTTCTAGCCTTCTCTCTTTGGGGATTCATCAATGGTATTAACAGTGTTCGGTTGTGTGGATATAATTCATAAGGTGTCAAAATTTGAACTTAAATTTTTTATTTTCAAAAGATTTAGAACATTAGTAGAGAGCTCTTTGCAGAGATCTGAGGTATTTTCTTCTTGTTTAGTATCTTGTTTTATTTCTCTGGAGACGGATATCTACTCATTTTTAGTACTGCCTGTTCCAAATGTTCTAAATCTTCACAGTTTCAAAAAAATCTTCTAAATCTTCTGTGCATCCTGCAGCCTCATTCTCCTGATAATCGTGCTTTGGCAAGAGAATGCAGAGATGTCAAAATCGATCGAGTATATATTGGATCTTGTACTGGTGGAAAAACAGAGGACTTCATGGCTGCTGCAAAAGTGTTTCTAGCTTCTGTAAGATGTTACTCCAATTTCTATTTTTGACATTTAGTTATTGATTTGGTGCACTTAGCAAAACACAGCTACTATTGTGTTCTAGTTGCACTAATTTTTATACTTTGGTACTTCCCATAAAAGCTAGAGGAAACAGCCTATTTCTAGTCAACCATTAGCGTTGAAGGTAACAAAATAGTCAAGCATCCAACAAGTCACCCCAATCCACCAATTTTAACCGGTTAGGAATGGATATCGTCTTATTTATTCTCCTTCTCACATCGTTCATTTTTATGAGATGTTGGGTAGCCAATAAACCAATAATTACTCAATTTTACATTCCTCTTATCAATTTAGACTACATCAATGGTATGGGACTTCACTAGGAGTGTGGGACAACATTATGATTTTGACAGGAGGATGTTCAGTTTCTCAAAATTTAATCCTGAAGGATCCATATGGAGTAGCCATATCCTTGTATGCTCATTTGGTGAGTTCATCAAGGCAGCTAAAGGTCTTCACAATGTGGTATTTATAGCCATTAATAAAAATGTTTCTTAAAATAATATTCACAATTAATGGCCTATACTGCTGCTCGATGACTGCCGTATGCTAGAAATTATGACCAACAGTCTTGAATAATGTTTTCTTCCAATTCAGTAGAAACTGCAAAATTATATTGATGCATGTTCAAATCAGGCAGTGGTTTTATTAATATCTCACAGTTTTACCTGTTTTCTCTTATGACGTATGATCTGTCTCAATCAATGTTGACTTAACTAAGAACAAAATACAGTAGGTCAATGTAGCCAATATCAACTAGGCGTGATTAAGACTTTGATTTTGCTGTTATATTTAAATTAGGTCCGCTGTTTGTGAGGAGTCCTTTTGTTTTGGTTAGAGACTTTTATGGCCATGTAGGTATAAATGGTAAAGACAACATTTTAGTAGTTGAATGAAATTGGCTTGAATAGAGTGGAACGAATATGGAGGATTAATGTAAACAGATTCCATCTTGTTTGGTCGAGGCTTAGATGTTTGATTGATTGACTTTACACCTTCACCATTTATCCACTTTTTCTTCTGTATTGACTCAATAGTTGAGGCGCATGATGTAATGTCGATTTCCACATTAGGCTACTTGTCTTTTCTGCAAGTCTTATGTTCTTTCTTCTTTTAGATTTGTTCTTGTCCTTTATTGGCGAATTACTATATATGTATGCAGTGATGCGTCACCATGTTTCACAATTATCTGACAGTATTGTGCTTACTTTCTCGCTTTTTATGGCAATTTTTGCTCCCACTCCTGCAGCGAGAGGAAATACTTACTCATTTTTCTTGATAAAGTCCTTGTTCATGGCATGTTTTCCATGCAATAAGACTCAGAACTAGTGGATCAGATCTTCCATTATGTTCTTCAATTGATTCTAAATGTTCAAAGTTTAATTTTCTTTCTGATAACTTAAAAAATGGAAGTTGCAAGTGCTGTGATCTACTTCCAATTAATCAGGGATATGTTAGATATTTCAGGTATAAATGAATAACCATGTCTTATGCAGGGAAAGAAGGTAAAGGTTCCAACTTTCCTTGTTCCTGCTACCCAAAAGGTTCGTAATCTCATTTTTTTTGATCCTGTGTCTATGTTGGTATCTTAGCTGCGTTATCATTGCAGAAGTGTCATATGATGTTAATATTTGAGACTGTTTCAGGTATGGATGGATGTATATAGCCTCCCTGTTCCAGGATCAGGCGGCAAAACATGTTCCCAGATTTTTGAGGAGGCTGGCTGTGATACACCTGCAAGTCCTAGTTGTGGTGCTTGCTTGGGTGGACCTAAAGACACGTATGCACGCATGAATGAAGCTCAGGCAAGTTGTGATTTGTTTATGGAATAGTTGACTTACTATTAATATGCTACTGTGTTAGGTGTATTCAATTCTTGAGTAAACATCTGTGACAAATAGGATGTCATAATGGATTTTGGCTTGACCAGGAATAAGTAAATTCAATCTTATGCTACCCAGTTAATATGTACATTTGAAATTTGATATATTCTTATCGTAAACATTCTTTAGAACACAGTTATAAATGAAGAGATAACTTCAGAAGTATTTACATAACAACAACAACAACAACAACCCAGTGAAATCCCACATCGTGGGGTCTGGGGAGGGTAGAGTGTACGCAGACCTGACTCCTACCAATGTAGGACGGCTGTTTCCGAAAGACCCTCGGCTCAAGAAGTATTTACATGAAAAACATATTTGTCTCTTCCTGTTATTAACCCTTTCCTAGAAACATAAACGTTTCTCCTGCATCAAGTAGAAGTGAAGTCCATACAATCTCTTGCTATATATTTTTTTTTGATAAGGTTATCGCTTGCTATTTTGAATTATCAGTCTATGCGCTATATATCATGATGCTAACTATAAAAAAAAATAAAAAATCATGATGCTAATTGTAGCTGTCGATTATTTGTATGCTGCACTTCCAAAGCTTAAACTTATCACGTGGTTCGCAAAATCTAGACAAGCAAATAGGAAGCTGTTTGGTTGATTGGTTCAATATAGTGAACAAGGAATGGCGTTTACATGCATATTTCTGGCTCACCATAGCATGAATTAAGATTATTTATAGGTTTACCGTTATTCCAGATGATTGACCTGTTTTAGTGAAGGACTTGCATAAATTAAATCAGCTTCCTCAAGTGTATGGTGCTGATCGTTGGATCTCGTAGGTGCATTATTAGTTGATTTTTCTTTTGTATGTTGTTGTCAAAGGCGAAAAGCTCTAAAGAACACTGCAAGCCTATTGGGGCTTTAAGCTCAATAAATTTGTGGGCTTTCACACACACCACTCTCCCAAACCCCACTTGTGGGATTATTCTGGGTATGTTGTAGTTGTAAATTTGTGGGCTTTAGTTTAAAAGGCGCAATCAAGGGAAAAAATAAAAATATCTATGCCCTTTATCAGGAAAAATATATATGTAATTTAAGATAAAAGTAACAAGCTCATTCATAATATTTTGCTCAACAGCTAATACACTTTATTTGCCAATTATATTTGTTGCTTACTACAATTCAATTCAATATAAAATGCATGGGCAATTAGGCCCCACATCTTAGTGCCTTGCCTACATTGAGAAGCAGCTTAAGTGACGGGAAGTGCCCTCACTGAACTTTTCTTAGCTTCAAGACGTAAAGCACGCCTTTGACAACATTGGTTTTTTTTTATGTTGGCAAATATAGGAAGGTCTTGAAGGTCTTCCCATGTCGCCCCCGCAAAACACACATTTTAATCTCTGTTTTGTACAGAACGCTGGAATGCCTGATATTCTGCATCTTCCCTCTGGAAATTTGCTTGCCATGTTTTTTCTCCCTTAGTGTTATGCGACAAGAAGGTGCCACCACAACTTAAGGGCAAGTTCTACAAAGTGGTGGTTAGACCGGCTATGTTGTATGGGGCAGAGTGTTGGCCAGTTAAGATCTCTCACATTCAAAAGATGAAAGTTGCCGAGATGAGAATGTTGAGATGGATGTGTGGTCACACCAGGAGCGACAGGATTAGAAATGAGGCTATTCGGGACAAGGTAGGAGTGGCCTCGGTGGAAGACAAGATGCGGGAAATGCGACTGAGATGGTTTGGGCATGTGAAGAGGAGAGACACAGATGACCCAGTGAGGAGGTGTGAGAGGTTGGCCATGGATGGTTACAGAAGAGGTATGGGTAGGCCGAAGAAGTATTGGGGAGAGGTGATTAGACAGGACATGGCTCAGTTACAGCTTACCGAGGACATGACCTTAGATAGGAGGCTGTGGAGGACCCACATTAGGGTAGAAGGCTAGTACATAGTCTCGTTATTCTTCCCTATTCATAGGCGCACTAGCACATTACAATTCTTTGTACTCTCATTTCTGCTATTTCTGTTACTATTTATTGCTTTCAGTACTTTTGATTACTCTATTTTATCTGTGATGCCTTCGTTATTTATTTTCCTATAGCGCTTTGAATTTCTTAACCTTATCTGACCCCCTTTTATGCCTTTTTTGAGCCGAGGGTCTCTCGGAAACAGCCGTCCTACCTTGATAGGAGTAAGGTCTGCGTACACTCTACCCTCCCCAGACCCCACGTTGTGGGATTTCACTGGGTTGTTGTTGTTGTTGTTGTTGTTTTTTCTCCCTTAGCAGTTTCTAGAACCCAGGTTTCCAGAAGCAAAACCTTTCCGTCCATGTGGTTTCTGTCCATTTAAGAGTACCTCTTTTTAACCAAAAGGAAAGAAGAAAAAGCGTGCTGTCTTTACTTCTGTGGTATGTATAACCTCTCGAAGCGAAAACAAAAAGAAAAGAAGAAAAAGGTTGCTGCCTCTCTACTTTTTTATGTACAATATGTCAGGGATCACACGAGCCGTAGTTAATTGAGTGAGCATAAACCTACCTACATAAAGAAAGGGCCAGATCTTGCTGTAGATAATCCATTTGGAGAAGTTCAACCAAGAGGTCAAATTTGTCATCACGGTGTAGCTCGTTAACTGACTCTAAGAACGATTATTTGTCTTGCAGGTCTGTGTATCAACTACGAACAGGAACTTCCCTGGTCGAATGGGACACAAGGAAGGCCAGATTTATCTTGCATCCCCATATACAGCTGCAGCATCAGCATTGACTGGTTATGTCACTGATCCTCGAGAGTTTTTGCAGTGAAGTTGCTCGATTACCTCGTGTTAGGAGTTGGGATTGTGTTGTACACTAGCAGATGAGTGAGCTTAAGCTTTTAATGCTTATTTATTCCTGAAAAGGGCCGCGGGCAATGTGTTTCTCCTTTTTCTCTTTACTCCCAAGAAATGAATGTTCTTCTGCAATAAAATGAGGACTCCTTGACTCCTAATTTCTGCCTTGTTTGTTGTATTCTTGGAGTCTTTTGGTTAAAAGCATTGAAATTAGAATTTGTTTCTGGAAATAATGACTACTTAATTGTTAGCCGGGAAGTTTCAGATTCCACTTGTGAAACTCCATGATAATGCTTTAGAATTTCACTTGTTGAACTTGAAATTCGAAGCAATGACTACTTTTCAGGCGCTGAAAAGTGGCTATTTGTGAATTTCACTCCTTTGCTACTTGGCCACAAATCACAGTGAATGAAATAAAGTTACTTTTTTACCTTAAATTTCACTAGGCCTCATGGGGAGTAGACACTTTTGACCAAAATAGACAACAAGAAAGGAGATGGGTGGCACCTGAGGTGTGGTTTAGTGGTTAGTGAAGGGGAAAAAAGTCCCTCCGGATTAATATTCCAATTCCAAGAAAGACTAGAAAATATTTTTCTTTTTTTGTGTGTATATAAGAGGAGACAAGTGCGCGGAAGTTGGCGGGGACTATTGTTGTCAAAAAGAAAAAGCAAAAGAAGCAAAAATAATATAGACATAGGAAGTAAAATAATAGATGAAGCAATAGCATACCCAATGCAATCTCATAAGTGGGGTCAAGAGAGGGTAGAGGTTATGTAGATCTTACCCTTATCTTGGACGGTAGAGATATTATTTTCGATAGACCTTAGCCTCAAAAAAAAAAACAGTTTGAAGAAAGAAATAGCAGGAGCAAAAACGTCATGACAAAATTAAAATAGTCAATTCTTTCCAAGAGAAGACATATCAGTCAACAAGACAATAATGTACATAATTTTGAGAAGTTTAGCTAAAGAAAGCTAAAGAAAACCAAATAGAAGAATACTTACAACATTGTTAATAATGAAAAAGAGTGACCTAAACAACAAGACCCCCTAATTCCTCAATATTCTTCTTCTGGCAATTGGGCCTAACAAATCTAATTGGTCTTGAGCTTTCAAAACAATGATCTGCTAACAGTTGATGGGCTTCTATACTTTTTGTTATTAATACTTTTTCTTTTGGGCTTTCCACAAATGCATTGGCATTCATACCCACAAATATTACCAAAGCAAGAAAACAAGCTACTCCCTCCATTCGAACGCCTTCTAGGGTGACGTCCAGTCGAATGGTAGCTACTCGAGCCCGTCCCTCGGTTTTGTATCTGAGGGAGCTCGGTCCTCCACCTCTCGAGCTTCGACCTGAGCCCGTCAGTTCTCTCGTCGACACTCCAACCATCCAACACTGAGCTCCTTTTGTCATCCAATGGATATCTCCTTTCAACTAATGCAGCAGCCACTACAGATGCTGAAGGCCCAAGTTCTGATTCAGACAATGGACCTTTTGGGACTCCAAACTCATTTCCATAAATCTTCATAATGGGCTTTGTAACAGACTGTTCATCCATTATTTTAGTTGTTGGTGGGTCAGAGCCCGACCCTTTTCCATTTATGGGCTCATCTTTGGGCCCCATTTCTAATTCAATAAGTTTGAATTTGGGATTGGGCTTTTCATTACTGGGCTTATCATAAATAGATGACCCTTTACTTACAATTGAATCACTTAAAACAGAACTTGCCTTACCTTTTTTATTTTCTATTTTTGATTTCTCATTAATTAGCTCAGCTCCATTTATAACAGAACTTTTTTTTCCCTTTTTTTTCATCATATGAATTGGAGGTTCAAATGAAATACTAAGTATTGAACTCTCTTTTTCATGATCTTCACCCTTTGTTTTTGAGGGAATTGCAACTATTGAACTATTATCAATGGAAATATCGTCCAACGCCATACGTTCGCCACATTCACTCTTTATTCGACGTAATATAGGTTTTGAAGCATCAATATTATTATTATTGTTGTTGTTGTTCTGTTTGATCTCGTTGTTGTGTGTAGGGTGTGCGTCTTGATCTTTCATCAAATCGCGATATGCAATTGCTGACGTGCTCATTTGTCTGTACAATGGCATACTTTTCATCGAGCTATCGAGTAATGTCACACCAATGTTCAATATACCTTGAGGACGTCCTGATGGACGACAAACCTACATACATCAAAAATACCTATGTAAACATTTATATAAATGTCAATTAACATAAGGTAAAAAATTAATGATTGATCAAGAACTATAGAACCATATGACATGCATAACAACTAATCAACTTATTTATAAACATTACCTACATAAATCTTAGCAACATGTAGTACCTTTTTAATAAATTCGATATAAACTTAATTTATGCTTCGTAATTTTAACCTATTCTCATAAACATGAAGCCTTAAAGCAACAACAAAAGTTATGCTTATATCATTTATATACGTCATTATTGTTCAAGCCATGAACTCAATCACTTATGTTTGCGTCTGGAAAATTACCTGCATTATACCTCCTTGGGGTGCAACCAAACGCAATATGCTTCTTGCACCGACTTTTTTTTTTCTTTTCACAAACTTTAAAAGGGAAACATTGAAATATTGGAACAAACCTGAAGTGCAACAAAATGCATTCCATGATGATGAGTACGGAGGTGCGTTCTAATCGGAGGGATTAAGTTTCTGACGAGAACGCGAACCATTCCAACGAGAGAGTCTCGGAACCAATGGACGGAATAAATCTCGATGTGGACGGCGGAATTGTCATGCCGGAGGAATTCCTCGTCCACACGAAAAATAAACTTGTCATTCCACGTTGGGTTGTTACCACCTTCAACGTCAACACCCGTGGCAAGTTTCCGTGTAGGGTGGACCCACGCGGCCGCATAGGTCTTCATTTTCTTGGAAACGTGTTCCAAGTCCTGCGCGGAAATGACGTTTATTTCCAAGAGTTGGAACGGTTTCAATATTCCCATATTCTTGGAAATTGGTGGCATTTTCACGATGTTATGATCGTGATAAACGTGATCGTGATCGTGGTGGTGGTGGAATGAAGAAGCTTTGCTTGTCGTCCGTTAAGGAAAGGACGACGTAAAAAAGTTCGGGATCGACGTGTTGGAAACGCCGTTTGAAATTGGGGTAAGAGAAGAAGGTAATTTTTTTAAAGAACATTTAAGATCGAAGTATATACAATGAAGAAATTAATTAAAATCGAGTTGTATTTTTTCAACCATATATCGACTTGACGCATTTGAAGGATTTCTAAAAATTATTGTTTAAATGTTGTTAGGTCAAAAAGGCATTCACTATGGACCTTATTTTTAGGCAAGAATTTAGATATATACGTGGAATTTTTGTTAAACATTTAGTGGGTGTTTAGACATAAAAATTATGGTTATTTTTTAAATAAAAAAAGTAGTGTTTATTTTCAAGTTGAAAATGACATTTGAAAATTAGAGTTGTGTGGGACATGAATACAAATTGAAGTTATTTTTGAATTTTTGCAAGTGAATTTGAGTGAAAATTGTGAATTGCTTTTGGATATTTTCAAAAAATTGTAACAGTTTTGTGTACAAATAGTTTTTCGAAATAATATTTCAAAAAAGCGAAAAATATTTATGGTCAAACGGGCCGAAGTCTTTTTTGTTTGATTTGTTATGAAAGGGTCATTTGATTGCAAGAATGTTATTCATGTATTGAAACTAATATTTATATTTCGTAGTTTTTTAGCTGCTTTGTACAAAAATTCAGCACACAAGAATGATATTTCATAATCATTTTACAATCATACATAAACAACATAAGTATAAGTTAGTATGAGTCAATTTATGTATTACTTTATACAAGTTAAAAAATGAAATAATTAAATACAAAGAAAGTAGCAAAAATCATAAGAGAAGAAAAGTTCACAGAAGGTTGGGAAATAGTACGCCCGATTCACCAGGTTCTACCACTGCAGGGCTCAATCATACATGAATATAAATGTCTACATAACTAATACCCTATTATTATGTGTATTGAGAAATGAGAGATTAACATGGTCAAGAAAATCATTAAATTATTGAGATAAATAAATTCAATTTTCTCTTATCTATATAGGTACGTAATGAAAACATGTAAGATTATAAATCCGGAAATGATGGTTCGACTTTAATTTCAGAAATGACAATAATCGACTTATTTTCGTTTTTACATTATTTCAACATAATAAAGTTTGCACTGTTTTATCGTAGTTACACACATAACATGGCATTGGCAATGATTCTACCATATACGACGCCATAAATTCTCAAGATGATCCTAAGTAACCGTTGTTGTTTATTATTCAATTACAATTTAAAGGTATGCCTCAATCTATGCATTTTCATTCTTTTCTCTCCATGATAAAGCATTACATTCTACAATCTTTATATAGAGTGGGTTTCTATTTTCATTTTTTTTAATCATTAATCAAGGTTTTTCCTAAACATATAGGAGTTGATTCATTTTTGTATTGTCATATGATGTTAGTACTCACAGTATTCTTTACCAAAAAAAAAGTACTCACAATATTATTTGACAGCAAAAAATATATGAAGACAGAGTTGCTAATTAAGGTATGATCTCTTATATTACTTTTTTTTTAATCAAGATATAATCATCTGGTATTTAATTTTCGATCTCTTATATTCCTCAATGAGTTGTTGTTGCTACTTTTTATCTTTTATTTAAGAAGATAAACTATAGTCTATAGACAAATATCATATAAAAACACTCACTTTGGTAAAAATATAAAGGGCAGCCCGGTGCACTTAAGCTCCCACTATGCGCAGGGTCCGGGGAAGGGCCCGACCACAAGGGTCTGTTGTACGCAGCCTTACCTTGTATTTCTGCCAGAGGCTGTTTTCAAGGCTTGAACCCGTGACCTCCTGGTCACATGGCAGCAACTTTACCATTCACTTTGGTAAAAATATAATGTTTCTTAATTAGTATAGTAGTTTCAGAAGTATATATTTTTTTAATTTTTATATATTCTGTAAGACAAAATTGAAGGTGGCAATTATTAACTACCACTTTTATCTTCTTTTTTTTGAACATTTTATTTAGGATCTCTATAGAAGTAGCAAATTAAGATTTCTCAATTGATCTCAAGCAAACAGTCAAAGTTACAAATATGCTGCTAAGAAGCTCATCAACTCCTGTTTCACAAACCATTTTGGTAGAAAGTAAAAAAAATGACTTTGATAATACCTCTGCAGATCACAAAAATATTGACAATATTATGAAGTTTGGTTGGTGTCAAAATGAGATCTTGATGATGTTTATAGAAAAGGGTTAGTGTCAAAATGTGATCTTGATGATGTTTATAGAAAAGGGTTAGTGTCAAAATGTGATCTTGATGATGTTTATAGAAAAGGGTTAGTGTCAAAATGTGATCTTGATGATGTTTATAGAAAAGGGGTGATGTCAAAATGTGATCTTGATGAAGTTTATAGGAAACGGTTGGTGTCAAAATGTGATGTTGATGAAGTTTATAAGAGAGGGTTGGTGTCAAAATGTGATCTTGATGTGGTTTATAAAAAAGGGTTGGTGTCAAAATGTGATCTTGATGAAGTTCATAAAAAAGGACTGGTATCAAAATCTGATCTTGAAGAAGCTTGTAGAAAATGGTTGGTATCAATATGTGATCTTGATGAAATTTATAGATTAAAGGTACTACCAAGATCTTGTCACAACCAAGAGAATAACATAATATTTTCAACAGAACTATCGTTTTCTATCTTGTTTTTCCTCTTAAATAAAATAATTAAGAAAAAAAATAAAATCTTCGCATTAAGTTGACATTAAAAAAAAAGATTAATTTTTTATTTTTTATTTTTTTATACTTAAACTTGGTTAGTAGAACTCACCACTTATATATGTGAAGGAAGTCGAAAGTGAATATTATGGCAAAAGTGAAGGATTTTCAAGTTATGTACAATGTACTACCACCATCACTATAAAAAAGAAGACGCTCTACATATGTATGTTATTCACATAAATTAAAATAATGAATAATAAAAAAAATGAGAATTAAAATGAGCAATTTTGAAAAAAAAAAATAGGCTTTAAAAACTGAAACTTTATTTCTCTTAAATGTTTTTTCTCTTTTTAATTGAGCAATGAATATAAATAACTATTATAAAATTTTGATAAAGTAACTTCATTTTTGAGCAATTAGTTTAAGAAAAATATATAAAAAATTGATAAAAATGAATAAATATTTGGACTAAGAAGGGTGTCACATCTCCTTTAATAATTTTAACTTGATTATTACATATAGATATGAATCTTTAGTAGAAGAAATGATCTAATAATTCAAAAGAAAAATGATTTAATATATATATATATATTTCTTATAAGATTATAATAATTTATTTTTTTAAATAAAAAAAAGAGTAAAAATAACAAAGAAGGAAAAGAAGTGATTTAAGGAAATGATAGATAACATTAATGATGAGATTAAGGAAAGCAAGTCAAAAAAGTTAATAGCTTTGATGATAAAAGGATTTAAATATAGTCACATTTGATATTCTGTAACATTTTCAGTATTTTAAAATTAGGAAAAATGCAAATACAAAAAATAGAAAATAAATGAATAAAATTCCAGACACATTTTTGAGCAATTATTTTAGTAAAAATATAAGATAAAATATTTTTAAAAAAACTGATAAGAAATATATATCTGAATGATCTAAAAAATAAACAAAATTAATCAAATTCTTTCAAAAAATATATATACATGCAATTCTTATCAAGTTATAATAACTAATTTTTTGTAATAAGTAAATAAAAGAAAGTAAAAAACAAAGAAAGGAAAAGAAGTAATTTAAGAAAATGATGTAAATGAGAGTAATGATCAAAATAAGGTAAGGAAGGAAGTAAAAAGAATAATACTCCATGATTGATGATGAATTTAATTAAATAATTACCTTTGATATTCTATAAAATCTAAAACTCAAATTTTCAGTCTTTTAAAATTAGAAAAAATGTATAAAAAAAACTAAAAAAAAATTAAAAAAATTAGGCTTTAAAAAGTGTCGGGTCATATATATATAAAATAAAAAATATAACAAATTTAATTAAAGATAATAAGAAAAAATAAAATAGAAAAATAAAAAAGAACAGAATTAGAAGAATAAGGTATTGAAAGAAATAATGTGAGCATCAATATATATTTAAATAAAATTCTTTATTTTAAGAATATAAAATTTAAGTAAAAATATATATATAAAAAAATATAACAAACTTTAATTAAAGATACATAAGGAAAAATAATCAAAAAATATTTTTAAGAAAAAAAACGGAATTGGAAGATTAAGGAATTGAAGAGATAATGTGAGCACCAATTTTGGATTCATTCAAATCACAACATAGATTTCTCCATATTCTCCTCCTAATTCAATATGAATTCCATAAATAAATTGATTCTTTCTCTAAATAATTCTTCTTGCCCTTCAACCACTTATCATTCTTTCTATAAGTTTCTCAATTAAATTTAAAAAAAATTCAATATATATTTTTTTTTAGAAGAAATGATATTGCAACATCTTTTAAAAAAATCTTTTCTTTTGAAAAGAAACGATTGTTACATGATTTTTCTTCTTATATCAATGTCTTTAAAGGGATCATGCGATACTCTCTCTTTCGCTTTTCATAAAGAAATAACATTCCATCATCATCATAAGAAAAGAAGTCAGCAAAATTTTCGTTCATTCTAAAACATCTTCTCCTTCATGATTTTTTTTATTAATTTGGTGCGGCGTTGAATTTTTCCTCACTAATATGTGCATGTTCAATAATTTTTTTTTGATTTTCCTGAAAATTTTAAAAATAAAGAAAAGAAGGAAACAATTAAAACAAAGAAGATGTTTAAAACACAATCGTAAAAAAAAAAAATATTGAGTAAAGAGCTAACCAAACCATGAGTTTTTTTACTACTCCGACAAGAATGAACACCTCAAAATTTGTTGGTGGATAACTCATATCATATTTTTTGAATTTTTTTTGTGATTATTTACTCTACTTTAAATATTAGTACCCTTCAAATTAAACTTGTATGCAGAAATAACTTTTGCTCTCCTCTCATATATGTTATAATAAATATTTATTTTCTCTTCTAATTCTAATATTTATGTGTTATAGTTATGAGTATTAAATATGACATAATTGCCGCTAATATATATTGGACATTAATTTTGCCTTTATTTTCTTCAAAAGGTTTTTAATAAAGCAATTAAATTGAAGAAATGAGAAAAAAAATAAATTAAAATGTTGGTCATAAAAAAAGGTGCCACATATAATTGTATATATATATATATATAAAGATTATTCCAAATTCTAGTATACTATAAGAGCGAGTTTCTACTAGGTGAACCAGGCAGGAGGTCAACATATGTGCCTGACATAAATGAGGGCACATTTGTAATTTCAGTTTGCCAAGGTAAACTCTCGATGATTTAGGCTTCTCCCACGTGTCTGCAAGCAGGCTGCTGTTCGTCAACATGCCTGCTTGTATGCCAAGGGCAATTTCGAAGTTTCATAGATCATGTTTCTTCGAGCTGTGGTACTTAATTTGTTGGAGTATTTATATTTTGTTATAAATTAACTAATTTGACAATTTTATAAAGGAAGAAAAGCAAGAGAATATAGAGAAAGTAGTAATATAGAGAGAGTAGTAGAAATTTTCTTCTATTTTTTTTGTATATTTCTTACATTGCAAATGATGTCTTATTTATAGCCAAAAAAAGCTGAAGTAAAATACCACTTAAATTAAACAAATATTTCGAGTGGACAATCCACACAAATATTTCAAGTGGACAATCCACAAATATTTCAAGTGGACAATCCATTAGTCCATTTGTTCTTTAACACTCCCTCTTGGATGTTCACGTAAAATGTGCCTTGTTAAAACCTTACTAGAAAAAATCCAATGGAAAAAAGCCTAGTGAAGGAAAAAGAGTACACACATCTGGTAATACGCCTTGAGTGTTACCTCATTAAAAACCTTATCAGAAAAATCCAATGGGACAAAACCTTGACTAAGGAAAAAAGAGTACAGCGCGTATTTTGCTCCCCCTGATAAAAATATCACTTAATACCTCGAAGATGACGCATTCCAATTTTGTATCTCATTTTCTCAAAGGTTGAAGTTGGCAATGCTTTGGTGAACATATCTGCCAAATTGTCACTTGAACGAATTTGTTGGACATCTATTTCACCCTTCTTTTGAAGATCATGAGTGAAAAAGAATTTTGGTGAAATATGTTTTGTTCTATCTCCTTTGATGTATCCTCCCTTCAATTGAGCTATACATGCAGTATTGTCTTCATACAATATTGTTGGAGCGTCTTTTGTTAAAGAAAGGCCACATGTTTTTTGAATGTGTTGAGTTATTGATCTTAACCAAACACATTCTCGACTTGCTTCATTATTGGGTATTATCTCTGCATGATTTGAGGAAGTGGCAACCATAGTTTGCTTTGTTGAACATCATGATATAGCTGTACCATCACATGTAAATAAATAGCCTGTTTGTGACCGCCCTTTATGGGGATCAGATAAATATCTCGCATCTGCGTAACCGATCAATTGTGACGTGGAATCATTTGAGTAAAACAATCCCATATCAATGGTACCTCGAAGGTATCTGAATATATGCTTAATTCCATTTCAGTGTCTTCGTGTTGGGGAAGAACTAAATCTTGCTAACAAGTTTACTGAAAAAGCTATATCTGGTCTAGAATTGTTGGCAAGATACATTAATGAACCAATTGCACTAAGGTATGGTATTTCAGCACCAATAAGTTCTTTATCATTTTCATAAGGTCGAAATGGATCTTTATTAATATCAAGAGATCTCACAAACATCGGGGTACTCAATGGATGTGCTTTATCCATATAAAACCTCTTTAAAATATTTTCAGTATATGTTGACTGATGGACAAATATGTCATTTGTAAAATGTTTAATTTGTAGACCAAGACAAAATTTTATCTTTCCAAGGTCTTTCATTTCAAACTCCTTTTTCAGACATTTTACTGCCTTTGAAAGTTCTTCCGAAGTTTTAATAATATTCAAATCATCAACATATACTACTATTATGACAAATTCAGATCCAAACCTTCTCATAAAGACACAAGGGCAAATTGGATCATTTTTATATCCTTTTTTTAGCAAATATTCGTCAAGACGGTTGTACCACATTCGCCCTGATTGTTTCAACCCGTACAAGGATCTCTGAAGCTTTATTGAGCAATTATCTTGAGAATCCTTGTATGCTTCAGACACTTTGAACCCTTCGGGAATTTTCATAAAAATGTCGTTGTCCAATGAGCCATATAAATAGGCAGTGACCACGTCCATTAAGTGCATTTCAAGCTTTTCATGAACTGCCAAATTCATTAGATACTTGAAAGTAATTGCATCCACCACAGGAGAATATGTTTTCATATAGTCAATGCCAGGTCTTTGCGAAAAACCTTGGACTACAAGTCGTGCTTTATATCTTACGACTTCACCATTTTCATTTTGTTTACGCACAAAAACCCATTTGTGCCTTACTGGCTTGACACCTTCAGGTGTTCGGACTATTGATCTAAAAACTTCACGTTTTTCAAGTAAAGTTAACTCTGCTTGGATTGCATCCTTCCATCTTGGCCAATTATTTCTCTGTCTGCATTCATCGACAGATTTTGGTTCAAGATCCTTATCCTGTTGCATTATTTCAATGGCAACATTATAAACAAAAATATTATCGACCACAATATCATTTCGATTCCACTGTTTTCCTGTCGAGAAATAACTTATTGAGATTTCTTCATTCTCATTATTTTCAAGTACTTGGACCTCCTTGGTGGTATCACCATTTGTTGTGTCTCTAGGCTCTTCTTGAGCACTCGCCTCCAAATTATGATCATCTTAATCATTTATTCCTTTCCTTTTTCGAGGATTTTTATCTTTGGAACCAAATGGTCTTCCACGTTTTAAGCGTGGCCTAGACTCATTTGCCTGAACAAGTTGTCCTATCGGGACATCAACTCGAACTTGAGCATTAGTAGCTGGAATATGCGATTTAGTAACCCGTGGAAGGTTAGTAAATGCATCCGGCAGTTGATTTACAATATTCTGCAAATAAATCATCTTTTGAACTTCTTGCTCACATTGATTTGTTCAAGGATCTAAATGAGATAGTGACATTGAATTCCAATCTATCTCATTTTTCAATTGTTTATGTTCTCCCCCTAATGTTGGGTATACTGATTCATCAAAATGACAATCAGCAAATCTTGCCATAAATAAATCTTCAGTCATAGGTTCTAGATATTTTATAATAGAAGGAGATTCATACTCAACATATATTTCCAACCTTCTTTAGGGACCCATCTTTGTGCGGTGCGGTGGAGCAATTGGGACATATACCGCACAGCCAAATATTTTAAGATGAGATATATTTGGCTCCCTTCCAAACGCCAACTGTAATGGAGAAAATTTATGATAATTTGTTGGCCTTATGCGCACAAGTGCTGCTTCATGCAAAATAGCATGCCCCATACTGAAATAGAAAGTTTTGTCCTCATTAGCAATGATCTTGTCACGACCTAGCTCCGTGACTAGTGTCCAAATTGGACCCTCGTATACACACATATTATCTATAGTCAATCGGCAATTAAGCATGATAAAGAATTTATATGGGTAGCACGTTGTCTCAAACTGTTACTTATATATATACTAAAATCACCTATTTCTTGGGGAGTCTTAATTGTCAAAAATAAGATAACATAATATGTAAGCCGACAAGGCTTCCATTCTGAATGTAAACGTCCAAAAACATAAGTCATACTAGTACACCGGACAACATCTATATACAACCCACTCATATGTCTACAGACCTCTAAGAGAATTAACAATAGCATATGACGGGACAGGGCCCCGTCGTACCCCTAAATACACAAATATATACATTATAAGGATTAGTACCCAAAGTTTGGGCTCCGAGACAATGGAGCACTTCAAACTCGTTGAGTAGAATCCTAAGTTGGCGGCTCTCCAAAATGAGTATTTGTACCTGCAGGCATGAAATGCAGCCCCCCGAACAAAAGGGGGTCAGTACGAACTATGTACTGAGTATATAAAGCATAAAATACCGTAAAGGAGATCACATCTGAAATAAAGATTCAGGAGTCAAGTATCATAATCAATAAATCACTGTACCTGTGTCTTATAAAATGAAGACATGCATATCATCATATATCGTACCTAGCCCGTTATGGGACTCGGTGTCACAATTATATCAATATATCGTCATATGTATATATATACCATACCCGGCCCTCTAGCAAGGGACTCGGTGAATAGAGTAGTGTACACTGATACCGTACCCGGCCCATTATGGGACTCGGTGCCATAATCATATCGTCATATCATCATAATATCATATTATCATATCACGTACCCGGCCCTCTAGGAAGGGACTCGGTGAATAATGTAGTGGAATCCATACATGATAACATACCCGGCCTATCGTAGGACTCGGTGAATAATACCATAACAATATGCACGAATAAGGTATCATTAGCAACCTTGCGAAATTTGATCATTATCGGAGACTTAATAGAATAAGCAAAATAGTCCATCATTTGAAAACCAAGACAATAGTCATTATGAATCACATCAATTATGGATTATACTAAAATATGAATTATACCACAATATGAGTTATACCAACTAGGATGGCTGGAATCATACACATGAGTCAAGACATAACAATATAAATTTTGAAAATCAAGAACGGTAGCCATCCGAGTATATCTACGAATACGAGTTTCTTTGGAATTTAAGCATACGTCATTCGTTCGTTTCATATGGATCATGCCAAAAGAAGAAGATGTTAACTTTACATACCTTTAGCGTTTATACGTATATGTTGTCCAATATTGTCTCAACCTATATTAAAACGTTAAGCACTATGATTAAGCTATGGACAAGAATAAAATGTAGTCTATCGTTAGTAGGTTATTTCTAAAAAAAATTGGACAGCACCTCCCCTATACCGCTCACTTTTCCCACTTTCAAACCAGCCATATAATCATCAACCAACATCAACAATCCAAAATATTGACACAAAATAAGATTTATTATTCATGTTACCAAAGCAGTAAATTCGGAAAGTCAAGTACCTCACGTTGTATCTAAATTTTGAAAATGAAAACGGCAAAACTGGACTTTATAACCTTCATGAAACATTTATATCTCTGTCTTAAGTTTCCAATGCAAAATAAATCAACTCAAAATTCATTTTCTACAAAGAGATATCATCAAAATACGAACAGCTATACATGAAGGAATTTTCAATCCAGAATCTGGACAGAATTTGTCTTATGATTCATGCTCAGTTTTCGACATAATAACAGCAGATATAGACTAAGACATAAACATAAGAGTTGTAGGTACGTGTATTAGCTTTCCAAAACATGTTTAATATCTAAAATCGAAGGTCTACACAATGAGATATTCCAGAATTACTACCAGCTACTCAATTCCAAAAACGGGTTTGAACATTCACAATCTTCATACACCTTTTTCCTCCAAATTCAAGAACAACAACTCATCAACAACATCAAAACAATATCAACCATTATTATACATCATCACTAAGATAATTCCATCTATTTAATCTACCTAAAACAACCCTTTAACCCATAACTCTCAACAAATCACCAAACTAGTTTATAACACTATTTTCTCCGTTCTAATCCGTTAAAACTCTAACTAAACTTGTTAACAATGAAAAGGAGACTTTAATATTACCTTAAATTTGCAGCACCACATAAAATCTTCTCCTTATTGGCTGATTTCTAGCTCAAATTGAAGCCAACGCGACGTACAAAAATTTTCTCTTCATGAGCTTCGGATTTCGGGACTTGAATTTTGGTCGGATTTGGGATTTCTCTCAAGAACTCCCTTTCTCTCTCTCTCTGGAAATTTCCAGAATTATGTTGGTCTAAAGTTTGAAGGAATAGTTACAAAAAATCAGATCTAATTTCGTAGGTATTGGGCCTGACCCGAATTAGAATTGGGTTGGGCCGAATTCACTATTTAGTTTGGCCTGTCAGACTTAAAACGTCTATATCTTATTACTCCGATATCACATTTCGTCCCACGACCTATGGTTGGAAAGATATTTTAATTATCTACAACTTTCATGTTGAGAGTTTTCCCAAATTCTCAAATTATAAAGAGGTTATGGCCTCCCGAAGTCAGCTTACCCGAAACGTGACTTTAAGAAAAACATATTTGATGGCTTCTATTTTGATTTGGCTTAAGGGTCCTTCTTGAGATGTATTTTACTACACATAAATTATTCATATAACTTGGCATCTACAACGAATCATGTCATTTTAAAATTCAAAATTAAAAGTCCTTGAATTTATAATCGTTAGCTTACGAATAATCCAAAATGCAAAAATACGGAATGTAACATTCTTCCCCCCTTTAGAACATTCGTCCTCGAATGTTAAACCCGCCTCATAAAGTCTTATAAGAGATTTGGGGGAATAGTCTTTTTTTTTTCTTTTTTTTTTTGCAACAACAAATAGTTTCATATGTCAATCAATATAATTAATCGAGAGGTTTAGATTACCTGTAGGCGTAGAAAACAAGTGAGGATACTTATCCTTCATCTCTTCCTCGGCTTCCCAGGTCATCTCTTCTCTATTGTTATTTTGCCATAATACTTTGACGGAAGCCACATCCTTAGTACGTAACCTTCTGACTTGGCGATCAAGTATAGCTATAGGGTTTTCCTCATAAGAAAGCTCCTCCGTCACCTGGATATCATCCATGGGGAATACTTTAGAAGGATCACCAATGCATTTGCGAAGCATCGACACATGAAAAAAAGGGTGCACTGCTTCCAAATCAGATGGTAGGTCCAACTCATATGCAACCTTGCCTATTCTACGAGTAACCTGATAAGGGCCAATGTAGCGCGGGCTAAGCTTTCCTTTCTTACCGAATCTCATTACCCCCTTCATGGGTGACACCTTCAAAAACACCCAATCACTAACCTGAAACTCTAAGGGTCGACGTCGATTATCTGCATATGATTTCTGTTGACTCTGGGCTGCTAATAACCTTTCCCGAATAAGCTTGACCTTATCAACAGCTTGTTGAATCATATCAGGTCCGATTAACTTAACCTTACCAACATCAAACCAACCAATAGGTGACCTGCACTTTCTGCCATATAAAGCCTCATACGGTGCCATCTGAATGCTAGAATGGTAGCTGTTATTATAGGCAAACTCAATAAGTGGCAAATGGTCATCCCAAGTACCTCTAAAGTCAATAATACAGGCCCGTAACATATTTTCTAGCGTCTGAATAGTGCGTTCAGCTTGCCCATTAGTCTGAGGGTGAAATGTTGTACTAAGATTTATTTGTGTTCCCAATCCCTTCTGAAATGATCTCCAGAAGCTAGCTATAAATTAAGCCCCTCTGTCTAAGATAATAGATATGGGAATCCCATGAAGTCTTACTATCTCTTTGATAAATAACCTCGCATAGTCCTCTATTGAATATGTAGTTCTAACTGAAAGAAAGTGGGTTGATTTTGTCAGCCTATCTACAATCACCCATATGGAATCATACTTCTGTGGAGTGCTAGGTAAGCCTGTAAAAAAAATCACATTAATTGCTTCCCAATATTTTCTCAAGTGTTCTCTTAGTTAATTATGTCGTTCATAGACCTCCTCCGTTTGTCGACTCGCTTTAGTTCATTATAACGCACTCCAAGTTCTACTAGTAAATCGAAATTTCACTAGGGTAATATTTTGGTACTCCAATATTCTTTCTTTACCCTACTATGACAATCCGTATTCTGGAATCCTCGGCATCATGTGTAACTTTCTGACTTTGACTTGAAGGTCTTTAACTATCATTTGTTTTTACCTATTGATCTTGATCTTTTGGGTTGGTTATCAATTAGTGTTAAGGTTCCTTCATCTTATAACCTTACCGTCATCCAGTAACCAGTAAACCGCCTATTCTGATTGTCTCGGTTAAGTCATTTCATAATTCAAAATTAAAAGTCCTTGAATTTATAATCGTTAGCTTACGAATAATCCAAAATGCAAAAATACGGAATGTAACATTCTTCCCCCCTTTTGGGTGTACTCATATCATTATCTATTTATATTCTACTCTATGTCCCCATTTCAAATTTTCAAATTCATGCGATTCTTTTCCAATACATTATCTCTGTCTTTCTTTATATCATCAATAACTTAGATTACCCATGTACGAAACATTAACACAATCACAAGGTGATGAGAATTCCCGATATATAGTACAAAATCTCGTCTGATAAATGGTACTCAAATGATATAATTAATGTAGCAATTCATTCAAAGCCACATTCCATTTATTCTAATCAGTAATTAGCTAGTGTTTATAATCATTTTAAATTCTCTATTCGGTAGCACTTATATTCTAGTGATCAGTGTTCCAAGCTTTCTTATAACGCTATCTTTATCTCAATAGATATCACATGTTCCTCTAGTAAACTCACAATACATCCGTTATTTTTGCAAATCTACATTTCCTATCATTTAAGGATTTCACTATTTTTCGAGGTGAAGTCACATATACACAATACTCCTTTATGCCTTATACGCTTTCACCCTTGTCGTGTACCCAATACTAACTTTTAATCTTACTCAAAATCATATCCATTAGCCACTTTTCCGCTAGACTTTACTTATTTTCATAACGATTCTCATCATACTCACATTATATTCTGTTCTTACTCAATCCCATAGTGTAACACTTTTTAACCTTATTCACGATTCTTACTAAGGGTCAATTATACTCGGTGGAGTAAGCGTACTTAACCTTTTTGTAAATTATCCCTTAGTATCAAAACCCCTTTCGAATCATCCTAGCATTTCATGAACAACACATGAAATACATGATCCTGAATATTCCACAAGTTTATGTTTTCCATTCACCAGTTCCATCTCCAATTAATTGGTTAAGGACTAATAAAATGTTATCATAAGACATTCTTCAACCACCACCAAAAGTAAGCTAGAATCCAACGAGCACTACCGGACCTCTTAGTGCTTGATGCACCTGGTTTACCTCCAAGGTTATTCTTAAATTTTGAATGAATTATTTAATTCACAAACTAATTGTTGAGTGCCTTGTACTTCTCAATGGAAGTAAAACTTAATTATGAGACGTATTTTTTTTTCCTTCAACAAAAGCTTCTTTTAAGGAAAACATGCGATTGGAAGTTATCTTGGTTCGTTTAAATCAATTCT
The DNA here is from genome assembly GCF_947179165.1 of Solanum dulcamara. Classification (NCBI taxonomy): domain Eukaryota; kingdom Viridiplantae; phylum Streptophyta; class Magnoliopsida; order Solanales; family Solanaceae; genus Solanum; species Solanum dulcamara. The sequence continues at coordinate 72,353,857 of NC_077243.1, read as the reverse complement.
AAATAGGCTTTTTCCGAAATAAAATTTCCCAAATAAAAATGGTGTCCCTTAATGATGACATTGGGGTATTTCTTAACTCTTTACTACAGCACAATAAATTTACCTCATGGTTATCAACCTTCAAAATATATTATGAACTTATGTCCCACTTTCTCTTCTTTTTTTTTTCTGAAAAAAAAATGGGCAGAGTTTCCTCTGTATTTCTTACTATCTCAAAATCTGCACGCAGAAAATACCAACAATGCCTCACAGGTTCAACATATATATATTCATATCATATCGCAGCCACACAGGGCACCCAATATCAACAACAGTATGAAAATGATGGACTTACGTCTTATGTCCGACTCGAACTGCACCTGTTACACTTTCATGTCTACTTTTTCTTTCAATTTTCAACTTTACATTTCAATCATACTTCAATATGCTTACCTTATCCACCATACCTCTTTCGCATCATTACTTACCCGTATATTGTGTAGCTTCCAATATCATCAATCGTTTTCTTCTATCGATGTCGTTCTTCAGCTGAAATCAAAAGATAGAAAAAAAGAATTTCATGTCCTACGGCTGGGCTCTATCGCACGATCTTAGATATGAAAGAAAGGCAACGTCCTAAATGTCCTGTAGCCTCCTGTTTATAGATGTGGTGCACAACACACCGATAAACAAGACTCTACTAGACACGGTCTGTAGACACTCCGAGGATGAACTGCTCTGATACCACTTTTGTCACGACCTAGCCCCGTGACTAGTGTCCAAATTGGACCCTCGTATACACACATATTATCTATAGTCAATCGGCAATTAAGCATGATAAAGGATTTATATGGGTAGCACGTTGTCTCAAACTGTTACTTATATATATACTAAAATCACCTATTTCTTGGGGAGTCTTAATTGTCAAAAATAAGATAACATAATATGTAAGCCGACAAGGCTTCCATTCTGAATGTAAACGTCCAAAAACATAAGTCATACTAGTACACCGGACAACATCTATATACAACCCACTCATATGTCTACAGACCTCTAAGAGAATTAACAATAGCATATGACGGGACAGGGCCCCGTCGTACCCCTAAATACACAAATATATACATTATAAGGATTAGTACCCAAAGTTTGGGCTCCGAGACAATGGAGCACTTCAAACTCGTTGAGTAGAATCCTAAGTTGGCGGCTCTCCAAAATGAGTATTTGTACCTGCAGGCATGAAATGCAGCCCCCCGAACAAAAGGGGGTCAGTACGAACTATGTACTGAGTATATAAAGCATAAAATACCGTAAAGGAGATCACATCTGAAATAAAGATTCAGGAGTCAAGTATCATAATCAATAAATCACTGTACCTGTGTCTTATAAAATGAAGACATGCATATCATCATATATCGTACCTAGCCCGTTATGGGACTCGGTGTCACAATTATATCAATATATCGTCATATGTATATATATACCATACCCGGCCCTCTAGCAAGGGACTCGGTGAATAGAGTAGTGTACACTGATACCGTACCCGGCCCATTATGGGACTCGGTGCCATAATCATATCGTCATATCATCATAATATCATATTATCATATCACGTACCCGGCCCTCTAGGAAGGGACTCGGTGAATAATGTAGTGGAATCCATACATGATAACATACCCGGCCTATCGTAGGACTCGGTGAATAATACCATAACAATATGCACGAATAAGGTATCATTAGCAACCTTGCGAAATTTGATCATTATCGGAGACTTAATAGAATAAGCAAAATAGTCCATCATTTGAAAACCAAGACAATAGTCATTATGAATCACATCAATTATGGATTATACTAAAATATGAATTATACCACAATATGAGTTATACCAACTAGGATGGCTGGAATCATACACATGAGTCAAGACATAACAATATAAATTTTGAAAATCAAGAACGGTAGCCATCCGAGTATATCTACGAATACGAGTTTCTTTGGAATTTAAGCATACGTCATTCGTTCGTTTCATATGGATCATGCCAAAAGAAGAAGATGTTAACTTTACATACCTTTAGCGTTTATACGTATATGTTGTCCAATATTGTCTCAACCTATATTAAAACGTTAAGCACTATGATTAAGCTATGGACAAGAATAAAATGTAGTCTATCGTTAGTAGGTTATTTCTAAAAAAAATTGGACAGCACCTCCCCTATACCGCTCACTTTTCCCACTTTCAAACCAGCCATATAATCATCAACCAACATCAACAATCCAAAATATTGACACAAAATAAGATTTATTATTCATGTTACCAAAGCAGTAAATTCGGAAAGTCAAGTACCTCACGTTGTATCTAAATTTTGAAAATGAAAACGGCAAAACTGGACTTTATAACCTTCATGAAACATTTATATCTCTGTCTTAAGTTTCCAATGCAAAATAAATCAACTCAAAATTCATTTTCTACAAAGAGATATCATCAAAATACGAACAGCTATACATGAAGGAATTTTCAATCCAGAATCTGGACAGAATTTGTCTTATGATTCATGCTCAGTTTTCGACATAATAACAGCAGATATAGACTAAGACATAAACATAAGAGTTGTAGGTACGTGTATTAGCTTTCCAAAACATGTTTAATATCTAAAATCGAAGGTCTACACAATGAGATATTCCAGAATTACTACCAGCTACTCAATTCCAAAAACGGGTTTGAACATTCACAATCTTCATACACCTTTTTCCTCCAAATTCAAGAACAACAACTCATCAACAACATCAAAACAATATCAACCATTATTATACATCATCACTAAGATAATTCCATCTATTTAATCTACCTAAAACAACCCTTTAACCCATAACTCTCAACAAATCACCAAACTAGTTTATAACACTATTTTCTCCGTTCTAATCCGTTAAAACTCTAACTAAACTTGTTAACAATGAAAAGGAGACTTTAATATTACCTTAAATTTGCAGCACCACATAAAATCTTCTCCTTATTGGCTGATTTCTAGCTCAAATTGAAGCCAACGCGACGTACAAAAATTTTCTCTTCATGAGCTTCGGATTTCGGGACTTGAATTTTGGTCGGATTTGGGATTTCTCTCAAGAACTCCCTTTCTCTCTCTCTCTGGAAATTTCCAGAATTATGTTGGTCTAAAGTTTGAAGGAATAGTTACAAAAAATCAGATCTAATTTCGTAGGTATTGGGCCTGACCCGAATTAGAATTGGGTTGGGCCGAATTCACTATTTAGTTTGGCCTGTCAGACTTAAAACGTCTATATCTTATTACTCCGATATCACATTTCGTCCCACGACCTATGGTTGGAAAGATATTTTAATTATCTACAACTTTCATGTTGAGAGTTTTCCCAAATTCTCAAATTATAAAGAGGTTATGGCCTCTCGAATTCAGCTTACCCGAAACGTGAATTTAAGAAAAACATATTTGATGGCTTCTATTTTGATTTGGCTTAAGGGTCCTTCTTGAGATGTATTTTACTACACATAAATTATTCATATAACTTGGCATCTACAACGAATCATGTCATTTTAAAATTCAAAATTAAAAGTCCTTGAATTTATAATCGTTAGCTTACGAATAATCCAAAATGCAAAAATACGGAATGTAACAGATCTAGCTATCAATTGGAGGCGTTTAATCAATGGTTCTGCTAGACCATTTTGAGTATGGACATGAGCGACCGGATGGTCAACTTTTATTCCAACCGACATACAATAATCATTAAATGATTGAGATGTAAATTCACCAGCATTATCAAGACGAATTGTCTTTATTGCATAATCTGGAAATTGTGCTCTTAACCTTATAATTTGAGCTAACAATCTCGCAAAAGCCATGTTTCGAGTTGATAATAAGCACATATGTGACCATCTTGTAGATGCATCTATCAAGACCATATAATATTTAAATGGTCCACATGAAGGGTGAATTGACCCACATATATCACCCTATATACGTTCCAGAAACGCAGGGGATTCAATCCCAACCTTAGTTGCTGATGGTTTGATAATCAGTTTACCTTGGAAATAAGCAACACAAGAGAATTCCTTAGATTGAAGAATTTTCTGATTCTTCAAAGTGTGTCCATGTGAATTTTTAATAATTCTGCGCATCATATTATAACCGGGATGGCCCAACCGGTCATGCCAAATGATAAAATCATTAGAATCAGTAAACCTTTTGTTTACTATGGCATGTGATTCAACAGTACCAATATTTGTATGGTACAACCCAGAAGAAAGTGCAGGTAATTTTTCGTGCACAATTTTTTTCTCCATATTTATTGTAGTAATATAAAAGTATTCAACCTTTTCTTCATATGCAGTCTCAATATGATAGCCATTTTGGCGAATAACCTTAAAACTTAACAAGTTTCTTTGAGACTTACTACAATACAATGCATTATCAATTACCAATATCGTTCCTCCAGGTAGTAATAATGCCGCTTTTCCAGAGCCTTCAATCAATTTTGTACTACCAGATATTATATTGACATAGGCCTTTTTCATAATTAAATGATAGAAATATTTTTTTTCTTTTAATATCGTATGAGTTGTAGCACTATCCAAAAGACACATATCTCCATTATTCATCTTGAATTCAATTGAAGACTGAGAAATTTATTTATCTTCATAAAATAAAAATGCATTGTAAGAAATAAAATAAGTAACAATTTTGCTAGAAAAACATAAGTCCCTTTTAAAGTTTAACTATGGTAATTTAGAATTTTAAAAAATTATAGGATTCAATTATGATGAATATTACAATAATTTAGTTTATGGAATTATACTGTAATAAATTTGTAACACAGAAAAAATGATTGATAATATGAATCTAACATACCAAATTATAAGAATTAACAAACTGAGGTGTAACACGTTAATAATAAACATAATTTTATATAAATTAATAATTTACTAATGAATTAGTTTAATGAACTTAGAATTCAAAAAGTTTATGGCGGAATATACTTATTAACCTTAAATAAATATTATACATAAGTATTAAAACAAATATAAAATAAATAAAATTAGAAAACATTAATATAATATTATTCATCATGTATAGATAATTTGTTTATTGGCAAAAATAATACAATCATTATATAATATTAATGTCTAAAACATCAACAAGAATAAACAATTAATATAATGATATTAAATAAGTAACAATATGATATTAAGATTAAATAATAGCACACTAATAGTAATTAATTACAACATTTTAAAATAGCATAATGTAATAAACAATATACAATTATCATAAAAATGTGGCCCTGATTTTTTTTTCCAAATACATAAACGTAAAAACACAATAATTCAAAGTACATAAGTATGACAACATATTGAAAAACATGAAATTAAACATCAATTAAGATCCTTAAAAAATCTTCAACCTCCAAAGGAGTAATCTCATTGAGGTCATTAAAATCATCATTCCTTAAAGCCAGATTTGCTTCAATATTATCATTATTCAAAGGCCTTGCCTCAACATTATTTTCGAACGCCAAGTGTGACTCTATCCGAGCATTAGAAGAAGAGGCACCACCTCTATTTGCCTTTCTTTTAAAATAATTTTGATAAAGTCTTATAAAATGCTCAAGCGTCCGACATTCATTTTTCTAGTGGCTTTTCATGCCACAACGATGACAATTACTTCTTGAAGGGCCATTTTGAGAACTGATATTGTTCTCCCTTTTATGCTGACCACCACCATGACGATTATTAAATCGTCTTCTGTCATTGCCACGTCCACGCACATTATTGTGGCCATGATTTTTATTTTGGCTTCTTTCAAACTGGCCATGTGCTTTTATCATATTTGCCTCCGGTAATAGAGTAGTTTCAGTGGGACGGGCTTCATGATTTTTCATTAAAAGGGCATTATGTTGCTCAGCCACCAGAAGGCATGAGATCAATTCAGAATATTTTTTAAAACCCTTTTCACGGTATTGCTGCTGTAATATTACTTAGAGGCATGAAAAGTAGTTAGTGTCTTTTCTAACATGTCCTCATCATTTATAATTTCCCCACATAATTTTAATTGGAAAATTATTTTAAATACAAAAGAATTATACTCAATTACAGTTTTAAAATCTTGAAACCGTAAATGCATCCACTCATAACGAGCCCTTGGCAATACCGTTGCCCTGAGGTGGTCATACCTCCCTTTTAAGTCTTTCCACAATTCAAGTGGATCTTTCACTGTCAAGTATTCCATTTTCAGGCTTTCATCTAGATGATGACGAAGGAAAATCATAGCATTTGCTTTATTCTGACTTGATGTTGTATTTCCTTCAATTATAGCATCACCAAGACCCTTAGCGGTAAGGTGGATTTCAACATCAAGTACCCATGACAAATAATTCTTGCCAGAAATATCAAGTGCCACAAATTTCAATTTTGACAAGTTTGACATGATAAAAATTAATTTGAAATTAACAAAGACAACTTAAAAATTAAATTTCTTTAGTAGATATACCTGATATAGAAGTTAATTTTCTGAAAAATTAGAGCTTCGTGTTGATAACGTGTTATAAATTAACTAACTTGATAATTTTATAAAGGAAGAAAAACAAGAGAATATAGAGAAAGTAATAATATAAAGAGAGTAGTAAAAAGTTTCTTCTATTTTTTGTGTATTTCTTACATTGCAAATGATGACTTATTTATAGCCAAAAAAAGATGAAGTAAAATACCACTTAAATTAAACAAATATTTTAAGTAAACAATCCACACAAATATTTCAAGTGGACAATTCACAATTATTTTAAGTGGACAATCCATTAGTTCATTTGTTCTTTAACATACTTTTTCTTTTTAAGACAAAAAAAACAGGCTATTTTTTAATGTATATTACTATTGTATCCTTCAACTGACTTGTGAATATAGCAAAAGACTGACCCCACATGCATTTTGTTTTCACGCGCTCTATTAGGAGTCTTTTTTTCCACGCACTACTTTTGCAATTATTTTGGAAAACTTAGTTACACATATCCGTGTCTAACTTATAAAATGTGACATCATTGTAGTACTTTCTCTGTCAATTTTTAATTGTTCTCTATTGACTTACATTATTTGAGCAGTAGTAAATAAAATATTAACATTAGTATATTATTTTTTTATTCTAATAAATTCAAAATTTTAAAAAATAAATTAAAAATAATTATAGTTAATAATAAGAGTAAATTAATAAATTAAGTAATAAATTATTTTTAATTTTTTAAACTAGATAAATAAAAGTGAGCACTTATTTCTAGAAATTTGTGTCTCAAAATAAATCATAAATATTTATGTTGCTATAAATCATTTCATTAAGAATACAACTTTTTTAAATTGATAGACTAGTAAATATAAAAAGTTTTTACCATTTTTTACATAACATAAATCACGACTTAAAATATTTAAAAATCATATAAAAATTCGACAGACTCTCCGAATTTCATCTGTGCTGTCACGATCCCGACCCGTCGTGACTAGCACCCACACTAACCCTCCAATGAAAGAACCATTTTTACAGCCCAAGCTAACAACACTTGTGAGATATAAATAATTTGAAGACGTGAAAGCAGGTTTAATCAATAATCAATACTGAGTTCCCATAAACTCAAAAATAATCTAGTCAACAAATTTAAACATGCGAAAAATATCTTAGGAACTGAAAGTCATTTGTACCAAAACTCTAAAACTAACAAGTCTAGAAAGAGAGAACAACTCCCACAAGAAAGTCATTAAAGAAATAATCAATGTCTCAACATCTAAATCTCGAAAGGACTAGAAATAGTATAGAGTCCATGGCAGCCTGAAAGATTTAGCTCACCCTTGAACTCGAACAACTTCTCACTCTTCTAAACGAGTTCTCTCTGTAACCGGCTGAATATGCCATGTACTCAACAAAGACAGAGCAAATGTAGTATCAGTACACAAAAATTAACAGTGTATTAATAGGATCAAGCATCTAACCAGTATACGAGTCATGGACAAGTAAATCCAACATATTAAGCACATACATGCAGAATAACTTAACCACTTTCAGCTCAAACAGTACTTAACAAGATCACAATTCAATAACCTCAATATCATGCAACTTCACATGATGGTCCTCTCATGGGACCTGCAAACACTTAATTTGTGTCTGAATGTGACACTCAATCTAAGGTTTGTGTCAAAATGTGACACCCGATTCAAATATGTATCGTAACGTGATACTTGATCCAATTATATATCAAAATGTGACACACGATCCCAATAAACAAGTAGCCACAATTACATTCAGGAATCAACATTATGTCACCAAGAATAAGTTTATCACAAAACAGGCTAGTAAGCGATCATTTCACATAATTTCTAACATGCTTCCCTATTCATATACACATATACATAATATGAAGTAATTTAGCAAGTACATGAAACCCATACAGGAAACAAAACCATCACCTACCTCGAATTCAAGCTTCAACCACTCTAAGATGCAATAGTTTTCTCTTTTCGGGTTCATTCTACTTGTTCTTAGTATAAAACAAGTCACATATACACAAAGGATCGCCTAATTCACATGAATTATAACATAATTATCCTCCTAGGCCAAAACTAATGATTCTAACCCACCCTAGGGCTATTTTCCACCATTAGTTTCAATCCAAAACCCACCCCTAATGATTACCAATCATAGTTTTTAGGTTCTATGAATCAAATTACAAAGTATGTGAGTGATTTACTTACCTTAAACGCAAAATATAGTGAAAATCACCAAAAATTCGCCCTAGATTAATTCTGATCTCTTAAGAACAAAGTGGGAATCAAAATAACTATTCTAGGGTTTTTTCCCATCTTTAAGACTAGACTGTCCCGCTCTGATGAGACCATCCCACTCTGACGGCCCCGCCCTAGTGGCACTAATCTAGCTCTAGCGAGACTGGCGGAGACAGAGATCTTGTAAAGAGTCTCCAAGTCTCTTCTTTCACAGCATATCCTCTCCCCAAGACGTCTTCATTTATACCCTTCACTCTAAGTCCAATTCAGAGAGTTTTACTCACCCGAATACGATTCTGTGAAGTCATAAATGCTTCGTATCATCTTTGCTATCAGCTAACCCAACTAAATTAAAGATTCAATCCCCCACCTATCACAAGGTCACCCTAGACTTCACTTGACTTAGAATTCGTCCAAGTCTGGCCTAGGTTAATTTTTTTTGAAGTTACTACCCAAAGTTTTTGAGCCCAAATTTCTTCCCCATAGGCCTATTCCTAATGACGGGGACAGGTCGTTAGACGTGCCATAAAAATTGAGACATAAAAAGTAACATATTATATAAATACTATAAGTCACAATAATTAATAATTTAATTTTAAATATAAATATATGTATATATATATATATTATATATATATATATATATAATTGAGGGTTCTCTAAATTTTATCTGTGTAACCTAAATTACGATCAAAATAACATATGTTGGCACAGACTCACTTGTCTAGTTTTGTATAAGGGGTTGGAGGGAGGGGTGGATTTAAACATAATCAAACCTTTTGGGTAACAATGATTTTCACCCTAATTGGAGACCATGAAAGGAAAACTAGACAACTTTATATAGACCCTTTTTTCCTTCTTTTCTGCAAGTAAGAATTTGCGTTTGCCGTGCAAACTTTTCTCTATCCACCGTCACTCAATTTGTGAATCTATACTACAAATCAGGTTCAAATTAACTTGTTCTTTCTTTTTAGGTATAAGAAAATTCTCTCCAATCTCATATCTATTGATTTATCTAGTTCGTTTTGTTGAAATCTATCGTGGTTTATATGAATCTTAATGTTTTAAGATTTTAATTTTTCTTTTTTTTAGCATTTTCTTTCTCTTTTTCTTGTGGGTTTTGCTTATAATGAGTGTTTGTAATGTAAGTATGTGTTAAAATTGTTAATTATCTTTTGGGTTGTTGCGAGTTCATTTTTTGTTTTGTTTGGAAGATCTTATGAGCTAAAATGGAATGATCACCTATTTCTATGGTTGTTCTATCTAGGGGTTGCTTGTTATGATTTTATGTTATGTGGGTATGTGTTAAAATTAATAATTAGCTTTTTGATTATTGCAAATTAGGATTTTTATTGCAAGATCTTGTGAGTTGCAATGTACTATTCACCCATTTCTATTTGGATTTTTGCTTATAATGATTGTATGTAATATGAGTATGTGTTAAAATTGTTAATTAGCTTTAGGGTTGTTGCAAATTAGGTTTTTTGTTGGAAGATCTCGCGAACTAAAATGGACTAATCACCTATTTCTATACTTATCTATTTGGAATTTGCTTACAATGATTATTTGTCATGTGGATATGAGTTATAATTGTTTGTTAACCTTTGGATTGTTGCAAGTTAGGGTTGTTGTTGGAAGATCTTGTTGCAGAGTTCCATCCAATGACACAAATATTTTTTACTTTGTTGCAAGGATTAAAATTAGATGATAAAAATTATGTCTTGTGGAAGATCTTGTTGCAGAGTTCCATCTATTTTTGTCAAACCAAATCTCACTAATAAATCTACCAAAGTTTGAAATATTTATTGCTTTATGATGCCACTATAAATAAAGCACTCTTGCTCATTTGTAAGAATACACCAAGACATAGAGAAAAATATTAGAGAACAAAGTGAGGTATACCATAGACTATAAAAAATAATTTGTGAAAAAAAACAAAGTGTGAGCGATATTTTAGTAAGGCGGAAAACCAAAAGAGTGTTATTCCTTTTGAATGTCTTGTGGTCACTTTGAGTATTATACTCGTGACTATCTAGTGTAAAATTCCTTACTATAGTGATATCAGTTGTTCCTCTTGGCCAGTGGATTTTCCCTTATTTAAAAGGATTTCCACGTAAATTCTTGATGTCATTATTTTCTCATTTTATTTTCACTATTTTGACCATATATATTTTTGTATTATTTTGCATTTCACAGTTCAATAGCCTCAATATTATGAAACTTCACATAAAAGTCCTCTCATGGGACCTACAAATACTTAATTTGCGTCGGAATGTGACACCCGATCTAAGGCTTTTATCGGAATATTGACACACAGTCCAAATGTATGTTGAAACGTGACATCTGATACCAATGAACAAGTAGCCACAATTACATTCAGGAATCAACATTATGTCACCAAGAATAGGTTCATCACAAAATAGGCTAGTAAGTGATCATTTCACATAATTTCTAACATGCTTCCCTATTCATATGCACATATGCATAACATTAAGTAATTTAGAAAGTACATAAAACCCATACAGGAAACAAAACCATCACCTACCTCGAATTTGAGCTTTAGCCACTCTAAGATGCAAGAGCTTTCCCTTTTCGGGTTAGTTCTGCTTGTTCTTGGTCTAAAACAAGTCACATATACACAAAGGATCAATTCAATGGCCTAATTCACATGAATTATAACATAATTCTCCTCTTATGCCAAAACTCATGACCCTAACCCCACCCTAGAGCTATTTTCCACCATTAGTTTCAGTTCAAAACCCTCCTCGAATGATTATCAACCATAGTTTCTAGGTTCTATGAATAAAATTATGAAGTAAGTGAGTGATTTACTTATCTTAGATGCAAAATATGGTGGAAATCAGTAATAATTCTCCCTAGGTTACTTTTGGTCTCTTAAGAACAAAGTGAAAGTCAAAATAACCGTTCTGGGGTTTTCCCCTTCTTTAAGTCGAGACTGTCCCGCTCTGGCGAGACTATCTCTCTCTGGCGGGACTATCCCGCTGTGAAGGCACTAATCCCGCTTTGGCGGGATAGGCGGAGATAGAGAGCTCATAAAGAGTCTCCAAGTCTCTTCTTTTAAAACCCCGTTTTGGGGTTTTTCCCCTTCTTTAAGTTGAGACTGTCCTTCTCTAGCGGGACTATCCAGCTCTGGCCAGACTATCCCGCTTTGGAGGTACTAATCCCTTTTTAGCAGGATAGGCAGAGATAAAGAGCTCGTAAAGAGTCTTCAAGTCTCCCCTTTCACAACATAACATCTCCCCAAGACGTCTTAATTTATACCCTTCACGCTATATCCAATTCAGGAAGTTTTACTTACTTGAAAGCAATTCTATAAAGACATAAATGCTCTGTATTGTCTTGGATATTAGCTAACCTAACCCAATTAATGATTCGATCCCCCACCTATAACAAGGTCACTCTAGACCTCACCTGACTCAAAATTTGTTCAAGTTTGACCTAGGCTAAAAATTTTCGAAATTAATACCCGAAGTATTTTGGTCCAAATTCCTTCACCATTGGCCTATTCCTAACGATGGATATAAATCGTTATAATAGATATCAATTTACCCACCATTCATTCCCGAGTGACCAACTAGGGAAAACAGGGCTAGAATACAGATAGAGTAGTACCTGTTTTAATGAATAGTTGAGGATACTTATCCCACATGTCTTTCTCGGTCTCCCAAGTAGCTTCCTTAAATGAACGATGCCTCCATTTTGCCTTTACCATGTTGATCTCCTTAGTCCTCAACTTCTAGACATTACGATCAAGAATTGCAACTGGTTTTTCCTCATATTGAAGATCCTTGTTTAACAAAACTGAGTCCCATTTAATAATATATTCCCCACCTCTATGGTACTTTTTCAGCATTGAGACATGGAATATCGGGTATACCCCATAAAAACTAAGTGGTAAGGCCAATCTGTACGCCAATGGCCCTACATAGTCAAGAATTTCAAAAAGGATAATATAGCGAGGACTGAGTTTGCCATTTTTACCAAACCTCATTACCCCTTTCATGGGTGACACTTTTAGAAGCACTTGCTCACCAACCTCGAATGTTATATCCCTCACCTTATGGTCAGCATACTCTTTTTGACAACTTTGAGCTGCTAGAAGCTTAACTTGGATGCTCTTTACATTATCCTAAGCATCCCTCACTAAGTCTACCCCCAATGACTCCACTTCTCCAGCTTCATACCACCTATGAGAGACTTTTATCCCCTCCCATAAAAAGCTTTGAATGGTGCCATCTTAAAACTAGCGTGATAACTATTGTTGTAGGAGAACTTACACAAGGGAAAGAACTTATCCCAATGTCCCCCAAAGTCGATCATACATGTCCTCAACATATCTTCAAGTACTTGAATAGTCCTCTATGATTGCCCATCTGTCTGTGGATGGACTATCATGCTGAAAGTGAGTTGAGTTCCCAACTCTTCATGTAACCTTTCCTAAAATTTAGAGGTGAACTACGTATTGCGGTTTGAAATGATGGAAAGGGGCATCCCGTGCAGCCTTAATTTCTCTTTCACATAACTATTTGCCAATAGTTATGCATTATAGTCCACTCTAACTGGAATGAAGTGTGCTAACTTTGTCAACCTGTCAACCACTACCCAAATAGAGTTATACTTTCTCAAAGTCTTGGGAAGTCTCACCATGAAGTCCATGGCTATTCTCTCCCACTTCCATTTTGGAATGGGCATTCTTTAAAGTAAACCTACAGGTCTTGAGTGCTCATATTTCACCTGTTGGCAGTTCTGACACTTGGCTATATATTCAGCCGTGTCTTTCTTTATACCCTGCCAACAATATAGATGTTTGAGGTCTTGATACATCTTAGTTACTCCAGGGTGAATAGAGTATCGCAAATCATGAGATTCAAACAGAATTTTTTAAATTATGTCATCTACCCGGGGAACACAAATCATTCTCCTAAAATTGAGCACTCTACCTGCATCAAGTGCTGAATCTTAGGCCTTCCCCATCAACATTTTTTTCTCTAATTTCATTCAAATTTACATCTTCAAATTTTTTAGCCTTAATATCCTCTATAAACGTGAGCCTTAGATCAACGCTGGCCATTATCCCACCCTTCTCTGAGATGCTTAGCCTCATGAATCTGGATTCCAAGGTGTGAATTTCTCTAGCCAGGGACCGCTTGTAGGCTCCAAAATATGCTAGACTGCCCATGCTAATCGGTTTCCAGCTTAATGCATCTACTACCACATTAGCCTTATCGAGATGATACTGGATGGTGACATCATAGTCTTTGAGCAACTCCATCCACCTTTATTGTCTCAAATTCAAGTCTTTCTACGTAAACATATGCTGCAAGATGCGGTGATCAGTAAACACTTCACACTTAACGCCATACAGATAATGCCTCTATATTTTTAATGCAACCACTACCACTGCCAACTCTAAGTCATGAGTCGGGTAGTTTCTCTCATGTATCTTTAACTACCGCAAAGCATAGGCTACGATATTCTTATCTTGCATCAACATAGCACCCAAACCTGAATGTGAAGCATCACAATAAATAATGAAGTCTTTACCTTCGATCGACAGAGTCAAAATAGGTATTATGGTTAGAAGATTCTTAAGCTTTTGAAAGCTCTCTTTGCATTTGTCTGTCCAGTAGAATGATACCTCTTTTTTAGTCAGTCTGGTCAAATGAGTAGCGATAGAAGCAAAGCTCTTTATGAACCGGCAGTAATAACTGGCCAATCCCATAAAACTCCTAACCTCTAACATAAAACTAGGCCGAGCCCAGTTCTCAATTGCCTTAATATTTTGTGGGTCTACCATTACCCCTTCCTTTGAAATAACATGGCCTAAAAAGGTAACTGAAGACAACCAGAATTCACACTTAGATAGTTTTGCATACAACTTCTATTTTCCCAAAATACCTAGGACAATACGGAGATGGTCTGCATGTTCCTGTTCATTCTTTGAATACACCAAAATATCATATATAAACATGATCACAAACGAATCTAGGAACGACTTAAACACCACATTCATCAAACTCATAAAGGCTGCAGGTGCATTGGCCAGCCCAAAAGACATTACCAAAAATTCATAGTGCCCATACATGGTTCTAAAAGCTGTTTTATGCACATCCTCAGGCCTAATCTTCAATTGATGGTACCCAGACCTGAGATTAATCTTTGAGAAGAATGATGCACCTTGAAATTGATCAAAAAGGTCATCAATACGTGGAAAGGGATATTTATTTTGGATGGTAACCTTATTGAGTTGTCGGTAGTCAATGCATATTCTCATACTACCATCATTTTTCTTAACAAACAATACTAGAGCACCCCACAGAGAAGCATTGGCAGGAATGAATCCCTTATCAAGGAGTTCTGGAATTTAAGCCTTAAGGTCTCTTAACTCTGTCGGAGCCATACGGTAGGGAGGAATAGAAATTGGACGACTGCCCAGTTCTAAGTCAATGTAGAAGTCTATGTCTCTATCAGGAGGCATACTAGGTAAGTCTGAAGGAAACACTTCTAGAAATTCATGCACTATCGGAATAGGCTTAATAGAGGAAGACTCTATATCAACATTCCGAATATGGGCCAGATAGGCCAAACAACCCTACCTCACCATTTTTTTAGCCTAGAGAAAAGATATGACTATAGTTGGCTTAGGCTTTTACACACACCCCTTCCCACTCAAACCTTTCCCTCCCTGGGATATCTAGAGCCGCAATTTTTGCATTACAATTAAGTACAACAAAATAGGGGGACAGTCAAGTCATGCCTAAGATTACATCAAAATCGGTCATATCAAAAATTACTAAGTCAATCTAAGTCTAGAATCCTATAAATATCACAGAACAAGAATGATAAACATGGGTGACTATGACTGACTCTCCAATATGAACGGGGGCATCTAGTATAGCACACAATGCATCAAAATCCAAGGCATATTTCATGGACACATAAGAATAAGTAGAACCTGGATCAAATAAAATAGTAGCCATCCGATCACAAATAAGAATAGTACTTGTGATCACTGTGTCAAATGCCTCTGCCTCGGTCTTACCCGAAAATATATAAAACTGAGCCCGATCATTCTTACGAGCCACCTTCTTGCCTAGCTGGGCTGCTTCTGACCTGCACTACCATTACCTCGACCCACACGACCTCTCTGGTTTTCTCCTCACCCACCCTATGGACGTCCTCTACTATTGCCTTCCCCGACCATGGAACTACTGCTCTGGCATGCTGAAACTTTTTTACGGGGGTGAGGACATTCTCTCCTTATGTACCCCGGTTATCCATAATTAAAACAGCCACAATCAAAAGACGGCCTACTACTTGGGAACGACATTCCTTGACCCTCATGGGCCGAATGCTGTTGTGGAGTACTTAGAAAACTAATGGTAGAAGCGGGTAGAGCTGACTGAATTGGCTTGACTGTAATTATCGGCATGCTTAACCCTCTAGAATAGGATCTTTGAAAATTACCAATGCTCTTAGGCTTCTTAGCCAAAGCATTAGCCTGCCCATCTCTTGTCATACCCTCTACCTTCTTTACAAAGTCAGTGACTTCGTTGAAACTTTGGCCTAACAAAGTCATGTGAAATGACAGCACCTGTAATTTGGGGTTCAACCCTTCACAAACAACTGAATTCTTTCCTCTTCTGTAGTTACTAGCTGGGTAGCAAACCTGGACAGCGCATAAAATTTGGCCTCATAAGCAGCCACTGACATACCTCCCTACTCTAGTGCCATGAACTCGTCCTTCTTGCGGTCCCTCAAGGTACGTGGCACATATTTTTATAGGAACAAAGCAAGAAACTAAACCCAAGTAAGTAGGGGCAACACTGGTGAGCGATACTCTACATACGCCCTCCACCACTGCTTGGCCTCATTCTGCAACTGAAAAGTCACAAATTCCACCCCATGTTGATGTACTATGCCCAACTTATACAGCATCTCATAGCAGTGAAGAATGAACTCATAAGCGTCCTCATTCTCATGCTCAGTGCTAGTCATAACAGAACCCATAAATGGTCTGAAGAAGACATCAATGCCTACCATCTCATTTACCAGTGGAGCTGTAATAGCAAAAGAATGAGCAATAGGGGATAGGGCTGTGGGAGTGGTGAGAATGACTCCAATGCCAGCCAACCCACTAAAAAAGGCCATGATCTACTGTGCTAATTTACTATCCAGAGGGGGGAGACCGACAACCCCAGTTTGGTTGTCTTCCACCTATTCAATATTCTCTTCCTTTCCAACTTCTACATCTTCCCCTAACTCATTCTGGGGAGCGGGAGAGGCCTCACCTACACGCACCTCTTCAACTAGAACTTCCACCCTAACGGGTGATGCTCTTCCTTGCCCCCTGCCGCATCTTTCTCTCCTGCCTCTACCTCTATTACACCCTTGAATAGCTGGCTCCTTCTCTGGCTGAACTGAAGCTACGGGATGAACACCATTATAGAGAGTATTAACCATCTGCACACAAGAAAGTGAAAGAAGTTAGATATCAATTTAGATCACCAGAGACCAATTGGAATCAAGTTATAGCATGAAGGAAAGAGGATAAAGAAACTTTTCCTAAAGTCCTGTAGCCTCTCAAAGAAAAGTACAGGTGTCTTCGTACCGTTCTACAAGACTCTACTAGACTTATTTTATATAATGAGATCAACTAAACAAGGCTCTAATATCAATTTTGTTATTACCCCGACCACCATGACTAACACCCATACTAACCCTCCGGTGGGAGAGCTATTTTTATAGCCCAAGCTAACAACACTTATGAGATATAAATAATTTAAAGATGAGGAAGCATGTTTAATCAATAATTAATACTAAGTTTTTATAAATTCAGAAATAATCTAGTCAACAAACTTAAACATGTGGAAAACATCATAGGAATTGAAAGTCATTCGTACTAAAACTCTAAAACTCACAAGTCTAGAAAGAGAGCATAACTCCCACAAGAAAGTCATTGAGCATCTAAATCTAGAAGAAGGACTAGAAATAGTAGAGAGTTCATGGCAACCTGAAAGATTTAACTCACAAAACTAGAAACAATAGAGAGTTCACGGAAGATTGAAAGATTTAGCTCACCGTTGAACTCGAACAACTTCTCACTCTTCTAAGCGAGGTCTTTTTGCAACCGACTGAATATGCCATATACTCAATAAAGATAGAGCAAGTGTAGTATCAGTACACAAAATCAATAGTTTACTGGTAGGATCAAGTGGCTAGCAGTAAGCTAGTCATGAATAAGTAAACTCAACATAATAAGGACATATATACATAATAACTTAACCATTTTCATCTCAAATAGTACTCAGCAAGATCACAATTCAATATCCTTAATATCATGCAACTTCACATAAGGGTCCTTTGATGAGACCTGCAAATACTTAATTTATGTCAAAAGTGACACCCAATCCAAGTTTGTATTAGACCATGACACCCAATTTAAAGGTGTGTCGGAATGTGACACCCGATCCAATTATGTGTCAGAATATGACACTCAATCCTAATGAATAAAGTAGCCACAATTACATTCAGGAATCAACATTATGTCACCAAGAGTAGGTTTATCACAAAACAGGCCAATAAGTGATCATTTCACATAATTTATAACATGTTTCCCTATTCATATATATACATATGCATCACCTACATCGAATTTGAGCTTCAACCACTCTAAGATGTAAGAGCTTTCCTTTTGCGATTTCATTCTGCTTGTTCTTGATCTAAAATAAGTCACATATACATAAATGATAAACATAATGGCCTAATTCACATGAATTATAACATAACATAATTCTTCTTCTAGGCCAAAACCCATGATCCTAACCCCACCCTATGACTATTTTACACCATTAGTTTCAGTCCAAAACCCTCTCCAATGATTACCAACCATAATTTCTAGGTTCTATAAATCAAACTACGAAGTAAGGGAGTGATTTACATACCTTAAATGCAAAATATGGTGGAAACAATAAAAATTTGCCTTAGATTACTTCTGGTCTCTTAAGAATAAAGTGGGAGGCAAAATAACCATTCTGGGGTTTTTCTCCGTCTTTAAGTCAAGACTGTCCCGCTATGGCGGGACCATCCCACTCTAGCGGCCCCGCCCTGGAGACATTAATCCTGCTTTAGCAGGATAGGTGGAGATAGAGAGCTTGTAAAGAGTCTCTAAGTCTCCCCTTTCACAACATATCCTCTCCCAAAGACTTCTTAATTTATACCCTTCACGCCAAGTCCAATTCACGGAGTTTTTACTCATCTGAATGCGATTTTGTGAATATGTAAATGCTCTATATCGTCTTGGCTATTATTAACCCAACCAAATTAAAGATTCGGTCCCCCACCTATCACAAGGTCACCCAAGACCTCACCTGACTCAGAATTCATCCAAGTCTGGCCTAGGCTAAAAAAATTTAAAGTTATTACCCGAAGTTTTTTGGTCCAAATTCCTTCCCTATTAGCCTATTCCTAACGACAGGAATATGTATTACACATGCCACATAAATTGAGACAAAAAAGTAACATATTATATAAATACTATAAGTCACAATAATTAATAATTTAATTCTTTTAAAACTATATATAAAAAAATTGGGGGTTCTCTAAATTCTATATGTATCACCTAAATTACGACCAAAATAATATATGTTGGCACGGGCTCACTTGTCTAGTTTTGTATAAGGGGTGGGGAGAGGGTGGATTTAAACATAATCAAACATTTTGGGTAAAAAATGATTTTCACCCTAATTGGAAACCATGAAAGGAAAACTAGACAACTTTATATATCCCCTTTTTCCCTTTTCTTTTGTCAGTAAGAATTTGCGTTGGTCGTGCAAACTTTTTTCTATCCACCGTCACTCAATTTGTGAATCTATACTTCAAATTAGGCTAAAATTAGCTTGTTCTTTCTTTCTAGGTATAAGAAAATCCTTTCAAATCTCATATCTATTGATTTATCTAGTTCATTTTTGTTGAAATCTATCGTGGTTTATATGAATCTTGATGTTTTAAGGTTTGAATTTTTCTTTTCTTTTTTATCATTTTCTTTTTCTTTTTTGTGGGTTTTGCTTATAATAAGTGTTTGTAATGTAGGTATGTGTTAAAATTGTTAATTATCTTTTGGGTTGTTGCAAGTTAGGTTTTTTTTATTTGAAAGATCTTGTGAGCTGAAATGGACTAATCACCTATTTCTATGGTTGTTCTATCTAGGGGTTGCGTATAAGGATTTTTTGTTATGTGGGTATGTGTTAAAATTGATAATTTGCCTTTTGATTATTGCAAGTTAGGGTTTTTATTGCAAGATCTTGTGAGCTAAAATATACTATTCACCTATTTCTCTTTGGGCTTTTGCTTATAGAGATTGTATGTAATATGGGTATGTGTTAAAATTGTTAATTAGCTTTAGGGTTGTTGCAAACTTGTTAGGTTGTTTATTGGAAGATTTTGTGAACTAAAATGGACTAGTCACCTATTTCTATACTTATCTATTTCGGATTTGCTTATAATGATTGTTTGTCATGTGATTATGTGTTATAATTGTTTATTAGCTTTTGGATTGTTGCAAGTTAGGATTGTTGTTGGAAGATCTTTTTGTAGAGGTCTATCACATGACACAAATATTTTTTACTTTGTTGCAAGGTTTAAAATTAAATAGTAAAAAATATGAACTTGGTAGTTGGCAAATCTCAACAACCAAAATATCACCATTTTTGTCAAACCAATTATTACCAATAAATCTACCAAAGTTTGAAATATTTATTTCTTCATGATGTCACTGATGACATCATAAGGATAATTTTTTCTATAAATAAAGCACTCTTGCTCATTCGTAAGAATACACCAAGATAGAGAGAAAAATATTAGAGAGCAAAGTGAGATATACCATAGACTATAAGAAAATTATCTGTGAAGAAAAAAATAAATTGTGAGTGATATTTTAGTAAGGTGAAAAATCAAAAGAATGTTATTCCTCTTGAATGTGTTGTGGTCACTTTGAGTATTATACTCGTGACTATCCAGTGTAAAATTTCTTACTATAGTGATATCAATTTTTCCTCTTGGCCTGTGGATTTTTCTTTATTTAAAAGGGGTTTTACGTAAATTCTTGGTGTCATTATTTTTTTATTTTATTTCCACTACTTTGGCCATATATATTTTCATGTTAGTTCGTGTTTACCAACAAATTGGTATTAGAGAAAAATTTTATCTGAGTATGTTCTGTAGTTGTAGCACAGTCTGAAATCCACATCAGAAAAGACTTATTAAAGCAAAATTTTATCTGAGTATGTTCTGTGGTTGTAGCACAGTCTGAAATCCACATCAGAAAAAACTTACTTTGATTTGCAATAGCTATATATTTTTAGGAGAAAATAATAGAAGCCAACACTAGTAGAATAGTTATTTTGAATGGTATTAATTATGTTATTTGGAAGGGAAAATGGAAAATCTGCTTTATGTCAAGAATTTTTATCAACCAACCTTTTCTACTGTAAAACCTGATAATAAAACAGATGAAGGGTGAAATCTGTTGCAAAGACAGGTTTATAAATTTATTAGGCAATGAGTTGACAATAATGTGTTGAACCATATTTTTGGGGAGACATATGCTCGTACACTATGGGAGCATCTTGATAGCTTGTATGCTCGGAAGATTAAGAACAACAAAATGTACTTAATAAAGCAGATGTTAAGTTTAAAATATCATGATGGTTCTCTGATGATAGATCACCTGAATAATTTCAGGGAATTATGAACTAGTTATCTGATTTGGGCATTAAATTTGATGAAGAAATTCAAGGCTTGCTTTTACTTGGTTTCCTATCGGACTCTTGGAAAAAATTTAGAACTTCATTGTTAAATTATGCTCTAGATGGTGTGATCTCTATGAATTTTGCTAAGCAGTGTCTTGAACGAAGAGGTAAGAAGAAAATCTCAAGGTTCTTCTTCGTCGGATGTCCTAGTGACTAGTCCTTAGGGGAGAAATAAGAGTAGTGGTTCTCATAATAGAGAACATAACAAAGGCAAATCCAGAGGCAGATTTAAGGATATTGAGTGCTATCATTGTGGCATGAAAGGGCATACAAAGAAGTTTCGTCAAAAATTGAAAAGGGAGAACAAAGATAGAGAGGAAAATAAAGAAGATGACAATGAAAATTTCCTAGCCACCGTCTCCATTGAAGATCTTGTTACAGTCCTTGATACAGATATGATAAATATTTCTTATGATGAGTCAAGCTGGGTTGTGGACACTGATGCCGCATCTAATGTGACATCAAGAAAATATTTTTTCTCTTCCTATACTCTTGGTGACTTTTTGGTACATTGAGTATGTGTAATGCGATTGACTCTAGGGTGGTTGGTGTTGGTACAGTTTGTTTGGAAACTAGTATTGAAACTAAACTAATTTTGAATAATGTAAAACATGCACCTGATGTTCGTCTGCATCTAATTTCTGTTGGTATTCTACATGATGAAGGATATGTTAGTACCAATAACGGTAGAAGTGAAAACTCATTAATGGTTCCTTAGTTGTGGCTCGTGGTAACAAATATCGTGGTCTATACTAGACTACGACTTCTACTTGTGCCAATATGATGAATGTAGTTGAGAGCGATAACTCTTCAACATTATGGCATAAAAGGCTTAGCCACATTAGTGAGAAAGGACTTAATGTTCTAGCCAAGAAGAAATTTTTGTCAAATTTCTAAAGTGCTAAATTAGAAAAGTGTGAGCACTGCTTGGCTAGAAAATAAAGTAGAGTTTTCTTTAAGTATAATCCTCCTTCAAGAAAGATAGAGTTACTTGAGTTGGTGTACTCTGATTTATGTGGTCTAATGAAGACAAAGTCTCTGGATGGTGCACTCTACTTTGTTATTAACTTATTTCCTGTTGTTGCTTTGCAAACTGATTTTCCAAATAGAGTTTGGTATGAAAATGATGTTTTCTATGACCATTTGAGAGTATTTGGTTGCAAAACTTTTGTACATATGCCGAAAGATAAGAGGTCAAATTTAGATGCCAAAATAAGGTAGTGCATCTTCATTAGATATGACCTTAATAAATTTGGTTATAGGCTATATGATCCAATTAAGAAGGAGCTTGTAAGAAGCCGCAATATCGTCTTCATGAAAAATCAAACCATTGAAGATATTGACAAAGTGGAGAAGCTAAACTCTTTAAGTTCAAATGGAGTAGTCCATCTTGATCAAGTTCCTCATACAAGTGTGTATGATATTGAAGGGTTTGATGATCATGATGATGCTTAGAATCAAATCCCAGATCAACATGTTGATGTTGATGATAACAATGATGTTGTTATTGATGATACTCCTACTCATGAAGTTGCAGACGAATCAAATATTCCTCTTAGGAGGTCCACAAGATAACATTTTCCTTTCTCTCATTATTCACCTAATGAGTATGTGCTACTCACTGACGGGGTGAACCTGAGTGTTATGAGTAGGCCATGTAAGATGAGCATAAGGATCAATAGATTGAAGCCATGCAAGATGAGATGAAATTTTTGCATGAAAACCACACTTATGAGTTGGTGAAATTTCCTAAGGGAATGAGAGCTTTGAAGAACAAGTTGGTGTTCAAAGTTAAAGTTGAAGAAAATAGCTTGAAGCCCAGGTACAAATCTAGATTGGTTGTTAAGGGATTTAGTTAAAGAAAGGGTATCAAATTTGATAAAATATTTTCTCCCGTCTTGAAAATGTCCTCCATTTGTACATTTCTTGGTTTGGCTGCTATCTTAATTTAGAGATTGAGCATATGGATGTAAAGACAACTTTTTTTCATGGTGACCTAAAAGAGAAGATTTATATGGAACAATCTGAGGGCTTCAAAGTAAATGATAAAGAAAATTTTGTGTGAAAACTCAAAAAGAGTCTTTACAGGACAAAGCAAGCTCCTGGATGGTGGTACAAGAAGTTTGAATTTGTCATGGGGAAGCAAGGCTACAAGAATACTTCCTCAGATCACTGTGTGTTTGAATAAAAATTTTCTGACAATGATTTTATCATCCTCTTGCTAATATGTGGATGATATGTTGATTGTTGGAAAGAATATTTCCAAGATTGACGAGTTGAAAAAGGAGTTGTGTAAGTCTTTTTCCATGAAAAACTTGGGTCATGCCAAATAAATTTTGGGCATGAGGATTACTCATCTCAGAGATGAAAGAAAGATTTATCTATCATAAGAGAAGTACATTTAACGTGTACTGAAGCGCTTCAACATGAAGAATGCTAAGTCTGTTAGCACACCTCTTGCTGGTCATATAAAGTTAAGCAAGAAAATGTGTCTTACAGCTAAGGAGGAAAAGGAGAGTATGGCCAAAGTTCCATATTTCTCCGTCGTCGAAAGTCTAATGTATGCAATGGTATGCACTACACCTGATATTTCTCATGCAGTTGGTGTTGTCAGTAAGTTTCTTGACAATTCAGGAAAAAAATATTGCGAAGTTGTAAAGTGGATACTCAGGTATTTCAGAGGAAGCTCAGATAAATGCTTTTTTTTAAGGATCAAATCCAATTTTGAAGTACTATACATATGCTGATATGACAAGTGACCTTGATAACAGAAAATTCACTATTGGATAGTTGTTTACTTTTTCAAGGGGAGCTACATCATGACAGTCAAAGTTGCAGAAGTGTGTTGCACTATCTACAACTGAAGCTGAGTATATTGCGACTACTGAAGCTGGCAATGAGATGATATGGCTTAAGCAATTTTTTTAAGAGCTTGACTTGCATTAGAAGGAGTATGTCGTCTATTGTGATAGTCAAAGTGCAATAGACTTAAGCAAGGACTCCATGTACCATGCAAGGATGAAATATATAAACGTGAGATATCACAAGATTTGAGAAAAAATAGAAGACGAATCTATGCAGGTTGAAAAAATCTCTACAAATAAGAATTCTCCAGATATGCTGACCAAAGTGGTAACAAGGGACAAATTCGAGCTGTGCAAATAACTTGTTGGCATGAGCTTTTTATGATAAGACGAGGATCCTCATTCTGGTGCATGAGACTGGAGGGGGAGATTTATAGAGGTCCATTCCATGACACAAATATTTTTACTTTGTTGTAAGGTTTAAAATTAGATAGTCAAAAATATGAACTTGGTAGTTGGCAAATCTCAATAACCAAAATATCACCATATTTGTCAAACCAAATCTCACCAATAAATCTATCAAAGTTTGGAATATTTGTTTCTTCATGATGTTACCAATGACATATAGGGAGAAACTTTTTCTATAAATAGAACACTCTTGCTCATTTGTAAGAACACACCAAGATAGAGAAAAAAAATATTAGAGAGCAAAATAAGGTATACTATAGACTATAAGAAAATAGTCTGTGAAGAAAAATAAAGTGTGAACAATATTTTAGTAAGGTGTGAAATCAAAAAAGTGTTATTCCTTTTGAATGTGTTATGATCACTTTAAGTATTATACTCATGACTATCCAGTGTAAAATTTCTTACTATAGTGATATCAGTTGCTCCTCTTGGCTCGTGATTTTTTTCAAAATTTCATGTAAATTCTTGGTTTCATTATTTTCCCATTTATTTTCACTATTTTGA
Source organism: Solanum dulcamara (assembly GCF_947179165.1). NCBI lineage: Eukaryota > Viridiplantae > Streptophyta > Magnoliopsida > Solanales > Solanaceae > Solanum > Solanum dulcamara. The sequence continues at coordinate 72,328,490 of NC_077243.1, read as the reverse complement.
AAATACAAGAGTGGGTTAAAGGAGCGTCTAGACTGAGAGTAGGTTCTTAGAATATTGACACATTAACGGGAAAGTCCATAGAGCTAGTTAAGATTCTTAAGAAGAGAAAAATTAATATAGCCTGTGTCCAAGAGACCAAATGGGTAGGTTCTAAAGCTAAGGAGGTAGACGAGTATAAGCTTTGGTTCTCTGGTAGATCGAAGTATAAGAATAAGGTAGGAATTTTTGTAGACAGTAATTTATGGGACCAGGTGGTGGAGGTTAGGAGAATCACTGATAGGATGATGTCGATTAAGGTGGTCATCGAAGGGATCACTTTGAACATTATTAGTGCGTATGCGCCGCAAGCGAGCCTAGGCAAGGAGGAGAAGAAGAGCTTTTGGGAGGATTTAGATGAGTTAGTGGGAAACATACCACATACTGAGAAGCTGTTCATGGGAGGGAATTTCAATGGGCACATCTGATCTATTTCGGGAGGGTATGATGATGTGCATGGAGGGTTTGGCTTCGGGGACAGAAATAGAAGAAGAGTTTTATTTTTGGAATTCGCAAGAGCTTTTGGGTTGGTGATAGCCAACTCGAGTTTTCCAAAGAAGGAGGACCACTTAGTAACCTTGGTAACCTTCCGTAGTTCGGTGGCCAAGACTCAAATAGACTTTTTACTCCTTAGGAAGGATGATAAAGGTCTGTGCAAAGACTGTAAGGTCATTCCGATAGACAACCTTACAACCCGACATAAGCTCTTGGTGATGGATTTAGGGATCAGGATGACGAGAAAGAAGAGGGTCGGGGATGATCAACCTAGGATCAGATGGGGGAGTTTGACCATGGCTAGTGCCCTGGATATGAGAGAGAAATTGAAGGACATGGGGGCCTAGGATAGTGTGGGGATGCGACCAGTATGTGGGATAGGACGGCTAGTTGTATTAGGGTTGTAGCAAGGGAAGTGTTGGGAGTCTCGACAGGTAGTCGTAATCGACATCGAAGGGACTAGTAGTGGAATGGAGAAGTACAAGGGAAAGTAAAAGCAAAGAAAATGATGTACTCAAAATGGATAGAAAGCACAGATGAGGTGAAGAAGTGAACAAATAAAGAATATAAGATAGCGAAGAAGGAGACAAAGTTGGCGGTTTTGAAGGCAAAAATGGCAGCTTTTGAACGCCTATACGCTGAAGTAGAAGAGAAAGGTGGGGATAAGAAATTATTCAAGCTAGCCAAGGCGCGAGAGAGGAGGGCACGCGATGTGGATCAAGTGAAGTGTATTAAGGACGAGCATGGAAATGTATTAGTAGATGAGACTCTCATTAAACAGAGGTGACATTCATACTTCCATAAACTCTTGAATGAAGAAGGGGGCAGAGAGATTGTGTTGGGAGATTTAGAAGATACAGCGACGTGTAATGATTTTGGGTGTTACAGAAGTATTACTGTAGAAGAGGTTAAGGGTGTTGTGCGTAGGATATGCTGCAGAAGAGCGACTGGACTCGACGAGATCCCTGGGGAATTTTGGAAGAGTGCGAGCTTGGTAGATTTGGAGTAGTTGACTAGGTTATTTAATATCATCTTTGAGACGGCAATGATGCCCGAAGAATAGAGGTCGAGCATAGAGATCCCTCTATACAAAAACAAGAGAGATATCCAGAGCTGCAACAACTATAGAGGTATCAAGCTTCTAAGCCATACTATGAAAGTTTGGGAAAGAATGATGGAGATGAGGGTGAGGAGAGGCGTGTCTATTTCAGAGAACTAGTTCGAATTTATGCCGGGATGTTCAACTACTGAAGCCATCCATATTATTAGGAGATTGGTGGAGCAATATAGGGAGAGGAAGAGGGACTTGCATATGGTATTCATCGACCTAGAAAAGGCTTACGATAAAGTTCCATGAGAGATACTATGGAGATGTTTGGAGGATAAAAGTGTACCTGTGGCGTATATTAGGGTGATCAAAGACATGTATGAGGGTTCCAAAACTAGGGTAAGGACAGTAGGAGGGGACTCAGAGTACTTTCCAATTGTGATGGGGTTGCATCAAGGATCAACTCATAGTCTGTTTTTATTTGCCTTGGCGATAGATGGATTGACACGACAAATTCAAGGTGAGGTGCCATGGTGTATGCTTTTTGCAGATGACATAGTCCTAATCGATGAGACTCGTAGCGGTGTTAATGCTAAGCTAGAGGATTGGAGACACACCTTGGAATCTAAAGGGTTTAAGCTGAGTAAGACCAAGACAGAGTACTTAGAGTGCAAGTTCAGTGGGACACCTCAAGAGGTTGGCGTGGACGTTAGGCTTGGGGTCCAGGTTATTCAAAAGAGAAGTAGTTTCAAGTATCTTGGGTCTATCATACAATGCAGCGAGGAGATTGATGATGATGTCACACATTGTATTAGGACAAGGTGGACGAAATGAAGGCTCACTTCCAAAGTGCTATGTGATAAGAATGTGCCACCACAACTTAAGGGCAAGTTCTAAAAAGTAGTGGTTAGACTGGCTATGTTGTATGGGGTGGAGTGCTAGCCAGTTAAGACCTCGCACGTTCAAAAGATGAAAGTTGCCGAGATGAGAATGTTGAGATGGATGTGTGGGTACACCAAGAGTGATAGAATTAGAAATGAGGCTATTCGGAACAAGGTGGGAGTGGCCTCGGTGGAAGACAAGATGCGGGAAATGCGACTGAGATGGTTTGGACATGTGAAGAGGAGAGACACAGGTGCCCTAGTGCGGAGGTGTGAGAGGTTGACCATGGATGGTTATAAAAGAGGTAGGGGTAGGCCGAAGAAGTATTGGAGAGAGGTGATTAGACAGGATATGACACAGTTACAGCTTACGGAGGACATGACCTTAGATAGGAAGGTGTGGAGGAACCACATTAGGGTAGAATGCTAGCACATAGTCTCGTTACTCTTTCCTATTCATAGGCGCAGTAGTGCATTACGATTTCTTGTTCTCTGATTTCTATTATTTCTGTTATTATTTATATTACTTTCTATACTTTGATTACTTTATTTTATCTGTGATGCTTTCGTTATTTGTTACCCATAGCATTTTAAATTTCTTAACCTTATCTGACTTTTTTATGCTTTTATTGAGCCGAGGGCCTCCTAGAAACAGCCGTCCTACCTTGATAGGAGTAAGGTATGCGTACACTCTACCCTCCCCAGACTCCACGTTGTGGAATTTCACTGGATTGTTGTTGTATATTTTCGTATTAATCTGCGTTTTCCAACACTTATGAACTAAAATGGAATAATCATCTATTTCTATACTTGTTCTATTTGGGGGTTTTAGTTCTAAGTTTTGTTTGATGATATGGGTATGTGCTAATATCTTTATTGGTTGGAAGTTTGGGTTTTGCTTATAATGATTGTATGTAGGGTATGTGTTACAATTGTTAATTAGCTTTAGGGTTGTTGTAAGTTAGGTTTTTTGTTGGAAGATCTTGTGAACTGAAATAGACTAATCACCTATTTCTATGCTTTAGGGTTGTTGTAAGTAAGGTTTTTTGTTGGAAGATCTTGTGAACTGAAATGGACTAATCACCTATTTCTTTACTTTGTTCTTTTTGGGATTTTAGTTCTAAGTTTTGTTTCGTGATACATGAATGTGTTATAATCTTGATTGGTTGAAAGCTTACGTGTTTTTGGAAGGTTGTTTGTATAGGTCGAGTCCATGGTGTAGTGTGTGTGGTGTGTCTAATTCCAAGTAAAATCATAAATACAAGCAATTAACTCTTTTAAACTTATCATCTCAAAAATATAAATGAAGGACAAAAATGGGGAAAAGTTTAAATATTTATCTTGAACTTTGAATAATTCACTTATTTTGAACTATAAAAATGCTTTCAAAATTCATTTAATATGAAATAGAGGGAATATTCCATTTATTTTAATTTATTGGCACGGATGGAAACAGGAGAGTCATCTAATTTTTTTATATATTTTTTATATACTTTAAGCTTTTAATTATTGTGATTCATATATTTTACGTAATTCTTATATATTATTTTATCTGTCCCAATTTTTATAATATATGTGAAATTTCGAAAGTCAAATAAATTTTTAATATATTTTTTAAACTCTATGCTGCTCACATTCTCTTCCATATATAAAAGAAAAATATATGTTACTTCTTATGTCATAATTTATGTGGCACATATAAAATTTTAAAAATTAATTAAAATTTGAATATATTTTAAAAATATTTTAAATTGTTAATATTGTGATTCAAATGTAAAGAATATTTCTATATTCGCCAGAGCGACAAAATTAGGAACTTCATCTGCTTTTGTTCACGTAATCTCCATTCAATTTTTTTTGGAAAAATTACCAAATTATTTACCTTATATTCCTATATTTTCAATTATTCCTTATCGTTTGTAAAAAAAACAAAAATTCCTCTTCTGATACATATGAATGATGTTGATACATCGTGATTTGATACATAAGTTCTTTTCATGATACATCGCTTGTTGATACAAACCAAACACAAAATGTATCAGTAAAACGTATTTGGTTTGTATCAACTAGCGATGTATCATAAAAAAGACTTATGTATCAAATCGCGATGTATCAGCGTCATTCGTATGTATCAGAAATTTGAAAAAAGAAGGAATTCAAATAATTACCAAAAAAGTCAGAAAAAATTATAATTGAACTTTTTCACTGTGGAATTTAGGCAAAATACCCAATTTTTTAGGAGTGTTGAAAAGGTCATAAAGTTTGTTATATTTACTATTTTGCATGAACCAATCAAGAAATTGGGATTTATTATGAAAGTGGATTGTCCACTTAACATAATATTCTATATTAGTGGGGCCCACTCAAAGTGGGCAACTAACCCACTTGGTTTTCTTCATCTTTGATGGCTATAAAATGCCATTAATTTGGCATAAAATAATCATCCGAAGAAACAAAAAATTACATACTGCAATCACTCTCTTCTGTTTTATTTTTCTTACTCTCTCCGTCTAATTAATTGTTAAGGTAGTATATTCATAACACGTTATCAGCACGAGGCTCCGGCTAATTTTTCAAGGTAACAAAAAGTGGTAAGAGTTTTATTTAAATTTATTTTCATAAAATGGCAAATATTTTAAAAATTGAATTTGTTGCTTTGGATATCTCTGGAAAAGATTACTCCTCATGGCACTAGATGCCGAAATTCATCTTGAATCGATGGGTCTGGCAGACACCATCAAAGATGATAACACGGCATCTAGTCAAGACCGTGCAAAAGCTATGATTTTCCTCCGCCACCATCTTGACGAGGGTCTTAAATTACAATATCTTACATTAAAAGATCCCATGAAATTGTGGAAAAATTTAAAAGAAAGGTATGACCACCTGAAGTTGCTCATGCTTCCACAAGCACGTTATGACTGGTTAAATCTGAGACTGATGGACTTTAAAAATATAACTGAATATAATTCTGCTTTATTTAGAATTATAGCTCAGTTAACTTTATGCGGAGATGAAATCACGGAACAAGATAAACTTGAAAAAACATACTCCACATTTCCACCCGCGAATATGGTCCTGCAGCAGCAATATCGCGAAAAAGGCTTTACAAAATATTCTGAATTATTATTTCACTTACTTATTGCTGAACGCCATAATGAATTATTAATGAAAAATCATGATAGTCAGCCCATTGGTTCTTTGCCACTCCCTGAAGTGAATCAGGCAAATTCTAACCAACGAGAAAGAGGCCATGGCCCTAGTCGTGGTCGTGGTCGTGGTCGTAGTCAAAGAAGAAATTTTAATCATGATGCTCGGCTGGCACCGAGAAATAACTAGCAATATAAAAGGCAGGGTAAAAAGCCAGAAGCTTTACCGAAGAATAATTCAGAAACAATATGTCATAGATGTGGAGGTGTGGGGCACTGGTCGCGGATTTGCCGGTCGTCAAAACGCTTGGTTCAGCTATATCAGGCATCATTAAAAAGGGCAGAAAATAATCCAGAGACAAATTTTATCTCTGAGGACAATATTGAGCCCATGCATCTGGATGTAGCTGATTTCTTTAATTTTCCAGAAGTAAATATGAATGTTGATAAGCCCAATAATATTTAAATAATTCTCTTTGTTGTTGTATGTATTAAATATTATGTTTGTATTTTTCTAGCTCAATGTAATGAAATAAAACTTTGTATAATAAATCAGGTATTAATTATAATATTTACTTTCTTTCTTTTTGAAGAAAAATATGGAAATGCCTCAAATTTTATTTGGATCAATGATCAATCAAGAAGATATTTGTGTAATTGATAGTGGAACAACTCATGCTATTTTTAAAGACGAGAAATATTTTTCCAACTTGCTTAGAAGAAAAGCTAATGTTACTACGATATCTGGCAATTCCAAAATGATTGAAGGCTCCGGAAGAGCTACTATAATTCTGCCTAAAGGGACAAAAATTGTTATAGAAGATGCATTATTTTCTTCTAAATCTCCAAGAAACTTGTTAAGTTTTAAAGATATCCGCAGAAATGGATATCATGTTGAGACATTAAATGAAATGAATATTGAATATCTTGGTATAACCAAGAGTGTCTCAGGCCAGAAATATATTTTGGAAAAATTACCAACTCTGTCATCTGGCCTATATTATGCAAAAATTAGTGCAATTGAAGCAAATATGATCGTAAACCAGAAGTTTACTGATCCAAATATATTTGTGCTATAGCATGATCGCATAGGTCATCCTGGATCAATAATGATGAGACGAATTCTTGAAAATTCAACTGGACATCCGTTAAAGAACCAGAAGATTCTTACAAATGATGAATTTTCATGTGTTGCTTGTTATCAAGGCAAATTAATTGCCAGACCATCGACCCTGAAGGTTGGCATCGAATCTCCTGGATTTTTAGAGCGTATACATGGAGATATATGTGGACCTATTCATCCACCTAGTGGATTGTTTAGATATTTTATGGTCCTAATAGATGCATCATCTAGATGGTCTCATGTGTGCCTATTATCATCTCGCAACCTGGCGTTTGCGAAGTTGTTAGCACAAATAATAAGATTGAGAGCGCAATTCCCAGATTATCCAATTAAGGCCATTCGCCTTGATAATGCTGGAGAATTTACATCCCAAGCATTTAATGATTATTGCTTATCAATTGGGATAAAAATTGAACATCCTGTTGCTCATGTTCATACTCAAAATGGCCTTGCAGAGTCATTTATTAAGCGCCTACAATTAATAGCAAGACCTTTACTAATGAAAACAAAATTGCCAATTACTGTTTGGGGTCACGCTATCTTACATGCAGCAGCACTTGTACGTCTCAGACCGACACATTATAATAAATACTCTCCATCACAATTAGTATTTGGTCATGAACCAAATATAGCCCATTTAAGAATTTTTGGTTGTGCGGTATACGTGCCTGTAGCACCACCACAATGTACAAAAATGGGCCCTCAACGAAGGTTGGGCATATATGTTGGGTTTGACTCACCCTCCATAATTCGATACCTTGAACCGTTGACTGGAGATTTATTCACTGCTCGATTTGCAGATTGTCGGTTTGATGAAACAATTTTCCCGCCATTAGGGGGAGAGAAAAAGGAACCCGAAAAAGAAAAAGAAATTGCGTGAAAAGTTTCATCACTATCACATTTTGATCCACATACCCGCACATGTGAACAGGAGGTCCAGAAGATCATCCACTTGCAGAAAATAGCAAATCAAATGCCAGATGCATTTACTGATTTGAAACGGATAACTAAGTCACATATCCCTGCAGTGAATGTACCTATCCGGATTGATGTCCCAAAAGGACTATCTACAAGTATCATAGCTTCTGAATCCCAAACACGCCAGAAGCGTGGTAGACCGTTGGGTTCAAAGGATAAAAATCCTAGAAAAAAAGCGTGAGAAATAATAAAGATGATACTACAATAGAACCTCCTAAAGAAGGTCAAAATTTGAGTAATTCTGATATTCTTGAAAAAATCAGTGAACCCGAGACTCAAGTGAATGAAGAACTTTCAATAAGTTCTTTCGGTGATGAGATAAAATTAGATCGATCTAAAATCACGGTTGATAATATTTTTGCATATAATGTTGCACTTAACCTCATGCAAGATAGTGAAAGTCTTGAGCCTAAATCCGTCGAAAAATGTCGACGTAGACATGATTGGCCAGAATGGCAAAAGGCAATTCAATCAGAATTAAACTCACTTGCTAAACGTGAGGTTTTTGGACCAGTAGTCCAAACCCCTGAAGGTGTAAAACCAGTTGGTTACAAATGGTTTTTTGTGCGAAAACGAAATGAGAAAAATGAAATTGTAAGATACAAGGTACGCCTTGTTGCACAAGGATTTTCTCAAAGACCGGGAGTCAACTATGAAGAAACATATTCACCAGTTATGGATGGAATAACTTTTCGATATCTCATCAGTTTAGCTGTACATAAAAATCTTGAAATACATCTAATGGATGTAGTTACAGCTTACCTTTATGGTTCACTTGATAATGAATTTTACATGAAAATTCCAGATGGATTAAAATTGCCTGAAACATGTAAAAAGTCTCGGGAAATATACTCAATAAAACTGCAAAGATCATTATATGGTTTGAAACAATCAGGGCGCATGTGGTATAATCGCCTAAGTGAGTACTTAATAAATGAAGGATATATAAATGATGTTATTTGTCCATGTGTTTTTATTAAGAAAATAGAATCAGAGTTTGTTATACTCGCCGTTTATGTTGATGACATAAATCTCATTGGAACCCCTAAAGAGGTCCAAAAGGCAATTGAATATCTAAAGAAAGAATTTAAAATGAAAGACCTTGGAAAGACAAAACTTTGTCTAGGTCTGCAAATTGAACATTTAGCAGACGGAGTTTTTGTCCATCAATCTGCCTACACTGAGAAAATCTTAAAAAGATTTTACATGGACAAAGCACATCCATTAAGTACTCCAATGGTTGTTCGATCACTTGAAGTGGAAAAAGATCAATTTCGACCTTCAAGAGAGGATGAAGAAATTCTTGGTCCTGAAGTACCATATCTGAGTGCTATTGGTGCACTTATGTATCTTGCTAACGCAACTAGGCCTGATATAACATTTTCTGTTAATTTGCTAGCAAGGTATAGTTCATCCCCAACGCGAAGGCATTGGAACGGTATCAAACATATTTTGCGATACCTGAAGGGTACTATTGATATGAGTTTGTTTTATACTAACAAAGGTTGCGTAGACCTTATTGGTTATGCAGATGCAGGTTATTTATCAGACCCACATAAAGCTCGATCTCAGACAGGTTATCTGTTTACACACGGAGGGACTGCTATATCATGGCGATCTACAAAATAGTCCATTGTTGCTACTTCTTCAAATCATGCTGAAATAATAGCAATTCATGAAGCAAGTAGAGAATGTGTGTGGTTGAGATCGATGATACAGTTCATCAAAGAAAGATGTGGTCTGGAAAATAATGTTAAAGTACCCACAATTATATTCGAAGACAATGCCGAGTGTATAACTCAATTGAAAGGTGGCTTCATAAAAGGAGACAGAACGAAACACATTTCACCAAAATTATTCTTCACACATGATCTTCAGAAGAACGGTGAAATTGATGTACAACAAGTTCGTTCATGTGATAATCTTGCAGATTTATTCACAAAGGCATTACCAACATCAACTTTTGAGAAACTAAGGCATAAGGTTGGAATGCGCCGTCTCCAAAATATCAAATGAAGTTTTCATCAGGGGGAGTAAAATACGCGCTGTACTCTTTTTCCCTTAACCAAGGTTTTGTCCCACTGGGTTTTCCTGGTAAGGTTTTTAATGAGGCAGCAATCAAGGCGTATTACCAGATATGTAGACACAAGCTTTATGGATATTCATGATAAATATGTATATTATGTTTTGTAAAGTATTATTTTACACGTGGACATCCAAGGAGGAGTATTATGAAAGTGAATTGTCCACTTAACATAATATTCTATATTAGTGGGGCCCACTCAAAGTGGGCAACTAACCCACTTGGTTTTCTTCATCTTTGATGGCTATAAAATGCCATCAATTTGGCACAAAATAATCATCCGAAGAAACAAAAAATTACATACTGCAATCACTCTTTTCTGTTTTATTTTTCTTACTCTCTCCGTCTAATTAATTGTTAAGATAGTATATTCATAACAGGATTGAATTTAACATTTTTTAGACATTTATATATTTAAATTATATATACATAGACATAAATTGACTCAGATCTGATTTAAATTTTACTTTTCTTTACCTCGTCCTCCCTCTCTCTCTCTCTCTCTCCTGTTATCGCCGTCTTCAATCGCCGCCGGTGAGTTACCCTGAGCTCTTTTTTTTTCCCTCTTCCGTTCAATTTTGTTGTTCGTGTGGTTTTCTTTTGTTGATCAGTTTTCTGCTTAATTGACATTATCGTTATAGTTGTACGCTGAAAAAACAAAAACAAAATTAGGGTTTTTGATTTTATGGGTTTTGTGTAACTACATATTTGATTAATATCCAGATCCGATCTAATTTTGTTTTTCCTCGGAAATCTCTGAAGTCAATAAGACTAATTTCTCCCTTTTCTTTTTAGATTTTGTTGTTTGCCGATCTGAACTTGTTTGGGACTGAATCGTAGTAGTAGTAGTAGTTGTTATTGTTGTACTTTGTTGCTGAAGTGTTATATAGTTTTGGATAGCAAATTTTTGATTTTTTTTCTTGGTGAAGAGCTTAAGGAAAATGAAGATTTCTGATTTTGTAGTTTTTTGAGTTAATTCTAAGAGTTTTTTAGTAGAGTATAGAATAAAGTTTCAGTATTTCTCGTTATTTTGTTCGGATTCCCAAAAAATGCATACATTTTGGAAGATTCGACACACAATCGAGGTCTTTTTTTTGAAGGATCTGTGCAATATAGTGTTGAAGAAATGAATAAAGAGAAGTACATATATATTTTATTGGAGTGGAGATTTACATAAACTTTCTGATACATATGTAGTTTCAAATTTTGAGATAGGTATACATTTGTCTTATTGGGTTCTAGAATTTTTGGCTCTTTTGAAGCTGATTGAGAATGTTGATAGTGAGCTTTATTTTTCATCACGCAGAAAGAGGATCAAGTGACAATTGTTGAAACAAAAAGAACAATAAAGGTTATACCAACTAGTTGAATTAAGGCTTAGTTGTTGTAGTTATACTTAAATTATGTGTCCTATGTTTGTCAAGAGTCCCTTTTTAGTCTCTTGGTGGCTAGAGTTCCTGATACGTGATACTTGTTACCGGTGGGAGGTGGAAGGTATCACGTGAAATTAGTCGAGGTGCGTGCAGGCGGACCCGGACACCACAGTTGTCCAAAAAAAAGAGTCCTTTTTAAACTAGTTAGAAACTTGCAAGTTAATGTAGGGATAAATGCAAGATTTAAGGATTCTCTAGTTGGAGAGAGGCCTATCTCTAGAAAGCAAATTATCTAATGTTGGAGTGAAATCACTGATATGGCCGCCGTAAAGATTTATATAACCGATCCTGACTAGTTTGTGAGTTGGGACTAATGGATAGTTGATTGGATGGATTGATCAAGTATATATAGGACTTACTTCTCTTTTACCTGGTTTGTGATAATGTGCTGTTTTTTTTTCATTTGTTTTTTTGTGTTGTCTATTGTAGATGGATTGGCAAGGACAAAAGCTAGTGGAACAATTGATGCAGATACTGCTTGTGAGCTTTGCTGTGGTAGCATTCCTCACAGGCTATATGTTGGGCTCATTCCGAACTATGCTGTTAACATACGCTGGTGGTGTTGTCTTTACGGCCCTTGTCACCATACCCAACTGGCCTGTCTATAATCGCAATCCTCTCAATTGGTTGGACCCAAGTGTAGCTGAAAAGTATCCCAAACCACTGCCTGCTAACGTTGGTTCCAAGAAGAAGAACACTAAGAAGTAGGCCATTTGACTGATAGTCAACTGACATTTCACGTGGTCCTTCTACAGAAAACTATTATGATGTATCAAATACTGTTGGTGGTTTTTCGATATGAGCTGAACATTTTCTGCTCTCAGTGAATTTTGTCAGTGCTATAAGAAAGATTTAGTTTTGATATTGCTGTGCCATATCTCTTCTATTCCTAAATTTGTATGTGAACTGCGTATTTATTTGCGTATCGTCTGAAAATAACCACTCTATCCAAACACCACTTGTGTTTGGATGAAAGGAGTGTAAGTAATTCTGAATCCCTGCTATGGTATCATGTCCATCTCTAAGTAAACAACAAATATGAAAGCGAAATCAAAATATATGCAGCAGGAATTGGGTGAGCTGCTGTCGTTGCTGCTGATTGCTATGGCTCTTTCATGCTTGATGCCTGCAATGTGCTCTGCTTATATGGACTGCTAATAGTTGTTCTACTCTTTATATTTTACTTCTACTATTTCAAGTGTCTTTATAACGTTCCGTAAGTTCAAGCAGTAGTCAAATACTTGATCCAAAGAGTAAACTAGAGATTTCAGGCTGCAGGGACTCTTTAGCTGTCATATGAATTTCCTTGTTAATACCACAATGCATTTGTAGTATGTCCAGGGAAGTTGGTTATATCATTTCCTGCAACAGAGTCAACAATTTAAATGTAGCATTAGGACCCTATACCTTCTCACTCTGTATGGATTGCCTATAGTCTATGCTGCTCGAACTCTCCAAAAGTATTGCAGCACCTTTGTTGGACCCTCTAAAAGCACTACTTTTGGAGGATTTGACATGCACCCGTAAACATTTTTGAAGAGTTTAGGCAACATAGCCGATAATTGCTCATTGAAAGTGCAAAAAACGTTTTGAAAGTCACATTTGAGAAATTCTCACAGATGTGCTTCTAGCCCATGTAGTTTGATGCAGTAATTGGTGCCTATATGTGAACTAGGCCTGCGCTTTTAAACTGTAATAGTGTGGCAAAGACAAAGTCAGACAGTTCTGGTGTCAAATCTGATGTCTGCACACATCCATCTCCAAATGTTTATAACCTTCCAGAAACTGCCCAGGATTGCAAGGATGGAGAAGACGATGATCTGGGAGATATTGATGAACTTGTCAGTGGTGATTACATAAAGCTTCTTCAATTTGGATAATGATACAGATGAAGAGTCTTATCGTCTAGCAATTGAAATGCCTTTATCGCCTAAACTTCCTGAGACACTCAGTACCATAACAGTAAGGCACTTGTCTCGATTAACACACCTTTATGTGAGGGATTCTCAAATGCAAGGGGGACTGTGGCTTCATCAGGTAATTTTGATGTCATCAATGTGGAAACCAATTCTAACCAGTTAAAACACCCTACCATTGATCCTCCGAAAAAATCATCATTACCTGAGAAAAAAGATCACGTTGATTCATCTAAGAGATTAAACCTTGACACAACTTGCAAGTTATCCCGCAGTTCCTATTCAGATACATTGGAAGCATTGTTCAGGTCAGACCTAGCTGCTCCTGCTAGTGAGGAGTTGCAGATTTCATTGGAAAGGAGAGTCGTTTCATTACAGGATGGCTTTGCCAAGTATTGTGTCATCTTTTCAAATAACAATGATGAGAACAGCATTTCAAGTGTTTACCATGCTACCAGCCGTTGTCTTGCTCAATGCTCAGCATCATCAGATACTTCTTTTAGGAGTATTCTGGTCACTCTTTTGAATCTTCAAGAGATTTCAAACGAGTAAGCTAAGCTATTCTAGTTTGAGTTGTGTTTCGTGCTTACTTTGCATTAGACATACCAAAATTTTGTCCCTCTATACAATAATTTTTTAGCAGGGAGGTCCACTTATACTTTGTTCTTCATTTATCAATATGTCGTAAGCAAACTTCTCTGTGCTTAATTTTTTTATTTATAAGGGCCTGTTTGGAAAGCTACTTGGTAATTGGATTTGGGGGGTAATTGGGTGCAATTACACATTTTGACCTGTAATTGGAGAGCACTTGTTCTTTTGGCACGTGTTGCTTTTGATTAGAAAGGATGATTTACAACATGGAAACAGAATCACTTGTTATTATTGAAAATAGGAGGTTGTAATGATAATGCATGGAGGTTTATGTAATTTTTTTGATAGTCTGGATTGGTTTTTCTAATCTATTTTCTGGATGCCTTATTTCATATAGCAATCTGGAGTGTTTACATATTTTACGCTGTTTGCATGAGTTTAAGATGCTTTCGGCCAAATTGTCATTCTTAGGCATGTAGGATGTTCTTAGTTTAAGTGCATTAGTCTCGTCCTTGTCCATATCAAGTGTTGTGCCTATGCTTCATTAGCTAGCAAATGTTTTCAAATTTGATATGTTGATAATGAAACAGGTGCTATCATGTTATCCCTTGCTTCTTTTTTCAGGGAGAAGACACGTGTCTTCTTTTCACTCTTTACTGCTCTACATTTCTGATACTGCAACGAGAGCCTTTGGAGATAATTGGGAGAGAGACCTGATCCTTTTCATAAATTCTGTTGTTCAGCATAGATATAGAGGTTCCTGGCTTTTTTTTGTCTATTAAGATTAAGATGTTTCCTGGAAAATTTTACCGTGCATATACTAAGCAACTCCTAATCTTCCGTATTTGCAGGACTCTCACGTGAAGATATGAGAAGGATATTTGTGGAATCTTGCAACTTGTATGATGTACTTTCTCTTATGGAGGATTTTCTTTTGCATGGTAAATTGCTGGTGCATGCTGTAAATTCTGATTCAAAGCTTGCATCCAATTCAGGAATCAATCTTATTTTGGATGGTCGTAGTATAAGCTTGTGCAAGCAACTAGCTCCTACTCAGTTGTTGCTAACTGGAGGAATTTTGCTAGGATCAGTATGTGCCGCGGTTGACCATATTGGTTTTGTTTGTGAGGCTTCCTGCAACATTTTAAGGACGCTGAGGTTTGATGCTCTAAATATTCTTCATATATTTGCCTATCTATGTGGTTCTAAATATATTACCCTCAAAGTGTATGGCTTGGCTATGACTGACTGTGGTGAAGTCATTGGTGATGCTTATTCACAATAATAGTCCACCTCCTAATCCTCTTTCCTGTGTTGCATCTACGGTTGAGTCTTTGTCTAAGATTGTTCAGGTAGTAAGTGCCCGTTTTCAGAGAGTGCAGCTACCATGGATGCTGTTGCATCCTCACTCTTGGATAGTCCTTAAGAGTTATTCTTGCTCTGCTGTGGGGTTGGATTTTATGGAGTCATTGAACTCATCAAGACATGGAATCAAATATGATGGAAGGGAAACTGAGGAATCCACAGATAATGTAGATTTAGTCCAGTCAGCCTATGTTACTTTGGGGGATTCAAGCCAGTTCATTGAACCCTTGCACTGGTGGAGCTTGTTGCAGGTTTCATGGTATGATTCTTATTTTATTCGTGTACTCTGTAATCTTGTGAATTTCTTTCCTCTCTCTGGTTTCTCTTTTATTTCTCCTGATCTAGGTCTAAAGAAAGTATGAAGATTTGAGAGCTATTATAGGATATTCCTTGAATGAATGGCATTGCTATATCAGGACACAGTGTCATTTCTTTTATAAATTTAAAAAGTTCCGGCTGAATATATTATCAATAGCTAGCGACTTAATACTCCCAAAAAATTCTTATCACAAGGCAATGGTAAGTACTTTTGCATACTACTGGCTTCTTTGTGACTTGTTAATTTTAATAAAATTGTTACATTTAAAGAAAAAACATAGTTTTGAGTATTTCTGTCCTTTTGTTTGGAGAAGTTTGCAGAAAGGTTATTCAAACGAATAGTATGTCTTTTTTGTGCATTCTTATAGAATGTTTCAACATCTTGCACGTCGTCTTCCATCATTTTCTAGTATCCATATTTAGGAACCCCACTTGCAAGGGGAGAGCCAAAATCTGTTCGTCGTTGTTCATTCAGTAGTGGATGCTGATTTCTTAAAAGTAATTACTGCACCATTTCTTATTGCTGAAGGTGGAAAAGGAGTAACACTTTCTTAAAAGTGATTACTGCACCATTTTTTGGCTCGGGAGTTTGAATTCACTCTACTTCCTATTATCTCAAAATGAGATTCTAATATTATGAACACATCAACTTAATATGGTGCTTTTGCATCCTGGACTTTGTATTTGCAGAAGGATAGAAAATCAAAAAGAAAATACAAATGGATTTCATTTAAAAATCAAAATGTATCAAGGTGAATCTTATTAGGAATTACACCATTTAATTGGATAGGAGTTATATTTCATCCCCTTTTATTGTTTCTCTTAATTCTCACGCAATTTATCTCTATACTTAGTTCGTTGCAGTTTATTTTGGGCTTGACAGGTGTACCTGTAGTTTCTTGTCCTATTTCTGTTAGTTTATGCTGTCTCTTGTACTTCAATTATCACACTTTCTGTTGTAGTTACTTTTTTTTTTTCTTTCCAGAATGCTTTGTCATGCTTTCTATAGTATTTTGCCATGATTTCTTCACTTCCGTTATTTCTTTTTTGATTTGCTTTGATATGCATCAGAAATAATCTCTCTACCTTCCAACTTCCAAGGTAGGGGTAAGGTCTGCTTACACTCTACCCTCCCCAAACTCTACTTGTGGGATTACGTTGGATGTGTTGTTGTTGACTAGGCCGCATGATGGTTGTGAAATTTTCTCAATTGATTCGTCGACATTAGGGGGAGCAATTGAAGTTTTAATGCTGCCTACTTCTCCACCCAAATTTTTAACTCTTTTAACTCCTATATTGTTGTATTTGAATCTTCTTTATGCTCACTCCATCTTTTGTTGAATCTTTTTTCTCAATGGAGGATGTTCTTGGAGAATCTTTTTCCTTTTAAAATAATATCTGGCATAATTCTCTTGCTCGGTTCCTAGTGGGCAATGGGGGTGGTGGTTCTGGGTAGTTAATTACTTTCCTGCTTTTAGTTCATTTCTCAGGAGTTTCTGCCTAATTCTGTCATTTTTTAATCTCTCAAGCAGAGCTGGGATTGGATGTTTGACAAAATTGCTTGTCCACTATTGAATCTATTGGAATATTGTTCAACAGAGCACAATGCTGCTGCTATTACTACTCTTCTTGGCCAACTTGGAAGGTAACTGACAAAATATGTTAAAAATTATTTCCAGCATTTATCTTGTACATACTGCTTAAGTCTTAAATGGGGAAATATGAGAGGGAGGCTCTATTGGCATTTTGATTGTTGTTGATGGCCTGAGCTACATACTTGTGTTTTTACCATTTTCTGATCATTTATGATGTATACTTTTTCTTTGGGAATCTTTGAAGCAGCATATTAACTAGGTAATATTGTTCTGAACCAAATCATTGCATTTCTTATGGGATAATATCCTGATCCTTATTAATTTCTCCCTATGCTGAAGTTTTTCCATAGTTCAGTATAAGTGGCATTGCTGATATTGGATGCATTTATAAGTTTTTGTTTGGCCATCCAGAAATCTTTTTGACCAGTTTATCCATCCATACATGTATATATATGTTGGCAGTTACGTAGTCTGATTGATCATAGTCCATCTGCTCAGGGAACTGAACGAACTCAAATTGTTTTCCCATTGGTGGTCTATGCTAACACTAATGCAAATAAGAACTTTAATGGACACTATTGGCCTGATCTCTTTTGGATTTACACGCACTAACATCAGTGCTTCATTGATTTGTTAGACAGAATTTGTATAAAACTATTCTATGTCTAGAGATGGAGAAAAGGTTTAAGACATGGCTATGGACATTAACAGGAAATGATAAAAGTTAAAAAGAAAAGATGTTTACTTATATTGTTACATATCAATAAAGTTAGGTTTTTATTGCCTTGTAGTCAGTGACATGAGTTAGAACTCTGGGGGGTGCTTGGAAAAGTCTTCTAGGCCTACACAGATGAATGAACAAACTCATTCTGCATTTGCTAAAGACTATCAACTCCTTACCAGCAATAGAAAAGATGAAACTTCACATAGAAGTTGGGTATCGGAATTTCCTCCAAAAGAATGGGTCTCCATTGGAATTGCTTTAATTGGCCTAATTCCTCTTTAGGTTTGAGGAACTTGTTGGAAGTAACATTGAAGTTGCACGAGCAACTGACTGCCTAAGAAAGTGGTTTGCTTTATTGGGCAGCGAGCAGAGGTTATTCTTCAAGTCTCGTGTATTCTGCTAGTTACGTAACCAAAGGGAGAATGTGCATTTTTGGAGAGAGCAGTAGTTGAAAAATTGCCCATTTGTGTCTTTGTTGATGTAGATAATTAGCAGTAGTCGAGAAAAGGCAGTTTTTTTTTTCTAATTTTGGTCGACCTTTGCCATTTGTACTTTTGGAGGGCAATGCCTTTGTTCTAATTGTTAACATTTTGGACAATGGTTGCATTGTTTACAATGCCAACAATATTATCCATCCAAAATTTCATATATGATTGACATTTTAGGCTTAAATTGCAGCAAGCATAAGTTTGTTGCACTGGCTTTATTCTTGGGAAAAGCTCCTGTGTGTTTTCTCATCGACGGTCCTTGTCCGCCACCACTAATATATATGGCCTTCAACACCAACAGAGGGACAAGTTCCAGCTAGGGTATTGTGACGTTGTAGTAAAGTTCCCCTAAGGTAGCTCCAGCTGCAGTCTTTTGTTGCACATCTTACGGAGGTTGGATAGGTCAACGGATTTGTGAGAAATAAAGAAAGGCCTTCATAGTCATGTCCACCACTTGTAATTTGAGTCTCAAATCCCCATCTTTTGCTACAAATCATGGCTGCTCGCACTTGTTCTTTATTTTGTATATAAAAAAATAATAATCTATTAAGAAGATTAATAGATTTGAAGTAGAGACATAATTTGTGGAATATTCAACACGTTAACATGTCCAAAATGTCCATGCGACCTAGGATTAGGCTGATACTTCCAAAATGAAGTGACGAAAGTCCTCTTTTTCTTTGTTAGTCTAAAGTGTGTTTACGTTTCTTTCTTTTTCAATTTACTCTTTATGTTATTTTTGGGCTATATATTATTAACAGAAAAGGGTTAAAATGCTCTTAAACTATATGAAATGAATAAAAATGCCCTTAGTTCATTGCTTGGTTGTCTTTAATAGTTTGATCAAAAAATATCCTTATTGTTACTTCTTAATGGGTTAAAATGCCATTTTTTCAAATAAATGTTTATTTCTTTTCTTTTTAAATACATTCTTTTCCTAGTGATGATTAGAAAATGAGTATCCTACTTCAATTCGGAAAATATTAAGAAATAAAATATTTTCTGGTCTATTAAAGAAAATTTAATCGTTATCTTAATGAAAATTAAGGACGAAGTTTCTATGATCTTATATATATGACCTATATTATCAGTTAAAAAAATTACATAGAGTTATTTTATTTTAATTGTTAAAATAAGATTAAGAAGAAAATAAGATCATTTCCTATTTATTTATTAGTTCAAGTGATTTTAAGAGAAAAGAAAAAAGAATAGGGTTTTTTAATAGTAATTTGTTTTTATCGAAATGCCCTCATAGTAACCCGTCATTAATTTTCATGTAGATAAAGATAAAAATTTCTAATAAAATAGAAAATATTTTATTTTTTAATTTTTTTACGAATTGAAGTAGGATAAATATCTTTTAATTAAAAAAAAATCAGTATAGAAAAAGAATGTGTTTAAAAAGAATGAGAAATAATATATTTATTTGGAAAAGTTGCATTTTTGACCCATTAAAGTAACAAAAAGGCATTTTGAATCAAACTATTGAATGCAAGGGCATTTTTGACCAAACTATCAAGTGAAATATTTTTATTCGTTTTACATAATTTAAAGACACTTTTTATCCTTTCTCGTATTATTAATTACATTTAGATATGATATATTCTAATAATTATCATGGTAAAAAAAATTAAGTGAGAGATTGTTGTGACATATACAATTAAAAATGTGGTTATTGTATTTATCATTTTCATCAATTTTTATAAGATCTAAATAGATCATTTATACGTGTGTGATATCTACTTATATATCACAGAAAATTAAATCAAACTGTTCTTATAAATATAAAATTTATATTCATAATCTAAGATAGAAATTGGACAAATTAATCGTCAATATAATTATAGCACAAAATTAAATATAATAGATTCATGTGTATTTATCAATTAATTTTCTTGTTTATACGATTTGTTGAGATATTTGGTTTGTATAAGTTATGAAAAAAAATTATATTTGTATAAGTTATGAAATTGTATATAGTTACCATGTTTGTATATTTGATAAATGTCAGCAAGTATACATTTTAACTATTATTTGTATAATTTCAAAATTATTGAGGTATTTGTATAATTTATTTTGTATATTTTTTGTGATTTGTATTTTTATCAATACCTTTCACATTATGTTAAATATAATTCTATGGATTTAGCGTATCAAAGTTTATTGCGGCATTCTTACTTTTTAAGACCATATTTGTATATTTTTAATAATTATATACAATGACATTTTTGTATTTGTCTATTATCAACAAGTATATGTTTCTGCTATTTATTTGTATAATTTCTGCATTTGTATACACTTATGTAACGACACGAACCATTGTTAATTATGATTAAGAGAAATCGTAAGAAATTTACTCAACTGAGTCCCACCATCCCACCAGAGCGGGATGGTCCTTCCTTAGAGGCACCGCTAGAGCGGGAATATGGCTGCCAGAGTGGGAGAGCGTGAGACAGAACTTAAGTCGCGATTTTCTTATTTCCTCCACTTCTTATTAAGGATAGGTGAGAAGCGAGGGTTACTGCAAAAGCCCTCCAAAAGGCTGCTCTTGCTTGGGAAGAAGAGGGGAAGGGATCTCAGCACTGGAAGGCTTTCAAACAATGGAATTCAGTCTTTCTTTGCCCGTAGGACATCTGAAAACACGGATTTTAGCAGCATTATTTCTCCACAGTTACTTGGCGCCCAGGTAGACTAGGCTTCTCTTTTCTGAGTAGTAAATCTACATCCATTGTGTAGTATAAAAGGAAATCTAATGAAAAATCGTATAATTACGCTATGGGTCACGGGTTACAGGTGGAAATTCGATTGTCTTAGTGTGAAATCTGAAGTGACTTGGGTGAAAGGGTGGTGTAATGATTGGGGAAGTTATTGTTTGTGATATTATTGTATACACATGTGTTAGGTTGTAATGGACATTGTAGTATGTACATAAATATAAACTACGTAGGTATGGAGACAAAACTTAGGGTTCGGTAGTACAAGTAATGGTCTTGTTTCCTGGCTATGTTCTATCTACTAGTTGAATTAATTATGATATGCATAGAGGTGTGTGCATAGGGCAACATGCTAGACTTTATGAAAAATGATTACTTGCTGGCTTGTTTCTAATGAAATCATTCTTGTGATATAATATGGTCAGTTGTTGATAGTTTGTGGTTGATTTACATAAATAGATCGGGTGTCACGTTTTGACATGTAATTGGATCGGATATCATATTTTGACACACATTTATATCGGGTGTCATGTTTCGAAACGTAATTGGATCAGGTGTCATGTTCCAACACATATATGCGGCTGGATTGGGTCTCCTAAAAGGACCAAGTATGTGTGTGTGGCTGATCCCATGAGAGGACTCGATGATATCTGTATTTTTGTGTAATAGTGGGATTAGTTGTAAATGAGCCAGGGAAAAAGGGACTTATAAAGGAAACCTCGAGTTGAGGCATGTGGGTTATAAAGAACTGTGAGCCTGTATAGACTTATGTGTGAGTAAGATGGTAGACTGTGTTAAACCTCGATGTGGCATATGTGATGTATGAATTAATCTATAATTATAGGTCTAGGGGTGAAGGTTGATTGTTGACAGAGAGTGTTCTCCTTGGTGCACTACATAGTAACTGTGGTGGTCGTAATTGTTACTTAGAAATCGGAGTTAGTCACGTGGTATGGTTATGAAATGGCTAGGTCCCTAGTTGTGAGACAGTTAGATCAAAACCAGTGTTAGTGGGGTAGGACCATAGAGTGACTAAGGTTGTTGGAGAGGTAACTGTTAGCGAAAAGTAAGCTGTAATATGGTGGACCTATGACCCACATGTCTCAAGTTGGTAACTGAGAGTTGGTAGCGAAACTCTGAAATAGTAGAGAGGTGAAGACTATGAGAGGGAGAGCAAGTAGTTCACTTATTTTGTTGGGTGATCAGGCTATAAAGTTTAATTATCACAATCTCTCTTATTTTTCTATTCATGTACTATGCGGTGGATGTCAGATTGAATGATGATGCCTACCAATACGTGTTTGTATTGATACTACTCTTGCTATGCCACTTGGCATAATATAGTTGTAGAGTCAGTTATGTTTCTTAGGTGAAGAAAAAGACGATCCTCCATCAGCTTCTATTCTTCCTTCTTTATGGTGGAAGTTGTGTCATTGTTCTTTTATTATGTCACTACTCTTAGAAGCTTTTGTACCAATTTTAGACTAGTATCCATGGGGTTTTATGTGTTATTTTTGTACAAGTGTATTACTACAAATTTCTGTTAACTTCTGGCTTAATTATTCAAGTTTTGATTTAAATTCCGCAATGATTTTCATGTAAGAGGTTAAGTGTTCTCCTAATTACGGTGTAGAGTGGATGCCTGCACAACCCAGTGGGTTGGATCGTGACAACTATATATAGATATATATATGTGTGTGATTTTTTGACATGTTTATTTAGGAAGTTAAATATATCTTTCTTTGTTTGGTAGATGTCATATTTGGTAAGAAATTCTAATGAGATACAATTTCGTGATTTATGATATTGTTTTCTTTTTACCGAGCCGCCCATTTTTCTCAAAAAAATTTGAAAGCCGACTTGTATAAATTATTAAATGCACTTGAAATATACAAATAGAAATATCTATAGCACAACTATGAAGCGTAATTAGGCAAACTATATCTATGGATGCTAATTAAATTTTTTCTTTTAGCTATTTATGAAATTTTCTCTAAAATAAATACTTTTTTTGAGACCAAAAAAAAGTGAGAAGTACTAATTGAGTATATAATTTTTTCTAATATGTTTTCAAATGCCTTTAAGCTCTATTCATGTTTATTATGATTGGTCATGCATCTTATGGCATATTGATTACATTCTTTTACTTATTCATGCATACCTCACATACTTAGTATATTCAAACGTACTAATGCATATTTTGCCTACATTATCTCATAATATAGGGATGGACGACACTTACGACCATCCTATTCGTGGCTAGTCTAGATTCTCAAGAAGTTGGTAAGTCCTCAATCTATGGAGGACAAGACTTTTATTCATATTGCCATTACTTTGGCTTTCTTCTATTGTTAGGGTGAGCTAGGAGCTTGACTAAAGCCCCTATTAAAGACTATACTTGAGGCATGTTTAGACGATATTATGATGTAGTCCATGCGGATGTTGATTGTTAATCCTATCCCTTAGTTCCATCTCCTTCAAGTTGATTACTTATGCTTATCAGCTTCATGTTCTTTACCTTATGTAAGCGATGTATGCTAACATGGCTTATGGTATGGGTCTCTCGCATTTCGATCGCCGTGTCACAACTTGGCCCTAGATCGAATCATGATAAATTTGGTATTAGAGCACAAGGTTTAGAAGAGTCTTAGGGAGTCTAACATGCCGCATTAAGTAGAGTCTTATTCATTGGTGTCAAGCGCACCACATCTATGGATAAGAGGCTCCGAAACATCTTAGAAATAGTTTTACTTCTTTCATGATCTATGTCGTGTAGTATAGTGGTTAAGTCTTTTCCCACTAACGCTTTTTCTTTGCGATTTCAGAATATGCCTCCACGAAGATACCCCGCTTAAAGGAACATGATTGAAGAGGAGTAATAAGCTATGAATAATCCCATGAATGATCAAGTTTCCAATGCCGAGTTTCGAGCAGCCTTTCAAGTACTTGCTCAAGCCGTTATGTCTCAAGTTAACCTTGAGGTTGTGGCTCTTGTGAACCCAAATATGGGTATGACTGTGATAGGAGATCGTGATTTCATGAGGATGAATCCTTTGGAGTTTTGGGGTTCTAAAGTTGACTAGGATCCACAAGAGTTTGTTGATAGCATCTATAAGATTGTTGAGATCATGGGGGTTAGCCTGGTTGAGAGGGCGGAGTTGGATACATATCAATTGAAGGGTCTTGTTCAAATTTGGTTTGATTAATTGAAAGTGAGAGGCCTACAGAGGCGGATTTCATGACTTGGGATAAGTTTAAAAGAGTATTTCTTGATCATTTTATCCCATTGGAATTGAGGGAGGCCAAAGTACAAGAGTTCATCCACCTTAAGCAAGGTGGTATGAGTGTGAGGGAGTATGCCCTCAACTTTACTCAATTGTCAAAATATGCTCCATTTATGGTTGCAGACTCAAGAGCTCGTATGAGCAAGTTTGTATTGGGTGTGTCGGATATGGTTGCAATGGAGTAAAAACCGGCTATGTTAATCTAAGAGATGGATATATCTAGACTCATGACCTATGCAGAGTAAATAGAGAGTAAGAAGCTAAAGGTGAAGAATAGGGAGTCCAAGAGGCCAAGGATCGATGATAGTGAATTTTCTCATGTTAAATTCGAAAGTGGTGGACGTCCTCGATTTTGCCAAAAGTACTCTGGCCAAGGATCTTCTAATGCCACTACTCCAAGATTTGACAAGGATAGGGTGACCAACCCTAAACCTCAAGGAGGTACTCCTATTAGCCAAGTTACTGTTGCATGCAAGAAGTGTGGTAGAAACCATAAAGGCAAATGTTTAGTCGAGTTGAATGTGTACCATCTGTGTGGTAATCTGGGTCATCATGTTAAAAAATGCAAGGTCAAAGATAATCGTCCTCAAGTCCAAGTTGCTGAAGGTGCCCAATTATAACCAAAGGGTGGTCAACGCAATAATAGGTTTTACGCTCTCCATGGTAGGCAAGAGGTGGAGGAAACTTTCGATATTGTTACTGGTATGTTACAAGTCTTTCACTATGATGTGTATGCTTTGCTAGATCCGGGTGCAAACTTATATTTTTTTTATCCTTATGTGGCTATGAGATTTGATGTTAGTCTTGTGACATTGTTAGAGCCTTTCTCCATTTATATGCCCATAGGTAGGTCGGTTGTGGCTAAAAGAGTCTATAGAAGTTATCCGGTTATGGTCTTTCATAAAGTTATCCTGTGTGATCTAGTTGAACTCGAGATGATCAATTTTGTTGTTATCCTTGGTATGAATTGACTATATGCATGTTATTCTTCTATTGATTGTAGAACTCAAGTGGTTAAGTTTCAATTCCCAAATGAGCCGGTCCTAGAATGAAAGGGTAGTAACTCCATGTTTAAAGGTCAATTCATTTCGTGCCTTAAAGCTTGAAAAATAATTTTCAAGGGTTGCATATATCATTTTTAGAGGGTTAAGGACAAAAATTTCGAAGCCCCTATTCTAGAGTCGGTACCCATTGTAAATGAGATTTTGGATATGTTTTTTGAGGATCTACCTGGCGTCCCTCCCGAAAGGGAGATCGATTTTGGTATAGACTTTTTTTGGATACTCAACCTATTTCTATTCCTCCTTACCGGATGGCTTCAACGGGGTTAAAGGAGTTGAAGGATCAATTGAAAGGCTTGTAAGACAATGGTTTCATTAGACTAAGTATATACCCATAGGGTGCTCTCGTATTATTTGTTAGAAAGAAGAATGGTTCACTACATATGTGCATTGATTAACGGTAAGTAAATAAGGTAACCATCAAGAATAAGTATCCAATTTCGACGTTAGATGATTTGTTTGATCAATTGCAAGGGAGAAGTTATATATCCAAAATAGATCTTCGTTCTGGTTATCACCAACTAAGGGTGAGGGAATGTGACATTTCCAAGACCGCATTTCGAACAAGGTATGACCATTATGAGTTCCTAGTCATGTCGTTTGGTTTGACTAATGCCCCTGCGGCTTTCATGGACTTGATGAATAAGGTGTTCAAATAATATTTGGATATGTTTGTAATTGTGTTTGTTGATGACATATTGGTTTACTCTCGAAATGAGGAAAAGCATGCTAATCACTTGAGGATTGTGGTGCAAACTCTAAGAGACAAGCAGTTATTTGCTAAGTTCAATAAATGTGAATTTTGGTTCAGAGAGGTGGTTTTCCTTGATCACATTGTGTTCGGTGAAGGGATTAAGGTTGTTCCTAAGAAAACTGAGGTGGTTAAGAATTAGCCTAGACCATTATCTTCCTCAGATATTAGGAGTTTCTTAGGCCTAGACAGATACTATAGGAGATTTGTGGAAGGGTTTTCATAAATCTCATCACCTTTGACCAAGTTGACTTAAAAGAAGGTGAATTTTCAATGGTCGAAAGCATGTGAAAAGAGTTTTCAAGAGTTGAAAGATCATCTCACTACTGCTCCTATCTTGACCTTGCTGGAAAGGTCCTATGGTTTCATGGTATATTGTGATGTTTCAAGGGTTGGTCTTGTTTGTGTATTGATGCAAAATGGTAATGTAATAGCCTATGCTTCCAAGCAACTTAAGGTACATGAACGAAATTATCCAACCCATGATCTTGAGCTAGCGGTGGTTGTGTTTGCTTTGAAAATTTGGAGATACTATCTTTATGGTGTCCATGTGGATGTATTCACTGACCATAAGAGTTTACAATATGTGTTTAAGCAAAAAGACTTGAACCTTTGACAAAGGAGATGGCTTGAATTATTGAAAAATTATGATATGAGTGTGTTGTATCATCCGAGCAAGGCAAATATGATTGCTGATTCACTAAGTAGATTGTCCATGAGTAGTGTGGCACATGTTGAAGAAGATAAGAAAAAAATGATTAAAAATACTCATAGATAAGCATGTTTAGGTGTGCGTTTGGTTGATTCTAATGATGGAGATATTCTTGTCCATAATGGTTCGGGATCTTCTCTTGTAGAGGATGTTAAGGCCAAGAAAGACCAAGATCCAATGTTGGTTGAGTTAAAGAAGTCGGTTGCCAAAAAAGCCATTGAGGCTTTCTCCCAAGGGAGAGATGGTGTGCTACGTTACCAAGATCGTTTGTGTGTACCTAATGTTGATGGATTGAGAGAGTTGATATTGAATGAGGCCCATAGTTCCCAATATTCGATTCATCTGGGTTCCACCAAGATGTATCGTGATTTGAGAGAAGTGTATTGGTGGAATGGCATGAAGAAGGACATAGCGGAGTTTGTATCTAAGTGTCCAAATTGCCAACAAGTTAAAGTTGAGCATCAAAGACTGGGAGTCTATCCCAAGACATTAAAATTCCTACTTGGAAGTAGGAAGATGTGAATATGAATTTTGTAACAGATTTGCCTCGTACTAAGAAAAAACATGATTCCATTTGGGTTGTTGTAGATCGGATGACCAAGTCGGCTCATTTTCTATCGGCTAAGACTTCCTATGGTGTCAAAGATTATGCTAAGTTGTAAGTTCTTGAATTGGTAAGACTTCATGGTATGCCCTTGTCCTTTATATCAGATCGAGGTACGCAATTTACTTTACACTTCTGGAAGTCATTTCAAAAAGGTTTTGGTACAAAGGTTAAGTTGAGTACCATTTTTTATCCTCAAACCGATGGTCAAGCCAAAAGAATGATCCAAACTTTAGAGGATATGTTAAGGGCACGCGTTATTGATTTTAGAGGAAATTGGGATGAACATTCTCTATTGATTAAGTTTGCTTATAATAATAGTGATCACTCTATCATCTAAAGGGATCCTTTTAAAGCATTGTATGGAAGAAGATGTAGGTCCCTGATGGGATGGTTTAAAGTAGGTGAGATAGACTTAATTGGTCCAGATTTGGTGATAGATGATATGAAGAAGGTAAGACTCGTAAGAGAGAGGTTGAAGATGATTCAAAGTCTTCAAAAGTCCTATTCTGATGTTAGGAAAAGAGACCTTGAATTTCAGGTGGATGATTGAGTCTACTTGAAGGTTTTACTCATGAAGGGTGTAATGCGTTTTGGCAAGAAAGGGAAATTGAGTCCTAGATACGTTGGACCGTATAAGATATTAAGACGCCTTATCAAGGTGGCTTATAAGTTGGATTTGCCACTTAAGTTAGCTATGGTTCACCCGGCATTTCATGTGTCTATGTTGAGAAAGTTCGTGAGTGATCCAAACTCCATTATGCCATTGAAAGATGTAAGTGTTGATGAGGATTTGACTTATGAAGAGATTTCAGTGAAAACCTTAGACCAGCAAGTTAAGAAGTTAAGAAAAAAAAGTTGTGTCCGTCAAAGTGTTATGGAGGAACCAACAAGTAGAAAGTGCTACTTGGTAAGCAGAAGTGGATATGGTGAAACGATACCCATACCTCTTTCCCTCTATTCAAGCCTAAAATAGTAAGTTGTTTTTATTTAAGATAAATTTAACTCTTACGTATTCAGTTCCTCCTATGTCATTCATATGCATGCATGTTCATGAAAAAGTTGATTTTTAAAGTCATAATTTTATGTTAAGTTGAAGTTTTCATGTTTCATGTGTTTTAAGATGTCATCATGTTCATGTTGGGTTGCTAGTTCTCTTTCTATGTCCTTCCTATGATAAGTTAATCTCATTTAAGGACAAATGTTATCAAGGGGAGATATTGTAAGACCCCGAAAGTCAGAAAGTTGAAACCAAAGAGAAAATTCTCAAAATGTTCAACAGACCCATGCGAATGAGCCACTCTACGGCTCGTAGAGCTTTCTATGGCTCAGAGAATTGAGTCGTAGAGTTAACCCTCGAGCAAAATAAGATGTCTCCCTCAGGAAAGGTTCTACGACTCAATAGGACGAGTCATCATCTTGTTGATGGGTCGTAGGAACCCCTCGTAAACCAGACCTCAGAGACCTTGTTTAGAGATCCCTCAAGGTCACGTCTATGACTTGGAAAGATGTGTCATAGAAGTTGTTATGGGTCGTAAGAACAATTTATGACAACTTCGGAGACTCTCCAATTCCAGGTTTTTGAGACCTACAGGACGAGCTTAAAGAATGACTTATTTTGAAGTTAACCGGTCATGAACAACACCCGTTTGAAACTTCAGAGACTCAATTTTTAGGCCCTTTTCCTCATACTTGCAAGACGAGTCATTCGGATGACTCGTCGTTCCCTCAATGACCCATAGGAGGAGATCCATAGGGTCAAACTTCAAATTTAATGAAGGGCAATTGTGTCTTTTTCCAAATTCGGTTCAATGAACCTAGACACTTTTATGGCTAAGTTCAAAGTCTATAAATATGCAATTCTTCAAATTCCTCTCCTATTCAATTCATTCTCCCAAAATTCTCTAAGGCAAGAACAAAGTCGCTCATGGTTTCT
Organism: Solanum dulcamara; assembly: GCF_947179165.1. Classification (NCBI taxonomy): domain Eukaryota; kingdom Viridiplantae; phylum Streptophyta; class Magnoliopsida; order Solanales; family Solanaceae; genus Solanum; species Solanum dulcamara. Next base: position 72,299,205 of record NC_077243.1, on the reverse strand, counting down.
TCTTCAAGATCAAGCTAGGGTTTCCATATTTCTATAAGGTTTCTTCTCAATTCTAAGTGAAGTCTCAAAGATTCTCTCAAGCTTTCGTTCAATTTTCAATTGATTATGAACCCTAGTTTTGATGAATTGTATTGGGTTGATTTAATTCTGTTTTTAGATGTTATCAATGATCATTATATGCATATTCTCATATGAATTATATGATTTTAAGTTGAATTATGAATGCCCATGCATAAAGCTAAATTTCAAGCTATAATTATGAGTTAAATATGATTTTATGAGTTAATCATGAGTTAAATGACTTTCAGTGAAATATTCTATAAGTTAAAGTTGAGATTATGATTTTAAAGTTGAAGTTATGATTATGATCAAAGTTAAGATCAAAAGGTGTTGTTATAGTTTGATAAGTCCAATTCTCACACAAGTATATTTTAAAGATGGTGATAAGGACAATTCTCATCAAAGTTGTGAATTCTCATGAATCATTAAGTTAGATGAGCTATTCCTAATATATTTTTAAAGATAGATTGATAGGTAGTTACTATCTTTCCATATTATATTAGGATTATGTTTTTATGATGTTCCGTTGGGATATTGACTAAGCACCGAGAGGACTTCTAGGTTGGGTTCGGTCTGGTAGTTAGTTACCCAAGGAAATCTTAGTAGAAACCTAAAGTCTCAAACTATGTTGCCCGCGTAGGTTGCCTTCATGGACTAGCTAGTGGATCCACATATAGCACAATTGAGTTGAGATGAGTTACCTATGAAGTATCCCCTAGAAATTTAGCCTCCTCTGTCTCAATGTAGGAGTCATCAGATTCCATTTAATAGCTTGCATGGTCTTAGAAGTCGGTTAAAGTTCTTATCCCACACAAGTTAAAGTTAAGTTATGAGTTTATGATGAAGTGTTATGATGTGCATTGACCATGAGTTTCATAAGTTTTCAAATGCTTTTAAGCTCTATTTGTGTTCATTATTACTGGTCATGTATCTTATGGCATATTGATTACGTTCTTTTAATTTTTCATGCATACCTCACATACTTAGTACATTCAAATATACTAATGCATATTTTGCCTACATTGTCTCATAATATAGAGACGGATGATAGTCACGACCATCCTATTCGTGGCTAGACATTGCCCTAGATTCTCAAGAAGTTGGTGAGTCCTTATTTTATCAAGGACAAGACTTTTATTCATGTTGCCATTACTTTGACTTTTTTCTATTGTTAGGGTGTGCTAGAAGCTTGTCCTAAGCCCCCGTCAAAGACTAGACTAGAGGCATGATTGGTTGATCCTATCCCATGTTCCCATCCCCTTCGAGTTGATTACTCTCACTTATTATTTTTATATTTTTTACCTTATGTAAGCGATGTATGCTAAGATGGATTGTGGTTGGGGTACCTCGCATCCCGATCACCGTGTCGCGGCTTGGCCCTAGTTGGAATCGTAACAGTCTGGAAGAAAACTATGGTTGATGTTCTGACTCAAATTCATGGCATTAATGCGCTGATGCAAACTTATCGTGGGACTGTTGATAGCAAGTTGGCCAAATTGCAAGCTTTTTATGAGTTTAGGGGTACACAAATTGAGGGCCTTATGAAGAAAAATAAAGATCTGAAGCGTAGGTCCTTCGTATGACTATTGCAAATTTGCCCAGAGGAGGTGATACCAAGATCAAAGTTCTAGAACAAAACTCGTTTGATGGTGTTCTTGATGCGAAAGAGTTGGAAAACTTCTTATGGGACTTGGAGCATTACTTCGCTACTGCCCATGTTCCTGCAAGCGACAAGTTGACCATAACAACCCGTTACTTTTGTGGAGATGCTATTCTATGGTGGCGGATGAAGAATGCTGATGATGAAAGTTCTTATAGACCCAAGGTTGAAATGTGGGAAAAACTGAGGGATAAGTTGCATAATTTTATTTCTGAAATGCATTGGTGGGCACAAAATAAATTGTGCATGCAGAAAGTTTAAGATCTGCCTTATGCAATTGCTGCTGCAGATGCCTTGATTGACTTTCGATCAATCAATGTCACTATTGACCAAACTCATTCATCTAACACCAAGAGGAAGGAGAAGGGAAAGGACTGGAATAAAGATAATTGCAGACAGGATAGAAATGACAATGGCAAGGGGATGATGAATGTTGATTCGTCCAGTCAAATCAAGCAAATTGGTGAAATGGTTTGCTTTACTTGCCAAAAACCATGCCATTAGACAAGGAACTGAAAGGATCAATCATATACTTAAAGAATATCTCAGACACTATGTGACTACATGATAGAGGAATTGGGTTGACTTGTTGGACAGTACACAATTCTATTACATCCTACACAGGTCGTCAGCAACAGAGAAGAGTATGTTTGAATTGGTGTTGGGCATCCAGCCTAAAACACCATTGGAAGTTGCTAATTCTAAATCATAAGGTAGTTACCCTGCTTCTTAGAAGTATGCGCGAGACAAGCAAGAGTTACTAGATGAGGCGCAAGACAGCTTGAGGAAGGCAGCAAAGTGAATGAAGAAGTATGCTGACAAACATCGGCGTGCTTTATAATTTTAGGCTGGGGATAAGGTGTTACTAAAACTTACTTCCCAAATTCGGAAGAAAATCAGTAGCAATACGATTCATCATGGACTGATTTCAAAATATGATGGACCTTTTGAAGTTATAGAGAAAGTGAGTGAAATTTCTTATCGATTGAACTTGTTGGAAAGATTGAAAATTCACCCTGGATGTTGAGGATCCAACAGGGTCAGCAACTAGACGTGCTCCTCCTGTTATGCGGAAGCAGTTTGAGGAACAATTTGAGAAGATTATGGATCATAGGACTTTAGGCCAAAACAAAAAGAATTGGTGAATAGAGTTTCTGATTCAATAGACTGAAAAGCAAGTGTGTTATGCTACATGGGAGAAATGATCATCATTATGGCAGTTTGAAGACGAGATCAAGACGTAGTTAGATTCTGCCTCATCTAGGACGATGAGCTCATCTAGTAAGGAAAGTTTATTAGACCCTTAGCTTGATGGTTCGAGTGACTCAGGCTTGGCCAGGAATTTACATGATGGACCTAGCCAAGGTCCAATGCAATAAGTCCAGATTAAGTTCAATTGACAAAAGACCTTGGCACTGCCATGGCTAAGGCATGCAAGGTAAGGCAAGGCGTGGTTATGGCATGACAAGGGTTGGGCAAAGCTAAGGAAAGGCAAGGTTGTGGTCGCAACAAGATTGTGGCTAAAAAAGTTCATGGGCTAAGTACTGGGCAAAAAGAAATTGCTGAGGAGACTGAACCACAATGGCAAGTTGTGCGGGGCAGGATCTGGGCATAGTGTAGGCACGTGGGAAGTTGGGCGGTTTTGGCAGTTTCTAGCCTTTGTGGCTTTGTCAGCATTCTACATAAACTTATTTTGTTTGCAATTCGAATTGCCCATCAGTTGGGGATCTCAAATGACTTAGATAGGCATGTGCCTGGCATGTGACTGGGTGTTGTGGCCTATTTATTAACACAGGCAGACCAGTCTCAAGATTTAGGGCATCAATGCGGTAATGCAAACTTATCATGGGACTGTTGATGGCCAGTTGACCGAATTGTAGATTTTAATAGTAGAAAAATAATTAAACCATGTACATCTTATATGGTGTCAGTAATTTTGTTCTAATACCTACTCATTTACACAATATGGTTTTGATTCCATGTGATTACAGGGGCCGTTTGGTATGAGGAGTAAGAAATTATAATTTTGGGATAAAATATTAAATTAGTTTATCGTTTATTTAGTTAGGAGTATAAGTTAGTTATAAAATTATTTATTTTATTGTTTTGTACCATAATGATGAAATAATTATTTCATGAAATATCTTTATTCATGAATAATTTTGTTTATCTCATCACATAACAAACGACTCCTAAAAGTATAGTATACATGAACCTTTATCAAATTAAATCTCCATCATCCCGGGCGGAGCAAGAGTGGCTTTGACCAAAATTCTATAATTGTATTATGAAACGTATAAATAATTTATTCAAAATCTAATAAGCTACATCTTTTTTGTTCCATAAATTCAAAATACTAGATCTTTGCTTATTCATAAATATCCTATTTTTTTTTTAAATACAAGTGTACTCTCTCTTAGACCATTTTAGTTGTGTTTAAAAATAGCGGATCCATATAGTTGTCATTTTGATGTAAATGTAGTTGAGTATTTGTAATAATTGAGATGTTTTTGTTAATTTTTAAGTTGTTTCTAAATATTTTGCACATTATCTTATTTTTATTTTTATTTTTATTTGATATATGTATATGCCTCATACATCTCTGTGTACATACTCATGTTATACATGACTATACATAGATACATATTATGTGTATATGCCTTATATATATATATATATAGAGAGAGAGAGAGTATACAAAGCCAAAAAGGTAGTTTAATTTTTGAAACACCATGAGTGTACAATCGAAAGTTGACAGATACAATCGAAAAATCAATGATTTTTTAAAAACAAAATCAACGGACTTTCGTTGGCTGATTTCGAATTAAAATTATAATTACTTTTTAAAACTCTTTTCAAGAAAAACCGACGGATATTTGTTGATTTTAAATTTTCTTTTTATGAAAATCGATGACCCCTGTATATTTCTGTACATACTGATAGCTATACATGATTATGCATAGATACATGTTATATGTAAATTCTTGTATTCAGGTATATTAGTGTATATTTAGTATATATATATATATATATATATATACTCATATTTATATATAATGTATATGTATATACACAATAGTTGTGAGAATACGACCTGTAACATATCTTTTAAGTTGCTACTATTTTTCATTGATGAAACAACCAATGCAAGAAAATATATAGTAATATACCCAGTATACATTAATATATGTATATGAGCATATAGTTATACATATTAATTTACACATGATATACACATGTTGTCGGCTTATCTGTGGACCTGCATGTAATCATTTACAATTTATTAAATATAAATTTGTAGAATGGTTCAATTTATATTAAATTCAAGATATATTAGTCCAAATAAATATTTTGGATTAATAAAATTGGGTCAATTATTTAAGCCCAATAAATGTGAATTTAATTAAAAAACTAAATCCATTGATTTGGGCTATAAAGATGACTCCACTTTGTTAAGCCCAATATTATCTCATCCTAGAGGCTCATTTTCATGCCACATGTCAAAGTTAAGTGGCAATCTAAGTCAAATTAAATAAGCCACTAGAATTATGCCATGTGCCAAAGTTAGGTGGCAATTCAAGTCAAATTAAATAAGCCACTAAAATCATGTCACATGTCAAAGTTAGGTGGCAATCCAAGTCAAATCAGATAAGCCACTAAAATCATGTCACATGTCAAAGTTATGTGGCAATCTAAGTCAAACTAATGATGCCACTAGAACAATGTCACGTGTCTATGTGACATGTTCTGACCAATCAAATTAAAACTCTTCAACAAAGAAATCTGATTGGTCAGTTCAAACCAACCAATCAAATCACACCCTCATACCACTCCCTACAACTATAAATAAGGGTCCTCATTATTCTGAAAGGGAGGTTTTTGGAAGAACAAGAAGCAAGAAGAGAGCTCGTGGATCAAAGACCGCAAATTCTCTACAAAGCTACAAAGTTCAAGCAATCAAATTCAAGTTCAAGATCAAGAACGAAGAAGAAGATCAAGATCAAGTTACTTGTTCATCTTTACTGTTCGTCATAACCATACAAGTGTTCGTGACGAATAATTCAAATCCAAATTCGAAGACGAAGATTCAAGATCAAGCTATTCAAGCCCTTGACTCTAAATCAAAATCAAATTCAAGTTCAACGTGTTTCATATTATTTGAAGAATCAGAGGATTATCATAGAGATTGTAAACCGCAATACATTTTGAAATCAAATATTACACTTTGTTACTCCAATTTTCCAGTCTTGATTATTTATTTTTCTCGGTTCGAAAATTTGTTGTTTACAAATTTTGGCACGCCCAGTGGGACCATCTCTACCTCTCATCTCTTCACATCGATCATCAAACTTCAAGAACACTTAAATGGCATGTAAGAAGTTTGACTCCAGGACTATTATTGCTAAGGCTACTGATTCCAAGTTTTCTCTAAGGTGGAGAATATACTGGATGCTACTATGGGAAGTTTGGGACCCATCACTAGGAACAGAGCAAACTTGCTAGGACAACAAACACTTCAAGTGCCGTCCGCATCAGTTCCTATTTTTGATCTTCCATCTTCAAAGGGGGCAAGATTCTTTTCGAATGAATTGGAAGAAGGAGAGAATATAGCTGATATTGTTGAAAAGACGTTGGCTCGACTTAGTCCTTTTAACACGAGGAATTGCACTATTCAAGATGAAGATGATGTCTTGATCACTAGATCTGCCTCAGTCACTCCACGTAACTTGTTTCAAACAGATTTCAGTTTGAGGGAAAATCCATGCTTTGCTCCATCATCCATAACGGCCATCCAAGCAATGATGACTAACACCTCAACTGTTGAAGAACAACTAGCGAGTTTGACGAAGGCAATTGAAGGTCTAACAAAATATGTGCAAGATCAGGATAATCGAATTGTCAAGTTGACGGACAGAGTTGAGAATGTTATGGAGGGGGACTCAAGTCATGCACCTGGAAAACGTCCGATGATAAAAGAAAAGGGATATTCAGTTACAAAGCAAATAAATGTGGGTGATGAGCTGCAAGTATCTGCTGAAGGAGGAATTCCCATTCATCAACTGAAGGACTTCATTATGGGAACTATCAAAGATAAGTATGACGTGTCTTCAAATTCATCATTCACGTATGCAAAGCCATACACTTCAAGAATCGATGTTTTGAAGATTTCTGCAGGTTATCAACCTCCAAAATTTCAACAATTTGATGGAAAGGGAAATCCAAAACAATACATTGCCCATTTTGTTGAAACCTGCAATAATGTTGGAATATATAGAGATTATCTGGTCAAGCAATTTGTGCGCTCCTTACAAGGAAATGCCTTTGACTGGTATACGGATCTCGAGGCAGGCTCTACTAATAGTTGGGAACAACTTGAGCATGAATTTCTTAATCGCTTCTATAGCACAAGGCGTACTGTGAGCATGGTTGAACTCACAAATACACGTCAATGGGAAGATGAACCCGTCATTGAGTTCATAAACCGATGGAGAAATGCAAGCCTCAATTGTAAGAATAGGCTTAGTGAAACTTCCGGAATAGAAATGTGTATTCAAGGAATGCGTTGGGGACTTCGTTATATCCTACAGGGTATTAAACCCAAATCATTTGAGGAACTAGCCACACGTTCTCATGATATGGAGTTGAACATGTCTGCAAGCGGGATTGAAGGACCAATTATTTATGGGCCTCGCAAGGGAAAAGACAAAATGGAGGTAAAGAAAGGGGGAAAATCGGCACCTAAGTTTGTAAATAAGGAGTCGATGAGTGTTAATGCCGTACCTTTGAAAGTGGCTACAAATCTAAGCAAGAATCAAAGGGTGAAGACCACAACTTTTCAGAATAACGCTGGTAGAAAGCTGACTTTGAAGGAAATGCAGGCAAAAGAGTATCCTTTCTTGGACTCAGATGTTCCAGCAATTTTCGAAGAGCTTCTGGCATTAAAACTCTTTGAGCTACCTGAAATGAAGCGTCCAGATGAGGCTGGGAGGACTAATGATCCAAATTACTGCAAATATCACTGTTTGATGGGCCATCCTATTGAAAAGTGTTTTATCTTTAAGGAAAAGATTATGGACTTGGCCCGTGAAGGAAAGATATTGCTTGAAGATGAGAAGGAGAGTTCAAATCAAGTCTCTGTCACTTTTGGTTCACTCGACCCCATAGTTCTTTGCAACTTTGTCGAAATACATGATAGTGGTGATGACCTAGCCACATCACCATCAAAGATGATTAAATTTGGTGACTTCAAACCAATAGATGTTAACGTATCATCGCTTGTTCCTTTGATGAATGAAGTAATATGGGAAGATAAACCTCTAGAGGAAAACCAATCTTGCGGTGCTTATATTGATGATGAAGGATGGATTTTAGTGACACGACGAAGACGTCGTAAAATAAGCTTGCAAAGAGAACCAAATAAGCAAGTGACTAGAGCGAAGATGAGAGCAAAGTGGTGCCATCTACCTACCCCTAAAACTCAAAGGGTAAAGAAGAATGTGAAGAAGTCAAGAGTCGAGGGAAATTACTATCAAAAGCATCGTCCTCCGGTGACATTAGAGGAATTCTTGCCAAATTGGTTTCGTGAAAAGATTTCTCATCGTGACACCAAGGCCTCGTGTTGTAACATTGATAGAGAAGAGACGATGGTAGAAAACTCATCACCATCATTACCTCCATCACATGAAGGCCCTATAAAGCCTCACTCTGAAGAAGTGGACACTTGTGATGCGAAGTTTACATTCACTAATGATGATCTTTTATTGGGTGAAGTGTTGCATAATCGTCCTTTATATATGGTAGGTTTTGTGCGTGGACATAAAGTAAATAGGATCATGGTGGATGATGGATCTGGGGTCAATATTCTCCCTATTTGTACTGTGAAAGAACTTGGAATACCGATAAATGAACTGTCTGAAAGTCGTCTGATGATTCAAGGTTTTAACCAAGGGGGGCAGAGAGCCATTGGTGCTGTCAAATTAGATATAACGATGGGGGATATTCATTCAAGTGCATGGATGCATGTTATTGACTCAAAGACCTCGTATAACATCTTGTTAGGAAGACCATGGATACATGAGAACAAAGTAGTACCGTCCACCTACCATCAATGTTTCAAATACTTTGAAGATGGGGTTCAAAAGAAGGTAGTTGCTGATGATGAACCTTTCACCGAGACGGAAGCGTACTTTGCTGATGCAAAATTCTACTTAGAGAATCATGTTTCAAAAGAAGTTAAAGTTGATAACGTGATACCTGCTGATATCACAAAAAGGGTTGATGTAGCACCTGCTAATGCGAGGGTCATGATTGAAAAAGATAAAACGCTTTCAGATATGAGTAAAGTACCTAAGATAAGTGAGGCATCTTCAAGTAAGAGAATGATTCCTGTTTCTCACTATGTCCCAAAGATAAACAAAGTCAAGATTCCACCCTCTGAGTTGCAGAGTAGTAAGTTGACATTCCCTATCAAGCAAATTAATGCGATCAAATCACCTTCAAAAATGATACAAGGATTTGTCAGACCATCAAATCATGATTCACATGAATCACTCCCTAAAATCGTACAAATGAGGGTTTTGACCCGAATGCATATAAGTTGTTAGTGAAAGCAGGATACAATCCCAATGAAGCTTCTAAAGTAGGGAAGCTTCCAAATGAAGTTATTGAAAGGGCAAATCATGGCCTAAATCCAACTCAAAGGATGATGATAGAGAAAGGGTATGATGTCAAGCAATCGCGCGAAGGCCTGGGTTACAAACAACCGTCACCAATCCGAATCTCTATTAAAAGGATGAGCATCAACTACATTACCCCTGTGGAAGAGTCGATGATGTTCAACAAAAAGCCTTCTGTGTTTGATCGACTTAGTGGCATGACTCCTAAGGTTTCTGCATCTGATCGACTAATAGAATCAACTCCAAAAATTTCAGTATTTGATCGATTGGGACCAATGAAGAAGAAATACAAACGCCAAGGAGATTATAGAACAGTGGAAGAACGGGTATATGCCCGGGAGCATAATTCACCCAAGAATTGGCCCAGTTTGATCCCTTCTAGAATGAGGCGAGAAACAAAACTTGTAGTGTCATGTGGAGATGTTCTGAGAGCAAAAACTCATACCATAGTTCACACTAAGGAGCGAGATGAAGATGAAGAAAGTATGGGATCATCAAATCTCATCACAATTTGTGACGAAGAAAGTACTCCACTATATGCAAAAATTGATGACGGGTTTGTTGATATTCATGCATGCCATCACATATCTTTTAATGATGGTGATCTTCAAGAAGATGAGGATGCTGAAGATGCGCCACCTGAACTCAAGGAAGGGATAAAGAATACTGTTAATGCATTGAAGGAAGTAAATCTTGAAGTTGATGATGATATAAGACTTACATATGTGAGTGCTTCGCTGGATGACGATGAAGAGAAGAAATATATTGAGCTGCTTATGGAATTTAGGGATGTATTTGCTTGGAGTTACAAAGAGATGCTAGGGTTAGACCCTAAAGTTGCAGTTCATCGTCTTGTTGTAAAACGAGGTACTCATCCTGTTAAACAAGCGCAACGTCGCTTTAGACCTGAATTGGTTCCTTTGATCGAAACTGAGGTTAACAAGCTCATTGAAGCAGGTTTTATTCGTGAAGTCAAATATCCTACATGGATTTCAAGCATTGTACCTGTAAGAAAGAAGAATGGCCAAATATGAGTTTGTGTTGACTTTAGAGACCTTAATAATGCATGCCCTAAGGATGAATTTCCTCTTCCAATCCCTGAGCTTATGATTGATGCTACAACTGGATACGAGACAATGTACTTCATGGATGGTTCATCTGGATACAATCAAATTCGCATGGCACCAAAGGATGAAGAACTTACTATATTTCGCTCTCCTAAAGGTATATATTGCTACAAAGTGATGCCTTTTGGTTTAAAAAATGCTGGAGCCACTTATCAACGAGCCATGCAGAATATTTTTGATGACATGCTTCATAAAAATGTTGAGTGTTATGTCGATGACTTAGTAGTAAAATCAAAGAAGAGTGATGACCACTTGAAAGATTTGAGAATGGTGTTTGAACGGCTTCGAAGATACCAACTCAAAATGAATCCTTTAAAATGTGCCTTTGGAGTTACTTCGGGAAAGTTTCTCGGTTTTATTGTTCGACATCGAGGAATTGAGATTGATCAAGATAAGATAGATGCTATTTTGAAGATGCCTGAGCCAAAAAATATTCATGAGTTGAAAAGCTTACAAGGAAAATTAGCATATCTTAGGAGGTTTATCTCAAATCTGGCTGGGAGATGTCAACCATTCAGTCGCCTTATGAAGAAAGATGTTCCTTTTGAATGGGACCAAGCTTGTACCAATGCTTTTGAGAACATAAAGTCTTATCTGATGAAACCTCCAGTACTTGTAGCTCCTATACCTGGAAAACCATTGATTTTATACATTGCAGCACAAGAAAGGTCAGTAGGAGCACTTCTCGCACAAGAAAATGATGAAGGGAAAGAAAATGCCCTATATTACTTGAGTAGGATGATGACACAAAACGAGATCAAGTATTCACCTATTGAGAAGTTATGTCTGGCACTCGTGTTCTCAATTCAGAAGTTGAAGCATTACTTCCAGACTCATATTATACAACTTATCTCTAAAGCGAATCCTATCAAGTTTGTCATGTCCAAGCCTGTCTTAAGTGATAGGCTAGCAAGGTGGTACCTCCAGTTTCAACAATTTGAGATTGTGTATATATCTCAGAAGGTAGTGAAAGGATAAGTGCTAGAAGATTTCTTGGCCAATCATCCAATTCCGAATGATTGGGAGTTATCTGATGAATTACCTGATGAAGACGCAATGCTAGTAGAAATTCAGCCACCTTGGAAGATGTATTTTGATGGTGTTGCACATCGTGAAGGAGCCGATGCTGGAGTGGTATTTGTCACTTCCCATGGAGAAGTTTTGCCATACTCCTTCACTCTAACACAAAACTGCTCCAATAATATTGCTGAATATCAAGCACTCTTACTTGGGCTTGAGATGGACATTGATATAAAACAATTGCAACTACAAGTTTTTGGGGATTCCAAGTTGGTGATCAATCAAGTCTTGGGTAATTATGAAGTAAAAAAGCCTGAGTTAATCCCATACTGCAATTACGCTCAAAAGATGATAGGGTGGCTTGGAGAGGTGACTATTCAACATGTCCCAAGAAAGGAAAATAAAAAGGCTGATGCATTGGCAGCTTTAGCTTCTGTATTAGTATCTCCTGATGAAATACAAGTTGTGGTTTGCCAAAGATGGATAACTCCACCTCCAAATGAGCATGAAGAAGAATTTCAACAAGTTATCGCCACTTCGGAAGCTGAAATTGACGATTGGCGACAACCAATAATAGATTACTTGTGTTATGGAATATTACCAGAAAACCTTCGAAGAAGAACAGAAATCCGACGACGAGTCCCTCGTTTTCTTTATTATAAAAATACACTTTACAGGCGATCGTTCGATGGAGTTCTCTTACGATGTTTGGGGGCAGATGAATCTACTCAAGCTATGCAAGAAGCGCATTCTGGAGTATGTGGAGCGCATCAGTCTTGACCAAAACTTCATTTTCACATAAAAAGGATGGGATATTACTGGCAAACCATGGTGAAAGATTGCTTGGATTACGTCCGAAGATGTAAAGCTTGCCAATTCCATGCGAATTTTATACATCAACCCCCAGAAGTATTGCACCCAACTATTGCCTCATGGCCATTTGAAGCTTGGGGTTTGGATATTGTTGGACCATTGCCTAAGTCCTCTGGTGGACATTTGTACATCCTGGCTGCAACTGACTACTTCTCAAAATGGGCAGAAGCTGTTTCTCTTAGAAAAGTAAAGAAAGAGAATGTCGCCAACTTCATTCGAGTTAATATTATCTACCGTTTTGGTATTCCTCGATACATATTGACAGATAATGGCAAGCCATTTGATAACAAGTTAATGACGAAGATATGTGATCTTTTTGGCTTCAAGCAATGTAATTCCTCTATGTATTATGCGGCTGCTAATGATCTTGCTGAAGCATTTAACAAGACACTCTGCAACTTATTGAAAAAAAGTTGTTTCCAAGTCTAAGAGAGATTGGCATGAAAGAATGGAAGAGGCTCTTTGGGCATATAGGACTACGTATCGCACGCCAACACAAGCGACTCCCTACTCTCTTATTTATGGAGTTGAAGCAGTTCTTCCACTTGAACGTCAAATCCCGTCATTGCGCCTTGCCATTCAAGAAGGGCTCATTGATGAAGAAAATGCTCGGTTGCGCCTTGAATAATTGGAGGCTCTTGATGAAAAAAGACTAGAGGCCCAACAAAGTCTGCAATGTTATCAAGCTCGTCTAGCTCGATCTTTTAATAAGAAGGTTCGTCTTAGATGCTTTCAAGTGGGTGATCAAGTTCTTGTTGTAAGAAGGCCCATTATTACTTCTCGTCGGTCTGGAAGCAAGTTCTCCGCCAAATGGGATGGACCATATGTGGTACAAGAAGTATACTCAAGTGGCGCTTACAAACTGGTTGACTCAGAAGGATTGTGCATTTGCCCCATTAACGAAAAGTTCATAAAGAGATACTATCCTTGAAGAAAAGAAACTCACTCCTTAAGGTACGAGTATAAACTGCATGCTACTCCTGGCCCGCAAGAGTATAAATTGTGCACGGCATCCTATAAAAAAAATATCCGCTAGATTGAAAATCTCGAAAGAGGAGGCCTAGGCAAAAGTTAGGAACAAAAAAAAAAATTCTCTCAGAACTACGTTATGACTTGATCCTCTTCACTGAGGTACGTAGGCGCTTAGAATTACATTCTGAGTTCAATCGCATGAGTATCCAAAGAACTCATAGTCTCTCTTGACCCTCTCCACCATAATCCATGAGTTACATCCTAAATTTTAGTCTCATAAGTTCAAAAGAAATGGGGCACACTGTTATTTGAGCATCACAATGTTCTTGTATATTGTCATATATGACATATGAATTAAAGAGGGCCAATCAAGACAAAATTTGAATTGACTTCAAAGAAATATTCGTACAAATCCATAAAGCTATTAGCTGTGATTATTGTACATGTTGTAGTTTTTTGGATTCTCTACGCTAAGATACGAATATTTTCTTCATGCGAATATGAATCTATCAGCTTTTCTGTATGTGAAATTCATTTTTGAAGTTTGCTTAGAACTATCCTGCCAGACTTAAACTATAAATTTTGGATATGTTAAGAAGTTTGGTTTCTGATAAATTGAACCTCTCCTGGATTTGGTGCTCTCATACAATGATATATCTCTTGTACTATCGAAACACAAAAGGTATCGCAACTCTGAAGAAGAGGAAGTCAAATCTCTAAGGTAAACCATGATTCAATCTGTAAAAAAAAAGTGTTAGCGCTTAAATTAGTAATTCAATAATCATGGTAATGAATCTCAATAATGAACTATTATATTCTTTGAGCAAAACCTATGTCTGACTCAGATGGTGTAAAGTCTTTGCCACAAATCATATAAAGTCTTTGCCTTAGACGGTGTAAAGTCTTTAGCTCGGACTATGGAATGCCTTTTCTTTGCCACAAATCATGTAAAGTCTTTGCCTCAGACGGTGTAAAGTCTTTAGCTTGGACTATGGAATGCCTCTGACTCAGACGGTGTAAAGTTTTTACCACAAATCATGTAAAGTCTTTGCCTTAGACGGTGTAAAGTCTTTAGCTCAGACTATGGAATGCCTTTTCTTTGCCACAAATCATGTGAAGTCTTTGCCTCAGACGGTGTAAAGTCTTTAGCTTGGACTATGAAATGCCTCTGACTCAGACGGTGTAAAGTTTTTGCCACAAATCATGTAAAGTCTTTGCCTTAGACGGCGTAAAGTCTTTAGCTTGGACTATGGAATGCCTCTGACTCAGACGGTGTAAAGTCTTTGCCACAAATCATGTAAAGTCTTTGCCTTAGACGGTGTAAAGTCTTTAGCTCGGACTATGGAATGCTTCTGACTCAGACAGTGTAAAAGTCTTTACCACAAATCATGTAAAGTCTTTGCCTTAGACGGTGTAAAGTCTTTAGCTCAAACTATGGAATGCCTCTGACTCAGACGGTGTAAAGTCTTTGCCACAAATCATGTAAAGTCTTTGCCTTAGACGGTGTAAAGTCTTTAGCTCGGACTATGGAATGCCTTTTCTTTGCCACAAATCATGTAAAGTCTTTGCCTCAGACGGTGTAAAGTCTTTAGCTCGGACTATGGAATGCCTCTGACTCAGACGGTGTAAAGTCTTTGCCACAAATCATGTAAAGTCTTTGCCTTAGACGGTGTAAAGTCTTTAGCTCAGACTATGGAATGTCTTTTCTTTGCCACAAATCATGTAAAGTCTTTGCCTCAGACGGTGTAAAGTCTTTAGCTCAAACTATGGAATGCCTCTGACTCAGACGGTGTAAAGTCTTTGCCATAAATCATGTAAAGTCTTTGCCTTAGACGGTGTAAAGTCTTTAGCTCGGACTATGGATTGCCTTTTCCTTGCCACAAATTATGTAAAGTCTTTGTCTCAGACGGTGTAAAGTCTTTGACTTGGACCAATAGTATAAAAATTTATTACATATGAAGTAATATTTTCATTTGAAAATAAAAATAATAATAATATATATATATATATATATATATATATATATATATATTAAAAAAAATGTACCTCATATGTTGATGAACTCAAGAGGGTATGCAAAAAGGAGTATCAAAACTGTCAATACCAATGATGAAAATAAATAGAAGGAGAGAGTCTATTTATAGACAAATAGTGATGGTGAGAGAGTCCTTCTTCCAAAGTAATTGTAATTACTTTTTGGTAGAACTCTAGTAAAATGATACAAATTTATTCTCTCCAAATCCTAATTGGATGTGAAATTGTGAAAATTTGGGCTATCCATATTCTAAAAGGAGTGTGTCCTTTCAGAATTCTAATTGGATTTGAAAGACAGAATAAAGGGTAGGCATTTGCAAAAAAAAAAAAACGTGAAAAAAAAACGTGAATTAATAAATAAATAAATTATCTAGAACGATATTGAAGGAGTTTAAATCTAAATTTTGGATATGTTGTATAACTTTGTGTCTAAATTCAAAATAATCAAGCGGCTTGTGATTTTGAAGTTCCTACATGAAGATACAAAAGTTTTAATAAAATCACTCAAATCTGAAACCGCCAGCATGGCAAAATCTAGAGCTAACTTTTTTTTTTTTTATATCTAGAACGGTCATGAAAGTATTAAATTATCAATTTTGGATATGTTGTAAATCGAGAAGTCTAGTTTCTAGAAAATCACACCGTTCGTGATTCCTACGTATCTACAATAAGATATGAATTTTCTACGACAAACATGTCAAGATGAGGAAAAGGCTGTTGAAAATCAAAGAAAAGAAAGAAGAAAGTACCACGGCGCTGATCGTCAAGTCACATTACTGCAAAACAATGAAGGTCAGACATCTATTTATAGAGGTTTATTAGCACCTATTATAACTAGATTCAAACTTGAATTAGGCTTCTACAAAATTGACTCCTAAGTGGATTCCAATTAGTGGTGGAATCTTGCATGACAAGTAAACACCCTAAAAAAAAAGGCAAAAAAAAAAGTGAAAAAAAAAACGTGAAAAAAAATCATTTTTTTTCTTCTCTTTCCTAATCCTCATTGGATATAACTAATTTGCTACATTCCTACTCCAACAATGATGAAGGGTGCATCAATATAGTATGAATTCACGGTACATCTCAAAATACATGGCATGTCATTATCCTACAAGTAATACTTCAAGCCTAGTCTTCAAAAGATAAAATATCTCGATAAAACTTGAAGCAGGGGGCATTTGTAATCATTTACAATTTATTAAATATAAATTTGTAGAATGGTTCAATTTATATTAAATTCAAGATATATTAGTCCAAATAAATATTTTGGATTAATAAAATTGGGTCAATTATTTAAGCCCAATAAATGTGAATTTAATTAAAAAACTAAATCCATTGATTTGGGCTATAAAGATGACTCCACTTTGTTAAGCCCAATATCATCTCATCCTAGAGGCTCATTTTCATGCCACATGTCAAAGTTAAGTGGCAATCCAAGTCAAATTAAATAAGCCACTAGAATTATGCCATGTGCCAAAGTTAGGTGGCAATCCAAGTCAAATTAAATAAGCCACTAAAATCATGCCACATGTCAAAGTTAGGTGGCAATCCAATTCAAATCAGATAAGCCACTAAAATCATGTCACATGTCAAAGTTATGTGGCAATCTAAGTCAAACTAATGATGCCACTAGAACAATGTCACGTGTCTATGTGACATGTTCTGACCAATCAAATTAAAACTCTTCAACAAAGAAATCTGATTGATCAGTTCAAACCAACCAATCAAATCACACCCTCATACCACTCCCTACAACTATAAATAAGGGTCCTCATTATTCTGAAAGGGAGGTTTTTGGAAGAACAAGAAGCAAGAAGAGAGTTCGTGGATCAAAGACCGCAAATTCTCTACAAAGCTACAAAGTTCAAGCAATCAAATTCAAGTTCAAGATCAAGAACGAAGAAGAAGATCAAGATCAAGTTACTTGTTCATCTTTACTGTTCGTCATAACCATACAAGTGTTCGTGACGAATAATTCAAATCTAAATTCGAAGACGAAGATTTAAGATCAAGCTATTCAAGCCCTTGACTCTAAATCAAAATCAAATTCAAGTTCAACGTGTTTCATATTATTTGAAGAATCAGAGGATTATCATAGAGATTGTAAACCGCAATACATTTTGAAATCAAATATTACACTTTGTTACTCCAATTTTCCGGTCTTGATTATTTATTTTTCTCGGCTCGAAAATTTGTTGTTTACACTGCAATACAAATGTTGATATAGTGATATATATGTATATTTTGTAGCAACAATATACACATGTTCATGATAACATTATGAACTTCACAAAGAAACATATTTGAAATATCATTTTTAAAACAAAATGGACAAAGTTTATTCACTTTTTGAATTGAGATACTCTGTAAATCTGCCATTTAATTTGGCTGTATCCGAGATATATGTCTTTCAACTTTAGATGTATACAATTAGACACTTTATATAAAGTTGAACAAGTAGAAATACACGTTCTACATGACATTATACAAGGGAAACTTATTTAAATATACCATATTTAGAAAATATTTACCATTTATAACTATATAATTTTAATACATATATAATTCATTTTTAATACATGATGCAGATTTTTTTTAAAATCAAAACAAGCCTTATACATTTTAAGACACTTATATTACATCTATATTGCATGCAAAATTACTTTTATACATAGTGTAATACATCTATATTACATGCATAATTCGTTTTTAATATATAATGCAGTTTTTTTTACAAAACAAGTAAAATGCATTTTAATACATTTATAATATATATATATATATATATATATATATATATATATATATATATATATAATTCACTTTTAATACATAGTACGATTGCTATAAATAAAAAATATGTTTAAAAGCTATAAATATTTTATAAAAATGTCCACTTATGCGCATTCAAAATTGGAGAACATAAATATCAACCACATCCAAGTTAAATAACACTTTCATTTATTATGCCTTTTGAATTAGCAACATATTTTTTTGATGTAAATTTAGTGAATGAACATGATTCTATATTACATAAAATGAAAGAAAATTTTGTTATCGAGTTACTTGTACTAACACGAGAATTTCAAGATACTATTCCTTTAATTATGGATCTTGATTTTTATCAGTTTGAATTTGGATTTTTTATTAGCTTAACTTTTTTAAATGTGAACTCCTTTTCCTACTTGAATTGAATAAATGTTATATGACCGACTACAAAATTACTGCTAGGAAAAAAGATTTTTTTCCATGCGAATTAATGAAAAATTTGTGCTATTTTTTTAAAAATATTTTGCTCATTTTCCACCGGATCAATAATAGTGAAATTTTCTAATTTTTATATGTGAAAAATATTACTGTTTTTTTCTTTCTTACATCCGATTCAATCAAAATATTTGTGTGAATAGACATTGAATATTTTTCAGTGGCAAAATAGTAATATTTTATTTGATAATAGATGTTGATACTCCATAAATCATGATCCTTCCTTTAGTTTTTTTTATAAAAAAAATCAACTTTAAATCTCTTTATTAGTTTTCTTGATTGTTATAAGAATCTTCCTTTGTTGAATTTTCCTCCAACATGCAAGCTTTCTATTTTAGTCTCATAAAGTAGTAGATTTTCTCCTAGATTAAAGTTTTTCCTTCATTCTAAGATATTGAATTATAGCAAATCATTCAAAATTTGAAATTTAAATATTTCAAATGTTATTCTTTCCATTAAACTTAGAGGTCAAATCGTGGAAATAATCTTAATTGATTATATATTTTATCATAATTTTCATCGTACAATATTCAATCTCTTATTTGTTTGGATCTTCAACGAATTCTTCTTCTTTGAACAAAATAAATTAATCACAATTAAATATTCTTTGATTAAAAATTATATTGACTTGTTGTTGATGGATATAAAAATTTAAGTGTATACCCTCCAATATATTAAAGCGTCTCAATAATAGTGCATCAGAAGAAAACAAACGATTATTAAAAGAATTGATAATTAGAACACACTTTTTTTGGTATTAATTCTCTATTTTTCAAATCTTGTATTTACAACCCAATGCAATTTGCGGAGTCAGAGTTTCAATTTTATTAGTTCTAGATTTTAAATTAACAATTTTGAATGATAATAATTAAAATTTTAAATTAATATTTATATATATTTAATAATTTTCTTAATAAACATATATTATTTGAATAAAAATAATTAAATTCGACTGAATTGGTATTGGGACTTCTAAAAATTTTACAATTTTTTTTTATGATCGTGATATTCAGACAAATTTTTATGCACATTAATTACTTTCATAAAATATCTAACACCTCTTATTATCAACAAATACTGTATAATTCTATCCACCGAAATAATTAATTTTATCTTAATTTCATAAAAATTTTAACAGTATTTACCAAAATTACACTTAAATTATTTTTGAAAGTTCTGTCGGTTAATGTAATAATGTCAAGATTAATTAGTTGGAGATAATGATGACAATGTTGCCGACATTCCTTTCTAACTATATTATATTATATATTTAGTTTGAACATAATCTTTAAGAAATTCACTTATCATTAAAAAAAATGTAACAAATATTTATACTAACTTATTTTTAATTAAATAAGATCTAATAAATTTTTAATTATATAATTTTATTTATTTATTTTGATTAAAATATAAAAACTAAAAAATTCCATATAATATGAACCATGAGAAGTACTAAATATTAATTAAAAAAGGGACTAAATTAAAGTGGTCCTCATCCTAGTTTTATCATTTTCTTATAGATTTAAGGATTCTACTTTATGAATCAAGATTTGGATAATCAATCAAGCCTTTGGTGGACCTAATTTGGATACTACTAGTCTACTACACAACAAATAATGCATTGACCTAATTTGGAATCTTTGACTCACTTAATTCTTACTTTCATTGTCTCATATTAATTTACTTTCTTGGCGAAATGCTTGCTTCCGTTCACATCAAACATTGTTCTTTTTCCTTTTGCTCCTATCTTGGTTTGATTACACATGCTTATTTCAAAGCATTATTATTTTTAGGATTCGAATCCATCCAATTATAAAGTTCTTTTTTATTCTTAAATCAAAATCTTTTTTGGATTACTGAACTGTTTTTATTGTACTTGCGCCTGAAATGAATGAAAATCCCTATCAGTATAAAAAAAATAAATCTGATTAGAGTTTTCTTTCGTATTATGCGGCTAATCAAATACCATACTAGCTATACGTTGGTTATATTTTTCTATATCATTAGATACTTAATATATTTATAGAATTTTATGCCGAGATTTATCTTTTCCACTCCAAAAGAGAAGAAGAATTAGAATTCATTAAATTGTTCGTACCTAACATTGTTTTGATAATACATCGTTAGTTTATTGTTTATCGCTAAATAAGATTAATGATAAAATTTTGTTGTATAGATATAAAATTTATTTGTTGCTATTTTCTGTTTTTTTTCCTGGTAATAGTCAAAGTAATCCGAGGGTCTTTCGGAAATATTCTATTTATTTTCACGAGATAATGATAAAATTTGCGTGTACTTTATCTTTTTCAGATAATGCTTAATGAAATTTCACTGAATATATTATTATTATTACTGATAATGGCGGAAGTATACAACCTATCAAACTAACCCCTAAAATTAAAATTCTCATGAATACCAAGAAGAAAATGGCACGCAACACGTGCATGCATGCATGACCATTACTTCTTAAATTGGAATTAACATCTAACTAAATATTCATCAATTTAGTAAACTTAGATGTGAAGAAAATTAAAGGAAAAGACAAATGGTTACTTCCAATTCCTTGACACCTTTATTGACATCTAAGTTGGAAGTTGCTATGTGGAAAATATAGGAGAAAAAGAGGCATGTGGGAGCTTCTAAGTAAAAGAAGTGATAGGGAAAAAAGAAATAAGAAGCAACTAAAGTAAAAAGAGTCGACATGAATTATGATGGGATAGTTCAGATTGATTTTTTTTTAATTAAAAATTTTGTGTTTAAATTTTTAGAAATAAAAGAAAGCCTATTGAGAATGTTGCTCTAATTAATAAAAGATAAATATTATAATATATATATTTAAATTTAATCGAATTTTAATATTAATATAATAGTCGATTAGTAGTGAGTAAAACGGAATGCATAGTAGCCATCCTTGGTCCTTACCTACCACAAATTAGCACATGTTTCTTTAAAGAATGACCAGCCTAACAAATATTTTCGCATAATTAATTGATTCTTCTATGTGTCAATTGTAATTAGGTCAAAACTGGTTGGTTACCTGTCTTATTCTATTTGCATTAATTGATTTTGATTTTTGACAATTTTCACTCACAATTATCGATTACAATTTATGTGATGTATTTTAAAGTTATATATATATATATAACTTTAAAATATATATATAATTAATTAATTAATTAATTAATTAATTGAGATGGAGGGAGTATATACTATCATGCTACTTATAAAAGATAA
Source organism: Solanum dulcamara (assembly GCF_947179165.1). Lineage (NCBI taxonomy): Eukaryota > Viridiplantae > Streptophyta > Magnoliopsida > Solanales > Solanaceae > Solanum > Solanum dulcamara. The sequence goes on along the minus strand of NC_077243.1, from coordinate 72,277,285 downwards.
TCACAAGTAAATGATATTAGTAACATGAAAATATATACGTTGGCTGCTATGATAAATTAAAATGTATTGATAGTGTAATTTTTTTATAATATTAGTATATATGAATTTAATTCATAAAACAAATTATAATTTACAAATAACGTATAGAATATTTGTTGAAGAATGACAAAAGTCTCACATTGGTGATTAATGAGATGGGTGGACTCCTTATAAGATCCGGACAATCCTCCTCTGGGTGAGAGTTAGGCCTAAGACCTAATTTAATACGGTATCAGAGCAGGACTTGTAAGTCCCACCCAATGTTCCACCCCCAAAATAAAAATTACACATGCACCAAAAGTTAACCACTGATGCAAACTCCATATAAGGCTTGAACAATCTTCTTCTCAATACACCTGTTATTTGATAGATTATAGAATATTCTTACTCTAATTTTGGATAATCATATTAGGTTTGATAGGATCGGAATTCGTTAGCAATTATTGTAGTTAACTTACCCAATAGTGTACACATATTCATTTTGTGTTAATTTATGTGAAGGTAATTGTAATGACTTGCTTTCATCGTTAGGCATAGGCAGTGGGGAAGGATTTCGGGCCAAAAATTTTTGAGTAGTAACTTCGGCAAATTTGAGGCTAGACTAGACTTGGATGAATTCTGTGTCAGGTGAAGTCTAGGGTGATCACTTGAATGATGGGAGGTCAAATTTATAATTTGATTGGACGGGCTGATAGCCAAGGCGATACAAAATAATTACGGCTTTGCGGAATCACATTCGAGCGAGAAACCTCCCAAAATTGAAATTTGCGTGAAGGGTATATTTTAATACGTCTTTGAAAGAGGGTGTGTTTTGATAGAGGAGCTTGGAACACAAACTCCGAGCTCTCTGTTCCCGCATATCCCGCCAAAGCGGGACAGTCGCGACTTAAATCGTGAAAAAGATCAAAAATGGTCTTTTTCTGTAAGTTCAGTTTCTAAAACCCCAAGAGGTGACCTAGGGCGATTTCAATTGATTTTCTACGGAATTCCACTCTTAAGATAAGGTTTTTACTCCCTAAATTCATACTTTGATTCCTAAGAACTAGAAGTACGAGTGATAATCATTAGGGGAGGGTTTGGACTGAAAATATAAGGTGGGAAATAGCCCTAGGGTAAGGTTAGGATCATGAGTTTCTCCTAGGGAATGAAATTGTGTTATATTTCTTGATAGTTAGGCCATTATATTGATCCTTGATATATATTTAATGTTTCTAGACCAAGAACAAGAAGAATGAATCCGTAAAGGGAAGGCTATTGCGTTGTAAGGTTCTGAAAGATTGAATTTAAGGTAGGTGATGGTCTAGTTTCCTGTATGTGTTTTATATAATTGTTAAATTTCTCTTGATATTCGTGTGTGTATATGAATAGGAAAACATGTTAGATTATGTGTGAAATGATCTTTGCTGGCCTGTTGTATTGATGAACTTGTTCTTGGTAGTATAAATGTTGTGAACATTGTATGTTCTTATGATTGTGATATTTTTGGATCGAGTGTCACGTTCCGACACATATATGGATCGGGTGTCACGTTTCAACACGTATTTGGATCGAGTGTCACATTCTGACACATACTTGGATCGGGTGTCAAGTTCCGACATAAAGTTGATTGTTTGTAGGTCCCTTGAGAGGATCCTGGTGTGAAATTATAGCATGTGAAGGACATTGAGTTGTGAAATTGAAATGTGGTTGACTTATTTTGTATCTGTACATGCATATTGTGTTGAAATTTACTTGTCTATGATCCGCTTACTGGCTAACCGCATGATCCTACCAGTACACCGTGATTTTGTGTACTGATACTACTCTTGCTTGACTTTTCGTTGAGTACATGACATATTCAGCCAGTAGCAGAGAGACCTCGATTGGAGGATTAGCAGGTTGTTTAAAGTCCAGGATGAGCTATTCGGTCATGCTGCCGTGGACTTTTCTATCGTTGTTCTAGTCCTTTTCTCTTCCAGGACTTAGATGTTTAGACAATATTTTATTTATTACCATTTTCTATGTGGAGTTATACTCATGTTCTAGACTTGTTAAGTTAGAGTTTTGGTATGATGACTTTCAGTTTCTAGGATGTGTTTACTTCTGCACTTCTTTGTTATTAACTTAGTTGGCTGAATTTATGGGAACTCAACATTACTTTGGTTTATTCCTTCTTCCGCAATCCTTAAACTTGTGCACATATTAAAATTATTGTTGTTGGCTGTTAGAATGGTTCTCCCACATAAATAAGTATTGTGGGTGCCAGTCACGGCGGGATGGGCTCGTGACAGTAATTATGGGATATAAAGTTTTGAAATTAAATGAATATATATTTAAAATTTGTGATTTTAAAATAAGTCTTAGATATTTGCATGATTATATTCATTTCAATAATTATAGAATTAGAAGTTTAAACTCTAATCGTTACCTAGTAAATTTAGAAATATGTGTAATTTTTTTGGGATTGATTACTAAAAATAGAAGAGTGTCAAATAAATTGAGACAAAAAAATCAGTCCACCGAATTCAAGATCAAACTTAAAAACTCTTGAATATATATATATATATATATATATATATATATATATATATATATATATATATATATATATATATATAATAGACCCTTGTGGTCGGGCCCTTCCCCAGATCCGACGCATAGCAGGAGCTTTAGTGCACCGAACTGTCTTTTTTTTATAATAATAATAATGGGATATAAAGTTTTGAAATTAAATGAATATATATTTAAAATTTGTGATTTTAAAATAAGTCTTAGATATTTGCATGATTATATTCATTTCAATAATTATAGAATTAGAAGTTTAAACTCTAATCGTTACCTAGTAAATTTAGAAATATGTGTAATTTTTTTGGGATTGATTACTAAAAATAGAAGAGTGTCAAATAAATTGAGACAAAAAAATCAGTCCACCGAATTCAAGATCAAACTTAAAAACTCTTGAATATATATATATATATATATATAGACCCTTGTGATCGTGCCCTTTCCCAGATCCTGCGCATAGCAGGAGCTTTAGTGCAGTAATTTTTTTTATAATAATAATAATAATAATAATAATAATAATAATAATAATAATAATAGTAATAATAATAATAGTAATAGTAATAATAATAATAATAATAGTAATAATAATAGTAGTAGTAATAATAATAATAATAATAATAATAATAATAATAATAATAATAATAATAATAGTAATACTAATAATAGTAATAATAATAATAATAATAATAATAATAATAATAATAATAATAATAGTAATAATAGTAATAGTAATAATAATAATAATAATAATAATAATAATAATAATAATAATAATAATAATAATAGTAATAGTAATAATAATAATAATAATAATAATAATAATAATAATAATAATAATAATAATAATAATAATAATAATAATAATAGTAATAATAATAGTAATAATAATAGTAATAATAATAGTAATAATAATAGTAATAATAATAATAATAATAGTAATAATAATAGTAATAATAATAGTAATAATAATAGTAATAATAATAATAGTAATAATAATAATAATAATAATAATAATAATAATAATAAATAATAATAATAATAATAATAATAATAATAATAACAACAATAATAATAATAATAATAGTAGTAGTAGTAGTAGTAGTAGTAGTAGTAGTAGTAGTAGTAGTAGTAGAAGAGTGTCACATAAATTGAGACAAAAAAATTAGTCCACTAAATTCAAGATTAAACTTAAAAGAGTTTTTATTAATTATTTCTTTGACACAAATTTTATTTAAAATAACTTAAGATAAGAATTAGAGTATTCACTATACAGAAATAAAATACTATGATTGTTGTGATATTTTTATTAATTATTTCTTTGACACAATTTATTAAAAATAACTTAAATTAAAAAATTATACAAAATATAAAAAATAAGAAAAAGTTCATCACAAATTGTTGTCCGTGTTTCATGATGTTCAGTTTAATTATTTGCAAGTGTTTTTTATAGTTCACATGCTAAAGCACTCTCACTAAATACATGAATAATTCATGTATCTAGACTATGATCGATGACAACCTACTTAATTACCTGATTTCGGTCAATGGGTATTTCAGCAAGGTTCATGTTTAAAATTTTATATTCTAAGCCACCAATGAGATTATGAACTCTAGGCATAATTTTAAAAAAATAATTATTTTAACTAATATTGTAATGACCCTGAAGGTTATTTTTGGAATTTTTTGTGAAATGACCATTTTACCACTCCCCCTAGTTGCCCCGAGTCTTATCTGGTTTGTATCGAGAGTCGGTTTTGGAAAAATTCTATGAAAATGTTGGGTTTTCAAAATTTGGAGTTTTCATAACCTTTAAGTGTTTAAAAGTGGTATTTTAGGTCAACAAGAGCTACGAGTCTCAAAACGGAATTTCGTCGATTCCAACAGCTCCAGAATTGGAAAATTGGTCTAGAAGAGTTTACAGAATCAAAATTGGAGCTATAACGAAGAATTGAAGTCTTGAGTTGAGAATTTGATGAATTTTAGGCCAAGGTTTGACTTTGGTCAACTTTCAGAGTTTTGACACTCGGAATGGAAATCCAACGATCCCTTGGATTCAGGGGATAGTTTTTGGTCTAGAAAAAGTGTTAGTGGGATTTTTAGAGGTCCTGAGCCCATTTTGGTATTTAGAAGGCCTAAGTTAGTTTAGTTGAGACTTTTTGAGTTTTGGATCAAGGAGACCTTGAATTCGAATTCTAATGGTTTCATTGAGTCCGGAACGTGGAAATTAGTATGGTAGCATATAAGGTTTGTGTGCTCAAGATTTCGAATGAATCCCGAGGGTTGATTCCGAGAATTTAGACTTAGTGTTTTTGCTGTTGGTTGTTGATATCTGGTGCAGGAATTCTTGTTCTTCGCTATGGCCTAGGCCTAGTCGCGATTGCGAAGGGTTAGCTGAATTGGTCATTGTGATCGCTAGGACTTCTCCGCGATCGCGACGGACAAGTGAATTTCTAAACATATGTCTAAGCTTGTAGGATCCTGTATTCGTGTTTTTATGTATTTGGAAGTGATGGAAGGTGATTTTGGGGATTAGATGAGGATAATTGATGTTTAAGTAGATTTATATTAAATTAAAGGGGTAATAGATGTCGAGAGGATTTATACATGTTGTGTTCAATATGAGTTGATACTCGACCTATTGTGAATATTTGAATATACTGTTGTGATATGAGTTGATATTTGACTTATTGTGGATATTCGAACTTGTTGTTGAGATATGACTTGTGAATTGTTGATATTATCATTCCATCATTGTATTTTACATGGACATTGCCTATTTGCATTGGTTCTGATACTTTGAGATGAAATTTGATTTGATAATTATGCCGAAGGGAAATGGTTCCTACGAGAAATGGTTTATACCGAAGAAAAATGATTCCGGCAATGCCAAAGGAAAATTGTTCCGGTGAGAGATGAGTTATGCTGAAGGGAGATGATTTCGATGGATACATGGTCCATGTGTGGTCCCCATGGATTCTGGCTTGCTTGTCAGCAGATGTGTATCATTTAGAAAAGATATACATCACTATATGTGACATTGCATTGCATATCATTACATAATACGTCTTTGCTATTTTGGATTATTTTACCCCTACTACCCCCTAGATCTGTATTACTGATTGTTGAAATCGTATTTGATACTTGGGTTGTACTATTATGGAGACTTATATGTATACTTTTACTGTGCTGCTAGAACTGTTAGACTGGATGATTTTCGTGCAGGTTATAATCTGGGGTTGGATGGAATGATAAGAGTACGTGGTCTTATTAGCTTAGCTTAGTCTTAGTTGTTCGCTTGGTGGGTACCGTGTCGGTGGTACTCACCCTTGCTATCTACACATTTTTAGGTTCTTAGCCCGGACAGTAATCCCATTCTCTCACCTTCCATCTGCGGCTTACTGAGGAGATTCGAGAGTTAGCTTTTGATGCTGTCCATCTTTTCTATTCCTCTTTATCTTTTAATTTGATCTATTCGAGATACAAAGGTTGAGACTTATATTTACTTTAGTTTCTTATATTAGAAGGCTTGTACATGTGACAACCAGTCCATGATTTGTTTTTTATAATGATTAAGACTTACACTTTTGACATTTAATTTGCTTATGTTTAAACTGTTTCCACTTTTATCTCCATATTTAGTGGGTTAGGTTGAGTTGTTAGGTGGGAAAGGATAAGTGCTATCATACCCTAATTTTGGGTTGTGACAAATGGTATCAGAGCCTCAGGTTCATAGATCTCACGTGTACAAGCTAAGTCTAAGTAGAGTCTCGAGGATCGATATAGAGACGTCTGTACTTATCTTCAAGAGGCTATGAAGACTGTTAGGAAAAACTTTTTGTTATTCATTATTCTTATCGTGCGAAGTTGTTATCGTAGTGCTGAGTGTCACGTGTTATTTTGGCAGATACTGAGGACTAGATCTATAGCTGCTGGTAGAGGGGAGACAGTCTCCGAGGTTGATGTCGGGACCCCAGCTAGGGATAGAGCTGGAGGCCGAGCTAGAGGTCGTGAGCGTGGACAGGTCGCAGGTAGAGGCCATGATCGAGGAGCGACACCAGCCCGAGGCCAGGCTAGAGAAGCTTCTCCAGAGCCACGTGTTAAGATTGGTGGGGACCAGGTCCTTACCGAGGTCGCAACGCCATTGTTTTAGGATACTTTGTTGAGGATGTTGTGTGTACTAGAGGGCCTTACTTAGGGTGTTATAGGTATGCCAAAGGGTTCATAGACCAGAGTTGGATTACAAACTCCAGAGCAGGATAAGGCTCCCGTGGTTCAGGGTCTGATGGGTCAGCCACCCGTGGATCCTATGGTTGATGAGGGTAGAGTACAGCGAGAGAGAGCTCCGTATGCACCTGCAGTTGTGATGACCGACGATGAGCAACGTCGATATGAGAGGTTCCAGAAGATACATCCACCGCAATTTCAGGGTGGGAAGACTGAGGATGCACACGAGTTTCTGATTATATGTAGGGAGTTATTAGAGATAGTGGGGTTAGCCAAGACATATAGGGTCTGCTATGCTATACTTTAGTTGCGTGAGCCAACTCAACAGTAGTGGATGGTGTATCTAAGTGCCAGACCAATGGGGTAATAGCAGGTTACTTGGGATGAGTTCGCTACTGCCTTCTATGACCAATTTGTCCTTTGGAATGTAAGGGAGGAGAGTAGGTCACATTTTGAGAATTTGAGGCAGGACAGCCTCACAGTTGCTGAGTTTGAGACCCGTTTTTACCTGTTGTCGAGACATGCTATGGTCCTTCCTGATGAGATGAAGCAGGTTCACAGATTTGTACAACAGAAAACTTATTCTATTCATACTTTAGAGTTTCGATCAGCTCAAGAGGGGGCTTCCTTCCAGTCCATCGTAGGTGCTAGTAGGGAGGGGATTTGATAGAGAGGAAAGAGTTCAGGTTATGTTTCGGGTACCTCATCTGAAGGTAGAGGAGCTTATAGAAAGGGTGGTTCTTTTCAGTATAGAGGACCGATTCATACTTTCATGCCAGCTTCTTAGGGTGGTCAAACACCTCATGGATCATATAGTGTGGGTTAGGGTCAGCACGGATCACAACAAAGGCCGATGGGCTGGGGTAGTCAGATGAGTTCATCCGGTTTTGCACAACAGTATTTGATACCAAGATCTTGCTTTGGTTTTGGGGATCCTGGCCATCTGATTTGTTATTGCCCACTACAGGTTCACACTAGTCCATAGTGCACTAATTCTACCCAGTAAGAGCACCAACACGTCAGGCCCGAGGTTAAGGAAGGGCTCAAGCAGATAGAAGAGGTCGTACACCTGGTAGGGGTGCTGGTAGAGTTATAGTACCACGGGGGGGAGGTAGAGGTACCATGCAGACTAGTGGAGGTAGGGGAGCTCAGTTCTATGCCTTTTTGGGGAGACCTAAGGCCAAGGCTTCAGATGCAATCATTACAAGTATTGTCCCAGTTTGTCACCGACCTGCATCTGTGTTATTTGATCTTGGATCTACTTTCTCCTATTTGTCTGCTTATATTGCATACGGTTTTGATTTGACTTGTGATCGCATGCCCGTACCCGTTCATGTTTCCATACATGTGGGTGAGCCCTTAGTGGTGGATCGAGTCTATCGATCATGTCTTATTTACTTAGTCGGGTATGATACTTGGGTAGATATGATCATTTTGGAGATGGTAGATTTTGATGTGATATTGAGTATGGATTGACTTTTTCCTTATCGTGTTATTCTTTATTTCTATGCTAAGATAGTAACTTTAGCAATACCTGATGCTCCGAGAGTAGAGTGGAAGGGTACTAGTGGTTCTTATCCTAGTAAGGTCATCTCTTATCTTCGTGCTCAGAGATTGATTGATAGGGAGTGTATATAGTATTTGGCCTTTATTCGGGATACTAGTATTGAGTCACCTTCTATAGAGTCTATTCCCGTTGTTAAGGAATTTGCCGATGTGTTTCCTACCGATCTTCTAGAGTCCCTCTAGATAGAGATATTGATTTTGCTATTGACTTGGAGCCAGGCACTAAGCCTATTTCTATTCCACCTTATCACATGGCTCCTGTAGAGTTGAAGGACCAGTTGCAGGATCTGTTGAATAAGGGGTTTATTCACCCTAGTGAATCAACTTAGGGCATAACGGTTCTGTTTGTGAAGAAGAAAAATGGGTCTATGAGGATGTGCATCGATTATAGCCAGTTGAACAAAGTGACTGTCAATAACAAGTAACCTCTTCCTCGCATAGATGATTTTTTTGATCAGCTTCAGGGAGCAGTCGTGTTCTCTAAGATTGACTTGAGATCGGGGTATCATCAGTTGAGGATTAGGTCATCGGATATTCCTAAGATAGCTTTTCGGACCAGTTATGGCCATGATGAGTTTCTGATTATGTCATTTGGGCTGACTAATGCCCCAAACACGTTCATGGAGTTAATGAACGGGGTGTTTCGGCCATATCTATACTCTTTTGTGATTATGTTCATTGATGACATCTTGGTATATTCCAAGACAAAGGAGGATCATGCGTGTCATTTGAGATCGGTGCTTCAGATGTTGAGAGAGCAGAAGTTATATGGAAAGTTCTCTAAATGTGAGTTTTGGCTCGATTCAGTGGTTTTTTTGGGGCATGTGGTGTTCAAGGAGGGTATTAGGGTGGATCTGTCCAAGATTGAGGTAGTTAGAGGCTGGACTAGACCTACTTCTCCTACCAAGATCCAGAGTTTATGGGATTTTCTTATTATTATCGACATTTTGTGCAGAATTTCTCCACCATTGCGGCTTTTTTGACTAGACTGACTTAGAAGGTCGTTGATTTCCATTGGTTTGATGAGTGTGAGGCGAGCTTTCAAAATCTCAAGACCTTATTGACTTCATCTCCTGTATTGATCCTACCTAAAGAGGGTGTGGGCTTCACCGTGTATTGTGATGCTTCTGGTGTTGGTTTAGGTGGGATCCTGATGCAGAAGGGAAAGGTAATTGCCTATGCGTCTAGACAGTTGAGGACTCATGAGAAGAACTATCTTACACACAACTTAGAGTTAACGGCGGTTGTGTTTGTGTTGAAGCTGTGGAATCATTACCTATATTGGGTGCATTGTGAGGTGTTCACCGATCGCCAGAGTCTTCAGTACATTTTCAATTAGAGAGATCTAAAACTGAGACAATGTAGATGGCTTGAGCTACTGAACGACTATGACATGACTATCTTGTACCATCTGGGGAAGGCCAATGTGGTGGCCGATGCTTTGAGTAGGAAGGCTCCTAGTATAGAGAGTCTTATAGCGATTAGTGTTGACAGGAGGTCCTTGGCTAGGGATGTACAGAGGTTAGCTAATAATTTTATCCGATTATGGGTGTTTGAGGAGGGTGGAGGCTTTATTGCTTTTATTGAGGCTTAATCTTCACTAGTTGAGCATATTCAATGGGATGATGAGAAGTGGTGTCTCATTCGAGACAAGGTGATCAAAGGAGAGGCTAAGGAGGCCAAACTTTATTCATAGGGGGTTTTGAGGATTGAAGGTAGGATTTGTGTGCCTAAGGTGGGTGATTTGATCAGATTGATTCTAGAGTAGACTCATTGCTCCAGATATTCTATTCATCCGAGTACATCAAAGATGTATCATGACCTTAGCCAGCACTATTGGTGGTGTGGGATGAAGAGGGACATTGCATAATTTGTGTCCAAGTATTTGACTTTCTAGCAGGTTAAGTGTGAGCATCAATGGCCTGGGGCGTGAGTCAGAGGGGTCTTATTCCCACTTAAAAATGGGAAATGATCACTATGGACTTTGTTGTGGGTTTACCTCCCACCGTGGAGGGTTATGACTCTATATGGGTGGTTGTTGACAGACTGACCAAGTCCGCCCATTTCATTTCAGTTAAGGTGAAGTACACGGCTGGCAGGATAACTCAATTGTATATCAGTCAGATCATTCGGCTTTATGGATTCCTAGTATCCATTATTTTGGATTGAGGTTTAGTGTTTACTTCACACTTTTGGCAGGCTTTACAAGAGGTCGTGGGCACTAGGCTTGATATAAGTACAACTTTTCACCTACAGACATATGGACAGTCCGAGTGGACAATTCAGGTATTTGAGTATATGTTTTGGGCCTGTGTTTTGATTTCATTGCTAGGTGGGACCAGCATTTGCCCTTAGCGGAGTTTGCCTAGAACAACAGTTATTACTCTAGTATTCAGATGGCCTCATTCGAGGCATTGTATGATAGGCGGTGCTGATCTCTTACCAGATGGTTTGCTTCAGTGGAGATAGATTCTCTAGACACAGATTTGCATAGGGATGCTATAGAGCAGGTTTGTATGATTCAAGGTAGGCTCTTGATTGCCCAGAGTAGGCAGAAGAGCTATGCAGATAGAAGAGTTCGACTTTTGGAATTCATGGAGGGTGACTATGTTTGGCTCCGAGTATCACTCATGAAGGGTGTGATGCAGTTCGGCAAGAAGGGCAAGATTATCCCTCGGTTCATTGGCCTATATGATATTTTGGGGAGAGTGGGAGAGGTGGCTTATAGACTGGCCTTGCCACCTAGCTTGTCAGTTGTGCATTCGGTATTTTGATATTTTTATGCTTCGAAAGTATGTTTCTGACGAGTCTCATGTGATTTCCCTTGATTTAGTAGAGTTGGGTCTAGATTTGACATTTGAGGAGGAGCCCATAGTCATTCTTGACAGACAGGTCCATAAGCTTAGGACCAAGGAGATAGCTTCAGTAAAGGTCCTATGGAAGCACCGTACAGTTGGAGAGGCTACTTGAGAGATAGAGTTCGATAAGCATGCCCGATACCCCACATCTTTTTTAGACTAGAGGTACTTCCTTTACTTTATGTTTGAGGACCAACATTGTTTTTAGTAGTGGATGATGTAATTTTCCAGAAGGTCATTTTTGGAATCTTTTATAAAATGACCATTTTACCATTCTCACTAGTTGCCCCGAGTCTTATCTAGTTTGTATCGAGAGTCGGTTTTGGGAAAATTCTATAAAAATATTGGGTTTTGGAAATTTGGAGTTTTCATAAGCTTCAAGTGTTTAAAAGGGGTATTTTAGGTCAACCGAAGCTACGAGTCTTGAAACAAAATTCGGTCGATTCCAAGAGCTCTCAAATGGAGAAATTGGTCTAGAAGAGTTTACGAAATCAGAATTGGGGCTATAACAAAGAATTGAGGTCTTAAGTTGAGAATTTGATGAATTTTAGGCCAAGGTTTAACTTTGGTCAACTTTTGGAGTTCCTACACTCAGAATGGAATTCCGACGATCCTTTGGATTTTGGGGATAGTTTTTGGTCTAGAAGAAGTGTTAGTGGAATTTTTAGAGGTCCCGAGCCCATTTTGGTATTTTAGAGGTCTAAGTTAGTTTAGTTGTGACTTTTCGAGTTTTTGGGTCAAGGAGACCTCAAATTTGAATTCTAATAGTTCATTGAGACCATAACGTCGAAATTAGTATGGTAGCATATAAGGTTTGTCTGCTCGGGATTCCGAATGAATCCCGAGGGTTGATTTCGAGAATTGAGACTTAGGGTTTTTGCTTTTGGTTGTTGATATCAGATGCAATAATTCTTTTTCTTCTCGATCATGTAGGCCTAGTTGCGATTGCTAAGACTTAGCTGAATTGGTCATCATGATCGCAATGACTTCTCCGTGATCTCGTCGGTCAATTAATGAATTTACCAAAGTTTTCTCATCACGATCGCAAGAGAGGGTGTTGCGATTGTGAAGAGCAACACCTAGGTGGACTTGAAATTTCCCAAAAAATGGGATTTATCCCATTTCCTCCATTGTTGAACCCTAAAAGCTCGGCCTAGGCGATTTTGAAGGGGAGTTTTTGAGGATGTTGTGTGGGTAAGTGTTCTTGACTAAAATCATTCATTACCCAATGATTTTTACATGATTTTCACTTCGAATTCATGATTTAAAGGCTTCAATTGAGGGGTTTCACTAAGAACTTTTCATTTCTTTAAATTGGTGTTTGAGGGGTGATTTGAAATCCAAATTCAAAATGGTTTTCAGTATTAGTTTCTAAATACCTCGAGGATCATTTTCATTTAAATTTTTTAGATTTTTGTTCGCTTGTAGAAATCGAGTATTTTGGGATGTTCGGGCCAGTTTTGGGTCCGGTGTTAAAAATATCAAATTGGATATTGTTAGGCTCGTATTCTTTTTGGGATTACTTATTTGAATAGTTTATCTTGATTCAAAACGTCGGCGTAAGGATAAAGCTTAGATTCTATCATAATTCGAGGTTAAAATCGAGGCAAGTAAATTTCTAAACCTATGTCTAAGCTTGTAGGATCATGTATTCGTGTTTTTATGTGTTTGGAAGTGATCGAAGGTGATTTTGGGTATTAGATGTGGATAATTAATATTTAAGCAAATTTATATTGAATTAAAGGGGTAATAGATGTCAAATGAGAAGATTTATACGTGTTGTGTTCAATAGGAGTTGATACTCGACCTATTATGAATATTTGAATATACTATTGTGATATGAGTTGATATTTCGCTTATTGTGGATATTCGAACTAGCTGTTGAGATATGACTTGTGAATTTTTGATATTATCATTCCATCATTGTATTTTACATGGACATTGCCTATTTGCATTGGTTTTGATAGTTTGAGATGGAATTTATAATGATCCTGAAGGTCATTTTTGGCATTTTGATAAAATTATCATTTTACCCCTCCTGTTAGTTTTCCGAGTCACTTTGTTTGGGTTTAAAAGTCAGTTTTTGAAAATCTTGTGAAAAGTTGAGGTTTTACTTGAAAACTTGGTTCTAAAGGCTGAAGTTGTATAAATTTGAGTTTCGGATTCATCTAAAATTTTGAGTCTCGGAATGGAATTTCATCGATTCCATCATCTTTAAAATGTGGAAATTGGTCTAGGAGATTTATCAAAATCACATTTGGAGTTAAAACGTGGTATTTATGTCCGAAGATGGAAATTGAGTTAAAATTTGGTTCAAGTTTGACTTTGGTCAGCATTTGAGGATGGAGTACTCAAATTGGATTTATGATGGTTTCAATGGTTTCGAGAGGTGATTCTAACGCCAGAAATGGCTTTGTTATAGTTTTTAGAAGTCCCAAGGGTATTTTGGGTATTTCAAATGCCGAAACTAGTTTAGTTGGGACTTATCAGATTTTGGGTCAAGGAGGCCTCAAACTCAAATTCTGATGGTGCCATTGAGTTAGGAACATCGAAATTAGAGGGGTTGCATATCTGGTTTGTGTGCAAGGGATTCCGAACGAATCCCGAGGGTCTATTTCATGACTTTGAGACTTGCCAAAATCTGCTATCTGGTGTCTGATATTTCCTTCTCCAGGTTCAGGGAGGAAATGACACTTTCGTGGAGCTAGCTAAATCTCTTCTCCGCGTTCGTGGAGGATAGGCCGCGTTCACGGAGTAGACCAAGTTCCTTTTCTGCGTTCGCAAAGGGTGATCAGCGTTCGCGGAGAGATGTCTCTACTGTCTCCGCATTTGCAGAGAACAAATGTGGACTGAGCAGAGTTTAGTCGGGGTTTAAACTATTTTCACCATTTTTGGGTTTCCAAGCTTTAGGGAAGCGATTTGGAAAGGATTTCTTGCGGGGAAAATATTGGGTAAGCTATTCTAACCTATTTTCTTGATTACCCATTACTTATTTGGATTTTTAAATATGAAATTAGTGATTTTGAGTTGGAGAAATTGGGATTTTTCAAGAACAATGTAAATTTAATTTTCTAATAATTTTCAACTCATTTTAACTCCATTTTTTAAACGGATTTCACCATTAGATTTCTGCTTACTTGGGGAACATTTTAGATTCCGAGTTCGGTTTTTGATATGCAATTTTTGACCATTTTATTCTTTTTACTCGAATTTCTTGATTTTAGTGTCAATAGATTCGAAATATGATTGTGAGTCCACATTTGATTAGATTGTGGTTATTTGGAGTATCGTCGGAGAGAAAAACAATGATTTTGGATTGTTCATGACTTTTTGGCTAAGGCAAGTGGAATTCTAACCTTTGTTAAATATGTTGAACCTTATATTTCCTATGTGAGGGGATTAAGGTGTGTTGGGTCATTAAATTAAATTGAATTATCTGAGTTGAAGGGTGATAGTGGATCTGAATAAGATTAATCGTCTAAGTGTTGTGGATTTCGGGACAGTGATCTATTGTGTGATTGTGGTTTATATGAAATCATTGTGAATATTTATCTTGCTTCATTCTTAAATTGTGCATATATTTTATCTGTGATAGTTGAGAAATGATATGAGTAAGGTACTGGATAACGATTAACTCGTACAACGAATTAGCAATCTGCCGCTTTAGTTTACTCAGCCATCTCTCCTAATTGAAAAATTGGGATCTAGGTCTCTATCGGTCGAGGTGATTTGTCGAGGTTTCTTCTAGTGGTAGAGGTCTCTTCCGGTGGATATTATGGCCAAGGTCTCTTTTGACAGATATTGGCTGAGATTATTTTTAGCGGATAGATGGTCTATGTGAGGCCCCCATGAGTTTCGATCTGAGGTGATCAACGGATATGTATTGTAGGATAGACATGCATCACGATATTTGATATTGTATTTGCATTCATTTATTACTTTGATAAATTATGATCTGAGATTATATGTGTTTACCTGAGTATAGTGGTGAGCATGTATTTTTGTCTTCTATTGTGGACTGCCTAGTATTCTAGTGCAATTGTGATATAAACTGTATAGACTGGGCTGTCTGAGTGCAGGTGTGTAGTTGTGTAGGATTGTGGTTGGGATGTCAGGAATACCAGTGTTCCGTATTTCTTTACTTAGGGTTTAGTTTCCATTTTGCTGAGTACCGTGTTATTAGTGCTCACTCTTTGCTTCTATATTTATGTAGGATTTGAGCTCGGCTCCTCCTTCTCATAGTACTCTTTGATCGATCCGAACTTTTGGACACTTGAGAGGTAGCAGCTTGATCTCTTCGGCAGAATCTTGATGTCCATTACTTTATGTTTTATTCTACTTGGGAACTGAGACATTTATACTAGTATCTTCTTCATTTTTTTTGAAATAGCGGCTTGTACATATGATACCAAGTCTTGAGTAGTTTAGAATCTACGTTTGTCTTATCCTTATTTATATCATGTTAGACTTTACATTTCCGCTTTTATTTTCGATTACTTTGAATTATTTAGAATTTTAGGTTAACTCATCTTGGTGGGAGAGGGGAGTGCCATCACACCCGAATGAGGGTCGTGACAAATTGGTATTAGAGCTAGGTTCATAGGTCTCACATATGTACAAGCCCAGTCTAGTAGAGTCTTGAAGATCGATGCAGAGACGTCCGTTACTTATCTTCGAGGGGCTATGAAGAATGTTAGGAAATTCTCTTTTACTTCTTTCAATTATGTCATGCGCAGGTTCTTGTATAAGTGCTAAGTTATCACATGTTCCTTCGGTAGATGCTAGGACTCGAGCATCAGCTTTTATTGGATGAGGGGAGCCAGCCCCCGAGGTTGTTACTAAGACCCCATCTCAGGGTAAAGGTAGATGCAGGGCCAGAAGAAGAGGTAGGGGTTGGGATCGAGAAGCAGCACCAGCCAGGGATCATGAGTGAGGCATTTCCCCTGAGTGGGCAATAGAGGCAAGAGAACAGTAGGTTCCTCCTGAGTATGCGGCAGCACCATTACTACAGGACACTTCATTGAGGGTGTTGGGCATTCTTAAAACTATGGCACAGACTGGAAGTACAGTGGGCACACCCGGTATATCACAGAACTGAGTTAGGGTCTAGGTCCCAGATCAGCAGCAGGCTCCTAAGGCTTAGCAACATGTGGGACAGCCGCTAGTAGTCCCTATAGATAAGGTTTCTCCAGCTCCAGTAGTCGAGGTTCAGGATGCTCCAATAGCTGCATTGACAAAGGATGAGCAGCGTCGTTATGAGAAGTTCAGGAAGATAGACCCACCTCAGTTCCAGAGTAGGAAGATCGAGGATGCATATGAGCTCTTGACCACCTGTAGGGAGTTGCTTAAGATTGTTGGGTTGGTTGAGTCCCATGGTGTTCGGCATGTTACTCTTTAGGTTCATGGTCCGGCTAGAGAGTGGTGGAGGACATAGTCTGGAACGTTACCAATTGGATCTTCTCTAGTGACTTGGGAGTCGTTCACCAGTGCTTTTTATGATCGTTTCATCCCTTAGAGTGTGAGGGAGGAGAGCCGCCTCAGATTTGAGAGCTTGAGGCAGGATGGAATGTTTGTTTCTGAGTATGAGGTTTGCTTCTGTCAGCTAGCCAGACATGCCACTACTATCATCACTGATGATATCGAGAGGGTTTGTCGCTTTTTGAGAGGTTTGATTTATTCTATCAGGCAGTTGATATTTTGGGTATCTAGAGATAGAGCCTCCTTTCAATTGGTGGTTAGTGCTGCCAAAGAGGCAGAGTTGATAGAGAAGGAGGAGTTCGGGGACCCCAAGAGGGCCCGTGCTTCGGGACAATTTTTGGGTGCCTCATCTGGTGGTAGAGGTTCCTATAGAGGAGGTGGTTCCTTTCAGCGCAGAGGCCGGTTTATGCCTCTATGAAAGCATCTGAGGGAGGAAAGGAATATCGTGGTTCATACAGTTTGAGTCAGGGCTCATCTGGTTCACAGCATAGGCCTGCAGGTCTTGGTGGTTACAGTATCCCTCCTATTTCTCCACAGCCATCTATTCCGAGATTGTGTTTTGGGTGTGAATCCCCATACCATATGGTTAGACAGTGTCCCATGCATACTCATTCAGGTACACACCGTACTTACACAAAAGCATCAGTCAGAGGTCCGGCGCCACCAGTCAGAGGTTCAGCCCCACCAACCCGGGGTCATAGTAGTGGTAAATCCTCTAGAGTTGGTTTTATCGGAGGTAGGAGAGCAGTCGCAGAGTAGACCAAGTTCTTTCTCCGGATTCACAGAGGGTGATCCGCATTTGTAGAGAGATATCTCTATTTTCTCCACGTTTGTGAAGTAAGTTGTCCGCGTTCACAGAGAACAAATGTGGAATGAATAGAGTTTAGTCGAGGTTTAATCCATTTTTTACTATTTTTGAGTTTTCAAGCTTTTGGGAGGCGATTTGGAAGGGATTTCTTGCGGGAAAAATATTGGGTAAGCTATTCTAACCTAATTTCTGAATTACCATTACTTATTTAGTTTTTTAAACATGAAATTACTGATTTTGAGACGGAGGAATTGAGATTTTTCAAGAACAATATAAATTTGATTTTCTAATGATTTTCAACTCATTTTAACTATATTTTTTAATCGGATTTCACCATTAGATTCCTGGTTACTTAAGAAACATTTTCATCTAAAAATAATCAGATTCCGAATTTGGTTTTCGATATGAGATTTTTGATCATTTTACCCTTTTCACTCGAATTTCTTGATTTTAGAGTCAATATATTCAAAATATGATTGTAACTGTACATTTGATTAGATTGTGGTGATTTGGAGTATTGTTGGAGAGGAAAAGCGATGATTTTGGATTGTTCGTGACTTTTTGGCTAAAGCAAGTAAAATTCTAACCTTTGTTAAGTTTGTTGAACCTTGTATTTCCTATGTGAGGGGATTAAGGTATGGTGAGTCATTAGATTGAATTGAATTATATGAGTTGAAGGGTAATAGTGGATCTGAATAGGGATTAATCATCTAAGTTTTGTGGATTTTGGGACAATGATCTATTTTGTGATTGTGGTTTATATGACATCATTGTGAATATTTATCTTGCTTTATTTTTTAATTGTGCATGGATGAGAAATGATATGAGTAAGGTACTGGTTATTGGGATCGAGGTTTTTACCGGTCGAGGTGCTTTATCGAGGTTTCTTCCAGCAGTCGAGGTTTTTTTTGGTGAATATTATGGCCGAGGTCTCTTTCGACAAATATTAGTTAAGGTAATTTTTGGTGGATACATGGTCTATGTGAGATCTTCATAGGTTTCGGTCTGAGGTAATCAATGGATGTGTATCGTAGGACATACATGCATCACAATATTTGACATTGCATCTGCATTCATTTATTCATTTGATTGATTATGATATGAGATTATATGTATTTGCCTGAGTATAGTGGTGAGAATGTATTTGCGCCTTCTAATGTGGACTGTCTAGTATTTTAGTGCAATTGTGATATAAACTGTATAGATTGGGCTGTCTGAGTGTAAGTGTGTAGTTGTGGAGGATTGTGGTTGGGATGTGAGGAGTACCCGTGTTCCGTATTGATTTACTTAGGATTTAGTTTTCATCTTGCTGAGTACCGTATTATTAGTGCTCACTCCTTGCTTCTATATTTATGTAGGATCTGATCCCGGCACATCCTACTTGTAGTACTCTTTGATCGGTCCGAGCTTTTGGATGCTTGAGAGGTAACAACTTGATCTCTTCTACAGACTTCAACGTCCATTACTTTATGTTTTGTTCTATTTGGGAACTAAGATATTTATGCTTGTATCTTCTTTATTTCTGTTGAAATAGCAGCTTGTACATATGACAGTAAGTCTTGGGTATTTTAAAATCTTTTTTTTGCTTATCCTTATTTATATCATGTTAGACTTTATATATCCATTTTTATTTTTGATTACTTTGAATTATTTAGGCTTTTAGGCTGAATCATCTTGGTGGGATCGACGAGTGCCATCATACTTGAATCAGGGTCGTGACAAAAGTTGATTCGATAATTATGCCGAAGGGAAATGATTTTAGCAGATACATGGTCCACGTGTGGCCCCCATCGGTTTTGACCTGCTAGTCAGTAGATGTGTATCATGTCGAACAGAATGTATCACTATATGCGACATTGCATTTCATATCATTACATCATACATCTTTGTTATTTTGGACCATTTTACCTCTGATACCCCCTTGATCTGTATTATTGATCATTGAGATCGTATTTGATACTTAGATTATAAGGTTATGGAGATTATATGTATACTTGTACTATGCTGCTGAACTATTAGATTGGACTGATTTCTGTGTAGGTTGTAGTCTAGGGGTTGGATGGTATGACAACAATACATATGTCTTTGTAACACCCCAAATTCTTTTGCCAAGATTCAAACCATTCTTCATATGTGTATAGACTCAAACTAAATAAATTCTAGATGTATATATGAGTTAAGATCAATTCCTAAGTATTTGAAGTATATTATAGGTAAATTATGGTCATAAGGAACCTCTAGCACTAAGTCGAGTTGAAAGAACCTTTACTGATGAAGTTTTCATATAAGATCTTATAAAGGTCAACTTTAAATGGCTATATCTCTCAGAATACTAAAAGTTAGATGTCCTTTGAGCTATCAAATTAAATATCTACGTGTCCTCTATCCAAGTTAACCAAATTTGTCTCATTTGGAGTTCAGAGTGAAAAGTTATGACCATTTTACTAGAGATGCTCCATCCTGGCAGAAGTCCGCGATAGCTCCGCGACGCGGAGGGGGCGCGAACCCTACTGCCTAAGCCAAACGATGGCCCTTTTATTTTTTTAAGGGTATTTTTGTCCTATAACCCTTTGAGAGTTATTTTAATGTCCTTGAACATGTAAAATCAGTTTTTCCTCATTAGAAACCCTCTTATTCACTCTTAAACTTTAACGCTCAAGAATTTTCAAGAAAAACATCAAGTTAGGGTTCTCTTTCAAGGTTCTTCATCAAGGTAAATTCTTCTTCATAGATTTCAAGATTTCCAACCCAAATTTCTTCATACATACATGAATCTCTAAGAGAAATCTTAAATCCTAACATAGGGTTTCCAAGAAAACAAATCCAAGAATTTCAAGAAAGGGTATCTTGATTATTCTTCTTCAAGTTAAGATTTTTCATCAAGATTTGTGGAGATTTTAAGGTATGTAAGGATAAAATAAAGCATGGACATTATTCTTCCATGTGCCCCGTGATTGTGATAGGTTGATCGTGAATGATTTGAAATTACATGATTGTGTTCGAAGAGATTTTCCTTAAATTTATATATTTTACCTACTATTATGAAATCGATGTTTTTATGAACTTATTTCCTGAAAAAATGATTTAAACTACTTACACCATAAAACCTAATATTATTTTGACCAACATTGAATGTATATGCCTAAGAATTGAGTCTAGAGCCTTAAACTTATGAATGCATGATTGTGATTGTGATGGTGAGCATGATGATAGTTTTGATGAAACTAGATAGTCCTTGAATCTTCACTATTGAACTCAATTGAATGGTCTCAACTAAGTATTGTCATAAATAATTATCCCAACTACTCATAAATGAATGATCTGGGAATGATTGGAAGATTGATTGTCTGAAATGATTGATTTGATAGAACTGATGAATTGATAAAAGTCCATATAAGACTTGTTCAATGGTTGATTGGGATTTTTTGTCTTATGAGAATTGAGTCTTGGGAGGAGTATCGAGCACCAAATTAGGTAAGAGTAAGTAATAACTCGAACCTAATAACTACGTAGCTAGCACATGAGAGGATTGAATCGTTAAAGTCGGATGTTCCCTTGATTTAAATATCCTAAAAAGATAGGACTTGTTGCTTGATTGGATCCTTGATTGGATGATTCTTTCTTTACCCTAGTAAAGTACTGGACGATTGTTACAACAACAACGACCTTGTTGCACGATCACTAGCTCATAAGTGATTATTATCAGATAAGAGAAACTCCCATATAGGTCTTGATAGTACTCTGAGTTGATTGGATTGGATTGTATATGATTGGTCTCTGTCTAAACCTTATTCTTGCTTTAGACATATGATATCCTGATTGAGTTCCTCATCTTTCTGATTTGAGATATTTGAACTGGTATTATTCTATCTTGATGCATATTTCATTCTGCCATATTACATACTTGTACATTTCACATACTGATATCTGTTTGGGCCTGTATTATTTTATGATGCCGAGACAAGTACTAAAGATCATCAATAAGCACGCCGTTGAGGATCTGTTTACATTCCAGCTAATTAGTAAGTCCTCCCTGGTTCGGAGGATACCACTATTTTATCATCTACCTTTCGAGTTCTAACGTTTCTTTTATTTTGATTTGGTAGTCATGAACCTATTATTGGCACAACTCAGACAGCTGATAGAGGCTTCATAGACTTGATTGTTGAGTTATTGATTAAGATTATCTTTTGGGTTCACCAACTTCACTCCAGCAAAGATATGGTAAAAGTCATCAAGGATCATTTAAAAATTGCTTTAGATAGATAAAAGTCTTATGCTTATCTTAAGAGGCATGAAATTGAATATCAAGTAGGAAATAAGGTCTTTTTAAAGGTTTCTCTATGGAAGAATATTATGAGATTTGGCCAAAAAGGAAAACTTAGTCCTCGATTTATTAGACCATATGAAGTACTTGAGAGAGTTGGTCCAGTTGCATATAAACTGGCTCTTCCACCGAAGTTAGATAGAATCCACAATTTCTTACATATTTCTATACTTAGAAGATATCGCTCTGATACCAACACTTGTAGCACCCCCTTTGGGAGGATGTCGCTTACTAAATAAAAGGTAGTTTTTTTTAGTTTTTTTTTAAATCACAAATAGTCAACACCATTGCGGGTCCATAAAATACACAAAACTCGAACCAGTAGTTACTACAAAACTATTATCTTCCTTTGTGAAAAATAACAAGCCAACATATAAATACAGTACATGCATGACTTGAGTTAAAAACACACTCCAAAATAGCAAAACTAGTCACCCTGTTCAAGTTACAAGCATATAGTTTTATTTTCACATGCCTTCAAAATTTCATACATAAGTACCACATATATCATGTACAAGTCCCCCAAAATATTTACAAAAACTAGATGCATATACAAATGTGATCTTCACAAGGGCTCCACAAACTCTACTCTAAATGGCCATCTTCATACCTCGTCCCACATATTACCTACGATAGAAAATAACTATCGCTAAACATAAAGCTTAGTGGTGTAAAAACTTTGGGCTTGGAGCCATTACATTCTTCAATTTCCTTGTTCATCGCAAACGGCTCAATAAGGTCAAAGAAAGCCCAAGTGAACAAGCATATCAAAGTATCGAATACAAACCTTGGAGTTTTAGCATACAATAGGTTCTACCACAACTCGAGGAGCTCAATTCCTCTCCGCCATAGACCAACCAAAATCCACTTCGTTAAACAGTTCCTCTTAGATTGTATAAGCATATATGCACCTTCAATACACAATCAAATATCTAATTAAGTTTAAGAGTCTCATCATATCAAAACTAAACATGAAATTAATAAAAATCAGCCCAAACTATTCAAACCGAAATTCTGGACAGCCTACTATCTTGTATTGTTACTCAGTTTCAAAGGGGCAAATGCAGGAAGTTGGCTTTGTGGCCTTAATGAAATTTATATACATGTGTCTTAGGGTCGCATACAATTTAGAATCACCCCAACATCAATTCTGTACAAAATGATATGCCCAAAATACCATTAGTAGTCCATGTAGGATTTTCAAAACAAAATCTGAGTAGCACCTCCCCTATAACTTTCATTTAGGCTCTAAAACTTAGTTTTTATTTTATCTGCTCGAAAAAGGGTAATGAAGTATGGAGTTGAGTTAAAAGCATAATTCAAAAATAGCAAAACTAGTCACCCTATTCAAGTTACAAGCATATGGTTTTGTTTGTATAAGCATTCAAAATATCGTACATAAGTGCCACATGTATCCTGTACAAGTCCCCAAAATATTTATAAAACTAAATGCATATGCAGATGTGATCTTCACAAGGGCTCCAAAATTCTACTCTAAATGGTCATCTTCACATCTCGTCCCGCACATTATCTACCATAGAAAACAGCTATCATTAAGCATAAAGCTTATTCGTGTATAAACTTTGGACTTGGAGCCATTAAACTCTTCAATTCCCTTGTTCGTCACTGGTGGCTAAATAAGGTAAAAATAATGCCAAGTGAACAAGTATATCAAAGTATCAAATACAAACCTTGAAGATTTTCAAAATATCAATATTAATATTCGAAGATTCAAGTATCAAGAAAGCTTACAATTCAATTCAAACGAGTTGTCAAATAATTAATTTCGCCCAATAGGTACGTCATGCCTTCACACTAAGCACAATCAATATCAAGACTGACCGAAGCCCCGAAACTAAGAAGGGTCATCACCCAATATCAAAAGAATCAAGAACTATGTTGAAAGTGATTTTCCACTTGGACCCGAGAATGGATGAAACCCCATGGTCAGGACAAAATATAAATCCAAAGTCAAGATGGGCAAGATACGAATCGAGAGGCATGCCAATATTGATGACAAGTCACCGTAACAAGAAGGACAAAGTCTTAACAAGAATGCAAAATGATCAAGCAATTCGTACAAGTGAGCGGTTTAGCAAAAGTTTTACAATACTTGAGATAATAATCATACTATAATACAAGACAATGAGTAAGGAAACAACCCATCAAAATACTTCAAATTTCAGAAAATAAAATATTCCAAGTTCAAGTTTATACATGAACCTTGGCATTTTAGCACATAACAAGTTCTACCACAACTTGAGGAGCTCAATTCCTCTATGCCATCGACCAACCAAAATCCATTTTGTCAAATAGTTCCTCTTAGCTGGTATAAGAGCATATACACCTTAAATACACAATAAAATATCTACTTAAGTTTAATAGTCTCATCATATCGAAACTAAATATAAAATCAATAAAAATCAGCCCAAACTATCAAAACAAGAGTTCTGGACAGCCTACTGTCTTGTATTGTTGATCCATTTCAAAGGGGTAAATAGGAGAGGTAGGCTTTGTGGACTTAATGAAAGTTATAGACATGTGTATTAGGGTCTCATACCATTTTTAATCACCCCTACAACAATTCTGTAAAAAATGATACGCCTAAAATACCAACAACAGTTCATGTAGAATTTCCAAAATGAAATCTGGGCAGCACCTCCCCTATACTTCATCACCCTTTTTTGAGTAGATACAAGTAAAACTGGGTTCTAGAGCCTACATGAAAGTTATATACCTATGAAATATATTTCCAAAATATCTTGAATCACTTGAAACAAAACTTTACACAAAGAGTTATACTAAAATTACTAACCGAAGTCCCATCAAAAAATGAGTTTGCAACCAAAGTTTATTCCCCTAATTTCGACAACAAAAACTTATCAACAACATCAAAAATAATATCAACAATCATTCTACATCATAACTTAATAAATTTCACCCATTTAATCCAACCAAAATAGCCCATAATCCATAAGTCTCAACAAAGTAACAAATAAGTTTATAACACTTCTTCCTCCATTTTAATCCGTTAAATCTCTAAATAAGCTTATTAACAAGAAAAAAGAAACCTCAATATTACATTAAGTGTAAAGCAACTGCCTCAATACACTCTTTCTTTCCTGGTTTTTAGCTCAAAGTGAAGACAATGCAACGTGCAACGCCTTTCTCTTCACGAGCTTCAGAATCCGGGACTCGGATTTGGGTCGAAAATTGCTTCTTAGCCTAGAAGCTCTCTCTTTCTCTCTTTCTCTATGATGTTCTGGAAAGTTATGGTCTAAAATAGAAGAAATAAGTTGAACTTATCCTTTAAAGGTTAGAGAAAATAGGCCTGACTCGACTTGGAATCGGGTTGGGCCCAAAATCACCACCCTGCTTAATCTTTCTGACTTACAACATCCATAACTTTTTATACTAATATCTCCTATAAGACTACGACCTATGATTAGAAAGGTATTTCAATTATATACAACATGTATTTTATGAGTTTTCCCAAATTTCCAAATGCTAATAGGTTTATAGCCTCCCGAAGTTATATCACCCAAAAACATAGCTAAAAACATTTTTTTTCTTAAAAGAAAATTGGGGTGTTACAACGCCTAGGGTATCCTCTTGGGGCGTTGACAAACTTGGTATAAGATCACAGTGTTCAATAATCTTAGGATGTTTATGAAGCCGTGTCTAGTAGAGTCTTGCTTATGGGTGTGTTGTGCACCACACTTATAATTAGGAGGCTATAAGACATTAGGAATTGTTCCACTTCTTTCATATTCTGAGTTTGTGTGATGGAGTTTAACTCTATAAAAGTTCCCTTCTAATTCGTGCATTACTTTAATCTGTCTGACTACCCCTCATACTCAAGGTGGTTGGAACAGTAAAGCTCAAATTCTTATTGATGAGTTACTTTCCGATAAAATATTTAGATGTTAAAGACACTGCACCAGGCTTGAGAGGAACCGATTAGTGTGCACAAGTCTATCGATTTGAAAGAATACATCCTTAATCATATGAATCGTGCATTGAGCCATAGCAAGATATTTTCCATACTCTCTTCTCTAAAACTTTACTTCAGATTTTATACTCAAGAGGAAGGTTATGTCTCGAAATGATTAATGTCACCATCCGATGAAATGTGATTTGAGGCATGGTAAGCTATGATTCGTAGAATGATCCTAGAGCTAGAAAGATGGAATTAGAATGTAATGACCCTGAAGGTTATTTTTGGAGTTTTTGTGAAATGATCATTTTACCCCTCCATTTAGTTGCCCCGAGTCATTTTTGATTAATATCAGGTGTTGGTTTTAGAAAATCCAATGAAAAATTAAGTCTTTGGAAATTTTGAGGTTTCATAAGTTTTAAGTGTTCAAAAGTGGTATTTGGGGCCAACCGGATCTACGGGTCTCGAAATATAATTCTATTTATTCTAGCAGCTCCAAAATGTAAAATTGGCCTAGGAGAGTTTACGGAATTAGTTTTGGAGTTATAACCATGATTTGAGGTCTTGAGTTAAGAGTTTGAGAAATATTAGGCCAAGATTTAACTTTGGTTAACTTTTGAAGTTTTGATGCTCGTACGTGCGGTACCACTGGTCGTACTAACGCACTAGGGCTTAGCAGGCCTAGGGGCTTGCCCCGTAGCATAGTTAGGAGAGCAACACCAGCTCCCAATCCATATATAGCGCCTGAGCATTTAGAGGAGCACTAAGACACCCTTATTCCTCCTCAGCCAAATGGACCACCATTAGTAGCACAGCTTCAATAACACCAGTTATGACCCCAGCACTATAAGAAGCAATTGCACAGCTCCTCATGGCTATTGGAGTTGTACCACAGGCCTCGACCCCAGCAACGAGCATACCAACACCGTGAGATCTTCCCCCCAACAAGCACCTAAGGTCTAGTAGTTACGGAGGGTGTGCTGTCATTACAAGAGCAAAAGATATTAGAGGTATTTCAAAGGTTGTCAGCCCCAATATTTTTTGGAGCCATTGGCGAGGATGCCATGGAGTTCTTGACTATCTATCAGGAGAAGCTCTATTCCTTGGGTCTTGTGGAGTCTAGAGGTGCCGACTTCACTGCTCACCAGTTCAGAAGGGCAGCCAGACAGTGATGGCGCTCTTATTTGTAGCCCAAGCTAGCTGGGTCACCATTATTGATATGAGCCCAATTCTCAGAGGCTTTCCTAGATTGATACATCCCTAAAAGTGTTAGGGACCAACTCTAGGATCAGTTTACTCTATTGAAGCAGGGCCACCAGATAATTGCCGAGTACGAGGCCTGATTTTATCAGTTATCCCAGTATGCCACTATGATTCTACCCACTGAGGAGGAGTGGGTACGATGTTTTTATGAGGATTGGACCTAACTTCAGGTTGGGGATCGAGCACTTAGTTTCCATGGGTTGTTCTTTTCTGGATGTGGTGGATTGTGCCCACACGATCGTGATTATTCATCGCCAGGCACAAAGGCCCAGCGATAAAAGGCCCAAACATTAGGAAAGCTACAGTGGGCTCTAGTCTAGGGGCTATGACAGTTATGACAGGCCTCACCGGCGGTTCCAACAGGATAGGTACCGGCAGGGTCGAACCAGCAAGTCGGTTTAGGCTGCCCTACCAACAGTTAAGGGTAGTCAGCCTAGTTCGGGGGGTACCACTGTAAGGTAGAGCTCGAAGGGATCAGGTCTGCTTTCTTCCTACTATGGGCGATTTATCACGAGTCGCTCAATTTTAGGATTCTTTGATTATGACTCTCTAGAGCACTAGGCTAGAGAGTGTCCCAGATAAGCTAGACCATTTTCCATAAAGCCACCTCTACCAGGAGGTATAAATCGGGGTCATGGCTGCGACAATGGTCAGCAGGGTGTTCGAGGAGGTCCCCAGGAAGGCAATTCAGGTGGCAGGGTAAATATTTGCGGGGAGGCCGATAGGGCTACTTCTATGCTACTCCGGTGAGTGCAGAGGCATCAGATGATGTTATCATAAGTATTATCCTTATTTGTCAACAAACTGCTTCAGTTTTATTTGATATAGGTTCCACTTATTCCTTTGTGTATATATATTTTTCTCTACATATGGGTATTTCTTATGAGTCACTTGAGGTGTCGTTGGATATTTCGATCCCGATAGGGGATTCTTTAATAGTAGATCAGATTTGTAGATCTTGTGCGGTGACTATTTAGGGGCATGAGACTCGGGCAGATCTTATTTTACTTGATATGCTGAACTTCGATGTTATTCTGGGTATGGAATTGCTATCCCCTCATCATGCGGTTTTGGACTGTTATGCCAAGACCATTACATTAGCCATGCCTGAAATTCTCCCAATTTTGTGGTAGGGAGCTTATAGTCACTCACTGGCTGGGATTATATCCTTTATGCGAGCCCGACGGCTAGTTGCATTTGGGTACTTGGCATACTTAGCATATCTCTGTGATATGTCCAGCGAGGACCCTAATATATATTCAGTCCCTGTGGTTATAGAATATACCGATGTCTTTCCTACTAACCTACCTGGACTACCTTAGAGAGAGATATTGACTTTGCTATATATTTAGAGTCGGGTACTAAGCTTATTTCTATACCACCTTACCGTATGTCTCCCACAAAGCTCAAGGAGCTTAGTGTGCAGCTTGAGGATCTTCTAGGTAAGAACTTTATTCGCCTGAGTATGTCATTGTAGGGTGAACCCTTCCTGTTTGTTAAGATGAAAGATGGAACTATGTGGATGTGTGTCGATTACAGGCAGTTGAACAAGGTAAGAGTAAAAAACCATTACCCCATGCCTCATATCAATGTTCTATTCAAATAGCTTCAGGGTGCAGCCATATTTTCTAAGATTGACTTGACGTCCAGCTACCACCAGTTGCGAATTAGAGAAGCTGATATTCCTAAGATTGCTTTTTAGACTCGTTATGGCTACTACGAGTTCCTTGTGATGTCTTTTGGGCTTACTAATGCCCTTGTAGCTTTTGTGGACCTTATGACTCAAGTATTCAGGCCTTATTTTGACTACTTTATGATTGTATTCATCGATGATATACTCGTATACTCACAGAGTAGAAAGGAGCATATACAGTATATGAGGGTTGTGCTTCATACTTTGAGAGACCAGCAACTTTATGCTAAATTCTCAAAGTGTGAGTTTTGGTTGGAGTTTGTGGCATTTTTGGGACACGTGGTGTCTAGAGAGGGTATCAAGATGGATCCGATAAAGATCAAGGCTATTCGTGGTTGAGCTAGGCCCATATTTGTTACAGAGATTCAAAGCTTCATTGGATTGGCTAGGTATTATAGACGATTTATTAAGGGTTTCTCCACCATTGTAGCCCCATTGACCCATTTGACCCACCAGGATGTTCCCTTTATGTGGTTCGAGGAGTGTTAGTCGAGCATTCGGAAGCTTAAAAAGTTGCTTACCATTAATCATATTCTGACTCTTCCAGTTGAGAGAGAGATTTTTTCGATATATTGTGATGCTTCTGGTGTAGGTCTTGGGTATGTACTAATGCAATGGGGCCGAGTTATTGTTTATACTTCTAGAAAGTTGAGAGTGCAAGATCACAACTACCCCACTCATGACCTAGAGTTAGCGATGGTAGTTTTTGCACTCACGATGTGGAGGCACTACTTATACGGAGTCCACTGAGAGATATATATAGCTCACTGCAACTTATAGTACATTATGAGTCAAAAGGATATTAATTCTAGAAAGCGGAGTTGGATGGAGCTATTAGCCGATTATGACATCTTTATCCTCTACCACCCGAGCAAGGAGAATGTAGTAGCGGATCTCTTGATCCAGAAGATAGAGAGCATGGGTAGTTTAGCTTACTTGTCTGTTGTGAGCGACCCCTAGCCTTGGACATCCATTCTTTGGCTAATCGAATGGTCAGGTTGGATATCTTAGATTCCGAACTGATTTTGGCTTTTATGGAAGCTCGATCATCTCTACTAGACCAGATTTATGGCCGATAGTTTGAGGATAGAGCATTGGTAGAGCTTTGAGAGTTAGTATTATGAGGTAAGGGTGGCCAGGTTTCTATAGATTTGGATAGGATACTACAGTTCGATAGTCGTCTTTGTGTTCTAGAGTTGGAGACTTCATTCAATTGATCCTTCGCAAGGCCTACGATTCTAGGTACTCTATCCATCCGGGCATTGCGAAGATGTATCAATATTTGAGAGAGCATTACTAGTGGTGTGGTATGAAGAGAGATATAGCCGAGTATGTATCTCGTTGTTTAAGTTGCCAGCAGGTTAAGGCCGAGCATCAGTGGCCTAGTGGAGTCTTTCAGAGATTACCATTCTTGAGTGGAAATAGGAATGGATTACCATAGACTTCATGGTGGTATTGCCTCATACACCTAGAGGTAATGATGGTATTTGGGTCATCGTTGATCGATTGACCAAGTCAACGTATTTCTTTCCACTTTTACTGCAGATCATCTAGCTCGGATCTATATTCAAGAGGTGGTCTATTTGTACGGAGTATCGATGTCCATTATATTAGATAGGGGATCTCAGTTTACTTCCAGTTTTTGGAGGGCCTTTCAGAGAGAGTTGGGCACTCAGGTTGATATTAGCATGGCATTTCATCCACAGACCAACGGTCAGTCAGAGCATACTATTCAGGTTCTAGAGGATATGCTGCGAGCTTGTGTATTAGAGCTCGAGGGTCATGGAAGTAGTACTTTCCTTTGGCGGAGTTTGTGTATTACAATAGCTACCACTTTAGTATTTAGATGGCCCCATTCGAGGCCTTATGTGGTAGATGTTGTCGCACTCTGGTTGGTTGGTTTGAGTCTTCAGAGCTTAGGCTGTACAGTACCGATTTACTTTGGAATGTCATATCTAGAGTCCAGGTTATTTAGGATAGGCTGAGAATAGCTCACAGTAAGCACTAGAGTTATGTTGATCGCATGCATCATCCCTTATGCTTCGAGGTGGAAGATCGGGTGTTCTTGCGAGTATCGCCCTTGAAGGGTATGATGAGATTTGGCAGGTAGGGTAATCTTAGCCCTAAGTATATTAGGCCCTTTGAGATTCTAAGGAGAGTTGGAGAGGTTGCTTATGATTTGGCTTTGCCACTAGTATTTTTAGCTATAAACCTTGTTTTTTTATGTTTTTATATTGCGCTAGTACATTCCAGATGAGTCTCACGTGCTTCAGTGTGATTCTGTTGAGTTGGATGATCATCTGAATTTTGTTGAGAAGCTGGTTGCTATTCTAGCTAGAGATATTCGCCAACTTCGTTCTAAGTCCATCCCTGTGGTTAAGGTACAGTGGCGCCATCTTCCGATCGAGGAGGCTACCTGGGAGACCGAGCAGGAGATGCGGGACAGTTCCCCAGCTTATTTGGCCCTCTAGGTATACCCTTGTTTTTAGTTTCGCGGACGAAAGTTCTTTTAGTATTGGATGTTGTAATGACCCTGAAGGTCATTTTTGAATTTATTGTAAAATGACCATTTTACCCCTCTTTTTAGTTGCCCGTAGTCATTTTTGATTGGTACCGGGTTTTGGTTTTAGAAAATCCTATGAAAAGTTAAGTCTTTAGAAATTTTGAGTTTTCATAAGCTTTAAGTGTTCAAAAGTGGTATTTTGGGCAAACTAGATCTATGGGTCTCAGAACGGAATTTCATCAATTCCAGCAGCTCTAGAATGTCAAAAATGGCCTAGGAGAGTTTACGAAATCAGTTTTAGAGTTGTAACAAAGATATTTTTAGGTCTTTAGTTGAGAATTTGAGAAATTTTAGGCCAAGATTTGACTTTGGTCAACTTTTGAAGTTTTGATGCTCGGAATGGAATTCTGACGACTCTATTGGATTTGAGGAATGTTTTTTGGACTAAAAGAAGTGTTGGCTGAAATTTTTAAAGGTCCCAAGCCTAATTTGGTATTTTGAAGGACTAAGTTGGTTTAGTTGCGACTTTTCGAGTTTTGGGTCAATGAGACCTCGAATTTAAATTCTTATGGTTCCATCAGCTCTGGAATGGCTAAATTAGGCTTGTAGCATTATTGACATGACTATCGAGGCAATCGATATGACTTTGGGGTCATTTGGCGCTTTTAACTTTGAAAGTTAGCCTATGGTTGACTCTGGTCAACATTCTTCAAAAATGCGCTCGGATGAAAATTCTGACAGCACAGTTAGTTTTGAAATGTTGAGTTTGGTCTAGAACAACCCTTCATTTTCTTCCCAAAGTTTTCAATCTAATTTTGAGGCCCGCTGTGGAATTTGGCTTAAAATGACAATTGGATGTAGGTTCCACTTTTTATTAAAATGACCTCATATGATAATTTCGAATGCGACGTTGAGTCTGGAACGTCAAATTTAGGTAGGTAGCATATCTGTTTCATTTTTATCGGGTTTTGAACAAATTTGGAGGGTCCATTCGGAGACTTCAAATAATGCAAAAATCAAAAAAATCTGGTGCAAAAGTGCAGATTTCTCTCTCAATTTTGAACCTTTATTTCTTGAGCTTTTCAAGTCTAAATCTAGTGATTCAAGGGTCTATCTTCAATATATTTTCATGAGAAATTCGTTGGTCAGTCGGAATATTAAAGGGATGGTTTCGATTGAGGTAAAATCCTAACTCTAGTTGCTGCAATGTCCATTTTTGAAATTAATTTTTGAAGAATTTTGAAAATATATTTCTTGGTCCATATAAACCCGATTTTGATGATTCTAGGGTTTAAGTTAAAGAGAATTTTATGAGAAATTTGATGGTAAACTCAGAATATTATGGGGAGGCTTCATGTGAAGTAAATTTATGAATCTAGCTACTGTTTTGGCCATTTCTAGATTGAAATTGTGTGAAATTTTGGAATATTGTATCTTGATCATTTGAACTCCATTTTTAGTGATATTTTAGGCTAGATTGTGAGGTTTTTCTCAAGGAATGTCTGGTGTACTTTGTTTGGATTGGGAGGGTTTAGTTTTTTCAAAATTCGCTCATCAAGAAGCTGCCATTTTCATTTTTTAATTTAAATTTTGTGAATTTTGGTTGCATACTCGTCCCGCGTAGTTTCTTACCCCGAATTATGTTATAGTGTTGATTTGTAAGCTTGATGTGATATTTAGAACCTATTTTGGTCTCAAATCCAAAATTCCCAATGTGGGTCCCACACTCTCTGTTTCAGACCCTAAAATTGGTCCATCTCCAAAAATTATGAAATTAGTGTCTATACGATCGTATCGACATTGTGCTTCTATTTTTGACAACATGGCAGTGTTTTGAGACCGCTTGAAAGAGAAAGGCTCCGACACTTTGATTTGAAGATCACGTGTTTAGCCTACAAGTAGGCTACTGTTTTCCTTTATTTAGATTGAGATAGAAAATGTGAAAGGATGTTGAAATAGTTGGAATTTGGGTTGGGTAGCTTAATGGTATATCTTAGGCATTAGAAATTATTTTTTAGACTTGTTATTTAGTTTTTCGGGTATTTGGAAGTATGTGTATCTTATCGTTATTCATCGGTATTGTTAGGAGAGTTGAATGAGAATGTTATTGATATTGTGGAGTATGTTGGCCTTAATATAGGTTGTAACCCTGCTTTAGTTGCCCCAGCATCGCTCCTGCGGACTTAGATCCTTGTAGAATGGTATAGCGGGCTAGTGTCTGGTAGTTGGCTTTAGCTAGACGATACCCTTGTTCTTAATAACACCCTCATCTATAACTTGGTATAACTATGACTTTGATATACATCGGTAATACTAGATTTTATGACCATTTGGCTTTGGCTTCGGCTCAAGTTTTGGCGACATATCAGTTAGCACATTGGGGAGGAGATTCTCGATAATGTTGTAGTCTAGTTAGGAAGAAGAATATTCGACACCATGTGATAAATTATCTTTGAGCATCCGGCTACCAAGTACCAACCTCCATTTTAAATTATTGGGGAGCATCTGGGTACCTAGCCCCGGCCTTTGTCGGCTTGCTAGTATGACGAGCATCCGAGTACCCAGTCCTAGCCTTGATCATACCGATGCGTTACGGCAAGCATCTGGGTACCCAGTCCTGGCCTTGACCGCACCGATGTATTATGGCGAGCATCTAGGTAACCAGTTCCTGCCTTGGCCACATTGGACATTCGGGAAAGCATCTAGATCCCAGTTTCAGCCTCGACCCCTAAGGCACCCCTAGTTCGTTAACTCTTGGAGATTCTATTTTGGAAATGATACAGTTCTTCGGTCCTGACCTCGCAGATTCTTGGTTTTTAGCCTTGGTAGTTGTAGCTATTGTGTGTATTCGGTGGTCTTATGGAGGTTCATTCAAATTTTTATTTAACTTGCATACGAGTGTCCCTGCTGGGCTTATGGGGGCCCAGTTGGGTATAGTTTTTTTTAGCTCTCTTAAATAGTACTCTTTTTACTTTAGATGCTTATGTCGATTCCTAACTAGGCTTATTCCTCTTTTTCATATTATTTTCACTTTTTCTGCTCAGTCAGCCTAAGATGCCTACTGGATACCCATTGTCTTGGTACTTATACTATACTCTGCATCTACTCTTATGATGCAGGATCGAGTACCAGCTACCGTCATGGATAGATCAAGCCTGTTGCAGTCAGCTTCGGAGACTAGGGTGAGCACTTGACGTATTTGGATCATTTTTGTCTCCTTCAGTATGGATGGACCATTTTTTGCCTTTTGAGACTAGCCAGTTGTTGTATATATTTTTGGTCCACTTTTAGGACTTATACTCATCTTTTATTTTATTGCAGCTCTGTACTTGTGGCTTTCAGGTTCTAAAAAGGATCTATAGTTGTTTATATCATGCTTTAGTTTACTTACACTTATTTTTTCTGCTTATCTTTATAATTTGCCACTCTTACTTAGTTTTTGCCCTCAAACCCATTACTTGAAGTTCTTGGTTGACGGGTTGGCTTACCTACTAGTGGGTTATAGTAGGTATCATTATGACCTAAGGAATTGGATCGTGACATAGAGGAGTAGAAATCGAATAGTGAGAACAGTGGTTGATTGAGGCATGTACCTAGAGTTAGGTACCTATATAGTAAGCAATGGGGTTAGAAGTTGTCCTTTTTGACTTTGATTAAAGATGTAGTAAGTATCGTCTAGCTTTCATGAAATGAAGTAGAGGAAGATTTGTTAGTTAAGATGAGCTAGAGTACACTAGAACCATAAGGGGAGTTTTATGTTGAGGTGTCTTTGTGTTAGTAAAAGACCTAATATAGGAGTTAAACGAAAGGGTGGAGTAGTCATGGGATACTAGATCTAAGCTAATCTTATGATTTTGAAGAGAGAGCCCCATGTTATTTAGAGGGATATGAATATAACTAGGCAATAAGGTGTAATAAATGGGTAAATAGTACTTAGGTTAAGAAAGGAGATGGGGTGATAAATTCTAATTAGACAAACAGTGATACGAGGATCAATTACTTATCATGAGGTCTTAGTAGAAGAGTATTTTTTAATTTCCCCTAGTAGTTGTAAGTTGGTGATAGTAGACTGAGTTGAGTGGGAGTAGATAGGGGAGAGTGAGTGTTTCCTGATTGTGATAGTTGTGTTATACTTGTGTAGTTAAGGATAGAGGTATGGAAGAGGAGCGAGATGATACCCTGTGATGTGCAATAGATAGGTAAGAGTATGTTAGTATATCTTTGGGTAAGAGCTCATGCAATAATGGAGGTAGAAGTGTTAAAGTAGGCCTGACAATTCTTAGATATGGTTGAGGCAGTTAGAGTGATAGGCTTGAGTGTGTGGTTGTCACTATGAGAGTGGTGGTAGTAGGCTATTGATGTCTTTTGGGGGAATGATTGGATGTACGTGAAGGGTGCTATGAGGCTTGGAAAGAAGGGGAAGCTTGGATACCAATATATTGGCCTTACCAAATTGTGATGAGGATTGGAGATGTCACTCATAAATTGGAGTTACCTTCTGAGTTAGTCATCATTCCTTAGTGCTTCATGTCTCAATGATTGAAGGAGTGCTTGGAAAATCCATTGTTGATAGTTCTCTTTGATAGTGCTAAAATCATGGATAACCTGTCCTATGAGGATGATATAAAGACCAAATATCCACTTCTATTTGTGCCATCGATAATGATGTTAAAAGTAACGTCCTATTCTTGATTTGAGTTGATGTCTTTTTTCTTGAGTTCGACGGTTGATGATCTAGATATTTGAATGATTAGATTGATAGAGTTTCAATATTCTATTCGTGCCTAATGATGAAAATGTTGAAGGACATGTCTCTACTCTTGACTTGAACTGATTTGTCTATTCTTGAGTTTGAATAGTTGATTATCTAGATTGCTTGATTTGGTTGATTTGATTGAGTCTCAAATGTTATTCATGCCATGAGTCCACCTTTGGTTGATCTTCATTCGAGGACGATTGATCCCAAGGGAGAGATAATGTAACACCCCAAAATATTTTGCCAAGATTCGAACCATTCTTCATATGCATATAGACTCGAACTCGATAAATTTTAATTGTATATATGATTTATGATCAATTTCTAAGTATTTGAAGTGTATTAGAAGTAAATTATAGTCATAAGGAACCTCTAGTACTAACTCGAGTTGAAGGATCCTTTACCAATTAAGTTTTCATATAAGATCTTATAAAGGTCAACTTTAAATGATTATATTTGTCAGAATATTAAGCATTAGATGTCCTATGACCTATAAAATTATAGATTTGCGTGTCCTATTTCCAACGCCACCAAGTTTGCCTCATTTGGAGTTTGGAGTTTGGAGTAAAAATATGTGACTGTTTTACTGGAGATGCTCCATCCTGGCAGAAGTCCGCTATGGCTCCGTGACGCGGAGAGGATGCGAACCCTTCTGCCTAAACCAAATGATGCCCTTTTTATTTTTAAGGGTATTTTTGTGCTATAACCCTTTGAGAGTTATTTTAATGTCCCTAAACATGTAAAAATTAGTTTTTCCTTATTAGAAACCCTCTCATTCACTCATAAACTTTAACACTCAAGAATATTTAAGAAAAACATCAAGTTAGGGTTCTCTTTCAAGGTTCTCCATCAAGGTAAATTCTTCTTCATATATTTCATGATTTCCAACCCAAATTTCTTCATACATACATGAATCTCTAAGAGAAATCTTAAATTCTAACCATAGGGTTTCCAAGAAAACAAATTCAAGAATTTCAAGAAAGGGTAACTTGATTGTTCTTCTTCAAGTTAAGATTTTTCATCAAGATTTGTGGAGCTTTTAAGGTATGTAAGGCTAAACTAAAGTATGGACATTGTTCTTTCATATGCCCCATGATTGTGATAGGTTGATTGTGAATGATTTGAGTTCCCATGATTGTGTTCCAAGAGATTTTCCTTAGATTTACATATTTTACCTACTATTATGAAATCAATGTTTTTCTATGAACTTATTTCCTAAACAAATAATTTAAACTACTTACACCATAAATCCTAATAGTATTTTGACCAACATTGAATGTATATGCCTAAGGATTGAGTCTAGAGCCTTGAACTTGTGAATGTATGATTGTGATTGTGATGTGAGCATGATGATAGTTTTGATAAAACTTGATAGTCCTTGTATATTCACTATTGAACTCAGTTGAATAGTCTCAACTAAACTTTGTCATAAATAATTATCCCAACTACTCATAAATGAATGATTTGGGAATGATTGGAAGATTGATTGTCCGACTGGATTAATTTGATAGAACTGATGAACTGATAAAAGTCCATATGAGATTTGTTCATTGGTTGGTTGGGATTTTTTTGTCTTATGAACATTAAGTCTTGGGAGGTGTATCGAGCACCGAATTGGGTAAGAGTAAGTAATAACTCGAATCCAATAACTACGTATCCAGCGTATGAGAGGATTGAACCATTAAAGTCGAATGTTTCTCTTGATTTGAATGTCCTAAAAAGATAGAACTTGATTTATTGATTGGATGATTCATCCTTTACCCTGGCAAAGTACTGGACAATTGTGGCAACAACAATGAGTTTGTTCTACGATCACTAACTCATAAGTGATTGTTGTTAGATAAGAGAAACTCTCATATAAGTCTTGATAGTACTCTGAGTTGATTGGATTGGATTGGATTGTAAATAATTGGTTTCTGTCTAAACCTTATTCTTGCTTGAGACTTATGATATCCTGATTGAGTTCCTCATCTTTCTGATTTAAGATATTTGAACTGGTATTATTCTATCTTGATGCATGTTTTATTCTGTCATATTATATACTCGTACATTCCACGTACTGACGTCCATTTGGGCCTGCATCATTTTATGATGCAAAGATAGGTAGTAGAGATCATCAACAAGCGCGTTGTTGAGGATCTATTTACATTTCAGTTGATTGGTGTGTCCTCTCTGCTTCAGAGGATATCACTATTTTATCATCTAGCTTTCAAGTTCTAACGTTCCTTTTATTTTGATTTGATAGTCATGAACCTATCATTGGAACCACTTAGACAGTTGATAGAGGCTTCATAGACTAAATTATTGACTTTTTGATTTGAGATTATCTCTTGGCTAGTTTCATTCGTACTAATCTTATTGATTGGATTAGACAGATTGTTGGTCTTTGGCCTTATTCTATAAGTAGTTATTTGATCATCTTGATGAGTTAAGTCTTCCGTTGATAGAGAGTTAATTGAATGATTGTGTGAACAGTCCAAGTAGTTCGCTTGGAAACTAGCAATAGTCTCAGAGTGTTGGCCACGTCTAGAGTACCCTTCCGGGGCGTGACAATCTTATTAGCTTAGCTTAGTCTTAGTTGTTCGCTTGTTGGGTACCGTGTCGGTGGTACTCACCCTTGCTATCTACTTTTATATAGGTTCTGAGCCCGGACAGTAATCTCATTCTCTCACCTTCCACCGGCGGCTTATTGAGGCGATTCGAGAGGTAGTTGTTGATGCCGGCCATCTTTCCTATTCCTCTTTATCTTTTACTTTGATCTATTCGAGATACAAAGGTTGAGACTGGTATTTACTTCAGTTTCTTAAATTAGAAGCTTGTAAATGTGACAACCAATCCGTGAGAAAATTTTTGTAATGATTAAGACTTCCGTTTTTGACATTTAAATTGCTTATTTTAAAACTATTTCCACTTTTATTTTCGTATTTAGTGTGTTAGGCTGGTTTGTCACCTGAATTTTGGATTGTGACACATATTGTTAGTAATTGTTTGATTTGTGAATAAAGTTATATCGAGATTATTGTGCTGGAGTTATAATCCCTATATTTGTAGGATTATATTACTTATAACATATAGTTCTGAACTATAATCCCAACATAAATTTATTCGCGAACCAAATGATCCCAAACTCTATAGGATCTCGGTCTTCACTGCATCCTTTCCTCACTCACACCTTCTAGCCCCCAAGTCAACTAAAATAACGTTAAACTTGAGGTATAAATTTATTCTAAGATTAGTCGTTATATTTTTATTAAACAAAATATAAATTTAATTTTGAAATATCTCATTTTATTCTATGAATCAAACAACCAACTATAGTTGAGAGAAAATTCACATAAACTCAACCTAAGCAGGTGAACATACGTCATAATTTATGGCAATTGATTTTTTTTTGTTTGTGTTGCTTCTATAGTGATGAAATAAATATAATTAAAAGAAGACTCGAAAATTACACGTGCCAACTAACTATTTAGACAAAGTTGTTATTAAATTACTTCTTTATCCTCTAATTTTGTTAAATTTATACTCCTACGAGGGGAATATCCGTTTTGCATAATAGAAAATGCCTATTCAACTTGGGCACTATAATAATGAAAAATGTTATTGTTCTTAGATAAATAAATAAATAAATACTTTGTTGAAAGGGAAATGATGATGGGTGGGACATAAACAAAAAAACAAAAACAAAAATACAACTCCTTGTGTTATGGCCGGATTGGATTAGGTTCTTGGATTCATTTGGATTAGTTGATTAGAAGTGATTGTGTTGCAAAACACTTTTAGATGTTGAAATTAATATTATTATACATAAATAGATTATGTGTTGGATAGAAATATTGAAACTGATAATTAACAGTACTTCCTCTGGCCTCCATTTCATATTAAGTGATTTTTTTTTTCATTATTCAAAATAATTATTTTTCAAAATTTAAGATAAATGCTTGATTTTTTCCCCATATTTGTCCTTTCCTTTAATAAAGTTTTATATTTTTCCAAATCCTTTTGAGTAATGAGTATCTGTACTTCTAAGAATAACTTGGAAATAAACAAAGGATAGTGAAAAATATAATTTAAATTATGTCCTTGAATATTTGTTTTTTAATATGAGTGTGCATTGGCTTACAAATTTATTTAATATGAAATGGGGGGAGTAGTATATTTGAAAATATAATAATCGTGATAAGGTACTTTTCTATTAAAGTTACTAAAATATTCTTGAATTTTTTTTAAAAAAAAAATAATTAATGAATATTTAAGTTTTTTACATTACAAATGACGAAGGAATGAATAAAGAAGAAAGATAATTAAAAGATATATTTTAGAAAGAGTTCTCATCGTTACAACATATATTAGGGATAAGATTGTACAAAATTTGATCGAATCATAAGTGTTAAACGTAAGTTAGGGTTTAGGGATAACCAATTTATAACGTTCGACTGATTTTAACTTATAAACAATTTCATTATTTGTCAAATATATAAATAAATTAAAAAATATTTACAAAACTAATTTAACTAACTTATAACCTTAGATAAACACTTCCTTAATAGCAATTTTGTGTGGTCGAATTAAAAAAGTGGCATGATCCTGATTGGATGAGGTTCTTAGTCGCAATTTTGGTAGGTCTAATTCAACAAATGGCGTGGCGTGATTGGATTAAGCCTTTAATCACAATATTGTGGGGTCCATATTTATAAAAAGGCAATAAAGTCATCATTCTCTTGATTATTATACGTAAAAGCTCCTTTCTTCTTTCTACTTATCTAAAAAATTATTTATAAACTAATTTAATTAGCTTATAAATTTTAATAATATCCTTTTAACTATAATTTTGTAGGGTCTAATTAAAAAATGGCATGATGTGATTGAATCAAGCCTTTAATTACAATATTGTGGGGTCTATTTGTATTTAAAACAGGCAATAGAGTCATCATTCTCTTGATTATTATACGTAAAAATTGCATTCTACTCTTTACTTGATCCAAAAATCCCCCTAATTAGTAACTTTTTTTTTAAAGAAAATAGTAATTTGTACGACACATCTCACTTGCTTTCCATAACATAGATCGATATATTTATTGTGTTGAGTATTAACTAGTTGGAAATTATTACTACAAAGCGCTATTTTTTGATTGAAAGTTTCCACAAAAAAATGTTGAGCGATTGTTTTCACAGATATTTCAATTGAATTAGTGAGAATAGAAAAAAATATTCAGTGACTATTTTTAATATTTAATGAAAATCTGTTATTTACAATGCATTTTTTTAGTGAGCCAATTTGGTGAAAACGTTGTGGAAAAATCATATTTTACAATACAAATTTTACATTGATTCGTGATGAGAGAAACCTTTGTTTCGAGTAGTGTATGACAAATGATTACATTCGAATAAAAATATTTTTCCAACATGGATTGTAGTGGAATAGTTGAGATTATTCTATCCTCAATTAGAGATCTCATGTTCAAATTCTGATAATCGACGTTAATAACTATTTCATCCTTAATTAGATATCTCGAGTTCAAAATATGAGAATGCAAAACCATATTGAAAGAGGCAAACCCTATAAATCGACGCCGCAATGCACAAATCCAATTTTGTTGGACTGCAGTACTAATTAA
Source organism: Solanum dulcamara (assembly GCF_947179165.1). Taxonomy (NCBI): domain Eukaryota; kingdom Viridiplantae; phylum Streptophyta; class Magnoliopsida; order Solanales; family Solanaceae; genus Solanum; species Solanum dulcamara. The sequence goes on along the minus strand of NC_077243.1, from coordinate 72,235,671 downwards.
TACCAATCATCGAATAGCTATTAAGGAATCCAAATAATATTAATTCATATTCTTTATGCTCTAGTATATATAAGTAAAATTTAATTTCTAAATAGGTTAGTATTTGGACAACAATTATTTAAGCACTAAGTTAATGAAGAAGCAATGATGATTCAAGAGGCGCACGCGTCTGAGAATGTGGAAAAGTAAGCAAAGCTATAGTTGAAATGTAACGTTAAAAAGACAACAAAAAAAAAAAAGGACTTTATATATATATAGTGAGAATACAGCCAAATTAAAATGCATAAAGTCTTTTAGTACAAACCATAATGACTGGTTTTTTTGCTTAAAAAATAAAACCGCCATTTGGTTTCCCACAACCTCAAAACTCCTATACTAGTCTAGAGACGATGTTATTCTATTAACATCTTTTAATTTACAAGAAATAGATTGAGAGAGAGAAAGAAATCTCTTTGGTTCATCTATCCATGTTTAAGGTATATAGTGCTTCCAACCTATGTTATACAGATTCTTTAAAAATGTCACAATATTTTTATATAGTTCGAATAACATATATTAGAAGATGCTAGCAAGCATGTCTTTTAATGATGATTTATTATAGGTTGATTAATGAAATATGGTATTTGTTCCACGTATAAATTATTGCATGGCCATGCATGGGAATTGTACAAGTGTTGCTGAAGTTGCCGTACACTTAAGATTTCACGTATACCCTCGAGTCTCTGTCGGAGTAAAATCGATTCGGTTCGTAGCATCTCGTTGTTTCTCTCGACAAGTTGGCAATCACCGGTTACGAGTCGAACCCGGTTCGTTAAATCCCGGTTTTCGACTTTAAGCCGATTCGATTGGTCCCTCAAGTTCTCCAAATATGTTTGCTTTCGCTTGCGGGATCGCCTGGCTGACTCGCGATTTGAAATCATACGCTTTCGCTTTCTCTCCTTTATAGACAAATCATCCGATCCAGAATACGGGCTATCGTTAGAAGAATCAGGTTTAGATTTGTTAGGGCCTGAACCGGAGTCATGTGAAATTAACGATTCAGGAGTTGGGGATTGCATCGGTGAAAATATCAATTCTATCCCTTGTTCAGGGAATATAAAAGCCGATTCGATGCAATCCCATTGAGTAAAATCATCGTTAAAAGAAGGAAAGGCATTCGAAAAAAGCCCGTCGGAGGAAAGAATAGCGGACAACATGATCGGAAAATTTCTTATAGAGGGGGTGGGTGGGAAGGTAGAAGGAGTAAAGGGATGAAACTAGGTGAAGAGTGTAGTATTTAAAGGGGAAGAGTGGTGAGGGTTATTCGAGGGTAGTTTGGTCATTGTCTAACAACTTTTGACTTTTGAGTCAGGTGGCATTATTGGGTGGGGTAGTAACTAGTAATTCTACTTTTTAATATTTATTTAAAAAGAAGATTTGGTGTGATATAAGCTCCTTGGGGCCCATAGGGGGTTAAAGCTTAGTCATGAAGAAACAAAACAATGTTGGTCATCATGTGCTCACGGGTGGATCTATATTCGGTCTACGGGTCCATCCGAATCTCCTTTGTTAAAAAATTATATTGTATATATAAGATAAATTTTTAATTTATATATATATATTTAATATTGAACCTCTAAGCATAAGTCAAAGGACTAGCTCAGTGGTAAACAAAGTTTAATATTTCGTCTTAGTTTGTCTCAACTTGCGGGTTTGAATCCGAATAACTACACTTTTTTCCCTGATTTTAGGTATATTTTTAGGCTTAGTTTTTGACGTTTTTAAAATTAAATGTAAATTAAAAAATGACTTCTTAACATATTAATTTTTTTTAATTTTTAAATCTTTAATTGAAAAGTCAACAAATAAAAAAATCCTCTTTTTCTAGGGATTTCATTATTTTATTTTCTCCCCCAACTCTTCTCTTCTCTTTCGACCAATCGACCTTTTGCTGCTGAGTGCTGCCTGCTGCTCTTTGCTGCTGGCTGCTGTCCGTTCTCTGTTGTCGTTGTCCGTTGCTCGCTGTTGTAGCCTGTAAGTTCTTAGTTCTTCTTCTTTTTTTTTGTTCTAAAAATTTTCAGAATTCTATATGGCTTTAGCTTTGGTATAATGGTATTTATTGTCTTATTTATGTGCTCTTTACGATTCAGTCTCAATGTTCAATGAAGAGGTATTTCACCAAAGTTTCAAAATCAAGTTTAGCCTCTCATAGTCATAGTCAATCTAACCAAGAAGAAAATGTTAATCATTCGGAAGTATCATTACATTCTTCTCAAGAATTTAATTTAGGTTCTTTAAAGTTTGATCCTGGTGAAAGAATCTCAATATTAAACTATCATTCAAATCATCGTGATGTTATTAGAAGAGCATACCTTTTGAATGGTCCTTGGCAACCTCGTCTAGCGGTGCATGAGTATCCTCAAACAAATATTTCTGGATCAATACCTCATTTTAATCATGAATGGTTTGATGATGTATACCATGATTGGTTGGAGTATAGTGTTTGTAAAGATGTAGTATATTGTTTGTATTGTTATCTATTTAAAGACCATAACATTCATCAAGGAGGAGGTGAAGTATTTTCAAGTGTTGGGTTTAAGAGTTGGAATAAAAAGAGTAGTTTTGACAAACATATTTGTCTACCAAATAGCATACATAATCAATCAAAAAAGAAATGTCAAGATTTATCACGACAACGGCAGTCTATTCAATTTGCATTTGAGAGACAATCTAATCAACTCAAGTATGGATATTGGATTCGCTTAAGTGCTTCGGTTGATGAAGTAAGACTTCTCATAACTCAGGAATTTGCATTTCGAGGTCATAATGAATCTAAATCATCACTTAGTAGGGGTAACATTCTTGAAATTCTCTCATGGTATGCAAAAAAGTGATAAAATTTGTGATTATGTACTAGAACATGCTCCTCAAAATGTTCAAATGACATCTCCAATGATTCAAAAAGCTATTATGAGTGCATGTAAAATAGAGACCATTAAAGCTATTCTTAAGAAATTAAATGGTGATTACTTTGCCTTGCTAGTTGATGAATTCTTTGATGTGTCACGCAAGGACGAAATGGCTATTGTATTTTGATATACTGATAGAAATGAATCTGTGATGGAGCGACTTATTGACATTGTTCATGTTCAAGATACTAGTGCTTCATCTCTAAAGGAGGCAATTGTTAATTTACTTGCTCAACATTCTTTGAGTCCATCAAGTGTGCGTGGACAATATTATGATGGGGCAAGAAATATGTAAGGTGAGATCAATGGCCTTAAAATATTGATTAGACAAGAAAGTAGATCGGCTTATTCCATCCATTGTTTTGCTCATCAACTTTAACTAACTCTTGTTGGGTCTCTAAAAAGTGTGTTGAAGTGGGAAAACTTGTAGTATTGATCTCAAATTTTTTTAAATGTATTGGGATCTTCTTTTAAACGTATGGATGAATTATGTGATTCTTAAAAAGAAATAATTAAAGAGGTATTAGATATGGATGACTTTAGGGCTTGAATCAACAACTTGGTCTTTCAAGAGCTTGTGACACTCGTTGGGGATCTCATTATAAATCCTTTAATAATTTTATTATTATGTTTGGCTCTATTATTGATGTTCTTGAATCACTTTCTCCTGATGCACAAAATTTGGATGAAATAGCTAAGGGAATGGGACATATCGAAGCATGCCGAACATATGAGGTTGTGTTCATGTTGCATTTGATGAGAGATGTCTTAGCAATCACAAATGAGCTTAATAAATACTTACAAAAAAAAGGAGCTAGATATTGCAAATGCCATGCTACTTGTTGAAGTAGCAAAGAGAAGGTTGCAAGTTTTAAGGGATGATGAATGAGACTCTCTTATTGCTAAGATATCTACATTTTGTATCAAACATGATGTTTTGATACCTAACTTTGAGGAGCCATATGTTAGCTCTTTAAGACCACGACGAAAGCTTGCTAACTATACAATCTTACATCATTATCGTATTGAAGTGTTTTGCAATATTATTGATTGGCAACATCAAGAACTTAATGATCGTTTTGATTAGATGACTACCGATTTGCTCCATGAAATTGCTTGCTTAAATCCAATTAACTCATTTTCAAGTTTTGACATCAAAAAAGTAATGAGAATGGCGGAATTATATCCGGATGACTTTGATGAATCTAATATGAGTGCTTCTTGAGAATCAACTTGCAAGTTATATTGTTGATATCCGTGATGTTGATGAAAGGTTCTCCAATCTAAATGGGCTTTGTGATCTTTTTAAAAGATTAGTTCAGACAAAGAAACATTCTACTTATCATTTGGTATTCCGCTTAGTGAAACTTGCTCTACTTCTATCAGTTGTCACTGCCTCCGTTAGAAGAGTTTTTTCGGCAATGAAGTTTATCAAGAATGACTTGCGGAGCCAAATGAGTGATGATTTTTTTAGTGGTTGTTTGGTGCCTTATTTAGAAAAAGATGTATTTGATAGTAATGTTGCTATTATTAAGACATTTCAAGATACGAAACCTCGTAGAATACAATTGTAATAGTGTATGTAGTTGAATTTCAATTGTAAAACAATGTTTTGATAGGTTTATTCGTGTGTTTGGTTTCTTAATCCCCCTTCAAGGTGGTGTAATTATCACTATGTTTTGTAATACATATTAAGATATAATAATTTCTATTGTTCGATGTGTTTTTGTATTGTTTTGAAGCCATTTTATGTCAAAAAAATTTTGTGGAGGAATAGTGCTTTTACTTTGAGTTGGTGTTTATTTTAAATCTTTTTAAATGTAAAAGTTTATGTTTGCTCTCCATTTGCACTTTCAAAAGCTGAAGAGAATTCAAAAGAAACTGAAAAACTTGTAGAAAGACCTCTGCTTCTTGCAAAACAGGTATATTTGATCCGATCCATTTATTTATGGATATGATTAGCGTGTTTAATTTTTTTTAACACTCTTGATAAAATTTCTGGCTCCACCATTACATGTGCTAACGTGTCATTTCCCTATTGATGGTATTCAATTTAGATATTTCATATTATTAATTAGTATAGGATAATTTATGATTTAACTGAATTGGACCCAACTCAAATATAATTAAAAAAGAAATGAATATTGAGCTTCACTCAAATCCCTAACTCATGAGGGGATTATTTACGAAGATCAAGGATCCTAATTAATGTTCATCAATGTAAATTTCAACAACTTCTCTCTAATATATAATTCGTCATATAAAATTTATCTAATATAATTTTCATCTTTTATATTATTTGCAAGCCATTACATATGAGCAGCTATGCAATGCACAAATGGAATCTTTATAGTAAAGACCATAGAGAACGAAAGAAGTTACAAATTCGATGCATTATTCAATGTCAATCATCTTCTTTGTTTTTTCCCATTGTGATTTGTGAAAAGTGGAGGGGAGTATTTGATAAGTGATTAGGTCATTTGATCTTAAGACCTTTTTTATGTTAATTTTTTTAATCCTTACTTCAAAACGATTTTAGCCTACATTATTCTACTTAAACACATAGAATAGTGCAACTAGAAAAGAGTTACACATATATTACGAGTGAGCTTGGAAGAAATTCTTTTACCAACACTCAATATTTATATTAAATTTATAAAAACAATACATATGTGTGTTAGATAATACGTATATATATCACTTGATGATAACTATTTATTGTTATATAACCATAATAAATAAATTTGATTCGGTGCAAAAATAGTTTGAAGTAAGTATTTAATATGTGCAAAGACTAAATAATAGAAGGAAAATTGAGAAGTTTGATCGTTTGAGACATTCGGTCTTTTGTTTATGGTGAAAGATTTCTTTCGTATAAAAAATATGTTACATCTGTCTATGATTTATATTTTTTAATCATGTTTATCCATTGTGATTTGTGAGAAGTGTTTAGACACAGAAATGTCAGAAGTTAAGTGGTGTATTAATTTTGATTTGTAATTAGGTCATATGATTTCCCAATATCTTGTGGTCAAATCTTTCTCCAACTTCAAAACTAGCTACTTTAGTCTATAATAATATAGCACTTAAATAAATTAAAACACATAAAGTGCAACTAGTGGAGATAAATGAAACGAGATTTTTCCAAATTGCCTTCCTCACTAAACACTATTACTAGTCAATTTGTTGTTTGTTAGTGATAATGTACTTTCGTAATCTCTTAGCAAAGTGGGTAAGTAAACCCAATTAATATAGTATAATATATTGAGTTGTACATATGAGTTTTAGTGGTCCTTATCTTTTGCATTCTCTTTAAAACCTATTTTGTGATTTTTAAAATATTTTAAATTGTCAGTTATTGTTATCTATATAATTTTTATTTAGTTTTTTAAACAGATAAATTTTATTTCATTGAACTAATTTTCATATCTAAATTTATGATCAAAATTTTTAAATTTGAATTCAAAATTTAAATAATATCACATAAATTAAAATTTTAAAAATAATTTTAATTCTCAAATTAGTGAACAATGATGATTGGAATTGGATACCTATGCCTAAGAGATACGACGACATAAAAACACTATTAAACAATGATAAAATTATCAATTACATATCTACACTATGCGAAGGGGTTCTATATATATCAGCTCTTGAACTTATTGTTTTCCTATTATTTAGCCCAAATTTCAAAATAATATATCAAAATCTTAGCTTGTACACTATCATCAATATATAAGGAAGAGTAACTTAGATCCATTAATTCCCTACAACAAATTAAATTATGGATTAATTAACTACAGAATTAAAATCCGCAATTCATAGTTAATTCATTGTAAAAATGTTTTTAGCTAACTGATTTTTTTTTATAATCTATTGCTAATTTGTAGCTAAATAAAATCTAACATAAAATATTTACTTTTAAACTATAAAATTTATCCTTCACTAATTCCTCATTTTCGACCTGTAATTGTGCAAGACTATTTATAAGTTTCAACCTTGAATACCTCATTGACTATTCTCCAAAATAGTAGGGGGAATACAACACACACACACAAAAAAGCAACTAGAAATTAAGAACCACTCAAAGCATAATACTTTATACCTACGCAAAGTAAGAATTTTATAGTAAGACGGCATAAGAATAATTTATAAATTATTGTCTAATCCTCTTATAGCATTTCACTTTTCTTAATGATGGTTTATATTTTACATTATTATTAGAAAGTCTTTATGGAGTAATTAACTTGTAAGTTAATGAGACTGCCAAAATTATATAAAAGAGACCATTTTTCAATAAAGAGTTAATTGGAGTATCAACCCCACATTCAAGAGAACTAATATATCTTAAAAATTGAATACATATTGAATCAGGATAAAATTAATCAATTTAGATAAATAATATTATAATAAAAAATAAAATTTAAACCAAATTTAACTCAAAACAAACAGGACTTCGGCTATATATTCATAACATAACTGTCAATTATATAAAAAAGCTTCAAAAATACTACACCTAAATTTTTCTTTGTCGGCCAACCCAAGTCACACTAGTGTAAAAGGCTATTAATTCCCTGTTTAACGTTTTAGAAGAATGAGAATATAAAATATACATGCACTTTTAAATATATATATATATTAAATCGACACGAAGTTCAAGAAAAAAATATTTTCTTTAAGCAATGATTATTAGAAGGAAACTCTTTATATAGCTAGGAATCTAATTAATTATATTAATTATAAAGTTAAAACTAAATAAATATTAGAGGAAACCTCTCAGCCATTAATGGGGAATCAAGAAAAGGAGCTTTTAATAATAAAAAAAATTATAAGAGAAAAATTCTGTGTATACGCAAATGGCTATCAGGAGGCCAACAACATACAAAACTTTTTATTCTCTTAATCATCAGAAATTAAGCACGTATATTAAAGAAGCTAGCCTTGACTATTCTGGAACATTTTATTTTCTTTTTCTTTGACAGATCATTCAAAAAGACTTTGGATTATATGAAGAAATGACACGAGTTTCATCTTTAATTTATGTCATTCAAAAAAATTCTCTCACTCCATCTTTTTAAGTTTTGAGGATATGATTTCATTTGTTTGCCTCTAATGGAAGTGTGAATCTAATTGGTTTAGATTTTAGATTATTTAGTGTATTTGTTTTTGCTGAAATTTAAATATTTATTTGATTTGAATATATCTTAATCATTAAGATCTTGAATAAAATTTTAATATTATTAAAAGAATTTTTTGTGTGGATATACTTTTCACCCCACTCTATTCACAGTCATCAGTTGTTATCACAAACCATCCCTGTCATCACAATCACAATCACTATTGTCAACCATCATTGTCGCCGCCAACCGCCAACATCACCACTGTTGTCAACCACTATTGTCAGTCACTACAACACCTTCCATCTTCATCATTATAATTATATCCACTGTTGTCATAATCTCCAACACCACATTGGTCAATCCCTTTACCTACCATCTCCACCATCACAACTGACACCGCCTTTAACTACCACCAACATATCATCAACCACACATTATTCAACCATCACTACCAACATCGACAACTACTAATATTAACCGTCTTCACTATTACAACTACCACTTTCACTATCAATTTCCACCATCGCGTCAGTCACCATAACATCAACCATTTTCATCATTCAACTATCACCACAATCATTACTGGCCACTAATAACGACCATTAACCCCACCATCATTACAAATCACCTCCACCATAGCTTGAGAACATGAATGTTTCATTTTTTAAAATTAAACAATAATTTTATTTTATTAAATTTTATTTTAAAAATATTTAATTACTTATCTTAATTGCATATTTATTATGTTTACAAAATAAATAAATTATGCACATTCAGATGTTGAAAAATAAATGGCTCATTTCAAGAGACAATGTCACGATCCTGATCTGCCGTGATTGACATCCACTCTAACCTTACGGTGGGAGAACCACTATTACAATCCAGACTAATCAGTAATAATAAGAAATAGACAATTTAGGATGTGGAAACAGGTTAGATAAAAAAAAGGTGTTGAGTCTCCATAAACTCAACCTATTCAAACTAAAAACATACGAAAATACCCCTAGAATCTGAGAGTCATTGAATCAAAACTCTTACAAAACAAGTCTAAAGAAAGGGGATGCAACCCCAAAACGTCATAATATAAATAATGTCTGAAAATCTGAGTATGAAAAGGCCAAGATAGAGAAGAACTCATGGTAGCCTGAAAGAATTGGCCCACCCTTAAATTATGTAACTTAGTGATTGTCTACTCGAGGTCTCTCAAAAACTACCTGAAGATGCCCTGTACTCAACAAAGAAAGAATAAGTGCAGTATCAGTACACAAAATAATGGTGTACTAGTAAAATCACGCGGTTATTTCAGTAAGTGAGATATGAAATAAGTAACTACAACATAGTAAACACACATATATAAACAGTCTCAATTCCAATATACAGTCAAAGAATGGTTTTCTCACGGAACCTCTACTTAACCTATCAGTGTGTCGGAACGTGACACCCGGTTCAATATTGTGTCAGAACATGACACCCAATCTGTAATGACCCTAAAGTTTATTTTTGGTAATTTTTACAAAATAATCATTTACCCCTCCAATTTGTTTTTTCGAGTCATGTTTGATTAGTATTCGATGTCGGTCTTGTGAAATTCTGTGATAAGTTGAGATTTTTGGAATGATTTAAGTTTTGAAAGATTAAGTTGTGAAAAAGTGGTATTTGGGGTCATGTCGAGTTGTGAGTCTTAGAATGAAATTTCGTCGATTCCATTAGCTCCAAAATGTGAAATTTGGTCTAGGAGAGTTGATAGAATCAAACTTGGACCTATATCTTGGATTTGAGGCCTTGAGTTGAGAATTCCTGAAATTTTGATCATAGAATTGACTTTGGTCAATATTTGGAGTTCGAATGCTCGAAATTGAAGTCTGACGACTCCGTTGATTTCAGGGGATGATTTTAGGCCTGGGGAGTATTTTTCGAAAGCTCCGAGGGTGTTTTGGTAATTTTGAGGATTAGAGTTAGTTTGATTGTGACTTGTTGGATTCCGGGTCAAGGAGATGTTAAATTTGAATTCCAAAGATTTTATTTAGTCCGGAACGTCGAAATTAGTATGATAGCTTATATGGTTTGTGGTACAAAATTTTGAACGAATTCCGAGGGTCTATTCGAAAGTTTGAAAAGTGAAATTTTGAAAGTTGCTGATATCTGGTGTAGGGTCCTCTTTAGAGAAGGTAGGGTCGCGAAAGAGAACCTCCGATTTAGCAAAGGTATGATCGCGGAATCAAACCTCTACTTTATTGAAGGTAGGGTCGCGAAATTGAACCTCTGCTTTAGCGAAAGTAAGATTGGGGAAGTGAATCCCTACTTTGGCGAAGGTAGGGTCACTGGGGTTCGTAAAAAAGAACCACTGATCTCGAAAGCGACCTCCGTGGAAGCAAACCTTGTGTCGCTTAAGCAATATCTGAGGGGTTTATGGTCGGGATTTTAGTCATTTTCCTCATTTTCAGACCTTGAGGACTCGTGTGGGCAATTTGTGAAGTGATTTTTTAAGGTTATTTGATTAAGTGTTCTTAACCAAAAATCTACATTACCCATCCATTATATCATGATTTTAACTTCAAATTGAGCATTTTGGGCCTCAAATTTTGAAAATTTCTTCAAGAACTTTGAATTTCTTGAAATGGTGATTGTGAACTATTTTGAACTCCATTTTTTAAATGATTTTCTCTAATGAATTCCTAATGCTTTGAGGATCATTTTCATCCAAAAAATCTTGGATTTAAACCCTGTTTTCCAAATCAAACTTTTGAGCCAATTTGACCCTTTTACCAAATGTCATGATTTTGGTGTTGTTAGCTTCATAATTTGATTGTGAATCACTGATTGAATATATTGTGGTGTTTCAGATTCGAATCAAAAGGGAAAGACTCAAATACTTGATTGACTAGGTATCAATTAAGGCAAGTGAACATCTAAAACCCCGTAAATCTTATAAATTACTTCAACTTGCTTTTGTATATGTGTTGGGGTGAAATGAGAATAAGATCTGGGATGATAAACATGTAGATTGTGCCTAATGAAAGATCGGGGTAATAAAAGGACTATGTGTGTAATGATGTTGAACGAAAATATGAACTCCTTGATTTGAACTTGACATGAACTTGATGAAATGCTATGATGGTCTAAATGTGATGATGAAACTGATGAATTGTCATTTGCTCATTGTTGATTATGGGAATTGACCTGGATATACTTGCTCACCGATTAATTTTAGTTACGATAAAAAGGGTAATGAAATGGAGACTTGATGACTTATAATGATGTGAATGATGTAATTGTTGATGGTGATATACTATTGATAGTGTGAAATGGAGACTTGATGATTATTATTAAAGTGAATGATATATTTGTTGATGTTGATATACTATTGATATTGTGATCGTGAATGTGCTATTTCTCTCATTGTTTTCCTCTTATTGTGGTCCTCTTACTAAGTATTGGTACCTGTTTTCTTGCACCAAGGTCGTGATGATGAATTGTGAGGATGATAGAAAATAGGGATCAGGACACACGTCTGTGGTGAAAATATATATTGAGAGGAAAAAGGGATCGGGTCACACGTTCGCGGCGGAATTATCTATTAAGAGGAAATAGAGATCGGGCCACACACCAATGACGGAGTTACTTATGAGAAAGATAGGATTGGACCACACGTCCGTGGTGAATACATGGTCCTCGTGAGACCCCATGGGTTCCAGTCTGTTACACAGTGGATGTGTATCATTAGGATAGACATGCATCATCCTATGTGACATCATATTGCATTGCATTGCATCTTATCTGTCATTGTAAAATTGTGTATATACCCCTGTATTCTAAGATTGATCAATTTGAGGCTGATAGAACTTATTCGGTGATGATGGTCAGTTATTATTGATCTATTTGCTATATAAACTGTGTAGAGTAGATTGGGATGATCTCTGTGTAGGTTGTAGTTAATGAGGTTTGGTTGGGATAAAAAGAGTCTTGTATCTGCTAGATTTATTTGGTTTACTTAGTTGGCTTGCTGAGTAGCGTGTTGTTTGGTACTCACTCCTTACTTTTACACCTACGCAGGTCTTGAGTCCGGACAGAGTGTGAATTCTATTCTATCCTCCGAGGCTTCGAGGTGACTTGAGAGGTAGCTGTTGACATTCGACGATCTTCCATGTCCCTTTTACTTATGTTTTGTTCTATTTGAGAAGCAAATGCATCGAGACTTGTACTTATGTTATAATTTTTTTACTAGAGGCTTGTACATGTGATAACTAGATTTTGGAGGTTATTTTAGTTTTAAAAGTCTTCCTCTTTTGTTTATTTATCTGTCTATTTTAAACTGTTTTTGCTTTATTTTTTCGCTTGTGTCAGGTTTTAGGCTGACTTGTCCGATGAAAAAAAATGATTGTTATCACGCCCGAATTCGAGTAATGACACAATTCAAATATGTGTCAAAATGTGACACTCGATCCAGCTATGTGTTGAGACGTGACACTCGATCCAATCAAATATAATACAATCACAAATAAAATAAATAGTCTCACAGTCATAAATATCAAGAACAGGTTCATTGCATGCCATTGACAATAAACAATCATTTCATGTGGTTCATTTCACCTTTCTCTATTCATATACATTTATGAAGCAGTTAACAAGAACATATGACACATACAGAAAGATAAAACCATCACCTACCTTAAAACCAAGCCTTGGAAACACTAAATTGCTGGAGTTTTCCCTTCCTAAAGCCTTTCGTTTTGTTTTTGGTCTAAAAACAGTCACATATGCAAAGGATCAATAAAATGACCTAATTTATTCAAATTATAACAAAATACCAATTCTTGGTCAAACCCACGATATTAATGCCCAACTAGGGCTTTTCCCACCATTAATTTAAAGTCAAAACCCTCCCCAATGATAACCAAACATGATTCTAAGTTCTAAGAATCGAAATACAAATTAAGGGAGTAATTAGCTTACCTTTGGTGCAAGAATTCGTGAAAAATTAATGAAAAACTTTCCTAGGTCGCCTCTTAGCTCTTAAAAATGGATTTTGCAGAATAATGATGTTTTGGGGTTTTTTTCCCCATTTTTGTCCCGACTGGCCCGCCACAACGGGCCCCATCCCATCACAGCGGCCTTGCCTTGGCGGGAATAATCCCGCTCTGGCAGGATGCACGGAGAAAGAATTCTTGGGATTTGAGTCCAAAGCTCCCCTTTTGTAACACACCCTCAACACTACTTGCTCTAAAATCAATACTTTACGCCAAGTTCAATCACCTTGGCTATCAACTCCAATGATCAAACTCAGAATTCAATCTCCCATCCATTACCAGATTACTCTAGACCTCTTCTGACTCAGATTTTGTCAAAGTTTGGCCTAGGCTCAATATTTCCAAGTCACTACCCACAAATTTTCTAGCTCAATTTTCTTCCCCATTGGCTTATTTATAATGACGAAAACCGATCGTTACAGACAACATCTTTTCCTATATATAATACTAATAATAAAAATCTTTTGAGACCATTTTTTAATTGTAATTTAAGGTTTAATATATCCATAATTTTAAATCCATGTATATAAAATTCAAATATTGACTTCGTTTTTAAAAGGATGCATTGCACTTTGTATATATGAATAATGACAGTCTGTTAGAAAATTAAAACATGGGGCGGCTTCTAGAATTTCAAATTTTTGACCACATTCACATTTCTCACAACTTTGAAAAGTGCCTTGATAGACTCTAGGGCACCATCTAACTATGTAAATATTCTTATGACTATGAAATGTTTTATCCGCTTTTAATTTATTTGGTACTTTATATTTACCAAAAGTATATTTGACTAGTTTTTGTAAGGGAAAATAATTAAAATGACGTGTAAATTATGATACAGTAATAGATATTTATATTTTATGAGGGATTTAGTATCTTTTAGATATTTTTCAAAAGTATTTTTTGGCATATTTATCCAATGTCACACAAGTCAAAACTCGATTATGAAACAATATTGTAATTTACAATATTAAATTCCAAGAGATTAAGCTGATTGTCGTTAAAAGAATTGAAGTGAGAAAAAAAAGATTTCTATTTTTTTTGTTTTGTTCGAACATTCTACATGAGTGATAATATCAAACTTCGTTATCTTTTTGTCGTTAAATCAACGTGTGTAAAAATGAAGTAAAAAAAAAGTTTTTATGTGTTATTCAGCTTATCCAATAAATATCAAAGAAATACTTTTAAAAAATATCAAAAAGTGTCATATAACCCGTAAAATATGTTTGTGTTACCCCAAATCCGATCATAACATGAATGTCATTTTAATTATTTTTCCTTCTCGTAATTAGGGGTGTTCATGGTCCTATTTGACTCGGTTTTTGGCTAAAACTAAATCAAACCAATTAAGGCGGTTTTTTTTAATATTCAAACCAAACCAAACCATTATAGTATAACTTCTATCGGTTTCGATTTTATCGATTTTGTCGGTTTTATCGGTTTGATTCATTTTTTACGGGTTGAAATAATATATTTTATAATGCAAAAAAATTGACAAACTTATTTACTACCTTCATACTGCAAATCAATAGAATTTCAAAATAACTGTCATTAATCTTCAAAGATACCTGAACTCATTCAGAGATAGTGAGGACAGAAGAAAAGTATATAAGCTAAATAAGTTACCATCTAAAGTCCAAGCTAGAGCTATAAGAGAGAAGCAAATATGGTTCCAATAATAACAAACTTGAATATGTCCTGACTGGAACTATGTCTGATGTTCTTGTAAAGTATATAAGCTAAAATGATAAGCTCTAAAAAGGGAAAAATATCAGCAACATAAATTCATAAGTTGGTGCCTTGTTCAACTCCTACGGTCCACGAAGGAAATGACTTCAAAAATAAAGAATTGGCAGCCTGTTTTGACTGTCCAAGTTCGATACCGAATTTGAGAAGATGAACCACCAGAACAAAAAAGAGTCCTTCAAGAAGCACTATTTTTTTCACTATTGCATGAAGTAATTGAAGCATTCTAGCTGTGGCCAATAGAAAACTTGCTACTTTATCTTTCTCCAAGATGAAACTATTTGAAAAAAAACTGAAAGCACGGATCAGCACATGAAAAAATAGCCTCGAAAGAAATTAAAAAATTTCTACCACGAGGAAGATAGCAACTACTGCATAGTAGTACAACCTCCACAACAACAAAATTAAGAAGGATAGCCCATAAAAGATTAATTATATACATTACTTTTTCATTAATCAAGTTGAGAAAAATAACAAGGTCTTTAAACAATCCTTTGAATGATCAACATTCAACATAAAAGAACCATGTACCCAACTTTCATCAGAGAAATATTACTTAATTGCTTGCATAAAAGTGTGATTAAATACAAAAAACAAGTCAATAGCATAATCCAAAAATACTTCAGGTGAAGCAGCAACAAAAACCTGAAAATTAACTACCAAAGAGCAAAATAGTTGCACTACGAATTTTAATTGCAACATCCAAACTAATCAATGCTCAAGGTTGTGCCAGCATATTCTGAAAAAAGAAAGAAGAAAGTTTAACAAAGTAGGCATTAAAATTTTTTAAAACATAAAAGACATATTCATAAAGAGTTAAATGTGTAAATTTACCTTTTTCAACTATCTCAAGTTTCTGAATTTCTTCTAAAAGATCTTCAAGCTTGCATTCTTTGGAAGTTGATCTTAACCATTGTTGAGTGCAAATAAGAGCTTCTACTGTCTTTGAAAATAAAGAACTTCGATAAGAGTCAAGAATTCGACCACCGGTGCTAAAAGCTAATTTAGAAGCAACAGTAGAAATAGGAATAAAAAGAACATCTCTTGCCATCCTAGAAATAATTTGATATCTAGCCGAAGAAATTTTCCACGAAGCCAAAATATCTAACTCTTTGGTCTTTTCCAAATCATCTACCAAGTATTTCTCAAGTTCTGATTTATTTTCAGTATTGTCTTCATCTGCCAAATATTTCTCCCATTGTGATTGCCACAACTCGTCACTATGCATGGTATCAATTTCATCATTCAATCTTGTTTGACCACCAATTTTATCGGTATGAGTCCCACAAGAAGAACTCATGTAGTAATCATACAAGCGACTCAAAGTATCCATCACCTTTTTCAATTTTTCGGCTCCCACCAAACAACCATAAGAGTTTTAAAATAAATATTCCACATATTTCAACTTGTATCGAGGATCCAAAACAACAGCAATGAATAATAACTTGTTCATACTTTCAAAACTACCCCGATATTTGTTAAATTTAAGCTCTATCTTTTTAGCCATGCCACTTAAAATAGAATCTTCACTACGAACATATTTGCAAATTATCTTTTGAAGATTAAAGATCTCATGGAAGAAAGAATTGGAAGTAACATATGAAGTTCCTGAGAATTTCAAAGTTACCTGGTAGAAAATCTCAAGGAACTTAATGAAAACTTTAACATTCTTCCAATCATCTATCTATGGATGCCCTCCCACATTATTTGTTGCCAAATAATACTTGAGGTACTTGTGATCATCATCATACATTCTTGAAAATTCCCTTTCAAATTTTATAGTTGTATCTAGCATCATATATGTGGAGTTCCACCTAGTCTCAATATCTAAAGTCAAAAGACCATGAGTGTCAATCTTAACCTTCTCAACAAATGACTTAAAGGAATCAAACCTTCCAGCTGAGGACTTAACATATTTGATAGCATTTCTTATCCGAGAAATAGACTCATTTTATTTACCGACTCCTTCTTTCACGATCAAATTTATAATATTAGCATTCCATCTAACATGTAAGAACTCATTTTCTAAGATGCCTCCTTTCCAATCCTCAATTCTTCTCTTCAAGTGTTTAATTGCAGAATCATTAGCAGTTGCATTATCTAAGGTCACCGTGAATATGTTATCAATTTCCCAATCAAATAAGCACGCCTCAATCCCCTTAGCAATTGTTTCATCCTTATGATCTGATGTTTGAAAAAAGTTGAGAATTTTCTTTTTCAGATTCCACTCATCATTGATCCAATGGGCACCGACAACCATATAAGTTAGATTTTGAAGTGATGTCCACGTATCACTAGTAACACATACACGTTGATTATGAATAAGGTTTTAAAGCTTTTTTTTCTCTTCTTGATATATTTTCAAACATTGTCTAGCAACAGTCAAGCGAGAAGGTAATTGAAAATTAGGCAAAACAACTTTCATTAATCTCCTAAAACCTTCCCCTTCAACGACTTTAAAAGGTTATTCGTCAATAATGACAAACTCAGCAATGGCTCTCCTAATATCATTGACGTTAATCACAACCTTTTCTATAGTACATGTACTATATGCTTGTTCCCCTTTTTTAACTACCTTGATTCTTGATTGATTTCTGTCAATAATTCTAAAAGGAGAATTAGGACAAACCTCATTTAAATGTCTCCATAGCGTTGAGGTCCCATTCGTATTTTCAGAAGCAAAGTTACTAGTACAGTAGTTATATTTTGCCCTTTTCTTACCTTATTTATCAAGATATTCAGTATAGTATTTCCAAACGCCGGAAGCTCTCCTATCACTACTCACAAGGCTACGATCAGGGTCGCAAGAATTGTTTGTTTCTGCTTTTTAGCATGATTGGAAGTAATATCACGAGTTTTATCACCGTCAAGCTCAGGTTCCAGCAAAGTAGTTGGAGATACTTTGTTGGTTACCTCCACTGGCTCCACCTCTTTTTGAGTAGTTATAATTTCCATTTGAAAAAAGCATCCGAAAATCTAAATAAACAGAGAAATCAAAAATCATTAGATAAAAACTAAATCAACAGAAAAAACCTAAATCAGTGAAGAAAATCTAAAATAACAGAGAAATAAAATAAAAAACACATACAAGATGAAAGACTAGAGAAGCAATTCATTCAAGTAAAATTTCAAAGACACAAAAATAATTACACAAACAAAGAGTAGGGAACATACACAAAGTAACCAAAAAAGTAAAAGGAAGAAAAAGTTACAGACTTATAGGGATTAAAGCTTCTTGTACTCAATTGTTATCGTGAGAGACTGAGAGCAGAATAGAGGTTTACAGGGTTTGGGAGGAAATAAGAGGGAACTGAAAATCTAACAAGGGAAAAAATTATTTATGCTAACTATTCAGTATGGAATTTTTATTTTACTTTAAACGTAAATGGACTTGGGGAACATGGACTAGACTTTTTTCTTGGAATGCTCCTAAATTATGAAGAAGTTAAAAAATAGATAAAGTTTAATAAACATATATAAATATATATAATATTTTAAATATGTACATATTTATCGGTTTAGTTTGGTTTAGTTCGGTTTTCTTTATGGGTAACACCAAACCAAACCAAATGTTATCGATTTTTAAAAATCTAAAACCAAACCGTGCCGGTTTTCAGTTTATTAAATCGGTTTGACTTGTTTTATCGGTTTGGATCTGTTTTTCGATCTCATTCGAACACCGCTACTTGTAACTATTGAGATTTAATTAGTTCACTTTTTATATAAAATTAAAACCATTGATATGCTAAAATTATGCAAAATATACTAGAAATAGCAATTTTATAATATTAAAATGCAAAATAACATATTTTTGAAGTGTTGGTGTCCAGACGCATGAATACAAATTAGTAATTTGAAATCAGATTGATTTGAATTTGTAATTTTATTTGTGAAAACTATACAAATTTTATTTTTTATGAAAACTTCAAAATTTGTGAAAACTATCAAAATTTTCTAACGCTTACCAAATGAGTCAACCATAATTTATAAACAAGGTATCAAAATATCTTAAGACACTGAATTAGTAAATCACATTTTTTATGTTTCTTTTATAAATAATTTCTTGCAATTACTATAAAGTTTCAAATACACAAAATTTATATAGAGTCATTGATCAAATAAATCAATAAAAGTAGTAACAAGATATTCTTTGATATATTCTCACGTGGTGTAAACAATCTCTTCAATTCTTTTTTGCAAATATACATTTACTGGTCAAGTCTGACATTGAGCAATTTAGACCCTTCACAATTTCAGTTAATTTATTTGAGCTTCTTCGATTTCAAATAATAATAAAATAATTAATTAAAAATATATATTTCAAATCATTTCATGTAACGACCTGCCCCCATTGTTAGAAATAGGCCAATGGGAAAGGATTTTGGGTCGAAAATTTTAAATTTTTTTAGCCTAGGCCAAACTTGGATAAATTCTGCGATCAGGTGAGATCTAAGGATATCATATGAATGGTGGGAGATCGAATATCTGATTTATTTGGGTAAGATGATAGCAAGACAATACAAAACATTTACGACTTCGCAGAATCACATTCCAGCGCGTAAAACTCTCAAAATTGGATTTGACGTGAAAGGTATATTTTAATACGTCCTTGGAAAAGGATGTGTTGTGAAATGGGGGATTTGAGCTTAAAATCCGAGTTCACTATTTCTGCATATCCCGTTAGAGCGGGGCTACCAGAGCCGGAAAGTGGCGACTTAAGTCAGGAAAAAACATAGAAACGACCTTTTTATGAAAAAACAGTTTGTAGAACGACAGGAGGCGACCTAGGATGATTTATATCGATTTTCCACGAATTTCCATGCTTAAGGTTATAAGGATAAACTCATCATTTGATTTCTAGTACCTAGAAACTATGGTTGGTAATCACTAGGGGAGGGTTTGAACTGAAACTAATGGTGGAAAATAGCCCTAGAGTGGAGTTAGGATCATGGGTTTTGGACTTGGGTAAGAATTGAGTTATAATTCTTGTGAATTATGCTATTTTATTGATCCCTGTGTATATATGACTTGGTTTTAGACCAAGAACTAGCAGAAAGAACCTGGAAAGGGAAAGTTCTTGCACATTAAGGTTGTTGAAGCTTGAATTCGAGGTAGGTGATGGTTTTGTTTCCCGTATGTGTCTCATATACTTGTTAAATTGATTCATGATATGCATATGTGTATATGAATAGGAAAACATGCTAGATTAGATGTGAAATGAGTACTTGTTGATCTGTTTTGTGATGAACCTGTTCTTAGTGATATAAAGTTTTATATACTGAATATGTTTGTGATTGTTGTATATTTGGATCAGGTGTCATATTTCAACACATATTTGGATTGCGTATCATATTTTGACATATATTTGGATTGGGTGGCACGTTCCGACACATAACTGGATCGGGTGTCACGTTCTGATACGTATTTGAATTGGGTGTCATGTTCTGACACACGTTGAGTGTTATAGGTCCAATGAGAAGACCCTTATGTGAAGTTATATCACTTGAGGTTGTTGAACTTTGATCATGTTGACTATTGTCTGAGATGATGTTGGTAAGCTTATTATGTATATGCGTGCTTTTCATATTGAGTTTACTTGTCTATGATTCGCTTACTGGATAACCGCGTAATCCTATCAGTACACCGTTGTTTTTGTGTACTGATGCTACACTTACTTTATCTTTTATTGAGTACAGGGCATATTCTGCCGGTTGCAGAGAGACCTCATCTAGAGGAGTAGTGATCCTTCTCAAGTCTAAGGGTGAGCTATTCTGTTATGCTTTCATGGACTTTCTTATCTATTCTAGTCCTTCTTTCGGGACCTAGATGTTCAAACTTTTGTTAACTCTTAGTGACATCTTTTGGGAATTGCATTTCCCTTTCTAGACTTGTTTAGTGTTAGATTTTTGGTACAATAACTTTCAGTTCCTAGGATGTTTTACTTCCGAATGTTTGAGGTTGATCATTGGATGGTTTCTGAGTTTATGGGAACTCAGTGGTTATTTCTTATTTTAGACCTGCTTCCGCATATTTAAGGTTTTGTATTTCTCTCATTCAAAACCGTGCATGAGACTTTCATCTCACACGGCTCCTAAATGATAAAAGAAAGAAGAACCCACTTTCTTTCATTGTGATTTTGTTAGTTAGGCTTAAATGATGGTTCTCCCACTGGAGGGTTAATGTAGGTACTAGTCATGGCGGGTTGGGGTCGTGACAAAGTTGGTATCAGAACCTAGGTTCATTGATCTCGTAGTACCAAAATGAGTCTTCTTTCCTTCGTGCTATAACTTGATTCCAATTGGTATCTGGTGATCAAAATTTGTATCTAACCTTTTTTACTCTCTTCGTGCTATAACAGTGTAAGGCCCATAGATCCAGTGGAGCCAGAGCAAGAGCCCGCTAATCGAGGAAGAGGAAGAGGCCGAGGTTGAGGCAAGAGAGGGAGGCGAGGCAGGGGCAGAGGGAGAGTAGCACCTACTAGAGTGGAGGTTTTGATTGAGGAGGTGCTAGTAGGCGAGGCCCCTCATGCTCCCTAGAACGAGTTAGAGGGAGAGGTAGAAGTTGGAGAGGAAGAAGAGTCTGCTGAATAGGAGGAGGGCACTCAAATGGGGCCTGCTGGTATTCTCCCTCTAGAACCCATACTAGCTTAGAAGATCATGACTTTCTTAAGTGGGTTGGACGGTACTAGAGCCATTCCCACCACGCTCACAGCACTTGCTCCTATTTCTCGCCTATTTGCTGTTGCAGCTCCACTAGCAGACAAGGTGGTAGGCACAAATGCCTTTTTCAGACCACTCATAGGTCCAATGATGACTGGTAATGAGCATGACATGATCATCAAGTTCCTAAAACTCAAGCCTCCAGTCTTCCATTGTACTAAGAATGAAGATGCTTATGAGTTTATTCTTGATTGGTACAAGAGGTTGCACAAGCTGGGTATAGTACATCAACATGGAATGGAGTTTGTGACATTTCAGCTGCAGGGTGAAGCCAAGCAGTGGTGGAGTGCTTATGTAGAGTGTTGTTCGACAATGTTGCCCCCACTTACTTGGGTTCAGTTTCATGCCCTATTTCTAGAGAAGTACGTTCTTCGTACTTTAAGGGACATGAAGAAGGATGAGTTTATGGCCTAGAGCATAGAGGTTTATCAGTGGCTGCTTATAAGGCCAAGTTTCATGCGTTGTTGAGGTATGCTACTAGTTGGTCACTATAGATAAAGAGAGGATCAGGTTATTTGTGAAGGGGTTGAACCCTGAGTTGTAGGTACTGTTCGTCCATATGACTTCGTCAGGCAAGAATTTCAATGAAGTCACTGACTTTGTGAAGAAAGTTGAAGGTGTGAGAAGAGATGGGCATGCCAAAGATTTGGCTAAGAAGCCCAAGAGCATATGTAATTTCTAGGAATCTTATTCCAGCGGGTCAGATAGGCTGATGATCGCTGCCCGGCCAATTCAGTCAATGCTGCCCTCTTCTACTGGCAGTTTTTCAAGTAGTCCACAGCAGCATCCAACCCATGAGGATCAGGGAGCATTATTCCCAGGTAGCTGCCCATCCTTTGATCACGACTGTTTTAATTGTGGAGAGTTGGGATATATATACAGAGGGAGTGTCCTCACCCCGGCGGGATTATTTCAGTACCTCAGTAGGCTAGAGCAGTGGTACCAGTGGCTGGGGTAAGAAATGATAGAGGACGTCCATATAGTGAGCGGGGAGGAAATCCAAGAGGCTGTTAGGGCCGATGTAATGGTAATTCAGGTCGAGGAGTAGGCCATTCAGGTAGGGAGGTAGTCCGTTAGGACAACCATGCTTAGATTTATGCATTTTCAGGAAATACTAAGGCAAAGGCATCTGACGTAGTGATCACAATTACTATTTTTATCTGTGATCGGATGGATACTATTTTGTTTGATTCGGGTTCTACTTATTCTTATGTGTCTGTGAAATATGCCTTGGGATTTGATGCACTGTGTGATATACTAGATGCCACTATTCATGTTTCTACCCCTGTTGAAGAGTCAGTCATAGTCACCCATGTGTATCGTGCTTTTTTTGTTGTGTTTATGAGATACCAGACTTGGGTAGACTTAGTGATTTTAGACATCAACAGATTTTTATGTGATCTTAGGCATGACTTAGTTGTCCCCCTACTTTGCTGTACTTAATTGCAATGCAAAAACTATGGCTCTAGAGATTCTGGGGAGGGAAAGGTCAGAGTGGGAAAGGGTGTACAATCGTAAGCTAGCTAAGATCATATCTTTTCTCCAAGCTAGAAAAATGGTGGGGCAGGGTTATTTGGCCTATTTGGACCATATCTGAAATGTGGATGTACAGTCTTCGTCTATTGAGTCTATTCCAGTCGTGTGTGAATTTTTGAAAGTGTTCCCTTCAGACTTGCCTGGTATGCCTCCCGATTGAGATATAAATTTCTGCATTGACTTAAAGTTGGGTACTCATTTAATTTCCATTCCTCCCTATCGTATGACTTCGACAGAGTTGAGAGAGCTTAAGGTTCAGATCCAAGAGCTTCTTGATAAGGGGTTCATTCATCTTAGTGCTTCCCCTTGGGTTGCTCTGTTGTTTGTCATGAAAAAAAGGATGTTAGTATGAGAATGTGCATTGACTACCGACAACTGAATAGGGTTACCATTAGACATAAATACTCTTGCCTCATATTATTGACCTTTTTGATCAATTGCAAGGTTCTTCAGTCTTCTCAAAGATTGATCTTAGTTCTGGGTATCATCAGTACGGGCACTATGAAATTTTGGTGATGTTCTTTGGGTTGACCAATACACTTGCAGCCTTCATGAGTTTGATGAATGGGCTGTTCAGCCATTCCTAGATTTGTTCGTGATAGTGTTTATTGATGATATATTGCTCTATTCAAAGAGTGAGCAGGAACATACAGACCATCTCCTAATTGTCCTAGGTGTTTTGGGAAGACAAAAGTTGTATGCAAAATTGTCTAAGTGTGAATTCTGGCGGCCTTCAGTTACCACTTTAGGCCTTGTTGTTTTTAAGGAAGGGGTAATGGTAGACCCACAAAAGATTGAGGTAGTTAAGAACTAGGCTAGGCCTAGTTCTGTGACTGAGGTTAGAAATTTTGTGGGACTGGCCAGTTATTATCGCCAGTTTGTGAAGAATTTTTCTTCTATTGCTACTCACTTAACCAGGTTGACCAAAAAGGAGGTGTCATTCGAGTGGACTGACAAGTGTGAAGAGAGCTTCTAAAAGGTTAAAACTCTTTTGACCACAACACCAATCTTAACCTTGCCGGGCAAAGGTAAAGACTTCATTGTTTATTGTGATGCTTCACATTTAGGTTTGGATGCTATGTTGATGCAGGATAAGAACGTTGTAGCATATGCTTCGAGACAGTTAAAGGTGCATGAGAGGAACAACCCAATTCATGACTTGGAGTTGGCAGCAGTAGTACTTGCACTAAAAAATTAGAGGCATTATTTATATGGTGTCAAGTGTGAGGTACTTACTGATCACCGAAACTTACATCATGTGTTCACCCAAAAAGACTTGAATTTGAGACAACATAGGTGGATGGAGTTGCTCAAAGACTATGATGTCACTATCCAGTATCATCCAAGTAAGGCTAATGTGGTGGCAGATGCATTGAGCCAAAACCGGTTAGCATGGGCAATCTAGCCTATTTGGGAGCCCTTAAGAGTCCCCTGGCTAGAGAGATTCAGGCCTTGGAGGCCAGGTTCATGAGGCTAGGCATCTCAAAGAAAGGTGGGATAATGGGCTAAGTTGATCTAAGACCCACTTTTATAGAAGAGATCAAAACCAAGAAGTTTGAGAATGTCAACTTATATAAAACTAGAGGAAAGGTGTTGACAGGGAAGGCTTAAAACTCAACACTTGATGCAGGTGGGGTTCTCCACTTTAGGGGAAGGATTTGTGTTCCCTGGGTAGACGGCATAATTCAAAAAATTCTTTTTGAATCTCATGGTTCGCGGTACTCTATTCACTCTGGAGTGACTAAAATGTATCAAGACTTGAAAAATCTATATTGGTGGCCGAGTATGAAGAAAGACATAGTTGAATATGTAGCCAAGTGTCAGAATTGCCGATAGGTGAAATATGAGCACCAAAGACCTATAGGTTTGCTTCAAAGAATGATCATTCCTGATTGAAAGTGGAAAATAATAGCCATGGACTTCGTAGTGGGACTTCCAAGACTTTGGGGAAGTATGACTCCATTTGGGTGGTGGTTGAAAGGTTAACAAAGTCAGCATACTTTATCCCAGTTAGAGTGGACTACAATGCATAACAGTTGGACAGGATTTATGTGAAAGAGATAGTTAGGCTGTACGGGGTGGCCTTTTCTATCATTTCAGACCGTGGTACGCAGTTCACTACCAAATTTTAGGGAAATCTGCATGAAGAGTTGGACACTCAACTCACTTTCAGTACTGCTTTACATCCATAGACAAATGGGTAATCAAAAAGGACTATACAGGTGCTGGAAGACATGTTGAGGGCATGTTGGGATAAGTTTTTGCCCTTATGTGAGTTCTCCTACAAAAATGCTACCACTCTAGCATCGAGATGGAACCATTTGAGGCCCTTTATGGTAGGGGATGCAGGTCTCCCATAGGGTGATTTGTAGCTGGAAAAGTAGACCCATTGGGGATAGACTTAGTGAAGGACGCTCAAGTTAAGGTAAGGAGAATCCAAGCTAAACTTCTAGTGGCCCAAAGTCATTAAAAAGAGTATGCTAACCGTAAGATAAGGGATATGGCATTCGAGACTGGTGAGCAAGTACTTCTAAAAGTGTCACCCATTAAAGGAGTGATGAGATTTGGTAAGAAGGGTAAACTCAGTCCTTGCTATATTATCCCTTTTGAGATTCTTGACTGTGTAGGGACAGTGGCGTACAGATTGGCCTTACCACCTAGCTTGTCTAGAGTACACCCGGTGTTCCATGTATCAATGCTGAAGAAATACTATGGGGATGGGGATGACATTATTAAATGGGACTCGGTGTTATTAGAAAAGGAACTTCAGTATGAGAAAGAGCCAGTTGCAATCCTTGATCGTGATGTTTGAAAGTTGAGGATAAAGAGATCGACATGGTCAAGGTGCAATAGAAACATCACTCGATGGAGAAAGCTACTTGGGAGACTGAAAATGACATGTGAGACAAGTATCCTCAACTGTTCGACAAAATAGGTATTAGTCTATCTGTACTTTAGCCCTCTTTTCCATAGTTAGTCACTCGGAGATAAGTGATGGGTAAATTGATATCTATTGTAACGACCTGTCCCCGTCATTATGAATAGGTCAATAGGAAAGGATTTTGGGCTAAAAAAATTTGGCTAGTAACTTTGAAAATTTTTAGCCTAGGCCTGACTTGGATGAATTCTGCATCATGTAAGGTCTAGAGAGATCATATGAATGGTGGTAGATCGAATATCTGATTTATTTAGGTAAGATGATAGCCAAGACAATATAGAGCATTTATGGCTTTGCAGAATTGCATTCGGGCGCGTAAAACTTCTGAAATTGAATTTGGTGTGAATGGTATATTTTAATATGTCCTTAGGAAGGGATGTGTTGTGAAATGGGGGCTTGGAGCTTCAAATCTGAGCTCACAGTTTCCGCATATTCCGCCAGAGCAGGACTTCTCCCACTAGAGAGGGACAGTCGTGACTTAAGTTTGAAAAAAACCCAGAAATGACTTTTTTTTTGCAAAAACAATTTCTAGAACGATAGAAGCGACCTAGGGCAATTTCTATCGATTTCCCATGGATTTTCATGCTTAAGGTTATAAAGATTTTACTCCCTAAACTCATCATTTGATTTCTAGTACCTAGAAACTATGGTTGGTAATCACTAGGGGAGGGTTTGAACTAAAACTAATGGTGGAAAATAGCTCTAGAGTGGAGTTAGGATCATGGGTTTTGGACTTGGGTAAGAATTGAGTTATAATTCTTGTGAATTATGGTATTTTATTGATCCTTGTGTATATGTGACTTGGTTTTAGACCAAGAACTAGTAGAAAGAACCTGGAATGGGAAAGTTCTTGCACATTAAGGTTGTTGAAGCTTGAATTCGAGGTAGGTGATGGTTTTGTTTCCCGTATGTGTCTCGTATACTTGTTAAATTGATTCATGATATGCATATGTGTATATGAATAGGAAAACATGCTAGATTAGATGTGAAATGATCACTTGCTGGCCTGTTTTGTGATGAACCCGTTCTTGGTGATATAAAGTTTTATATACTGAATATGTTTGTGATTGTTGTATGTTTGGATCGGGTGTCATATTTCGACACATATTTGGATTGGGTATCACATTTCGACATATATTTGGATTTGGTGGCAAGTTCCGATACATAACTGGATCGGGTATCACGTTCTGATACGTATTTGAATTGGGTGTCATGTTCTGACACAAGTTGAGTGTTGTAGGTCCTTTATGTGAAGTTATATCACTTAAGGTTGTTGAACTGTGATCTTGCTGAATATTATCTGAGATGACGTTGGTTAACTTACTATGTATATGTGTGCTTTTCATGTTGAGTTTACTTGTCTATGATCCACTTACTTACTAATCATGTGGTCTTACCAGTACCGTTGTTTTTGTATATTGATACTACACTTACTCCGTCTATTGTTGAGTACAAGACATATTTTGCCGGTTGTTGAGAGACCTCGTCTAGAGGAGTAGTGATCTTGAGAGAGTCCAAGGGTGAGCTATTCTGTCATGCTGCCGTGAACTTTCTCATCTATTCTAGTACTTCTTTCGGGACCTAGATGTTCAAACTTTTGTTAACTCTTAGTGACATCTTTTGGGAAATGCATTTTCCTTTCTAGACTTGTTTAGTTTTAGAGTTTTGGTACAATGACTTTCAGTTTCTAGGATGTTTTACTTCCGCATGTTTGAGGTTGATCACTAGATGGTTTCTGAGTTGATGGGAACTCAGTGGTTATTTCTTGATTTAAACCTGTTTCCACATCTGTAAACTTTTGTATTCACTGTGATTTTGTTAGTTGGGCAGAAATGATGGTTCTCCCACTGGAGGATTAATGTGGGTGCCAGTCACGGCGGATCGGGGTCGTGACATGCCATTTTATAAATAAATATATACCTACATACCATAATCTAGATGGTATATATTTTTGCACAAATATTGAATGTTTTTTTTGAAAATTCATTTCACAAAAATGAAATAAAATAATAACAAGTGTCTAAATTAAGTGTGTTAGTTTTCTTTAAATTATTCAATTCACAAATTAGTTGATATAAGTTGTCTTTTATTTCAAAATAATTAGTCTATGTTGAAATAGTTTTACATTATTAAAATTAAGAAGCTCGATAATTAGCTAAATATATAATTTATCTCATTTCAGTTTTATTGAATTAGAAATTAATTCAAGTCAATTTTAAGCTTTAGAGTCAAAGTATGGTTGATGTCCAAAATTTGTTCTGCTGTTGATTTGGTTTTGAAAGTCAAAGTAACAATGTACCTCCAGATTTAAAATTGTCCTGTGTTAATTGTGTTACTATTCTCAATCATCTGTGCATCTTGAATGTTTGATTATTATTCTGAATGTGTGCTAATATCATCTCTCTTTCTGTATGAAATGCATTGAATTCGTTGCTCGGGACTCTCCAAATTTTCTTATTACACAAACATTCCTATTATATTTACTAGTTTAAAATAATTACATATTGACTCAATAATTAATAATTTTATATAGATTTCAAGTCAGATACGACTAGATATATGTATATTTGCTACCAGATACATTCGGAAACATATATATATATATATATATATATATATATATATATATATATATACACACACACACATATAGGGAGAGAGCCAAGCGAGAGAGGCGAGCGTGAGAGAGAGTAAATATATCCTAGATACATGCGAATTACATTAAATACATGTATCCAGGATACCAAATACATTCGATTGAATGATCTGGGGTTCAAGGAAAAATGGGTTAGGAGCGGGGTTGGTTCAAAATATAGGTGGATTTTATTTAATTCTAAATTAAAAACGTGATAAACCATAATAGGTCACATACATACTATTTTAAAAAGCAAAGTTTGACCCAGATTAATTATTTGTTTGAGGCGTATCTCTAAGGCAAAAATTAGTAGAGGATATTATTAGATTTAAAAGTTGAAGGATGTTATTTGTGAGTTATTTTTTATATATTAGGGATACTTTTTTTTTTGTGTTGTATAAATTAATTCAAGATATTATATTGTGACAACCCAAACCGCCATGAGAGTCACCCACAATAAATCTACGATGGGAGAATCAATTGCCCCAAGCCAACAATTAATCTATTTAACAACTAAGAAAATCAGTTGCATTAATTCAAGTCAAGATTCATAATCAAATCATAATTAGAAAAGTTGCGAAAATAATCCCGCTAGAATTTGGCAGTCGTATACCAAAACATCTACATAGTCTAAAATACGGGGATGCAACCTCAACATAAGAGAAATCCAAGTCTGAACATTGAGCTATAGAATAAAAATGAATCCACGACAGTCAAAAAAAGCAACTTACCCTTGGACTCGGGGAACGTGAGTATCACAACTGAGGTAGTGCAACAACCATCGAAACATGTCCTGTACTCAACAAAAGAAAAAAAAGTGCAGTATGAATCACAGTTTACTGATAGGATCATCGGCCAGCTCCAAATATACAAAATATGAACATATAACTATAACTTAGTAAAACAGGACAAAATATGTATAACCCAAGTCAATGCATATTACCAAGACTCTCAGTCATCAACCTAACTTAACAACCACATGACACGTGTCCAACATTACAACAACAATGATAGGGTCGTGATTCATGAGTGATCAACATTAAGGGCCCAACAATGCTCCATGTCAATTTGCAACTACTTACGAGCAGTAATTTTCTTGTTAAACGAAAGAACCAAAACAAGGAGGAGGACAAAACACCTAAAAAAAATTCAAAATTTAATTTAATTATAAATATTTTATCATGTATCTAGGTTTTCAACTGAAACAAATCTTAGTTCAACTGTCTAAATGAATTTGTTGGAAAATTTAAGGAGATGTCAATATATTAAGAATTTTTTTGAAAACCGACATTTTTCATGCTTTCAAAAGTACATACGGAAGAAAATTACATCTCACACCCCAAAACGTTTTTTAAAATCCATGGACTATTTAGACCAACAACTAATTTATACCTTTTTTAACTTGTTGCCTAATGACTTAAGAGTCCTGATAGACCCAATATACCTGGCATTGTTAAATGTACCCATATATTGAAAAACCGACCATCAATAACAAAGCATGATTCGGACCACCCAAGGACCCCTAAGACCTTTTCTATAGTGTTTGATATACAATTCCGATCTACTCAAGAATCATTTTGGTATTTAAACACAATTATTCGGCCACTCATGGATCAACATATGATAAATACATCACAAAGAATAATTACGGTTCACATCATGGAATCAATACACAGAAGAACAATCAAACATGTACCAGGCATGATAATCGAGCCAACCATAATAGAACTTGTACTAGGCGTGGTACTCAAGCCAACTGATCTATACCAGGCGTGGTACTCAATCCAATTAAAGATATATCACACAATCACAATCACAATGAATACAACCACACTTGTAAGACCATAAGCAATTAAGGCAAGTTCATTGTATGAGATTGACAACAAGATTTCATTTCACATTTTTTTCTTATTCCCTAAACACGTATTGCACAAGAAACACGTATTGATCTAAAAACAAACACAACATAAAATCAACCCCAAATGACCTAAATATCCCTAGATTATATATTAATTCAAACTCCAGGCCAATCGCATCATCTCTGCATCCAACTTAGGGTTTTTATCATGACCAAACTACCGAGCCACGCGGACACCTATTCTAACGATCTAGATAGGAAAATCGTTACCACTCGATTTAATCCAGGTAATACAAAAGTAAATAGAAACACGATTATCACCTTATTAACAATAAAAGAATAAGTATCAACCTTAATTTCAATAGAAGCTTTTGAAAGTACAATGAAAACCCTCCCTAGGAACTAGTCTAAACAGATGCAAAAGCTTCTTAGAATATGAGATAACATAAAGAAAAATGGACATAACTTTCACCAAAGGTAGAGAGGAGTAAAATCTATCGGAGATTATCGTCGTTTTCACCTAAACAATATCACTGACTCTGCGACCAGACTATATATACTAATGGTATAACAAGAACAGTATCAGTACAAACAACACGTACTGATAGGCATCATCGGTCAATCCAAATCAATCACATAATATGAAATAGATATTTAGAAGAAAACATACAATATGAAAATTAGACCACCTAAATATTTATCTACATACTCTTACTATTTTGGTTATAGTACCCACAAACTATTACACTTTTAATTTCAGCTTCTTACCACATTTCGCTGCCAGCTCTACAATTAAACATTCAACCCTCTTACCACCATAAGGCTTTCCAAGCCTAACCGTTATTTCACCTTAGGGCTTTTCAAGTCTAACTTGATTAGATATATTCAAGACAATTTTAACAGTCATACACAGTCCAAGTAAATCAACTAAGAACAAGGCCTTCGATCATCAATCTGACCTAACCATTATATGAGACATGTAAAAATCATGAAGCTAACCCATACCTGAATCCAACTCACCTTGCAAGTAACCTAGACCACTCAAGGATCCTCTAAGACAGTCTACGGTGTTTAAAATGCAATTCCGGTCTAAAAAAGACCACCCCCAACATTTAAAGGCAATGACCTAGCCACTCATAAACTAACATGTAATCATAATTGTAGTCAAAACATAAACAAAACTCCCAGTCACCCTTCCTGGCTTAACCTTTGTAAGAAAAAATGCTCCACATTATCACATCAATATATACCCGATTCACTCAACGAACCCACACATGTAAGTAATCACACATGCATACAATCAAACATGTATCAAGAGTGGTACCCAAACCAACCATAATATATACCAGGCGTGGTACTCGAGCCAATCAAGAGATATTCTATACCAGATGTGGTACCTGAGCCAAATATATTTTAACTTGTACCAGGCAT
Organism: Solanum dulcamara; assembly: GCF_947179165.1. Lineage (NCBI taxonomy): Eukaryota > Viridiplantae > Streptophyta > Magnoliopsida > Solanales > Solanaceae > Solanum > Solanum dulcamara. Next base: position 72,203,713 of record NC_077243.1, on the reverse strand, counting down.
GCTACCCGAACCAACCATTAGTATCCTGTATCAGGTGTGGTATTCGAGCCAATCATTAGTATTTCATACCAGGCGTGGTACCCGAGCCAACCAACAATCACAAACAACACACACAATCACAATCACAATGAAACAACCACACTTGTAAGCCACAAGTAAAATTAACAGGTTCATTGCATGAGATTTACAACATGATATCATTTCACATTCACCCTTATATTTTCCCCAACCTGCATTGTACAAGTAATACTATAACAAACATTAACATGCACACATTAAATAATTTGGAAAACGAAGAACCTGAACCCACACACACATATATAACAATAAAACTTGATGGTGGACTGCATTATGAGCACGCATCCATTCCTAGGAAATACCTTCCTATTTTCATGAATTAATACACTGTACATTCATCTTGTTCCCCTTCAATTACCCCAAGTCTCAGGATATTACTATAATCCGGAAAATTCCTTACACACAACCTTACGAGTACTATCATACCATCTCAATAAGCATTTTTAGGGTTATCAATCAAAAACTAGATAACCATCATTAGTCGTAGGATAATCATTACCTACTCAGTGCATTCCTTCCCTAAACAGTAATAACCTACATTTATCCATTCAGACTATGTGCCCAAAGTACTAGACATGAAATCTCCCATAAATCTACAATATATCATGTAATTGGAAATCAGTCTAAACTACTCAGTTAAGTCTAGCTTACCTGGATTTTAAGCATCTGCTACAAAAGTCTGATCACGAATTTTTGACTCCTTTTGTAAAACTTTAGCTTGTTCTCAGTATAAAATAATAACCCAAACACCACAATCAATGACAATGCCCTTGATATACTCGGATTATAACTTAATCCTAACCCTAGGCCAATTTCATGATCATTCTACCTAAATCAGGGTTTTTCCACCATTAATTCAAGTCAAAACCCTCCCCCAAGATTACCACCACATATTCTAAAGCTTAAGAATTTAATTACTAAATTAGAGGAGTAATTAACTTACCTTTAATGATGAATACGATGAAAATTGGAGAAAATCTCCCTAGGTCATCCTTTCTCTTACCCAAAATGTGAATGTAGAATAATGAGCAGTTTTGAGACTTTTTTGCATAAAATCATGACTAACTCCATTATAGCGAACTTAACCCACTATAGCGTTACCGCCATAGAAGGAACCACCCTCTATAGCGTCTTACACGGGATAAAAACTTGAAAATCCTCTCAAAAGTCTCCATTTTGCAATCCACCTTCGAACCTTGATGTTCTAAATTAACCTATTCATGCCAAGTTTGATATTGGGAGTTCTACTTACCCGAATTCACTTCCAAAAAGTCCTATAGACTCCTTTACGTCTTAGATAATAAAAAAATCCCACCCAACCTTATGCATTATTCCCAATCCTTTCCCAGATTTCCTTAGACTTCATCTAGATCAGAAATCGTCAACACCTAGCCTAGCCTAAAATTTTTAACTTACTACCACATAAGTTTTCTACCCTGATTTTTTCACCTTTGGCTTATCCATAACAACTGGAGGTGTGGTGATAAGTTTTCCACTAATAATTCACCTAGAACTACCAATTTTATGGTTGTACTAGTGAATTACTGTAATTTAATCATAAATACATCATTTATAAACAAAAACCCAAGGTTTCTACACCCAACAATCCTTGTTACACAAAATTTTTCATCCTAGGTCAAGACAAACCCTACCCAAAGCACGTAACTATTGATTCTAAGGTATAGAAATCAAAGTACTAAATTAGGAGAATGAAATACTTACCTTTATAAAGAATCTTGGTGAAAAAATAATGAAAAATCACCAAAGTCGCCTCTACACTTCCCCAAAACATTCTTGAGTAATTATGAATATTTTGGGTAATTTTTCTGCATAAATAACGAATTACCCTGCCATAGCATCCCAGTTTCTCTATAGCAGAGCTGCCGTAGCGGAAGCCACCTGCTATAGCGGTGTTGACCCCTTGATTTCCGCTACAGCGAAAATTATGCTTCCGCTATAGCAGTCATCGCTATAGCAGTATGTCACCTGCTATAGAAACTAACAAGGGAAAGAAACTCAAAAATTCTCTTAGTTTTGCTCATTTTGCAATACATCCTCAAACCTTGGAATTTCAGACCAACCCCTTCACCTCAAGTTTGATATCGTGAGTTCTACTCACTGTAGTTCAATCCCAAAAAGTTCTACGGACTCCATAACATCTTAGCTAAAAGGAAAATATGCTAAAATATAAATATTTTACCCAATCCTTTCTTTAATTTCCCAAGACTTTACCTCTCTCAGATTTTATCCGAGCCTAGTCTAGCCTAAAATTTTAACTCCCCAGCCAGGGAGTTTTCTCATCAAATTTCTTTTATGATTATCTTACCCATATTAATACGAAGGGTCATTATAATAAATATAAATTTACCCATCATTCATCCCCAAATGATCAAACAAGAAAAAGATGAGCTAAATCGAGAAGAAGGTAGTACCTGAATCCTCAAACAAGTGAGGGTACTTGTCATGTCCATCTCGATTTCCTAAGTGGCCTCTTCAACTGGACGGTACTTCAATTAAACCTTCACTGATCTAATTTCCTTTATCCTCAACTTTTAGATGTCCGATCAAGAATAGCAACCGGCTCCTCCTCGTATTGGAGGTCCTTATCTATCAAGACCGAATCCCACTTTATAATGTACTCCCCATCCCTATGGTATCTCTTCAATATAGATATGTGAAAAATTAGATGGACTTCGAACAAACTAGGGGGCAATACTAACTTGTAATATACTGGCCCACACTTTCAAGAACCTCAAATAGACCAATACACTGGGGCTAAGATTAACCCTCTTTCCATACCTCATTACTCCTTTCATTGATGTTACTTTCAATAGAACATGTTCACTAACCTAAAATATCGTGTCCCTTACCATGCGATTCGTATATTCCTTTTATCTACTTTGGACTACCAACAACTTAGTTTTGATACCTCTCACATCTTCTTGAGATTTCTTTACTAAGTCAACACATAAAAGCTTCACGTTATCTGCCTCGAACCACCCTATGAGCGATCTACAGTTGTTTTCATAAATTGCTTCGAATGGTGCCTTGCCAATACTGGAGTGATAACTTTTATTGTATGAGAATTCACAAAATGATAAGAAATGATCCCAATAGCCCCCGAAGGCAATCACATATGCTCTTAACATGTCCTCTAACACATGATTCATCCTCTACGGCAAACCATCCATTTGAGAATGAAAAGTTGTGCTAAAAGTGAGCTGGGTGCCCTACTCTTCGTGCAACTTGCCCCAGAACTTAGAAGACTCTGTCTGAAATGATGAAAAGTAGCACCCTTTACAACCTCACTATTTCCTTGATGGAAATCTTAGCCAACTACTGGAGTTGTATTCTACCCTAATCAAAATAAAGTGGGCTGATTTAGTCAATCTATCCACAATGACCCAAGTCAAATCATATATTTCCAAGGTCTTAGGAAGTCCCACTACAAAGTCCATTATTATCCTTTCCACTTCTACGTAGGAATGAACATCCTTTGAAGCAATTTAATAGGCCTTTGGTGCTCATATTTCACCTACTGCCAATTTGACACTTGGACACATATTCAACTATGTCCCTCTTTATCCTAGGCAACTAACAAAGTTGCCTCAAGTCCCACTACATTTTGGTTATGCTCAAATGAATCAATTACCGCAAACCATGAGCTTTTGCTAACATATTCTGAACCAAGTCGTCAATTCGAGGGACACAAATCCCTCTTGTAAAATATAATACCCCACACCCATCAAGGGTGGCATCTAGGTCTCCCTAGAAACCACTTTGTTCTGGAGCTTGTTCAATTGCACATTCTTAAACTGTTTGGTCTTGATTTCTTGTAAAAATATGGGCTTAACCTCAATACTGGCCAACACTCCAGCCTATTCTGAAATTTCCAACTATATGAACTAGGATGCTAGAGTTTTAATCTCTCTAGCCAAGGGTTATTTAGATACCTTTAAATAAGCCAAATTAACCATGCTGTCTATTTTTTGACTTAATACTTCTGCCACCACATAGGCCTTACACGGATGATACTTAATGATCACGTCTTAATCTTTTAACAACTCTATGCAACTTCTGTGTCTTAGATTAAGATCCTTTTGTGTAAACACATGCTGCAGCTGCGATGGTCTGTGAATACCTCACACATGACACCATAGAGGTAATGTTGCCGAATCTTAAGTGCAAATACCATCGCTACCAACTCTAATCATGTGTTGGAATTTCTTCTCGTGAGGCTTCAATTGCCTCGAAGTATAAGCTATGACATTCCTATTTTGCATTAACATAGAACCTAAACCCGAAGGTAAAGAATCACAAAACATAATGAAATCCTTATTTTAAATGAGCAATGATAGGATATGAGTTGTAGTCAGGAGTGTCTTGAGCTTTTGAAAGTTGTTTTCGTGCTTGTCAGACCATATAAATAGTACTTCCTTCTTATTCAATCTTGTCAAATGAATGGCAATAGAAGCAAAGCTCTTGACAAACATCTGATAATAACTAGCAAGACCAACAAAGCTCCTAACCTCAGTCACAAAGCTGTGTTGGACCGAACTATTAACTGCCTTGATCTTTTGAGGATCTACCATACCCTTTTTTTCTGAGACTACATGCCCTGAGAAAGCAATCGAAGTAAACTAAAATTTTTCACTTCGACTTGGCATACAATTTCTGTCTCCCTAAAATCCCCAAAACAATGTGAAGATGCTCTATAAATATAATCACAAAGGAATCTAGAAATGACTTTAAGACACCATTGGTCAAACTCATGAAAGTTGTCGGCGAATTGGCCAACCCAAACGACATCACCAAGAACTCATAGTGCCCATATCATGTCTTGAAATTCGTTTTAGGTATATCCTCAGGCGTAATTTTCAATTGGTGGTGTTATACCCCGTTTTAACTTGCGTCAAATAGTGTACAACATATTGGTGATTCCTAAATTATTTAACTTAAGGAGTCACCACCTAATTATTTTTTAAGGTAAATTAGAACACCTAAATATTTAACTAATCCAATGTTAAAAATTAACTCCAATTATATGGTCTAATTAAATTATATGTTTCTAGGTAAGGGTTCTAGTTATCCTAAAGGGGAGGGATTAAGCATTCTTTAAGATTCATTAAAAATGATTAACCGGCCAAACTTAGGTTAATTAATTAAAAAACTAAAGATGAGTGCTACAAAATTTAAAAAGTCGAGTAATTAAATGCGATTTTTTTAATAGTAATTAATGGATACACTTGGCTTTTCAAAATTTTTTTATAGTTGGAATGAAATGGCTTCAATTTTTTTTTCTTGAAAACATTGATCTCTTTTATATAAGACAAAAACATGGAAAACATAGTAGTAGTAGTAGCAGTAGTAGTAGCAGTAGTAGTAGCAGTAGTAGTAGCAGTAGTAGTAGCAGTAGTAGTAGCAATAGTAGTAGCAATAATAATAGCAATAATAATAGCAATAATAGCAGTAATAATAGCAGTAATAATAGCAATAATAATAGCAATAATAGCAGTAATAATAGCAATAATAATAGTAATAATAGTAGTAATATTAATAATGATATTATTTCAATGCTCAAATGAGGAATACCGCTATAAGCGATATTGGTTTGGATCCAATCTCTTATCTGACTTATTGGAAGTCCAAGTTTATCAATGGCCTTCATGAATTATTTGCAAAAAGAGTTAGGAAAACTCTTAGGGGAAATTTCTCTGAGATTCCATATGATCAGTTTACCTATGGTCAGTTAATTGGAACTAGCATCCAAAAAGGATTAAATCTATGCAACGAGCATCTCTAGAAATATTTTTATAAAAAGGAGAAATATAATTTAAACTTTTCAAAAATCTTTGGAGCATAGTCCTATCTGTTATAATATCAGGAAATTTAAAGAAAAATGTGAAGTTAGGTAAGCTCACCGTAAGTCTAATATATTTATAAAAAATTTCTCTAAGAGCGACTTAGCGTATTCACTTCTGCCTACTTGACCTTTCTCAGTGACCTCGTGATGATGACTAAGGGGCTGATCTTCCCCTGCCTCTTTTTTACCACGTTTGCCTCACATAAGAGACTAAGAGAGGTCTTTCCCTTCCATTCTGCAAACGTAACAAACCATATTAATAGAAGTCAAAATAATAATCTATATCAAGATAATAAGGTCCATCATCATCCACATAAGAATGAATAGAGAATTCAGGGGTTTGCATTTCTTCTCTAATAATATCAGCAATTATTTTATCTAGAATCATAGTCTAAATGTCTTTTCCTAAAGGAATAACCTTTAAGATGGTAATAAGTTCTTTATTATCAAAGAAAGTTGTGAAATAATACATAATTAATTGTTTAGATATTCTCTAGATAGGAAGTCTGGCAGAGAATTATCAATTCCCTTTTTATACTGAATATCAAAATCAAATGGGGCCAATTAGGCCTGCCACCTAGCGAATATCAATTTGGAGGCATCATGTTTGAAGTCTTTGTCAAACATATATTTAACTGATTGAGCATCTATTTTGATCGGGAATCTTTGATTGTATAGATCGTCCTGAAATTTTAAAACACATTTAACAATGCATCATGTGCCATAGTAGTATATTTTCTTTGGGCTTCAGTCCATTTTTCTGAATGAAATCGTATAAAATATTTACATTTATCATGAATATTAACTTGTTTAAGTATTCCTCTATAACATATATTAGAACCATTAGTTTCAATATTTCTTTCCCAAGCAGGGTTGGCTAGAGTTAAACAAGACAAATATTTAACACATTATTTAACAGATTTGACTAGTTCAGTCAGGCTATCATTCCAAGGAGATTTTTGATTCTATTTCAACCTCTCGTATAATGGGGATAAATCTTTAGACATATTTTTATAAAAAAGAGAAATATAATTGGAATTGAGTCGTCAAATACTTTAGCACAAATTTTTATAAATCAGGTGTGCTTATGCTTATCACTGTTATAATAGAATACATTGTGGAAAGGTTGGATATAGTCCCAATAAGTAAGGTTTATGTTCATTTTATTTACACAAACTTGTCTTAAATTCATAATGGAGATTCCCCACTCTTTTATAGATATAATCTATTTGATGATAATCTTTGAGAAGTTATAAACTTTCTCTTCTGTTGAAAAGTGTTGGAATTCAGCACTTTCTATTTTAATCAGTATTGTTTCATAATAAGTTCAAGTCTTATAGGACTCTCCAGGGAAATAAAATCCGCTTACCAGATACCATTGGAATATCTTCCATGGTTCGTCTCTTCTCTGAATGTCAGAGTTTTCCAAAAGAAATATGATTTCTTTAGTAGATCCTTCGTCATAGTATTTATGGTCATCAACTTCTTTGACCATGGAAGCAAATGTATCACTTTTCTTGGATTCGAGATATGCCTTTAACTGCCCATATAATGGACTGTCTTCTAGAATATCTTCCAGATTAATTATAAGAGTATTATCCGTTGGAGCTGTTGAGGATGATGTTGCTTCCATCTTCGAGTTTATCAAACTCTTATTTTTCAATCTTAGGATCGTAAAATTACTAGATGAGGATGAGGAGCCGTATGACGGCTTTTGTGATGGTGACTAAGGGGCTGATCTTTCCCTGCCTCGGTTTTTACCACCTTTGCCTCACATAAGAGACCAAGGGAGGTCTTTCCCTTCCATTATGCAAATGTAACAAACCATAATAATAGAAGTTAATATAATCATCTATATCAAGATAATAAGGTCCATCGTCATCCTCATAAGAATAAATAGAGAATTCAAGGGTTAAAATTTCTTCTCTAATAATATCAGCAATTATTTTATCCAGAATCATAATTTGAATGTCTTTTCCTAAAGGAATTACCTTTAAGATGGTAATAAGTTCTTTATTATCAAAGAAAGTTGTGAAATAATGCATAATTAATTGTTTAGAAATTCCCTAGATAAGAAGTCTGACAGAGAATTATCAATTCTCTTTTTATACTGAATATCAAAATTAAATGGGCCAATTGGGCCTGCCACCTAGAGATTGTCAATTTGGAGGCATCATGTTTGAGGTCTTTGTCAAACATATATTTAACTGATTGAGCTTCTGTTTTGATCAGGAATCTTTGATTGTATAGATCGTCCTAAAATTTTAAAACACATTTAACAATGCATAGCATTTCATGAGACACAGTAGCATATTTTATCTTGGCTTCAGTCCATTTTCCTGAATGAAATCTTATAAGATATTCACATTTATCAAGGGGATTAACTTGTTTAACTATTCCTCCATAACCGATATTAGAAGCATCAGTTTCAATAATTTTTTGTCAAGTAGGGTTGGCTAGCGTTAAACAAGGCAAAGATTTAACACATTGTTTAACAGATTTGACTAGTTTAGTCAGGCTATCATTCGAAGGAGATTTGTGATTCTTTTTTAACCTCTCATATAACGGGGATAAATCTCTAGACAATTCTTTTTATAGAAAGAGGAAATATAATTTAAACTTTCCAAAAATCTTTAGAGCATAGTTCTATCTATTAGAACATTAGAAAATTTTGAAAAAAAGTCAATAGATCTTTGAATGGGAGTAATCTTCCCTTGGCAAATATTATGTACAAGAAAGCGGGCATCAGTTTGAAACAAACTCATTTTTGGCTTAGATATAACCAAACTATTTTGTATAACAATCTTTTTGAAAATATCAAGATGCTTGATATGTGTTTCAAAAGTTTTTGAGTATACCAAAATATCATCGATATAAATAATGATAAAATTCAAATATGGATTAAAAATATCATTCATAATTTTTTAAAATTCAGAAGGGACATTTTTCAAACCAAAAGGCATAACATTCCATTCATATTGCCCAAAAGAAACATGAAAAGCAGTTCTATAAGTATGCTCTTTAAAAATCTGAATTTGTCAATAACTTGATTTTAAATCAAAATTGTAAAATATATTGGCATCATAAAGTCTTGATAATAAATTTCTTTTATTTGGAATAGGATACCTAATTCATTTTAAAATTTTATCTAAAGGTTTATAATTAATAACCAATCTAGGAACGCCATGCTCCTTTACTGCTGCATTATTGAAAATAAAAAGCAGTGCATGATCAAGGAGACTTGGACGGCTTTATTAAATCCTTTTGTAAAAGATTATCAATCTTCTTTTTGCTAAATTCCACTAACTCGGGATTCATTTGACAGGGACCTTACTTAGTGAGAATGTTATCTTCGCAAAAGTTATCTTCATAAGAAAGAGTCACAATATGCTGTTTTCTGTTCCAAAAATTACTTGGATGGTCAGCACAAATTTCAATGGCCAGCTGTTCTAAAATCAATTTGATTTTTTTCTGTATCTTAGCAGGACGTAAAGTATCAAAGATGCTTATACTGTAAATTTCAAGTTGTAGAGAATCAACATGCTTTTGTTTTATATTAATCAAAGCATTAATATCTCTAGTAATTAGTTCAGTTATAAAGGTAAAAGATATTTCTTTATCTTTATAACTAGCAGTAAATCCTTTTGAATCAATCTTTGAAAAAGGATAAATGACATTAATGTAAGGAGTTCCAAGTATAATTGGAGGATGCATATGATCTTTTACTAATAAAAAAAATAAGGAATGCAGACTTTATTCTGACAAAAATGAGTTTTAGATAATTTGTACTTTATATCTAAAGTATGTCCTGATGCGGATTTAACAACATGAGTAGATTTTTCAAAGAATCTAGAGGGTATCAACCCTTCTTGTATACAACTAACATCTGTTCCACTATCGATCATTGCAGTGTTAGTGACAGTAAATTTATTATTGATTAAAATAGTACATTTAATATACCATCTATGTGCAGTTACAATCTGCAGCATTCTTAAAAAGGAATTTTGTTTAGAACTATCAATAAGTTCAAGTTCTTCAACTTCATTGTCAATCTTACCTTTTTCTTTATCAATAGGAGGTGTTGACGCAGAATCATCTTTCATTCTCTAATTTAGAAATCCTATGATCATGAATCATTTGATTCTGTTTAAGAGCTTTAATCTCATTTTTTAGTTTTTCAACTTTAATTTTTAAATCATTAAAAGAAGTGTCTCTTACTACAGTATCAGTTTTTTGTCAAGATGAGCAAGAACTTCTTTTATCGAATAAAGTTTTGAATCAAAATTATTTTTTGATTTAGAAGATTTAAAGGACTTAGAATATTGGGAGCTAGATGACATATCAATAATCTTACTCCTTATATTTTCATCAGAAATTTCTTTTAGTAATTCAATCACATTTTCAGAAGTAATTGTATTGACATTTAAATCTTCAAATTGTGATTGGAGTTTATAAAACTCATCAGTTTTGCATGGACAATTATCACCTAGTACAATTAGTACCACAATTAGCAGGCATGATATTATTAGTATCAGAAAAATTAAGAAGCTCAACTTCACTTTCAGATTTGGATTCTGACTCAGAGTAATAATCAGATTCTGAACCAGAAGAGTATAACAAACCATAGACCTTGTCATGAAGATCTTCTTCAAGATTCAAAGACTTAAGCTTTTCAAGCTTATAATTCGGGGAAATATGTCAATCTATTAGATTTACGGTGAGCTTTTCTAGTTTCACGTTTTTCTTTACTTCGTCGAGAACGACGATGCCTTCTGTAAGGTCTATCAGGGTCATCTCCCTTATAACGTCTGTTTCTTAGACCTTATATTCTTGATATTAGAAAGACCGCTACACCGAATTGGCTACAAAAATCTCCAAACTGTGATCGTTCCCTTTTTTTGTCGATCTTGAGTTGCTAAGCTAATTTTATCTCATTGCATAGATTTAATCCTTCTTGGGTGCAAGTTCCAATTAACTGACCATAGATAAACTGATCATAGGGAATCTCAGAGAAATTTACCCTAAGAGTTTTCTTTTTGCAAATAATGCAGGAAGGACATCGATAAATTTGGACTTCCAATAAGTCATATTACTCTCGGATAAGTCCATTATCCGACTTAAAAAGGTTTCTTTATACCACCTAAATTCTTCTAAATGCTTACATCGAAGTCCATTTAGTAAGGTTCTCAAAGTTTCATTTTGGTTGGTAAATCTATCATTGAAATGTTCCAAAATAGTGAGAATCAGTGTATAAAATGCATCTTGACGAGCTTTTTCGTTCAGTCTTTTGACCTTATTTCCATTCTCGTCAATGCCTTATTCCTTTATAACATCTTTTACCACAGAAGTGGTAATGGTATTTTTGGCTTCACTGGATAAAAAATTGTCCCACCATCCACGAAGTTGCCTAGTAAATCATGCAACAATCATCTTGCAAGTAGTATTATTAGAATTATTATTAGTAGATTGACAGATAGTAGCATACATCAACATCCGATGCACAAGAATATAGATTTGTCTATTAGTCAAGCGATCAAGATTCCATTCATAAATTTGATCACCGCTATAAGAGATATTGGTTTGGATCCAATCTCTTTTCTTGTAATGACCCGTTAGGTCATTTTGAGAACGAGTCATCTTCCTTTCATAAAAGACTCTTTACGTATATTTAAATTGAGAATTTTGGACTATTTGATAACTTCAGTTAATTAATTGATGATAATTTTAAATAATTAATTTAATTGATTGGCTAAAATATTAATTTATTTAATACTTATATCACTTTTCTTATATTTAATAAAATAGGTTAGTAGGATTTGTTATCTTAGTACATAATTAATTAGAAAAAGAAGGAAATAAATAATAATTTATTTTATCATTAGTGAACATAATCGGAAAGAAAATTTCAGATTTTGACTTCAATGACTCGAGATAACTTTTTGACCCAATTTTTTATCCGAATATAGATATAGCAATATGAGTATCATTGGATTCGTATTCTTATGAAGATTATGTATTTGAACAGATTTTAATCGTTAGAAAGTGTTACGAAAGGCTCAAGTTTTAAAGTGATTATTTAATTTAATTGAGGTTTAACCCTAGTTTTGAAATTCAGAAAATATGGGAGTTGACATGTTAAGTGACATCAATATTAGGAACGTATTTATAGATTTGCTTAAATTTTTGGGTTTAGGCTAGACATATGGTAATAAGGGTGCTGTTAGTTTTGAAATCTTATTGTGATTAATTATTTAACTAGATTACGTTGATTTGGAGGCCCAACGAAAAGGGAAGGCTCAAGTCCCAGAGTGATTGCTTAATTAATTAAGGCAAATGAATTTCTAAACCTCAGTTTAAGCTTATAGATGCTTGTATTTCTGTGTTATGTGTACTGGGGAGTAATGTGAATTAGACTAAGTTATTGATTGTATGATTGGCCTTAAAAATGGAGATGAGGGATATAAAATGGTGATCTAATGACATGTATTGGTAGAATTGATATGTTGTGATGATGGATTTATTTTGGACATGTGAAATGACTATGTTGATGTGAGATAGGAAAAATTATTGTTGTTGTCATATTATTATCGTGAATTATATGAACATAAATTTATTGCATTGGTTCTGACATATTGTGTAGAGACTGAAAATGATATAAAATAAAAGGGATCGAGCCACACGCTCCGTGGCAGGTATTATAAAATAAAGGGGTCGGGCCACATGCTCCGTGGCAAGATATATATATATTGAGGGGATAGGCCACATGCTCCGTGGCAGGTTATATGGACAGAAATGTCCCCCATGGTTTTTGGATTATAATTCAGCGGATGTGTACCGATAGGACAGACATGCATCATCTCATTGCATTGCATCACATTTTGTTGATATTTGTGAATTTGTGTTTACCCTTTTATTGCTTTGTATATGCTAAACTTGACTTGATATGACTCATTGATGAGACTGTTGATGAGTATTCATGGACTGTATTACTGTTATTATTGTACAAGTGTAGAGTTGGGCTGGTTTTATACAGGTTGTAGTTTAGGAGGTTCGGTTGGGAGGACAGGAGTACTTGTATCTATTGAGCTTTGCTTAGTTTTAGTTGTCCACTTGCTGAGTACCATGTTGTTTGGTACTCACCCCTTTCTTCTACACTTGTGTAGGTTGTGAGTCCGGACCTGCTTGATCTCCTACTTTTTTCTACTACATCCGAGGCTATCATTCTGAGTGTTGAGGTAACTGTTAATTCCATCTAGCGTACACCTCTTACTCTTTTATTATGCTTTAAACCTATTCTAGACACAAAAATATTGTGACTGTATTTTCTTTGATACTTCGGTAATTTATTAGTGGCTTGTATATGTGATAACCAATCTTGGGGGATTTTGAGGTTGTTTTAGGTGTTTTTGGTTAAGTTAAATATTGATGTATGTCTTTTTCTTCCGCATCTACTTTCCGTTGGGTATTAGGCTGACTTGTATTGATGGGTAGAGATGAGTGTCATCACACTCGTATTTGAGTCATGAAAAGATGGTATCAGATCCCAGGTTCATAAGTCTCACGTATATACAAGCCGAGTCTAAGTAGAGTCTTGAGGATCAGTAAAGAGATATTTGTACTTATCTTTGAGAGGCTATGAGGACTTTTAGGAAATTTTCCCTTTGTTCTTTCACTTTGTATTGTGTGTGTTATGTTGGTATTGAATTTTCACGTGTCCCTTCTGACAGATGGCTAGAAACAGAACTACGGCTAGAGATAGAGGAAGAGAGACACTCTTTGAGGTTGATGTTGGGACCCCAACTAGGGGTAGAGATAGAGGCCGAGCTAGAATCCATGGTCAGGGTATGGCGACAAGCAGAGGTCGTGCCCGAGGAGCGACGCCAACTAAAGGTCGTGCTATAGAGACCTCTCCTGATCCATAGATTGATGCTAGAGAGGAACATGTCCCTCTAGAGCTTGCTACTGCACCATTGCTTCAGGCCACTTTGATGCAAGTATTGGATGCGCTCGAAGGATTTAATCAGAGTATGAGGGCGAATGGTACACTCGAGGGTTCTCAGACTAGAGTAGGGGCTCAGACCCCAGGGCAGCATTAGATTCCAGTTGTGCAGGATCCGATGGGCCAGCCACCTGCGGGCCTTAGAGCTGATGAGGCCACCTCACGGAGTTCATTATACTACACTTCAGTTACGTAGACCAACCAGAGAGTGGTGGAGAGTATATATGAGTTCCAGGCCAATTAGGTCACCCTAGATGACTTGTGATGAGTTTTCTAGTGCCTTTTATGACCGTTTCATCCTCTGGAGTATGAAGGAAGAGAGCCGATTATGATTTGAGAATTTGAGAAAGGAGGGTATTATAGTTGCTGAGTGTGAGACTCGTTTCTACCAGTTGTCCAGACATGCCATGGCTGTCCTTCCTGATGAGATAGAGTGGATTTGCAGATTTGTACAAGGACTAAACTATACTATTTGTACAACAATTTTTTGACCTGCCCGTGAGGGCGCTTCCTTCCAGTCCATTATGGGTGCTGACAAGGAGGCGGAGTTGATGGAGAGAGAAGAGTTCGGGGACCCCAAGAGGACCCGTGCTTCTGGTCAGTTTTTGGGTACCTCATCTAGAGGTAGAGGGTCTTATAGAGGAGGTGGTTTCTTCCAGCATAGAAGACCAGTTCATGAATTTATGCCAGTTTCTGAGGATGGTCAAACACCTCGTGGGCCCTATAGTACAGGTTAGAGTTACTAGGGGTCATAGTAGAGGCCGGTGATCCGGGGTAGTTATACAAGTTCTTTAGGTTCATCGCAGAGGTTTTTGCACGGGAGAGCATGTTATACTTGTGGTGATCCGGATCATCTTTCATGGAAGTGTATATCTCAGGGCCGAAGAGGAACCCAACCTAGTTCTTTAGTTTTAGTTAGAGGACCAGAACCGCCGGTCAGAGGTCGAGGTAGAGCCCAGACTAGTAGAGGTGGTCGCACCCCTGGTAGGGGTGCTGGTAGCGCTATAGTCCCTCGGAAGGAGGTAGAGGTGTTGGGCAGGTCGGAGGTGGTAGGGGAGCTCAGTTTTATGCTTTTACAGGGAGACCCGAGGCTGAGACTTCCAATGCAGTTATCACAAGTATTGTCCCAGTCTGCCATCGACCTGTATCTGTATTATTTGATCCAGGGTCTACAATTTCCTATGTGTCTGGCTATTTTGCATCTGACTTTGATTTGATATGTGATCGTATGTCCGTGCCCATTCATGTTTCTATACTTATGGGTAAACCCTTAGTGGTGGATCGAGTATATCGATCCTGTCTTGTTTCCTTGGCCGGATATGACACTTGGGTAGATATGATTATTCTAGGGATGGTAGATTTTAATATCATATTGGGGATGGATTGGCTTTCTCCCCATCGTGTTATTCTTGATTGTTATACTAAAACTGTTACCTTAGCGATACTTGGTGCCCCGAGGATTGAGTGGAAGGGTACTAGTGGTTCCTATCCCAATAAGGTTATCTCATATATTCTTGCTCAAAGGTTGATTGATAGAGAATATATGTCTTATTTGGACTTTATTCGGGATACCAATATTGAGTCACCTCCTATAGAGACTGTTCCAGTGGTTAAGGAGTTTTCTGATGTATTTCCTATTGATTTTCCTGGTGTTCCTCCGGATAGGGACATTGATTTTGCTATTGACTTAGAGCCTGGCACTAAACCCATTTCTATTCCTCCATATCACATAGATCCGGTTGAGTTGAAGGAGTTGATGGATCAGTTGCAAGACTTGTTGAGTAAGGGGTTTATTCGCCCTAGTGTATCTCCTTGGGGTGCACCGGTTCTGTTTGTAAAGAAAAAAGATGGGACTATGAGGATGTGTATCGATTACAGACAATTGAACAAGGTAACTGTTAAAAATAAGTATCCTCTTCCTCGTATTGATGATTTATTTGATCAGTTACAGGGAGCTGCATTATTTTCCAAAATAGACTTGAGGTCTGGTTATCATCAGTTGAAGATTAGGGCGTCAGATATCCCTAAGACAGCTTTTTGGACTCGTTATGGTCACTACAAGTTCTTGGTGATGTCATTTGGGTTGAATAATGCCCCCGCAACATTCATGGAGTTGATGAACGGAGTGTTTCGCCCGTACTTGGATTCTTTTATGATAGGATTCATTGATGACATCTTGGTGTATTCCAAGACTGAGGCAGATCATGTCCGCTATTTGAGGTTGGTACTTTAGAAGTTGAGGGAAGAAAATTTGTATGCAAAGTTCTCCAAGTGTGAATTTTGGCTTAATTCTGTGACATTCTTAGGACGCGTGGCATCCAAAGAGGGGATTAGAGTGGACCCAGCTAAGATTGAGGCAATTAGAGGTTGGACAAGGCCTACTTCTCCTACTAAGATTCATAGTTTTGTGGGGTTAGCCGGTTATTACAGATGGTTCATGCAGGGCTTTTCCACTATTGCAACTTCATTGACTAGATTGACTTAGAAGGCCGTGGATTTTCATTGGTCCGACGAGTGTAAAGCGAGCTTCCAAAAGCTCAAGACTTTATTGACTTCGGCTCTTGTTTTGACGCTACCCGAGAAAGGTGTGGGATTTACTGTATACTGTGATGCTTCCGGTGTTGGTTTAGGCAGTCTTTTGATGCAGAAGGGGAAAGTGGTTTCCTATGCCTCAAGACAGTTGAAGGCCCATGAGAAAAACTATCCTACTCATGATTTGGAGTTAATGGCTGTGGTTTTCGTTCTTAAGTTATGGCATTATTACCTATACGGTGTGCATTGCAAGGTCTTCACCGATCATAGGAGTCTTCAATATATATTCATTCAGAGGGATCTGAACTTGAGAACGTAGATGGCTTGAGTTGCTGAAGGACTACGGCATGACTATCTTGTATCACCTAGGAAAAACCAATATGGTGGCGGATGCCTTGAGTAGAAAGTCCTCTAGTATGGGGAGTCTTTCCGCGATCCGAGTTGAGGAGCGACCATTGGCTAGAGATGTTCAGAGGCTGGCTAATAGCCTTGTCCGGTTATAGATTTAAGAGAATGGTAGTGTTTTTGCCTTTGTGGAGGCACGGTTTTCCTTGGTTGAAAAGATTCGGGAGAGGCAATTTGATGATGAGAAATTATGTATCATTCGAGACAAGGTATTAAGAGGCAAAGCTAAGAAGGCGGTACTTGATTTGGAAGGCGTATTGAGGATTAGCGGCGGAATTTGTGTGCCTAAGGTGGGTGACTTGACTAGACTTATTTTGGAAGAGGCTCATTGTTCAAGGTATTCCATCCATCCGAGAGCATCCAAGATGTATTATGATCTGGGCCAGCACCATTGGTAGTGTGGGATGAAGAAGGATATCGCAGAGTTCGTGTCCAAGTGTTTGACTTGCTAGCAGGTAAAGTGTGAGCACTAGCGGCCTAGAGGTATGAGTTAGAGGATGCCTATTCCCACTTGGAAGTGGGAAATGATCACCATGGACTTCGTTGTGGGTTTACCTCCCACCGTAGGTGGCTACAACTCTATATGGGTTGTGGTTGACAGACTGACCAAGTCCGCCCATTTTATTCCAGTTAAGGTGAGATACATAGCGGATAAGCTATCCCAATTGTATATTAGTCAGATCGTTCAACTTTATGGTGTCCCAGTATCCATCATTTTGGATCGGGGTTCAGTATTTACTTTATAGTTTTGGCTGGCATTATAGCACGTTTTGGGCACTAGACTTGATATGAGTACAACCTTTTACCCATAGACCGATGGTCAGTTCGAGCGGACGATTCAGGTGTTGGAGGACATGCTCTGAGCTTATGTTATTGATTTTGGTGCTAGATGGGATCAACACTTGCCCCTAGCGGAGTTTGCCTACAATAACAGTTATCACTCAAGTATCCAGATGGCTCCATTTGAGGCTTTGTGTGGTAGGCGGTGTCGATCCCCTATTGGATGGTTTGACTTAGCTGAGATGGACTCTTTAGACACAAACTTGCTTAGAGATGGTATGGAGAAGGTTCGTAGGATTCAAGGTAGACTCTTGACAGCCCAGAGTAGGCAGAAGATTTATGCAGACCGAAGAGTTCGAACATTGGAGTTCATGGTGAGTGATCACGGTTTGCTTTGAGTGTCGCCCATGAAGGGCGTAATGCGGTTCAGGAGGAAGGGCAAGCTCAGCCCTCGATTTATTGGGCCATTTGAGATTTTGGCGCAGGTTGGAGAGGTAGCTTATAAATTGGCCCTACCACCTAGTTTATCGGCTGTGCATAACGTGTTTCATGCTCCGGAAGTATGTTCCGGATGAGTCCCATGTGTTATTACTGGATTCAGTGGAGTTGGGTCCAGACCTGACATTTGAGGATGAGCCTACAGACATTCTAAATAGGAAGGTTCGTAAACGTAGAACCAAGGAGATAGCTTCAGTGAAGGTACAATGGAATCACCGTTCAGTCGTAGAGGTGACTTGGGAAACAGAGGCTGATATGCGCTCTAGATATCCCAAGTTTTTTTAGGCTTCAGGTATATTCCTTTACTTTATGTTCGAGGACGAACATGATTTTTAGTGGTGGATAATGTAATGACCCGTTAGGTCATTTTGAAAATAAGTCCTCTTTCCTTCATAAAAGACTCCTTCCATATATTTAAATTGGAAATTTTGAACTATTCGATAACTTCAATTAATTAATTGATGGTGATTTTAAATAATTAATTTAATTGATGGGCTAAAATGTTAATTTATTTAATACTTATACTACTTTTCTTATATTTAATAAAATATGTTAGTAGGGTTTGTTATCTTAGTAAATAATTAATTAGAAAGAGAAGGAAATAAATAATAATAAAAGAAGAGAAAAAATAAAATAAAATATATATATGTAAAATTTGATGGAATTAAGCCATCAGATGTATAAAGCAGCGGCGTAACGTAAACAAGAAAACGAACGCAGAAATTGGGAAAAAAATACAGAGGAAGAAAGAAAAGAAAGGGGAAAAGAAAAATAAAGGAGAAGAGAAAAATAGGAATTTTCATTCCAAAGCGTCAAGGTAATTATTCTCATCATTTCCATTAAATTTTTATGTGATTATGAATATATTCTTAGAGTATATTGGTGGAGAAATAACGCTGAAATAAGAAAATATGACCATAGGGTTCTTCACATAAAACCTTTATTTAGGGGTCGAATAACGATCTGTTTTAGCTAAAATTTAACATTTGAGTTTATTTTATCATGAGTGAACATAATTGAATTTTTTTTTTCAGATTTTGACTTTAATGACTCGGGATGACTTTTTGACCCAATTTTTGATCCAAAAATAAATACAGCAATATGGGTATCATTGGATTCATATTCTTATGAAGATTATGTATTTGAACAGATTTTAATCGTTAGAAAGCGTTACGAAAGGCTCAAATTTTAAAGTAATTATTTAATTTAATTGAGATTTAACCCTAGTTTTGAAATTCAGAAAATATGGAAGTTGACATGTTAAGTGGCATCAATATTAGGAACGTGTTTATAGATTTGCTTAAATTCTTGGGTCTAGGCTAGACATATGATAATAAGGGTGCTGTTAGTTTTGAAATCTTATTGTGATTAATTATTTAACTAGATTACGTTGATTTGGAGGCCCAACGAAAAGGGAAGGCTCAAGTCCCGGAGTGATTGGTTGATTAATTAAGGCAAATGAATTTCTAAACCTCAGTTTAAGCTTGTAGGTGCTTGTATTTCTGTGTTATATGTACTGGGGAGTAATGTGAATTAGACTAAGTTATTGACTGTATGATTGGCCTTAAAAATGGAGATGAGGGATATAAAATGGTGATCTAATGACATGTATTTGTAGAATTGATATGTTGTGATGATGGATTTATTTTGGACATGTGAAATGACTATGTTGATGTGAGATAGGAAAAATTATTGTTGTTGTCATATTATTATCGTGAATTATATGAACATGAATTTATTGCATTGGTTCTGACATATTGTATAGAGACTGAAAATGATATAAGACAAAAGGGGTCGAGCCACACGCTCCGTGGCAGGTATTATGAAACAAAGAGATCGAGCCACACGCTCCGTGGTAGATATTATAAAACAAAGGGGTTGGGCCACACGCTCCGTGGTAGTTTAGATGGACAAAAATGTCCCCTATGGGTTCTGGATTGTAATTCAGCGGATGTGTACCGATAGGACAACATGCATCATCTCATTGCATTGCATCGCATTTTGTTGATATTTGTGAATTCGTGTTTACCCCTTTATTGCTCTGTATGTGCTGAACTTGACTTGATATGATTCATTGATGAGATTGTTGATGAGTATTCGTGGACTGTATTACTGTTATTATTGTACAAGTGTAGAGTTGAGCTAGTTTTATGCAGGTTGTAGTTAAGGAGGTTCGGTTGGGAGGACAAGAGTATTTGTATCTATTGAGCTTTGCTTAGTTTTAGTTGTCCACTTTCTGAGTACCGTGTTGTTTGGTACTCACGCCTTGCTTCTACACGTGTGTAGGTTGTGAGTCCGGACCTGCTTGATCTCCTATATTTTTCTACTACATCTGAAGCTATCATTCTGAGTGGTGAGGTAGCTGTTACATCCATCTAGTGTAGACCTCTTACTCTTTTATTATGTTTTAGTCCTATTCTAGAGACAAAAATATTGTGACTGTATTTTCTTTGGTACTTCGATAATTTATTAGTGGCTTGTATACGTGATAACCAATCTTGGGGGATTTTGAGGTTGTTTTAAGTGTTTTCGGTTAAGTTAAATTTTGATTTTTATCTTTTTCTTCCGCATCTACTTTTCATTGGGTATTAGGCTGACTTGTCTCAGTGGGTAGAGATGAGTGCCATCACACCCATACTTGGGTCGTTACATTCCTCTATTAAAACATCTTGAGGAGTAGGGCGAGGATAAAAATAAGTCATCATGGCCGGTTTGGTAGCATATTTGCCATGCTTACTTGACCTTTCTCGCTGACCTCAAAATTTATTTTCAATTTTATTGATTTCAGAGATATCATTTTCAATCAAAACAATTATCAATAATACCGATAGGTTTAGCACTTGAATTAGAAATCTTTTTATCAAGAAGTTTATCTAAATCATTTAAATACTTAGATTTGAAATCCTTTATTTCAATGGGACACTGAATATGAGTTGGAATATTAACAACAGCTGAATTACTTCCAGAAGTGGAGGTAATATCAATTTCCTTTGGACTCATACCCATGGATTTAACCAAACCAATTAACTCATCGAGTTTTTTTATCAAGTGAACTAATATGTTCACCGATAACTTTAACATATAAACTCAAATAATTTTTTTGAGCAATCAAATTATTTATTTCTTTAATGCTAATTTTAGAAACATCATTTTTAATGAATTTTTGAAAAACTGAGAAAGTAAGACCCGTATTATTAGGCAAAATAAAAGGTTTTTGAGGAGGGTAAATTGCTTTAGTAAGATTACCACTCCCATCTTTAAAAGTTCTTTAATCTAAAACTTTTATGTATAAAGGTAAATAAGTGGTTATAAACCAAGGAACAAAATACATAATTTGATTATGCAATGCACAAGTTTCATAAAACTTTTGAGAAATATTATTTAAATCATCTTGGCTATAAGCCTCAAAAAAACAAGTTTTAAACTTGTCCCATTTAGTATGATGAAATTCTTTTGGAATATGTTGACGAGCCAGGGAGTCTGGACCAAAATTGATTTGATGCATCATCATTTATGCATTATTTCGGTCAGACACCTGATTAGGGTCAAAATCCATTTCGAAAGCAGGAGGATCAATAGTAGACAACTTATCAGTTACTTGCATAATATTAGTCGTAGGGTCAATCTTAACCCTTTCAACAACCTTTTCACTCAAAGTATCACTTAGAGTATGCAAAGATAAAACCCTATTTCTTGCTGGACCATAAATAGGAACATCAAGAGTAATAGGAGAAATATGCTGAATTTCACGCAAACATCTGTACCCTGAGAAAGATCGTCTGTTATAAACAGGAGATTTATAAATCGGAGATTTGTCAGTAAATTGTATACATATCCTACCATCAGAATTCTGAATAATATGAGAATATTCACTATTAGTCAAATGATTTGTGACCTGACTTGGGGATATAACCGAATCCAAAGTCCATGTAGTTGGAAAATTAATTTCTTCCCACTTTATAGGTCTTCTAGTGGTGACCTTAGACCTTGTGAAATTAGTTTCCACCAAGATAGTCTGATTTGATGTATCATATAATTTATATCTATGATTCAGAGTAGACAATAATAAAAATAATTTCTATAAGATAAATATATAAGTTCAGAACCAGGAGCATAGTTATAATCGTGCGTCATAACATTTAATGTTAAAGCATCAAGAATATTGACATCATATAACGACAACTGAAGATTAGGCTGTGTTGAAATAAATCGGACCATAGGCCATAGTAGATTCAATCGAAGCCATCAATGATTGTCTGAAATTTAGATTTGTAGCTTCTCGTAAAGCACTAAAAAGGTTTCAGGTAACCCTTTAAGAGTTAGAGGCTTAAAAAAATTTTGAACCATGCCAATATGCATAAAATTAAATTTAGATCTATAAGAATCAATATCTTGTTTATTTAATAAACAGATGGTTTCCTCATTAGAATTAAGCCAAAGATTGTTCAGTTATTTTTATCAACTGTTTGGAAGAAAATTTATCAAACCAACCGTAATCATATAGGGTTTAGTATCAACTTTTCTCTTTTATTTGGAATAGGATACCTAATCTATTTTTAAAATGTATTAAAAGGTTTATAATTAATAACCAATCTAGGAACTCCATGCTCCAGAATCCTGATGGTAGGATATGTATTCAATTTACTGACAAATCTAGCCCTATGAAGGTTTTTGTGATGATGACTGAGGGGTTGATCTTCCCCTTCCTCTGTCTTTACCACATTTGCCTCGCATAAGAGACCAAGGGAGGTCTTTCCCTTCCATTCTGCAAACGTAACAAATCATATTAATGGAATTCAAAATAATCATCTATATCAAGATAATAAGGTCCATCATCATCCTCATAAGAATGAATAGAAAATTCAAGGATATGCATTTTTTCTCTAATAATATCACCAATTATTTTATAACTCAATACCTCGTCGACTTACTATAAATCCCAACAGCTTTCTTGATGGTACTCCGAATACACATTTTTCTAGATTAAGTTTGAGATTAAACCTACAAAGCCTATCGAAAAATTTCCTTAGGTCTTTGACATGATTTGACTGCTCTCTTGATTTTATGATCACATCATCCACATAGACTTCTATATCTTTATGCATCATATCGTGAAACATAGTCGTCATCGCCCTCATGTAAGATGCTCCCGCATTCTTTAACCCAAATGGCATGACTCAATAACAACATGTACCCCATGATGTGATAAAAGACGTCTTTTCTATGTCCTCATTATCCACAACGATCTGGTGGTACCCTGCGTACCAATCAACAAAGGACGCAATTTCATGCTTAGTACAATTGTCTACCAAAATATGAATGTTGGGCAATGGAAAGTCATCATTTGGACTTGCTTTGTTGAGATCTCGATAATCAACACACATTCGGAGTTTGCCATCTTTCTTTAGAATGAGAAAGATATTGGTTAACCAAAAAGGGTATTGAGCGACTCGAATGACTTTAGCCTCAAACAACTTCATGATTTTCTCTTTAATTATTACGCTCATGTTAGTTTTGAGCTTTCTCAACTTTTTTTTAACTAGAGGAAATGCGGGGTCAGTTGGTAGCTTGTGAACCACCATGTCAGTGTTTAACCCAGGCATATCATCATAGGACCATGCAAAAACATCCTTGTAATCAAACAAAGCTGGATTATCTCCTCTTTATGTGGTTTTCGAGCATGCACACTTATCTTAGTCTTCCTAATATTTTTCGGATATCCTAGATTAATTGCCTCAATTTCACACATGTTAGGGTTTGATTTATTCTCAAAGTTTTCAAAATCCTTGCTTATTTCCTTAAATACACCATCTTCTTCATATTCGACTTCTTGACTTATTATTTCAAGCTTAGATTAGATTTTAAATATGAAAAAAAATTCTATATGCATGTCGTATCACTAGAATAGTTATAGAAAGAACTGTTTATAAAAATAAATAAATATATATTAGATAGAAATAGCAAAACGGAAACTTTATTTTATTGAAAAAGAAGATAAAAGGATTTGAACAAATAAACCAACAGGATTATAAATCTGAATCACAACCCTTGAATAAATCGGATAACAGAAAGGAAAAGAAGACAGACTACCAAGACTCGTTCTTGATGGGAGAGGAGTGGCCTCCTAATTGTTCAGCTGGACATCAGATCCAATGAGTTGCACATCATTGTTGCTAGAGCTTTCCCTAATTTTAATCATTTCATTCTCGACAAATAATTTTTGAAAATGGTCGATCAGTTCGGCATCAAGATTCGGTATCGACTTTGGGAGAGTTTGTTCAGAAGACTCAATATTCTAGGTTTTGATGAAGAATTTGTAGATTGATAGTATCAGCTTGCTAAGTGACCACGCTTCCCTTTTCTGCTTCTTGACCCTCCTTTTGTCCTTGGCTGTAGGTTTGTAGCCCAAACCAAAGGTACCAAGGCTCTTGTGTGGACTCACTGGATAAACTCAGCCTTATAAAAATACCCCAAAGCCTTTTCCTAGCTCAAACCCATGCTTCAACATTTCATTTACCACCATGACAGATGTTGCGGATAGTTGTGGTTTTGGAATGAGATTCCCCTCAAAGATATGCTCAATAACCACTACCACGCAAGCTTGATAAACCCGTGTCTCAGTTCTATTATTTTCCTTGATAAAAGGAGTAGAAGAATCTTTGTAGATAGATAGGTCTTCCTCATTAGGAACAATTACTTCTTGTCTGTCGTATTCAAACTTGATCATTTGATGCAATGTAGATGGGACTACCCCAGCCCTATGCACCCATGGTCTCCCAAATAAAAGATTATAGGATGCATTGATATCCAATACTTAAAAGACTATGGTAAAATCAATGGTCCCTATTGTTAGCACAAGATCTATCTCGCCAATGGCATCTGTTATTGCCCCATTAAAAGCTCTAACACATACATTGTTGGGTCTACCCATTCAACATCAATATTCAGTTTTTGCAGGGTTGATAAGGGAAAAATATTTGCACCTGAACCTCTATCGATCAAAACTCGAGTCACATAGGAATACTCGTATTTTATAGTGATATGAAGCCCTTGGTTATGTTCGGTGCCTTCCAAAAGTAGTTCATCATCTAAAAATGTGATCATGTTTACTCAAAGATTCTCCCAGTGATCTTTTCTAACTGACTTACCGTAACCTCATTAGAACATGTGATTCATTCAAAATTTTCATTATAACTTTACGATATTCATCTGAATGTAATAAAAAAGAAAACAAAGAGACTTGGGTCGGAGTCTTCGTTAACTGTTCCACAATGGAATAGTCCGGCAGCTTCACCTTTTTTAACAACTCCTCAGCTTATTCTTTAGTAACCGGATTCTTAATTGGCATTTGATCATTTCTTACTAGTTTAGGCTTCTTAAACTCTTCAGGGGCATAGAATCTCCCCGAATGGGTCGATCCTCCTACTTCATGGACTTCTTCATTGACCTTTTCCCCATTGTTTGGAGTTAGTCATTGGAAGTTGTGACACTGGCTTAATAATCACATGTGAGATAGGATGTCACGACCCAACCCCATAGGCCGCGATTGGGGTCTGCCCTGGACCCCCTTGTGCGTATCTATCAGCTACACTTAAGTTGAACCGTGTGTGATGTGATACTATACACAAACTCCAATGGGTCAAAAACTTTTTTCATAAACCTGTAGCCTCATTCACCTAAATCATAACAAGAAAAGACATGCAAGCCGATGAGGCTACCATACCACGAAAACATTTGCAATACGTCATATGAGCACAACTGAAACAAACTTATAAATAACCCACATACACATATCTACAAACCTCTAAGAGTAATAACTGCATCATATGGCGGGACAGGGCCCCCGCCGTACCCCTGAATAAATAAATATGTATATCAAATGACCAGTATCAAAAATTAGGCTCTAGAACAGTGGAGCACTTCCAACATAGCTGAGAGGAAATCCTAAGTTGACGGATCTCTAAAATGAATGTTTGTACCTGCGGGCATGAAATGCAGCCCCCCCGAGAAAAGGAGAGTCAGTACGATATATGTACTGAGTATGTAAAATATAACACATCATAATTGAGACCATAACTGAAATAGGGATGCAGGGGACAAGTATAATAATTAACAAATTACTATACCTGCACCTTAGGAACGTAATCATATACATCATCATATACTGTGCCCGGCCCTCTAGTGAACTCGGTGTCATAATCATTTCATAATATTCACATGTCATCGTATCATCATGTATTTTACTTCATCATATCATCATATACGGCATCATATCATCGTATATGGTATAATCTTATCGTGTATATCATCGTATTACATCTGGTTCATTATAGGCTCGGGGTTACAAATGTATCACTCTAATCTCATATGCATGCTTACATAAAGTATCTAGCCCTTTAGTGAGGGACTCGGTGAATGGATTAGTGTACGTCTATAACGTACCATCATAATATACATACCGTACTCGGCCCTCTAGGGAGGGACTCGATGTTCCTTTCTTATTTCGCCATACATACTATTATATTATAGCCAGCTCGGGACTCGGTGAATAACCGTATCGACATAACATATATCACACCTCACGTACAGAATCGTCTTCTCGTGCATAAAACTGTACACATCTGGCCCGGGATATGGTGAAAGAAGTAGTAAAGCTGCGCTCGACATAATATTTGGCCTATTGTGTGACGCGAAGAAAGAAGGGTTACAACATACACGAGTAGAGTAGTGAGAAACTATATGCAACTAAGTCACCCTCTGAGACTCAATGAAACAGTCAAGTGAACCGTCACCTGAAGACCAGGAAGGTAATTATCCGAAGTGCCTTTTAGATGTCATTAGGGATTACATCAATTGGGGCCTCAGGAATCACAGACATGCATCAAGACAATAGCACATAGCTCATGTAAACAAAGACCCAACTTATGCAATCAGAAGCAATTATCACCATAGAGCCTTTAGGAAGAGGAGCTGGCATCTCCACTTACCATTCACTATACAGAAGGTTCGAGAATAGTTGTTTGACTACTTTCAGACTCTTAATGTTCAGAAGTGACTACAAGTCAAGAGTTTTACTCAGAGCTCATAATTGGAATTACCCCTAAATCCATATCATATATCATTTCACTTAAAATTAAGCCATTCTAAAGGAAAGAAGAGGTAGGCTTTACATGTACTACTTTTCATCACATAGAAGACTTAAAGGCAACAACTCAGCTATTGCAGGAGTTCTAACATTAAGAAGTGGACAAGACTTATGAATCATACTTGGAGTTTTATAAGTGGAATTATCCCCAAATTTCATATACAAATCATTCATTACTTATACCTAAGACATGCCAAAAGAAAAGAAGGATAGCTCTACATACCTGTTATGGGTTAGTCGCATCCAGACTCGCTTCGGTACTCCTTTAACCTATTTAACACAAAAGTAATACTAAGGTTAGTGACGTTCGGCTTTCCTATTCCTAAATCCACAACTAAGCACCCATAGGAATCAATTCCTTACTCGCCTTCCTCGAGTAGTCTTTTAGTTAGTTACGGAGTTAATGAAAATCGGGCAGCATCTCCCCAATAACGTGCCCTATCCGAATTTCCAATTAGATTACTAATTACTACAGTCAACCAACAACAACAACCTGCATCTCATATACAAATAGAACATGGCAACATTACACCACATAAGCTCCACACAACTTGCTTAACATTACGATACCAAAATAGGGTTTTTAGTCGCTATTTCATAAAACCTTTTAACAGTATGAAGTGGGGGATCGTGTGGCTGCAACCAGAAGCTACCACACCTATTTTAGAAGGCCTTTAGTCCCTGCAACACACCACCACACACCTGCAGCAGGCCCCACATGCACAATGCCTCATTTTGACTATAATTTAACTATAGCGATTCCAATTTAGTTCATTTCGAACGTCGAGCATTTCTACTACATTTTTACACTTACAGAAGCACACAAGGTGTGTAATACACCCTATAACAACACTATAAACTTCAAATTTGAAGAAAACACCATACCTTTCCTGAAATTGGCCAAAACTCACCAAAACCTACCTCGGAAAACCTCTTGATGTGCTGAAATGGAGTGGACTATTTGTTGTCCGTTTGGTGCTGAACCTCCTTGACGCGGCTGAAATGTTGTGGCTGCTTGTTACTCATTTTTTCTGCCCCAAATAGGTAAGTTACGTTACTAAACACCTCAAATTGATAGAATAATATCTTAGATAATTAATTTACAGAGCGAAATCGAGATGTACCTCTTTTTCCTCACTAAGCCGTCACCCTTTTCCTTTAGCTTTTAGGGTTTCTTTTCCTTTGCTTTCACTGCAGATTTTTGGATAGGAACTGAAGTATAAGTCCCTATATATATATATATATATATATATATATATATATATATATAAGTGGTCTTAGTAGGTGACATGTTTCATCCCCATAGGGTGACATGTATCCAACCCCTATTGGGCCATGGATCTATGCCATCAAGGAAGGGCTGCCACGTGTTCTTGGTGGGGCCCACCCCCAAGTAGGTGGATCACCTACTTAACCCTAAGTAGGTGGGTCACACTCTTGCTTGAGGTGCTTCCACGTGTCTCTCCTCCATTGGCTGCCATGTGTCGTCTTCTCCTCTTCCTTATGGGTTCGTAATCTCGTCCTATTTTAAGAGCCCATGTAATCCTTACTACGAAATCTTGGTGTGTAATCAACTAGTTTAAGTATGTAAGACTTCTAAATTAGTAGCTTACGTAGGTAAATTGAGTCCTACGACTCATTACTTGGCCTCCAACTCCTTTCGACTTCTCTTGACCCTATTTCCAACCTTCCCTACTATGGGGTATCCCGTTCTCCATTTCTTAGATTTGGTTGATAGTTTCATAGCTTATGCGGCTCACATGATAACTTCTAAGAACTTAAGGGACATTCCAAGCTCAAAAGTGTAGGGTGTAACATAGGAGTTCCTTGCACAATTAGGATAGGCTTGGTCGGCCCTCCTAGAACAGTTAGCTTCACTTTTTTCTGACTTTCTCAGACATAATCTAATACTCTTTTCACAATTAGGACATGTGTGTTTGATAGACTCAACTTTTTTGATGTCTCTCCTGCCTCAGAAGGTTCTAGTTTTGTCAAATCAACAACATTCGTCAAACTTTTCATAGCAGTTTTGGACCTTAATGATTGGCTTGTATGTGACTGCTAATTCTTTGCTACCATTTATTATCTCTAATATGTTTGTTTCATTATGCATTGGCGATGTGTTTTGATTTATGTTCGGTTCATCTGGGTTTTGCACTATAATTTGATGTGTATTGATCAAACTTTGGATTTTCCTTTTTAAGTAGCAATCTTTTTCTGTGTCGTACCCTAGAGCATCAGAACAATATGCACATTTTTGGGAATAATCCATTTTTTTGGCGGAGGATTTGGGATTATTCCTTCCATAGGACTCAGAACATTCAACGCCCTTAATTTTTGGAATAATCTAGCATATGATTCTCTAATAGGAGTAAGATTATCCTTATCTACATTTGCTTTCTTATTCTCCTTCCTACGACAAAAAGGTTCTCTAGTGGTATTTTGGTAAGTTTGTGGGTGTGGAGGACAATTTTGATGAGTTGGTGCACCAACGAGGGTAGAATCGAAATATAAAAGATTTTTTTAGCTTTATGACTGTATGGAGCCATTTGCCTGAGCAAGGGGCCTGTCATATATTCCGATACATACCATTATTGATCTAGCAACTAGCAGTTCTAATAGTGGTAAACACTACCCCTTTTTCTTTGTTAGGTTAAATCAATAAAGTAGTGTCGAAATTGACTGTACCACTATCTCAGAACCAACTCAAGAAACTACGATAAAAATTTCGTATATTTTAATTGAGTCTGGTCTTTCATGACGAATATGTAATAGAACTTAGATACCTAGCATAGATGTGAGATTTCTAGCGGTACATAGTCATGACTATGGAGAAAAAATTAAAAAGTACAGACTGAAAATTAAAAATACCTTAAGAACACGATAGCTTGCCAAACTTGAACTTTTATTCAATCCACACTAGAGTAATTACAAAGAAAGTTTTTAGAGTGAGAGAGAGGCTTAGTGTATTTACTTCTACCTCTAAATGAAAAAACTAATAGCCCTATATATAGGCTCACACTAGAAAGATAAGGAATAAAAGTAGGTCCCTTATTTGGGTCCCTGGTACAGTATATTTACTGTGGTACAGTGTATTTACTGTTTTATGTGGGGTAGCTGTCCTATTCTGCTTTTTCTTTTCCCTTTACAGCTTTCTTCAGGAATTCTTCCTTTCCTTGCAAGGATTGGAGGAAATCTTCCACCTTCTCCAACTCACTTTCAGATAATATAGGTCCATGTCCATCGGACTATGCATCAACGATATTATTGTTGCTTGCTACACTCTTCATAGAAGTGTCTGATTTATCATATTGTGTGAGAGTCTGAAGCAAATTTCTTTTAACCTCTTCTAGATATTCATTAATCATCCTGCTTTTATCTCCGTCTTGAACTGAAATTCTTCTAGCAATATGTTTGACAGAATTGTTAGATACTATCTTCTTTTGGGGTATAACCGCATACTCTTGAATCATAACTCGAATTTTATCTACGAGTTTTTGTCTGTATGATTGTTTAGTCTTTGGATCTTTTTTGGTTAATTTATCCCAAAAATTATTATAATAGACCCGATACAAATAAGGAATCTTTTCTTCAAGGGTAAACCCTATTTCTAGAAGCCATTGATGGATCCATTTTCCTCTATTAAAACATCTTGAGGACTAGGGCGAGGATTGAAATAATATCCTTAAGCTTAAGGGAAGGCAGTAATCCACACAACCAATAATATTTGGCTTATATATAACCAAGCCATTTTGTATAACAATCTTTTTGAAAATATCAAGATGCTTGATATGTGTTTCAAAAGTTTTTGAGTATAACAAAATATCATCGATATAAATAATGATAAAATCCAAATATGGATTAAAATTATCGTTCATAATTTTTTAAAATTCAGAAGGAGCATTTTTCAAACAAAAGGCATAATGTTCCATTCATATTACCCAAAAGGAACATTAAAAGCAGTTCTATAAGTATGCTCTTTAAAAATCTGAATTTTCCAATAACCTGATTTTAAATCAAATTTTGAATAATAATAATAATAATAATAATAAATGCTGAAAATATAAGTAGCCGGGAGTGACTCTGAGTGAGGCCATCTTGTTTTGTTTGTTATTCGAGAAGTCTAAGATATCGGCTCCATGTGAGGGAATGATGATGATTACATCGAGTCTAAAAGACTCAAATTTTCATAGAGTCTCTAGTCAAGAGACCATTTTTTTCTCCCAAAGTGTTCATGCAAACAAAAAGAGAGTGAAAAATTAGTAAGATGATTCAACTTTAAAAGATAAAAATAGATCCAAATGAAGCCATAAGAAGAATATACTATCCGAAACATAAAATAGGCAAGTGTTAGAAAAAAATACTCATTTTGTGGTTTATGATTTTCAAATCGATTCAAAGCAACCAATTCACAATACATGTCTAGGATGGAACTACTTGTTAAAGAGTTGAATGAAACTTAAGCCATAATCCTTCCAATATACAGATAAACTTAAAAAGAAAACTTATACACCTATATATATACTAACATAACAGGGGAGAGACTTAAACTCGTGCTTGGCATATAAAAAAATATAGAAGAAAGCTACAGGTTGTGTATTTGCTATCATAGCTTAAAATATTGGTAAGTACACACATAATATGCATAATATTTTGGTAAAAAATAAACATATCCCTCATACATACTTTTTTTTAAGAAACACATGAGATGAAAGTTTTTTCCACATATAAATATATTGAATAAATTAACAAATTGGAAAGAAACTGACTTCACGTGAATATCTATTTGTAAAATAAAATTATCAATATTTAAGCTCGTGATGACAAAAATGTGAAATAAACACAACTTTGGGCATCTAAAAGACTAGAGCTAAACCCAAATAAATTTTAAAACATTGCTTTTAGTATAGCTAAAGTGAGCGGAGACAACATTTTATCACAACAACAAAGAAAACACAAGAAAGGGAGTGGATATACCTATTGCAGGGCAACAAACTAGAGTACTTTTTTATCACTAATCTACCCTCAAACTTGGCTTACTTAGAACTTAAACACGCACAAAAATCTAGAGACCACAAAAGAGATGAAAAGCTAGATATTTCTAAGAGAAAGCAAGGTGTTTCAGACAGCTTTTTGTTGTGTATTGATGATTGAAAATTGATTCCCGAAAAAAATCTGCTTCAAATGAATACAAAAGGTTGGTATTTATAAGGGCTGAATTAGGAGTTCAGGGGATTCTTTTGGAGTTGCTGTAATGTATTCCATTGAAAGATCAGGGAAAGGGTATTATAATTAAAAAATAGAATGGCTTGAAAAGAAAAAAATAGGGAGCATTGATGTGTATGTATGAGTATATTATAAAGAAAAGAAAAAATGTAGTGGGATGTTGCAAGTATGGTCAGAAATTGAAATTATTTGGGAACATCTTGTAGTGGGTATATGTGTTGTTTTACTGGAAATTAATAATTTTAGTTTAGTGGGGGAATGGGCAATGGGTTGGTTAGTGTGGAGAAAATAAAAATTACTTTTGCGAGAGTCACAAATATTACATGGCAGACAATACTTGATGATATTTTATTCAAATAAGAATAACTAATTAAAAAATACAAGTTATCTTGAACATGAAAATGCATTCTTGTCATTATCAAAATAAAATATAAATTAAACTAAAAAGTAAATGCAAAGCATTTGATTACTAGAAAGAGAAACATATGAATACGAACGAAGAGAACAAAAAAAAGTATTTTTTTATTATTATATATTTTTTAAAAGTTATATATAAAATATACATATATGTATAATTATAATTTTTTAAATATGCATCTATATAGTCCATGTTAATCAAAGTGGTGAACCGTTTATAGGACATTATTGGTAAAATAATAGAATGAAAACTTACCCTAAAAAATTAATGTTTGTCTTTTTTTTTTCTCTAATAAACGACCACAAAAATGAATAATTCAACCAAAGTTCAATTTCTCATATTTGTTATATATCATTCTATAAGATAGACAAATAAAAGAGTTTAATTTTATGAAATTAAGACGTAAAATTTTACGAGCTTTTATTTTATTTTTAGTTTCACTATTTTCAACTCCTTCAAACTCATTCAAAAAATTTAAATTGAAATATTTTCGACACCTTCACTTTAATTTTTTTTCAAATAAATAATATAAAGATAAGATAGGCATACTAGACATTATGGGTGGGTCTAAAAAAAGTAAAAAATTTATGCTTTCAACATTGAGAGGAGGAAAATGTAGAAGAAAAAGTCGAAAAATGAGTGAGAAAAAGTAAGTGTGACTCTCACAAAGAATAAAGTTTTTTCGATTAGTGTGTATGTGTCGGTATTGTACTGTCTCTATTGGCACGCGTTGTATTTGGGGTCTTTCTGAAAATGGAGCATCGATTGGGAATTGTTTATGTTGTATTGTAGCTTAGTGGGCAATTGGGTTTGGGAGATAAGTGGGGATGTTGTAGTGTAAGGGAATTATAAATGCATAGGTGTTGGTTAGGGAGTATAGTATTTTTAATAGTAGTGTTGAGATGGTGATGGGTTAATTGCCACGTGGGTGGTGTGCTGTTGTATTGTAATTGTAAGGGTGTGTTGGAATTGGGCATGGATGCTGTAGTGGCATTGTATAGTTTAGGAAAAAGGAATATGGGTATGGGCCAATTTGAATATTGATTGTGGGAATTGGACACGTAGGAGTAGATTATATGTAGGAACTGAATTTGAAAATGTTTAGGGTGGTTAGATGTATTAAAAAATGGTTATAAATGGATACAAGGATTAAAAAGGAGTCAAAATTGTGGTTAGATTTGTAATTAGGAAAATGGCCACATGAAATCAAAATAAAATTTAGTGAAGTCGGCTAACATTTAAATAGGATGAATTAACACTAATTAATTAACAAACTTCTTAATTCTAACAAAATAAAATAATTAACCTAATCATAAACTAATTAATTTGAAAATAAAAGCTACTAATTTACGAAATAATTAATAAATAAAAAATCTTTTTTGAGATCAATTTTGAATATTCCTAAAAGGTAATAACTATGCAAAACTATATATATTGTCTTAAAACAATAAAGATGACAACATTATTTTAAAATAACTTGAAAATATTTTGGATTTTATAAAAGCTAATTATTTCAATTTATTTAAAATTGAAGAAGGCTAAAATTAAAACAAGATGAATAAACATCAACTAATTAACAGACTTCTTAATTTTGACAAAGTAAAATAATTAACTTAAGTTTAAACTTATTAACTTAAAATATGAGTCTATTAATTAAGCCAAACTAAATTAACAAAATATTTAGTTTAAAATAAAAAACTTTTGAGACGATTTTCGAATAATGATAAAAAGTAATAGTTATATAAATAAATATATATATATTGTTCAAAAAATGCCAAAATTACTTTAAAATAATTTAAAAAATTGAATTTTTGCCAGCTAATTATTTTAAAATTGAAGAAACTCGATTTTTTTAAATTACGTTGTGGAGGGCTAAAATTGGGTGTCAACATGTAGTACCCTGACCTCAAGTCAATCTTTGAAAACACTGAAGCCCCTGCAACTGGTTAAAAAGGTCATTTATGATGGGTAATGGATATTTATTTTGAATGGTAACCTTGTTCAATTGCATGTAGTCTATACATATTCTCATACTATCATCTTTTTTTTTCAAAAACAAGACCGGAGCACCCTAAGGCGAAGCACTGGACGAATAAATCCCTTATCTAGACGCTCAATAAGCTTAGTTTTGAGTTCTCTCAACTCTGCCAGAGTCATACGATAAGGAGGAATTGATATTGGGCGAGTGCCTAGTGCCAAATCTATACAGAAATCAATATCCCTGTCTGGAGGTATGCCAGGTAGATCCGTAGGAAAAACTTTCTGAAATTCTGAAACTACTGGATTGACTCAATAGAAGGGGGCACTAACCTCCCAAAGATGAGTCAAGAAGGCTGAACAACCCTCCCATACTAGTTTTGTATCCCACATAAAAGATATGATCTTCGTTGTCTTAGACCTATACATACCTTCCCAGTCTAGTCTATCCCTATCAAGAATCTAGAGTTACTGTCTTAGAATTACAGTTTAACACAACTTGATTAAAAGACAGCCGAGTCATACCCAAGATCACATCAAAGTCTAGCATATCCGAAGAAAGCATATCTACCCAAGTATGAAAACCCAAAAATACCAAAAAGCATGAGCGATACACATAGGTTACAACCATAGACTCCCCAATCAAGGTAGAAAAATGAATATGAGAATGAAGAACATTGCAAATCAAGTCTACAGCTAAGGCAAATTTCACAGATATATACGAATATGTGTAACCGTGATCAAATAAAAGAGAAGCCATATGGCCACAGACAAGAATTGTACCTGTTATCACAATATTAGACGCCTCGACCTCAGACTTGCCCGGGAAGGCATAACAATGGTCCCTATCATACATCCGAACAACCTCTCTAGCTAGTTGCACCACTACCCTCCTTGAATAATTATTACCTATGTTTCCACGACCTCTATGATTATTACCTCGCCTAATTTATGGGTGCCCCTACCATTACCATCTCTACCTGCTGGAACTAGCGCCTTAGTCTGCTATTGCATCTGATTAGCTGCCTGTCTGAGAGGGAATTCCCTCTTAAAATGACCCAGATTACCATAAGCATCCTCGGTCATGAGAAGGTCTGTTGGCGGAAGAATAAGAGGTTTCCTGACCTCTAAAAGTCAGAGACCGTTGAATGACCCCCGAATGGCCAAGTTGGTAGGGCTGACTGAATAGGACGAGCCTAATAAACCTATTGATTGGACCTCTGAAGTAAGAACCACCAAAGTTTTCCATTATCTTGGACTTCTTAGCCAAAACTTTAGCCTTCCCAACCCTCTTTAATTTGTTTACATAGTCACTCACCTCATGAAAACTTTCCTTGCAAAAGGCATGTGAAAAAATACTTGCCACTAAGTATTCAGACCTTTGACCTTTAACACATACACAAATTATCTCCTCCTCAGTGCCTAATAGTTGGGTATCATAGCGAGATAAGATATGTAACTTAGCCTCATACGCTGAAACAAACATGCTTCCCTGTTCAAGGGCTAGAAACTTGTCTTTCTTGCGACCTTTGACAGTATAGGGCACATATTTTTCCAAAAATAAGGCATGAATCTTGGACAAGTCATAGGAGGAAAAATTGATGAATGACACACCATATGAGCCCTCCACTACTTCTTGGCATCAGCCTACAGCTAAGAAGTAACAAATTCCACTCCATGTTGCTGCACAATACCCAATTTACGCAATATCTTATAACAATCCAGAAGAAACTCGAAGGCATCCTGATTCTTTGTACTAAACGATGGAGGCTTCAGTTTCAAGAACTTGGTCAAAAACTCTTGCTCGATTTAGATCATTATAGGGACTAACAGCATATGAAAGAATACATCTATATCTCAAGATGCATCCTGGGGGTCGTGGCAACAATGGGATGTCCACCCAGAACTTGAGTAGCCTATATAGTGAGAGTGGCTCCAGTACCCACCAACCCACTCAGGAATGCCATCATCTCTTGAATAACCTTAGCCGATATAGGGGGAAGACCTGCACCTCCAACAGAAGTTGCGACCTCTGGTTCCACACTATCCTCATATACTACATTAAGCTCCTCCTCAACATGATCCTAGGTAGGGATGGGCGTCGGCCTTCGCTCAACCCCTGCCTAAGCTTCATCCTTGTGGGTGTTGCTCCTCCTCTGCCCTTGTCCTATTACCTTCCTTGCCCTCTATCTACTGATTCTGCAGTTGGAGATACTACCTTTGCCCCATTTTACCTAGTGTTAATTATTTGAGGATACAAGAATCAAGGGAGTTAGATACTAATTTAGATCGCTAGATACCAATTGAAATCAAGTTATAGCCCGTAGGAAGAAAGAGAAGATAAATCCTAATGTCCTGTAGCCTCTCAAAAAAAGGTACAGATATCTTTGTATTGTTACACAAAACTCTACTCGACCTATTTTGATACGACAAGATTAACGAACCTAGGGCTCTTATACCATCTTTGTCATGATCCAAACCGCTGTAAGAGGCACCTACATTGAACTCTCAGTGGGAGAACCAATAAAACCAAGTCAATATTTAATCCATTTAATAGCTAAGAAAAATATTAGAAAAGTTGCAAAAATAATCCCCCTAAAATCTGAAAGTCCTACACCAAAACATCTACACAGTCTAGAATACGGGATGCAACCCCAACATAAAAGAAATCCTAGTCTGAACCATGAACTAGAGAATAAAAATTAATCCACAGTATCCCGGAAGAAGTAACTCACCCTTAGATTCGGAAAATGTGAGTATCACAATTGAGGTTGCATATCAGCCATCGAAATATGTCTAGTACTCAACAAAAAAGAGCAAGTATGATATCAGTGTACAAAAATTATAGTGTACTGGTAGAATCATCGGTCAGCTCCAAATATACGAAATATGAACATATAAGTATAACTTAGTAAAATAGGACAAAATATGTATCACCCAAGTCCATGCATATAACCAAGACTCTTAGCCATCAACCTAACTTAAC
Organism: Solanum dulcamara; assembly: GCF_947179165.1. Lineage (NCBI taxonomy): Eukaryota > Viridiplantae > Streptophyta > Magnoliopsida > Solanales > Solanaceae > Solanum > Solanum dulcamara. The sequence goes on along the minus strand of NC_077243.1, from coordinate 72,165,806 downwards.
AACCATATTAGACATTTTCAACATTACAACAACATATATATGCAACTCCACACTTTTCACATAACTAAGACCACTCAAGGATTGCAAAATCCTCTTCTATAGTGTTTAACATTCAATCCTGGTCTACTCAAGAAGCACTCCAACATTTAAACACAATTATCCAACCATTCATAGATCAACATATAATAAATACATCATAAAAAATAAACTCGGTTCACTCATGGAACCAACACACATAAATCACTCAAACATGTACTAGGCGTGGTACCCGAGCCAACTATAATAGAACCTTTGCTAGACGTGGTACCCAAACCAACCAATAAATATCCTATACCAAGCATGGTTTTGAGCCAACTGTAGAATCATAGATATCTCACAATTACAACCTCACTGAATGCAACCAAACTTGTAACACCACAGGCAATTAAGACAAGTATATTGCATGAGATTGACAATAAGATATCATTTCACATTCTTTTCTTTATACTCTAAACACGTATTGTACAAGCAATACTAATGTAATAGTTAACAATCGCCCAAGTCGCCTTTACACTTCCCAAAATGTTCCTGTCACGACCCAAATCAGGCCATGAGTATTATCCACTCTAACCCTTGGTGGGAGAACCAAAACTACACCCCCTAACTAGCATCCTAATACAAAGTAGGCATAAAAGATGTGGAAACAAACTTTATATAAGTTTTAACCTGATTTCCCATAAACTCAGGAAATAAATTCAAAGAACAAGCATAATAGAGTCAAAATATGCGGAAGTCAACCCCCCTACAACCTGAAAGTCATTGTACAAAAACTACTAAGTAAGAAGTCTAAGAGTAAGGGGATGCAATCCCGAAAATAATAAAGTAAACTAAAGTTTGAAAGTTCTAAGTCTGAAAAAATTAGACTAAGATTCTAAAAAAATCCACGGCGTGTGAAAGAGTTGGCTCACCCTTGAATTCAAACGATCACTAGTCTCCTAACAGAGGTCTATCAGCAGCTGCCTGCATATTTCCTGTACTTAATAAGGAAAGAGAAAGTGTAGTACCATAACACATAAATCAATGGTATACTGATAGGATCACGCAACCAGCTCAGTAAGTGAAATATATACACAGGTAACCATGACATAGTAAAGAAAAGAATATACATACCACATTACCAATTATCATTACATGAGCAATAACAGTTTCACAATTTTAATTTCAAATATAATAGTCAAACAATGGTCCTCTCATGGAACCCATACCCAAACTATTATTTTGTACCAGCGTGGTACCCGATTCAATTTATGTCGGCATGATACCTAATCCAATATGTACTGGCATGATACACAATCTAATTATATGTTAGTGTGACACCCGATCTAATATGTACCGGCGTGGTACCCAATCCAACAACAACAATCATAATTAACAATAAATAGTTCAAAGCTCGCACAATCAAGTATCCAGTTTATTGCATGCAATTGATCACAGTAGTCATTTCATTAAGGGCATTAAATCTTTACCTAGTCCCATGTATAGAAGAAACACTATCAATAGCAGTACATATAACGTAGACAGGAAATAAACTATCACCTACCTCGAAACCAAGCTTTGGGAACTCCAAAGAGTTGAAGCTTTTCCTTTTTGGTCTCTTAGCTTTTTCTTAGTCTAAAAAGAACAAGAATTACAAGAAATCAACAAACAATGGCCCACTTTCATGATCATCTCTCCCCAACTAGGGCTTTTTCCACTATTAAATTCAGGTCAAGAATCCTCCCTTAAGATAATTACCATGGATTCTAGGTTCTAATAATCAAGATATAAGTTAGGGGAGATATTAACTTATCTTTAGCATGAAAATTGGTGGAAAACTAAAGGAATATCACTTTAGGTCATTTCTTCCTCATACTAAAGATCTTTGTCCTGTAACAGTCCTACCTAATGATATAATCTCTATCTCCATGATACTTCTTCAGCATAGATACATGGAATACTGCATGGACTCCAGATAAACTAGGTGGTAGAGTCAAATTATAAGTCATTGGCCCTACACAATAAATAATATCAAATGAGCCAATATAGTAGGTAATAAGCTTTCCCTTCTCGCCAAATATCATCACATCCTTTATGGGTAACACCTTCAGCAGAACCTGTTCACCTGTATGGAATGTCATATCCCTCACCTTGCGATCTGCATACTCTTTCTATCGACTCTGGGCTGCTAGAAGCTTGGTCTGCATACTCCTTACCTTATCCTAAGAATCTCTTACTAGATCAACTCCCAAAGTTTTCACATTTCTAGCCTCAAACCACCCTATGGGCGATCTACATCCCCTTCCATAAAGTGCCTTGAATTGTGCTATATCAATGTTGGAGTGATAACTATTGTTATAGGAGAACTCACAAAAAGTTAGGATTTATCCTAATGTCCTCCAAAGTCAATTACACATTCCCTCAACATATCTTCCAACACTTGAGTTGTTCTTTCCAACTGCCCATCAGTCTGTCGATGAAAGGTTGTGCTAAAAATGAGTTGAGTGCCCAACTCCTCATGCAATATTCCCCAAAACTTTGATGTGAACTGCATACCACGGTCTGAGATGATAGAAAGGGGAACCCCGTGTAACCTCAGTATCTTCTTTATATAGATTTTTGCCAATTTCTAAGCATTATAATCCACTCTAACCGGAATGAAGTGGGCTGACTTTTTCAGTCTGTCCACCACAACCTAAATAGAGTCAAAACTTTCCCAAAGTCTTAGAAAGACCCACCAAAAAATCCATGGCTATTCATTCCCACTTCTATTCAGGAATGTACATCGTCTGAAGTAAACCTGCAGGCTTTTAATGCTCATACTTCACTTGCTGACAGTTTTGACACTTAGCCACAAACTCGACTATGTCTTTCTTCATGACATGCCACTAGTAAAGCCTTTTCAAATCTTGATATATATTGGTCACACCCGGATGGATAGAGTACCGCGAACCATGAGACTCTATCAACACTTTTTGAATCAAGTCATCCACTCGGGCAATATAAATCCTTCCCCTAAAACTAAGCACCCCATATATATCAAGAGCTTCATCATGTGCTTTACCAGACACTTTCTTCCTTCTAAGCTCGTTCAAGCCCTCTTCTTTAAATTGTTTGGCCTTGATCTCTTCAAAAAAAAGTATGCCTCACCTCAATACTGGCCAGCACCTTACCTTTCTTTGAGATGCTTAACTTGATGAACTTGGTCTCCAAAGATGGAATGCGCCATAACCAAGGGTCACTTAGAAACCCCTTAATAAGCTAGACTGCCTATACTCACTATTTTTGGCATGATGCGCCTGGTACCACATTAGCCTTACCCGGATGATATGGAATGGTGATATCATAATCTTTAAGCAACTTCATCCACCTTCGTTGTCTTAGATTCAAGTCTTTTAAATGAATACTTGTTGTAGACTGTGATGATTAGTAAACACTTCACACTTGACACCATACAAATATTATGGCCAAATATTGAGAGCAAATACTACTGCTGCGAACTCCAAATCATGTGTCGGACAGTTCCTCTCATGAACATTCAACTACCGCGAGGCATAGGCTATAACATTCCTATCCTGCATCAACACAACACCCAAGCTTGAATGTATAGTATCACAATAAGCAATGAAATCCTTACCTTCAACAGGAAATGCCAGAATAGGTGTCATGTTTAGAAGAGTCTTGAACTTTTGAAAGTTTTCTTCATATTTTCCAGTCCAACCAAACTATACCCCTTCTAAGTCAGCCTTGTCAAGTGTGTGGCAATAGAAACAAAATTCTTTATAAATCATCTGTAATAGCTGACAAGCCCCACAAAACTCCTAACTTCAGTCACAAAACTAGGTTGGACCCAGTTCTTGACTGCTTCAATCTTTTGGGGATACTACCATCACCTCTTATTTTGAAACTACATTCCCCAAAAAGGCCATAGAAGACAATCAGAATTCACACTTATAAAATTTTGCATACAATTTATGTTTCCCCAAGATACCTAGAATAATACGAAGATGATCTACATGTTCTTCCTTACTCTTCGGATAGACCAAAATATCTTCTATGAACACAATTATAAAAAAATCCAGGAATGGTTTGAACACCTCATTCATCAAACTCATCTGCAGGTGAATTTGTCAATCTAAACGACATTACCAAGAACTCATAGTGCCTTTATCGAGTTCTGAATATTTTTTTAGGCATATCCTCGGGCCTAAGTTTTAGCTGATGGTAACCAAACCATAGATAAATTTTAGAAAATATTGATGCACCCTTAAAATGGTCAAAGAGATCATTCAACTGTTCAGTTGTCGATAGTCTATCATCATTCTCATATTACTATCTTTCTTCTTAACAAACAAGACTAGAGCACTCCACGGAGAAGCACTAGAATGGATAAAAACTTTATCAATGAGTTCTTGGATTTGATCCTTAAGCTCTTTTAATTGTACAAGAGCCATGTGATAAGGAGGGATAGAGATTGGGCAAGTGCTCGGCTCCAGTCAATAAAAAAATCTATATCTCTATTCGGAGGCATACTAGGCAAATCAGTAAGAGCACCTCCTTAAACTCAGAAACTACTAAGGGTGTGCAAAAACTGAATTGACCAATAAATCAAACCAAAAGAATATTATTGGATTATTGTTATTGGGATATTGGATTAACAAATTTTTAATGATTTTATAAAAGAAAATTATCGAGTTATCAGTTAAGTATTGGGTTTTAGTATAGGGTTATTGGGTAAATCAATAATCCATTAAGATGGTAGTAATGTACTACTCTAGCCTTCATAAATATTAAATATTAGTAATAATTTAACATAACTAGAGACTATATCAGTATGCTACAGTCTTCAAAGTACTTCTATTTCACACTAGGCCGCTTTAGTCTTTACTCAAAATCTAAAGATTAAAGTAAGAACTAAGATTGTTCAAGATTGTCTTGTTAGATTGCTTGGTTTTGGTTTTAGTTTTACTTTGTAATTGTAGCTTTTGCAAGTTCGTAAACGTTTGTAATTTGATTAATATTAGAAATTTCATATTATGTTTTGGTTGTAAAATGTAATCGTAGCCTTTGTACTACATCTTCTCTTATTGATGCAATTTCTCATTATCTTTCTTGTTTCAGTAAATCAAATCATTTACAGTCTTACAAATGATTTACTTGTTTCACTGTATCGCATCAAATTGTTAGAGAAGTGAGAAGTCATATATTTATTTTATGAGCATTTTCTTATTAGGTAAATCGAAAATCGAACCGCTAATGACCAAAACAGATAAATTAAAAATTGATAAAAAAAAATCTTATTGGTTTGTTATTGGTTTAGCGTATTTAAAAACCGAACCTTTACCTACCCGGGATCTCTAGAGTCACAGTTTTAGCATTACAGTTAAGCACAAAAAAATAGGGGGAAAAGCAAGTCATGCCTAAAATTACATCAAAATTAGTCATATCCAAGATCACCAAATCAGTCCAAGTTTGGAAATCCATAGACAGAACATAACAAACACGATAGACATAGGTAACTACAACAAACTCTTCAACTGGGGTAGAAATATGATGGGAGCATAAAGCATAGCACAAATCACATCAAAGCCAAAGACAAATTGTACAGACATATAGGAGTAAGTAGAACCGTATCAATAAGATAGTAGACATTCGGTCAAAGACAAGAATAGTACCTGTAATCACTACATTAGATGCCTCAACCTCTGTCCTGCCTGAAATAACATAAAATTATGACCTATCATCCTAAGGGTAACCTCTCTTACTGGTTGCATTGCTCCTCTACCTGCATTACCATTCCCACGGCCTTCATAGGCTTTCTGATTTCCTCCTCGCCCATTACATTCCCTACAGTTTTTACCTCCACTTACCGATACAACTACTCTGGTCTACTACTGTGTAGGATCAGTAATGTAGGGGTGGGGAAAAATTATCCTCATGTGCCCTGGTTCCCCACAATTATAGAAACTGCGGTCAAGGGACGACCTGCTGCTGGATGAAAAACAACCTCCCTGACCATCTTGAGTAGGAATCTGCTGTGGAGTCCCTAAGTAACAACCCATAGAAGTGAGCATGGCTGATTGAATTGGCCGGGAAGCAAACGCCAGCTAGTTGAACTTCTGGAGTCCAAACCCTTCAAGTTACCTATATTCTTGGGCTTCTTATCAAATCCTTGGCCTAACCATCCCATCGAACTCCTTCCACCTTCTTCACAAAGATTGTCACTTCATTAAATCTTCTACCTGCAGAGGTTATGTGAACAGACAATATCTGTAACTCGGGATTCAATCCCTTGACGAACAAATAAATTCGCTCCTCCTCTATTGTCACCAACTGCATAGCATAGTTGGAAAAGGTATGGAACTTATCCTCATAAGCAGCTACAATCATGCCACCTGCTCGAGATCCATAAACTCATCCTTCTTGCGATCTCTCAAAGCCTTGGACACATACTTCTCCAAAAATATGGCATGGAATTGAACCAAGGATAGTGGAGGCAAAAGTGGCGATCGACATTCCACAAAGTCTCTCCACCACTGCTTAACCTCACCTCGAAGTTGGAAGGTCACAAACTGAACCCCATGTTGGTGTAATATGCCCAACTTGTGAAGTCTCTCATAATAGTCTAGGATGAACTCGTAGGCATCCTCACTCTCAAAATCCTAGAATATTGGAGGCTTCAGCTTCAAAAACTTGGTTAGCATTTCATTCTCAATGCTAGTCATCACCGAACCTAAAAGTAGATAAAAGAAGGAATCAGTGACCAATGCTCCATCCATCTGAGGAATTACAGCAAAAATAAGACGAGCAATTGGAGCTTAATCTACGGGCACTGCGGGGATGGCTCCAGTGCCAACCGACCCATTTAGAAAGTTCATGATCTGCTGTGCTATAGCTGGGTCCAAAACTACACCCCCAAACTAGCATCCTAACATAAAGTAGACATAAAAGATGTGGAAATAATTTTTATATAAGTTTTAAGTTGAGTTACCATAAACTCAAAAAATTAATTCAAACAAGTAGCATAATATAGTCAAAACATGCGGAAGTAAACTAAAGTCTTAAAGGTATAAGTTTGAAAAGATTGGACTAAGATCCTAGAAGAGTCCACGGTGGCCTGAAAGAGTTGGCTCACCCTTGAATTCGAATGATCACTGGTCTTCTAGCTGAGGTATGTCGGCAATCGCCTGAAGATGCCTTGTACTCAACAAGAAAAGAGCAAATGCAGTATTATTACACATAAATAAATAGTGTATTGGTAAGATCACGCTGTCAACCCAGTAAGTAAAACATATACATAGGTAACCACAACATAGTAAAGACAGACATATACAGACTACATTAACAATTATCATTTCATTAGCAATAACATTTTCATAGTTTCAATTCCAAATATAACAGTCAAATAATGGTCCTCTCATGGAAATCATACCCAAATTGTTAGTTTGTACCGGTATGGTACCCGATCCAATATGTGATGGCATGACACTCAATTTAATATACACCGATGTGATTTCCTATCTAATTATGTATCGGCATGACACCCAATCTAATATGTACCAATATGGTACCCGATCCAGCAACCACAATCACAATCAACAATGAATAGTTCATAGCTTGCATAATCAAGTATCCAGTTCATTGCATGCAATTGATCACAGTAGGCATTTCATTAAGTCCATTACATCATTTTCTAGTCTCATGCATGCAAGTAATACTATCAATTGCAATTAACAGGCACATATAACATGGAAAGAAAATAAACCATCACTTATCTTGAAACCAAGCTTTGAAAACTCTAAAAAGCAAGAGCTTTCCCTTTCAGAAGTCTCTTATCTTGTTCTTGGTCTAAAAATGAAGAATTACTAGGAATAAACAAAGAATGACCTACAATACCCGGATTACATCAAAGTCCTAACCCTTGGCCACTTTGATGATCATCTCCCCCCAACTAGGGCTTTTTCCACCAATAAATTCAGGCCACGAACCCTCCCTTAAGATAATTACCATGGGTTATAGGTTCTAAGAATTAAAATACAACTTAGGGGAGCGATTAACTTACCTTTAGCATGAAAATTAATGGAAAACTGAAGGAATATCGCCCTAGGTCGCTTCTGGTCTCTCAAGAATGAAGTGAGAGAAATAACAATGGTTTGGGACTTTTCCCCATTTAAAGTCGCGACTGTCCCGCCATGGCGACACTTACCCCTCCATGGCGGGATTAATCTTGCTGTGGCGGGTTAAATGGGGAAAAAAATTATAACTCGCATCCCAATCCTCATTTTGCAATACACCCTCAAATCATGACGTTTTAAAATCAACCCTTCACGCCAAGATCTACTAAGGGAGTTCTACTCATCCAAAATTAATTTTGTAAAGCCGTACATGCTCCTTAATGTCTTGGTTAACAACTCAATATATCAAACTCAAAATGTAATCATCCATCCATTACCAAATTACCCCAGACCTCACCTAACTCAGATTTCGTCCAAGTCTGGCCTAAGCTTATATTTTCCAAGTTACTACTGAGAATTTTTCTGGCCCAAATTCCTTCTCCATTGGCTTATCCATAATGACAGAAATAGGTTGCTACAGTTCCCGAGTAATTATGAACATATTTGGAAAAAGATTTGCATAGACAATGACTTACCCCGCCATAGAGGCCCAATCTCTCTATAACGATGGCGCTTTGGCGAAAGTCACCTGCTATAGTGATGTTGACTACCATGACTTCTGTTATAGTGGGAATTTCTCCTTTGTAGTGATCATCGTTGTAGCGGCGTATTACCCCCTATAATGACTTGCATGGGATAGAAACTCAGAAATTCTTCCAATTTTGCCCATTTCGTAACACACCCTCAAACCTTAACATTCTAGACTAACCCCAACGTTCCATACTAATCCCTTTAGGTCGAGTTTGATATCGAGAGTTCTACTCACCCGAATTCAATTCCAAAAAGTCTTACGGACTCCTTAACGTCTTAGCTAAAAGGAAGATTCACTCAAATTTAAATATTTTACCCAATCCTTTCCTGGATTGTCCTAGACTTTACCTTGCTCATATTTTGTCCGAGCCTAGCCTAAAATTTTCAATTCTCCAACCCGAAAGTTTTTTCACCCAAATTTCTTTAACGATTAGCTCACCCGTAACGATAGGAAGGGCCGTTATATGTATGAATCCCATAAACTTTAAATTCTAAATCTTCTTATATCTATGATGATACAATATTGAATTACGTGGTACAAGTACGACTCAAAATGAAGACTAGTAAAGCATCTGTTTTAAGCCCCACAAAGTTTTGGGGCCCTAAAATTTTTGTAAAATTGATTTATCCATTTATTTTTACTTACAAAATATTAAAATTTGCTGGAAAAAGGTGCAAAATATTTATTAAAAAAATAAGGAAAGAAAGATATTTTTTCAATAGTAAAAGTATTTTAGACTTTGAATTAAACTACTCAAATCTTCATATTATTAGATAACATTTCTTATGCAACAAGATCTAAGGTAATGTATTACATGCTCATGGCTAACTTATTAACTTGAAGTAATCCTAATAACATTATAACTATCAAAAAAAAATTGTAAACTTAATACATTATACCTTATAAAAATATTACATAATACATAGTAAACACAAATACAAAAAACTGAGGCCTCTTATTATAAGTTATCTTTAGTCTATTGATTTTATTGAGATAATAACCCATTGTAAATATAATAGTAATTGGCGATTGTATGGACTCCATGAAGTGGACCAACGTCCAACACACACTTCATTCATCTGCTAACACTGGCATCAAAACTTTCGACTACAGAATGATCAATGTTGTATTGAAGATTAGTTGATTTTGTTTTTCATAGATTGATCATTCTGTAGTAGAAAGTTTTGTTGCATGTGGAAAGACATGCATTACATCAAGGTATACAACTGATTTACTTATGTAATGAATAAATATTATGGGGTATATAAACTGATTTGCATAAAAGAATTTATACCATGTTATATACAAACATATATTAATGTATGAATTGTGTATAAAATATGGTATACAAACTGATTTACAAAAAACAATTATATCAAAATTTATAAAAAAAACATGTTATTGTGTGTGATTTGTGTATAAAATATGGTACATACAAACTGATTTAGTTAATGGAGTGAATTCAATTAAATAATGGAGTTTTTAAAAAATAAGATAGAGACTGAAGGTATGTAGAGAATACGAGAAGGCAAAAAATGTAGGAGAAATTTATAGAATAAATACCAACTAATTGAGAAAAAATTGGGGGATTAATATCTCCTGTCAATCTCAAAAATCTTTATTTATGGAAAACATGATTGATTTATTAATGATTAATAATTTATTAATAACGTTTTCTCATTTTTTAATTAATTTATTATTTTTTTAGATTTTGAAAGAAATATATTGGTATTATATGTTCAAAATTAGAAAATCCTGTTATGACTTGTAAATATTAATATTCACTCTCAAATATTATTTTTTAATTGTTATTCTTAACTTTAACATATTTATTTAACTTAGATGAGCTTTCAAGAGTTCGATTTAATTTGTTGTTTACCGAATATTCCTTTCTATAAACATGTTTAAAGGTGTCTTAAAATTCAAGTACTTGATCTCTTTAAATAAATGTTAAAAGAGTTTCTTTCACTTAAATAATTCTCAAACAACTTTAGAAGATCTTAAGTCAATCAAATAAATGTTCTTAATTAAAATTGCCGGTCAATCATTTTTTATAGATATTTTTAATTTAAAGGTACAACAATGCCGTCATTTTATTAGATGTGGTTCAAAAATGTCTTCCTTTCACTTATTGGATCAAATTTTCCCTTTATCTATTGGATCAAGAATGTCTTTAACATAGTGGAAATGGTTCAAATTTGTCCCTCCTTGTACTAGATAAAACTTGCCCTCAACATACTAGAAATGACTCAAAAATATTTTCTAATTTTAATTATATATGTCAATAATTTTTTTCTCTGTACTTTGACTATTATTTAGTTTTCTTTTGATTTGTAATTATTTTTTGGGGGGAGTTCTTAGTTGTTTTTCTAAATGTTGTCTTACCTAATAAAATTATTTGATTTAAATAAACAATATATAAACTAACTTGTGAATTAGGCCAAATATATGTTAATAATAGTTATTTTTACATTATTAAAATTTAAAAGCTCGATAATTAGCTAAATATATAATTTATCTCATTCCAATTTTATGAATAAGAAATTAATTCAAGTCAATTTTAAGCTTTAGAGTCAAGTATGGTTGATGTCCAAAATTTGTTCTGCTATTGATTTGGTTTTGAAAGTCAAAGTAACAATGTAACTCCAGTTTTAAAATTGTCCTGTGTTAATTGTGTTACGATTCTCAATCATCTATGCATCTTGAATGTTTGATTATTGTTATGAATGTATGCTAATACAATCTCTCTTTCTGTATGAACGACTGCCTTGAATTTTTTTCCCGGACTCTCTAAATTACCTAATTACACAAATATTTCTATCATATTTACTAGTTTGAAATAATTACATATTATCTCATTAATTAATAATTTAATGTCAGATTTCATGTCAGATACATCCAAATACATATATCCCTGCTACCATATACATTTTGAAATATATATACATAAGGAGAGAGGCGAGCAAGAGAAAAGAAGAGAGAGGGAGAGAGCCGAGTGAGATAGGAGGGAGGCGAGCGAGAGAGTTAGTGTTGTTATCATCCCTATTTTTCCAAAGAAGGTGCAACATCGTGGGACTCAAAAAATAATAATTCAATTAAATTAATTTAAAATAATTTTAGAAAGAACTTTAGGAGTCGCCACCTAATTTTAGAAAAATTACGAAATCTATTAATTATTTACAAAATAGTTTACGAAACTAATAGATACTAGGTAAGGGTTCAAGTGATCCCGAAGGAAAAGTATTAACACCCTTTAGAATCCACAACTTTGGGTCACAGCTGAACTCATTTTTTCAATTGAGGAGATAAAAATATTGTACAACTATAATAAACATGAAATATACACAAAATATAAAGTAATGTTAAAAAACAAGTGGGGTGGTTGTCCACTTTGATTACTTTTTCTTGTAAGTGGGCAAGTTGCGCACTTGTATCCATCATTTTTTTGTCTATAAATTGCATACTTTGCAATGTAAAAGGATGATACACAAAAAGAAAAAAGGACGAATACATCTCTCAATTCTCTCTTTCTTTTCTCTTACTCTCTCCTTATTTTGTTAAATTAGTATATTTTATAACACGTTATCAGCATGAAACTCTAATTTTTTTCAGAAAAATTAACTTCTAGATCAGGTATATCTACTGAAGAAATTTTATTTTAGTTGTCTTTGTTATTTCTAAATTAATTTCTATATCAGTTGTCATCATGTCAAATTTATCAAAACTTGAGTTTGTGGCACTTGACATTTCCAGAAAAAAATTATTTATCATGGATCCTTGATGTTGAAATTCACCTTGACGCTAAAGGTCTTGATGATACTATTAAACAAGAAAATAAAGCATCAAGCCAAGATAAAATAAATGTCATGATTTTTCTCCATCATAATATTCATGAAGGATTAAAAACTGATTATTTAACTATGAAAACTCCCCTTGAATTATGGACTAATTTGAAGGACCGATATCACCACCTAAAATTTATGGTGTTACCAAAAGCCCGATATGAATGGATACACCTTCGATTTCAAGATTTTAAAATTGTGACAGAGTATAATTCTTCTATCCACAAGGTAAGTTCCATGTTAAAATTATGTGGAGATACTATCATTGATGATGACTTACTTGAGAAAATTATTTCCACTTTTCACGCTTCAAATGTGGTGCTACAACAACAATATCATAAAAAATGGTTTAAGAAGTATTCTGAATTAATTACATGCCTACTTGTGGCTGAGCAAAATAATACTTTGTTGATAAAAAATCATGATATCTGTTCCACTGGATCTACTCCATTCCCTAAAGTGAATGTTGTAGCAGCAAATAATCAGTCTGAATTAAGACAAAATAATTATCGCGGCCGTGATCGTGGACGTGGGCGGGAACATGAAAGAGGACGAAAAAATTATCGTCATCATGATAAAAATAAACATGAGAACAATAAAGTTCCTCAAAATAATTCTTCCAAAGGTAAATCCAATATTTGACGCTGATGTGGTATGAAGGTTCATTGGGCACGTGAATGTCGTACGTCCGATCATTTTGTGAAACTTTATCAAGCCTCTCTCAAAAGAAGAGATAATAATGTAGAGGCACACTTGAATTTTTGAACGAAATAATTATCGCTTGAATTTGGCATGACCGATTGGGTTATCCCGATTCTAATATGATGCGCAAAATAATTGAGAGTTCACATGGACACTCTTTGAAGAACCAAAAGATTCTTCAATTTAAAGAATTCTCTTGTGGTGCATGTTCTTAAGGCAAATTGATTACTAGACCATCAGTAATCAAAGTGGGAAATGAATCTCTGGCATTTCTGGCCTATATACAGGGTGATATATGTGGGCCTATTCACCCATCATGTGGACCATTTAAATATTATATGATTTTAATAGATACATCTACAAGATGGTCATATGTGTGCTTATTATCAACTCGTAATATGACATTTGCGAGATTACTTGCTCAGATAATCAAGTTAATAGCACAATTTCTAGATTATGCAATAAAGATAATTCGTCTTGATAATACTGGCGAGTTCACATCTCAAGAATTTAATGATTATTGTTTGTCCATTGAAATAACAGTTGAGTATCCGATTGCTCATGTTCATACTCAAAATGGTCTTGTGGAATCATTGATTAAACATCTCCAATTAATTTCTAGACCAATGATTATGAGAACAAAACTTATCATTTCATTATGGGGTTATGCTATTTTGCATGCAACAAGTCTTGTACAGATCAGACCTACAAGTTATCATAAAGTCTCTCCATTATAATTGACTTTTGGTCAGGAGCCGAACATTTCTCATCTTAGAATATTTTGATGTGCAGTATATGTTCCAATTGCTCCACCACAACGCACAAAAATGGGATCCCAAAGAAGATTGGGGATATATGTTGGGTATGAATCTCCTTCTATCATAAAATATTTAGAACCTATGACTGAAGATTTATTTACCGCAAGATTTATTGATTGTCATTTTGATGAATCAATATACCCAGCATTAGGGGGAGAAAATAAGCAGCTGAAAAAGAAAATAGATTGGAATGCATTATTACTATCTCATTTAGATCCTCGCACAAATAAATGTGAACTGAAAGTTCAAAAGATAATTCATTTGCAAAATATTTCAAATCAACTATCAGATGCATTCATTCACCTATCAAGAGTTACTAAATCTCATATTCCAACTGTTAATGCTCCAATTCGAGTTGATATCCCAGTAGGACAATTAGTTAATGCAAATGAGTCTAAACCATATTTAAAATGTGGTAGACCGATCGATTCCAAAGATAAAAATCCTCAAAAAAGAAAAGAAGCAAACAATCAAGATGGTCATGATATGAAAGAACCTGCTCAAGAAGAGCGAGGAGACATAATAATTGATAAGACCTTGGAAGAGGTTAAGACGCCTGAAAATGATAAAGAAATTTCAATAAATTATGTCTCATCAGGAAAAATATGGAACCGAAATAATGTAATTGTCGACAATACTTTTGCTTATAATATTTCTATTGCAATAATGTAACAAAATGGGGATCTTGAACCAAAATTTGTCGATGAATGTAGACAGAGAAATGATTGGCCAAAATGGAAAGATGCAATTGAAGTTGAATTAGCTTCGCTTGAAAAATGCGAAGTTTTCGGACCGATAGTCCGAACATCTGAAGGTATAAAACCAGTGGGGTAAAAATGGCTCTTTGTGCGAAAAAGAAATGAGAAAAATAAAGTCGTAAGATATAAAGCACGACTTGTGGCACAAGAATTTTCGTAAAGACCCAGCATTGATTGTGTGAAAACATATTCTCTTATGGTGGATGCAATCATTTTCAGGCATCTTATAAATCTGGCAGTTCATAAAAAACTTGGCATGAATCTGATGGATGTCATTACAACCTATTTATATGGTTCTCTAGATAACGATATTTTTATGAAAATTCCTGAAGGATTTAAAATGCCTGAAATATATAAAGATTACTGGGAAACTTGTTCAATAAAATTTCAAAAATCTTTATATGGGCTGAAACAATCAGGGCGAATGTGTTACAATCGTCTTAGCGAATATTTGCTAAAAGAATGATATAAAAATGATCCAATTTGCCCTTATGTCTTTATGAAAAAGTCTGGATCTGAATTTGTTATAATAGCCATATATGTTGATGATTTAAATATCATCGGAACTCCTGAAGAACTTTTAAAGGTAGTAAAATGTCTAAAAAAGGAATTCAAAATAAAAGACTTCGCAAAGGCAAAATTTTATCTTGGTCTACAAATTGAACATTTAGAAAATGAGATATTTGTCCATCAATTAACATATACAGAAAATATTTTAGGGAGATTTTACATGGATAAAGCACACTCACTGAGTACCCCAATAGTTGTGAGATCTCTTGATATTAATAAAAATCCATTTCGACCTTATTAAAATGATGAAAATTTTGTTGGTGATGAAATATCATATCTTAGTTCAATTGGTGCATTAATGTATCATGCCAACAATTCTAGACTAGGTATAGCTTTCTTAGTAAACTTGTTAGCGAGATTTAGTTCTTCCCCAATGCGAAGACACTGAAATGGAATTAAACATATATACAGATACCTCTGAGGAACCACAGATATGAGATTATTTTACACAAATAAATCCACGTTAGAATTGATTGGTTATGCAGATGCAGGATATTTGTCTGATCCCCATAAAGGTCGATCGCATACGGGCTACTTATTTACATGTAGTGGTACAGCTATATCATGACGTTCAACAAAGCAAACTATGGTTGTTACTTCTTCAAATCATGCAGAAATAATAGTCATTCATGAAGCAAGTTGAGAATGTGTTTGGTTAAGATTAATAACTCAACACATTCAAGAAACATGTGACCTTTCTTTGATAAGAGACGCTCCAACAATATTGTATGAATACAATGTTGCATGTATAACTCAATTAAAGGAAGGATACATCAAAGGAGACAGAACAAAACTTATTTTATCAAAATTCGTTTTTACTCATGATCTTCAATAGAAAGGTGAAATAGATGTTCAAAAAGTTCATTCAAGTGATAATTTAGCAGACATGTTCACCAAGGCATTGCCAACTTCAACCTTTGAAAAATTGAGATACACAATTGGAATGTGTCATCTTCGAGATAGTAGATGATGTCTTCATCAGAGGGTGTATAATATGCGTTGCACTCTTTTTTTCTTAATCTAGATTTTGTCCACTGGATTTTTCTGACAAGGTTTTAAATGAGGTAGCACTTAAGGCGTTTTACCAGATATGTGTACTCTTTTTTCTTCATTAGGTTTTTTTCCACTGGGTTTTCTCTAGTAAGATTTTTAACGAGACACATTCTACGTGGTCATCCAAGGGGGAGTGTTAAAGAACAAGTGGGGTGGTTTTCCACTTTGATTACTTTTCCTTGTAAGTGGGAAAGTTTCCCACTTGTGTCCATCATTTGTTTTTCTATAAATTACATATTTTGCAATGTAAAAGAATGATACACAGAAAGAAAAAAGGACGAATACATCTCTCAATTCTCTCTTTCTTTTCTCTTACTCTCTCCTCCTTATTTTGTTAAGTTAGTTTATTTTATAACAAGTAAAACAATAATATAACAAACTACCTAATATATACCTAACATCAATAATATACATAATAATGAATCAAAAAATATTATTCAAATTACATTCGAATAGCTTATTCGGAAAGCAACTCCGGATACCTATTAAGACACTTAGTAAAGTAGTAGTAATGTATAAATATTAATCAAAATAAATGAAAGAAATAATAACTCAAAAATAGAACTCTTCTTATAAACAGGGGATACTTTGGAAATCCCGTGATAATTTTTTCATCGATCAATTTTTAATTTGTAATAAATAATGCATATCAAATTAAACTAAACTTTTCGTCTTTTAAAATAGAAATGCCTTAAAAACTGAGGAAAAGACTTTTTTATTGGCCAATTAAATACGTAGTACAATTCCAAAATCGAAATAACATCAATCCAAAATTAAAAGCAACAGTAAAATATACCATTAACAAAAATAGCCAAATTTCATGTAAAATAAAACATCAACAATTAAGTATAACAATATCAACCCAAGGCAAATCAAATGCAGTAGCCATGAATGAAATAAAATACAGTCAAGGACCTACAAAAAATCCAAAAGAAAACAAAGAAAATAGAGTAATATTGCAGACACAAATGTTAACTAAAATTTTTGAAAAAATAATGACCTAAACAAAATAGTAAAAATCAAACAAACGACAAACAATGATGTCACGATCCTGATCCGTGGTGAGTGACACTTACACTAACCCTCCAAGGGGAAAACCAATACAATCCAACTAAGATATGCTAGTTACCCAAAAGAGGCATTTCAGCAAGTGTAAGCATTTAAAAATATAGTTTTAAAGCTGAGTTCCCATAAACTCAGAAAATTTATCACAAACATGCAAAATTAACTTCCTAGAACCTGAAAGTCATTGTATCAAAACTCTATCTAAGGGTCTAGAATAAGGGGATGCAACCCCGAAAATAATAAGTATAAAAAAATTGTTTAACAAGTCTGAGTCCGAAAAGAAAGGACTAAGAACAAAGAAGAACCCATGACAGCCTAAAAGAACTGGCTCACCCTTGAATTCGGCGATCACAATTCTCCTAATTCAGTTCTTTCAGAAACTGGATGAATATACCCTTTACTAAATAAAGAAAAGGCAAGTGCAGTATCAGTACATAGTCACAGTGTACAGGTAGGATCATATCACACGACTAATTCTAGTAAATGAGATATGATCAAGCAACCATAACTTAGTCAAACAAATAGTGTTCAATCACATCCCAGTTAATGCAACACAGGAGTCTCAGTCCTAACATACGAGTCATTATACAAATGAGTATAGTCAATTATAATATAATAGCCAAATAATGGTCCTCTCATAGAACCCATACCCAAACGGTTAGTGTACCGGTGTGGTATCTGTTTCAATAGTCAATGTACCGACATGATACATGATCCAATTATATCAGTGTGGTACCCGATACAAATATACCGGCGTGGTACCCGATCTAAATGTATCGGCTTGGTACCCCATCCAACATGAAATCACATATCACAATCACAACCACAATGAATTCCACACACACTTGTACAACTAAGTAACACATTCATTGTATGCATTTTGATCACAAATATCATTTTAATTCATGTTCTTTTCCTTTTGCTAATGATATATCATGCATGCAATACTAACAAAATAGTTAATAGGCACATATAACACAAATGGGAAAACACAATCACACCTACCTTGAATCAAGCATTAATGCTCTAAAGAACCTGAGCTTTCCCATTCTGAAATGTCTTGGCGTGTTCTTGGTCTAAAAAAAATAAAAAATATAAAGAATCAATGAAAAATGGACTAAATTATCAATACTATATCAAAATCCTAACCCTGATTAATTTCATGATCATCTCACCTATCTAGGGCTTTTTCCACCATTAATTTCAAGCCAAAAACCTTTCCCTAAGAGAATTCCATAGATTCTAGGGTCTAAGAATCTAATTACAAGTTATAGTAATATTAACTTACCTTTACCGAAAATATCCCTAAGTCACCCCTAGCTCTCCAAAAATAAAGTTGCAGAAAATAATAATATTTTTGGGATTTTTTCATGATATGTCCACGATTGGACTGCTATTGCGGAGCCGCATAGTAGGATTTATCCCCCTATGGTGGCTTTCATGGAGACATAACCTCAGAATTCATGTTCCAAGCCCTTTTTGCAACATAACCTCAAATCTTGACATTCTAAAATAACTCTACGCCAAGATTAATTTCGAGAGTTCTACTCGCTCAAATTTGATTTCATAAATCCGTAAGGGCTCCTTACTGTATCGACTACTATCTCAAACAATAAAACTCATAAATCAACCCCAATCCATTACTAGACTGCACTAGACCTTACCTAATTCAGATTTCGTCCAAGTCTGACCTAGTTTCATAATTTCTAAGTTACTACTCAAAAATTTTCTAGCCTAAAATTCCTTCCCATTGGCTTACCCATAACAACTAGAGTAGTTCATTACAATAGATACAAACTTACCTATTGCTCATTCCTGAGAGATCAAACAAGAAAAACTGGCTAAGTCAAGAATAGAGTACTTCTTCTTTTCTATCTCAGTCATCCTATGAAGCTTATTGGGCACTAGCATTAACATCAAGCCAACTGCATTCATATTCAGAAGCGAGGGTGAGCACATGACGTCTTGGATTTACCCATCTCCTTCTGTTTATATATTGATTAGTCTTTTGATTTTTGAGATAATCTTATTTCTGTGGTTCACTTTTGGGACTTGTACTCATTTTGTTAGCAGATATGTACTTGTGACTTCCAGGGACTAGCAGGGATCTTTTTCTTGTATATAGTTTTGGGTTGCTTCCACTTCTTCATTTGTGATTCTTGTTCATTGTGTTATTGTTTTAGTTTGATATTAGTTTTCTGCACCTATATCCCATTACTTGCAGTTTTGAAATATGGGTTGGCTTGCCTATTAGTGGGGTATAGTAGGTACCATCATGACTCGAGTAATTAGGTCATGCCAAGTTGGTATCAGAGCCTAAGTTTACCAGTCTCACTTGTACATAGATAATATTTAATAGAGTCTTGTGGAACGGTGCGGAGATGTCTATAACTTATCTTTGAGAAACTACATGATGTCTCTAGGAACTCTTTCTCTTTTGTATTCTTATCAGTTTCATGAAATTTCACTTATTCAACTCTTTTACATGATGTCTCACATGTGTGGTAGAGCAGTCGGGGGTACTGCTCCCAGGGATGCGGATAAAGCCCCATACAGGGGTAAAGGTCAACCTTGAGGTCGTGTTAGGGCTGTAGCCCAAGCCCAATTGGTAGGCCTGAGACCAGCCCAACCACCACTAGCACCAGGTGCAACTTTGGACCTTTAGGCAATGTTCATCTAGATATTGGTAGCGATAAGGGGTAAGCAGCAAACCCCAGCTCCAGCACCACAGGGTCATCCTGTACCAGTGGCACAAGGAGGTCAGCCGCCACCAGCACCTGCTTCCACCCAACCGGATGATTTAGAGGGTGTCATGCCATTATGCGAGAAAATGATACTTGGGGTGTTTCTCAAATTATCACCACTGAGGAGGTTTTCTAGGAATGTCAAGGAGGATGCCCATGAGTTCCTTTTTACTTTTCGTGAGAAGCTTCAAACTTTGGGGTTGGTGGAGTCGCAGGGAGCCAAATTTACCACAAATTAGGTAGATGGTCCTACCAGATAATAGTGGCATTGATACCTAAAGACCAGGTCAATCTGGTCTCCACCATTTTCATAGACAGGTTTTCTGAGGTATTCTTTTTTAGGTTCATCCCCAAGAGCGTCAGAGATCATCTCCATGATCATTTATCGTAGTTAGAGCAGGGCTCCATGACCGTGTTGGAGTATGAGGCTAGATTCCACTAGCCCTCCCGTCATTCCACTATAATCCTACCTATTGAGGAGGAGAGAGTTTGGTGTTTTGTTTGAGAATTGAGACTTCAGCTGTGGATTGAGACTCAGCCCCAAGTTTTAGTAGGCCGCTCCTTTCTAGATATGGTGGACCACGCCCGCACACTTGAGCAACTCTGTCGCGAGGCCCAAAAGGGCAATCACAAAAAAACTAGATAGGATAATAGCCGTAATGGGCCCTATTTTAGGCCCAATGACTCATATGATAGGCCCCGCCAGAGGTTCTAAAAGGCTCAGTCTATTCGCTCGTTCCAAGCTTCGCTACACGCTTCAGAGGGTGACAAGCACCATTCGGGTAGTTCCAGTGCCGGTTGCAGCCAAGGCCGAGGTGGTATTCAACTGAGTTCTTTAGGTCAGGGTGGTCGGCCTCTAGTTATAAGAAGACTGCCGCAGGGTTATTAATTTCAGGGAGCTTGACCATAGGTACAAAGAGTATGCTCTTCGTAGGTTAGCCCGCACCAACTTCACAGGTAACTAAACTCGCATCGGCCATAGCACCTCAAATTATGGACGGAGGCGAGGGTCAGGACCACTGAGGTGGTCACCAGGGTACATGGGGAGGTCCTCGGGGAGGAAGGTCAGGTGGCGGAGTTGATGCATGAGGTAGAAGGGACCAGTTCCACTTCTATACAGCTTTAGCTAGAGCAGAGGCTAAGGCATCAGAGGATGTGATTACAAGTATGATTCTTTTATGCCATCAACCCGCCTCAGCTTTATTTGATATAGGCTCTACTTATTCATATGTATCTATATATTGCGCTCCTCAGTTGAGTATGATTCTTGTAGCAGAGTCGTTTCTTGTGTCAACCATGGTAGGTGATTTTTTAATAGTGGAACAGGATTTCAGATCCTGTGTGGTGAGTATTCAAGGGTGGGACACTCAGGCTGATCTTATCTTACTTGATATGTTGGATTTCGACATGATTTTGGGCATGGGATGGTTATTCCCTCATCGAGCGGTCTTGGATTTCTATGCCAAGACACTTACCTTAGTCATGCCTGGTATTTCGCTGGTGGTGTGGCAGGGATCTTGTAGTCGCACACTACTTGGGGTGATTTCTTTCATTCGGGTTTGGAGGTTAGTGGCTAGAGGGTGTTTGGATTATTTGGCTTATGTTAGAGATGTTAGTAGAGAGGGTCCTATGGTAGATTCAATGCTTATAGTCTGAGAGTATGCAGATGTGTTTCCCACCGGCCTTTCTGTCCTTCCACCAGAACGTGATATTGACTTTATCATTGACATAGAGCTAGGTACTTGACCTATTTCCATCCCACCAGATTGTATGGCCCCTGCAAAGCTCAAGGAACTTAGTGTTCAGCTTCAGTATCTCTTAGGTAGGGGATTCATTCGGCCTAGTGTATCATCATAGGGTGCCCTAGTCCTGTTTATGAAGAAGAAGGACAATACTATGCAGATATGTATTGATTACAGGTAGTTGAACAAGGTGATGGTGAAGAACCATCACTCCACCAGGTGTGGTTCAAGTTCTGCCTCGGGATTACCCCTATGGTTCAAGTCCACCGCCACTTACAGTCGTGGTTCAAGTCCACCTCACCTTACAGCTTGGTTCAAGTCTATGGCTACTTTCACCTTGGTCATATTTATACACCGTTCAAGTCCACAACTATCCTTAGCCTTGATTCAAGTCCTCAATTACTCCAAATCTCTGTTCAAGTCCTTTACTTCTATCAGTTCTGGATAAAGTTTCATGCACCCGGATTGGTTTGGTTCAAGTAAGCAGAAAGTTGTGGAAATCTTGGAACACTTCATCGGGTTCTCTTATTTCATCTCAAAACCTTTTGTGCACCTGTCAGGCTTATGAAAGTCCATTCGGATTTTACTTTAATCTTGCACACGAGGGTACCTATTGGGTTTATGGGAGTCCGATCCAATTTAGTTAGTTGTTTTCTCTATCTTTATGTGTTAGTACACTCATGTGCAGCCCAGTTAAATTTTTCATTCTTGCCTCTGGTTGTGGTTAAATTCTAGCATTTTATAGTACTTTTACTTTTCTTGCTCAGTCGACCTATGATTCCTAATGGGTACCTGTTGTTTTGTTACTCATACTACACTCTATATCTATTTTTGTGATGCCGGTTTGAGTACCCGCTACCAGCATTGACATCGAGCCTGCTGCAGTCAGATTTAAAGGCGAGGGTGAGTACACGATGTCCTGAGTTTACCCGTCTCCTTCTATGTATATATTGACTAGTTTTTTTTTTGAGATAGTCTTATTTCTGTGGTCCACTTTTGGGACTTGTACTCATTTTGTTAGCTGCTCTGTACTTGTGCTTCAGAGTTCTGGAGGGGATCTTTTTATTGTATATAGTTTTGGCTTGCTTCTACTTCATTTGTGATTCCTATTAATTGTATTATTGTTTTAGTTTGATGTTAGTTTCTGTCCTTACATCCCATTACTTGCAGTTCCGGGATATGGGTTGGCTTGCTTACTGGTGGAGTATAGTAGTCGCCATCATTACTCGAATAGATAGGTTGTGACAAATGTGCCTTTGAGAACATTTACAATTTTTCTTTAAACAATTAGACCGAAAGTGTTTACCGATTATTGCCAGGGGCTGAATATTTTGTTCTTATGAGGATGAAGGATTGGAGGTTTAAGAGAAAATGGTCAGAAGCGGGGTGGGTTAAAAATATGGGTGAATTTTATTTAATTCTAAAATAAATAAAATTTCAAATTCTAAATTATCTTATACATATGATGATACCATATTGTATTATGTGATAAAAGTATGGATCAAAGCGGAGACTAGTAAAACTTTTATTTTAAGCGCCAAAAAAATTTGGGACCCTAAAAATTTTGTAATATTGATTTATCCATTTACATAAAAAAAATTTATTAAAATTTGCAGGAAAAGAAGTGCAAAATCTTTATTAAAAAAAGGAAAGGAAGATTTTTTTCTTTTTTCAATAGTAAAATATTTCAGACTTTGAATTAAACTACTCAAAATCTTCATATTATTAGATAAAATTTCTTATACCTATTGAAAGAGGTAAAATGGTAATTTTCCAAAATTTTCAAGAATGACCTTTAGGTTCATTACATCATCAACAACTAAAAACTATGTCCATCCTCGAACATAAAGTAAAAGAAAGTATTTGAAGCTTTGAAAAGCTGAGGATATCTGACACGCATGTCGGACTCCATTTTCCAATTAGCCTCTCCAATCGGACAGTGTTTCCACTGCAACTTCACTGAAGGAATCTTCTTTGTTCATATCTTTCGAACTCTCCTATCCAAAATAGTTATAGGCTCCTCCTCAAATGACAAGTCAGGACCATCTCCATTAAATCAAGAGAAATCACATGGGATTCATTCGGAACATACTTCCGAAAGCATGAAAACATGAAAATTCGGGGGCATAGCTGACAAGTTAGGTGGCAAGGCCAACTTATAGGACACCTCTCCGATCTGACTCAAAATATCAAAAGAGCCAATGAATCTAGGGCTAAGTGGCTCCTTTCTTCCTAAGTTCAACATACCCTCCATGGGTGATACCTTAAGCCAAACATGAACACCCGCCATAAAATCTAAGGCTTGAATCCTCCTATTGACATAAATCTTTTGTCGGCTCTGGGCTATCAACAACCACTATGAATCAAACGAACCTTCTCCATAATATCTCTAAGAAAGTCGGTGTCCAATGTATCTACCTCAACAGTACCGAACCAACCAATTGGAGATCTTCACCTCCTACCATACAACGCCCCACCATACAACGCCTCAAGTGTAGCTACCTGAATGCTTGAATGATAACTGTTATTGTAGGCAAGCTCCGCTAAGGACAAATATTTATCCCAACAAACACCAAAGTCAACCACACACGCTCGAAGTATGTCCTCCAATATCTAAATGGTCCGCACAGATTGCCCACGATATGGGGTGAAAAGCTATACTCATGTCTAACTGAGTGCCCAAACCATGTTTTAGATCCCTCCAAAAGTGTGAAGTGAATAGTGATCCTCTGTCAGAAATAATGGAAATAGGCACCCACTCAACTGAACTATCCGACTAATGTAGATTTGAGCAACTTCTCGCCCGTGTACTTCAACTTAACTGGAATGAAATGAGCGGATTTGGCCAATATGTCAACAACCACCCAAAAAGAACCATAACCACCCACAATAGTAGGCAAACCCATCACAAAATCCATGAAGATACGCTCCCACTTTCAAGTAGCAATGAACATCCTTTGAGACACCCCACCAGGTCACTGATGCTCACACTTGACCTGTTGACAAGTCAAGCATTTCATAAAATGTCATATTAGTCCATTAACAGTATGCCAATATCAAGGGTCCGCTTAGGGTCATTCGTGATCTTGAGTGTCGGTCACACCTAAAATATAGACTCGAATCGTGAGATAACTTTTCAGAGTTTTGGGTCAGTGGCTTGATTGTTTCGCATATTGGATTCTAGATCTGTCTTTTATTTATCGTCTTCTTCTTTCTAGATAGATTATGTATTATAATTAGTGTCAGACTTGTATATAAAATTTTAGATGCTCGTTTACTTTTATCACCAATCTTGAGGGTTGCTTTCATTTTTCCGCAATGGTTATGACTTTGGAATAATCTTTCGTATATAAAAATGCTTTATTTGAAGTTTTGCTTATTTCCATTTTTCACAATGATTAATAATAAATGATGTTCACCTACGGGAAATGATGAATACCCTTACAGCTTAATGGAATTTTGAATCATGACGACAATCTTTTCAGAGTATATACTTTTTTCGTTTTTTAGTTGTTATATTGCGTTTTTCGAAAATCAATTTGACTCATTTTTAAAGTTATATAAAATTACATTAGTTTGATATTTTAATATAAATGTTTAGATATCAAAAGCTATACGACAAGTACTATAAATTGCAAAAAAAAAAATCATATCAATATGGGGAAGTATAACTTAAGTAATATTGTTGATTTCGATAGGTGAGGAGTGTGATACATCAAATTCAGTAAAGGCTTTCCAAAGGTCACTCTTGCGTTTACTGTCAAATTTCCCTCGTAATATTCCTAAATTTTTAAAACTTTATTTTGATTTCAAATGTAACGTAAAGACGCAATACTCTTTTACTATTTTAGATCATTAATTTTTTTTGGTCAAATATATTACTACTATTTAAGATCATGGAAATCTCAGATAAATATGTCAATATGATCTATAATTTAAAGTATTACGGTTAATAATTGAGATATTGCAAGAATACAATTGATTTCTTCATTGTTTTGGTTATTGCATTAAATAATTGAGATATCCCAACAATATAATTGATTTACTCACTATTTTGGTTTATCTCAATCTATGTGAAATAAATTCAGTATTATCTTTTCACATAAATTCAGTATTATCTTTCTATTATGTTTGATGAATTTGTAAAATATAATTCCTTTACTGTCGCTATATTACTCTTTAATATTGCAAAATTTCAGTTTATTTATTTTTATATATGATTATTATATCTACTACATATTAATCATGATATTTTTCCTATAAACAAGACATGCATACTTTTCTGTTCTTCATATAAGGATGGATTCCAAAATTTTGGTTTCACTCTTCATTTTGTGGGCAATAAGGGCCAGTAAGTCTCCTTCTTATAGTTTGTTGTTATTTGATTTTGGTTATTATCTATGACGTTTTTACATTTCAATTATTATTTTATTTTGTTATGATGTTTAGGATGATTTATCAGTTGTCCATAGTATTTTGTTATAATTTTCTTCATTTTCATTATTTATTTCTCTACACTGCTTTGAATCTTTTTTTCTTGAGCTAAGGGTCTATGGAAATAGTCTATCTACCTCTAAGGTAGTGGTAAGGTATGCATATACTTTATCCTTTCTACATTCCACTTTGTAGGATTACACCTGATATGTTATTATTGTTGTACGCATATATATATTTAATTGTGTCTTTCGTCTAATTTACTTATTACACAAGGATTTTTAATTAAAGCCTTGAAGTCATACCACCAGTGTGTTGTTTTCTAGTTTCTTCCTTATTTGATATAAAAAAAATTCTCTTTCATAATTTAGAATTCAAATTAAATCTTTTAAATTGACTACTAGCTATTTTATAAATTCAATATGATGTACATTTATTTTTATTTAAAAAAATTGGGGATAGAGGAAGGGGAATACAATATGGGGATTCAAACCCTCCCAATAAGATGAAAATTTAGAAAATCAACCAACTGAGCTATTAAGATTCTCCGACGTACATTTCTTTTTATCTAATTGAAGCATTGTTTGTTTATAGGTATGCCATTGATTGAAGCAAGGAATGTAGTTCACGTACATTGTGATAACGATGATGATTGTATGACTATTTGCAAGGTGAAATCTTTTAGGCAAATGAAACTAGAAATTTCGTAAAAAATACTTAAGATATAATGTATACGTATGAAAAATAATTATATACTTGGTAATATTTTTTGATAACGATGATGATTGTTTGTCTATTTGCAAGGTGAAATTTTTACCAGTGTGTATAAATAGGATGTGCGTATGCGACGCTGAGCTGGCCTGCTTCAAAGATAAAGACTGCGAACCAATATTACCAGAATGTCCTTTGCAACATAGATGTTTTTTTAATAATTGTGTTTGTGGAGGGTAAAATAGGGACTTCCATAATGAATGTGCTAAATATGTATGAGGTCTAATCTTTATTTTGAAAATAAATGTTATTTTAATGTTATCGGCCGCTTAAACATTTACGATATGATAAAGATGAATCGCAATATAGTAATTTATCACAATATAAGTTGTGATGACATCTACACCCTCCTTCCTGGTAGGCGAATCAATTCATATTTTAAAAATAAATAAATAATATGTAAAAATTAAAGATAAACAGGGATAAATTATAAAGGATATTTCAGTATGATTTAAATGTTGAAGATATAATTGATAAGCTCTTATTAATTTGTCTATAAAAAAAAAGGAGAATAATGTGGTAGAAGTGATGAAGGAGAATGAAGTCCCCTCAACTTCTGAAGAGATGAAGGTAAGAGAAAAGGGAAAAGGGAAAATAGAGAAGAAGTTAGACAAACGTAATAATTAGGAAACTGAAAAAAAAAGTTTTTCTTTTTAATAAAAATGACGTATCCAAATAGGATTGATCATGTGTGGTTACGCATTTTTTTCTATTGCTAATCTGTCATGAAATAAGAATTAGCAAATAAATTTTGTTGTTTTACTACAAAATTTATCTTATCTTTATTGATTCGTGTTTTTGTAGTAGTGATTTGGATACTTAACCCTCTCCAATTCATAATATTGCATAATTCGAATAGTGTCTTGCCAAAAAAGAAAAAAAAAAGAAGAGAAAAACGAAAAAAGGAATGAAGAATGCATAATTTGCATCTTCGATTAAATGAGTTTCTTTTCTTCTTCAATTCCTTAATTCTTAACTTGAACAAATAAGGTAAAACTTGTTAGATAGCCTTGACTTTGATAATTAATGAGATTTATGATTCATCTTTAGTGATTATTATTTTTAAAATTTTTGTATCGTTTCTAATTTATTTTTGAATTAGTTATTTAAATTGATTCATTTATGCTAATAAGCTCCAATTGCACTATAGAAATCACAATAGTGAAAAGACATAGTTTCCTTCTTGAACTTGTCCCGAAAAGTCAGTTACACGCTTAAACTATCATAGCGACCTATCACACATACTTACTACTTAAAATTCAATTTATTTGCCCCCTAAAACTGACGTGACAAAAAAATAAAAAATATAATAAAAACATACGTGTCAGAGTAAACAAAAAAAAATCAAAATCACCCCACCTCCATATCTCTTCTTCTTCACACTTCACCCTCCTCTTCTTCTTCACACCTCACCCATTATCATTGTCTTCTACATTCCTTATCTTTCGTCACAATTCTTTATTTTTTATCACAACCTCCAAGTGTGAGTTAACCAAAAACAACGGAAAACCTTCCTCCGGCCACTACTTCCGTCGTCGTTGGTGAATCTTCCGAACATAAAGACACATACGTAAACCCAATGCAAGCTTTGTTTTCCTCCATTTACTCCCCATTTTGAATCTTGAGCTTCTTCAAAACCCAGAAAGTAAAAGAAGAATCTAGATGAAATTCATGCAGTATTGAACTTTAATTCAATGGAGTTGATAAGAAAATTAAGATTCTTTGGTAAAAAATTAAAATTGATGCTATGTATTTGGATTTTCGATAATTATGGTGGTGATATTTGGTGGTGGGTGACGAAGAAGAATAAGAATTGAAGGTGATATAGTGATGGTGAAGAACAAAGAATCGATAAAGGAGGGTGGCCAAACATGATTAGTCCGGTGAGATGAGAGATGAAGTGGGTTGAAATTTAGTGATGAAGAAGATATAATTATTAGAGAACTTTAATAATTAATTAGTCTAAAATATAGTTAACAAAAGAAAAGTTAATTAATGAAAAACAAAAAGGATATGAAAGATTATAATTTATGACATGGCACTGACGTAGCGCTGATATGTCAACGAATGTGATATACCACATACTGTGAGAGTGGTGTTACACGTTTCAGGGTGGTAGTAAAGTCACTTTTAAGTAGTAAAGGTGTGTAATAGATCGTCATGATACCAGATACATAGGAGAGTGGCGAGGGGAATGAGATGGAGGTGAGCGAGATTTGTCTATTTATTCCAAATACATGAGAATCCATTTGAATACGGTGTATCTAAAATAAATTACACCTAATTTTAACTCTATGTATCTCGAGATACATGTATTTGAATGTATCTGGACGCATCAAAATTTGATAAGATTTGTAATATTGCAAACTAGAGTGTATGTATGTAATTAGCTCCTAAACTAGTGAAATTTCTGTAAGTTTCCCAAAACTACCTTACTAGATATTCATCCATACCATATATAAATTATAATTATATTTTGAAATAATTATGTATCTTACCACTAATTAAGTGTTTCCTACAATATATAGAGGAATAGATACCTAGATACATGTAATTTTGCTATCAGATACATAAAATAGGAGAGAGGCATACGAGATAGAGAGAGAGGCGAGCGAGATAGTCATGCATCCCAGATAAATGTGAATCACACTAGATACCCACTAGATACATATATATATATATATATATATATATATATATATATATATATATGTGTGTGTGTGTGTGTGTGTGTGTGTATCTTATGTGATTCACATGTATCTGGAATATCAGATACATAGGAGAGTGGTGAGCAAGATATTAGGGAGGCGAGAAAGATTTATCTATATATCTCATATAGATGTGAATCCACTTGAATATAATGTATCTAGAAAAATTGATACCTAATTTTGACCTCATCTAGATGTGCTAAAATCTGATAAGATTCGTAATATTCCAAACTAGAGTGTATCTAAGTAATTAGCTCCTAAACTAGAGAAATTTCTGTAAGTTTGAAAAACTTATAGAAATTTCACTAGTTGTAATGACCCCTTCTGATCGTTATAGAAAAGCCAATATGGAAAGATTTGGGCTAGGAAACTTTTGTATAGTAGCTTAAAAATTTCAGGTTAGGCCAGTCTCAGATGAAATTTGAGAAAGGCGAGGTCTAGGGAAACTCAAAAATGGATTGGGTTAATTTCTAAGCTTTGGTTAGATTTTGTATTAGCTAAGATGTTAAGCGGTCTGTAGGATTTTTCGAAAGTGAATTCGGGTGAGCAGAACTCTCGATATCGAACTTGGCGTTAAAGAGTTATTTTAGAATGTCAAGATTCGAGGGTGTGTTACAAAATGGGGGACCTTAGAAAATATTTTGAGTTTCTATCTATGTGCAAACTGCTATAGTAGGTGGGATCCCGCTATGGTGGGGCCTCTATAGAGGGTTAGTGGCTGCTATAGTGAGTCAGTCTCAAATAATGCAGGAAAAGACCCAAAACTACTCATTATTCTACAACTTTATTTTTGGGAAAGAAAAGGGCAACCTACTGCATTTTTCTTCATTTTTTCATCAAATTCTTCGATAAAGTTAAGTTTATTACTCCGCTAACTTGTAATTCAATTCTTATGCCTTAGAATATATGATGGTACTCTTAGGGGAAGGTTTTGACTTGAATTAATGGTGGTAAAAGACTTAGTTTGGATGGGATGATCATGAAATTTTCCTAGATTTAAGCATTAAGTTATTATTCGAGTTTATTTAGGTTATTTTTCATTGATTATGCTATTCTGTAATTATTTTAGACCAAAAATAAATGAAGTCATTATAAAAGGGAAAAGCTCAAGTTCTTTAGAGCGTACAAACTTGTTTTGAAGTAGGTGATGATTGTTGTTTTTCCGTTTATGTTATATGTGCTTGTCAACTATTTTGTTAGTTTTTCATGCATGACATATGATTATGGAAAGGAAAGAGCATGATATAAAATGGTAAATGTTGTCAATCGCATGCAATGAATGTATTTTTTTGAGTGTACAAGTGTGATTGTTGTTTATTGTGGTTGTGATTGTGATGTGTGTTTGATGGTTGGATATAATGACCCGTTAGGTCATTTTAAAAACTAATCTTCTCTTTTTCATAAAAGACCCTTTCCACAAATTTTAAATAGAAATTTTAGACTATTCGATAACTACAATTGATTAGTTGATGGGTGGTTTAGATAATTAATTTAGTTGGTGGGCTAAAATATTAATTTATTTAATATTATACACCACGTTTTTTATTAAAATAAGTTATTAGGGTTTGTCACTTTTAGTACATAACTATTTTATAAAGAAAAGAAAAGAAAGAGAAGGGAGAATAGGAACCTGCGGCCTCAACAATGGAAGAGAAACACGAGCAGGTACTTTGTTGTCAAAATTCTAATGCTTATATCAAGTGATTGTTAGAAATAATTAATCTAAGGAATCTACCATGTGATTTCATGGAAATGATGGCAAGGAATTGGATAATTGCAATAAAAAAATAATGTTGCAATGCACTAGAATGTAAATTCTTTAAATTTGTGGGTCGAATTTTGGTTATGATAGACAAATTAGTGAGGGCTAATTATGGGATAATGATGAGACAATGATTGAAAATTTATGATAGATATAATTGAATTATTTCAAAATGGATTTAAGTTCTGCGAATAAGTTTTTATAGTTACAGTTATTTATTAGTGTATAGGTTAGCTTTAGGTATGTTGTTCTTTTGTAGTTGAATATGATATATAATTATAATTCAAGTTTTGATATATTGAGATAGGTAATTAAATATTAGGTGTATTGTATTATATGAATACTATTAGAGTTATGATATTGGAGGAATTGAGGCTTAACCCTAGGTTTGAATTTAAGAAATATGAGACTTGATAAATTAAGAGACATCAGGATTGAAAATGTGATTATAGATTTGGGTGAGTCTTTGGGTATAGGCTAGACATATAGTAATATATGTGATGTTAGTTTAAAAATCTTACTATGATTATTTATTTGATTAGATTGTGGTGTTTTGAATACTGTTCGGAAAGGGAAGACTCAAGTCCCGGAGTGATTGCTTGATTATTTGAGGCAAGTGAACTTCTAAACCTCAGTTTAAACTTGTAGATGCTAGTATTTTGTTGTTATGTGCGTTGGGGAGTAATGAAAATTAGACTGGGTTATTGACTGTATAATTGACCTTAAAATGAAGGTGATGGGTATAAAATGATAATCTAATGACGTGTATTGGTGTGATTGGTATGATGAGATTATTGACTTATCTTAGACATGTCGAATGACTATATTGATATAAAATATGAAAATTATTGTTGATATCATGCTATTATCTTGAATTATATGAACATGAATTGATTGCATTGGTTGTGATATACTGTGTTAAGACTGAAAATAATATAAAACAAAGGGTCGAACAATACGCTCCATGGCAGGTATTATAAAATAAAAGGGACAGGCCACACGCTCCGTGGAAGGATATATATATTGAGGGGATGGACTACACTCTCCGTGGAAGAATATGTATATTAAGGGGATGGGCCACATGTTCCGTGGCAGGTTACATGGACAGAAATATCCCTCATAGGTTTTGGACTATGATTCAGCAGATATGTACTGTTCGGACAGACATGCATCATTTCATTGCATTGCATTGCATCACACATTTTTGGATATTTGTGAATTCGTGTTTACCCATTATTGCTATGTATATGTTAAAATTGACTTGATATGATTCACTTGATGACACTATTGATAAGTATTCGTGGACTGTATTATTTTTATTGTACAAAGTGTAGAGTTGAGATGGTTTTATGCAGATTGTAGTTAAGGAGGTTCGGTTGGGATGACAGGAGTACTTGTATCTATTGAGCTTTGCTTAGTTTTAGTTGTACGCTTGCTGAGTACCGTATTGTTTGGTACTCACCCCGTGCTTATACACTTATGTAGGTTGTGAGATCGGACCTACTTGATCTCCTAGTGTTTTCTACCACATCCGAGACTATCATTCAAGTGTTGAGGTAGATGTTACATTCATCTAGCAGACACCTCTTACTTTTTTATTATGTTTTAGTCCTATTCTAGAGACAAAGACATTGTGACTGTATTTTATTTTGCACTTTGATAATGTATTAGTGGCTTGTACACGTGACAACTAATCTTGGGGGATTTTGAGATTAGTTACTTATTTTTGATTAAGTTAAACCTTACTTTATTTCATTTACTTCTGCATTTATTTTCTGTTGGATTTTAGGCTGACTTGTGGGTTGAGACGAGTGCCATCACACCCAATCTTGGTCGTGATAAAATGGTATCAGAGCCCAGATTCATAGGTCACACGTGTATATAAACCAAGTCTAAATAGAGTCTTAAAGATTGGTACGGAGACGTTTGTACTTATCTTCGAGAGGTTATGAAGACTGTTAGGAAATATCTTCACCTTTTGATTCTTTATTGTGCGTCCTTGATTCGATCTATTTTCTATCGCTTCACTCTGTTCTCTGACTTATAGTGGTGACTCGTGCTTGATTCTATGTGCATGCAGTTAAAATGTCATCACGTGGTATAGATCTGATTTTGAGTTGGAAGTAATAGACTTATGGAAAGGATGTGTGGTGAGATTTGTAATGCGCGGTGATTTGAAAAGAGTGAGTAAGGTTATGATTCAATAATGTACTTTGAGGATATAGTATAGGAAGAGGAACAATGGTTTGAATGATTAAATGAACGTCTTATATTCCTGGATAGTGATTAAGCATCAAGAATGATGCTTGTGTGGCCTACTCGATGTTTGAAGTAGTTCTACAATTGAGAATGGTATAATTAGGAGAATGACTATTTTGTGAGCACTGTGACTTTGGAGACTACAGTCCATGAAGTTCATCGTGAAAGAATGAGTTACATAGTGTGTGATGAGGATGATTTTATGCCAATCGAGATTAAATTTTCTATGGTGGTTTGATAGGGTGGATGTATATCAGGAAGGGTTATTATAAGTCTAATACCGTGGTATTTGTGATTATTTGGTTAGGGTTATGAGTTATATTGCTTTTGTTATTGCCTGGCCTAGAAAGGGTACATATCGCTTTCGGCTGGAGACTGAAATGCTTTGGTAATTTATGGAAGTCACGTAATGGGTAGGAAGGTATAGACTATTTAGGTACAATCTTTTTGGTGGGTCTGATGTATTTTAGTGGTGGATCTATCAAACTTTCATGGTGTGGTACTAGTGGTATACAAAAATCTGCTCATATGAAGAGATTTGATGTTGCATTCACATTTGAAAAAACAACTAGTTTGTTACTACGGACACTTGGGTTAAGCATTGTTTATAAAGAAGATTTTAGTGGTGGATTTTGGTATGATTAATGTGTTTAGGTTGTGAAGTGTATCCCAAGAATTCTAAGTGAGGACTTGTAATTTAACTGTAAACTCCAAGGGAGTGGATCGATATCAAAATGATAAGCTTATGGATAAAGGAAGTAGAAGTGAATATAATTGTGTGAAGGCAATTAAGAATTTTAGTGAGAGTGCGTATAAAATTGGATTAGTCCTTTGAATTTTGTTGGTATAACTGGGTTTAAGGTGTCTTGTCGATTGAGAAGGTTGACTTCGAGATGATGGCAATGGTTACTAAGCATAACGGTAATAAGAATTTGTGATGGATTATGATCAGGATGCAACCATACATTGAGGATTTTTGATTAAATAGATTCAATATGATAATAATGACTTGCATGTATCTAAATTGCAGTTTTCTACTATTTTCTAAGTAGCATGGTTGTATGGAAAGTCATAGAATGTGTTGAGACACCGCTCAAATAGAATTGAAAGAATCTAGAATCATAAATGAAAATAATTAGTGGAATGTAGTTTAGCCTTCAAAATAAGGAAAGAACAATGATATTTACTCTGGTTGTAAGGGCCGAATGTATCTTCAGAGACAGTGGAGAATTAAATTCAGTGACACATGGTTCTGTTTATTTTGCTCTGGTTATGATGGCAGTATTATGTGTTATTCATATGGGTTAACAATTATTGGATAAGATTTGGGAAATAAGTCTATAGGCGTTTCACTCAAGTGTGGTAATAAGTTCTTTTGTGGTTTCGAGTTTAGTAACTGGTATAATTAAATTTTAACGAAGGATATGATAAGATCAATGGAGAGGTGATCAATGATAGCTAAGATACGTGACTTCATAAAGGTCTTCAAGGTATGAGCTAGTGTTGATAGATAACGGAATTGGGTTACATGGATGGAATTTAAAATTTAAGTTATTCATTGCAACTCTACATTATCGTGGTAGGTTTCGCCAAAGTATAGATCAGTAAGGTGAAAATTGATCAATCATGTGGGGTATTGAGCAATTGAAAGGACTTGTGCAGGGTTTGGATCGTAGAGTTTATTGTTTTTTATCATTAAAAGGCCTAAGAAAGGTCTTCACTTAAAGTTTTAATTTAAAAGATGAGGTAAAAGGTCATGAGTTGTTGGTCAAAGAATAAGGTTGGTAAACGAGTTAGCAAAAGGAAAACAAGTCTGGTATATTAAGTAGTTCAAAGTATTTGGAATTTGCATCATGGGAAGCATCTAAGAAATGAGAAGAAATAAGACACCATGTGTAGATCCTTAATTCAAAGTTGAAGATTGTATGAATTTTCGCCCTTATATTTAGATATGACTATACAATGTAGATTGGTTAGACACAGACTTATGAGGGATGTAACAATGAATTTTCTGAAGGTTTGGTTTTAGTTTGAGTGAAAAACAGTGAGGTATCAAAAATTATGTATTTTATGTGGGGTTAGATTCTCAAATTATGGTAGGCGACTTATGGATACACTACAAGATGGGATATAGTTCTTCATGGTTATTAAGGATTTCGAATTAAATTGATACTACTCTAGTGATGGGTTATACAGACTATTGTGATGCGTTACATAGACACTAGAGGGTAAATAGAGGCTATGTATTCATAGTATATAGAATTATTCGGGTGACCAAGAATTTCTCTAAGTTTTGGTATAAGGTATATGATGGTTTGAATGGTAGTTAAAACTTGGTATGTAAAAGATTATGTGGAGTTGACATTGGGTGTGATTTAATATTTTTACCTAGATGAGAAAGTACTATCAGATTTAAAATTAGTGTTATCAGCTTTGGGTGTGACCCGTATCTATCATGGAATGTTTAAATGGGAAGACATGAGGCCATAGTTTGAAATATTTGGAGGTGACAATCTGTTGCTAAGAAACTTTGATGCTAATAATGGTTTAAGAGTAAGGTAAATGACTGGTGTGGTTATGATGTATTAAGATGTTGGTTTTAGTGAAATATTCTGAGAAATATGTGGGGTTTGATAAATCGAGTAGTGTGTACAATTGCAATGGAGAACATGCTGGTTGATTGTGGATAGCTAAATATTAAAGAGATGAGGTCAGATGAATGGAAATGTTTGATATGGGCATTATGGAAAGAGTATTTTGTGTTCTTCGACCTTGGTTTCGTGAATGTTTATGTGACCACCTACTTCGTTCTGGGTATGATTTAGAGTATGATTTTCTACCTATGACCACGTGTGTTTCCACTTCTGTGGATAGATCCCTAGTGGTGGATCGGGTGTACCGATCCTGCGATGTCCCTTTTGATATGGTAGGATGCTTGTGCAAACTTGGTTATTTCAATTATGGCAGATTTGGTGTTGTTTGGGATTGTTGAAGTATAACAGGGTATTATATGCACAATTTTGCTTATGAGAATTTATAGAAGAGCTACCATGAATACTTACGGTTGTTCGACTGTCTTAAAATTCATCTCTCGTCGAGGTTAATTTTTGGCTATGTATGATAGAATATGGGGACCATTAGATCTAATTCTACCACTTTTAAGGATTGTTTACAATCACAACTACTGATCTAGCACTTTTGATAGTATTGTCAAAGATTCAATATTGCTTGTTGAGTGGTTACTCGATCATTTTCTTCTTTGGGTTAAATAAATATAATTCTCCCATAATGAATACACGATTTCTAAAGATTAATTTTTTATAACTTAAGCTTGTGGAAAGATTTGGTTGTGAGAATGAAATCTTGACAAGACCTGTGATGGGTTGCACATTATAAGTGTGAGGTGGTTGTTCAAGTTCGCTTCTAATCGTAGTCGGTATTGATTCAAAATTTTATCGTGGTTATGTGAGAAAATATTGTACTTGGTGGTTGTGTTATGATTTAGTGAGTTTCATTTCAGATTGGATTCATGGGTTATTTAGTGGCATGGTAATCAATCCTGATTTATAAATCTGTCAAAGTTTGATTCGAAAGTTCAGCTCTTAGTAGTTGATCTTGATGGAATGGTCTTAAGGAGGAGCTCACTTGGAGAGATGAACGCCGACTCTGGAAGATCATAGCTCAGTCTTTTGATAACGTCGGTTATTCTCCCTTTTTCTTCTTTATGTTTGAGGACGAACATGGTTTTTAGTGGTGGATAATATAATGACCCGTTAGGTCATTTTGAGAACTAATCCTCTCTTTTTCATAAAAGACCCTTTCCATAAATTTTAAATGGAAATTTTGGACTATTCGGTGACTACAATTGATTAGTTGATGGGTGGTTTAGATAATTAATTTAGTTGGTGGGCTAATTTAGTACATAACTATTTTATAAAGAAAAGAAAAGAAAGAGAAGGGAGAATAGGAACCTACGGCCTCAACAATGGATGAGAAACACGAGCAGGTACATTGTTGTCAAAATTCTAATGCTTATATCAAGTGATTGTTAGAAATAATTAATATAAGGAATCTACTATGTGATTTCATGGCAATGATGACAAAGAATTGGATAATTGCAATATAAAAAATTAGATGTTGCAATGCACTGGAATGTAAATCCTTTAAATTTGTGGGTCGAATTTTGGTTATGATAGATAAATTAGTGAGGGCTAATTTTGGGATAATGATGAGACAATGATTGAAAATTTATGATAGATATAATTGAATTATTTCAAAATGGTTTTAAGTTCTGCAAAGAAGTTTTTATAGTTACAGTTATTAGTGTATAGGTTAGCTTTAGGTATGTTGTTCTTTCGTAGTTGAATATGATATATAATTATAATTCAAGTTTTGATATATTGATATAGGTAATTAAATATTAGGTATATTGTATTATGTGAATAACACTATAGTTAGAAAATGACAATCTAATGACGTGTATTAGTGTGATCGGTATGATGAGATTATTGACTTATCTTAGACATGTGAAATGACTATATTGATATAAGATGTGAAAATATTGTTGATATCATGCTATTATCTTGAATTATATGAACATGATTTGATTGCATTGGTTCTGATATACTGTGTTGAGACTGAAAATGATATGAAATAAAGGGGTAGGGTCACATGTTCTATGGCACGTATTATAAAATAAAAGGGTTGGGACACACGCTCCGTGGCAGGATATGTATATTCAGGGGATCGGCCACACGCTCCGTGGAAGGATATGTATATTAAGATGATGGGTTGCATGCTCCGTGGCAAATTACATAGACAGAAATATCCTCCACAGGTTTCGGACTATGATTCAGCGGATGTGTACTGTTAGAACAGACATGCATCATTTCTTTGCATTGTATTGCATCGCTTATTTTTGGATATTTATGAATTTGTGTTTACCCCTTATTGGTATGTATATGCTGAACTTGACTTGATATGATTCACTTGATGAGACTATTGATAGGTATTCGTGGACTGTATTATTTTTATTATACAAAGTGTAGAGTTGGGCTAGTTTTATGGTAGTTGTAGTTAAGGAGATTCAGTTGGGATGATAGTAGTACTTGTATCTATTGAGCTTTGCTTAGTTTTAGTTGTACGCTTGTTGAGTACCATATTGTTTGGTACTCACCCCTTGCTTCTACACTTATATAGGTTGTGAGACTGGACCTGCTTGATCTCCTAGTATTTTCTACCACATCCGAGGCTATCATTCGAGTGTTGAGGTAGTTATTACATCCATCTAGCGGACACCTCTTACTATTTTATTATGTTTTAGTCCTATTCTAGAAACAAAGATATTGTGACTGTATTTTCTTTCATACTTCGGTAATGTATCAGTGTCTTGTACACGTGACAACCAATCTTGGGGGATTTTGAGATTAGTTACTTATTTTTAATTAAGTTAAACCTTGCTTTATTTTATTTACTTCTGCATTTATTTTTTGTTGGGTTTTAGACTTACTTATTTCGGTGGGTTGAGACGAGTGCCATCACACCCAATTTTGGGATGTGACATTGGATTGGGTACCATGCCAGTGCATATTAATGGTTGGATCAAGTACCACACCGGTACATAGTAATGATTGAATCGGATACCACATCGGTACATATTAATGGTTGGATCGGGTACTACGTAGGTTCATACTAATGGTTGGATTGGGTGCCACGCTAGTACACTAACTAATAATTGGCCTGGGTACCATGCTGGTACACTAACAGTTTGTATATGGGTTCCATGAGAGAACCGAGTTGATTGTTGTACTATGATTTTTTCATGTTTATTGTGCATATCAATTCGGAACTAGGACTGGAAGTCCGAGCTATGCTGTAATTGTGATGTAATTGTATATTATCTGTTTTACTAAGTTGTGGTTGCCTGTTCATATTTTGTATGATTGAAACTGGCCATATGATCCTACTAGTACACGATGGTTTGTCTACTGATACTTCACTTTCTCTTTCTTTGTTGAGTACATATTATATGCAGACGGCTACCACGAGACCTAAACTATGAGACCTCTGTTATTTGAATCCAAGTGTGAGCTATTTTATTTAGGCTGTCATGGGTTCCTTCTTATTTCTTAATCTGTTCATTTGAACTCTGGCTATTTAGATGTTATGGATTTATGTTTTCTTGCTTGGGGTTGCATTCCATATTCTAGACTTTGTTAGAATATTGGTACTATGAGTTTTAGGTTCTATGGTTTTTTTTATTCCGCAGATGATTTTTATAATGGTTTTTTTATGGGGATTAAATTTGTTATTATTTTAACTATTATTTTTAAGATTGGTTTCCTTTTTAAATGAGTTAATCGGTTAAGTATTGGGTTAGAGTTTTGTTCTCCCACCGAAGAGTTAGTGTGGGTGTCACTCATAGCTGGTTAGGTCGTGACACTAATTTAGAAGCTAATTACTTAGATACACTCTAGTTTGTAATTTATGAATCTTACAACATTTATTGTGTGTCCTGATATATCTAGATATATGTATCTCAAGATACACAAGTCAAAATTATCTGTAATTTATTCTAGATATACTATTTATAAGTGAATTCGTATGTATCTAGATATATAAACAAATCTCGATTGCCTCCCTCATATTTCGTTCACCACTCTCTTATGTATCTGGTATCCCAAATACATACAAATCACGCCAGATACATATAGTACATGTATCTGGTGTGATTTACATGTATCTAGAGTACATCACTATCTCGCTTACCTCTGTCCCTATTTTTAGTATATTTGGTAGCGAAAATATATGTATCAATGTGTATCTTCTTCAATATTTAGTAGAAAACTCTTAATTAGTGGTAAACTATGTAATTATTTAAATATATAGGTAGAAAATATATATGATATGGATGTATGACTAATAAAATAGTTTTTCAACTTACCAAAATCCCACCAGTTTAGAAACTAATTCCTTAGGTACATTATAGTCTGTAATATTAAGAATCTTACTAGATTTTAGTGCGTCCAGATAAGTCTAGACGTATGTGTCTCAGGATATATGAGATTAAAATTAGGTTTAATTTATTTTAGGTGTACTGTATCTAAGTAGATTCACATATATCTAGGATGTATAGATAAATCTCGCTCGCTTCCCTTATTGTATGGCTCCGACAGAGTTGAAAGATCAAAATTCAACTTCACGAACTTGTAGGTAAGGGATTCATTCGTCCTAGTGATTTGCCTTGGGGTTCTATGATCTTGTTTATGAAAAAGAAGTATGGTAGTATGAGGATGTATATAGGCTGCAGACAATCCCAAGTTTTCAAAGTGCGAATTTTGGTTTACTTCAATTACTTTTTTAGGGCATGTGGTCTCAGTTAAAGGGGTGATAGTCCCAAAAAATTGAGGCAGTTAAGAGTTGGGTCTGGCTCAGCTCTTGACTGAGGTTAGGAGATTTTTAGGTCTTGCCACTTATTATCGTAGGTTTGTCAAGAACTTTGACTCCATTTCTACTTATTTGAAAAGATTGACCTAGAAAGAGGTACCATTTGTATGGTCTGATAAGTGTGAACAGAACATCCAACAGCTCAAGACACTTATGCCTACCGCTTCTATCCTAACATTGTTGGTTGAAGGTAATGATTTCATTGTGTTTTCTGATGCTTCATATTTGGGTTTAGGTGCTATGTTAATATAGGATATGAATGTTATAGTTGTGCTTTGAGGCAATTGAAGCCTCACGAGAAGAACTACCCCACCCATGATTTGGAGTTGACAACAATGGTATTTGTATTTAAGATCTGGCGACACTATCTCTATGGTGTCAGGTGTAAAATCTAACAAACCATCGCAGCCTGTAGCATGTGTTTACATAAAAGGATTTGAATCTGAGACAAAGGCGATAGATGGAGTTATTCAAAAAATTATGTTGTAGCCATCCATTATCATCTTAGTAAAGCCAATGTGGTGGTAGACGCATTGATCCGGAAGATGGTCAACATGGACAGTTTGGCTTGCTTGAGGAGTGTCTAAGCATTGGCTAGAGATATTCAAACTTTAGCATCCAATTTCATACAGTTGGTCATTTCAGAAGAGAGTGGAGTATTGGCGAGTATTGAAGTTTATCCCACATTTATGGAGAAAATCAAGGCCAAACAGATTAAGGATGAGCAATTGAATAAGCTTCGAAACAAGGCAGTATCTGGCGAGGCTTCAAATACCATACTTGACGCGTGTGTAGTGTTGTGTTTTAGAGGGAGAATTTTTGTCCCTCGTGTAGATTATTTGGTTTAGTATGTGTTGGCAAAACCTTATGGTTCTCAGTACTCGATTTATCTAGGCGTAACCAAAATATACCAAGACTTGAAAAAACTTTATTTTTGGCCTGGGATGAAGAGGGACATAGTGGAATATGCATCTAAGTGTCAAAATTATTAGTAGGTGAAATATGAGAACCAAAGGCCTGTGGGATTGCTTCAAAGAATGCTCATTCTTGAGTGGATTTGGGAAGGATATCTATAGACTTTGTGCTGGGTCTTCCTAAGACCTTAGGAAAATATGACTCAATTTAGGTCATCATGGATAGGCTGACTAAATCATCCCACTTCATTCCAATCAGGGTAGACTATAACTCCCAGCAGTTGGCCAAGATTTACGTCAAGGAGATAGTGAGGTTACATGGGGTGACCCTTTCTATCACTTTAGACAGAGGTACATAGTTTAATTCTAAATTCTAAGGCAAGTTGCATGATGAGTTGGGTACCCAGCTCACCTTTATCACAACATTTAATCATTAGATGGATGGTCAGTCATATAGGACGGTTCAGGTGTTGGAAAACATGCTAAGAGCATATGTTATTGATTTTAAATTCTAGGGCAAGTTACACGATAAGTTGGGCACCCAGCTTACCTTTAGCACAACATTTAATCCTTAGATGGATGGTCAGTCAGAGAGGACGGTTCAAGTGTTGGAAAATATGCTAAGAGCATATGTATTGATTTTGGGTGCGATGGGGATCAGTTCTTACCGTTGTGTGAATTCTCATACAACAACAATTATCATTCCCGTATTGGCATGGCACTATTTGAGGCACTTTACTTAAAAGGATATAGATCGTCCATAGGATGGTTTAAGTCTAGTGAAATAAAGCCTTTAGGTGTCGACTTGGTAAGAGAAGCTCAGAAAAAGGTGAGAGGTATACAAACCAAGTTGTTGGCAGCCCAGAGCAGACAAATGGAGTATGCAGATTGTAAGGTAAGGGACATGGCATTTTAGGTTGGTGAACAGGTTCTATTGAAAGTTTCACTAATGAAGGGAGTAATGAGGTTCAGAATGAAGAGTAAGCTTAGGCCTCAGTATATCAGTCCATTTGAGGTTCCTGAATATGTGGAGCCAGTAGCTTATATGTTAGCATTGCCGCCTAGTTTTTTCGAAGTTCATCCAGTTTTCAATCTATCTATGTTGAAAAAATACCAAGGTATGGGGAGTACATTATCAAATGGGATTCGGTCTTGCTAGATAAGGACCTTTAGCACAATGAGGAGTCTGTTGCTATTCTTGATCAGGATGTCCAAAAGTTAAGGACTAAAGAAATCAGATCATTAAAAGTTCAATGAAAGTATCATCAGGTTAAGGAATTCACTTGGAACCAAGAAGGATATGCGAGACAAGTACCCTCACTTATTTTAGGATTTAGGTAATACATCTACTTAATTTAGCTCGTGTTTTCTTGTTTGATCATTCAGGGACAATCGATGGGTGAATTGGTATTTATAATAATGGCTATTTATATCATTAGGGGTGAGTTAATCATAAAACATACTGAGTGAGAAATCTTCTAGGTTGGGGATTTGAAAAATTCATGCTAAGCTAGACTCGGATGAAATATGAGCATAGTGAAGTCTAGGAAAATCCGAGAAAGTATTGGATAAAATATCTAAGTTGAATCTATTTTATCTTTTAGCTAAGATATTAAAGAATTTATAGGACTTTTGGAGGTGAATTCGGGTGAGTACAACACCTGATATTGAACTTGGTGTGAAGAGGTTGATTTGGAATGTCAAGATTTGAAGGTGCATTGTGAAATGGGAAATTTTGGGAGGATTTTCGAGGTTCTGTCTCAAGTCAACCGCTATGCTCTTTAGAGGATAGAGAAATTCCTGCTATTGCAGGAAGTTCTACTACGATGACAAAGCTAGAATGGGATTGGGCTACTATGTCAGGGTAAGTCATAGTAAATGTAGAAAATTCCTCAAAATCACTCATTCATACTCAAGAATATTTTGGAGAAGTGTAGAGACTACTAAGGGATAATTTCATCATTTTTTATTCAGTATTCTTCATAAAGGTAAGTAATTCATTTCCCCAACTTGGTACTTCAATCATATGCCTTAGAAATGGACCCTAGGGAAGGGTTTGAGCTTAACCTAAGGTAGAAAAATCCAATGTAGCAAGTATTATGGGGAGTAAAACCTTGGGGTTTTGATTAAAAAATATTTATTCATGATCATATTACTGTAATTCATTAGTGTAACCACAAAGTCGGTAATTATTGGTGGGAAATCCCAGAATTGGGCGGGATGATCAAGAGATTGGCATGGGGTTTGGGTTATAATCTGGGTTATTTAGGCAATTTGAGGTTGATTCTGTGTTTTATTATTGTTTTTACCAACATCAAGCTAAAACTTCACAAAAGGGGAAGGCTCAGGTTCAGCTGAGCATTCAGCTTGATTCGAGGTAGGTGATGCTTGAATTGTTTTCAATCTATATTACATGTGTATGTTAATTGTTTCATTAGTATTGCTTGTACAATACGTGCTTTAGGGAATAAAGGAATGAAGGTTAACAAATATCTTATTGTCAATCTCATCCAATGAACTTGTCTTAATTGCTTGTGGTGTTACAAGTGTGGTTGTGATTGTGTGATAACTATGATTTATTTATTGGCTCAAGTACCATGCTTGGTATAAATAATCAGCTCGCTAG
Organism: Solanum dulcamara; assembly: GCF_947179165.1. NCBI lineage: Eukaryota > Viridiplantae > Streptophyta > Magnoliopsida > Solanales > Solanaceae > Solanum > Solanum dulcamara. The sequence goes on along the minus strand of NC_077243.1, from coordinate 72,120,871 downwards.
GGTACAATGCCTAGTATTGATTAGTGGTTAGCTTTGGTACCACGCACGATACTAGTTACTATATAGTTAGCTCGAACACCACACTTGGTACATATTTTATTGTTCTCATCTATGTTGGTTCCATGATTGAATCGGTTTATTCTTGTGATGATGTTGCTTCATGGGATTGTTGCGTAAGATTGGTGATTGAGAGTCTTGTTGTATTGTTGACTTGGTTTATACTTGTGTTTTCCTATATTTACTATGTTATAGTTATGTATGTGTTCATATTTTATATTTTGGAGCTGGCCGATAATCCTACTAGCACATTGTTATTCTTGTGTATTGATACTGCACTTGCTCTTTCTTTATTGAGTACAATGCATATTCGGGCATTTGTTGCGCACCTTAGTTGTGAGTCCCACATTTTCAAATCTAAGGGTGAATTGCTTCGTCCGAGCTACCATGGATTCATCTTTTCTTTATAGTCTATTTTCCAGATTTAGAATCTTTTATTTTTGGGATTGCATCCCTGTATTTTAGATTGTGTTGATATTTTTGTACACATTTTTAACTTCTAGGGGAATAATTTCTGTGAATGTTTTTTTATAATGATGTTAATTATAAATCCTGGTTATATAATTAAAACTGTTGTTGTAAAATTGTTAGTTTTTATGTATTGGCGTAGATAATTGGTTCTCCCATTGGGATTTTATTATGGGTGCCTTTCACGATGGTTTAGGTCGTGACAATTGAATATAGATGAGAGTATAACTTTGGTCAGCTTTCTTTTTGAAAGCAAAAGAGACGTGGATTTCTGCCTCTCAAATCTAACAAAGGAACACAAGCAAGAAGTCAACACAAGAAACAATTAAGTAAAGAGAGATGACAAAAAGAATGCAAATTTCTAACTTAAATTATAGATTTGATTCATATATTGTATGGATTTATAGTCAGTGTGAGTGTTGAAGAATTTGGGATAAGAAGATAGAGTGATCCAAAATTTTCACTAATAGAGTGAATACATTATAAAATTTGTGTAATGACAGTTCTCATCCTTTAAAGTATCCAAAAAGGAAGAATGAGTTGGAAAAAAAGGTTATTCTAGTTTGTTTTAAGCACAAATATGGATAATGTTAGGAATAACTTTGAATGAATAAAGGGTCTGGTAGGTCGGTATTATAATGGACTAATTGAATTACTCAAAGCATAAGTAAATATAATTTGACAAAGTGGGAATCATTCATGATATAATGTGGGTTGGGTATTTTAGTTTATTATGAATTAGCCTAAATGAGATTTTAACACGAGATTATGATGTGACTATAGATTAATTGGAGGGATTCATACAGATTGCTTGAGGTGACAAACTTGGTATTTCGACACGAATATTGTGAGTAGTAATCTTATCACAATTTATGTTTTATAATATTTATGATTTATACATGGTTTTTAAAGTGAATGTGTTATCAAATATTTTGAATTTGCATGTGGGACAAAAATTTTACTTGAAACCCAAGCTTTCTCCTCTTGAATCCTTGCTCTAAGTTTTAAGAATTAATATGGAAGTATTAGGGTCGAACTAAACTGATAAAGACCTTTATTGCATTCTAAACGTCGAGGATTAGAATTAGAAAGGATGGAAAAAGACTGAACTAACCCTCATTAAAAACTATTGAAGGACATCTATAAGGTCATCTAGTGGTCTGAAGAAGCTTGTATAGGCTGTAGAAGCCCCTTGTAGAAGAATGGCAGAGTTTTGGAGTTTCTGAGTTTTTGGGTTTACAAACCCTTTTTATGAGTCATAAATTCCTTTATGGGTTATCCTGTTCAATTGTAGAAAATATACTGAGGGAGTGGGGTTCTATGACCTTGATCTACAAATTCAATCTATGGTTCACAAATACTTGTAAAAGCCATAAAAAGGCTTCTAAAAGTCAAAAGGAATAACGGGTCCGTAGAATGGTCTATGACATGTAAACAAGACTCATCCCGTACACATGAAGTTTCTAAGTTTCAGAACTTGATATACGGATCAAGTCTATAGATCGTAAATGATTCTACGATTTGTAGACTTTATCCATAGAAAGTTGAAGGAAGTTTCACTAAGTCTGAGTAAGAAGTATGAGCCTGATCTAATTCTGTAAATGCTGCTCATGATTCTCAATTTTTGCAGAATTCTTAAGGTTTTTTTTTATCTTATCTAAATTAAGATTTTTGGGGTGTTACAATATCTCCCTCTTGGGATTTTTCATCATCGAATGATGGCCAAGAGAGGAAATTATCTAAGACATTAATGCAACACAAAAACTGAAATACTCAAGCACATGAATATATACTGAATCTAAGATAGGAAAAGGAGTATTACTTTCAACATCAACACTAGGAGGAACTAATAGATGAGGGTATCTAGCTTTAATATATTCTTCAGCTTTCCAAGTATCCTCTTCACAAAACTGATTTCTCCATAAAATTTTGATTGATGTAACCTCTTTGGTTCTCTTGCGAACCTGACGATCAAGAATCAGAATCAGAATCTAATCAAAGGACAATCTATCCTTCATACCAATACTTTCTATAGGCACAATGAGTGAAGGATTACTTAAGCACTTCTTGAGCATAGAAATGTGAAACACCGAATGGACTGCCTTTAATTTTGATGGTAGTCCTAACTCATAAGCCACATTGCCAACCCTCTTTGAAATTCAATAGGGACCAATATAATGGGGACTGATTTTCTCTTTCTTCCAAAAACTCATAAAACCCTTCATGGGTAAAACCTTTAAGTAAACTCAATTATTCACCTCAAATTCTAAATCTCTTCGCCTAACATCAGTGTAGGATTTCTGATGACTCTGCGTAATTTCCAACCTCTCTTAAATAATCTTTACCTTGTCCATATATTGGTGAACTAAATCTGGTCCTATTAACTCTGTTTCATCCATTACGAACCAATCAATCAGAGATCTACACCTTCTCTTATAAAGAGCCTTATAAAGGGTCATTTGAATGTTGGAGTGATAATTGTTGTTGTAGAAAAAATCTATGAGAGGCAATTGGTCGTCTCAATTACCTTTGAAATCAAGGACACAAGCCCTCAATATGTCCTCTAGAGTCTGAATTATATGCTCTGCCTGACCATCTGTCTGCGGATGAAAAGAGGTACTAAGGCTCATCTTTGAATTTAAACCTTTCTAGAACAACTTCCAAAACATGGCAGTGAACTGAGCCCCCTTATCTAAAATAATAGACAATAGGACTCCATGAAGTCTAAATATATCAGAGATGTACAATATGGCATAGTCCTCTGCTGAATCTGTAGTCTTAACTGGAAAGAAAGTTGATTTAGTCATCCAATCTACAACCCCTAAATCAAATTGTATTATCGATGAGATCGCAGTAAGCTTGTAATGAAATTCATGTTGATCATCTCCTATTTCAAGTCGAGACGTTCTATGTTCTGATCCCTACCACATGGTCTTTGGTGCTCACCTTTGACTTTCTGACAATTCGGTCACTTAGAAAAAGAATCTGCAATGTCTCTCTTCATTCCATTCCACTAGTAAACATTTTGGTGGAACCTAGATGGATCAAATATTTGGAACTATAGGCCTCCGTCCTGACCCTACCTTATAGACCGTTAATATTTGGAACACACAAACTAATTTCATATCTCAACACACCATCTTCCCTTTGTTCAAAAATCATAACCTTATGCTTATGAACATCTTCCTTTAACTAAAGTAGGATAGGGTATTTTTCTTGATTTTCCTTCACTTCCACCACTAATTATTATTCAACTCTATTTTAAACAACAACACCACCTTCATCAAAGTCTATAAGGCAAACTCCTAATCGTGCAAGTATATGCACTTCATTAGCCAATTCTCTCTTTCCTTCCTCTATATGTGCGATGCTACCCATGGATAACATGCTAAGAGAATCAACAATCATATTAGCCTTATCTGGGTGATAGAGAATACTCATGTCATAATGTTTAAGCAGCTCAAGCCATCTTCTCTCCCAAAGGTTTAGCTCCTTCTATCTGAAAACATATTGAAGGCTCTTGTGGTCAGTGAACACATCCACATGCATTTCATAGAGATAGTGATGCCATATCTTCAATGCAAATACTACTGACGTCAACTCGAGATCATGAGCTGAGTAATTTCTTTCGTGAATTGTATGTTGTATAGAGGCATAAGTTACAACTTTACCTTTCTGCATCAGAACATAACCAAGTCTAACTATGGACGCATGCAGAACAATAAATGATGATACCCTTTGTACCCTCTAGTAGGGTCAACACTAAAGCAGTAGTCAAATGAGTTTTTAATTCATGAAATCTTTTCTCACAAGCTTCAGACTATTGAGACTTAGTCTTATTCTAAGTCAACTTAGTTAATGAAGATGAAATAGATGAGAATCTTTCTACAAACCTTCTGTAATAACCAATCAAACTCAAGAAACTCCTTATGTCGGTGGGGGATGTGGGTCTGGGCCAATTCTTCACTATCTCTATTTTTTGTGACTCAACTTGGATATCTTCTTGGGATAATATGTAGCCTAGGAATGCCATAGATTCCAACCAAAATTCACAATTTTAAAACTTGGAGAATAATTCCCTATCTTAGGAGTCTGGAGGACTATTATGAGACAAATGGAATGATCCTCCTTACTCCTAGAGAAGATCAAGATGTCATCAATGAATATAACAACAAACATGTCCAGATACTGCTTAAATCATCTATTGATGAAATCCATGAATGCTTCAAACCAAAAGAAAAAACAAGGAACTCATACTAACCATTGCGGGTTCTGAAAGTTATCTTTGAGATGTCAACTTCTCTTACCTTCAATCAATGATAGCCGAATTCGAGGTCTATCTTGGAAAAACAAATAGCACTCTGAAGTTGGTCAAATGGGTTATCGATTCTAGAGAGTGGATACTTATTCTTTATGGTGACCTTAATTAATTAAAGATAGTCAATACACATTCTAAAGAAACCATCATTATTTTTCACGAATAAGATAGGATCACCCCAAGACGAGACGTTGGTTTTGATGAAACTCTTACCAAAAAGATCTTTCAACTGCTCTTTAACTCTTTCAACTCCACTAAAGCCATTCTATATGAAGGAATAGAGATAGGTTAATTATCGGGAAGGACATCTATCCTAATGTCTATCTTCATTTTAGGAGGGACTCCAAGAAGATCATCGAGTAAGACTTTTGGAAACTCATTCACAACTGAAACTGAATGAAGGGATGGTGTCTCAATACTAAAGTCTCTAACTTGGACAATGTGACAAATACATCTCTTGGAAATGAACTTCATATCCATAAGGTATGAAATGATATGATACTTAGGTACTACTGGACTAGCTTTCCACTCTAAGACTGAGATGGTATAATCTAACTAGACGAAGTCAGCTATGGTGTCTCTATGATGGATTGAGATGGTACAATCTCGATAAACACTCCTAGCTAGAAAAGACTCACCAATAGGAGTAAAAATACTGAAAGGCTGCGTTTGGGGTCAATCCCAAACTTCATGGTTATATAGAGAGTCATAAAAGACAAGTTTGCACCTGGATCAAGTAAGGCATAAATATCATAGAGAAGACTTTAAGCATACACGTGATGATAGCTGGTGAGTTCTCATAATCTTAGAGAATAGCCATAGCATACAAGCGATTTAAACCTTCACCTGTTCCTAAAGTAGCACCTATTGAGAAACCCTGCTTGATGGAGCCTCTGAAGAAGACTGGACCTTATTTCCCCCATTACCTTGCTTCTACATTGGACTGTCTTCGAAAATGACTCATTTTTCCACACTTGTAGCAACCACTAGTGTCGTCATAGCACTCTCCCAGATGGGGCCTACCATACTTACCACAGAGTGGGTTTTAAGAAGAACTCTGAGCCACACTTTCTTGAGACTGAGAACCCTAAACTTTGAAGTTTTGACTACCCTAAAAACTATGATAATTATTTTTGCTGAATATAGGTGCACTTGTTGATGATGGTGCATGTCTAGATGACCTCTTTTCAAAAAATTACCGATTCTCATTACCATTTATCTACTGATTGAGTTCATCTCCTACTAAATTTGGCCTCTTGTTTTGATGTTCCTCTTTGTCCCTCTTCTTATCCTCTTCAACTTGTTAAGCATATACCATGAGCCTGAAGATATCCATGTTAGAAATCATAAGTGTAGATTTGCATTCCTTCTTCATATATTTTCCCAACCCAGAAACAAGCTTCTTGTTCTTGGACCTCCACCATCTTCAAAGCATATCTAGATAGTTGGATAAACAAGAGCTTGTACTCTTTCACAGACAACCCTTTTTGTTTCAAATTCACAAAATCTTCCACCTTTATCTCTCTGAGCTCTTGGGGAAAGAAGTAGTCCAAAAATTCACCCTAAAAGTCATCCCATATGGTTGATTCAGAATCTTCACCACGACTCTCATCCCACTAGTTTTACCATATGTTAGCTATATCTTTGAGTTGATATGTATCAAGTTCAACTCCTTCGGTCTCAATGGCATGCATAGCCTTAAGGATTTTCCATATTTCATCAATGAAGTTCTAGGTATCCTCTTCTATCTTGGCGATGTTCCGCTAGCTAATAGTACTCTTTGAGGCCATGTTCCGCTAGCTAATGGTACTCTTTGAAAGTATGATCTGCAAAAAACATGAACGCACGAGTTAGAAGGAAATATTCATAGAGTTAAACTATATAGCACAAATATAAAGTATGAAAGAAAAGTAATATTTCTTAATGTTCTGTAGCCTCCCTTTTATAGATGTGGTACGATTCACACTGATAAGAAGAACTTTAATAGACACGGATTCTTAGACATCATAGGACACTTGAACCTTCTACTTTGATACCAAGTTTGTCACACTCCAATTCTACACTCTGGACATGACCGGCACTCGAAAATTATTATTGTTTCTACTTAATTATTTTAAATGCTCTTTCTTTGAAGCTTCTGCATTTGTGTTTAGTCTTTTGCTCAGTAGTACTTTGAATATAAGTAGAAATAATGTTTAAAGATCAAACCAAAATAATTAAACTGACTCTCTACTCTATTTATGTAGCCTCTATTAACTGAACATAGGTGCCTGGACATGACCCATAGTGACCTAAATAAAGACTAACTACTAATACTGAAAGAACATAATTAAATAGGGCCCTCCAAAAGAAAGAAAATCTCACTAAAAGCATATGAAGTGTGATCTCAATGGAGTTTCTGTTGATAATCTTGAATACTAATCTGCATCATAAAATGATACAACGTCAGAAGATGTCAGTACATAAAACTTACGATATGTAATAGAGCTAAATAAAAAATAACTAAACTAAATATTCATGTCGAAAGGAATACTCAAAATGACTTGACTAAAAGTAAAGCATGTAAGTGTAATGAAAACATCAAAGCTTTACAACTGAAATAATGAATTGAATAACTTTCTAAAATAATACTTTACTTTTCTTAGGGAGTTTCTTCAAATGAAAACCATCACTATGAGCCTTATGATGATACAATGGCTAGCCCATATTTCTATAGCTATCCTATACCTTACTAGAATATAGGACAAAAAAACTAAACTTATGGGTCGATCTAAAAAGACATTATCAGGGGATGAGGTAAGGAGTCCCCGAACTAATAGTACGATCCTATCTATGCTAGTGGTGCAGGTTATAGGGTTTGAGTTGTCTGAACTCGTATCTAAATATAATGTTGCAACCCACTGGTTCGTGCGGGTACCTACTCTAACATCTAAGTAGGAGGACCGGACCCTTAACAGAAATATCATGCGGAAGTTTAACAAATACTAAAATAACAGTCTAAAGAGTCGAGAATACACTATAATTAAATTTTCAAACTCTAAGGTTTTTTACAAGAAACATTCCAACACCCCCAAGGATACTATTCTAAATAGGTACAAGAGCTTCTAAAGATACAGAGTATAAATAAAGTAATGACACAGCTCCCATCATAAGGAAGAAAGAGTAGAAGCTATTGGAGATCCAGCTTTGTCTTTAGCTAAGAAACATCACAGACCTTACAATCATACTATGCCAAGTGACATAAAAAAGTAGTATAATTACAAAAAAAACATGTATTGATAGGCATCATCGATCAACCTGATACCCACCATATAATATAACGAAATCAACAAGAAGAAAACATACTCTAAGGGAAGTACACCACCAAACCTTTCTGCACAAACTCTTATCATTCTCATTTACCTCCTTATTTTCATTCAAGACTAATACTTATCCATTCTAGTTGGTCCACTGCCAACTCTAATACAGATCAAGGCCTAGCCCTTCTATCACAAAGAGGAGTTTTCAAACTATAGACCACTACTAACTCTGTCTAACCAATCTACTACCTTTAGCTTTCACACCAACACCTATCCCTCAAATAATTAGCACCTCACTTACAGGAGGGCAACATAAGGTGGTCTTCTAATCGTACTAGATTGTTATGGCAACCTCACCATAGCGGATTCCTCCCGCCAGGGCAGCCTATCTGGAGGCATAACCTTCGAATTCTCTCTCAATCCGTAATTTTTCACATATACCAACATGACACCATCAATATATGACTCTAAGTCACTAATATTACTAAACAATACATCAGCTGCTCTTCACTTGTTTACCTATGGCCTCAAACCTACGATATAGATGCATCTAGCAACCATAATATAATCCAAACATACATATACAGAAACACATTACCAATTTACCATTTTAAGAGTAATATGCATTTTCACAGTGTCAATCTCAAATATAACAGTCCAATGTTAACACTTGGACCCTCGGTCCTTTCATAACAATTATTACATAGGATGTGCATGCTCAATTATAATCGAGTTAGTTTCTTTATCATCATACATATAGTCAAGATTAATTCACAACTGATAGCCACACGATGGTTCTCTTATGGAACCCATACCCAAATTGTTAGTTTGCCCAAAATGTGACACCTGATTCAGTATATATATATATATATATAATGTGTGTGTGTGTGTTAAAATATGACACTTAACCCAATATATGATAATCATAATCACAGTCCACAATGAATAGTTCACATACTTCCACAATTAAGTAACAGGTTCATTGCATGTAATTAATCAAAATAGCCATTTCATTAAGTTTCATTACATCTTTCCTTTTTTCAACAATATTTCATCAAGTCTTTTTTATTTAAGGTATCACTTTTGATAGAGCAAATTCAAGATTATGGATTTCACGATCTTGAAATTTTAGAGCAATCACAACAATATATCAATCACCGAAATCACAATAGTTAAATGCATAGAAAACTTCACAACATTATTCATCCATTATCAATCACTATTAAGAGTATCTCTATGATATAGTCTAAACAATAACCTACAGCTATGGGTAATCAAATAGGTTCATGGCATGAGATTTATCAACACTAAGTCATTCACATTCACCTTTTATTTCATGATATGCATTGCTTAAGTATTTCACAGGGAGTAACCAACATGAACACACACAATTATTTGTATAAACACATCTGTCTATATACAATAATAGCCTATAACACACAAGTCTCAACATCTCGTAATAACCCAGCAATTGTCTACATTTAATCTCCAAGAGTTATTGGCCTTCTAAATAGTTTTCACCAAGATTAACATTCAAAAATTGAACCTTTATCACTAATTACATAATGATTTATGACCCACATCACATATTCCCACTCTAAATAACAATTAACAATCATTTAACCATCCAAACTTTATGCCCGAGCCTAGGCATGAAATCTCTCATCAATCTATATTATATTAAGCAATGACAATAAATTTATAAGTACTCAATTGATAAAACCTAGCCTACCTGAGCACCAAACGGCTATAGAAGGATTATGGCATGATTTATAACCTCCGAAAGGAGAAACTATAGAGATGGGCCTTAAATCTGTGGTTTGTAGCCCTCCTTGCACTAGAAATCTCTTTCTCCCTTCTCTTCATGCCTATAGTAGCTTTTGGGGGGTTTTTAGGTTAACCCTCATTTATTTTGGCACTTAAGGGAAGAAAAAGATAATAAAAATATGCCTCTTTTCAATTTTGGCTGGTCAGATCCCGCCATGGTGCCTCAGCCCAAACAGTGTTCAGTAAAATGGGCATAATCTTTTACTCTAAACTCCAAATAAAGAAAACTTGGTAGAGTTGGAAAAAGACTCATAGACATTTAATTTAATTTATGATCCACCTAATTCATTATAGGATGAGATCTATTATCGTTTGAAGTTGACATTAGTTTAAAATAAAGTCCAAAACTAAATCGGAAAGACACTTTCAACTTAACTTTGACATAGGGGCATTGTACGACCTTAATTCACAATTAATGCACTCGCATACCAAAGAATTGATCCTAATATTATGACAAATGAGATTCATATACCTTTATCACATATATTTTTAGTAATGATAGGATAGGTCGTTACACTAAATCGGTGTTCAGTACTACTCCCAAAATATGCATTATGCTCATAATAATTTCTGCTTGAGTAAATACTCAAAATACTACTTACAAGTATATTGAAATGTATTAACTGAATGAACTCTCTTTTGAAATAGATTATGCTTCTTTTAAAATAATCATGCTTTCTTACGTCAAAATTATGCATTTGGAACCATTCAAGTTTTGTGAAAACTCTTGTCAATGATAATGTAAAATGCTTATGCCTACTTTGATTCTCAAAATCATGCATAATGAATATCGATGCAAAAACCTTTAAACAATACTTTCTAAATGGGGCTCATGTAATAAATAGGCATGAACACAATTAAGAATAAGAAACTCATGAATAATCATAATTTCACTGATAAGGATCAAATTCAATAACAAGGAATACTAGAAAGCTTGAAATTTCAAGAACAACTTGGGTTAGAACCCTAGGTTAAGCCCTTAATAACTAAATTTTATATGTAGGGTGTGAAGATGAAGTTAGTTCAACACTATGAGTAGCTGTGCATACCTGAAAGAACTAGGTTCTTGAAGAATCTTGAAGAACTGCTTGAAACCCTACTTTTCTCCTTTTGAATCCGTGCTCTAAGTATTAAGGATAAAAATAGGAGTATTAGGGTCAGAATAAACTTATATATACCCTAAATACTATTCCAAACGTCGAGATTTAGACTTAGAAATAATGGAAAAAGACTAAATTAACCCACATTTAAAAAAATTCGAAGGCCGTCTACGACGCCATTTACAATTCGTAGAAACTTCTACGGACCGTAGAGACCCTTTCATAGAAGATTGGCTAGGTTTTAGGATTTTTAAGCTTTCGGGTTACAGACCCTTTTTACGGGTCGTAAACCCATTTTTAGGCTGTCCTGTTCAATCATAGAAAATATACTGAAGGAGAGGGGGTTTCAGGACCTTGATCTATGGATCCAATCTATGGTCTGAAGATAATTATGAGAGACACATAAAAGGGCTCGTGAAAGTCATAAGGAATATTGAGTTTAGGACTTTGATGTACGGACCCATTCTACGATCCGTAGAATGGTCTATGACAGGTAAACAAGACTCATGCTGTACACGTGAAGTTTGTAAGTTTCAGAATTTGATCTGAGGATCAAGTCATCTATAGCTCATAAATGATTCTACAGTCCATAAACTTGGTCCATTAAAAGTCAAAGTGATTCCATCTACAGTCCGTATATGCTACTCTTAGTTCTTAGTTTCTACAAAAATCCTAACTTTTTCAGGGCTTTTCTATTCTAATCTAAATTAAGATTTTAGGGGTGTTACAAAATCTCCTGAATATAAGATTTGATATGAAAGTGGTTACTGAGTTTATTGTTAAATTTTTAAACTAAAATTTTGCTTACATGACTAAAAATAGATTTATTATTGATACTATTTCCTTAAGAAGGCATTTATTCATGATTTTGATTATCATACTAACATGTTTTCAGACTTGTTCTCAATAAAATGGCTATGGTTAAGTGTTATTACTCACTGAGCTGGTGTCTCATTCCCTGCTAAATTATTTACAGAGTCAAGTGATATTGGTGAGGATTTCAATAATTAGAGTGTGCGAATTGGTAGTATCTGGTAAGTCTTGCATTCCTTCGCGTGGTAAAGAGTTTATTGAATTATTATGGCCCTTTTTCTTTTAATACCCTTAGAATATCTCCATTTGTGGTTTTGGATATTAGAGTCATGATTACTCCTTTGTATTGTAGGCATATGACTAGTTTTAAATAGTTTTTCATATTTGGAGATGAATAGGTATGTCGCTCAGTTGAAAATGATAAAACAAGTTTATAGTAGTTCAAAACTGGAGGTTGTGTAAAGATTAGATTGTTGATGGATATAGTGTCTTGATTTCGAGATTTTGTTAGTATGTTGTGGATTTCTGAGATAGGAAAAATTTGGATAGGCCCAAATAGAAGAAACTCTGCCCGATTTTCTGTAGATTTTTATTAAGGCTTACTTTGAAATTCTCCCCCTTAGAACCAGTCACGATCCTAAATTGAGTTGTAACAAAGTTGGCATTAGAGCTTAAGTTATTCCTGTAACTTATAGAGCACATGTTAGTAGTAGAATCTCAATTGTGGTTATGTTATCGGCCATTCTTATAATCGTGATTCTATAAGGATTTGATAGGATGCATCTTAACTTTCTTTCTTATTCCTATGTGTGTGACATTGCAGACCAACTAGATGAATCTTACATTATTTTTTTTTTCCAGATAGATCAAACTCGCTTATCTAATGACATAGCTATGATGGGTGTTTATCAGGCACCTGAAGTCACCTCGGTCAAGAAGCCAACTTCAATATCAAGGAGAAGGGGCAGATCTTGCAGAAAGGGTCTAGGCAAGGGCCTTAGTGCAACCACAGGGAATCACAGAACCAGTACTAGAATTTTAAGAGAGGTCACTTTTGAAATGAGTGCTAGCCCACCTCAACCATCACATGAATATGCTACTACTGAGGCATTTACCTCCATGCAGATAGTCATAGAGAGTTTGGTTGATAGAATGGACAGACAAGAGAGGGTTGGTCTGTATAATGTTGTACCTGCTTAGCCACATACACAACCTCAAGCACCAGCACAAGCTTATACATTTGGGAATAAAGAGGTATTCTTATAGGAATTCTTGATGTTGAAATCACCAAAAACCAAAGGTTCTGATAGTTCACTTGATCCTCAAAGTTTCTAGATAGGACATTCAAGTCATTATAGGTGCTAGGATGTTCTAGTGAGAGAGTTATGGATCTTTTAGTGTACAAACTAGAGTACATGGCTAACATATGGTATAAGATCGTAATGCTAGGTCGATCTATTGGAGAAGCACCACTAAATTGGGATGGGTTCACTAAGTTTTTCATGGATCATTTTCTTCCTGAAAGTTAGAGGCAAATATTACAAATCAATTCAAGAGGTTGATACAGAATCCAGATATGGATGTGTCAACCTATGACACCAAATTTCGTAAGCTGGCTAAATATACTTCTTACTTAGTACCACTAAAGTAGCTAGAGTTCAGTAGTTTGTTAATGGGTTGGTTGGTCGTCTATTCAATGTAGTATCCTCAAATATAAAGACTTTGACATACTCAAATACAATTGATCTGTCTAGAAAGATTGAAAACAAAGATCATGAGGAACATGCAACCTTTTTTGAATGTAAGAAGGCCAAGATAGGGAGATCTTATGATGACGAATTTAGTTCAAATTACAAAATAAGGAATCAGGGAAGAAAGCAATAGGACTCTCAGGCAAGGATGGATACAGTTTCACAGTCCAAATAATGGACAGGGAATTCAGAGACTGTCATCATCACATTAGGAAAATGTACACCACTGCTCTATCCTACCAGACTTGTGGCAGATCATATGTAGGCCAATTTTATGTTTTGATTGGAGGGTGATTTTGGTGTGGTCAGTTGGGGCATAGCCTTAGGGATTGCCATCTACCTCTAAGAAATTTCACCCAGATTTATGTTCAAATAGTTGTATCTACTCGTTACTACTAGTAATACTTCAAGTACTGCTGGCATAGAAAATAAAGGTCGAGATATTAGAGATCATGTTGCTGGAATTAATGATAGGAAAATGGTGGTAAAGGCCAAGCAAGAGTTTATGCACTTACTAGACAGGATGTTCAGGCCTCAAATGGAATTGTTATAGATATTCTTTCTGTATGTTCATTTGATACATATTCTTTGATTGATGTAATACTACCCACTCTTATGTGTCCTCATACTTTACTTTGAGGTTTACTAGACAGCCAGAGATGTTGAATCATCATTTTTCTTGTTGCTACTCCTACAAGAGATTTTATGTTAGTTGAATATGTGTATTGTGATTGTCAAATAAGATTTGAGGTTAGAGATACTCTAGCTAACCTAATTGTACTTTATATGATTAAATTTGATATGTTGATGGGCATGGATTAGATATCTTATTGCTATGCTACCTATCATTGACATGAAAAGATAATTAGGTTTGAGATACCTAATTAGACTATTTTTATATTAAAGGAGGTTCAAGTCCAAAGGTTGGTAAAGTAATATCTCTCAAGGCTCAGAGATTACTAAAGAAAAATTGCATGGATCACTTAGCTATGGTAATAGACACCAAAGAGGGAACACTTATCTTAAAGAAGATACTAGATAAATTTTCTAATTTATATCTTGAGTATTTGCCAAGATTACCTCCTATATGAGAAATAACTTTGGTATTGATTTGGATCTTAACACCTGAACAATATCTATACAGACATATCATATGGTATCAGCAGAGCTAAACGAGCTTACCAACTGTTACAGAACTTACTTGTTAAGAATTTTATTCGATGGGGTATATCTCTATGAGGCATACCAATATTGTTTGCAAGGAATAAAGATAAGCCTCTAATAATATGTATCGACTACAGACAGTTGAAGAAGATAACAATATGTAATAAGTATCATTTGCCTTGTACAACGGACCTATTTGATCATTTACAAGGAGTTGTCCACTTTTCAAGATTGATCTTTAGTCTGGTTATCATCAACTTAGCATCAGGGAGGAAGATATTTAAAAGAAATCATTCAGAACTCGGTATGGGAATTATGAGTTTCTTGTGAAGCCTTTTGGAATATCGGCATTATGAGTTTCTTGTGATGCCTTTTGGATTAACCAATTATCCATCTACATTTATGAAATTAATGAATATGGTATTTAGGCCATCTCTAGATAAGTTTGTGTTAGTGTTTATTGATTATATCATGATATATTTTTGTACCCAGGAAGAACACATACATCATCTTAAGACTGTGTTACAGACATTGCGAGAACATAAGCTTTATGCTAAGTTTTCAAAGTGGGAATTTTGGCTAGACTCAGTAGCATCTTTGGGCCATGATGTATCCAAAGATGGAATTATGGTAGATTATAAAAAGAAAGAAGTTTTGCAAAAATGGTCTAGGGCTACTTCGCTTACATATATTCGTATCTTTTTAGATTTGGCAAGTTACTATATGCATTTTGTGCAAGATTTCTCTAGAATAGCATCACCATTGACCAAATTCACACAGAAAATGTTAAGTTTCAGTGGACAGAAAAATGTGAGCAGAGCTTCCAGATTTTAATACAAGATCGATATGATGTGATTATAGATTAATTGAAGGGAGTCATACGGATTCCTTAAGGTGATAATTTTGGTATTTTGACACAAATAGAGTGTGTTATAATTTTACCACAATATGTGTTTTATAATCTTCAAGATTTTATATGGTTTATAAAGTGAATGTGTTATTGAATATTTTGAACTTGCATGTGAGACAAGTCTTTTACTTGATCTGATATTGAAATAGTTATTGTCATGACCTAAATTAGGGACAAGCTACACCATGGCGATCGGAATGTGAGGGACCCCACCAAGCCATCTTAGCATACATCACATACATAGGGTAAGGAAACATAACAAGAAAAGCGGAGGAATAACCTCAAGTAATATGCCTAAATGGACTACATCAATTCCTTGTCTAAACATGCCTCTATCATAATAATATATATGGGGGTATAGAAAAAGCCAGTAGCTCCCCAAATAAGAAAAGAATATCTCAAAATAGCAACATAGTCTAAAAGTAGCAAGGGAAGAAATAAGCTCGATAGGTAGTCCTCGAAGCATGAGGACTTACCAAATCAAGTGAACACGTCTCCTATCTAGCCACGAGAGTGTGTAGTGTGATCGCTGAGCCCTACATTATAACACAATATAGGCAAAAAATTACGTGTTAGTACTTTGAATGTACTAAGTATGTGAGATATGCATGAACAATGAAATAAGGCATAAAGAATATGAACATAAGATGCATGACCAATGTAATGAAAAGCATGAATAAGGCTTGAAAAGCATTTGAAATTATATTAAAAACTTGTGGTCAATGCATCATAAACATCATAGTAAAACTTACTTTATGTCATATAAGTTGTGAGATAGGACCTTTAACCTTATGAGAGATCATGGACATGAGAAAGATATTAGTAGTCATAATACGAAATACCTTAAACATTGAGAGAAGGACCTTGTAAATTAGTGAGAGCGACCGTTAACCGACATAAACCATGTGAGCTATAATATGGAGTACCAATGTTTACCCATACATCGGAGGAAATGGGGAGACTATTTACCAAGGTAGACTTCTATATGCCAAACTGGATCCACTAAGCTACATGAAGGATCCAGCCTCAACTACGGACGACCCTATAAGGAATCAAGCCTCTTCGATGGTTGATCCTCTGAGGAATCAAGCCTCTTTTACGGGTGATACTCTAAGCAATCAAGCCTCTTCTACGGATGATCCTTTATCTTATGGTGGCACATAGTTATGGGAAAATGGGATCTTTCTATGGGTCTCTTGCCTTTGCTATAGGAGAGAATGCCTATCCCAAGGTCCACTCGGTGCTAGGTAAACTCTCAACGGAATAGACAAATCATAAAACATAAACTCAATAATCACGTGGGAGAGGCCATATCTATACCCGTCCACTCTTCATAAGAACATAATCATAGAATAGCTCCTTAATTTTATCTCAAGTAACATGAGTGTAGACCTTTCATGATCACATATATTTATTCAAAAAACATCTTTAGGGCCTTAACTCACCCTATCATTGACTTTCTTGAACATTATAGAATCATCATTCATAAAAATTCTTTGCAAAAAGAACCTTTAAACTCATTTGTAGACCTTGTCAAACATTCATAAAGCTTTCGTTGAATATAACTTAGAACTCAAGATCATAGCTTATACTTGTAACTTAGGGTAAAACATGCATACATGATAGCTGGACTTATCACACCATGATAAGTTCTTTGATCTTAACATTGATCATCATTATAACGTTTATTATAAAAACCATAATCTCAACTTTAAATCATGAAAACTTTACTTGAATATCATTGAACTCATAATCTATTCATGAAAATCATCTTTAACTTCATAATCATTGAACTCATAATCTATTCATGAATATCATCTTTAACTTCATAATCTTAACTTGGAAATACCTTCATGCATGGGCATTCATAATTCAACTTAAAATCATGTAATTCAAATTAAAACATGCATATAATGACCATTGATAACATCTAATAACGAAATTAAATCAGCCCAATGCAATTCATCAAAACTAGGGTTCATAATCAATAGAAATTGAAAGAAACTTTGAGAAACTGTGGGACTTCATGGGTGAAAGGAATCCATGAATTAATCCTGAAATACCTTGATTGAATCCACTAAGAAATTGAAGAAAAACCTTGTTGAGATTGAGACCCTATCTTGAGTGTGGGAAAAGACCTCTGAGAGGAGCCCTTGGGAGAGAAGACTTGTGATTTTTGAGAGTTAATAAGAGAATAAGAGTTTAGGAATACTTAGGGTAGTTAATAGTTGAGAACCTAGTCCTAAATATGTCCAAATAAATTGAGGAACTTATAGGGAAAATACCAAACAACCCCTCATAAAATCTAATCGGAAGACTTTACGAATCAATCTTTACGGCTCGTCAAAATATTTACGGGGTCGTAGACCCAATTCATCTTGTCAACCCTTAGAAAAAGCTGAAGAAATGAGCCTCTGATCTTTTTTTATGTCTCATGTTTACAGGTTGTAAACATTTTTACGATTCATAACTTATTTCCACAGGTCGTAACTCAAGGTCGTAATATTTCTGATTTTGCAGTCTTTGGTAAAACCGTCATAACGTTCTACTCTGAACTCGAAATGAGGCAATCTTGGTGTCATTAGAAAGAGGACTCAAAGAACTTTATTTTTATAGTTCATGGACTACCTAATTCGTGATATTCTAGGAGATATGATCATTTAAATGTGACCCAAGTAAAAGTTTTCACCAAAACTCAATTGGTAAGAAGCTTTCAACTAGACTTTGTGCTAGAGGATTCTTGTCACCTTAAAACATCTCCAAATCTATTTCCACACTTAATAATTGGACTAAACACCTATGCAAAATTAAGAATCACCCTTTACAACACTATGGATGGCGTTTACGACTCGTCATTTGGTCTACGAGTTGTCAATATTAGTTGACAAAGTAGTACACCAAAATAATAGGCTACTGGAATGAAACATGGTCCTTACGACTCATCCTTATGAGTCATCGACTCTCCTATGAGTCGTACAAATGACTAGTCAATTTCTCCCTTCACTTATTCAAAAGCCAGAACTCAGGACCCAATTCTACGAGTCTATTCTATGACTCGTAATTCAACCTATGACTCATCCTGTTGAGTTTTTTTGAAAGTACTGAGGCTTGTCAACTTTACAAAATCAAAGATCAACTCTATGACTCACTCTACGAGTCATCACCATTCCTATGAGTCATCAACTTGACTCGTAAACTTAATTCCAAACTTAGTCAATTTTCCAACCCCAATATCATTCCTACGAGCTGCTTCTACGACCCGTAGGAGTCTCTACGACTCATAGGCCAAGTCATATACTCTGGGACAGTCCCTTTTCTTGGAATTTTCTTTTTTTTCAAATTTTCAACTTTCAGGGCCTTACAATATCTCCCCCTTAGAAACATTCATCCTCGAATGAGACTCGACTAGAATAGAACAGACACGAAAAGAGGACTAGCAACCCAACATGAAATACAATAACACATCAAAATGCATAAACCTTGAGTATTTCATACTCATCATAAAACATGACCTTTAAAATCAACTTCATGAACATGCATACATATGAAAATATGAGATTAACTAGAACTAGAGAATTTGTAAGAATAGACATGAGAGGCTAACACTTCAACTAGAATGAAAACTCAAACACTCGGGTTATCAAGTCAATCATGGCATAATGAATACGAAACCAATCCATACCCACCATTATCATGACCAAAGAAAACTCATAACCTACCAGATGAAGCAGCCCAAGTCATCTCCCTTTCCCTTCTAGTAGACACCGGACAATCCTCATAAGTCAAGTTTTCTTCAACACTCACATTATCCAATGTTACATGGCATTAGGACCACCAACATATTTCCTCAATATTGATATATGGAATATCAAATGAACTGAGGCTAACTCCAATGGTAATTAAAATTCATAGGTCACCTTAGCAATACACCTTAAGATCCTATACCACTCTTCACCACCACATTCAATCAATCTCGAGGCCTAATCAAGAAGAACCCAATGCACCACACATTCACCCACATGCCATCAACACCACATTCAAGTCTAGTTCCCTAACCATTATAATACACTCACTTGAAATCCTTAACAAAAAGTCATCAATAGCCTACTACAATCACTCGCATATTGACAACCACGCATTCAAGCCTACCATTCTAACCACTTTATGGCTCCCTCGAAGTCAACATGTCTTAAGAATTTTCAAGTCTACCTTAGCATCTTTACATCCACATTTGCATTAACTCCTACCAAAGGCACAACAATATACTCTTACTTATCTATTGCACACAACAAGATCCATATAGCTCTTTCTCTATTTTTATAACCTTAAATAGGGTAAGCATGCCACAATTTATCATAATACGAAACAGCCACTCTCTCTATCTATCATGACTCATCTATTATCATTAATATTGGAACACACAACCGACCTTAATAACTAAGTACTCTATCTCCCCTTTGCGGGAATAATCAAATCTTATAGCAAGGTAAGGAGTAACAAAAGATACTATAGCACCCGGATCTAACAATGCATAGCTATCAAAGTCAAAGACATTAAACATACCAGTCACAACATCGTGCGAATCCTCTAACTCCTGATGAGTCTGAAGGGTATAAAATTTATCTTGGCACTGTGTACCACCCGAAGTAGTAGCACTTTGATCTGGATGACCTTTCCTCTGAGCCTAGGGTCTAGTACCTTTCCTATACTCTCTTGTATGCTGACCTGGATTTCCACTCCTATAGCAAACATCCAATCCTGCTAAGCACTCTCCCCTATGGTTTTTCCCACACTTAGAACACTTAGGAATAGTAGATCCACTAAAACCACCAGTGGGTTTGGATTAAGAAGCCCCACCTTCACATCGAGCTCTCTTGGAATCTCTCTCTTTCCTAGAAATTATTAGACAGTCCCTCTCCTTATGTCCACTTTTTCCACAACTATAACAACTTCTTATACCGGTCAAGAACTTCCCTAGATGATTCTTACCACACCAGTAGCATGAGGAGTAGGATTTTTTCTTTCCATCACTCTTCATCATATTCGAGACGAATGTTTCCCCTTTTGACATCTTTTGATATTAAAGTCATTTCCTCTCTTATATCCCTTTTGCTCAACCTTTTCTTTCCTTTGACATTCGTGCTCATAGGAGTTACTTTTTGTTGGTTTAATTAAGCATTCACAGCTTGAGCCAATAACATGAGGACATATCGGAGCTCCAGATTAGAGATATCGGTGTTTGAGAATAGATCAATCGAAATAAAAGGGCTACCATCTTGACCAACCTCCTGGTTGTTTTCTTCTTGATGAGACATACTCTGAAATGCATAGGACATGAGTTAGAAGGAATTCCTATAGAGTTCACCTCTATTGCACGACAAGACCATGAAAGAAGTAAAGATTTCCTAAAATTCCTTATAGCCTCCTATTCATAGATGTGGCACGCTTCACACCGATGAACAAGACCCTACTGAACACGGCATGTTAGACACCCTATAACACTTGAACCTTGTGCTCTGATATCAAGTTTTTCACATCCCGAACTAGGTCCAAGCCACGACATGAAGATAAAAATACTAGGGACGCCAACCAAGCCAACTTAGCATACATCACATATATAAGGTAAAGAAATATAATAAGAAAAGCGAAAGAATAACCTCCAGTATTATGCCCAAATAGACTACATCAACTCCTTATCTAAACACACATCTATCATACTAACATATATGGGGACATAGAACAAGATACTAGCTCCTCGAACAAGAAATGAACGTCTCAAAATAGCAACATAGTCTAAAAGTAGCAAGGGAAGAAATAAGCTTGATAGGTAGTCCCCGAAGCATGAGTACTTACCAAATTAAGTGAACACGTTTCCTATCTATCCACGAGAGTGTATAGGGTGATTGTTGAGCCCTACATTATTACACAATATAGGCACAAAAGTATGTGTTAGTTCTTTGAATGTACTAAGTATGTGAGATGTGCATGAACAATGAAATAAGGAATATACAATATAAAAATACGATGCATGACCAATGTATGAAAAGCATGAATAAGGCTTGAAAAGAATTTAAAATCATATTAAAAACTTGTGTTCAATGCATCATAAACATCATAGTAAAACTTACTTCATGTCGTATAACTTGTGAGATAGGACCTTTAACCTTATAAGAGATCATGGACATGAGAAATATATTAGCAATCATGGTAAGAAATTCCTTAAACATTGAGAGAAGGACCTTGCAACTTAGTGAGAGCAATCATTAACTGACATAAAACATGTGAGCTATAACATGGAGTCCCAATGTTTACCCATACATTGGAGAAAAGCAGGAAACTACTTGCCAAAGTAGACTTCTATATGCTTGAGTGGATCCACTAACCAACATGAAGGATCGATCCTCAACTACGGGCGATCCTCTAACAAATCAAGCCTCTTCTACGAGTAATCCTCTAAGGAATCAAGCCTTTTTTTTTGGTAAACCTTTATCCTATAGTGGCACGTAGTTATGGGATAATGGGATCTTTCTTTGGGTCTCTTGCCTATGCTACGTGAGAGAATGCTTATCCCAAGGTCTACCCGTTGCTAGGTAAACTCTCAACAGAATAGACAAACCATAAAACATAAACTCAATCATCATATGGGAGGGGTCATATCTACTACCTGTCCACTCTTCATAAGAACATAAACATAGAATATCTCCTTAACTTTATCTCATGTAATGTGAGTGTAGACCTTTCATCATGACATATCTTTATTCGCAAAACATTTTTAGGGCCTTAACTCACCCTATCATTGACTTGCTTGAATAATATAGAATCATTATTCATAAAACTTCTTTGCAAAAATCACCTTTGACTCATTTGCATAACTTATCAAACATTCATAAAGCTTTCGTTGAATGAAACTTGGAACTTAGGGTAAGACATGCATACATGATAGATTGACTTATCACACCATAATAACTTCTTTGATCTTAACTTTGATTGATATTATAACTTTCATCATAAAAATCATAATCTCAACTTCAAATCATGAAAACTTCACTTGAAGATCAGTAAACTCATAATCTATTCATGAAAATCATCTTTAACTTCATAATCTTAACTTGGAAATACCTACATGCATGAGCATTCATAATTAAAATTAAAATCATGCAATTCATATGAAAACATGCATATAATGATCATTGATAACATCTAAAAATTAGATTAAATTAGCCCAATGCAATTCATCAAAACTAGGATTCGTAATCAAATGAAATTAAAAGAAACTTTGAGAAAACCTTGGGGCCTCATGGGTGAAAGAAACCCATGAATCAATTCCTTCATACCTTGATTGAATCCACTAAGAAATTAAAGAGAAACCTTCTTGAGCCTGAGACCCTAGCTTGAGTGTGAGAGAAGACCTTTCAGAGGAGCCCTTAGGAGAGAAGACTTGTGATATTTGAGAGTTAATAAGAGAATGAGAGTTTAGGAATACTTAGGGTAGTAAATAGTTTAGAACATAGTCCCAAAAATGTCCAAATACATTAAGGAACTTATAGGGAAAATACCAAACAACCCCTCATAAAATCTAAATGGAAGATCCTATGAATCACTCTTTACGGGTCGTCAAAATGTTTACGTCTTGTAGACCTAATTCATCTTGTCAACCCTTGGAAAAAGCTGAAACTATGAGCCTTTGATATCTTTTTTAAGACTCATATTTACGGGTCATAAACATTTCTATGGTTCGTAACTTATTTCCATGGGTCGTAACTCAAGTTTGTAATATTTCTGATTTGGCATTCTTTAGTAAAACCATCATAACATTTTACTCCAAACTTGAAATGAGAAAAACTTGGTGGCGTTGGAAAAAAGACTCAAAGACCTTTAATTTGATAGGTTATGGACTACTAATTCGTTATATTCTAGGAGATATGATCGTTTGAACAAGTAATATCTTTCACCAAAACTCAATCGATAAGGAAACTTTCACTCGACTTTATGCTAGAGGATTCTTGTGACTTTAAATCATCTCCAAATCAATTCCCACACTTAATAATTGGACTAAACACCTATTCACAATTAAGAATCACCCTTTACAACACTACAGGTGGCTTTTATGACTCGTCATTTGATCTACGGGTTGTTAATATTAGTTGTCAAAGTAGTGCACCAAAATCATAGGCTACTGGAATGAAACTTGGTCCCTACGACTCATCCTTATGAGTCATCGACTCTCCTATGAGTCGTACAAATGACTAGTCAATTTCTCCCTTCACTTATTCAAAAGCCAGAACTCAGGACCCAATTCTACGAGTCCATTCTATGACTCGTAATTCAACCTACGACTCATCCTGTTGAGTTTTTTTGAAAGTACTGAGGCTTGTCAACTTTACAAAATCAAAGATCAACTCTATGACTCACTCTACGAGTCATCACCATTCCTATGAGTCATCAACTTGACTCGTAAACTCAGTTCCAAACTTAGTCAATTTTCCAACCCCAATATTATTCCTATGAGCCACTTCCAACCCCAAGTATGACTACAGACTAGTCATACCCAAGATGACATCAAAATCTACCATATCCAATATGACCAAATCTATCCTAGTCTAACAACCCATAAACATAACAAAGCAAGAACAATAAACTTGAGTTACTATCACAGACTCTCCCATCGAGGTAGAAACACAGATAGGTACATCAAGAATATTACAAATTAAGTCAAGACTCAAAGCAAACTTAACAGATATGTAGAAATAGGTAGAATTTGGATCAAACAAAATAGTGGCCATTCAGTCATAGATAAGACAGTACATGTAATCATGGCGTCTGATACCTCAGCCTCAGTCATGCCCAGAAAGGTGTAACACTGCGATTTATCATTGTTACGGGTAAACCCTCTACATGGTTCCACCTCTCATCTCCTTGCTTCACTATTTTCTCAGCCTATATGACCTCTCTGAACCTTATTTTTCACCCTTTGAGTGTCCTCTACCATTACCACCTCCACCTACTGATACAACGACCTTTATTTGTTGTTGCGCTTAGCCAATTAGCCGTGGGTAAGGGAAGTCCTTCCAAATGTGTCCCTGCTCCCCATAATTAAAATATGCGTAATCAAGGGATGACATGCTGGTTGATGAGTAAGAAGATCTTTGACCACCTTGAGTCAATGATTATTATAGAACCCTTGAGTAACCACCAATAGAAATGGGAAAAGTTGACTAAATCAAATGGGCTGAGTACACTTGATGACCAAAACCCTTAGAGTAAGAACCAGTTAAGTTTCACACATTCTTGGACCTCTTAGAAAATGTCTTGGCCTACCTAACCTGCCAAACTCCCTCAATTTGCTTCACATATTCTGTCACTTCGTTGAAGCTCATACCAACTGAAGTCTTATGCATAAAAAAGACCTGCAAATCAGTGTTCAGTCCCTTCACAAAGAGGCGAATCCTCTCCTCCTCAATGTTCACAAGCTAAGTAGCATAACGGGACAAAGCGTGAAAATTAGCCTCATAGTCTACAACTGACATACTACCATGCTCCATAGATAGAGACTAATCCTTATTGTGATCTCTCACAGTTAGAGGCACATACTTCTCTAGAAATAAGGCGTGGAACTAAGTCAAAGTTAGCGGAGGCAAGACTAATGATCGACACTCTACATAGGCTCTCCACCATTGTTTGGCTTTCCTCTATAGCTAAAAAGTCATAAAATCAACCCCATGTTGCTGCAAAATGCACAAGTTATGCAAGCTCTCATAGCAGTACAATATAAACTCGAACACGTCCTCGCTATTTGTACCCTGGAATACTGGAGGCTTTAACTTCACAAACTCGGTCAATATCTCATATTTTGTGCTAGTCATCACGGGGCCCGGCCGGAAGAATGCATCAATTTCTAAAGCTCCCTCCATCCTGGGGGTTGTAGTAGCAAAAGGCTAAATACCTGGAGACTGAGGAGTCGATTCAGTGGGAGTGGCTCCAGTACCTACTTGAAATGGAGGAAGTAAGATTTATGATTCACCTTTAGTAATTAATTTTTTTAAAAAATTATATCAGTTCTAATTATAGGTACTAATTCACACCTCTTAATTTTCATACAGTTTATAACCTCTAAACGTTTGTTTTATAAGTTATTGTTATCTCCATAACCTGTATTTACATAAGTTTTAATATATCAATAATTTCTTAAATTTGTCAACTAATTTCATTTAGAGATTCGAACTATATACGATTTATTTCAATTGAAAATCTTAAGTTCCTACTAGACATTATAGATTCAAGTTTTGAAAATATTTTTATGCTTGTTCTCAAGTGCTTATTACATAAATAAGTTAACCACATAAAAATTGTCATCTCTTTTATTTATACACATCATTGTCAATTGGAACAAACATGAGGCTTTATGACTTATTGATGCTAAATTTGTATAATTAAAGGAGGTGACATATTTTATGTAGTTAATTTGTGGTCAGGCCCTTTCCCGGATCCTGCGCATAGCGGGAGCCTTAGTGCACCGGGCTGCCCTTTTTTTTTTTAATTTATCTATGTAATGAACCTTTGAGAACATTCACAATTTTTCTTAAAATCATTTAAACAGAAATTGTTTAGTCGACTATTGTCAAGGGCTGAATGTTTTGTTCTAATGAGGATGAAGGATTGGGGGTTTAAGGAAAAATGGGTCAAGAATGGGTTGGTTCAAAATATGGGTGAATTGTATTCAATTCTAAATTAAAAAGGGACAAATCATAATAGGTCACATACTATTTCACAGAGCATAATTTGAACAAGATTCAAAATTTGTTTGAGGGATATTCCTAAGACAAAAATTAAAGGTTGAGGGCATTTTTAGATCTAAAAGTTGAAGGACGTTGTTTGTGAGTCATTTTTCATACATTAGAGATATTTTTTTCTCTTTTATGTTGTATAAATTAATTTAAGACGTTGATGAATCCCATAAAGTTCAAATTATAAATCATCTTATACATCTGATAATAACATATTGAATTATGTGATACAAGTACGACTCAAAGTAGAGACTAGTATAGCTTTTGTTTTAATAAAAACTTTGTAATATTGATTTATCCATTTATTTTTACTTTAAAAGATATTGAAACTTGCAAGGGAAAAAAGTGCAAAATCTTTATTTAAAAAAATAAGGGAAAGGAAGATTGTTTCTTTTTTTTCAATAGTAAAAATATATTAGACCTAGAATTAAACTATTCAAATCTTTATATTATTAGATAAAATTTCTTATGCAACAAGATTTAAGGTAATCTATTACATACACATTGTTAAGTTGTTAACTTGAAATAATCATAATAATATTATTACTATCAGATTTTTGTTGTAAACTTTAAAACATCATACCTTATAAAAATATAACAATGCACAACAAGTATGGATAAAAAAACAATTGATGCCTCTTACTAGAAGTTAGTTTTAGCCTAGTAAATTTATTGAAATAATAATCAGTTGTGAATAAGACTTTGACCAAAATAGTATTTGGCGATTGTACAAACTTCATGAATTAGATCAAAGCCCAACTTTCATTCATCTGTTAACACCGTCATCAAAACTTTCTACCACTGAATCATCAATATTGCATTGACAATTAGTTGTTTTTTTCCACATGGATCATTTGGCAGTAGAAAGTTTTGTTGCCGATGTAAAGACAAGCATTACATCAAGGGTTGTCCAGCATTAACCATCTATGATGATACCTGAGATTCTTTTTTTTTTTTTTTTTTTTTTTGTTACGGGAACAGACCCTACACGAGGCTCCCACCTCTCGTGCACAGTCAGGGGTTAAGCAACACCCCCAAGCCTTAACATAAATAATCAAAAATAAAAATACAAGGAGGGGGACATAAACCTTACCTCCGATCCTATGGTGGTTCATAAGTCGGCTAACCTATTAAGGTCGGCTAACTCATCCCCGATACAAAAAAAAGAGACTAACTATAACTAGAAAGCAGTAAACCTGTGAGAGGACTCCTCCCGGTACAATTCAACTATGAAAGCATAAATGAGGGAGACTCTCCCCTTCCATGAGAAAAAAGAAAAGTAACCTACACTAGTCCTATTCCAACTATGCTACGTACCAGACATAGCTGCATTGAAGAAGAACAAGTATACGAAACTTCTATTTCGCATGGGATGGGAAAATTCTTTTCATCTTTGCTCATTTTAGTCTTGTCGTACCAAGTAAATCCAGGTGAAATATGCCATTGCATCAGAATCATGATTATCAGCTATGGGGGCTGAAATGAGAGGAAATATATGGAGCTATAGTATCCAACAGCTTTGGAGTTGTTGTGGAGGAAATTGAGAGCCTGAATTAGCCAAGGTTGTGTGTGTGCTGCAGCCCCTATAGCAGTTTCAGAGAGGGTCTGCCATCCGGATGAATGTGAGGAGTGCATCTGTATGCAGCTCCTTGTTGCTTCCAAAGACCAAAGGCAAAGAGCTTTAAAATTCTTGTGCTGCTGAAATGTTGCTGCAGGTATTTCATAAGAAAGCTTGGCCTGGAATGAAAGCTGATGCATATTCCTAACATGGTTGTTGCCTTCCTGTGACCAGCTCCTTGCTGCCTCTCTAGCTTCATTGATACTATGCTTGTTGTTGCAGTTTAGGTTCAGTAGTAGATTCCTCTTTTGGATGGTGATCAAGTCCTTGGGGTACCTGCACAGGCATCCAAAACCAGAACAATACACAAGCAAACACATCTGGATGCTGCTGTACCAGGTACTAGTGACTTGTAGATGCTCATTGTGTGTTGCATATGCTGCATACTGCTGCTGCTGTGCTGCATATGGGAGGTACAGAAGGTGGGTGGTGATGGTTGCAGGTTCCCTGAGAAGCCAAGCATTCTCAACTTTGAAGTTGTAGTAGGTGTGCAATGGGTTCTGTGAACCTGCATTAACAACCAACAAAAGGGGAAGCACTTGTGGGAAGTGAAAGGGCTGGTGCAGGTTTGTGTGCAGCTCCTTGTTGTTGCCATTGTAATTAGGCTGTTTGTTGGTCTTTGTTTGGAAGTGGTTCAACTTCTTAGAGTACCTGCACAGCCAAACAAAACCAACAAACCACGCAACCAAAGAAGTCTGCAAGCAATAGGCTACTACATAATGCTGCTGCTGTGCTGTATACTGCTGCTGCTGTGCTGCACAAGCACAAATACAACAACCAAAGAAATCTGCAAGAAGAGGGTCTGCATGTTGTTCCAAGCTAAGTTGCTGACACTCTAGCACCATCCCTTTGATGTAAGTTCTGGTTCCATTGGGGAGTTCCACAAGCTGCAAGCTCCAAATGGTGGATTGTTCCATCTTGACACTGCTGTAGTATGCAGCACACATGGCTGGCCCTTCAACTGTGGATTGATATGTTGCATGTGTAAAAATTCCTGCACATTCAAAAAGTAGAAGGAAAGGAAGGAAGGAGAAAGAGACTACTCTAATCCTAGGTAGGAAATAGCCAAACAGCCAGTAGGATGGTCCTTGTGCAGTGGTCTTGGATATTCTATTTGATTTGATGGTTGTATCTGTGATGTATTCTATGTAGTTGTTGCCAGTGCATGTTAATGAATCAATCTAGCAACCTGCAACAATACAACAAACAACCAAAAGCCAAGAAGAATTTGCAGCAGCTAGCAAAACAATTAACCAAAAAGCCACACAAATATGGGAGTGAAGTTGTTGAAGTTGTTTAATGCTGCTGCTGGGACTGTTGTTGTGGAAGAAGAAGGACTGAATCCCAATGCTGGTGATGTATCCCTGGCTTAAAAGTTTGACTGAAGGTGGCTTGCACTTTGGAAGGATCCAGTGTTGCAGGTGCTGCATCATGGAATTTGGCATGAGAGTAGTGTTGGTGTGTTGGGGAATTCCCCAGCTGCCAGGTTGTTGTCTCCTCAGTTCAGTATGTGAAAT
The DNA here is from genome assembly GCF_947179165.1 of Solanum dulcamara. Classification (NCBI taxonomy): domain Eukaryota; kingdom Viridiplantae; phylum Streptophyta; class Magnoliopsida; order Solanales; family Solanaceae; genus Solanum; species Solanum dulcamara. Next base: position 72,091,245 of record NC_077243.1, on the reverse strand, counting down.
GGGGAATAAGTTGGTGGGATTATATGTTGATGAATCAATCCAGCAACCTGCAACAATACAACAAACAACCAAAAGCAACAAAGAATTTGCACCAGCTAGCAAAAAAGAAAGTTCTTCCAGGAGTGCTTTGAATTCTGTCAGAATTTTCAACGACGCTCGACTAACGTTTCCAATTATCCGATTGAGTTGAAACTTCTTGAGATATATCCAACCAGCCCTTTCTTTAGTTCTGCAAGTTTTGGAGATTTTTTGCCCAAGTTGGAAAAAAGGACCTCTCTTTAGGCTTAAGGCAGCTGAAATTTTCAATGTCGCTCGCCTAACGCCTCCAATTGTCCGTTTCGGCTGAAACTTCTTGGGCCTTGTCAATATATTATGTTCTGAAACCCTGCAAAGATTGGAGCCATTTGGACAGGTCCACATGCTGCATCTCACCCTGCTCATGCTGCCCTGCTGAGGCTTAGATGTTGCAGGGTGGTTGGAAGTTGTATTTGTGCTTTTCTCTATGTATTTGTTGTTAAAGGATGTTGATACATCACTCCAGGAACCTGAAATAATACAACAACCAAAAACAAACAAAACAAGGCTTGCACAAACTAGCAAAAAGGAAGGGGGCTCAATAAGATCTTTGGAGACTCTTATCTTTTTCCAAGTCGCTCGACTAACGTCTCCAATTATCCTTTTGACCTGAAACTTCATGATGTTTGCATGTGTGGTATTTTCTTTATCCCTGCAAATTTTGAAGGATTTTTGCCCAAGTTGGAAGTTCCAAAAAGTAAAATGCTTTCTCTTTAGGCTTAAGACAGCTGAAATTTTCAATGTCGCTCGCCTAACGCTTCCAATTGTCCGTTTGGGCTGAAATTTCTTGAGCCTTGTCAAAATAATATGATCTGCAATCCTGCAAAGTTTGGGGGCCTTTGGATAAGTCCACAAGCTGCACCTCACCCTGCACATGCTATCCTGCTGAAGATTAAGTGCTGCAGGGTGGTTGGAATTTATGTTGGTGCTTTTCTCTATGTATTTGTGGTTAATGAATGTTGATACATCACTCCAGGAACCTGAAATAATACAACAACCAAAAACAAACAAAACAAGGCTTGCACAAACTAACAAACAGGAGGGGACCTCAGTAAGAGCTTTGGAAACTATTAACTTTTTCCAAGTCGCTCGACTAACGTCTTCAATTATCCGTTTGACCTGAAACTTCATGATGTTTGCATATATGGCCTTTTCTTTATCCCTGCAAATTTTGAAGGTTTGACTCCCAGGCTGGAGCTTCCAATTACCAAGTTTCTCTCTCTTTAGGCTTAAGACTGCTGATTTTTTCAACGTCGCTCGCCTAACGTCTCCAATTATCCTTTTGAGATGAAACTTGTTGAGCTTGTCCAAATTAGTATAAGATGCAATCCTGCAAAGTTTGGAGGTGTTTGGACATGTCCACTTGGTACAAATCACCCTGCACCAACAAACAGAAAAACACAAAGGCAAGTAATTCTGCAGGTTATAATAGCTACTACTATTGTCTTGTATGTGTTCCCTGAAAGTTGCAGTTTTGTGACTTTGTTGCTGCAGGATGTTGTTGCTGAGGAAGGTAAGATGCAGGCTGAAGTTGCAGTACAAAGGGCTCGTTATGCATGATCCTGTGGTATTGCATCCTCTAACAGCCTTCCAAAGATGAGTTGCAGCAGTTGGATTAGGCAAACTTCCACTTGTAGTTTGTTTCATCCTGCTACTGCTGCACCATGGGGCTAAGTTTGTTTCTCCAAGGATCCACATGCAGCTGCTCACCTTGAAATTTTCCAGACCTGCAACTACCTGCATATGCAAGTGGAAAAGAAAGGAGGAGAGAGGTACTCTAAATCCTAAATCTATTGGTAAGGAGATTATCCTATTAAAGCAGTAAATTAGGGAGACTCTCCCTTTTTCAATGGACCTGATTATCATTATTAAAATCAGTAAATATTTCAAGGTATGAAGAAGTTCCTTCAATGTGGTTGATTGATCTTCTTCATCTTGGTTCTCCTGAAGCTAGCCATGCCAGCTTTGTCCATTTTGTAGTGTCCCTTGGTTTCTCTTGGAAGCTGCTGAAAGCTGTAGTAGTGTTGTGTATAGCTTTTCATGTGGCTTTCCTTTGAGAGTGAATCTGCAGTGTAATTAGCTTCCCTAAAGATATGCCTGAACTGGAAAGTCTCCAGTTTGCTAACCAATACCTGCAGTTCAGTAGTATAAGCAACAATGTTCCATGGAGGTTTAGCCTCTTGTTTGAGCCACTTGATTAGAAGTTCAGAATCAACTTCCAGGGCTACCCTGCTGTATCCATGTTGTAGGCACCACTGAATACCAATAATTGCTGCCTGCACTTCAGCTTGGTTATTAGAACCACAGCCTAGTGGGGATGCAAAAGCATATATTAACATTCCATTATGGTCCCTTAGAATGCCCCCTGCCCCTATCTTCCCTGGATTGTTAAGGGCACTCCCATCTGTGTTGAGCTTGATCATTGTAGGCTGTGGTTTAGTCCAGCATACTTTGGTTATTCTCACTTCATGTTGGCTTTTTTCAACCATGGTAACCAAATCTGCCCAATTACTTGGCAAATCAATATATGGATACACAGTGGAGATAAGCATGTACAGATCTTTGGATATAGAGAATATTACTCTATTAGCATTAGACTTCTTGCCTCCATACTTGCATGCACATCTATTCTTCCATAGATTCCAACACACAAAAATGGGGGTGGCCTGCATTACTAACTTATGTAGCTCATTGTTAGTTTTGGTTAGCCACCACCTCATCAATAGGTTTTTTAGAGGAGTGTTGCTGTGTTGCAGACCCCAGTACCCTGAGAAGTGCCTCCATATGTGTTGTGCAAAGTAACCTGATACAAAGATATGCTCTATATCATCAAGAGATACCTAAGATTCTGAGAAATAGAATTAAAATGTTGGAAAAAAAGAAAACATAATTTCCTCTTTTTTTTTCGACAATTAAATTCTATCTTCCAAGTGTCTCCGCAGAGTGTCAGCTCTAGAATTCAATAGTTTTAGTTCAAACCTTTTGTTTGCCTTTAAAATTTATTGAAAATGTACAAATTAGAATCCAGTAACTTAAAATTACTAGAATTCAGAATTAACCCATAGTTTCAAATGTTGGCTCTACCTTAAGACCATCTCAAACCCAAATCTCTATTTTTATCTCAAAATATAAAGAATCTCTATATTAAAGAAAAAATCAACAGTGATACACAATTCTTTTTTTACTCCAAAAAAATGTTTTTTTCTCTCTCTTTAATATTATATTATTATTTTAATTTCATTTATATTTTTAATTTCATTTATATTTTTAATTTCATAAAATAAATCTTTTCTTCTTTTTTTTTTACATAATCACCCTATATAATTCATATTCTTTTCAAAATCTTTATGTAATATAAAATTATTTTTACCTCAAATTTTAAATAATATATATGCTTTTATTGAGGCGAGTGTCTCTGGAAAACAGTCGTCTTATTTGATAGGAGTAAGGTCTGCGTACACTTTAGGCTCTCTAGACCCCACGTTATAGAATTTCACTGAATTATTATTGTAAATGCTTTATTAATGCATTAATGAGTATTTTTGTCTTTAATTTTTTTTTATGTTTAACTAAAAATTTAACAAAAAGACATCAAAAAAGAAACAAAAATTTAACAAAAAGACATTAAAAAAACTAGATTAAGGACAAACAGAGAAAGGTCTAGAATCGACCCCATCTTCTTCCTCATCTACATCCTTAGGAGACCTCCACCTTAGCTTCAAATTCTTCATTTGATGAGCTTGAGTGAATTCCACATAGACACTTAACCTCTCACAAGCGCCATGGAACCGACATCGGTGAAGACTTCTTCAGCTCAAGACATGGATTTCAGCTTCGAACCAAAAAACTTGAAGCATCAAGATAAAAACTGCCTCTCAAACCCCCATGGCTTCTTCCTTCTACACAGAATGAGTTCGAAGAACTAATACCACTGTGAAGAGATCCAGCTCCAATAGGTATGTTTGCCTTTCGATGACCCTCTGATGATAACCCTACTGCACCTGATATGTGATCCTCTGTTTTGTATTTTGTGTATAGTAGTATCAATTTCTGCTTCTAAATGTGTTTTCTTCTGACATTGAACAAGTCCTTATTATCGCATGCCTGTTTGTGTGTTGAATGCCTTGTTTTGCATTTTCTTGATCCTCAGATTCGGAATCCTTTTTTGTTTCATCTCTAGAATTTTCTTTGCTTGTTGAGGTAACTCCTGCATGTTATAGAACTTCTTACTTGGTGTACCTGCAAAATGAATAACATAGTTAGCTAAAAAATCCGCCAATGTATATCCTTCTTTGACAGTATGAACCACTTCCACCTCTGTATTCACCATCCACATTTTTATACATTGAACATCTATTGATATTATCCATGGGACTTCCCACACTCCATCCAAAACCTTTTTAACAATCAATGAATCTGTTTCCATGATTAAAGGTACTATCCCATTATCAAGACAATATTTCAATCCTACTTTGAATGCCTTCACTTCTGCCACAATAGTTGTACAATTGTCTATTTCTTTAGCTTCTGCAAATAGTAAACTTCCTTCCTCATTATGAACACAAAAGGCTATAGAACCAGGCCCAGGATTCCCTTTACTGGCTCCATCAGAATTGCATTTGAAACTCCCCAAAGGTGGGTAATTCCAATATACCACTCTGCTTCTTATTAGAGGAGAATAATCCTCCAATAATTTAACAATCAAGGGCCATGTATTAGGGAGGTTTCTCAGCCATGAATATCTCTTTTTAGCAAAAAGATATAAATTTTTGTTGACCTCCAAAATCATAGTGTGGTAAGACATACTTCCTCCATTCTTGACAATATTCCTTCTTTTCCATAGCTGTCAAATTATAAAACTGGGGACTACATTAAGCATAGGCTTCAATTTGCTACCACAATCAGCAGTCCACCATAGTTCTATTCCTTGTCTAAGTTGTACCATTGTTCCTTGAATGCCTGCTGCATCTGCAAAGGTTTTCCATAATCTACAAGCTGTAGGGCAATGTAGAAAAAGATGGTCACATGTCTCCTCTACATTAGAGTTGCAAATACAACATTTTACTGAATGTGATCCTCATTCTCACCAACACCTCCCCTATAGGAATTCTCATATGCCATAATCTACATAACATAAAGGAGATTTTTAATGGTAAACCTTTCTCCCAATTAAGCATGATCTTCTCCTGTTTATCCTTTCTGTTCCTCAGAATATTCCAAGCACTACCCATAGAAAACTTACCAGTCCTAGTAGGCATCCACCATGGTTTATCTCTCTCATCTGATCTCAATATATTGCTCATGTTAGACATAATGTGATTACTGACATCTGTAGGAAAATTCTCTTCCAGAGCATTGTTGTTCCATCCTTCCTCTAACATAATCTGTTGTACTTCTTTTATACTTCCTTGATCATGATTAACAGGCAAGTAATAATGTAAAGCCCCCAATTGTGTCCAGTTATCAAACCACACACTACATTGCCCATTTCTTGGTTCCCACCAAATCTCCTGATCTATAGAGTCTCTTGCCTGTAACATGAGTTTCCATACCTGAGAGCCTCCTCTCCATTCCACCACTTGTGGCCTATGTCTTTTACAATACTTGTTCCATATGAAGTTAGACCATAAAGTGTTGGTGGTCCTAAAATTCCACCATAATTTAGCATAGAGTGCTTTTGAGACATCAAATAGAGATCTGAAGCCAAGTCCTTTTTCATTCTTTGGTAAGCATATCTCATCCCAAGCAATCCAGTGTTTCGCCCCGCCCTCCTCTTTAAAATTCCATAAGAATTTAGCAAAAATCTTATGAATAATACATTTTGGAGGACAAATAACAGATAACAAATATATAGGGATACTCTGTAAAACATAATTGATCAATATTGATTTTCCTCCAAATGAAAGCAACCTTCCTTTTAATAACTGCAATTTATTTTGGACCTTCTTGATTAGCTCAGTAAAGTGAACCTTTTTTCATTTTAGCATGTCTAATAGGACACCCTAAATATGTCAAAGGAAACTTTCCCCTATTGAAACCTGTGATATCTTTCACTTCCTGAACAATTGTTGATGCTGTCTTGTTGAACATGTAAAAGAAACGCTTCCCCTTAATAAGCTGACCTGATTGAGCTTCATACAATTGTAGTGTATCCATGATTAACTGTAAGGATCTTTTATCAGAAGATGTAAATATAATAGTATCATCTGCATATGCAAGATGATTTAACTCATCACTCCATTTTGGTAATCCAAGGTTCTTAAACTCGTAGTTGTTAAACAAAGAGTTAAGAGCCTTGGATAGTACTTCTGCTGTCAATATAAAAAAGGCAGGAGATAGAGGATCCCCTTGCTTTACCCCTCTAGTGGAGTGAAAGAAACCATGAACTTGCCCATTAATCAATATAGAATACCAGTTATTGGCCACCAACCTCCAGATCATGTCCAGCACCCTATTATTGAAATCCATTTTCTCCAGCACTCTAATCAGGAACTTCCAATCCACCCTGTCATAAGCTTTAGCCATGTCTAGCTTGATAACCACATTAGCAGGCTTCCCTCTCTTTCTAATCTCTGAGACTATTTCTTGTGCCAAAAGCACATTTTCAGTGACATTTCTCCTTTTCACAAAACCTGACTGATTGGGGAAAATCAGTCTTGGAAGCAGCCCTTCCAATCTATCATGAAGCAACCTTGAGATAATTTTATTAAGAAAATTACTCAAACTAATTAGTCTAAGGTCAGTGAAAGATTGAATGATATCTTTTTTAGGTAGTAGAACCAAATTAGTATGAGTAATAGACTTAGGTAAAGATGAACCCTGAAAGAATTCATGAACCACCTTAACAATGTCTGAACCAACAATATCCCAGCACACTTTATAGAAATGTCCTGTGAACCCATCTGGCCCACAAGCACTCTATGCATTCAGTTCAAATACAACTTTCTTGATTTCAGCTTCCAGAGGTAGAGCATTCAGTTTCTCATTATCATCTTGATCTATTTGAGGAACATATCCTGCAACAAAGAAAAATCAGAGTCAGTAGCACCCCCAGTGAACTAATCCTTAAAAAAACATACTGCCGCCTCTGCAATCTCTTTATCCCCTTCAGCGCATGTCCCAACAACCCTCTTCATCTTGTGAATAGCCAATCTCTTTCTTCTTCCCTTGACTAAACTGTGGAAAAATCTGGTATTTCTATACCCTTCCTCAAACCATTGCATACTAGCTTTTTATCACCAGTACTCTTCTTCACAATGCAGATATAGTTTTACTTCAGCTTGGTCCAGTTGCAAAATTGCTCTATTTTCAGAAGAAGGATATTCTTCAAAACATTTCTCCTTCACTTTCACAATTTCCTCCCTTATTATCAACTGATTGAAAAAAAGGGCAGCCCGGTGCACTTAAGCTCCCGCTATGCGCAGGGTCCGGGGAAGGGCCCGACCACAAAGGTCTGTTGTACTGATTGAAAATGTCTCCAAAATTCTCCTTACTCCATTTAGACAAAGCTTGCTTTGTCCTCTTTTGCTTGATCTTTAATTGAATAAATATATCTCCCACATCTTTAGCTACCCAGTTTTGTTGAACCACCTCTTTAAAGTCCTCTCTCTCGGTCCAGAACTTCAGAAACTTGAAAGGTTTAACAATGTTATGATTGCTACACCTACAAGTCAGTAATGATGGTTCATGATCAGAACCAGTTCTGGCCAGATGCTGCAAATTGGTATCTCCATACAAATCTGATAAACTTTGATTAACCACCACTCTGTCTAGCCTCTTGAAAATGCATTCATCATTTACTCTCCCATTCCACCAAGTAAAAGGGCTTCCAGAGAAGTGTACATCAAGCAACTTACAAGAGTTAATACAGAAGGCAAAATCTTCATATTCTGAAGGATAAACAGGTAAGCCTTCAATCTTTTCTTCTGCACCCTTAATTACATTAAAGTCTCCACCCACAACCCAAGGAACTGAGAAATTGTGACTTAGAGAATAAATATCATCCTAGAGTCTCATCCTCTTACTAGCATTGCATTTAGCATAAACAACTGTTGTGAGTATTTGATTACCATCCTCTAGTGTCAGCTGCAAAGTCAATTGTTGCTCAGTGTCTGATATAAGTCCAACCTGTATGTGATCTCTGATAAAGATCCAAATATGACCATTACAGTTATAAATCACATAATTCATTCCCAGCCTTCTTTTGTATCTTTGAATATGACTAGTATCCTGAAAAGGTTCCATCAGAGAAATTAAAGCAAATTTATGGTGTCTGTTTAACATTTGAACCCTATGAATTGCATGTTGAGTGTTAACAGATCTAATATTCCAAAAAGGAGCTTTCAAAGTCATTTAGAAACTGCTTTCACCCCCCTTTTGGCCTGAATCCTTGTTGGTATGCTACTGCTTATAGCTTCTCCCTTGCTCCTACCTTTCTTGGCTTTAGCCATAACTCTTGGAGATAGACCTGCTTCTGTGCCTACTTTGTTGATGCTGTTGTTGTTGTCTTCTTCTTCTTTATCTTCATCATAATTGCTTTCAATATTTGATAATGCAAAAGTGCCTACATACTCTTTCTGATGGCTTTGATGTGACACAATTGCACTTAGGCTGTTCATAGGAGGGATTTCTGGCCACCTGGGACTGCAACCTCCTTGGTTTCTTGCCCTGTATCTCTTTCAATCTGCCAGACCTGCTGCTGTACATAATCAGGTGGAAACCTCCCCTCCTCTGCTGTAATAACTTGAAGTGGTTGTTGATCCATCTCATTTACCATCTCCTTTGAAATAGTAAGATCTTTCTGATTTTCTTGCCCTATATATATCTCTATTTGTTGCTCCTTATTGCCCTCTATATTATCTTCTTCTGTAGCACCAGTCTTTGTATCAGCTAATATATGATTTCTTCCCTCAACTGATTTCCTCTTTTCATTCTCTACTTCACAGGCTGAACCATCAAGAACACTGGATTTATGCTCCCGATCAACAATAGTAGCTGCTCCTTGATGCTCTTTATTCTCTTGCTTACCAAAGGACTTTGATATCCACTCCTTTGTTGATATTTGTAGCTCATTGCTCTCATTTGTGCTCCCCATCTTATCAGTACTCTCCTTCTCATTCTCCCCTACATTTGTGATTGTTGTATTTGTATTTGTCTCCTCAATTTGCTCACTTTCTCTTGTAACTACTGTACAGCTTTGTTGTAGTATTTCCTTGTCATTATTATGATCTGCTAATACATCAAAGGTATTAGCCGTAGTAATTCTTTCCTTCCCTCCAGCAACTTTGTTCTCACTCCCACTTTCCCCATTCTTATTCACAGGGAACCTCCTACTAGTAGGATTTCATCTTTTGAATTGATTTCCCATTCTAATTACAGGGTTTTCATTAGATTTAGCTTTCTCACCTTCTTCTATGTGCTTCCTTTTCCCATTGACCTCTATATTAATCCTTAGTTCTGGATGTAACACCCTACATTCTGGTTCATCATGACCTTGAAGCTTGCATTCTTTATAATATTTAGGTACCATATCACATTGCACCTTCACTTTCTCAACTCTAGAGGTTCCTTCCTTCTCATTAACAACTTCCAATTCTACAAATTTAGGGAAATCAGCCAGTAAATCCACCTGCACTTTGACCCTAGCTCAACTAGGTCTAGTCTTGTTAATCGTGGCTAAGTCTAGGTTCAAAGGTTTTCCAATTGCATAGGCTAGTGAAAATATGGATTCTTTAACAAAATACGTAGATTTCAAAATCCGAAAAAGAAATCCATGCTATAGCTTGAGTAATCTCCTCCTCTACATTAAACTTTTCATCATATATCAATGGCCTTATCAGATGTGAATATCTATCTTTAGAAAGAATGTAGTAGCTTGGTTTTGACATTACATTAATAAAATCTTCCTGAAGATTGAATCTCATTAACATATGTCTATTCCTCAATAAACCAATCTTACAATCACCTTTTACATTACATTACTTGGGTATTTGAGTCCGAAGGTCATCTAATTCCAACCTGAATTTACCAACCACCGCATATTGTAAATTCTCAATGGTATTCATTCGATCAACTTCTTTTTTTGTCCATGTAACTCTGGGAATTCCATTCTTATAGAAGATCTTCTTTATTGGGATGGGTTCAACAGGAGGTGTAGCAGGGATTGGCGATTTATTTTCCTTAACAATGTTTGCATATTGTTCCATGACTTGTGAATTACCATTATTAACGTTAGGCAATTCATTAGAGCATGAGGACAAATCAGGCTTGATGAGAGAGTTGGAACTAGTAGGCTTGTTAGGGTGACCAAGAAGAGGAAATTTAGAGAGGTTTCTCTGGTCAGTCACAAGAGGTGGCTGACCGGTGGCCAGTCCAGCCATAGGAGGCGGTGATGATCAAACAAGCCGGTAGCTAGGCAAACTAGGGTTCCATCACTTCAGGGAAAATATCTTTGTACATTACTTCAAGTAAACAACCTCAGAATCGAATTTTGACAGTTTTATCTGCTTCGAAATTGCTAAATTAGGCTAGTAACATTGTCGGCACAAGTATCGAGACAATCAGTACGAGTTTTCGGGCATTTGGCGCTTTAGCCTTTGAAATTTGGCCTAAGATTAACTTTGGTCAACATTCTTGAAAAAAAGCTCGGATGAAAATTTCGTCAATGCGGTTAGTTTCGAAATGTCGAGTTTGGTATAGAATGAAACTTCATTCGCTTCTTAAAGCTTCCGGTCTAATCCCGAGGCCCATTATGGAAATGGGCTAAATATGGTACTTGGATATGGGACTCACTTTTCATTAAAATGACCTCGTATGAAAATTTCAAAGGTGTCATTGAGTCCGGAACATCAAATTTGGTGGGGTAGCATATCTCATTTGCATGTACGGAATTCCGAGCGAATTCTAAGCACCCCATTGGGACTTTAGACTTGGCCAAAAGTGATGTTGCAGCACTTTACTGGTGCGGGCCACCAAAGGCCTTTGTGTTTGCGAGGGTCATGTTGATTGACTTATCGCGATCGCGATACTCCCTCCGTGATCATGAAGAGGAATTTCTCAATGGCTTGCGATCTCGAGCCTAGTGCTCCGCGATTGCGATGAACAAGTTCATTTGGTCTTTTAATTTAAGACCAGATGCGATCAGTATTTCTCCCAAACTTTGCATAACCATAACTCTCTCATTTATTTTCCGTTTTGGGTGATTCAAAGGCTATATTGTGGGGAATTATTGGGAAAATGCATTGGGGACTTCGGAAAGTGTGGGGGACTCATATTTTGTGTAAAATCATGCTAATAGCTACTGCCATTAATGTAATTTTAAGCTTAAACTATGAAATTCTTGCGTGTCTTATTTCCCACTGATTTTAGCCTCGAATTGTGTTCAATTCTGGAACACAAGTTTGAGGTAGTGTTTAGGACCTTTTTACAGAGTTAATTCCAAAATTATCAAAGTGCGTCCCACATTCTCATTTTTTACTCCAAAATTGGTCTGTCTTCAAATTTGATAATTTTAGTGTTAAAACGATCGTACTGATGTTATGATTCTATTGTTGATAGTGTGGAAGCATTCTGAGGACGTACAGAAGGGAAAAGCTCTGGTTACTTAAGTTAGAACGCGCGTAGTCGGCATACAGGTAGGCTACGGCTTCCCCTCCTTAGATGATTTGTGTGAAATTGGGGGTATTTGGGTGTTGATCAGGCTAAATTCTTAGAAACCATGCCTAAGGTTCTATTTTCAGGAAATTCGGGTTAATGAAGCATGTCTCCTGTTGTTGTTCATCATCCATACCTTGTGGTGTATATTATGTGTTTGGTTTATATCGTTGGAAGCATGTTTTGCTTTAGTCTAGGCTTAGACTAGTGATTGCCATAGACTTGCGCATTTTTGGAACTGCTAAGCCTAGGAACTTCTCTGACGTCACTTCGGATGGCTTAGCTCCCTGTAGACTGATATAGCAGATTTGAGTTTGATAGTATGGGCCTTAGATAGGCAGTAACAAAGCTCTTGGAATCGTATATCTATGATTCCCTAATTTCGTCGGTCCCGTATCACTTGATTCTTGGTTCTTAAAGTCTATTCGTCGATTCTGGTTAGATGTGGTTCGTGCTGGAGTGATTTATTGATGGCACTCGAATTGGGGGTACTCCTCGTGATGCTCAGCTAATCATTGATCCTAATTATGACCGATTCGCCTCTATTCATGGTTCAACTCCCTAATTCACTCCATCGGGCGCGGTTCAAGTCCTTGCCTTGGTATTATAGTCTCGGTTCAAGTCCCTGGCTTTACTTAGTTGTGGTTCAAGTCCATCGCTTTTTTCAACCTTGGTTCGGGTCCATAGCTACTTTCACCTCGATTCAAGTCCTTGATCATATCATCGCGTGGTTCAAGTCCACGATTATCCTTATCCTTGGTTATTCCAAATTCCGGTTCAACTCCTTGATACTTTCGTATTCATTCGGTTCAATTCCTCAACTCTTTCATGCTTTGGGTTAAAAGCTTAGGCTCTCGAAATGGTCCGATTCAAGTCCGTGGGAAATTGTGCCACGGTTGGCACTACGTCGGATTCCTTCATTTCATTTCAACTGTCCTCGCTCCTATTGGGCTTATGGGAGTTCGTTTGGGTTGTTGCTTTTAAACTTGTGCACGTGCGTACTCATCGATTTTGTGGGAGCCCGGCAGATTTATTTGGGATCTCTCTTTCTCTTTATGTGTGAGTATGCTTGTGTAAATACCTATTGATTTTCTTGTTCTTGTCTCTAGTTGTATTTTAGTTTCTCGCATTTCAGATTACTTTTGTTTTTCTTGCTCAGTCAGCCTATGGTGCCTACTGGGTACCTATTATTTTGGTACTCATACTACACTCTGCATCTGTTTTCGTGATACAAGTCCGAGCACCATCTATCAGCGTTAATCTCGAGCCTTTTGTAGTCTTGATTGGAGGCGAGGGTGAGTACACAACGTTCTAGATTTTCCCATCTCCCTCTGTTTATATTTATGACTTGTCTTTTATTTTTTTGAGACAGTCTTGCTTCTGTGGTCCACTTTTGGGACTTGTACTCATTTTGTAGTAGCTCTGTACATGTGACTTCCATGTTTTGGGAGGGATCTTTTATTTGTATATAATTTTGGTTTGCTTCCGCCCGTTCATTTGTGTTCTTATTATTGTTTTTAGCTAAATATTGGTCTTCTTCCCTTACATCCCATTACTCGTATTTCCGGGATATGGGTCGGCTTGCCTACTGATGGGTTATAGTAGGAATTATCATGACTCGAGAATTCGGGTCATGACACTTATATGATTTATATTATGTTAAATTAAATTCATTACATAATATAGATAGTATAAAATAATGAAAAAGTGAAATAGAAATGATGAATAGTAGTTTTCAAAATTTGGAGAAACACTTTTCACCCCTTCAAATATAGAGTTTAGAGGAAATAATAGAGATGGGCTGGAGTTACCCATCTCTATTTTTGTCCCCTCCAAATGTAGAGTATAGAGATGGAAATAGAGGAGGGTAGGAGATGGTCTAACCAGACACAAGGAGTTGTAAAGGATACAAGCGTGAAGCGTCTAGTACGATTTGCCAATATTTCAACGTTAGCTGTTTTGAAGTTACTACATTCTATCAACTTAGGCATATATGATTGAGGGAATTATGGCTTGCAAGTTCATTCAGTCTGTGTAACCTGAATTATACATGGTAAAAGATAAGCTGAGTTCTCTATTTCACTCTTTCGATCCCTCACACAATTAGACACCTTAAGTCAATGGACTTGGGGAGCTGTTCGACCTTAAACGATAATGAAGAGTCATCAAGTCCGAGGTGGCATCCCAGCTCAATAAGCAAAGGGAGTGTTATTCCACACGACCTAGTGATTTATTTTAAATTAATCTATGAATGAAATAAGTTGTCTAACGTGTTCCAACGAAGTAAAAGCAGTAAGTAAAGAGTACAATGTACTGTTCTTACATGGAAACACCCCGATCACAAATGTGTAAAAATGGAGCTTAGATGCTAGATAGAACCTGGTCTCCCTAGATTCTTATGCCTAAAACAAAGTTATGCTCAGGCCTCCACAGGTTAAACAAACAAAAAGCGGCTACATCAGAATTGCATATAGCATCCAAGCTGCAAGTGTTCCAACAATTTCTAACACTATGAAGGTAACTGAAACTATCGTACGAAATGTCAGTGGCTGAACCAGGAATTTCATAAGGGGTACAAAACTTTCAAACTTGAAACCTAAATTATTTTCCAAGGAAGGTGATTCAATGGAGCCCCCTTCATTGGCTTGCACTGTCAAATGTAATTTAAAAAAAAAAAAAAACTAGTAATTCTTCATTTCGTGTTCTATGTACAAACTTAATGTTTTAGAATCATTACTCCAGAGAGCAAAGTTCAGCGTTTAGAACCAAAAAAATACTCAAAGCATAAAAAGAAATGAGTGGGAGGAAAACTATGTTCAAATCTTACTCAGTGTCATCAGCATTCAGCCAGTCACTGGGCTCTTTGCTATCAGGGGTATGGATCCAAAAGGGTTGGCATCTTTCACAAGTTGGTGGAGCTTTTTCTCAACTGAACACAATATTGAGAGTCCTTCTCACAACTGTAATTTACTTCCTTAACATTTGCAGGCACATCCATGTTGTCCTCTTCAAGATCACTAAATGATACATCCTCCTCATTGTCAACAGGAATGGTGGTCTTACTAACACCTACAAATTCTGCGCCTTCTTCCTTTAACCAATCATCACCATCATCTTCATCACTCTCTTCTAACTTACTAGTGGAAACAGATTGTGGTTTTTCAATATTCTTATGGCTAGCAAGTCCTCCTTCAACCACAGATTTGTCAACAATTCGAATTTCACTGCTAATCACAGGCTGTTTTTCAACATTCTTATGGGTAGCAAGTCCTCCTTCAACCACTGGTTTGTCAACAATTTGGATTTCACTGCTAATCACAGGCTGCTTTTCAACTTTACTATGGGTAATAAGTCCTCCTTCAACCACTGGTTTGTCAACAATTTGGATTTCACTGCTAATTACAGGCTGCTTTCCAACATTACTATGGGTAACAAGTCCTTCAACCACAGCTTTGTCAACAACTTGGCTCTCAGTACCAAGGACAGGCTGCTTCTCGGTACCAGGGACAGGTACCCCAGTAAAAGTGCTTGGTTCCACACTAGACATCTCTTGAACCACATTTGCAGAAAGCGCAGTGGACGGCACTGAGACAATCTCTTCATGCCCGGAGTCATTTCTGTCATTTGATTCAGAAGTCCTCTTCTCTGGCCAGTCTTCTTCTATTGGCTTAGTTCGCTTATGCAACTCTTGTGCCAATGAGGCCCTGGCTTTGACAACCTGCACACAAATAGCATTAGCAGTGCTAGTGATTAAGATCACTCATTCTCACACAAAATGATGAAACCAAGCATCTGTTTATACACAAAATAGCAAAAAACAGGAAGGAGGCATTACAGGAGCGAGCTACAGTATCTAAGGGTGGTCAGACCGACACCCTTCGTCGGTAAATTATACCGTACATACAAGTAAAATAATATTCTAAATGATTAAATATCACATTTTGGACACCCTTAAAACAAGAAGGTGATGTAGTGTAGTGGTACCAGGTGCCTACGAAAGGCTAACGTTTCAGCAACCAATGTGCACGGGTTCGAATCTTAGTGGTTGCTGGTTTAAAGAATCTTTTAAACATTTTTAAAATAGCTCTTAATTACTTTCTAGATACTTAATATTTAATTAAAAAAAATTGAAATAATTCAAAACTATATTATCTATTAAAATATAATCTTTAATTAGAGACCTACAACTTAAAACTCTAAGAAAAATAAACAAAAATTTAGTAGTCAATTGAATTTTTAATTGATTTGGTTTTGGTTTCTTTTTCTTTTCATTAAAATTTGATTAAAACTTATAAGTAATTATTTAATTTAAAGTCAATAAGCAAACTCTAAAAGTTTTCTATAAAGCTACTAAAAGCAAAAAAGGCTTCATATAGAATTTTTTTTAATAAAAAATTCATTTGATTCTGCTCTCTATTTTTCATGTCTCGTAGTTATTGTTGTTGTCACCAAAGTTTGGTTAAAGCTTGAAGCATAACAGTGATTTCATTCTAACCTGGATTTTCTCTTCCCTTTCACTTTTTTTTTCTGCACGTTCACTTCATATTAAATTAAACATGAACATTAAAACTAAATATTATGAGTTTGATTTTAAATATCTTGATATATTTATTCATTAAAAAAATTTAATTATCAATATTAAATAATTTAATTAAAAAAAATTTAGTGCACCCATTCATCAATTTATTTTTTTGGTTACCTATGTGATTCCTGAACACCCTTTGTAAAATTTCTGCCTCCTTCACGGGAGGCAACTATGCAAGGAAAAAGAACAGCATGATCACTTGATAAAATCAGGAGGGAACTCGGGTACATGGCCAGTACTACTAGAAGGATTCCTCTTTGGATAATAGATACTGTAACTGGTATTCTTATAATTGGTTTAATAGGCATTTTATTTTATGTACATATTCCGAATTGGGTTCATCCTTGTAGTAATGAAATAAAAATAAAAGGAAAAATATGTAGTTGTCAATTAGTGTTATCAGCAGATAAATTAAAGCCAGTAAGAGACACATGGAGTATCTTCAATTATATACGCAGGCAGTCGCAAATAATTACATCAAAGACAACAGAAAGGGAGTAATCATTATGTGTACATGAGACTGCCTTACCTGTGGTGTTGACAAAAGCTTAGCATCTTGTTTATCCAGTCGAGGGTGAAGGAGTACAAAGTATATCTCCCAAAAGCGAGCTTCACTCATGTAAATTGGGCAGAGTTCAATCCTCAAAGCAGGCAATCTTGGGGCAAGTTGTTCAACAGCTAAGGCATGCTCTTGCTGTGCATCAGATAAGTAGAAATCTACATCAAAAGGAAATCCATACGATAAATGGTGTGAGCTGACCAGTGTGATACAAAGGACACATAGTACAATAACTATGCTGGGAGACGTAACACTCCTACCAACTGTTATTGTTCTTTCTTCTTATTTTACAAACATACCAACTTAATGTTACTAGAATTGTAATCTTAGGAAGTTTAGAGGTCCTGGGATCAAACGGTAGAACAGAATGGTTGATAAGAGCTATTATGGTGTTCCTCTACTTAGTAACAAATATAGAAGAGTTTGAATTTAGTGTAGACATGTAATCTTAAGTCTAAAGTAATAATTCAACATAGAGATAGATCAGTCTATACTGTGATTGTTAAAGAAACGTTTATAGTTTGAAATGTTACTGAATTCAGGAATTGGTAGAGAAAATGCCACATCAAATTCGAAAGACAACAAATAGCATAATTTATACTCCCTCCGTTCCTATTTACTTGTCAAATATTTCCTAATTTGATTTTCCTTTTTAGTTGTCAATTTTGAAAAATCAAGAAAGGACAATTTTTTTAATTTATTAACATTGAGTTAATGTCTTTGAAAAATGTAGTGAGTAAATATGTTTAAAATTCTATCAATTAATAGAGGTAAAATGATAAACTCACTATATCAATCAGTGTTTTCTTAATAGATGTGCCAAGTCAAAATTTGACAAGTAAAAAGGGACGGAGGGAGTATTAGTTTTGAATTGATGGAGGGAAAACAGTTTCAAGAAATAGCTCGGACAAACGAGATTCGAATATACAAGAACATACCCAATGTAACCCCACAATGGGGTCTAGGGAGGGTAGTGTGTACGCACACCTTACTCCTACCTTGTGCAGGAATATAGGCCAATGAAAATGAGACTAAAAAGTCAATATGCATGTGTTATTCTTAAAAGTAGAATTGCTAATTATTCATAAGGTACTTAAAAGTGGAATTGTTAGTATAACAGCTGCATAGTAAGAAAGTATGATAAAAAGGAGAAATAAAATTGCAAAAGTGATAGGATCACAAGGACCTATGTTGCTCAGATTCTTTAGAAATATTTTCTAAGTTCGTGTCGAATCCTCCAGAAACAGTGCATTTTGGAGGATCCTTCACGGGTGTGGTAGTAATTTTGGAGACTCAGCACACTAAGGCTGTATATAAACAGCACACCAAGACTATATATACCAGTAAGCAAGAAGGAAATCATTCTTTCTGATAATCAGTAGTCAGATTTTTTTGCTTTCATGCAGTCAAACAGAACAACAACAATTAACACTCTATGGCACATAGTATATTTCCTTGGCAAACCAAATCGATGTGCAAAACAAATCTGCTGCCTCTACCTTCTACAGCAATATTGATTGCAATATGATATCATGATAGTAGTTGCTAAAATATAGATAGTAGTTTCAGACACCCAACGGTGTGGTCTAGTGGTCAATGAAGTGGATTGGGAATCAGGATGTCTCGGGTTCAAAACACTAAGCCTAAGTCCATATAATGTGGGACTCTAAGCCACTCTAACACCTTCATCCCCAAGCTCAACTGGAGCGTGAATCGGGAACCCAAATAGGGATAAATCTGGCTCTAATATAATACAAAGATATGATATCTGGTACTAACTCAACCCAAAAGCCAACTCATGAGAGATGATTGCTAGGTCCATTTCCCAATCAATATGTGACTCTAACCAGAGGCGAACCTAGAATTTGAAGACGATGGGTGCATTGCCAACAGCTAATGCATGTTAGTTAAAGCACGTTACCCTATATATATTGATTCGTGTGATAATCTTATTAAACAAAGAAATATAAAACTAATATACTAACATATAAATATGAATTAAATGACTAAATTAGATAAACTTTGTTATGTGGAGTGATGGTTTTGAACTTTACTTTGTACTATGAGGTCGCAAGTTTGAAGCCGGCACTTCATACTCTCACCTCGAAAAGAGGAGATGCACACGTTTAAATCAGTGCACT
The DNA here is from genome assembly GCF_947179165.1 of Solanum dulcamara. NCBI lineage: Eukaryota > Viridiplantae > Streptophyta > Magnoliopsida > Solanales > Solanaceae > Solanum > Solanum dulcamara. The sequence continues at coordinate 72,072,233 of NC_077243.1, read as the reverse complement.
CAATTAGTTAATGTGTCTTAGAGTGTCTAATAAAATATATGTCATATCTCAACGTGTGTGTGTATATATATAATTTCTTTCGAAGTTTAGCGGGTGCACGTGCACTCACGTGGACACGTGGATCCTCCTCTGACTCTAACTCACTCTAACACAGTCAAAGCAGACCGTTTATTTTGTTACTAAAAAGGGAGGAGGAAACCATGCTCTCACAATCAACAATGTATTGGAAGAATTTTAACGAATTCAAAATAAAAGGAAACACATAAAAGAAATTGCAAAAGTAAAAACACCTTCTTCATCTTCATTTTTGGGCAAAGGGAAATCCAACCAAGTTTCAGGATGCATCGCAATGTCCCTTACGAAAACCACTACTTCTTCCGTAACACCAACAACACCTTTGTCCAGATCAAAGCCTTCCTCCTCTTCCGGTCCCAATTGCAGTAAATTCGACGCCATTTTCGTAATTTCCGACACCGCAATATTGTTGGACAGTATAGATATCCCGCTCCTGAACTTCCCACTGATTTCAGCAAAGTCAGTCTGAAGACCTACGATCCCCGACGCCGGGTCGGGTTCCTCCTCACCCGGATCCGATTTGGAGTCATCTAGAGGCTTATACGAATCGGATTGTGGAGGTGGAGCTAAAAATGACGCGACTCCCCAAAATTGACTGGTTAGTGTTTTAGTTAGCTCCGACAGATCCTCTTTAACACCACGTGAAGTCGATGTCGGTGAAGATAAATCGTCTATTTGTTGATGATTTTCCGATTTTGGATTGTCAGTTGAGTGATCTTGATTGGGAGGTGGAACGACGTTGTTTGTGTCGTCGTCGAGATTCAGGGAGTTGGCGATTGATCGACCCAACCATGACATTGTTAGTAAGGTGACGGAAAAGTGATCGGAGTTTACAGATCGCCGGCGATGAGTATTTAACGGTTAGCTGGCGAATGAAGAAAGGTAAAGCAAGCTACACATAACTAACTTTGTTGTTCTGAAGTACCTACACGTGTAGTCGTTATTTTTTGGAGCTAAATAGTTAAAAACATTATTTTATTTTATTTTTTGAGTTTCTTATCTCAATCATTTATGGAATAATTATCTAATTAGACCTATATTATTCGGAAAAATTATTTAAATACACACATTATTTTACTATATTTTTTAACATTCCCTACCATTTGAAAGAATTTCAAAAATTTCTATTTTCCTACTTGTCTCTCCAACACGCGATACATCTTCATCCACATTTCCACTTCACTCTTAACTCCCCCTAAATTTAAGCCTAAATTCAAAGAAGTGTATCAGTAGTTAATTTTCAAATTTACAATCGTGTTTTTGTAGTCTTCTTCATCAATCTCAATTTCTAAAAAAGGTAGGAGAACTTCATTATCATAGATTTTGCTTTTACTACTTCAGATCTCAATTAAAAATTTTTGAATTTGGTATTCTTCATCTATAACTTCTGATGCATATGGATTCTAATTCATCCTTTAATATTGATCTTACCCAACTAGTTCCTCAAACAGAAAAACATGTTACTTTCGATTCTGATTCTTTTAGTGGTGGTGATTTTGACGAAAATAAATTCAAATACCGCAACAAACTTTTAATAAAGAAGAAATTGCAGGATGCTAATTTAAGTTCCAAATCTCCAGTTGCAAAAGCTTCAAGTTCGAAATCTCCAGTTCCAAAAGCTTCAAAAAAAGGAGATAAAAAAGTCGAAGTTACACGCCCTTCTTTACCCAAAGTTTGTATTTCTAATGTATCTCAGATTTTTTGATTCTCAATTTCATGTTTAATGTATCGTATTCTAATAACAATTTTGACATATAAGCCTAATTCAATGAGACCGAATTTATTATGTATCTTGTTCATGGTTCTCTTTTTTGATACATAAGTTGTTGTTATGTATATTCTTCATGTTTCTATTTGGCAAAATGTATGTGGTATCATAATATATATTGTCGTTGCATCTGCTATGGCATGTGAAATGCCTTTTTATGAATTTGAGTAAATGTATCACATATCATGATACATAATGTTGTTGTTATGTATCATGTTCATTGTTTTGTATTTGGTTCACAAGTTTACAAAATACTTCTCTTTTATCATATTCGTAGTTATATATTTAATACGCAACAATGTCAAATTTTCTAGTTTACAATGTATCATGTGGGTAAATGTCTTCTAATGTATTGGTGGTAATGTATCACATTTCATGATACATAAGATTGTGGTTATGTATCATGTCAATTATTTTGTTATTGATACATAAGTTTACAAAACCTTTCTCTTTTATCATATTCATAGGTATATAGTTGATAGATAATTATGTCAAATTATCTATTTTACTATGTATTATGTAAACCGTCAGTTTGTTTGGACCACTGTCACAATTTGAAAATCGAGCGTGATGACACTTATCCTTTTCCATCGGATAAATCAGCCTAATCCCACAAAATGCGGAAGATAAAAGTAGAAGACAATTTAGATAAATAAATATAGATAAAGCGGTAATTTAGTCAACTACAAAATCTCTCACGGACTGATTGTTATATGTACAAACCTTCTAATTACAAGATACGAAATAAATACAAATCTCAATCTTTATCTCTCGAATAGAACAAAGTAATAAGTAAAGAGGAATAGGAAGGATGGTCGGCATCAACAGTTATCTCTCAAATCACCTCAAAATCCTCGGATAAAAATAAGAAAAATTGGGTCACTGTCTGGGCTTAGAACCTCCATAAGTGTAGTTAGCAAGGAGTGAGTACCAACAACGCGGTACCTAGCAAGTAAACAACTAAGACCAAGTAAAGCTAGTAAAATACATGTATTTCTGTCACACCATCTAACCCCCAGACTACAACCTGCAGAGAAATCAATCAAGTCTAACAGTTCTAACAACACAGTATTCATATACCTCAACAATAGTACAATTCAATTCGCAAGCAAATCAGCACAATCAATAATACAGATCAAGGAAATATCAGGGGTAAAATAATTCACAATGATCAAAGATGTATGATGCAACGAAATGCAATGCAATGTCACATATCATGATGCATGTCTGCCCTAATGATACACATTCGATGATCACCTCAGACCGGAACCTATGGGGGCTCACATAGATCATGTATCTGCCGGAAGAGACCTCGGTTATAACATCCGTCGGAAAATACCTCGACCGTCGAAAAAACCTAGGCCATAATATCCGCCGAAAAAGACCTCGGCACCAAAAAAGACTTCGGCTAATCACCTCGATCGATAGAAAACTCGATCCCAATATCTAGTATCTCACTCATATCACTTTCTTAGCCATCATAGATTAGTATATGCACAAGTAATGAGTGAATACAGAATGAATATTCGCATATAATTCCATATAGTCCACAATCACCCAATTAGTCAATATCATTACAACAACATATAACTATATCCAAATATCCATAACAAGCTCAAGGTTCTATCACATCAAACACAACATTGTCATCTTATCTCAATTTTTCATTTATTACCCCACTCTTTATCATCAAGTTCCTTTGAATATCAATAGTTCTTAAAATCACTGTTTATCAATCATCAACACATAAGACACGAATACATGATCCTACAAACTTAAGAACAGGCTTAGAAATTCACTTGCCTCGAATTCGATCTCACTAGTTCAAAATTTGAGCCTTGCCCTTATGTTAGCGCTCTGAATCAAGACAATCTATTCAAATATGCAATCCCAATAAGAACACGAGTGTAACGATAAACAAATTAATATTTTTGAAAATTGGATCGAAACTGGTCCGAAATATCCAAAAAACCCGATTTCGAAAATGAAAAGAAAATCCAAAAAGGTTTACATAAAAATCAATCCTTGAAGTATGTAGAAACTAATGTTGAAAACCAATTTGAATTTGAATTTGAAGTTGAAATCAGCCCTCAAACACCAATTTTTACTAAAATTCATGTTCTTGAGAAAGCCCTTAATGTCCGGATCCCAAACTCCAACTCAAATCTGTAATATTTCTTGAAAAATATCTTACCCATGTTTTAAAAAGTTCAAATATGAAATTTCATCAAAAATAGAGTTCAAATCGATCTTAAAATCCTTAATTTAGCAAACTTTAACTTTACCGGAAAATCCAAATTATACGTAGTTAATATGATGAAAATAATCGATGAATCAATAAATTTATGCCAAAATCTGATTACCCATAACACAAGAATCCTAAATGTCGGGGTTAATTTTTGAGTCGGTTCTAGAGTCGAATATCAAGATCGGATCTCGAGTCACAAGTCGGATCTCAGTTCAAGTCTTGAAACAAGTGTTGGATCAAAAATGGGTTAGGAGTCAGGGTCAATTCTTGGTTCGAAAGTAGAGTCCTAATTCAGGTGTCGAGTGTCGAGGTTGGATGTCAGGATCGAGTTCCAAGTCGAATGTCGGAATGGGACGCCGAATTAGTCATTAGAATTTTTTTTGTATGATAATTAATAGGGAGTAATGTGCAAACTAATATATATATATATATATATATATATATATATATATATATATATATATAAAGAGAGAGAGAGAATTAAGTGATACAAGTGTGATTCAAAGTGGAGATTAGTAAGATTTTCGTTTTAAGTACCAAAAAATTTGTAATATAATCCAAATTTTGTAAAAAATTTTATTTTTACTTAAAAAAATATTGAAATTTGCAGAAAACAGTACAAAATCTTTATTAAAAGAAGGAAAGAAAGATTATTTTTTTCAATAGTAAAAATATTTTTGACTTTGAATTAATTAATTTACTCAAATCTTCATATATTAGATGAAATTTCTTATGAAACTAGATCTAAGGTAATGTATTTCATACACATGGCTAACTTGTTATCTTGAAATAACCCTAATAACATTATTACTATCAAATTTTTGTTGTAAACTTAAAATACATAATAAAAATATTACACAATACATAGTAAGTACAGATAAAAAAATTAAGGCCTCTTATTAGATGTTAGATTTAGCCTACTGATTTTATTGAGATGATAATCAATTGTGAATAAATTTTATTGATCAAATTAGTATTTAACAATTGTACAAACTTCATGAAGTGGACCAAATCCCAACATCCACTTCATTCATCTCCTGACAGGCACCAAAATTTTCTACACCAAAGTGATCAATGCTTCATTGACAATTAGTTGATTTGTTTTCCAAATTGATCATTTCTTTGTAGAAAATTTTGTTGCCAGTGGAAAGGCATACATTACATCAAAGGTATACAAGCTGATTTACTTAATTTTTTTCAAAGCAAATTATAATACCACACTGACAATTAGTTGATTTTTTTTTCCAAATTGATCATTCCATTATAGAAAGTTTTGTTGCAAGTGGAAAGACATGCATTATATATATATATAAAAAAAAATGTCACGATGGTTACAACTTACAACTATATTTATGTTGATAACTTCTATTCCTTGAAATTTAAATTTCTATGTTCTCTTTTTTTCTTAAAATTGTGTTGATTTTTCTTAAAAAAACTTCTAGACGGAATGACCTGAGAGACTCTTGTACTTGATTCTATTTGAAAGGCTCTTGTACTTGGTTCTATTTGTAAGTTGGACCCTTGTATTTATAGTTTTCCCAACTAAACTTTTAAATTCATTGAAACACAATATTTTAGACCCTTTTGATTGTTGATCGAGTTTATGTGGCATATATTTTGCTCAATCAAATGAGTGTGTGATGACATGCTCTTAGAAGCGAGTGTGTACATTAAACTTGATTAAAATATATTTAAAAAATTTTAAAAAAGGTTTGAAAAATAACTGAATAATAAAAATAGTTTAATGATTATAAAACGTTAGGCTTACGCCCCTCTAACACCATGTTTACGCAGGAAACAATTGGTGGTCACAACCTTGAAACCTCAGGTCTGGCTGTATTTGAACCTTTCTGGCATTGCTTCGGCATTTTTATTGTTGAAGCAACATCGTAGGACCGCTATTGTCTTCAACTCCTTCTATAGAGACCCGATCTGTTTAGATCTGTCTTTTCCGGCAAGCACACATTAAAATCCGCAAACCTTTTCTATTGTTTATGATTATATGTATATGTTCATGTGTATGTTTGAGTTGTTGTTGTGATTTAACTATCACGATGGGCCGGCAATTATAACTCCGATGAACTTTATCCAAATTGTGTTCCACTCCAGTGAGCTTCATTTCTCCGACGACCCCATATTCTGCATTTTTATATATATTTTCGTATATATTTCAGTGGATTTGTTTGTTTTATGTAGCAGAAACAAAGGTAAAGCTTCTTGGTGAGCTTCATTTCTCCGACGACCCCATATTCTGCATTTTTATATATATTTTCGTATATATTTTAGTGGATTTGTTTGTTTTATGTAGCAGAAACAAAGGTAAAGCTTCTTGGTGAGCTATTACCGGCAAAAATGGCTATGACTTTTTTTGCTAAATATCATTTCTAGCCACTTTAAAAAACAATCATATAAAACTTAAATTTTTAAAAGAAAATAGAGGATAAAAAGGTCTTGTTTAGTAAATGAATTTAAAAATAGAGGATAAAAAGGTCTTCATTTATCTTTGATCAGGTTTAAGATCATCTCCAACTCAACGCCAAATTTTACACCATTTTGGTGTGTGAATAGTGTTACACCAAATTCACTTTATTGAATATTTTAATATTATTTCATTATACAAAACTTTTAATTAGATATTATATAAATTATATATTTTAATTAAATCTCTTGTATATTTAATTATTTTTATGTAATATTTTTATAATATTAATTTTTAATATAAAAGTTAGCTTTTTTATAAATTAATTTTTCTATATATGACTTTTTTTAAAGTTAAATTTATGTTAATTCTATTATAAATTATAATTGGATCTAACTACAATTAACCTTCACAAAAATTAACTATAATGATTTTATTATAAAATAATAGTTAGTGGATGCTCCATTTAAAATGAGACTCACTTAATGGTCAAGCTATTTATGTAGCTCTCATTTATCTCCTTGTAAATTTGACTATAAATAGTCATGCATGCTCAGCAATTAAATGCACACAAAAACAATTATCTTTCTTTATCTTTTTGCCTTCCTTTCTTGTTAATTTGCTAATTTAGTTTATTTTATAACACGTTATCAGCACGAGATTCCGTTATCTTGAGCTATTTTAAACAGGTAAAGAGAGTAAGAATTTTATTTTTCTAAAATGCCTAATATTTCTAAACTTGAATTTGTTGCCTTGAATATATCGGGCAAAGAATACTCTTTATGGGCTCTAGATGTTGAAGTCCTCCTGGATTCGACGGATCTAATAAACACTATCAATGATAATAACTAGGCATCTAGCCAAAATTGTGTCAAAACTATGATATTTCTCGGTCACCATCTTGAAGAGGGGTTAAAAATGCAATACCTCACAATTAAATACCCCCTTAAACTGTGAAAAAATTTGAAAAAAAGATATAACCACCTGAAGTTGGTCATTCTTCCACAGACATGTTATGATTGATTCAATTTGAGGTTAGTAGACTTTAAAAGTATAATTGAATATAATTTTTCCATTTATAGAATTATATCACAGTTAAATTTATGCGGAGAAGTGGTTACTGAACATGAAAAGCTTGAAAAAGCATACTCCACATTCCCTCACGCGAATATGCTTCTACTGCAGCAATATCGCGAAATGAATTTTCAAAAATATTCTGAATTAGTTTCACACCTTCTTATTACTGAACATCATAACGACCTATTAATGAAAAATTATGAAAGTCGATCTGTTGGTTTTATGCCATTACCTGAAGTGAATCAGGCAAATTGTAACTAACGAGAAAGAGGTTGTGGCCCCAGTCATGATCGTGGTCGTGGTCGTAAAAGAAATTATAATCATGATGATCATCTTGCACCAAAGAATAACCAACAATATAAAAAGAAAGGTAAAAAGTATGACATTGTACAAAAAGAAATTCAGAAAGTATTTGTCATAGATGTGAAGGAATTGGGCACTAGTCACGTACCTGTCAATCCTTAAAGCGTCTGGTTAGGCTCTATCAGGCATTATTGAAAAACGGTGATAATAATTCAGAAATAAATTTTATCTCTGAAGATAATATTGAGCCTATGCATTTGGATGTAGTTGATTTCTTTGAAATCCCTGAAGGAAAAATGATCACCGATGAGCCCGCTATAATCTAGACAATTTTCTTTTTCTTTTGTTTATGCTAGTTGGTATTTTTATATTTTTTCTAATCCTGTAAATAAATAAAGTTTGTATAATAGCCCTATTTAATAATACTATTTACTTTGTTTATGTCTTATTTTGAAAAAATATGGATATGCTTCAAATTTTATTTGGATCAATAATCAATTATTAAGATATTTGTGTGATTGATAGTGGAACAACACATGCCATATTCAAAGATAAAAAATATTTTTCCTACTTGCTTAAAAGGAAAGAAATTGTTACAACACTTTCTGGTAATTCAAAATTGATTGAAAGCTCTGAAAGAGCTACTATATTTTTGCCTAAGGGGATAAAACTTGTTATAAAAGATGTGTTGTTCTTTTCTAAATCCACCAAAAAACTAGTTAATTTTCAAAGATATCCGCCAAAATCAATATCATGTAGAGACACTAAATAAAATGAATATTGAATACATTGGTATAACCAAGAGTGTCTCAGGCCAAAAATATTTTTTTGGAGAAATTACCAGCCTTGTCTTCTGGCCTATATTATGCAAAAATTAATAAAATTGAAGCACATTCGATAGTAAATCAGAAGTTTACTGATTTAAATGTCCTTTTGTTATGGCATGACCGAATAGCTCATCCTGGATCAATAATGATGATACGAATTCTTGAAAATTAAACTGGATATCCATTAAAGAACCTGAAGATTCTTACAAATGATGATTCATGTGCTGCTTGTTATCAAGGCAAGTTAATTGCCAGACCATCATCACTGAAGGTTGTCATCGAATTCTCTACTATTTAGAATGTATACTTGGGGATATATGTGGACCTATTCATCCACCTAATGGATTGTTTAGATATTTTATGGTTCTAATAGATGCATCTTCAAGATGGTCTCATGTGCGTCTCTTATCATCTCGCAACATGTTGTTTGCGAAGTTATTAGCACAAATGATAAGATTAAGGGCACAATTTTCAGATTATCCTATTAAGGTTATTTGCCTCGATAATGCTGGAGAATTTACATCTCAAGCTTTTGATGATTATTGCTTATCAATTGGGATAAGAATTGATCATTTTGTTGCTCATGTTCATACTCAAAATGGCCTCGCAGAATCATTGATTAAGCGCCTACAATTGATAGCAAGACTACTTATGAAACCATAATTACCCACTACTATTTGGGGTCATGTTATCTTACACGCAACATCACTCGTTCGTCTCAGACCGACTAATTATAATAAATACTCTCCATCACAATTAATATTTTGTCATGAGCCAAATATAACCCAACTATGAATTTTTGGTTGTGCGGTTTACGTGTCTGTAGCACCACCACAACGCCCTAAGATGCCCTCAACGAAGGTTAGGCATATATGTTGGGTTTGACTCACCCTCTATAATTCGCTAACTTGAACAGTTGACTGGAGATTTATTAACTGCTCGATTTGTAGATTGTCGGTTTGATGAAATGAATTTCCCACAATTAGGAGGAGAGAAAAAAAAACCAAAAGGAAAATTGAGTGGCAAGTTTCATCACTATCCCATTTTGATCCACGCGCCCCTATATGTGAGCAGAAGGTATAGAAGATCATTCACTTCCAGAAAATAGCAAATTAAATGTCAAATGTCTTTACTGATTTGAAACGGATAACTAAGTCACATATCCATGTAATAAATATGCCTATCCGGATTGACATTCCAAAAGGATCATCTACTAGTGTCATAGCTTCTGAATTCCAAACATACTTGAAGAGTGGTAGACTATTGGGTTCAAAGGATAAAAATCCTAGATAAAGAAGACCGAAAAATGATAAAGATGACACTATAAAAGAATTTCATGAAAAAGTTCAAGATCTGATTAATCCTAATATTCCTAAAGAAATTAGAATCTGAGACTCAAGTGAATCAAGAACTTTCAATGAATTCTACTGATGATGGAATAAATTTAGATCGATCAAAAATTATTGTGGATAATATTTTTGCATATAATATTACAATTAATCTTATGCAAGACAGTGAAGATCTTGAGCCTAAATCTGTCGAAGAATGTCGAAGAAGATATGATTGGCCAAAATGGCAAGAGGCAATTCAATCAGAATTAGACTCACTTGCTAAACATGATGTTTTTGGACATGTAGTCCAAACCCCTGATGATATAAAACTAGTTGGCTATAAATGAGTTTTTGTTCGAAAACAAAATAAAAGAAATAAACTTATGAGATACAAGGCACGCCTTATTGCACAAAAATTCTTTCAAAGACTCAGCATCGACTATGAAGAAACATATTCACCTGTTATGAATTCAATAACTTTTCGATATCTCATCGGTTTAGCTGTACATAAAAATTTTGAAATGCATCTAATGGATGTAGTTACAACTTATCTTTATGGTTCACTTGATAATGAAATTTATATGAAAATTCCAGAAGGATTAAAATTACTGAAGCATGTAATTCTAAGTCTCGGAAGATATTCTCAATTAGATTACAAAGATCATTGTATGGTCTAAAATAATCAGGGCATATGTGGTATAATCGTCTGAGTACTTGATAAATGAAGGTTATATAAATGATGTCATTTGTCCTTGTATTTTTATTAAGAAAACAAAATCAGAGTTTGTTATACTCGCAATTTATATTAATGACATAAATCTCATTGGAACTTCTGAAGAGGTGGAAAAGACAATTGAATATCTAAAGAAAGAATTTGAGATGAACGATCTTGAAAAGAAAAATTTATGTCTCGGTCTGCAAATTGAATATTTAGCAGATGAGCTCTTCATCCACCAATTTGCCTACGTTGAGAAACTTTTAAAACGATTTTACATGGACAAAGCATCTTCCTTAAGTACTCCAATGGTTGTTCGATTACTTAAAAAGGGCAGTCATGTGCATTTAAGCTCCCGCTATGCGCAAGGTCCGAGGAAGCACCCGACCACAAGGGTCTATTGTACGCAGCCTTACCTTACATTTCTGCTAGAGGCTATTTCCAAGGTTTGAACCCATGACCTCTTGGTCACATGGCAACAATTTTACCAGTTACTCCAAAGCTTCAAGGTTGTTCAATCACTTGAAGTGAATAAAAATTCAATCCAACCTCCAGAAGAGGATGAAGAACTATCTTGGTCTTGAAGTACCATAACTCAGTGCTATTGGTGCACTTATGTATCTTGCTAAAGCAACCAGACCTGATATAATATTTTCTGTTAATTTACTAACAAGGTATAGTTTTACTCCAACGCGAAGACATTGAAAAGGTGTCAAACATATTTTGCGATATCTAAAGGAGAGTGTTGATATGGGTCTATTTTATACTAACAAAGGTTGTGTAGACCTTGATGGTTATGCAGATGCAGGTTATTTATCGGATCCATAAATAGCTCAATCTCAAACAGGCTATATGTTCACATACAAAGGAACTGTTATATCATGATGATCTACGAAATAGTCCATTTTTGCTACTTTTTCAAATAATGCTGAGAGAATAGCGATTCATGAAGCAAGTAGAAAATATGTGTGGTTGAGATCAATGACAAAGTTCATCAAAGAAAGATGCAGCCTAAAGTATGATGTCAAAGTACCCACGGTTATGTTAGAAGACAATGTTGGTGCATAGCTCAATTAAAATGAGGCTTCATAAAAGGAGATAGAACGAAATACATTTTACCAAAATTATTTATCACACTCCGAAAGGGTACCCTAGGCGTGACCGACACTCAAAAACCATCTTTGGCCTCCGAGAGAACCACTTGGTCTTATCACTCATTCGTTCATCAACGGAAGACTTAAGTGAAAATAAGAATAATATGGGTTCGCCATCATCAATATCAAAGGAAAGAAATAATCCTTAGAAGAAGTAGTTTCAAAGGAGAACTACTCCGATTACATCATCAAACTCTATCTATAAAGCCTCTAACACTATTAGATGATGCTAATGACATGTCCATGACTACCTCAAAAGAAACATAATACTCAACAATAATAAAAGGATAAAGAGTTCCTACGAAAATAAGAAGGATTCACCAAATAGCTGAAAAGTAATGATCTTCAACGATGCGCTTGTTAAGGATATCTAACACTTATATCTGCATCATAAAATGATGCAGGTCAAATGAAGTCAGTACATGGAATGTACGAGTGTGTAAAATGGCAGGAAAGTAAAGACATATATCAAAAAACTCTTCTTAGGAAGACTCAACTCAGAACTCAACATCAATATGTAATGCAAGTTTAAAAATAATAATAAGCAATGCTTACTCAGTTGGGAGTTTCTCTAACCGACAACCATCACTTATGAGCTAGTGATGATACAACGAAGCGATGTCGTTGCCACATCCATCAAATACCTTGCCAGAGTAAAGGACATCACTATTTTGGATCCAATCATCAAAGTCCTCTTTTGGGGACTTAATAGGCATAGCCTCAATTCTGCGCTGACTATGTAGTTCTGGGGTTTGAGTCAATTAAACTCTTACCTAATTCGGTGATCAATACTACTTCCAAAATATGTACTCATATTAACATCATCATCTAGCCTTATTGGAATTTTATTTAAAATTTTCGAAATCATCTCATTACCTTTTCATCAATCATTACACTTCAAAACATCATTTACATCTCATCAAACTCAAAATATCATTTAATCAAATTCATTTAAACTCAATTCTTTTGCTCTTTCAAAACTCAATAAAATACATATATAGTATTAATTCAAATCACTATTTTTGTCAATGAATATTAAAAGCCAACATCTTTACTCAAAACACGCATAAAAATATTTATAAACATCAAATCAATCAGGATTCATGAAAAAGTAGCCACAAACAATAATTCCAATAATATGAAAGATAAAAATAATAATAATCTCAATGCATAAATATATCTAACTCAATTGAAGAATAATTAATTCATTTAGAATTCAAGATTAGGGTAAAACTCAACCATAACTCAATTACGATGAATTTAAATATTGGGCGCATGGACGAACTCAATCCAATGTTATGAATAGTCTTACATACCTGAAATTCGAAGTTTTACTCTGAATTGAAGAACTCAATGAACACTCTTGAACCCCTAGCCTTTTCTCCTTGCTGGAGCATTTTTGTGTACTATCCGGAGTATAAGAATCACCAAAATCGTATTTCTACACTACTAAAAATTAAAACTATATTTCAGAATGAGTAAAGAAGTCTATAGAGAGAAGAGACTAAAGAAGTCTATAGAGAGAAGAGTTCCTTGAAAAATCTTGATGAATAAAATGAGAAAATAAGGTGGTATTTATAGGTGTGGAGGAGGGACCTAACAATAAATAAAAATAATTTCAAAGGATGATTTTGATATTTCAATGGAAGATTGTGATGTAATGGATGATATCAAATGGAGGACTATTGATGTCATGGGTGATGTCAAATGGATCTAGATCTTTCCATGGTTGGTGAGATGAACTTTTTAAAACTGAATACCCTTTTCAGAGCTGCATTTGAACACGATAACTTCCTCATTAGGATTTGGTGTCTTTATATGAATTGTAGCTATAGAAGTCTACTTTCATGTCGTTCAAGAATCAACTGATTTGGTGCATCCTACAGTGAGATATAATATTTTTTCTACAAATACTTCATTTCATCACAACACTATGTCTTGTAAAAATTAATTTATTTGACCTACTTAGCCTTCGAATCTTAAGATATGGTCTTCATGAAAGTTGTAGGTACAGATATTGGAGTTATTCATAAATTTGAATCACATAAGTTGGACAATCCTATGAAAAGTTATTCCAAAAATACAAAAGCAGTATCATTTTCATCGACAATTGAAATACCACATACAACATTTTAAGGGGTGTTACATTATTCTTCACACATGATCTCTAGAAGAATTGTGATATTGATGTACAAAAAATTCATTCAAGTAATAATCTAGTAGATTTATTCACCAAATCTCTACCAACCTCAACTTTTGAAAAGATGGTACACAAGATTGGAATGCGAAAATTTAACCATCCGAATCGTGTCTTCATCAGGGGAAGTAGAATATGCGCTGCACTCTTTTTTTCTTAAACTAGGTTTTGTCTCACTGAATTTTTCTAGCAAGGTTTTTAATGAGCCAGCAATCAATGCGTATTGAGAATAACTATATATATTTGTTCTTTCACTAGAATTTTTCTTTTACATGGACATCCAAGGGCGAGTATTATAAAATAATAGTTAGTGGACGCTCCATTTAAAATGGAACCACTTAACGGCCAAGTTGTTTATGTAGCTCTCCTTTATCTCCTTGTAAATTTGTCTATAATTAGCCATGCATTCTCAGGAATGAAATACACACAAAAACAATTATCTCTCTTTCTCTTTCTGCCTTCCTTTCTTGTTAATTTGCTAATTTAGTTTGTTTTATAATAGATTATTATGTATAATGTATAATATTTGCTAGCAATTTATATTATTTAAAAAATTATGGTATAAAATAATTTTATATTAAAAAATTATAAAAGAAAATAATATGAATTATCTATGGTGAATGTTTTATGAAGAATTTTTTTTTATGAAATAAGATAATATAAATGAAATAAGAAATAATAATATAATAATAAAGAGAGAAAAATATTCTTTTTTGGTGTAAAATTCAGTGCAGTAAATTGGAGTTGATTTACACTAAAATAGTGCCGACACCAAATTTGGTGTTTGGGTTGGAGATGCCTCAAGGATTATGGCTGCAGTGGAATTTCATTTACGTTTATAAAAACACTCCACTATAAAGTATGCATCTGCTCTCGTAGCTCAGTTGGTTAGAGCACCCGTTTAGTAAGCGGGAGGTCTTGAGTTCGACTCTCAACGAGAGCAAATCAGTTTTTTATATTAAAATGCTTTCCTTTTTTATTCGTACAAACAGATGCTAAAATTGTTCACAAGCTTTTTGATAGTAAGTACTAAGGTTTAATATCATGAAATACATTTCTTAATACCGAACACCATCCGATAAAAAATTGCCCACATCGAATATTTACACTAAATCAATAAATATATACGACTATACAATAATATTACATAATCATGGTTGCTTAATAATATGTATTAACTTCATTAAATTACTTAACTATAAATTACATTAATTTGGTGTAAACATCCAATACAGGTAGGTAAGTATTTATCCTGAACATACCCATAGTCACAAGACTGAAGGATATTTTTGACCATTTTCCAAACCTAAAGCATGGGTTTCAATCTCTTACATTTTTAGTTCAAACACCAGGCGAATATATACCGCGCGTGTTGAATCACTATGAACAAATTTACTTTAAGATAGTTGCAAAATTAACCATTCTTGAAAATGGTTCAACAAAAAAGGGTTTGGACCTATCATCCACTTTGTTATATACATAAATAAATGATGCACCTAATAGGCCACAAATCAAAATCCTGAGGAACTCTTCTTCCCCTCTGGTGATTGATTCTTAGCAACCTTGTTGGTCACGCCATTTCAGGTAAACTAATCCGGCGCGATAATGTGTATAAGCTCCTGCTACTACAAATACATGAAATAGGTTGTGGCTGTGGCCAGCAATGTCAAATTTCCCCGGCATCCATCTTTCTGGAACTCTAAGGGAATAGACTAACGCTCCAACGCCGTAGAAGACACCCATCAAAACTTCATAACCAGTAGTATGCAGTGCCTCAGGTTGGTTCCAATAGAGAACCAACTTGTGCAGAATAGGTGCCACACCTGACATGCCCATCCCGAAAAATAAACCTGCTCGAAGGCTTCGAAATTTTGGCTTTTGAAACACAGGAAGGAGAGAAGCCAACATTGCGCCAATTCCCAGGACAGTAATAAAGCCCAGGTAGAGGTTCAGGAAGAAGGGGTAGCACATGAAGGAATAATAGACAGGAGGGTAAAATGAAGTTGATATCAAGGCAGCAATACCAGCATAGTCGAGCCTCAGCATTATGTACGATAAGCGCTCTGAATGGCAACAAAGTAAATGACATGTGCTGCTTGCTAATAAGCAAAACATTGCCCCACAAAGGAAGGCATAGAATGGCCACCGCGTTATAGGCTTCACCATCAATGGTACTATCATGTTCGCCACATCCTTCACACTACGCTGCACAAATTTGAAAATGGAGAAATATTAGTCGCCAAATGGTTTTATGTATGTATTCTAGTATTCATCAATAGATATCCACTACTAAAAGACTTCTGAAATTGTTCATTTGTTGTGAACCGGCATGTTCTTTAAGAAACATTCATGCAATCAGAATGCTAGTGATAGAGAACACCTATTCAGGGTGAAGAAACTTGAATCCAAGAAATTACCAGCAGATGAAAGTCGGAGAAAATGGAAGACACAAAAGGGTAACACTTGACTGGTGCCATTCAGTGGATCTACAATCTCGAGAATAGGAGAGAAAACTATACTGACCTAATCAAATTATTTCTGCTCTGATTAGCTTTTGTTGGGCAAGTAATAGGGTTACACCAATAGATATATTGACATTGTAATATCCATGATTGAAATCTAAATCTTGTTTTGTTAATTTTGGGAGGACAGTCATCACTATATTGCTCATCAGGGGTGGAGCTAGAACCTACAAAGTTCAAAGCATGGCTTGGCTAGAGGACACTTCGTAATGAAAATGATTAATATGTCGCTTTTAAGGTCAGTGTCCTTATGTCATATTAATATCACACAATTATTAGATAAGATCTTACATTCTGCTCACATGCAGACACTTTAAGATTGCTTGTGTCAATCCATTAACAAAGTACAAGGAATTTGTGTAAAGCAACAAACTTCGGAAACAGAGGCAGAGAGTGGAGACATGACATGAATTTGCTATACCACTTCAAGCAATGGAGATACGCACATTTAACACAAACGGATTAGACATATAAGGTGCAATGAACCCAATAATATTAAGTAATTCAATCAGGAAAATAAACTTGACATCAAGCCTTCTTCAAAGATTTAGGTACAAAGTAAATAAGTTGAAATACTAGTTATATAGAGACATCTCCTTCGGAAATCTACAGATGTCCCAGTATAAAAGTTTTCCCCTTTTCATGTCACACTACTTAAAACCAAGTGACAAATAATCCACTGGCATTCTAATTACGGAAAAACAAGGTCTTTTCACTATATATCAACATATTTCTTCATCTCTAGGTATAGGCTAAACAAGTATAAAAACCTCAAACTGAAGCTTTAAGAGAAGATAAGACATGCACAACTCAATGAAAATAACAAAACCCTATATGGATTTTGATCGTTCAAAGGAAACAGAGGTAATTGTACAGGTTTGAAACTGCAGCACATGTTTATCGGGCATGAAACAGCACTTTAGATTCCCTTTTCCCAAGAGTAAAGTGAAACTTTCTCATTTTGATCTTGATACAGAAGCTTAGAATATTAGAAAACGAAAGAAGTGGAATGAAACAAATCAGTGTAGCTTGAAAGCAGATAGAGTAGAATTCATTCGAGAGAGCTTTCAGCTGTGAATAAAAGGAATGAGAAATCAGTAATCTATGAACTAGTTTAATCTGCAATAAGAAATTATCAGTAAGCACAACTATATTCACCATTAATGACATAAATTGCAAATTGCAAGGCATCATCTGGGATCAAGAATATGAATCTAAACTAAAGAAAAAAAAGTATAGCATACATATAGCTGAACAATTATTGATGCTTAAGCTCAAAGGAAAGAGATCCCAAGTAGTAATTTTTCTAACAAAGAAGAGGGAAGCATACCAGAACACTAACATCTGTATGATTGCCGTGGGAAAATCGATCAGGTAGACAGTTCGACAGGAGTTGCAGCAAATGCTCTCGAAGTTTGTGCAAATCAGGCATATTTGGCAAAGAAGGAATACAGGGTAAAAGTTCTGCTGGTAATTTGTGTAGATCAATCTTCCTAAGCTTTTCAGGGAGATTTTGTAAAGTCTGAAGATCCACAATATCCGGGACCTTCACTGCAGTATAAATGGTCAGAACAAGGAAGAGAAGGAATCCTATCAAATGCCTGCAACAAACAGAGAAATCAAAATTCAATAAGGAATTATTCTTGGTTTTTTGGTTTTGCTCCTCGATTTAAACCAGGATGTTATGACAGAAGGATAAAATGGAAGACTAAATAAGCCCTAACAGTAGTAATAATTCCAGGGGGAAATTACATTGTCAAACCACATAGATAACTTGTATAAGCTACCGTCATAGATTATACAATTTGTTCAAGGATGTGAGAGGCCTTCCAGCACTCTTTCAGAAATCACAGTGAACTTTATTAGAAGATGTTTCTAGCTGTATTCTCCACGTACTGAACCCCCCTCTGCCTAATCTTTTAAGAACCAAGAAAAAGCATTTGACCAATTAAGTAGATCCCTTAAATAGGAATCTTATCCCTGGGAAAATAGTAGCCAATCATTAGTTATGCGAGAGGCAACAAAGTTATAACTATCTCTAGGCAAAGCCCTGTCCGAAAAGAAGAAGAAATTGACTACCTTCCAAGCCATGAAATCTTCATCTTTAGACAAACAGAAATTTCACAGCAAAATCATTTCTGATTAATATTATAGTCATTTACAGAAACTAACTTGAAAACTACCACTACTTGGTAAAATTTCACATTCTCATACCTAAGTACAAGGATAAAACACAATGAATAATGCCTTATTATAGAAGCTATAGATTTGGAAACACCCAGAGAGACGAGCTTGAAACCATCTTGCCAATAACTATCCTAAGTATGACTACCCAAGAGGAGATACGTATAATGAAGCTAATTTGGTCCTGCCTCATCTGACCCATTCTTTTTTCCCAACGTACCCACAAACCTATAAAATTGGTATAAGCTCGTGGACAATGCTATTTATCTCAGTCAAATGATTACTCGATGGAGTAACCACCCAGTTGCGGAATATTTTATCCTTGAAAAAGTTCTGTATTGGAATTCCAAAATATCCTTGATTAACCACTCCATAAAAAGTAGTGGATGAGGAACTGAGTGACATCATCTTAATATATGCAACGTGTATTTTCCATTAACAAAGCGAGCCTCAGAGCTTCCTGAGAGACTTTGCATAAACAGTTTCAGATTCAATGCCTCTACCTATATTATGCACAATGGAACATCATTTCTTCTGCAAAATTACCATGATTAAGTGTGATTGACATAAACGAAAAGCTCCAAGTTCAGAGAACCGGCCAAGTTAATAATTGCAAGAACATCTCTCAGAGAAAAGCATCATCGTGTATTTTAATGCATGCTTGTCTTAATCGAGCTAGAGTTGAGCTGGAATCAGTTTGGAAGAGTGATACTAAGTTGAATTTGAGCTGGTAGCTAAGGAGTTAGGTAACCATTGTGCATTCAGTTATTTAGTGGAAAGTCAGTTACACGTACGAATTAGTTGGAAATTGAAGTTAACTAAGGGAACTACAATATCTTCATTTGGTATTAATGTGTGATCTCCCTCTTCTTCCTATTCAATTTTTTGAGTTAGTTTCTCCGATAGGTTCTCAGCTAACCTTCATATCTTTCGAATCATTGAGTTTCCTGTTTGATTTGAATTCACATTTCTTCTTTCTTTCTTCATAGAATGTTTAAAATCAAGAAAGCCAGATAAAGTTCCTAACTTGTTTACCACAAGCTATATAATATGAGGCACAGAGGTACTATAGAAAGTGAAGAGTGGGAATTCTTACGTCCAAATATTGAGGGTTTCATTGTGAATTGTAAAAACACTGAGTAAAGCCTGCTTCACAGGCCACTCGGACCGGTAATGACCAAGAATGAATTCATTGTCTTTCAAATAGCCAGGCAAAGAATGATACTCCACCAGCTGGTACTTCACCTTCTTCCACGATCTCTTTCGCTTTCCTTCCTTTGAGTTTGAATCATGCAATGGTTGAGTTTCATATGAACCACCAGCATTTAAGGCCTCTTCAAGTTTTTCCATATCGCTACCCATCTTCCGTTTAACCATTAACTGTCAAATATCAAACAATACATGAAAAAAAATTGAAAAAACTAAATGAACACATAGATGAAGAAACTGACATATTATCACACAGATGCATCAAAGATAGAACTTTGAATCGAAAGAAAATACTCCAACAACATCTTCGGTATTCTCCAGGAATTTCTGTCAATATTCAAAATGCATCTTTATTTTAGCCTAGATTATTATATTTTCTAGTTGGTGTTCCTGCTTGTTGCTACTGTCATCTTTTTCATTTGTTTTAAGCCGAAGGTTCTATTAGAAACATCCTCCCTACCTTGTCAAGGTAGGATAAGGTCTGCATACACACAACCCCAGAGTCCACTTGTGAGATTACTCTGGATTTGTTGTTGTATTCAAAATGCATTTCATCACCAATTTGTTTCGAGGCAATTTTATTAGTATTATTATTATTATCATTCAAGCACCCGATGTCCGGGACATGACCTGACTAATCCAAATTCGTGCAGTAAAAAGCCCATTATGGGGTTGTAGTCCTCCGTGCTAAAGAGGACTCTATTAGCTCAAACCCGAAACATATGGTTAAAGTAAGAAAAATCTTTACCATTACACCATATCTTCCCATGGTTTTACAAGGAGAATTCCAATTTGTAGTACTTTCATGTAGTTTTTTGTATTAATTGGAAAGAACAAATTAATCTGAGTTTAAAAGTTGATCAAATGGGCAATCTTAGTAGTTAAGTCATTATCTGAATTTTCACTTTATTGGCGAGGTAGGATTCTCCACTACCTTGTAATCTCCTCTCCCATTCTCCTTCCCTTTCCCCCAATTTTTCAACCAACAAAACAAAATGATCAAAATTTTTGACATTAAATAAACCAAAAAAGAAGGAATACCCAATAAAATTGAGACAAAAGGGTAGAATTGTACGCATTTATGAATCACAAATTTTCATACATAAAAGCAATATCCAGTTACATGAATTGAAGAAAAAAAATTAATGAAGAATGAAATTTACCTGGAAGAATGGGAAAAAGACTTTGAAAAATGGCGATGCAGATAATTGGACGAATACATGTTGGTATCAAACTTCTTGGGAAAATTAGCAGGTTGTTTGAGAGTTGAATAAAGGATAAGGGATTTGTATTTTTTATTTTTTTTTATAAATATTTAATTAGGGGTTAATTATTAAGAATTGAGATTGATTTGAAATATTTATAAATTTAGGATAAAAAATTAAAATATTAAAACTTATAATAAAAATCCTAAATTTATTCATTTCCTTCATGTTTTGTAAATGATCTTTTCTGTCTCTTCTCTTTTCTTTTTCTTCATTCTCTTCATTTTTTTAAATTCTGTTCTCCTTTTCCCTCCTCTCCTCTCTTCTCTTCTCTTCTCTTCTCTTCTCTTTTCTTTTCTCCATTTTTTAAACGCTCTTGTTCCTTTTCCCTTTCATCTTTTTCTTCCTTAACTTCTTTGCCTTTTTTCTTCGTTTTTCCCTTTCTTTTCAAACTTTTTGTGTTTTCATCTTCTTCTTCTTCGGATGTTGTCATCCTTATTTTTTTCTTTACTCCGATTTGATTGTGAAAATTATAAAAAAAAATTGATGAAAAGAGAAGAGAAGAGAAGGGAGGGTATGTTGTTTATATAAACAGGAGTTGTTCAAGCAATCAAGAGATGTTGTTTAAACAACCCTAAGTTGTTAAGTTCAAATAACAAAAGTTGTTTAAACAACCAAAAATTATTTAAACAACCAAAAGTTGTTTAGTTCAAATAACCAGAAGATATTTAAATAACCCTAAGTTGTTTAGTTCAAACAACAAAAGTTGTTTAGTTCAAACAACAGAAGTTGTTTAAACAACCAAAAGTTGTTTAGTTCAAACAACCAGAAGATATTTTAAACTACCCTAAGTTGTTTAGGTGTTTTTTATGATTCTTTAGTTAAAACAATGAGAATATTTTAAATATCAGCTAGTTGTTCGGAGAAATATGAAAATATTTGTTAATTGTTTTGGAGATCAAGATATGAAAACATTTGCTAGTTGTTTAGACAAATGTTTAAACATCGGCGTTTGGAAGGCTGGAAT
Source organism: Solanum dulcamara (assembly GCF_947179165.1). NCBI lineage: Eukaryota > Viridiplantae > Streptophyta > Magnoliopsida > Solanales > Solanaceae > Solanum > Solanum dulcamara. The sequence goes on along the minus strand of NC_077243.1, from coordinate 72,049,972 downwards.
GTGTTGAGATTGAAAAAAAAAAGATATGGAAGAGGACGAAGATGAATGTGGGAAGCTGCTGCTGCTGCTCCCGCTGAAAAAAATGAGCAGATTTTCTGAAAATTGTTTGTTGCCCTTTTGGCTAAACAACCCTCTTATATGTTGGGCCTGTTTGTAAATAACAAATTTTTGGGGTGTATAAAAATATTTTTTAAAAAATTAGCATAACCTATTAATACCTAATTATACTAGAGTTCCTTTTACCCAATTTTTAAAACTTGTGTCCTATATCCTCAAATAAATAACTTAAAAGTCTCTTTTAATTAAAATCCCCATGATTCTTCCAGAGAAAAACTTCCTTAACGTCGACAATGGAAAAATATAAAATATATGAATCTAAATATGCATTGTCATTTAATATTTTGCCTTTCAAAATTAATTTCTTTAATTTTTATCCTTCGGAATTTTAAATAACAAAAAAATAATATTTCTGACAACAAAATAAGACGGAAGGTATTGAATAACAAATTAGTATAATATGAGTATATATTTTTCCTGTTAAATTCAAAGGTAAAATTTAAATACCTTTTCAAGAAGTTGGGTCTAATTATATTTCCACATAAATCAATGTGGTGGGATGATTGAAATTCCTCCACTTTCAATTTGAGGTTTCAGATTTGAGTTTTTAAAAATAGAAAAATCTTATTGAAAATGCCGCCTCTAAAAATGGACCCTTCAATGTGCTAATTTGAATTTCTTGAACCCTAATATGAATACTAAACATATGATAAATTGCTTTGAAAGATCTTATTTTTGTTAAAGAACAAGTGGGGTGGTTGTCCAGTTTGATTACTTTTTCTTGTAAGTGGGCAAGTTGCCTATTTGTGTCCATCATTATTTTTGTCTATAAATTATATACTTTGCAATGTAAAATGATTATATACAGAAAGAAAAAAAGACGAATACATCTCTCAATTTTCTCTTTCTTTTCTCTTACTTTCTCCTCTTTATTTTGTTAAGTTAGTGTGTTTTATAACACGTTATCAGCACAAATTTTTAATTTTTTTCAGATAAATTAATTTCTATATTAGGTATATCTACTGAAGAAATTTTATTTTAATTGTCTTTGTTATTTCTAAATTAATTTCTATATCAGTTGTTATCATGCCAAATTTATCAAAAATTGAGTTTGTGGCACCTGACATTTCTGGAAAAAAAAGTATTTATCATAGATCCTTGATGCTGAAATTCACCTTGACGCTAAAGGTCTTGGTGATACTATTAAACAAGAAAATAAAGCATCAAGACAAGATAAAACAAAGGCCATGATTTTTCTCGGTCATCATATTCATGAAGGATTAAAAACTGAATATTTAACTGTGAAAGACCCCTTGAATTATGGATTAATTTTAACAAAAGGCAGGCAGCAGCCTTTGTTAGGACCAGACTGCATATTTTATTGTGATTTTACGAGTAAAAAATCATGTCATTTTCACTTTGGACAACACATTAGACCTTGTCATGTTGAAACGGTCTAAATTTTTTCTATGTTAAAAGTTAGAGTCTAATATATTCTTATCATTATCAAATGAGCTCAATTATACAACTATTTACACACAAAGCATTAATCAATTTTACTCAGGCTCAAATATTCAAAATGACAACATGAGAATAACCATTTGTAAATTCATACGAATAATCATAACCTAAAACCTCCCAACTAGTTAAGTAATACATCTGAGTAAGAATTCAAAAGACTGACCATCATCCCGACCAATTAAGCCCAACAGAACACCCCATAAATGTATTTTATTTTAAAATCATGGCATTCTAGGTTGAATTCAATCTCTTATCTCAAGTAGCACCAAAGACTTATTTTATTTTAATAATATCTCGAGATAAGAATTATTGATGGTCTGTGTTCAAAACCGTACACTAGAATATTTAAGTAAACTGTAAAAAAAAAAGTCAGAAATACTTTAAATGGAAAGAGGCCAGTTTAGGGTGAAATATGCTGATTGGAGTCGTGTCCAAGTTCTTCGACCTTGTTTGAAATCCAAAAATCTAAGCTAGCGTTTGGCCACAAATTTTCAAGTATTTTCGGCGAGTCATTTTTGGGTAAAGTTTCACTATGCGTTTGGCCATATATTTTGGGAGAAATATTTGGCTTTTTAAAAAATATAAATTATACCAATAAATTATTAAAATTATTTAAATTATCCATAAATTTGTATTATCATTTTATAATGAACATGTTCCGTTAAAAAATAACCTTATAACATAATTGATAACAATTAATAATAACAAAAACAACAATATTAGCAAGATTAGTATAATAATCACATACTCAAACTTGTGGATTCAAGATAAATTATAACCCATTATAAACAAGTTATTCTTTTTAATGGAGTTAGTTGTAAATAGATATTAATTGAGATTAATAGATGGTGAGTGTTTTTATAAAATTTAAAAGTTTGGGATAATTTTTATTTTTAAAAAAAATTTCAAATACTAGATTTTGACCCAAATTCTAGTTTTTCTATAATTGGAAGCTTGATATATTTGCCAAATATATTTATTAAGTAATAACAAGTTATATGGACAAACGCTATTTCTCAAAAAAAAATTCGAGCTTTTCCCAAATATATTCGTTGTCAAATGACACCTAAGCTTGGGGTATTAATGGGCTGGCCTGCCAAGTGGGGCGCACCTTTTGGTTCAGTTGCTGCGCATTTTTGCGCTAAAGCGTGATCTTGTAAATTGCATTGCTATCTTTCACTAATAGTGCCATCATAATTTGCAGGAACATCTAATTAACGAATGATTTAAACCATTAAAAACTAGACTCGAAGGTTTGTATTTTTTTATACAAGAATCATGGTTAATATTTTTGTGCATTACGAATTGTTGATTTTTGAAGTTGGATCATGTATGCTCATCATAGGACCTAAGACCAGAAGTCATGTTGCAAAAACGTACAAGCTCTAATTTGCCTGAGGCAATTTCAACAAGATATTTGTGAACATTGGATTATTTAAGGCCAACTCTTAGTTCAGTAATCGTTACACAATCGATGTATAGTAGAAAAAGTAACTCACTAATGACATTTATATCGAAGAAATTTGCAGTTGCAACATGGAAGGAGAATGATGATATATAGAAAGAAGAAGAGGCAAACTAAGGCAATTGAAATTTGAATGAAGAAGATATTTTTTTCCTATTTTGTTTCTCTTTAAATTTTTGGAGTTTGAGTTCTTTAAATAGACATAATTATAAAGAAGAAGACACCTTAATTTGTTAAGTTCTTAATCGAAGTTAAACACAATCTAGAATTAGGTTGTATAAATGGAAGTATATTAAAAAGCATAACTTTAGTTCATTCTTAGAATAATCGACTATAGTTATAATACTAAGGCATACCCGATTACAATATATAGGCACAAACACGTTTTAGGACTTTTAGCCAAATATCACGCACAACTTAGGACACTTGACACGATGACACACAATCGTATCCTCTAAATGTAGTTGACAGCTTCAACTACCAGAATAATTCAAACTATTTGGAAAACTATGCTATATAGTATCCGGACAAAACCAACTGCTTCCGTCGGTCATACTACTAAAAAACTGTCCAAAAATGACGGAAAAAAGAGATGGAATGCGTCGTCTTTTTGGTCAAAATAGATGAAAAAGCGATGCAATCACTTCCGTCGCTTTTTAACTCGACGCTTTTCAAAAAGTGACGGATTGCGTCACAATTAATGATGCAGTCCATCGCTTGTTTGTATTTTTTAAAAAAAATTATTTTTCAGAAAAGCGACGGGCTACGTCGCTTAGTTCTTGAATATGAAAAACATAGCAACGCAGTCCGTCGCTATTTTCTATTTCTTAATTTTCAGAAAAGTGACGGACAGAGTTGCTATGTCCGTCGCTTTGTTCTTCATTGTTCTTCACCACGAAGAACAAAGCGATGGACATGGCTACCCTGTTCGTTGCTTTTTCTATATTTTTTTGACAACAAAAACCTGTAATTTTTGTTGCCCACCTGCACTATATTTTCATTTCAATTCTAATCAATATACAACCCAACAATACAATCAACAACAAACACTACACATATAATATAACAATCACAAATTAATAAAACATTTAAAAATGTAAAAATTATTGTTTAAAGACTTATAAAATTATTTCAAAGTTAGTCAAATATTTCAAACCTTACAAAAATATTCAAAAACTAAAGGAGTAATGTAGCTAAGGAGTGGGGTCTATGTATTCTTACATACTAGCTATAAGCTATCATTTTACCCCTCTTCATCCTCGCTTGTTTCATTTTCATCAATATTCTCCCACTCTCCCTTCTCAGTTGTTTCATTTTCATTGTCCCATTCTTCCTCCTCGAATGATTCATCACATTCTTCATCCTCAGTTATTTCTTCCTCGACATTTGTCATTATCTCATCATCAGAAACTTCTTCTAATATGTGTAGAAAATATTCTAGTGTGGTTTCCAATTCAACATCAACTTGTTGTTGAACAAGTGCGACATCATTTTGGTACACCACATCTAACACATTTTTAATTTCAATTCTTTCACAGGCTTTGTCTTTATTACAATCCACCAATCAGCCTTGTCTTTACGTAATAAATATGAAGCGTAATAGACTTGCTTTGTATTTTGTGCAATGATAAAAGGATCATAACTTCTGTATTGTCTGGTGTGCTTAAATTCAATTATATTATGTTGTTGGTCCACCCTTGTGTCTCTATATGATAGATCGAACCACTTACATCAAAATAATACGATCTTTTTTTTGGCCAACCTGAATACCTTACTTCAATAATCTCACGAATAATACCAAATACTCAATAGTTTGGCCAGTACCATTAGCATCACCTTGTATACATACACCACTATTATTAATTTTCTTAAACCTAGAAACTTTTTCAGTTTAAAACTTAAAACCATTCACACAATACTTATTCATTGTTTGAATTTAAGATTCAGGTCCAAGTGCAATTTTTCTTATTAATTGCAAGTGATTGACATTTGAATATTCATCGTAAACCTGCATATTGTTATACAAAATAATTCAATTTAGTATAAATGGAATACATTATTATACTTATTGATTCAATGTAAACTTGCATACTTACATATTCTTTAAGCCATTTGAAAAACCTCGTATATATGACTTCATTATCTCATGTGCTTACGAACAAGCTGATAATTGTACATTCAAATTTTTCGTTAGTTAATAAACATTTATTAGTATGTGATTTGATAACATACTTTATCACTTACTCGAAATAAGGTTGCATCTCTGAAAAATTAAGCAAAATATATGTCACAGCTGATTGCATTTTCATACAAGTAAAGCCTCGCTTTCCAATCTTTTTAGATCCCCGACCATTTTGATTAAAAATTGATATCGGGGGAAACAAAGGATCAGTATCACCTTAATCATTGCGATTGGGCCTATTTCTCCTACATGGCACTTCATTCCCAAAGTAGTAAGAATAAAAATCACCAGTTTATCTCGCAATATGATCTTGAACAACTGATCCTTTGATCTTTTCCCTTTGCTTAATTGTTTGTTTGCAACTGCCAATTTTTCTGTATGTAGATAATTGTTTTAGTTAGCTAATAATTATAGTATATATAAGAAAAAATAACTTAATGAATATAAAGAATAACATTACCTCTCAAATGGATGCAAACATCTTGTTTGAACTGGACCTCCGAGGCGGGCCTCTTGTACAAGGTGAATTGGAATATGTTCCGTCACATCAAAGAAACCACATGCAAAGATCTTACTTAGTAGTAATAATAGAAATATTTTCCTCCATCCCGTCTAAACTACTATATAACAACTTTTCTGAACACAGATCTTTAAAGAAATGATTGATCTCTGTGATTGGTTTTCATATCCTGTCAGGTAAATAGCTAAAAGCGATACGAATCAAAGTTTTCATGAATATATACAATAATGACTTTTCATACCTACCAACTTTCCTTCATTTATATCTGTGCGCTTTCCTAAATTCGAAGCATAATCCTCCGGCATCCTTAAATTTTTAACCCACTTATAAATTTCGTGTTTCTCATCAATGTGAATGAAAAACTTACTTTGGACTTAACTATTTTACCATTTTGTAATTCTTGGAGATAGAAGTCCTTTCTCCTACAATATGCCTTATGTTCATTCTAGCTTTTGCATTGTCTTTTGTTTTCCCCTTAACATCCATCACTGTGTTAAGCAAATTATCAAAATAATTTTTTTCAATGTACATCACATCAAGATTATGGCATAGGATATTATCTTTCCAATATGGTAACTCCCAAAATATGCTCTGTTTGGTCCAATTATGTTCAACACCATATCCGGAAAGCCTAGAAGGTGAAGCTTCTGTAACTTTAGGTAATTGGAAAACTCTCTCCCAAATTTGATATCGTGTGTGCAATGGAGATGGGGGGTCATTTTTAATTTTATTTTTCTTGAATGCATTTTTCATCTTTCTAAACTCATGGTCCATTGGCAAGAACTAACGATGACAATTAAATTAAGTATTTGTTCGGCCATGCTTTAAAGTGAATGCCTTACTATTTTCTATGCAATGTGGACAAGCTAGCTTTCCAGTTGTCATCCAACTAGACAACATCCTGTATGCAGAAAATTCATTAATTATTCATATTAAAGAAGCACGCATAACACAATTCAGCTTAGTTGATATATCATAAGTCAATACGCCTTCAAACCACAATTGTTTAAGTTCATCTATCAATATTTGTAGATAGACATCAATCAAACTTTTAGGATTACGAGGGCCTGGAATAACACAGCTTAGAAAAATATACGGACTTATCATGCACATTTCAAGAGGAAGATTGTACGGGGTAAGAAATACAAGCCAGCAAGAATAAGGCGAGACAACATTAGAGAATGGTGTGAAGCCATCTGCACACAATTCCAATCTAACATTTCTTGCTTCACTAGCAAAATCAGGATACATGTTATCAAAATACTTTCATGCTTCTCCATCAGATGGATGAGACAAGACATCTGGCGGCCTTCTATATTCACGATGCCATCTCATATATGGGGCAGACCTCATCGATGCATACAACCTCTTTAATCTAGGAATAATAGGGAAATAATGCATCACCTTAATTGAGACCATCTTTCCAATAGGAGTCCTCTTATAACGAGCATGTCCACAAAACTTACAATTTTCTAATTCACTATCAGTCTTGTAGAACAACATGCAGTCATTAACATAACAATGAATTCTATCATACGATAATCCTAACTTGGAAACCAATCTCTTTGCCTGATAGAAGTTCTTAGGTATGTTAAACTCCGGATTAACCAGTTCGCCTAAAAGATCAACTATTGAGTCCATAGCCGCATGAGGAACACTCCAATCTGATTTAATATTCATTAACCTAATTACAACTGACAAAGCATAATGTGGACTCCCTTCACATAGTGGACAACTAACCTCTTCTAATTGTTCATAGAAGCATGTTGCTTCTTCATTAGGAGCTTCATCAAAATATTGCTCGGGTTCCATCCCACCTTAAGCCCCGAAAGCATTGTTGACCATTTCATGAACTCTATCATGTTGAAATGTATCATGTTGTAATCTATCATGTGGAACCCTATCATGTTCAACCCTAATATTACCATGTGGTGCGAGGATATTATATTCATCCACAGACAACAAATTATAAAATATATTATTCAATCCATCTATTTTTCCATGATCAGAACCATAACTATATCTGGCTTAAAAAATTTCAAGCACCTACATTCATGACAAGGACACCTAACTAATTTATTTCTCTTAAAAATATCAAGTGTCATTGCATGATCGATAAAATTTCTTACACCCTCAATAAATTCAGGTTTCAAACCACCACCATCTTCATAATGCATGTTATACATCCACAAATGATGATCCATCTATAAAATTATATATATTCAAGCTTAATTAGTTCATAAAGAGTACAAAATTATATATATTCAAGCTTAATTAGTTCATAAAGAGTACAAAATTATATATATTCAAGCTTAATTAGTTCATCAAGTTCTAATTAATTCAAGTTCATGACTTTGAATATCTAACTCTAATTAGCTTAATTAGTTCAAAAGGAATACAATTCAACAATATTTCTAAAGTTAACAAAAAATTCAAGTTCAAAGTTCTGAGTTTCAGTTTGAAATTCAAGTATCCTAAAATTCAAGTAGTTAAATTATTCTAATTGTAAGTTCTAAAGTCCTAAAATTCAAGCCTATAGGTTCCAATATTTTTTCTAACTTTCAAACTTCAAAACTTCCTAGATTACAATCCAATATAAAACAAACTACAACAAACTAAATGGAATAAACTAATTAACTAACTAACAAATCACAAATTACTATCCAATTTACAATCTATATCAAAAATCCCAAATCTAACTTAAGCCTAAAATCAAAACTATAACTACATTCACTAATTTTACAATTCAATATACAAATAAACTACAACAAACTAAATAGAATTAACTACCTAACAAATCACAAATTACTATCCAATTTACAATCTAATTCAACAGCCCCAAATCTAACTTAAGCCCTAAAATTAAATATATAACTACATTCACTAATTTTACAATCCAATATACAAATAAACTACAACAAACTAAATGGAATAAACTAATTAACTAACTAACAAATCACAAATAAAATAAAAATTGAATTTTTTTTATAAACTTTAAACCCTAACCTCTTAAAGAGGAATAAACAATCTACAAGCTTCCACTGGACGGCTGCGGCGCACAGGCGGAGGAGGGGGACTGGCGGGATGGTGACGGGGGTCAGGGGACGGCGGGGGACAAGGGACGGCGACGTGGGTGGCTAGGCGACACTTTTGTAGAGAGAAGGTAGAGAGAAGAGAGTGTTTAGAGAGAGAGTCAAAGTTTAAAACGCGACCTGGTCTCTCAAATATTTTTATAAAAGCGACAGACTGCGTCGCCATGTCCTTCACTTGTTTTGAAGTGTTTGACCATGATTTTGACCAAAAAATGACGGACAATGCGACCCTGTCCGTCACTAATTTAAATTGGTTGACCAATTATTTTGATCAAAAGCAACGGACAAATCTACGTCGTCCGTTACTTTTTAAATAATAATAATAATAAATAAAATCTAAATATAAACGAAGGACGGCGTCGTTAATAATTAATATATAAATAAATATTTTAATTTAAAAGCGACGTACGACGTTCTAAATATTTATAAAATAATTAAGTATTACTTGTATATATTTTTTGGCACAAAAATCTGTCAAAATAAGCGACGGACAGCATCGCAAATTGCATGGCATTTGTTAGACGACGCTGTCCGTCCCAAACGTTTCCGTCATTTTGTGCCCCTTTTTTAGTAGTGTCACATGACATAACATGAGAGGCTAAGACATCAGAATGGCCTAGTTGGCAAGGCAAGATAATAAATGGTTAAGCAAAGGTATGTATGAGCCAAGCAAAGAAAGAACCTTTTTTTTTTTACGTATTTACTAGATCAACACACACAAAGAGGGTCATTAAGAATATTTAAACTCGTGATACTTCAATTTAAATTGTGATTTCATAACTGTTAATTATCCCAAAGGATACCTAATTGATAATAATTAGGTCTTCAGTGCTTGTATTGCTGAAAGGTAGAATGTACTGGATAAAATCTTTAAGGTGCACACAAACTAGTTTACTGTTATAAAAAAATATATATTATATATTCAGCAAAAACTTATCATAAAAAGATGTATATAGATATGTAAAAGAATATCAAAAATAAGGAGGGTGCTAGATAGAGAGACATGTCCTGGGATGCCTGTTGTTATATCTTTGATTTTCACATTAGCGGCGGGTGTAGTGATAGTGCATATTTTTTGTATATTAGCTAGCAAATGTTCAAATATATTTATCTAACCGGTCAAATGTGTTACTTTCCCTTATATATGAGTGTCAAATTTTATATTAATGTGTAGTGATGGGCCAAAGATTCATCTTTACTAAAGCCTAATCCATATAATTGGATCATGAATCAAAAAAACAACTAAGGCAATGGGCTTCAACTTCTCCGCTTTATACATAATTTTAGGGGAAACTTACATAAATATACAGTATTAAGAAAATATTTACTATTTATAGCAATAAAAAAATAATTTCACTGAACACTTATAATACATTTATAATACAGTTTTAATACATATTGCAGAGAACTATTTATAAAACATATATAATACAAGTTTTATAAATGGATAATACATTTATCACATATTTTAATAGACTTATAATACATTATGTTAGTTTCTTACTACACAAACATAATATATATTTTAAAACACTTATAATACATTTATATTGTATGCATAATTCACTTTTAATACAAGTGTAGATTTATCATAATATTGCTATATATTGCTATAAATGGTAATAAATAAAAAATATCGCTAAAATCAGTAATTAATTTTTAAAAAGCACTCAATCAAGTAATTTTTCCTAATTTTAGCGGGTCCTTTCATATTCTTTGGCGTCATTTCGTATCCAATTTACAACTTCCAAACATTCTATTTTAGAGAAAAAGTGAGTGTCTGGCGCAAAAGGTTACTTTATTAAGTAGGATAAATTAATGCTATATGGACTCAATTATGAATTATGATGCATATAAGTTGAGGTGCAAATGGGCGGGTTGGGCTGAATTTGGGCATGTCAAATTGAGCTGAGTTAATAAATGAACAAATTATTGTCCCCCCCCCCCCCCCCCCGAAAAGCTACTTAGGCTTAAATAGATTGGATTGAAATGAGCGATAATGCGGGTCATAACTCAACCGTTCATTGATATCTTTTTTTTATAAAGCAAATCGACTTCGATTCTTGAATAATCCACATCCCTTCTGCTTCTACTGAAACACAAGATTCCGTTCAATTATTACTAAGTTTTAATTGTTGTATTTGTTCTTTTATAAATTTTTAATAGCTAATAAAATTATTATTTTTCTTTATTATGGATATATGTAAAACACATTAAAGGAAAAAAATATTTTTAGAAAATATTTTGGAAAAATTATCTATTTACACATCTTTATTTATCATACTTCCTATTATTACCTACCATTTCAAAATATTTCAAAAATCTCTCCTTTTACTCTATAACCCAATTCCATCGGATAAATTGCTTTTCTCTCCTACAAACCCACGATTCCCTCTTCCTTTTTCCATCCTCCAATTTCTTTTTATTTTCACAACCACAATCTTAGCAGTTAATTACAAGTTTGAAATTCAAATTAGTTCTCTCTCCAATCAATCTATATCAACTTCCTCAATAGGTAGTTTTTCCTTTTCTTCAACTTACAGTTCATATTTTTTTTTGCATATTCAAAGTCTTGATATATATGGATTATGCTTCTTCTTGTAGCATTGGTATTACCCAGTTAAACATAACTAACATTGATCGTGTTTATGATTTTGATGACGATAGTTGGGCTGAAAACAGATTCAAACAAATGCAAAATTAATTACATCAATTAGCAATGGCGAATCTAAATGTTGATAAGGAGAAGTCGAAAAAGGATGTATCTTCTTCTTCTAAACTTAATGTGGAGAAAAAAACCCCAAAAAGATAGAAAAGTTGGATCTGTAATTTTATGAAAAAGCCCTTCTTTACCAAAGGTTTTATTTCTAGTGTATCTAGTGGTTTTATACTTTTTAAATCATGTATAATATGTACTTTTCAGCGTTATGATACATTACAACTTATAATGTAATGTATCGGGTTCAAATATTATTTTTGATACATAACCCTAAGTTTCTGAATCATAAATTTTCATGTATCATGTGTATGGTTTTATACTGGATACATGCTTCTTCAAATTTAAGTAAAATTTAGATAAATTCAACTAGTATCATTCACAAACTTAGGGTTATTTTTTATACAACCCTAAGTCTGTCGATCATGAAATTCTATGTATCAATGTGTATGATTTTGTACTAGATATATAAATGCTGCAAAATTAAGTACAAGTTAATACCAGATACATTCAACTAGTATCATTCACAAACATAGTCTGTCAATCAAAAAGTTATATTTATCATTTGTATGATTCTGTACTTGATACATAACTTTTTCAAATATAAGTAAAGTTTGTAACAAACACATTTATCAAGTATCATTCACAAACCTAGGGTTATTATTGATACATAGCTCTAAGTCCATAAATCATAAAATTATGTGTATCATGTGTATGGTTTTGTAATTGATTGTAACTACTGTAAATTTAAGTACAATTTAGTACCAAACATTCATCTAGTATCATTCACAAACCTAAAATTATTCTTGATACATAATCCTATGTTTGAAAATCATAAAATTATATATATATATATCATTTGTATGGTTCTGTACTTGATATATAACTGTTGCAAATTTAAGTATAAATTTCGTTAATGCAGGATATGAAGTATTATGTGATAAAAAAATTCTATCTTTTGGGATAGATTAAGAGAAGAAAATTTAGAAAAAATGAATGAAGAAGAAAATTTGTTACGATTGGGGATAGATTGGGGAGAAGAAAATTTGAATTGTTTGAAGTTCCTAAAGTTTTGGGAGAGATTGATATCAATTTGTTTTGCCTGATTTGTGGAACTGGCATTTGATTTTACCTTTAATTTCCTTTTAAGTGTAACAACCAAGTTGTCTAATGTATCACAATCAATGTATTCGGATTGCTCCTATGTATCCGGATGTGATAAATTTGAAGAGATTTTTGTAAATTGAAAAATGGTAGGGATAGAATGTAATTTGTTCCTCACACTCTGAGATTTATGTAAGTTATACAAATATTTTAACAAGATTTTTCATTAATCAATATGGATCGCATATCAACCCATTTTTTAATGGGCTGTAATAGGTTGGGATGAAAAGGATTTGAGCTAATAAACATGAATCGGTTGGGGGATTGGGCTTGGTTTTTCCACCTCTACATGTAAGTATCTAATTACATGTATGCGCATTTTTTTTGTAATTAATTATTGGAATGCATATTATATGTGAATTATACATATATTATATATTCATCGATTATGTTTAATTTAAACGATTGAATGAACGCCTATTTAAGTTAATTCTTTTTAAAATTAATGTATTTTAAAGGATTCGCATGAAATACCAACATAAGTCACATCCTTTCAACTTTACAACTGAACAAGAATCAAACATTGTATTGCTAAATGTTGGAGAAAATAGCTTTTGAGTCTAGTATATCCATAAGATGTGCTAATAAGACAATTCATTAGTTAGTACAACTCTTAATTCTAATCTTGTTTATAATATACAACTATATGAGTGTTGGAAGACGCATACTAAAAACTAGGAAACGGCAAGGGTCAGAGTTAATTTTTTGCATCAATTAGAGAGATTTTTAGACTGTGAATAAAGCGAGTTTTATTTTCTATGTGAGGATTTTTAACGATCAATAATTTAAGTTGTGGTTGTATCAGACGATCCACTTTAGCAAAGAGAAACCTGTAAATCTTCTAGCTAAAGTTTACTTCAGTATTAGTACTGAAATTTTAAGGAACTTTTTTTTTTTGTTTAGACGTATCTTGTGAATATACACACCTCTTTTTTTATTATTATTTCAATTTGATATTTGGCATTCATAATAGAGTTTCGACTAAATTTAATTTTGCACAGTGTAAAATCAATTAAAAGGAGAAACATTTTTTAATATAATTTTTTTTATTCTCGACACTCAAAATTGAGACGTCTGATTATGAAACTGTTTGGTGGAATATACATATTAATCCCTAATAATGAGTGGTGTCTGTTGTCTAATATAGTGATGTGAGTCCTTAACAATGAGTGGTACCAAATTAAGGGCATGCTAGCTAGTTTATTCAAAGTAGTCGAATTTAATGCGGATATCGGACATAAATAGAAAGCAAAAGAAAAAACTATTATCTTCTTTACTTCATTTTATATGACATTTTCCCCTTGTATTCTAAAAAGATTGATATCTTTTTAATTCGAAAACCTTTTAACTTTTAACTTTTATTTTATACTTTTTTTTGACATGCTCATGAGAACTTACATACCCGCACCCAATTTTATTTACATGAACCTAATGAATACATATTATGCTTGTCTTACGCAATGTTATCAATCAATTAACATAGTTAAATCAATACATGTTTTACCTCACTTTCTATTTAAATATAGTAAACCAGCTGATGTGATTTGATGTAAACACTATGTTTGAAAAAGTATTTATCTTTTTATATTTATTGAAATATTATGATATATTTAAAAATTATAAATTTTCATTATTATTATTAAAGTTTTAAAAATACATGACATTCGATCCAATAATGTGGTCCGTCCATTTGAATCAGAATGTAGTTTTGTACAACAATCGAGTTTAAAGTCGTCAAAAAGTTATAAATTAACATTGCCCATTTAGTACATATATATAGTTTTACCTGCCATCATTATTGGCTTCTAAAATCTCATGTTTATTTTTGGTTTCCACTAAAAAAAAATATGAAATTAGCTACTCGTAACTGATAGAATTTCTTTTATATTTTACTGTTTAGCTATATAATTTATTCGTTGTTAATTTCTATTTATTTAGTGTTTGGGGATCGAGCTTCTCAAGATATGAGATTGTAGTATATGATAGTCGCGTTTTGATGGGACCAACTTAAAACAAGTCACATGCGGCTCGATATATGTAACAACCCCTAAAATGTTGTATGTCGGTATTTCAATTCTCGATAAAAATAATACAGCCTCTGTATTTTGGGCATAACTTTTCATAGGTTGGTCCAAATTAGGTGATTCAAATTTCTGAGTAACCACAACATCATTACCTACAATTTTCATGAGAACATATCTTAAGATTCAGAGTATAAGTAGGTCAAATAAATTAATCTTTGCAAGATATAGTACTGTGACGGAATTGAGTGCTTATAGAAGAAAATTCATATCTCACTGTAGGTTGCTCCAAATTGGTTGATTCTTGAACGATATGAAACTAGACTTCCATATCTACAATTCTTATGAAGACACCAAATCCTAATAAGGAATTTATCCTATTCAAACGCAGCTCCAAAAAAGAGTATTCTATTAAAAAGAACTCATCTTACCTACCATGGAAAGATCTAGATACATTTGACATCATTCATGACATAAATTGTCCTCCATTTAACATCATCCATGACATCAATATATTCCATTAAATTTTCAGATTTTTCTTTATAATTATTTTATTTATTGTTAGGTCCCTTTTTCCCACCTATAAATACCCACCTTATTTCCTCATTTTATTCATCAAGCTTTCTTAAGCATTTCTTCTCTCTATATACTTCTTCTCAAATATAGTTTTAGTTTTAGTAGTATAAAAATACTACTCCGGTGATTCTTATACTCCGGATAGTACACAAAACGCTCCGGTGAGAAGAAAAGGCTAGGGGTCCAAGAGTGTTCCAATTCGGAGTAAACCTTCGGATTTAAGGTATGTAAGGCTTTCATAGCATTGGATTGAGTTCGTCCATGCGCCAAATATTTAAATTCATTATAATTGAGTTATAGTAGAGTTTTATCCAAATCTTGAATTCTAGATGAATTAATTCTTCTTCTATTGAGTTTGATATATTTATGCATTAATATTATTATTATTGTTAACTCTCATATTATTGGAATTATTGGCTACTTTCCCATGAATCCTAATTGATTTGATGTTCATGAATATTTTTGCACATGTTTTGAGTAAAGATATTGGCTTTTTATTATTTTCATTGATAAAAAGAAAGTTATATGAATTAATACTATATATGTATTTTATTGAGTTTTGAAAGAGCAAAAGAGTTGAGTTTGAATGAATTTGAGCAAATGATATTTTGAGCAAGATGTTTTGATGAGATGTAAATGATGTTTTTGGAAGTATAATGATTGGTGAACGTAAAATGAGATGAGTTTGATGATTTAAATTAAAGTCCAATGAGACTAGATGATGAGTTTAATATGAGCACATATTTTAGGAGTAGTATTGAGCACCGAGTTGGATAAGAGTTTAATTGACTCAAACCCCAGAACTACGTAGCCAACGTAGGATGGAGGCTATGCCTCTTAAGTCCCAAAAAGAGGACTTTGATGAGTGGATCCAAGATGGTGATGTCCTTTACCCTGGCAAGGTATTGGATGGATGTGGCAACGACATCACTTCGTTGTATCATCACTAGCTCATAAGTGATGGTTGTCGGTTAGAGAAACTCCCAACTGAGTAAGCATTGCTTATTACTATTATTTTTATTATTATATTTTAAACATGTATTACATATTAATGTTGAGATGATGTTGAGTTTTGAGCTGACTTTTCTTGAGAGGAGTTTATTGATATCTGTCCTTACCTTCCTGCCATTTTACATACTCGTACATTCCACGTACTGACGTCATTCGACCTGCATCATTTTATGATGCAGATACAGGTGTTAGAGATCCTCAACAGGCGTTTCGTTGAAGACCATTATTTTTTCATCTATTTGGTGAGTCCTTCTTGTATTCGGAGGAACTCTTTATCCTTTAATTATTGTTGAGTATTATATTTCTTTTAAGGTAGCCATGGACATGTCATTGGCACCATCTAAGAGTATTAGAGGCTTCATAGACAGAGTTTGATGATGTAATCGGAGTAGTTCTCCTTAGAAACTACTTCTTCTAAGAATTATCTATTTTTCCTTCGATTATGACAAGCCCACATTAGTATTCTTAAGTCTTCCGCTGATGAACAAATGAGTAATGAGACCAAGTGGTTCTCTCGGAAGTCAGAGATGGTTTCTGAGTGCCGGCCACGCCTAGGGTACCCTCTCGGGGCGTGACAATATACTTCAGAATAGTCACATTTATTTAATTGAGTTAATAGTTAAAAGTCCTCTTAAATGTGACATATTTTATTAAATACATACTTAAATTATGAGAAGTCTTAATTATCTCCTCAAACATGGATTCTTGAAACTATTACCCCTCTAAACTATGAGGAGTCTTAATTACCTTCCTTAAAACATGTGATTTATAGCCACACAAATATTTATGACTTATTTTAGACCATATCTTTCTTAAATTTCATTTCCAATCAAACTATATCATATAAATAGAAATGAAGATTATATTATTTTACTTTGTTAGGTGTCCATGTGAAATAATCATAGGAGGTGAAGAAAAATAATAAAGTAAAACGATATAATCTTCGTTCCTATTTATATGATGTAGACTTGACACAAATTTTAAGAAAGATGTGGTCTAAAATAAGTTATAAATATTTGTGTGGCTATAAATCATTTTATTAGGGCTAAAATGAAAAATTTAAAGTTAGATTTTATTAAATATATAAATGTATCATTCATTTTGGGATTGACTAAAAAAAGTGAGTCAAATAAATTGGGACCAAGGGGTAATTTTTTTTTATGTCATGTGGCTTATTAGGAGGATAAATAGTTTTAAAAATTCATGTTTGAGAGGATAATTAAGACTTTTCATAATTTAGAGGGTAAATAGTTCCAAAACTCCATGTTTAAGAAGATAATTAAAAGTCCTCATAATTTAGATGTGTATTTAATAAAATGTGTCAAATTTAAGGGGCTTCTAACTATTAACTCTATTTAATTAGGTGATTGAAGATTCTCATAAGAAGATTGTAAATACTCATACGCAAATTCTAAGTTAGATCAATGTTGTTTATATAACTCTATGTAAGTGAGTACATTAAAAATAAATCTCAAAGATTTTTGTATTAAGCTAGCCTCGATTCACGTCGCAAACATTGTTCAATGATTCATGAAAACATGCAAAGAGCAGCATCTTGTGAAAAAAACCCACTTTCTTTTTGATTTCTCAATTGGTAGTTAGCATAATACATAAATAAGATTCTTTACTTGGTTTTAAATTATGATTTTGACTTTAAATTTTGGCAATGCATAGTAGATACTATAACTATTCAACACTTAAAAGAAAAAAATACTCTAATATTATAGCCAAAACGTGTGATATGTGAACGCTCCGACGTAGATTAGTGAGTCATTTAGTGGCTGCCAACCAACTAATTAAAATAAGTACACATAGATTTTAAAATTAAAAAATAAATTATAATATAGAATATGGTAAAACGTCGGTCATGGAGTTCGGAGCTCGTTGGAACTGGAAATATATGTTTGGAGCTGTTGTGGTTTTGAAATCTGGTTATGTTGGGTCTCATTGGCTGTTGTTGTTGGAGTTTGGAGCGGTATGAAGCCTTACTAGTTTGTGGTGGGTCTTGTAGCGGCTGGTGATGGAGGTCTTGTTGAAATCTGGTTTGTGAGTGTGGGCTTTTCGTTTTGTTGGTTGTTTGCGATGGAGATCTGGTGGTCTTGGTGGTGTTCCAGACGGAGAAGGAGTGGAAAAGTGAAAGAAAAGTGTGATTTTGATGGCGGTTGGTGGTGGTTTGGTGGCTGAGAACCAGGAAAGGGGAAGGTTGTTCTCCGGCGTCGCTGCTTCGCTGGAAAAGACTAAGAGAATGGGGTTTTAGGGTTGTTTTTGGTGCGTTTCAGGTGTGGTGTCTGGTTGATTGTTGTGCGATGGAGGAGAGGGAGCTGCTAGTATCAATAGTGAGGGAGAGAGGAGTGGGGGTATCGGTTTGCTGGCTTGTCGGAGCTCCGACAAGGGTGGTGGCCGAAAAATAAATAATGAACATGGAAAGAATTCCCTTTGTGAAGTAATTTAATTTGAATCCAAGTTAAAGATTCAATTTATGCATTATGTCTTTAACATACATATTAAAGTTTCGATTAAATTTAACTTCAATGTGTAAAGTCTATTAAAGGAAAAGCATTTTTTAACATAATATTTAATTTTTAAAACTCGGATCTAAAATATCTGATTATGAAACGGTAAGTTTAGTGGAATATACATGTTAATTTCAAATAATGAGTGGTACCCAATATAGTGATGTGAGTCCTTAACAATAAGTGACACAACATTGAAGGCAATGCTAGCTAGTTTATGCCTTCCCCTTTAGCGATCACGAGGGGACAAATCTCTCAAAGGCCTTAAGAACAAATAATAGCTGGCCCAATGGCTCTTGAGAATTTGGATAGATACTAGTTTGGTGGATGTGTTTGGCATAATCAAAGTCATTTTCTAAAAAATATTTATAATAATAAGAAAGTTGTTTTTGGTGTTTGTTCCAAAAAAAAAAAAACCAAAAAAAAAGCCTAAAATGTCTTTAAATTATTGAAAATGGTACAAAAAATGTCTTTTATTCATCTATTGGGCCTAAAATGATCTTGACATCCACCTTTAGATCCAAAAATGATCTTTTCTTTGGGCATGAGGGCATTTTTGTATTATTTTTAATAGTTCGGGGACATTTTAGGCCCTTTTCTGTAATTAAAATTTTGTTAAATAAATTTTGATTTGTAATTAATTTTAAATAATTTAATTGTAACCAATAGATGACCACCACATGTTTAAAAAAATTATTTAAATTATTTAATTAAAATTATGTTAAATAAATTTTGATTTATAATTAATTTTAAATAATTAAATTGTAACCAATAGATGACCACTACATGTTTTAAAACGTTATTTAATTAAAATTATGTTAAAGAAAAGATTATTTTTGGACCTAAAGGTGGATGCCAAGAGCATTAATTTTTAAAATTTTATATGATAATCATCCACCTTTAGTTCCAAAAATGACCTTTTCTTTAACATAATTTTAATTAAATAATTTAAATAATTTTTCTAAACACGTGGCGGTCATCTATTGGTTACAATTTAATTATAAATCAAAATTTCTTTAACATAATTTTAATTAAATAATTTGAATAACTTTTTTAAATATGTGGCAACCATCTATTGATTACAATTTAATTATAAATCAAAATTTAAATTAATAATTTGAATAATTTTTTTAAACACGTGGCGCCGATCTATTTGTTACAATTTAATTATTTAAAATTAATTATAAATCAAAATTTATTTAACAAAGTTTTAATTAAATAATTTGAATAATTTTTTTAAACACGTGGCGTCCATCTATTGGTTACAATTTATTTATTTAAAATTAACTATAAATCAAAATTTATTTAATAGAATTTTAATTACGAAAAAGGCCCTAAAATGCCCTCGAACTATTAAAAATGGTATAAAAATGTCCTCATGCCCTTTTCTGTTAAAGAAAAAGTCATTTTTTGACCTAAAGATGGGTGCCAAGGGCATTTTAGGCCCAATAGATAGATGGAGGACCTTTTTGTATCATTTCTAATAGTTCGAGTGCATTTTACACTCTTTTCCAAAATAGTGGAAGTAGCTAGTATGAAATTTCTTGGGCACTTACCCGCATGATTTGGCCCAAGTTGGTCCTATACATGTGACCCGCTATCATTGTATTCGTTCGCCCAATCTTGTTCAGTTCCATCCAAGCTCGGTTTTGTCTGAATCTTCGTGGAAGAAGAAGAAGCGGTTCGAATTTAAATAATGTAAAAATGTACTGTAAGTAGGCGAGGGGGCGGATGTAGCCAAGTGGATCAGCCTTTTCTATTGATTCCTGCGGATTGGATCAAAAACAATTCTTGAATGAGGCCAGGTAATGATCTTTCTCACTTAGAAAATTTTAGTAGCTTAGTTAATCTATTTAATTGGTGAGAGTTTAATTTCTCATCTTATACTCCTTGCCGTCCTCTATTCCCCCTACCCTTTTAAAAAAAAGAAATTAAAATTATTTTTCTAATAAGTATTTTAACTTTTAATTTTATATCATTCTCTATCCAAATCACAAGTTTCGGAGTTCTTACTATCTTATCAATTTGTGGTATTCAAAGTTTCCATAAGAATACTGTCTTTCTAATTTTCATTAACCTCTAATATATGCTACTCCTTTGGTTAAAATTTGTTTGGTTTGACTCGGAGTATAAGAGTCAAGTTAATTAATATTTAGTGTGAATTTAGATATAGTATCTTTAATTTAATTTGAAATAAAATTTATATATTTAAAAATTATAATAAAATTATTATAAATCATAATAATTAATAATTCAAAATATTTAAAAATTAAGATAAAAAAATATTTTTTAACTGCTTAAAACATAACTAAGATAAATAAATTAAAATGAACTGAGTATTATTAATCTTCCGAACTTTTGTACTCAAAACCAAATGTCAAGTGGTTGATGTCTAATAATTGACATGACCCTAGAAAACCCAAGCCCCCCAAAGTTCAAACATTTTATCATGCAAATAGTGAAATAGATTGGTAAAAATCAGTGATAGAGACAATGTATATATAATATAATGACCCTCCAATAATTTGGAAATACTATTCTGTCCCACATTAGACTTGTCAACAGTGTAAAAAAATATTCTCTCAAAATATCTAACAATTACAAAATTTAAATAGACTTAATTAACTTTTTTGCTATTTTGCTCTTAAAATTAGTTGTTTTTTTTTTAAAAATAAACAATATTGATTACATTGAAAAAAAAAATTAAGAATAAATTAATAAAGAAGTACTTATTACTGATATATTCTTAAAGGACAGGTGAAAGGAAAATATGACAATTAATATAAGACGGAAAAATATTAAGAATCTTCATTAACAATATTATGTTCCTTATAATTCAAAATTTATAAGGAACATAAAGATTGAACTAAAACATGTGGTTGAAGCTGAATATATATCATGGACAATTCAATGAACGTCTTAAAACTCATAACACAAGACAATTCATAAAATAATTATTAGCTCTATTAAAAAAAATGTCAAAACAAGAATGGATAGAATTTCAACTTTCAGAATATAATATCTTCATCTTCACCTAAATATTATTTTCTCTACTATAAATATTTAGGACAAGCTAATAACATCTAAAACTGATCTTTTTATTGGCGTTTGATATGCATTTTGGAGATCTGCTAATTTGAATTTTGGAAAAGAATAAATATTTTGGGCTACAATTTTCCTGTTAAAGGTAAAACAATATATTGGGGCAATTTGTCTTTTTCAATTCTTTGTATATGTATTCACTTCAGATATATGGTGTTTGAATTAAGTTCGATAAAAATCAAATTTCAAACAAAATGTCAGAAATTATATATGAGTGAAGTTCATGCATTTATGCATGAAATTCATATATTTATGTGTGAAATTCATACAAAAATGATTCACTTCAGACATTTTTTTCTAAACTTTAGTCATATATAACTAAAATTTGATCATTTTTATTTGACTCCAGACATTTCTATTTGAACTTCAGTCATATGTGTGGATTTTAATTAGGACAAAAATAACTTCACACACCTATTAAAGGTGGCTTCATTAATTTGGAGCTCAAACCCAACTAAAACCCCCTATCAAGAGCAAAAAGATATTTACCACCCTACTGCTCTCTTAAATAACTTTAATTTTATTTAGGGACCGTTTGATAGCTAATTTAAGTAGCACCTAATATATGAATAACTTTGTTATTTATGTTTTAAATTTTTATTATATGATTTGCAGATAGGCTAAAAGTTATTCATGTATTAATTTTATACAATGTTTGGTTGGTAGGTTTCCAAATGTTATACAAAATTATTCATGTATTAATTTTATATGGTGATTGATTGCATTTTTGGTAATCCTACATAATTAATACTTACATAACTTAATGAAGGAATCTATGTATAATTTATGCGGGATAGAAAGTGTAACAAGTTATGTGAATATTACTTATACCTGTATCAAAATAGCAAGTTACACATTTACCCCTATGAATTTACTTTTAAATATATATTAATTTACAACAAATCAAATAATTAATACATGTAGAAAAACACTACCAATTTATTTATTTTGAGGTTTTTTTTGTCTTATTAATTTCTTAATTACTTTTAATTTCTTTGCTTAATTTTTTATAAATTATTTTCTTTGGTGTTAAGGCAGTGACTGTTAATTATTTTTTTGATAATTTAATTAATTTCTTTGCTTAGTTTCTCTGCAACGCACTGTCAATACATGTATTAGTTTATTTTTAGTTATTTATTACTCACCTTAATTTATATTACTTAATTACTTAATATTATTCAATACACATTACTTTTAATTGCTAGTTATTTACTTTATTATTTTTAGGTATTGACATTTATTTAATTTTAAAGTGTTACTTAGATAGTTGTTTATTTCAATGGGTATAATAAATATTAGCTCACTAAATAATTTTGAAATTAAGAAATAAGAATTAGCTCACTAATATATTGTAATCTCTACATAACTAAATTTTGCACAACTAATACCACATAACTAATACCCACATAACTAATAACTACATAACTAAACCTTGTATAACTAATCTTTGCATAATTAAACATGCCTAACTAAACCCTGCATAATTATATACCCTTACCGTTACAGAAGTGACTCAATTATACCCCTATTATTATAAAAGTAGTTCACATATACCTTTTTCATCTAATGGAAGTGAAAATATTTATTTTTATTTTATTTTTGTTTGAAAAATTCATGTAGGAATAATGATCCTTCTAGCAAAGTTGTCACGATCCGATTTTTCAGATCATGATGGCGCCTGCCAACACCCACCAGCAGGTAAGCGTAACTCTTAATCCTTAGTCCGTGTCACGATCCAAACTAGGGCCTAGATGTGACACGGCGATTAGAATTCCCGAAGAAACCTCAATCAAGCCTCTTAGCATATCATAAGCATACATAAGGTAAATAATAAACTGAAATTTATAAAAGTCCAAGAATATAGCATAACTAGAGAAAGAATCAAGACAACATAGACTTCTTGCACATATGCCCAACATGTCTCTACATGACTACATATGCGGGCCGGGGACTAGGAAATGTTCCTAGCTCGCCCTCAAAAAAATAATGACATGACATAGAATAGTCTTAAAACATCATCAAAGTCTAGGAACGACAATAAAACAAAGAATGACTCGGCTTGCCCTTGAAGAATGAGGACTCACCACACAATCTTCACAATGGATCACCTACTAGCTACAAGAATAAGATGGAGCGTCCGTCCTTACATTGTGATATAATATACACAATAAAATATGCATTAGTACGTTTGAATGTACTAAGTATCTAGGCAATGCAATGCATAATAAAATTATATTGTGCAAATGACCATTTCAAATAACATAAAAAAAATGATAGTAAAATCATAATTGAATCATAAGAAGGATAAATCCTCAATAAATCATAAGAGTATCATATAAAAGTAAAGAGATAAAACAGTTTTTTAAAACATCATAAGGACCGTACATATGTGGGATATAACCATAACCAACATTAAGACCATGCGAACTATTATATGAAATCTCGATGTCTCCCTATACAACGAAAAAAGGAGAATCTACTTGCCAAGGTAAACACTACCCCATTAAATGGGACATCGTACTATGTGGATCCACTAGTAAGGCCATATTGGCAATATAGTAATACTACGGTGGCAACGTAGTTTAAGGGACTAGAGATTGGTACTAAGGACCCCTTGGGTCCAATCCCCACTTGAAAGTACTCTCGGTGCTAAGTCAACATCCCATGGAATACATATCATGTCATTATCAAAAATCGTACTTGTCATAAATCATAAGCTTTCCGTAATCATAATTCATAAAATCTTTATATGAATAGCTCATCATCATGTGATTCATGTAATGTGGGTGTAGGCCTTCTATTATTACGAATCCTTTTCGTAGAAACACATTAGGGTCTTAATTCACCCTTATTCATAAAACCTGCTTGCATACTTGAAGTTCATGATCATAGCTTATACTTGAAATTAGGGTAGAAACATGAATACATGATCAATTGACTTGAAAATTATGAAATTAACTTGAAAACATGCATGATCATATACTTTATATTAACCCATACATAATTCATGAAAATAATATCAATTGGATGCATAACTAAAAATACTCATAATCCATATCATGAACCATAGAGATCAATGTAGTAAAATTCATAGAAAAACTCTTCAATTATATGCAATAATTATCAATTTATATTGAAATAGGATCATAATCGTAATTGAAAATCACAATTAATGTAATTGGAATAGGGACCATAAACCCATAAAAATACATTGGGCTCCATGGGTGAAAGCACCCTAGGATCGAATACCTACATACCTTGAGTGAGAAGACCAAAGCAATTTAAAGAATTAGGGACCTTTAATGGAGAACTTGAGAGAATTTCTTGAGGATCTTCAATGGAGTCTTTGAGAGCTTTTGTAGAGAGGGAATTATTTGAATAGGTGAATTGTGATAGAATAAATGAATTTAGAGGTTTAGGATAGTTTATAGAGTCGAATTAGGTCCTAAAAATGTCCAGTTTCATTAACTAACAATTAGGGAAATGTCTAAAGTGTCCCCACTTAAAAACTGAATTCGAACAGAAAAATCACACCTAAGTCCGCAACGCGGACTTGTTCCTAGATAGGACAATTTTGAGTGAATGAGATTTTTGGCCAGATTTTGACTTGGGAAAAAATTACACTGTGGGGGAGCAAGTCCGCGACTTGGACTTTCCACGCACCCTACTATTTTGTGCAATTTCTTGAAAAATTTATGTTTTGATATACAAGGCCTAAAAATCCACCGAGGTCATTTTTAGAATTTTTAACCTTATTATATCATATTCCAACCTTCAAACGTCCGGGATATTATAATATCTTCCCCTTAGGAACATTCGTCCTCGAATGAGGTAAAACCAACTTGAGTAGAGGAGAGTTTATAGCTTAACAACCCAGCATGAATGCAATAATGCAGTTTAAACATCATTTAAAATCAGGTTCATGAGTATGCATGCATGTAAAAAGAGAGGTTGGAATGTGAGAGTTTGGAGGATTCGAGCATGAAGAGCTAAATACACTAGATAGAAATGGAAGGAAGTAGATAAGGATATCATTTCATCATGTCTGCTTCCGCTTCCCATGTAACACTTTCAACTTCTTGGTTTCTTCACAATACTTTAACGGGTGTAACTTCCTTGTTTCTCTACCCTTTAACTTGGCAGTCCAAAATTTCAACCGAAACCTCCTCATAACTCATGATTTCTTCAACACTCACATTACCTAAAGTTACAATGACATTAGTATCACCAACACATTTTCTCAATATTGATATATGGAATACCAGATGAACCGAGGCCAACTCCAATGGTAATTAAGGTTCATAGGCCACTTTACCAATATGCCTTAGGGTCCTATACCTCTATAGGAAAATTTTATCCCAAGAGTACTACTATTCCCACCATATTCGATCAAACATCGAGACCTAATCAAGAAGCACCCAATGCACCATACATTTACCCACATGCCATCAACACCACATTCAAGCCTACTTCAATAACCACCCCGATACACTCACTTGAAACCCTTAAGAAGAAGTCATCAATACCCTATTACAATCACTCTCATATCGACAACTACGTATTCAAGCTTACCATTCTAACCACTTTATGGCTTTCTTGAAGTCAACATCACTTAAGAATTTTCAAGTCTACCTTAGCATCTCTACATTCTCATTTGCATTAACCTCTACCAAAGGGTACACCAATATATTCTTACTTATCTATTGTACACAACAAGATCCCATCTAGCTCTTCCTCAATTTCTATAACCTTGAATGGAATAAGAATGCCACACTTATCATAATACGGAACACCCACTCTCTCACCAATCTGCCCTAACTTATCTATCGAGATCTATGGACTCTATTCAATATTATTTCCCTTAGGCCATCAACATTTAGAACACATAACCAACCTTGGTAACGAAGTACTCCATCTCCCCCCTGTGAGAAAACCTCAATCTTCTTATCAACTATCAATTTCTTCAATTTAACTAATGTTGGATCCATGTCTTTCTTTGCCTTTACATCCTCTACCAATGATGATTCCGAACCATTTTGAACAAGAACACCACTCTCATTAGGATCACTCAAACTTAACCCCAAATACCGAATCAATTACGGGGGTATAAACTGAAAAAGGATCTTGCAAGATTTTGGAATATATATTAAATTTTATAGAAAGGTAAAGAGTAACAAAAGATAATGTGGCACCTGAATCAAGTAAAGAATAAATATCAAAGTCAAAGACCCGCAACATATCCGTAACCACATTGGGAGACTCCTCAACATCTTGCCTAGCTTGGAGTGCATAGAACCTATTTTGGCATTGGCCACCACCTTGTTGAGCTTTCCCTTCTTGAGTAATTTGACCTTGAGGACGTCCTTCTCATCCCTTGTTTGCAACATAAGGGAATTCGGAGACCTTGTGCCCCATCTTACCACATTCAAAACAAGCACCCATACCAATCAAACATTTACCTCCATGGTTTCTCCCACACTTGGAACACTTGGGGATAGTAGATCCACTAAAACCACCACTTTGGGCCTTAAAATTAGGCACCCTAGCTTCATCAAATCTTTGGCCCGATGTTTGTGAAGAACCTTGGCCCTGTTGGAAACGGCCATTACCATCCCCGAATTTGGATTGAGAAAATCCACCTTTGATTCGAACCCTCTTGGACTCTCTCACCTTCCTCTCCTTAAGCTTTTCCCCCTCAATTTGTTCGGAATATGTCATGAGCCTAGAAATATCCATCTCTTTGATAAGCATAGTGGTTTGACACTTTCATCACCAAGTCCGACACACTTAAAATAAACTTACTTATTTGGGCACGGGAGTCGGCTAATAAAGAGGAAGTATACTTGGACAACTTTGTGAGCTTGAGGGCATATTCCCTCACACTCATATTACCTTGCTTGAGGTTGATGAACTCCAACACTTTCGCGTCCCTTAACTCAAGTGGGAAGAAGCAGTCAAGAAAAGCAACTTTGAACCGATCTATGGGAGCTTCTTCAATCCTTTTGGCCTTTCATTGATTGTACCACGCTTGAGCAACACCTTTGAGTTGGTAGGCCGCCAACTCCAACTTCTCCTTAGAAGACATCCCCATAATAGCAACAATCTTATGTACTTCATTAACAAAGTCTTAGGGATCCTCATCGACCTTGGACCTATGAAACTCGAGAGGATTCATCCTTGTAAAATCTCTAACTCTCAAAGCCGGTGCAGACACTTTGGGAGGAGCCACTACTCCTTGGTTCACTTGAGTAGTCATGACTTGGGATATCATAGAGATAGCGGTCCAAAACTCAGCATGAGTAACTTGATCGACTATAGGATCATTAGGAGCTTGAGGGGCTTGTCCCTCATTGGCATCAAACCCTCTTTGACGTGGAGCTCCTCTTGGAGGCATTTTTTGAAAATCGCAAAGAACATCCGTTAGGGGGAAAAGACTTAGAATACACTCTATCACATGATATAGATCATGAAAGAAGTGATGATTTCCTAATATGTCTCATAGCCTCCTACTCAAAAATGCGGCATGTTTTACATCCATGAATAAGACTCTACTTGACACGGCTTGTTGGACTCCCTAGGACACTTTAAAATCTTGTGCTCTGATACCAAATTTGTCATGACCTAAACTAGGGCCTAGATGTGACATAATGATTAGGATTTCCAAAGAAATTCCAACCAAGCCTCTTAGCATTTCATAAGCGTACATAAGGTAAATAATAAACGAAAACTCATAAAAGTCCAAGAATATATCATAACTAGGGAGAGAATCAAGACAACATAGACTTCTTACACATATGCCCAACATGCCTCTACATGACTACATAGTCGGGGACTAGGACATGTTCCTAGCTCACCCTCAAGAAAGTAATGACATGACATAGAATACTCTCCAAACATCATCGAAGTCTAGGAACGATAATAAAAGAAAGAATGACTCCGCTTGCCCAAAAAGCATGAGGATTCACCACACAATCTTCATAATGGATCACCTACCAGCCACAAGAATAATATGGAGCATCCATCCTTACATTGTGATATAATGTACGCAATAAAGTATGTGTTAGTATGTTTGAATGTACTAAGTATGTAGGAAATTCAATTCATAATAAAACCATATTGTGAAAATTACCATTTCAAAGAACATGATATAAGGGATACTAAAATCATAAGTGAATCATAAGAAGGATCAATGCTCAATAAATCATAAAAGTATCATATAAAAGTAAGAGGTAGAGTAGTCTTTTAAAATATCATAAAGACCATACATATATGGGATATAACCATAACCGACATTAAGACCATGCGAGCTATTACATGAAATTCCGATATCTTTCCATACAACTAAAAAAGGAGAATCTACCCTGTTAAATAGTTCATCATGCCATGTGGATCCACTAGCGAGACCATATTGGCAATATAATAATACTATGGTGGCAACATAGTTTAAGGGACTAGAGATTGCTACTAAGGACCCCTTGGGTCAAATCCCCACCTCAATGTCATCTCGTTGCTAATTCAACATCCCGCGGAATACATATCATGTCATAATCATAAATCATACAAGTCATAAATCACAAATTTTTCGTAATCATACTTCATAAAATAATTTATAGGAAGAGCTCATCATCATGTGATTCTTGTAATGTGGGTGTACCCCTTCCATCATTACAAAATATTTTCGTAAAAACATCATTAGGGTCACCCTTATTCATAAAACTTGCTTGCGTACTTGAAGTTCATGATCATAGCTTATACTTGAAATTAGGGTAAAAACATGAATACATGATCAATTGACTTGGACATCATGAAATTGACTTGAAAACATGCATGATTGTATACTTTATATCAATCCATACATAATTCATAAAAATAATATCAATTAGATACATAATTAAAAATATTCATAATCCATATTATGAACCCTAAAAGTTAATGTATTAAAATTCTTAGAAAAACTCTTCAATTCCATGCAATAATTATTAATTTATATTGAAATACGATCATAAGCATAATTAATGCAATTGGTATAGGGACCATAAGCCCATAAAAATACATACTTTAATTGATTGAAAAGGTAGGAAATTTGTTGGGCTCCATTGAAATGTACCCTAGGATCAAATACCCACATACCTTGAGTGAGAAGACAAAAGAAATTTGAAGAATAAGGACCATTGATGGAGAGCTTGAGAGAATTTCTTGAGGATTTTCAATGGAGTCTTTAAGAGCTTTGTAGAGAGAGAATTATTTGAATAGATGAATTGTGATAGAATGAATGAATTTAGAGGTTTAGTATAACTTATAGAATCGAATTAGGTCCTAAAAATTTCTAGGTTCATTAACTAACAATTAGAGAAATGTCTAAAGTGTCCCCATTTAAAAACTAAATTCCAACAGAAAATCACACCCAAGTCTACGACGCAGACCTATTCCTAGATAGGACAATTTTGAGCTAATGTGATTTTTGGCCAGATTTGACTTGGGAAAATTTTTTACTGTGGGGGAGCAAGTCCGCGACAAAGAATTGTCGTGCACCCTACTATTTTGTGCAATTTCTTAAAATATTTATCTTTCAATATACGGGGCCTAAAAATCCACTAAGGCCATTTTTGGAATGCTTAACCTTATTATATCATATTCTAACCTTCAAACGCCCAGGATATTACAGCCCGAAACCAGAGGTAATGGGCTATCAAGTAGAAAATGAACTAATAACTAAAGTAAAAAGTAAATAACTGTGAGGAAAACAAGGACAACTAAAATAAAACACAATGAACCACCCCAAAACCTGCATCAGTCAATAATCAAGTATCTAAATCAAAATAGGAGTACAAAACTTTTAAAATACAAATATAAGTACAGACAGTCTTCGAAAGCAAATAAAGACTAGTCCTAGCCCAAAATAGATTGAAATCGGCAACTTCGAACGCCAGGAGTTCACCCAATCTCTGGATCAACAGCTGCTTTGCAGAATTCCAAATCAACGGCGATAACCCATACTATGATCTACGTGATGCAGAAGTATGTGCATGAGTATCAACGAATGGTACTCAGTAGGCAAATGCTGACTGAGCTCCACAGATAAAGTAAGTATATATAACATATAACAAGGTAAATACAACAGAAGTAACTAATAAGGAACTAAAAAAATATAGATAAGAAATAAGGCAAAAAAGATATAGTGAAAAGAGCAGAGTCAAGAAACGCACTTGAAAGCGCCACCCAATAACCTATTTACGATAAGAAGGCACCATAGGACTCAGCTACTCAAGAATGGAATAATAACTATCACCGCTAAAACACATAGCCACCTACGGACTAATCCAACTGAACCTAGTAGATAAATAGAAACCACAAGTCCAAACTAAAACACCTTACAGACCAACTACAACACCACAAGAGCTAAGTACAAGTATAATCAAATAATAAATAGTCGAACGTCCATACCCCCGAAAGGTACAAATAATAACAAATATACCCCTACCCCCCATAAAATCAAGGAACCAAACAACAAACAAATATAGTGGTGATAGGCGATGTAGTAAAACCCAGTGACATCATCAATGGCTATCAAGATATACAAAAACAAGTGTATAGACCAATCCCGGCCCTTGGCCTGCCAGGTGGGACCCATGCAGCTCCCTCATCCAATTCAGTAGTGCATGTCCAGAGGGGCCCATAGGGGACGCGGGAAGTTTGTATACACTGCCTAATCCCAAACTTGATCTTACATAAACATATAGTATCCTCATAGTGGTACCGGAGAATGAATAGCCAAGTTGATATAGAAAAGGGTGATGCCACGCCAGATAATCAAGTACAGGCTAAAGGCATCCTAGATTCAGCCCAATTATAAATAGAGCGACGCCACACCGGATACTAATAAAAATTGAGTATATCATCGATGTCTCTGAAACTGTCAGTATAAAAGGAATATGTCCTTGACGCCTCATAAATCTCAAAACTAGTGTCCAAATGATCTAGGTTGTACGACTCCCGTTAAAACCAATTTAAAAATAGTAAAAGTGTGAGAAAACCTTCTAAAAAATGGTAGTGAAAACCCATAAAGGACCTGGAATCGTACTACAAAACATATGAAAATGCTCAATCAATACAAGCATGCCATTACCAGCATCCAAACAAGACACATATACAGTCTGAATAGTATATCAAGTCATAATATACTATCAAGGTAAATGAATTAACCTGGGATCTAATCGCCCTTCGAATATGGCCTCGGACCCAATAATAGATAATAGATAAAATGGCATCACAAGCCTACCGCTAAATAAAAAATAAAGTAATCAGGAAACAACTCAAAATTATATAAGGCGAGAAAATATCTCTAGGATCGACACCTTACCCTAAAATATGCTATTTTAGCTCCCAAAGAGTACAACTAAGCCAAAACTACGTCTACGATGAGCCACTAAGCTCTCAGGCACTAGCATAAAAGTACACTATCCGTAATAAGCCCTATCGTAAGCTACACCTAGCTATAAGGGCAATGAAACACACTGAAATATCTAAGGCTCACTTGGAGTCAAAAAATGGAATAGAAGCAGGAAAGTCCTAAACTCGGTAAATACAAATCTAAATCAAATAAAATATATACTAAACAGTATCTACTAAAGCTCAGTCAAAGTAGGAGACCGTAGCCTACCATGAAGCCGATCACATGCACTCTGAACCTTCAATTTAAACCTTTCGACCTCTGAATCACCTCCAGTTTCCACCACGCTAACAAAATATCGATCACGACATCAATACAATATTTTAACATCAAATTCACATTTTCAGAGACGGATCCAAAATTAAATCTAAAATAGGATTGTGGGACCCGCACTAGGAATTTCAAATTCAACTATGTGAACAAGTTTATTTGAGCTTAATGAACTTGTTTTCCAAATTACAACACAAATCAATACTCAAAACTAAGGGACAAAATCCCATTCAATGGCTATTAAATCTAAGAAACTAATAGGGATAGCAGGTATTTTACGACATTTACCTCAAATGGAGAGTACCCAACAGTCCTCGAACATTCCAATAAGTAGCCAAGCTAATTCCAGATGCTTGAAACTTTGAATCACCCAAAACGGAGATCTAGAGCTCAAGAAATTAAACTTTGAAGTTTTGAGAAGAAGACCAAAAATGGGTTTGGTCTTATTTAAAGACCAGGGAAAATTACCCTTCGCGAATGCAGAGAAAAGGTCCCATGAACATGGATGGGTAGGCTTACAAGCCTTAGTGAACGCGGTTCCTAGCCCATGAACGTGGAAGGAAGCCACCGCTAACCTTCGAGAACACGGCTGGGTACAAGTCACCAAGGCTCTGCTAAAGCAGCCCTAGGGTCACGAATGGGGAAGCCAGCATCACTGGCCACCACAAACGCGACCATAGGCACACGAATGTGAAGAAGACTAGGTGTTGCACCAGCCCAAGATCAAGGTTTGATAAACTCTGATGGGGTACTTGGGATTCATTCTGAACCCCATGCACACAAGTGAACTATGCCACCCCACAAAATTCAACGTACCAAACTTAATGGTGCACTCAAAATTTCCATCTAAGGTCATATTGACAAAAAGTGGATCCTACACCCAGCCCCATTTAAAGCCAAAATCCACAAGGAGGCTTGAAATGATATTGAGACCCTCGGGAACTGCATGAAAGGTTGTTCTAGATTAAACTCGACATTTGGGAGCTAACCACACCGATGATATTTCAATCCGAGCGCGTTTATAAAGAATGTTGACCAAAATCAATCTTAGACCAAATTTCAAAGGTTAAAGAGTCAAATGGCCCTAAACTCGCACTGAAAGCCTCATTACTCATGCCGAACATGATACTAGCCTAATTTGCCCATTCCAGAGCTGATGAAACTGTTAGAATTCTATTTGAAGGTCATTTTTCTTGAGTTTTGAACAAATTCAACCATTCAAACTCCAAGATCTCTAGAACAGGGAAACAGACATAAAACCCAATTGAACGACTAAACAACCTAACTGTTAGTTCCAGCAAGTCATAAATGACTTGGGATCGCTATAGGAAAGCTTTAAATGTTGAAAAGACCAAAAAATAGAGAAAATGACTTGGAGGGTCATTATAACATCCACTACTACAAGAACTTTCGTCCATAAAAGTAGAAGTACGGTTACAGCCTGAAGGCACGAAAAGATAAGGGTACCGGGTGCGTACGCTCCACAAGACCTTGGACACCCTCTTGAGTCAAACAAAACCATCACAAAACTTAGGCTAAGATGAAAATCCTCAAGTTCACTTCAAAGTTCCAAAAAATCCTTCAATTCCTTTTTGGGGCTCCAACTCTCGCTCAAGTAACCCAAACTTGACCAAAAACACCGAATTCATCTGAAGAAAACCAAAACCACACCGAAGCCTTTGAAATAAGAAATACAGGACCATAATAGATGCAACTCAACTCAAAATTCCAAATACTTGTCTTATCATTCCAAATCCTTCTTCTTCTAGCTACTAAAGGAGTTCTGCCGGTCCTTAGCTATCATGAAAACCTCCGACACCATCTGAATCTTTCTTACAGAAACACACCACACCAACATTGAAAGAGTCACTCACAATAACTGAACCTCAAGGGTTGACAACACCCAAACGAAGGGAAGCAGCCTGGGGCAAAGCCCAAAATTCCACTCTCAACTTCAAAAACCACAAACCAAGCTGAAACTCGCCTTCTGAAATTGAACACTCCACCCAAGAGACAATTATCCAGTGAATAACCAGGCCTCACTGAGTCCAACCCCAGAGACTTATTACTACCATAGGAACTTCTTAACAACCAGCAGCATATAACCACAAACCACTTGGCCACCTCAACTCTGAGCCAAACATTCTAGTCTAAGAGAAACTATGCCGTTAGGCAACGCACAAACATGGGCAACTGATTGGTATTGTTCCAAGGGAACCAACTCCCACTCACAACCATTGCAATCTACCGACTACGTCAAAAGTGAACCTTCCATCCTGAATTTATTCAAAATCCCACATTCCACGATCTACTTTGATCTTATCCTGTAGATGTAATTTCTAACCAACTTCCCATCCTCTAGCCTAGGCTACATATGAATCCAACCACAAATACCACTACTCCAACTCTAACTGATAACCCAAACCTTGAGAGCTACCAACACAACCATAGAGAAATAATAGCAGCAATAACGAGGCACAATAAAATATCACACTTTCCAAATTCTCAACTAGCCATAGCCGACACCAAAAGACTTAAAAGTGACAGCTTCCAAAACATTAAATGAATGGGCCACAACTTAGCAACTGAGAGCAAGACCAAGGAAAATAAAAAGAGATGACCGACTAGGATTTCCACACCATAGGAGGTTACACTACGTTACTCACAACTCCAACAACCATAAACCTCCCAACTACCAACAAACCCAAACATCGAGACCACTACAAAGAGTCTAACCAGGCAGGCTGAAAGAGCAAACCTCAACTTCACATCCTAAGACTGAACCAAACAATCCCCAAAAAAAGAAGATGGTCGTCTAAGCCAAGAAAATCAGAATGGCAGAAGAGGAATACTAATCAAAGCAAAGTTGATCTAGACACTTATCTAACAAGGATCGGCACCACAGCAAAATCAATGGTAAGGGAGACAAAAAAGTATCCGCTAACTAGCTCGACCGAAAACTCATATCAAACTACTAAGGCAAAGACACGGGGAGTTGCTCAACCACCATTACTAAAACAAATCAGCTACAACACTTAAACATATACACATAAGTCCAGATAAGGCAGCCACCATAGTTAGGAGGTAACTAACAAGGCAAATAGACACGTATGGGGATGAAAATCCCAAAACCACACAAAATGAGCAATACAAAGCAAATAAGAAAATCAAGCAAATGCAACTGATACCTAGATCCTTGGCCTCTGGCTGCCTTATAAAAACATGGAGTGGATCATGACCAACCTCGGCCCGAACACCTGAAGAACCACCTCTAACTGGAGGCAACATAAATCCATGAGACGGACCTGGCTGAGCAAACAACACACGGGTTCCACATCGAGGACAGTGTCTGGATTGATGGCCAAGCTCTCTATAGATGTGACAAGGTCCAACTGCTCTCACCTGGTGAGTAAGAGGAGTCTGAAATATCAACTCTAACTTGGGGCACTCCTGAGACCAGTGGTCAAACTCCCCAAAATCATAGAACCCTCTAAAATTTGATGCCCAACGTGAAGAACCTGGTGAACTCCTCTGGCGGCCCCTACCAAATATTAGCCCATGTCTAAGACCTAGAAAACCATCCCTAGCTGACTCTCATGGGGTCCTACGATGGTCTATAACATAGTGTCCTTCCTCGCCATACTCATAGCAACTGTAGCCAAAAACAACCCACTAAAAGGACCCAGATGGAATAAGATGAGCTCCAACACCTGAAGACCCAATATGCTCACCTTGAGAAGTCTGATCTGAACTTTGTCCGCTATCAGATCCGTGACCTGTCTCAGACCCTCTTAGAACTTGAGGTGCTACCACCGTAGGCCTGATGGGTCGAGAAGGAAGATGTCCCTCACCGAACTATACTCGCCTTGAAGTGGGATATCATCACCACTGTGCTAATGGAGACGCCTCTTGCCACTACCTATGTAAGCCTTAAGGCATGCCTGCTCCATGTGTCTCGCATGACCAACAACTTGAGGAAAGGTATACCCAACCTTTATCAAGTGTTGTGATACCAAAAAGAGTGGAAAAGACAATCCCCTGATGAACTCCCGACTCATATCCCAATCCGTAGAGGATAATATGGGCTTATGCCCAGCCTACTCAAGAAATTGCATGACATACTCCGATACTAATGATGAACCCTGTTGAAGAACCACCAATCCATCTCTGGCCTGAGAACCACCAACTCATCTCTGGCCTGAGAACCATCTGCCAAAACTCTAGTAGAACTTGTTAATGCTCCGACCGGGTCCACTCGAAACCTCATGCTATCCATCTAATAGAGAGTAGATTCCAAAGGATCAGTTTTAGAAGTTATTCAAAGAAAGGACACATGATAAGAAGTCCTGAACAAAATTTCCTAAATATGCCTCATAGGCTCCCGAAGATAAGATACAGTCGTCTCCTCACCGATCCGCACGACTCTACTAGGCATTGACCTCATACCAATGATGTCGGTCAACCTAAAGCTCTGATGCCAATTTATCATGACCTGATTTCTCAGGTCATGATGACACCTGTTAATACCCAGCAGCAGGTAAGCCTAACTCTTAAACCTTAGCCCAGAATTAGAGGTAATGGGCTATCAAGCGGAAGATAAATAAATAAATAAAATAGAAGGTAAATAACAGTAAACAAAATAAGAACAATTGAAATAAAACACAAAGAACCACCCCAAGATCTAACATTAGTGAGTAATCGAACATCTAAATTAAAATAGGAGTACAAGACTTTTAAAATATAAATATAAGTACAGACAGTCTTCAAAAATAAGTAAAGACTAGTCCTAGATAAAAATAGATGGAAATCGGTAACTCCGGACATCAGGAACTCACCCAATCTCTAAATCAACAATTGCTCCACACAAGTCCAAATCAATGACGATAACCCATATTATGATCTGCAGAATATAAAAGTGTATGCATGAGTACCAAAAAATGGTACTTAGTAGGCATAAGCCAACTTAGCTCTACAGATAAAGCAAGTATATATAACATATAACAAAATAAATACAACTTAAATAAATAATATAGAACAAAAATAATATAGATAATAAATAAGGCAAAAAAGGTATAGTGAAAAGAGCAGAGTCAAAAAATGTACCTGAAAGTGCCACCCAACAATCTATTTACAATAAAAAGGCACCATAGGATTCAACTACTCAAGAATGGAATACTAACTATCACCGCCAAAACACATAGCCATCTACGGACTAATCTAACTGAACCTAATAGAAAAATACCAACCACAACTCCAAACTAGGACACCCTGCAAACCAACTACAATACAACAAGTGCTAAGTACAAGTATAATCAAATAATAACCAACCGGACGCCTATACCCTCGGAGGGTACAAATAATGACAAACATACCCCCAACCCCCATAAAATCTGAGAACCAAACAACAAACAAATATAGTGGTGATAGGTGATGTTGATGATTCCAAGTCTGTAGTAAAACTCTGTAAAACCCCAAAAATTTGGAAAGTTCTAAAAAGATGATGAATCTCAGAAAAATGTAGAAAACTGGCATTAGGTGATGACCATGGAAGGCCATCACGGGCTATGGTACGCACTACGCCTCTTGGTGAGCCACCGTGGTGGAGGTTATGAAACCCAACCTAGAGGAAAGGGACCATGATGAGATACCACAGACCATGGTGAGCATCATGGATCGTAGTTCCCTCCGTGGTGACCCTTCCCCTAAGGCCTCAAAAACACTTTCTAAGGCAAGGACCATGAGTGACCACCACAGGCCGTGGATATCTTCACAGACCATGGTATGTTCTGTGGTTGTCACTTTTGCAGGACCTGCACCACGACCACGGTTCATGGACCATGATGCCCTTCACGGACGGAAAAAGTCTCCATAAAGGAAGTTCAGAGACTTTCCTACAAACCTCCAAAATCTTTCCCCAAGTCATTTACCACGGGACATAGCCATAGGCTGTGGTGAGCACCACAGACCGTGAAGGATCCTCATGAAGTCCAGTTTGGCCAGTTTTAAAAGGGGCATTTTGGTTTTTTTCTGTATTTTAACACCAAAGTGTGGTCATTTTAGGGACTGAATTGACTCTATCTAAGGAAATTAAGCCATTCCAATCCCTCATTTTCACACTTAGACTCAAACACATAAAGTTTCTTCCTCTCATGTTCTTCTAAGGGTTTCAAGCAAAGCTAAGGTTCATTCAAGGTTATTCAAGTCTCCATTATTTTGAATCTTGCATTAGCTTTTAATTCCCCCAAGGTATGTGTGTCTCATTCATGGGTTCTTCCACCCATGGAGCCCAAGCATTTTCCTAAACCTAGCAACTCAATTTCAAGTGACGAATTTTATGGGTTTTCATATTATGATTCCAAATGTATAGATTCTTAAATATTTGAAGTTTATATATATATCTTAACTTATATTGACTCTTATTTACATGAAATGGATGATTTATCAAGGTCTTTATATGAAGGAATGAAAGTAGCTTTAAAGTGTATTGGTGGGTTATTTTAAGATATCTTAATTGATCTATTCCATTACTCTCATGCATGATATCATTGCTTTAAATGATTTGAAGGTGATTGAATAGAACTTACCTAGTTTCACTATGTTTCAATGAAGTTTGAATTGAGAGCTTTGACTCTAAAATGAATATTTATGAAAGCAAATGTTTATGATTAAAGAGAGTCTTATAAAATAAAAGAATGATGAAATGATGCATTCCAGTTTTGAAAGGCCAATTCTCACTTGTGTGAATCAAATGAATGGTTTTAATGAGCTATTCTATGGAATGATGTTTTGATGATCTAAAGTTATGTAATGATTATATTCTTATGTTATATGAAATATTCCGTAAGATTGACTTAGCCCCGAATGGAGCATTGAGTAATATTCGGTAAGGGAATTCTAGTAGCAATCCTTTGTCTCATTAACTATGCGCCAACATAGGAGTCCTTGTAGGCTTATGCTAGTGGATCCATAAATAGACCTTAAAGTTGAAATTAAAGAATGAATGAAATTGATGGAGATCTACACGGCAAGTAGTCTCCCCGTGCCAACATAGGGAGTTATGCTGGATTCCATATAATAGCTCGCATGGTCTTAAATGTTGGTTACGATCACCTTTCCACAAAATGTATATTTTCAAATGTCATCTACATAATTGATTATGCATACATTGCATTATGTTTCATACTATATTAATGTTCTAATGTTTCTCTAATGTTCATGCATGTCGAAATACTTAATACATTTAAAGTACTAGTGCATACTATATTGCCTACATGATATCACCATGTAAGGACCGACATTGCTCCACATTCACCTTCACGTGGATAGTTGATTCATTGAAGGCTACATCATTGGTGAGTTCCTATGTTTCGAGGACAATATCCTTACCTTTTCTAGATTATGACATATATAGACTTTTAACTACCTTTTTGGTACTTGTTTCGTTTATTATAAGGGTTAGCTAGGGATATATCTTATACCCTGCTAAGTCTAAAGATGTAGAGGTATAGTTAGACAAATAGATGATGTTTAATATTGTCAATTACTCGTATGTTATGTTGATTCCCTTAGTCCCATTATCTCCTTTTACTTTCTTTTATGATTGAATGTCATTACCTATGTAAAGATATGTGAATGATAAGAGGCTTGGATGCGATACCTCTAGGTGTCTCATTCACTGTGTCACATCTAGGCCCTAGGCTTGGATCGTGACAAACTTGGTATCAGAGCTCGAGGTTTTTGATTGGTTCTCGGAGTCCAACATACCGTATCAAATAGGGTATTATTCATGATTGTGAAGTACACCATAACTATGAATAGGAGACTATGAGATATTTAGGAAAGTTTTTACTCTTTTCAAATTCACGTCGTGCCCTAGAATGTTCTAAGACTTCCTCTAACTAACACAAAGTTTTATGTATTCTAGATCATGCCTCCATAAAGAGTACCTCCACCTAGAGCAAGAGTTAAAGATGAGGACCAAGCTCTTCCGGTTCTCGAAGCTCTACATCATGAGGAAGGAGTGACATATGTGGAATTTCAGAACATTATCACTTTATTGGCTCAAGATATAGCCAACCAAAATAACCAAGGCATTTTCCTCCTCCTCCTCAAGTGCCCACTCCGGCTTTTAGGATCCGAGACTTCAAGAGGATGAATCCACCCGAGTACGATAGTTCCAAAGTAGATGAAGACCCTATGGAGTTCATTGAGGAGGTCTACCGAATTGTGGCTATCATGAGAGTGCCTTTAAATAAAAAGGCCAAAATAGTGGCATATCAACTCAAAGGTATGGCAAGGGTTTAGTATAAATAATGGGTTGTTGAGAGTGGTGAAGATATGGAGCCTATAGAGTCGGAAGAGTTCAAGGATGCCTTCCTACACCATTTCTTTCCCTTGGAGCTAAGAGAGGCAAACATCCAAGAGTTCATCAATATTCTCCAAGGGGGAATGAGTATGAGGGAATATGCCCTTAAGTTCACTAAATTTTCTAAGTACGTTCCTTTCATGGTCTCCGATCCTAGGATAAAAATGAGCAAGTTTATTTTAGGCATTTCTAGTTTGGTATCCAAAGAGTGCAAGACGGCCATGTTGGTCAAAAAGATAGATATCTCCCGACTTATGACATATGCAGAACAAATTCAGGATGAGAAGTTGAGGGAAAGTTCAAGAAGGTTCAAGAAGGCTAGGAGTTGATAGTGGAGGGTTCAATCCTCAAAGGTCCAGTTATAGTGGTAGTGGAAAAGGCCAAGGTAGGCAACGATTTATGAAACAAGGTTCCACCAATACTGCTCCTCCATGGTTTAACAAGGACAAGGATGCTAACCCGATGGTTCTAAGAGAGAATGTTGGTGCTCAAACTTTCCCCACTTGTAAGAAGTATGAAAGGACACATAAAAAGGAATGCTTAGCCGGCTAAGTATAGCAAGACGGGCCACCATGCTAGAGATTATAGAGGTAGTGGTGGTAGTAGGCCTCAAGTATAAATTGCTAATGGTCAACAAGCTCAAGGAGGTGGTCAATGCACCAACCGCTTTTATGCTTTGCATGGGAGACAAGAGGTTGAGGAAGCATCCAATGTTGTTACCGATATGTTAAAGGTCTTTGCTTTTGATGTGTATGCATTAGTAGATCTGGGTACCAATTTATCATTTGTTACTCCATTCCTTGCTTATAGGTTTGATGTAGTAGCCGAAATGTTAATAAAGCCCTATTTGGGTCTACCCTCATTGGTGAGTCGATTGTTGCTAGAAAGGTCTCTAAAGGTTGTCCCGTGTCTATCTTCCATAAAGTTATTCCTTGTGATATCATAGACCTTGACATGGTAGATTTTGATGTTATACTTGGGATAGATTAGTTACATGCATCTTATACTTCCATAGATTGTAAAACTCATCGACTCAAGTTTCAATTCTCAAATGAGTCTATTCTTGAATGTAAGTATCATGATTCAATAGTGAAAGGTAGGTTCATTTCTTATCTTAAGGCCCAAAATTTGATTGCTAAGGGTTGCACTTACCACATTGTGAGGGTTAGGGATATCGACTCTAAAAGTCCTTCCATTTAGTCGGTCCTCGTGGTTAATGAGTTTCCCGATGTCTTTCTCGATGACCTTTCTAGTATTTCTCTCAAAAGGAAAGTTGATTTTGGTATCAATCTTCTCTCCGATACTCAACCTATCTCAATTTCTCCCTACCGAATGGCCCCAATGGAATTAACGGAGTTAAAGGAATAATTAAAGGACTTTTTGAAGAAAGGATTCATAAGGCCAAGTATTTCACCATGGAGTGATCTCGTGTTGTTTGTAAGAAAGAAGGATGGGTCACTTCAGATATGCATAGATTACTATC
Organism: Solanum dulcamara; assembly: GCF_947179165.1. Taxonomy (NCBI): domain Eukaryota; kingdom Viridiplantae; phylum Streptophyta; class Magnoliopsida; order Solanales; family Solanaceae; genus Solanum; species Solanum dulcamara. Next base: position 72,007,464 of record NC_077243.1, on the reverse strand, counting down.
AATTGAACAAGGTGACCATTAAGAATAAGTATCCAATTCCTAGAATATATGATTTATTTGATCAATTGCAAGGGGCAAGTGACTTCTCCAAGATTGATCTTCGGTTCGGCTATCATCAACTAAGGATAAGGGAGTGTGACATTTCCAAAATATTATTTCAAATAAGGTATGGTCACTTTGAGTTTGTAGTGATGTAATTTGGGTTGACGAATACATCGACGGTGTTCATGGACTTAATGAAAATGATGTTCAAACTCTACCTTGATACTTTTATGGTAGTCTTCATTAACGACATCTTGATTTACTCTCTGGTTGAGGAAGAACATAATAATCATTTGAGGGTTGTGCTTCAAACCTTGAGGGATAGGTAATTGTTTACAAAATTTAGTAAGTGCAAATTTTGGTTGAAAGAGGTGGCGTTTCTTGGTCACATAATATCTGGTGATGGGCTTAAGGTTGATCCTTAGAAAATGGAGGCAGTCAGGAATTGTCCTAGACCATTGTCTCCTTTGGAGATTAAATATTTTTTGGGTCTAGCCGAGTATTATAGAAGGTTCGTTGAAGGGTTCTCTTTCATATCATATCCTATGATGAAGTTGACTCAAGAAAAGGCAAAGTTTCTATGGACAAATGAGTGTGAGAGGAGTTTCCAAACTTTGAAAGATTGAATTACCTCCGCTCCTATTTTGACTCTACCGAAAGGCTTAGAAGGGTTTGCGGTGTATTCTAATACTTCAAAGATTGGATTGGGGTGTGTATTGATGCAAAATGGCAAGGTTATAGCCTATTTTTCTAAGCAATTGAAGGTGCACAAAAATAACTACTTTACCCATGATCTTAAGTTGGCGGCCATTGTATTTGCTCTAAAGATTTGGCGGCATTACCTCTATGGGATACATGTAGATGTGTACATAGATCACAAGAGTCTCCAATATGTGTTCACCCAAAAAAGGTAGCTTGAACTCCTCAAGGACTACGACATGAGTGTGCATTATTATATAGGTAAAGCCAATGTGATTGTCGATGCACTTAGTAGAGTATCTATGGGGAGTGTGGTCCATGTTGATAAAGGAAAGAGGGAATTGGTAAAGGATGTTCACTGGTTAGCTAGATTAGGGGTAAAGTGAGTGGTCCGATGATGGTGGTATGGTTGTTCATAATGGGTTCGAATAATCTTTAGTGGTGGATGTTAAGTCAAAACAACACCTTGACCTGACATTAGTAGAGTTAAAGAGGTTGGTAAAGGAAAAGAAAATAGAGGCCTTTTTATAAGAGGGATATGGGGTACTTCACTACCAAGGCCGGTTATGTGTTCCGAATGTGGATGGCCTAAGGGGTTTGATCTTGAAGAAGACTTATAATTCTTCATACTCTATTCATTTCAGTTTGAAAAAAATGTATTGAGACATAAAGGAGCTTTATTAGTGAAGTGTCATGAAGAAGGACATAGCAAGATTCGTGGCCGCGTGTCTGAATTGCCAACAAGTTAAGGCCGAACATCAAAGGCCGGGAGGCCTAGCTCAAGACATTGAAATTTCTATTTGGAAGTGGAAAGATGTGAATATGGATTTTGTAGTGGGTTTGGCTCGCACTCAAAAACATCACAATTCTATTTGGGTCATTGTTGATAAAATGACAAAGTCGATGCACTTTCTACCGGTTAAGACATATTATAGTGGCAAAGATTATGCTAAGTTGTATATCGAGGAATTGGTGAGGTTGCATGGTGTGCTTTTGTCAATTATTTTGGATTGTGGTACCCAATTCACTTCTCATTTTTAGAGATCATTCCAAAAGGGGACTCAAGGTGTAGCTAAGTACCACATTTTATCCTCAAACCGATGGGCAAGCCGAATGGATAATTCAAACACTAGAGAATATATTAAGGGCTTGTGTCTTGGATTTTAAAGGAAGTTGGGATGATCATGTACCACTCATTGAGTTCGCCTACAATAATAGCTACCACTCAAGCATTGAGATGGCACCATTTAAGGCTTTATATGGGAGGGGATGTAGATCTCTGGTTGGTTGGTTCGAAGTAGGTGAGATGACTTTGATGGGTCCCAATTAGATGCTTGATGCTTTGGAAAAGATGAGAGTCATTAGAAAAAAGTTAAAGACAGCTCAAAGTCATCAAAAATCCTATTCCGATACTAGGAGAAAGGATCTTGAGTTTGTGGATGATTGGTATATTTGAAGGTTTCAACCATGAAGGGTGTAGTTCGGTTTGGTAAGATAGGAAAATTGAGCCCTAGGTATGTAGGGAATTATAAAATCTTAAAACATGTTGGAAAGGTTGCTTATGAGTTGGAATTGCCTTGGGAAATGAACATGGTTCATCCGGTGTTACATGTGTCTATGTTGAGAAAATGTATGGGTAATCCAAGCTCCATTGTCCAATTGGAAGTAGTGAATATTGAAGAAACCTTAACCTATGAGGAGGTTTTGGATGAAATTTTGGACCGGCAAGTCAACAGATTGAGGAACAAGGAAGTTGCATCTGTTAAAGTCCTTTGGAGGAATCAACAAGTTGAAAGCGCTATATGGGAAGTAGAAGCGGATATGATGAAATGATACCCTCGTCTCTTACATTGTACTCAAGCCTAAGGTACTAAGTTATTCATGAAATGTTTAAGACTCCTACATTTCAGTTATTCCTAACTCTTTATATTGTATGCATGCTCATGAAGTTGAATTTTAAAGTCATGTTTTATGCTAAGTTTAAAGATCTCATATACTATGCATTTCAAGTGTCATTATATTCATGTTGGGTCGCTAGTCCTTGTGTCGTGTCCTTTTTTATTCTAATGATTCTCATTCGAAGATGAATGTTCCCAAATGGGAGATATTATAAGACTCCAGAAATTTGGAAAGTCCTAAAATGAGGAACAAAGGATGAGCCACCGTGGTGGAGGTTCTAAAACCCAACCTGCAGAGAAGGGACCACATACCATAGTGCCCTCCGTGGTGTCCCCTGCCTTAAGGCCTCAGAAAAACGTTCCAATACAAGGACCATGAATGACCACCATAGGCCATTAAGCTCTTCACGGACTGTGGTGTGTTCTGTGGTGGTCACTTCTGCAGAACCTGCACCACGTCCATGGTTCACGGACCGTGATGCCCTCCACGAATCGTGAAGGTCTCCGTGGAGGAAGTTCAGATAATTTCCTGCAAACCTCCAAAATATTTCCCCACTTCATTTACAACGGGACCCACCACGGGCCATGGTGAGCACCACAGACAGTGAAGGGTCCCATAAAGCCCAGTTCGGCCAGTTTTAAAAGGGCGTATTTTGGTCTTTTCCTATATTTTAACACCAAAGTGTGGTCGTTTTGGGGACTGAATTGACTCTATCTAAGGACCCTAAACCATTTAAATACCTCATTCTCACACATAGACTCAAATTTTTTTGACTGAATTGACTATATCTAAGGACCCTAAGCCATTCCAATTCCTAATTCTCACACTTAGACTCAAACACGCAAAGTTTTTTCCTCTCAAGTTCTTCCAAGGGTTTCAAGCAAAGCTGGGGTTCATTCAAGGTTCTTCAAGTCTCCATTATTTTCAATATTGCATTAGCTTTTAAGTCCCCCAAGGAATGTTGGTCTCATTCATGGGTTCTTCCAACCATGGAGCCCAAGCATTTTCCTAAACCTAGCAACTCAGTTTCAAGTGATGAATTTTATGGGTTTTCATATTATGATTCCAAATGTATATATTCTTGAATATTTGAAGTTTATATATATCTTAACATATATTGACTCTTATTTACATGAACTAGATGATTTATCAAGGTCCTTATATGAAGGAATGAAAGTAGCTTTAAAGTGTATTGGTGAGTTGTTTTAAGTTTTTTTAATTGATGTATTCCATTACTCTCATGCATGCTATTATTGCTTTAAATGATTTGAAGGTGATTGAATAGAACACCTAATTTCACTATGTTTCAATGAAGTTTGAATTGAGAGCTTTGACTCCGAAATTAATGTTTATGAAAGCAAATGTTTATAATTAAAGGGGGTCTTATGAAATGAAAGAATGATGAAATAATGCATTCCATTTGTGAAAGGCCAATTCTCACTTGTGTGAATCAAATGAAAGGTTTTAATGAGCTATTCTACCGAATGATATTTTGATGATCTAAAGCTATGTAATGATTATGTTCTTATGTTATATGTACGATTCCTTGGGATTGATAGGCCTCGGGATCACACTTTCCTTCAAAAGTAGAGAGAGTAACCCTTTTGGGATTGAAACCCCTAGCACATCTCTTATACCCTTCTTGGTTTCTATATCTCGACACTTGTGCATTGGAATCAAATGAAGAGGATGTAGTACTCTTAAATATTGGAGATGCATACTCCCTTCTTTCCATCGGATGAATTTCCCTTGAATGAGCATAAGCACACATACCACTTCGACTAGGATAAGGATTACCAAAAGACAAAGAATATGAATCTTCCCAAGCCTTAGGGCCATGCTCCTTATAATTCTTATAAGAGAGTATTATACCTCACCCCATCATCATTCTCAGAGCGGGAAGTGTAATATGTTCCACCATCATCATAGGAACCATTTCAACTCTCGGAGTGTAAAGTGTAAGATCTTTCATATGCTTCATCATCATAATCATCATCATAAGGTCTATAACTAGGTGCTTCATCCTCTCTATCTCCACCATAAGAACCATCACAAGGCTCTCCTCCGGAATAGTAGCTCTCATTCTCATTTGGCTCTTGGTCATGGCCATCATCATAGCCTCCATAATCAAAATCATCTTCATACCCATAACCTCCATTACTACAATCATAGTCTCCCATATCGTAGTCACATGTATCCGAAGCTACTGAGGACATATTTCCTTTATAGCTCCTTTGTACCTACAAAATGAGCACACAAGATTAATAGTAAAAATTCCTCACCAACACTCATGTTTATACACCTTTGATTGTCTCTCAAATTGGCTCGGCTAAGGTTGAAGATTTCTTATACTTGGTTAGTTCACGAAGCATCAATTGCTACTCTTGGTCAGAATGGATCTTTATTTCAAAAAGGACGGACGACTCAATTAAAATAAAAAGGACGTGGATCAAGAAATTATCTAGGAAGTAAAAATGAGAAAAGCACAAAGATAATTAGCACGAATGAAAAACGGACACAAGAACTAGCATTCACAATTACGGAAAGAGTACTAAATGCACACTAGTTATGGAATTTAAGAATGGGACACGAAAATCAGATAAAATTAAAATTTCTGACGTCAATTTGGGTGATCACTTGAAACACATTCTAAATGACCCAAAGAAGCGGTGGCATCAAAATATGGCAGCAAAATTTCAATCATGAGCTTTTATTTAAGGATGACGGGACATGGCTTTTTTTACCTCTAACTCAACAAAATGAGCCTCACTTCACCACAAAAGAAGAGAATTTAGAAATTGAAACTAGGAATTAGGTAAGAGATCACCAAACAATACCTCACTTTTCGAACAAGGGATGTCAGTGACGGTCTATCTGACGGTCCGTCAAATATGTGATAGGCCATCAAACGCGTCGTCAAAAATGACTCTAAAAATAGGCTTACTGGATGTCATGGGTCTTCACTTGTTTGACAGAGCGTCACTTGCTTCATCAAAAAGAGGGTTCTAATCACGAGCTTCTATTTAAGGATGACACCTAAAGTGATGGGTGTCACGTCCTGTCACACTCTCTCCATCACTCCCCTTCAGTAATTTTTGGACTCCACATTTTATACTGAAATTTGATTTTCTTAGGCTCACTTCTCTTAGGAATTACTCTTTTTGGACTAAAAAACACCTTTCTACAAATATATTTTAAGGATTTTGGATCAAATGTACCTTTTCTTGCTTCTTCTTCACAAGAACTTTATGAAGACCACCAAGAATACCTCTAAAATTCAAATTTGCAACTCTTTCAAATCAACTTGTATGAAGCTCAAATTTCAACCGAAGCTTTCTTTCAACGTAGAGAACAAAGCCCACTAGAAATCAAAATCCAATCAAAACCAAATAAAAGAACCCATTTCAAAATCTTCAAGTTCTTCAAGCTTTCTTCACCCAATAATGGTAGAACTCAAACCCCTTACTCAAACTTGATGAAATCTTATATCTAATCTATATTAATACTTGGAAATGCATATCTAGTATTAGAAACATCAAACAAGACTCAAAACATAAAAATATTTTTGGAAATTCATCCAAAAATGGGATTCACTTTCACATTTTTTTTGATTTTCTTTCAATACCACAACCCAAGACTAGAATCATGAAACCGAATCAAAGCTCGGCTCTGATACCAAATGATGTGATTCAACCTAGGATAACAAGAACAAATGCGGAATCGAAAGACAAGAAATTAAAGGATAAATAGATAGACACAAAATAGAAAATCGAAAGCAACAAAAGGGTATATTAAACCCTAAAACCTCAATCTTAGTAATCCTAAGAAGCGCCTAACTTTTACGAAGACCTCGGGGGAATTGAATTCACCTCACAACCCATGTTTCTAAGCAATGTTCAGCCTAAGCTTGTACCAAGCTCATAACACTCTTTTAAGAGTTTCATCATATAAATATTCAAAACAATCAACTTAAGAATGAAGACTAAGTTAACTATTTATAGTATTTGTCTAGTTATTACAAAAATGGCCCAAAAGTGACCTCAAAAGCTTTACGAAAATGGCCAAATCTGGCCGATGCTCAAGTGACGCCCAAAATGATAGGTGTCACCTCTTGACGAGGTGTCACTACCTCCGTCGCCCCTAGGTAGTGTGCTTCCCGCAACCATCCAAGTGACACCCATGTTGACGGGTCATCACCCCTTTAACGCCCAAGTTGACGATCGTCATGCCTAGGTAGTACACAACTTGCCTTCTCTTCTACCTCTAATCCAACCATCATGTTGTGGAACCTTTTGTGTGGTCTCAAAGACGTCCAACACGGCCATCTTCACAAATATGCTTTGAAGAACTTATAGACCTAGTATGTGGCTCCTTGTAAATAGATTAGAGGCGATTTGGGTCGTATTATTGTTCCATTTATTATGAAGGTGAGCTAGCGACATGTCTTATCCCCCGCCAAGTCTAAAGATGTATAGGTATGGTTGGATAAATAGACGATGTTTGATATTGTCAACTACTTTTATGTTATGTTGTTTCCCATAGTTCCATTATCCCCTTTTACTTTTTATTATTCCTGAATGTCATTACCTATGTAAATCTATGTCAATGCTAAGAGGCTTGGATGAGGTACCTCTGAGTGTCTCATTCACCGTGTTATTTTTAGGCCCTAAACTTTGGTCGTGACAAATTCAGTAAGATCATCGAGGGCTCTCAAGATCAATAACAAGAAGCGTATGGACCAACCTCGTACTTGGCCTGCTAGGTGAGACCCATACAGCTCCCTTATCCAATTTAGTGGTGTATGTCCAAAAGGGCCCATAGGGGATGTGGGAATTCCGAATACAATGCCTAGACTCGAACCAGGTCTTCTATAAACATATAGCATCCCCATAGTGGTACCGGAGAGTGAGTAGCCAAGACAATGTAGAAAAGGATGAGGCCATACCGAATAATCAAGTATAGACTAAAGGATTCCCATATTCAGCCAAAGTGTAAATAGAGCGACACCACACAGGATATTAATAAAAACTGAGTACATCCTCGATGCCTCTGAAACTGTTATTATAAAAGGAAAATGTCCTCGATGCCTCATAAATCTCTAAACTAGTGTCCAAATGATCCAGGTGGTATGACTCTCGTTAAAACCAGTTTAAAATAGTAAAAGTGTGAGAAATATTTCTCACAAATAATAGGGAAAACCCATAATGGACCCAGAATTGTACCACAAAACATATAAAAATGCTTAATCAATGCAAGCATGCCATCACCAGCATCCATACAAGACACATATACAGTATGAATAGTACATCAAGTCATACCATACTATCAAGGCAAAGAAACTAACCTGGGATCCTATCGCTCCTCGAATACGGCCTCAGGACCAACAATAGATAATAGATAAAATGGCATCACAAGCCTCCAGCTAAATAAAAAGTGAAGTAATCGGGAAATAACTCAAAATTAGATAGGGTGAGAAAATATCTCTAGGATCGATGCCTTACCCTAAAATATGCTATCTCAGCACAACTAAGCCAAAACTACGGCTACAACTAGCCACTAAGGTCTCAGGTACTAGCATAAAGGTACACCATCCATAATAAGCCCTACTGGAAGCTACCCCCAGCTATAAGGGCAATGAAACACAACTGAAGCATTTAAGACTCAAACCTAGTCTAAGGCCATCAATACCAATCTAAGAAGGATAATCTCACCAATCCAACATGCAACTAAAGCCACAAGCCTAAGGTAAGGATTTCAAGAGAGTACAGTTTAAGGCTCACTCGGAGTCAAAAAAGGGAATAGAAGCAGGAAAGTCCTACACTTGGCAAATACAAATCTAAATCACATAAAATATATACTAACATAATTTCATTAATCAAAGATGACTTGGATCTTACAATAAAGTAGATGGGCGGAAACCTAAAAATGAAAGTACATAGAGGCCATAAGGTGAACAAAGAGATGACATAATACATATAAGAATGAGATCTAAGGCCATGTTGGAGCGTTATCATCATTGTCAAAATCATAATATAGCCCTGGATGATACTCCGAGGATTCATCAATCTGGTTTGATCCTACCCCTTCGTCGAACCCCATCGAGCCATACTCAGAGTGAGCTTCTTCCTCTGGATCCTCTTCCGGATCTTTTTCTGGATATACACTTGGATCCTCTATAGGGTCCTCCTCTAGATCTTCTTTGATCATTGGTATCAAATGATCTACGAATCCTGGAATTATTTGATTGTACATTGGTTTTGTGAACTCTATGTGAGGAAGTCCTTCCTAACCCAATTAACCCACTGGTTGTTCGCAACACCTCCAATCCCCTTTGTACTTGGTTGAGCCAAATGGCTCACAATGGTACACCACACATAATACTCTGGCATGCACCATTTTTAATTTCCTGGGTTTATTGTAATCATGTGATCCCATTCCTACTGCAAATTTCTTATTCATACTACTGGGACCAAAATAAGTTCATCCTCATGTGATGCCATATTTGCCCATAGCAATATGTCTTGGACAGCTCCAAATTGTCGTAAGACTCAGAGAGGAGGATATGGCTAAATACCTCCTAGCCCAATCAACATAATGAAATAGAGGTGTCGCGTCTTGACAAAAATCAATCCTCCTGTCCAATAATACTTCCAGTGGGCAAAACCTCCTGTGAGGTTGGTCAAGAACAAACACCACTCGTCCTCTTCCATAGGTGTGCCCTAAAATCTAAGATAATTATTGTGGCTCTGAATCTTGTTATGAGCGTCTATAATGTAGTCCATTCGTGGTTCTCGACAATAGAAGTGCTCTATTGCCCAGATCTGTAATAATAAATTGCAACCCCCAAAGAAGTTATGTCCCCTTGTGCATACTAACAATGATCGAAATACTTCGGCAAGAATCATATGCACCAAGGAATGGTTATGTGGCACCGCAAAAGGTCTATTACTATTGCAAAATGTTGATATTTATTGAATGGAACCTCATTGGGAAGACCATAGCCCCCCAAAATTCCATCACAAATATCATTGGCCGCATATGTATCCATTGCCTACCAGTGCAGGCAAATTCATCTTGGTGTTTATCGAAGCTCTCGAGATGACCAAATCTTTGGAATGATATTCCAACTTTACCTTTCCATTTTCTGTATTCCTTAGTGATGGCAAGATATGCATCCGTAACAGTCCAAGAAAATCTCCTGTACTTATGGTTGACGGACATATCGGAGTTTTTCCTCTTATAGGTAATTCCAAAAAATCACTAAACTCTTCTAGTGTTGGAGTGATCTCAAAATCCAAAAACTTAAATGTCACTGTGTTTGGATCCCAAAACTCCATTAGTAGTATAATGAGAATCTTGTTGGCTCGAATTCCCATGAGCGACAATAATACATCTAAATGCCATCTAATCTCAACTCCGTGTGCCCTATGAATGTTTTTCCACCAATTTTGTATGATGTGGGGGGCAAAACAACCATCTAAATGTTTGAGAGGTTTTGGTTGATATTCATCTGAAAAAAGGTAAGGGTATGATAAGTATGTTTATTCCAAATTCGTCATGTATTTTTGTTTGGATCATTCATAACAACTTTCACATAAAATATGTCGTCGGGTGTGTAACCTTTGACAAAGGGTGGCTTTTCTAATTACGAAGACGATGCATTGGATCGTCTCGCCTAAGATATATTGTCAAGACCCGAGCCTAGGGCCTAGACGTGACACGGCGAATGAGACACCCGAAGGTACCTCACCCAAGCCTACTAGCATTCATTAAGCATTTCATTGGTAATGGTAAACAATAATAAGCGGAAATAAAAGCATTTTTCCATTTATGTCCAAACATACCTCTACTAATAGACTTGGCGGGGGCTAAGACATGTCCCTATCTCACCCTCAATATAAGTGTCAAGAAATGTCTTAATAAAAGTCTTACTATTCTACATAACATAAGCTTAGAATAAAAAAGATGCCATTCCCGAAACATGGGAACTCACCACAAGAAATCTTTAACTAACTTGAGCTATCCACGTGGAGGGGGTCGAGGAGTGACGTCGGTTCCTACATGGTGATATCATATAGGCAAAAGTATGCATTAGTACTTTGAATGTACTAAGTATGTGAGTATGCTATGAAATGAAGAACATAAGAGAGACATGAGTAAGCAATATGCATAAGTGAATGCATGCATTAGACATCATCATATGAAACTTTAAAATATTTATTTTGTGGGGAAGTGAACATAACCGACATTTAAGACCATGCGAGCTATTACATGGAATCCAACATAAGCCTCTACGTTGGCACGGGGAGACTACTTGCCAGGTAGAACTCCATTCAGATTACATTTAATTATTTAACATTTGGTGGCTACAAAGGCCTAGCCGACAAGGGCTCCTATGGTGGCACATAGTTAATGCAACATGAGACTTTACTTAAGAACCCCTTAGGTCGAGTTCCCATCTACATGCTACATTCGGTGTTAGGTCAAATCTCATGGAATAACATTTAAAATATCATAATAACATAAGCATTGTATAACTTTAGACATCAAATCATCACCGGTGGAATAACTCATTAAAACCTTTGGTTTATAATATCGTCATGACTACCATGCCTTATTTACCGTTCTACTAATGAACCTTGATTTACAAGAAAATTAGGTCTACAATCAGTGATGGCATTCCGGGTACCATGCTAATCGGACCTTCCATTTTGGAAAGATGTTCAAAAGCATTGACAGCCTATAGGGAGGTCAAACATGTCATATCATAACCTTAAACATTTCATTTGATTCAATGTGAGAATTGTCCTTTCACATTGAAACCTTACTTTGGCTAAGAAGCCCTTTTATCAATCAATCATTCATTCAATCATTTCACAAGACTCCCTTAAACATGGGCATTTGCTTTACAAACTTTCAATTCAACTTCATTTCAACATAAGAAGACTAGGTGGGTTCATTTCATATAACTTTCAAATACATTTAAAAGAACACTTGTATGCATGAGAGTGATATGAATGCATCAAATAAAACATCTTAAAAATAACCCACCATATGCACTTTAAAACTACTTTCAAGCCTTCATATAAGCACCTTGATAAACCATCCATTTCATGTAAATAAGAATCAACATAAGTCAATATAGGTGATAAACTTCAAATATTCAAGAATCTATACATTTGAAATCGTAGTATGAAAATCCCTAAAATTTCTCATCACTTGAAATTAAGAGTCAATACACATATATATCAATAGAAGTAAATAAACTTAAATATACTATAATCTATGCATTTGGAACCATTATGTAAAATAACATAAGATTTCATTATTTAAAGATTGATATGCAAAGTTGAGATAACATTTGGGCTCCATGGGTGGAAGAACCCATGGATGAAAACCCACATACCTTAGGGAGGAACTTGAAGAAGATTTGGAGAAGTCTTGGTCTTCAATAAGGAGCCTTGAATCCTTGAGTTTGATAGAAAAATTGGAGGGGATTATTTGAGAGAGAAGAGGATGAAGTTTAGGGTTCTTTAGAGAGGTGAAAGGCTGAAAAATGACTCCCAAACATGCCCAAGTTCGTGTATATACATTTAGGGAACATGCCCAAGTTGCCCTTCATCAAAAAGTCTGGAAAATAGGCAAAAAAACTTCTGGCGCTATAGCTGGCGCGACGCGCCAGCACCCAAACTACTAAGGCTAGTTTGCCTAAAATTCTGCAGAGATAGTTTGTGGTAAAATGGTCATACATTTTGACTCCAAACTCCAAAAATTGCAATCTTGGTGGAGTTGGAAAGAAGACTCGAAGACCTTTAATTTGGTAGGTCGTGGGACACCCAGTTCGTTATATTCCAGGAGATATGGTCGTTGGAAGTTGATCCTTATACGAACTCATTCGGAAACTTGGTCGAGACTAATTCTTTGGACTCGACTTGGTTTTAGGGATCCCTTATGAACCTAAACCACATATAATACCCTTAAATTACTTAGGAATTGATCCTAACTCATGAATGCACTTCAAAGTCGTAGAGTACGATCCTATACGTACATGAAAAATGCTACGAGTCTTGGCGTAGAAATTTTTGGGGTGTTACATATATGCATCATGACCTTCTATCTAGAGTAAGATTTTTCGTAGATGTTCAAGAGTGAGACTGAATGTTTGTGAGAAGGCACACTAATCTTATTGCGCCAACTCTGAAACTAAGGAATCCAAAAGAAGGTTTGGGGGAGTGTGAGACACTCCCCGTGTGAACCAGTATGTGTATTGTGTACGGCCAAGGACTCGATAGAAAGTGCAAGTGACAATGTAAGAAAAGCAGTAGCATGTAGTGTTTTCAAACAAACAAGGAACACATGTTTAGATTTAGCTTGCATCCTTTCAAATGAAAAGTAATATAATAAAACACGATTAAATAATTAAAGCAAATAATAGATAAATAATAAATAAATATTCCTTAATTCTAAAACTAAATTTTACTAAGGTTAAAACCTAAAATACCAAGTACATTTTGGTCCCCAGCAGATTCGCCAAGCTGTCGCACCCCATTTTCAAACTGGTCGAAATAGTTTACAACATAAAAATGGCTATGCCTCTGATTTTGAAAATATTTAGAGTCGCCACCTAATTTTAAGGAAAATATTAGGAAAACCATTTTTTTAAAATAGAAATGTAAACTCTGTTTTGATTTGTGAAAACCGGTGAGATTCTAGATAAGGGTTTTAGTTACTCGAGGGGAAGGTATTAGGCATCCATCAGAGCCTATTCGGAGATGGTCCTTAAACTTAGTTTTAAAAAATGATTAGAGAAATTTATTCATTTGTTCACTTTAGAAAATATTAACAAGAAGAGTTTTTATTAATTTTAAGAAAATGGTGAAAACATAAGGTATGTCATATATACTTCTATAATATGAATGGAGCAAATTTAGTAATAATATATTTATTGTATGGTAAAAATAATAATAACAAATAATATACTTGAAAATGTATGAAAATTTTATGCATTGAAATACAGATGTATGTATAAAATCATATGAATAAATAAGCCTACCTAAATTTATGGTAACTAATATGAATGTCAAGTATTAGAACTGATTACTTTATTTGTAGACACGATACAAAATAAAATAAATAAAGAAGTAAATAAGATAATAGACAAGTGTAGATATATGGATATGTAATATGTCATAAATATAATTTGGGTGAAACTTCTAATAAGATTAGTGATGCCTAAAAATCATTAATATTTTAAAAATATTAAACTACCCCAAATATATACAAACGAAAATATTTAAAATTTGACAGAAAATAAAAAATATCTACCTTCTTATCTTCTTCAGATCAACATCGTCTTATTAATCGGAAGACAAAAATATATAAAGTTTTTTTCATTTTTCTGTTTGGGTCAACTTCCATCATTTCTGAAGGGCCTAACTACCCCTATCCCTCCTATGTTCATTTGTTATTATAATCCTAGAGCGATCTAAAAGAAATAAGAACTAACGTCCTAAAGCGTGCTTATCGACCCAACTTAATATCCAAGAGACATTGGACATACTATTAGGGTAGGTTTTAGACTAAAGAAAATATAGGCGTCCTAATTAGACACATCGTCAAACAAAACAAATAGGACAAACAGTTAGCACATAAAATCTCAAGTAAGCCTCTAGATTAATTAATTAGCATGCTTGAAAACACAGATAAATAGTGAAAAATCATAAAAAATTATCGAGTGTATGTACACAATAAGAGGTATGTATCATAAATATAAAAACTTGAATAACATGGAGACAAATTTCATTATTTCGACATGTGAGGCCATTTTAATTACTAAGGTGATATCACGACCCAATTCCTTAGGCCATGATGTCACCTACTATAACCCAGCAGTAGGTAAGCCAACCCATCAACCCGCAACTTCAAGTAATGGGTTTGAGGGCAGAAACTAAACAAGAGTAGCGAATTATAAGATAGGCAGAAAGAATAAGCGGAAGTAAACCAAAATATGATATAAACAACTAAAGATCCCTCTCAAAACCTAAAAGTCACAAGTACAGAGCTGCTACAAAAGAAAAGATGAGTACAAGTCCCAAAAGTGGATCGCAAATATATACAACAAATGGCTAGTCTCAAAAGGCAAAAGATGGGTCATCCATACTAAAAGAGACAGGAATGATCAAAAAAATGCCAAGTGCTCACCCTAGTCTCCGAATCTGACTGTAATAGGCTCGATCTATCCACGGCGATAGCTGATGCTCGATACTGCATCACAAAAGTAGATGTAGAGTGTAATATGAGTACCAAGACAACAAGTACCCAGAGGCATCATAGGCCGAATGAGCAGAAAAAGTAAAAACAATATGAAAAAGAGGAATAGCCTAAATAGGAGTCAATATAAGCATCAAAAAGAGAAAATAGTACTACCTATGAGAACTACAGCTAACTATACCCAACTGGGCCCCCATAAGCCCAGCTAGGACACTCGTGCGCAAGTTAAATAAAAAACCCGGATAAACCCCCATAAGCCCGCCGAGTACATAGAATAGCTACAACTACCAAGACTAAGAACGAAGAATCTGCGATGTTAGGAGTTGAAGTACTATATCATTTCCAAACCCAGAATCTCCAAGAGTCAATCGATCTAGGGGTGACTTAGAGTTCGAGGCCAGGACTGGGACCTAGATGCTCGCCCGAATGCTTAAAGTGGCCAAGGCTAGGAATGAGTACCCGGATGCTTGTCATAATACATTGGTACAGTCGAGGTCGGGACTGGGTACCCGGATGCTCGCCGTAATACATCGGTACAATCGAGGTCGAGACTGGGTACCCAGATGCTCGTCATACTAGCAAGCCAATAGAGGTCAGCCCTGAGTACCCGAATGCTCTCGATAATTCAGAACAGAGGCCGGGTCTTGGTACCCGGATGCTCACAGATAATTTATCACATGATGCCAAACATTCTACTTCCCAACTAGAATACAACAGTACCAAAAATCTTTTTACAAATGAGCCAACCGATATGCCATCAAAACTAGAACCGGAGTTAAAGTCAACGATTACGAAATCTAGTATTGACGATGCATCATGAAAGTCACGATTATATTGATTTATAGATGAGGATATTTTTAAGAGCAAGAGTAACGCCTAACTAAGGCCAAACAACCATGCACTAGCCCGCTAAAGCAAGTTTACATCCTATATTAAGGCCAACATACTCCACAGTATCAACAACATGCTCATTCAACTCTTCTTATAATACTAACAAATAACGACAAGATACACATGCTTCTAAATATCCGAAAACCCCGATAACAAGCCTAAAACATGATTTCTAAGACCTAAAATATACAATCAAACTACCCAACCCAAATTTCAACTATTTCAACATGTTTTCACACATTCCATCTCAATCTAAATAAAGGTAAACCGTAACCTACTTGTAGGCTAAACACATGAGTTCCAAATTACTGTGCCAGAGTTTTTCCCTTCCGAACTGCTTTGGAATACTGCCACGCTGTCAAAAACAGAACCACGATGTTGATACGGTCGTTTAGATACTAATTTTATAATTTTTGGAGATAGACCAATTTTGGGGTCTAAAACGGGAATTGTGGGACCCACATACGGAATTCTAGATTTGATCCCCAAAATAGGTTCAAAACGTCACCCCGAGCTCACAAATTAAATTTATAACATAATTTAGGATGGTAATTTACGCGGGGGGAGTATGCAACCAAAATTCAAAAAATCCAACTAAAATACCTAAAAATGGCAGCATCAAGATCAGCTAATTCCGAAGAAACAAGACCTTTCCAACCCAAATAAATTACACTATGATGATCTTTGCGAAAACCCCCACAATCTAGCCTCAAAAATTACTAAAAACAAAGTTATATTGACCAAGATACACTCTTCCAAAATTCAATAAAATTTCATTCTGAAAAAGAATAAATCGATAAATAAACACACATTTTTACCTCAAAAGAAGCTTCCCATCACATATCTGAGCTTACCACGAGATTCCTCATGAATTTTTCTTGAATTTAGACCCTTGAATCGCCAAAATCGGGTTTATATAGGTCAAGAAATAAATTCTTAAAGTTCTTCAAAAACTCAATCCGAAAATAGACACTGCTGCAAATAAAATCACGATTTTTACCTGAATCGAATACTCCAAATCAGTTTTCAATCTATCCAATACGTTCTCTATGAGAAATCTCACAAGTTTACCTTTTGAATCATCCAATTTGGAGCTCTTAGCCCAAGATAAAGGGTTTTAAAGTTGGAGGAAATATCCCAAAATAAAAGGCTATTATTGCTGCTGCAATTTTTCAGATTTTAGAAAATCTAAAATCTCCGATGGGTACTCAGAATTTGTTCAAAATATGATAAAAATAAATCAGTTATGCTACGCTACTAAATTCGATGTTCTGGACTCAATGGCGCATTCAGAATTCCCATACGAGATCATTTTAAAAGAAAGTGGGTCCACAACCAAGAGTTATTTAAGCCACATTCCATAACGGGCCTCGATATTAGTTTGGAAGCCTCAAAAAGCGAATGAAGGGTCGTTCTAGACCAAAATCGATAATCAAGAACTAACCGCGCTATCAGAATTTTTATTCGGATGCATTTTCTAAGAATATTGACCAAAGTCAATCATAGGCTAACTTTCAAAGTCACAAGCGTCAAATCGCCCGAAACTCGTATCGATTTCCTCTATGGTCATGTCAATAATGCTACTAGACTAATTTGGTCATTTCAAAGCTAATGGAACCATCAGAATTCGAATTTGAGGTTTTCTTAACCTGAAACTTGAAAATTCACAACTAAATATACTTAGGCCTTCAAAATACCAAAATGGGCTTGGGACCTCTAAAAATTCAACCAACATTTCTTCCAGACCAAAAATCCTCTCCCGAACCCGCGGTGTCATCGGAATTCTATTCCGAGAAACGGAACTCCAAAAGTTGACCAAAGTCAAACCTTGGCTTAAAATTCCTCAATTTCTCAACTCAAGGCCTCAAAACTTCGTTACGACTCCAAAACTGATTCCGTAAAGTGTCCTAAGCCAATTTCGACATTTCGGAGCTGTTGGAATCGACGAAATTTCGTTCCGAGACCTGTAGCTCCGATTGACCCCAAATACCACTTTTTAATATTTAAAACTTATGAAAACTCAAAATTTCCAAAGACTTAACTTTTCATAGGATTTTCTAAAAATCAACACCCGGTACCAATCAAAAACGACTCAGGGCAACTAAAGCGAGGGGTAAAATGGTCATTTTATAAAAATTTCAAAAATGACCTTCTGGGTCATTATAGGTGATTATAATGAAAGAAGACATGCTTGTCAATTTTATTGTTAACGAATAGAGTTTACTGAAAAAGGATACGATTTTAAAAATAGAATAACATAATAAATATTTATTAGAACC
Organism: Solanum dulcamara; assembly: GCF_947179165.1. NCBI lineage: Eukaryota > Viridiplantae > Streptophyta > Magnoliopsida > Solanales > Solanaceae > Solanum > Solanum dulcamara. The sequence goes on along the minus strand of NC_077243.1, from coordinate 71,989,384 downwards.
TTATAGGCATAACACTTTGGGTCAATGATCTTAATATTGAAAGGGACAACCTATCCTTTGCCATATGCATTTTAGCAATTACGTTGTTACTTGAATCTCTAAGTCAAATATGCATATTTTTCATATGAATATCCTATCCTTTTTCAATAAATTTCTCATGCACCGAGTCTACACCTAGGCATGGACGACACTCAGAAATTATTTCTGGTTTCCAAGAGAATTCTTCGCCTTGCTAACTACTCAGCGGAAGACTAAAATCAATAGAAATATACATGCATCTTGAAAGTAAGTCTCTAAATATATAATGAAATATTATTTTTTTTAAAAACATTTAAAGGTTTAACTGACTAAACTCTATCTCTGTGTATGAAGCCTTTAAACCTCATGAGATAGGTACCGGGACAGGCCAGGGCTACCTTAAAGAATATTTAGGAAGGCCTAATATCTATTTAATTGACATGTTAGAATTATAATACCTATAAACATGATTGTTATAAGATAAAATATGCTAAAAATATTGTTAGGTTCCATTGATCTAATAGGCTCAAAATATTCTTACCGGCATGATTTCTATATGCTTGAAATAGTATTAAATCCTATAAATATGATATCTAGGTGATTAACATATTGAAAATATCAATCAACAATATTATAGGCATGATACATTAAAATTATAAAATCCTATAACCATGGTTTCTAAATAAAGTATGCATTGGAACATTTATTAAATCCTTTAGATATAGCTTCTTTATGCATCAACATGATGAAAATATTTATAGTCTTGTAAGCATAATTTAATTCCTATAAAATACTAAAATATTCATTAAGTCCTATAGACATGATTTATGTATGTTTATTACGATGAAAATCTTGTGATCATGGTTTTATATGCTTGCAATATTATTAAATCCTATAGGCGTAGTTCCCATCTGACATAATGTTCTAAGAATATTTATTAACAAACCTATAGGCATTGTATCTATTAAAGTAGTCTATTAAATACTTATTAAATCCTAAATATGATTTCTATATAAATTAACATGCTAAAAATATTAAACGAGTCATGTAGATGTAGTCTCAATTAATATGCTAAAAATATTAAGCTTAAACCATGACATATGATTCAATTAACATGCTAGAAATTATCTGTCACGCCCCGGGAGGGTACCCTAGACGTAACCGGCACTGAGAAACCATTTCTGGCTCCCAAGCTAACTACATAGCCTGATCAGACATCCATTCATCCATTAAATCAGCGGAAGACTCAGAATAAAGAGAATATTTGGCGGGCAACTCAAAACATCAATCTAACTCAAAGAATAAAGGTCATGGGCCAACAAATCAACTCTAATATTTGTCATAAAAAAAAGTTTGACAAGAATAATTCTAGGAAAGAAATACTCAATCGACCCATCACTATCTAGTCTATGAAGCCTCTATCACTACTATCTAATTGGTGCCAATGACATATTCATGGCTACCTCAATTCAAAATGAAGAGGGCTAACTTGATGCAAGAATGATATAAGCGGTGTCCCCTGAATGTAGGGAAGGACTCACCAATACGCTGAGTGTGTATAGCTCCTCAATGGTGCTCCTATTGACGATCTCTTAAACCTGTCTCTGCATCATGAAACGATGCAGGTCCAAATGGACGTTAGTACCTGGAATGTACGAGTATGTAATATGGCAGAATGAAACATACCTCAAGGAAGAATAACGTTGGTTCAAATATCTCAAAATCATAAAGATAAGAGAGACTCAATCAAAGCATCATAAGTCTAAAGTAAGAACACAGTTAGGCAGAGACCAATCATAAACCATCCAATCCAGTCTAATCATGTACGATACGATTCAATTAAATCATTCAATCCAATTCAATCATATATCATCCGATCCACTCCAATCATATATCGTTAACTCGAAGTCAATCAACTCAAAGCACTCAACTCAATAAATATGCAAATTAAACTATGCAATATTTTACAATTCAACTCAATCATCTACAATCACAATCAAGCCAATCATATCAAGCACAATCCATTCAATTGAGAGTTTCTCTAACCGACAACTATCACCATATGAGCAAGCGATAGTACAACAATCCGACGTTGTTGCCACATCCGTCCATACTTTGCCAGGGTATGAACGATCAACCAATTATGGATCCAATCCGACCAAGTCCTATAACGTCAGGATAATAAAATGGGAAGCATCCGACTTTAACGGTTCCATTTCCTTCTATGTTTGGCGACGTAGTTTATTGGTTTGAGTATGAACTATACTCTTACCTAATTTGGTGCTCGATACTCCTCCCAAGACTCAATATGCTCATATTTATCAAGTGAGTAAGATACTCAAAATACTCATTTAGTCTCATTGGACTCTTTTTAAAACTCAACTCAAATCTGGCCTCATTGGACCTTCTTTCAAATCGACTCATCTCAAATCATCAAATCCTTCTCTTTAAAATTTATACAATCTCGACTCAATCTCAAAAATCGATATTTTTAAAGTAGAAATGCTCAACTCATTTATACTCAAAATACTCATGTCCAAAAATAATTAAAAGACTTCTCAAACTCAACTCATGCTTAAACTCTTTTTAAATCATAGATGAAAATAATCATTCTTAAAAACTCAAAATAGTGTATAAATAGTTTATGCAAAAATTCTCAAAAATTATTTATTTAAAACTCCTTCTCAAAAGATCATTTATTTTTCAAAATGCTCATAAGACTCCAATCAAACCAAATTATGCAAATCATATAGTACATAATCACATTAGACTCCAATCTACTTCATCACACAACATCCTCATCAACACAACCTCTTCATTCACATCATCGTCAAATATCATTATTCACATCATCATCACATCATCATCATCATCACCATCAAACATTATCATCACATCATTGTCAAATATCATCATCACATCAATCGTCAAACATCTACTCCAAAAATCCTTATTTTAGTCCTGTGTTAAATTTATAGAAGCAAAAGGACATTCTTAACTATCCAATTAATTCTTTTCATTCCAATCAATACACATATACACAAAACCATCCCTCTCAACCTCAAGATAATTATGACAAAGAAATCTTATCTTGGGTTCATATGAATGAAGCATGAATCTATACTCCCAACAAAACTCAACTCAAGAATACCATCAATACCTATAAATCTATATCCAAAGATCCATTTGTAGTCAATAATATGAAAGATAACTATTTGGTAACTCAAGTCATTAAAATCATCAATCAACTAATAGTATCTAAAAACATTCTATAGTTTAGGAAAACTTTCAAGAAAAACCTTCCTAGAAGGTTCAACTCTTTCACAACTCCTATCCAACACATCTATGGGCATATGGAAGAACTCAATCCATATTTTAGGTTAGCCTTACATACCTTGCTTGAAGACTTTGAAGAAACCTTGATGTTAGATCTTCAATGGAAGGCTTGAATCCTTGAAACTCTTGAAGACACCCTTTGTTGGAGAAGGATTTGGAGAAGAAGAAGAAGAAGAAGAGAGGGAACATATTAGGGCTTTTAGAGAGAGGGAGAGGGACTGAAAAATGGTCCCAAAAATGTCCAAGGATAGTGTATATATAATTTGGTAAAATACCCAAATTGCCCTTTCTCAAAAATCCAGAAAACAGGCTAAAACGCTCCTGGCGCGATAGTGGCGCGTCGCGCCACTGCGGCGCCAAGTCGAATTTAGGCTTAAAACCTGCACATCTGATAGTGGCGCATCGCGCCAAGGACCAAACTACTGGGCTGTTTGATGGCGCGATAGTGGCGCGTCACGCCCTTACAGCGCCAAGCCCAAGTTTATTTTTTTGGGTTCTGGAAAGTAGGCTTGAAAACCCTTCACATCTCGTAGTGGCGCACCGCGCCAGGGACCAAACTACTGAGGCTTGTTCCTGGCGCAATAGTAGCGCATCGCGCCACTGCGGCGCCAAACCCAGTTTCCTGCAGTTATAACTCAGGCCTGAAATTCCTTTAGTACCCGTCCGTCTTAGGATTGTCATATCTTTTGACTCCGAACTCCAAAAATTACACTCTTGGTAGCATTGGAAAGAAGACTCGATGAATTTTAATTTAATAGGTCGTGGGCCACCCAGATCATCATACTTCAAATGATATGGTCGTTAGAAGTCGACCCTTCTACAAACTCCTTCGACAACTTACCCAAGACGAATTCTTTTGGACTTAGCTTGGTTCTAAAGATCCCTTATGACCCCACATCACCTCTAACACTCTTTAATTACTTAGGAACTCATCCTAACTCATGCACACGCTTCACAATAATTGAGTTCGACCCTACACGAATACAAGAAAGGTCCGAATCTTAGGAAAAAATTTTGGGGGGTGTTACACTATCTATCAAAAGGTATGTACGTGACATTTAATAACAGAATGGTTGTTAGTTTGAACAAAAGATATGAGAGTTAGGCAGGTTATTTAATACATATTAATAAGTAAAAATATTAAAATTAGAAAATTGATTAAAATATCTCGAGTGTATCAATATTTATTTCTGTGATAAACATATTTCTTTTAAAATTAAATTTAAGCATCGATAAAAGCATAACTTTAATAATTAAAATAACCTTTCAGCATATTTATCTAGCGTGCACACCCACATAAAATTATGTCGGAGTAAAATAAATACAAGGAGCAGGTAGATTCCCCCTCCCCTTTAGACAGTCTCTAATTATTTATTATAATGCAGAGTAGAGTTTACAAGATTATTACAAACTAAAATAAAAGGTAAGTAAGTAAAGTAATACAAAAGATATAAACGAAATAACGGCATCTTAAATTTTCATTCGCAACTCTTCATATCTTGAACTTTAAAGTTCAAACCCTGCTAAATCATTAAAAAAATACAAGCAGTACACTAATAATATAGAGGTATAACATAATTATACAATTTTTACCTTAACAAAGCAATCATATAAAGATAAGAATACATTTCAAAAAAAATAATAGATTCATATATGTAAAGAAAAGTAGGAACTAACCTGGATATTTTAATTATGAGGAATAAGCAAATAAAAGTCTGAACAGTGATACCAAAAACTGAAAACAGAATATTAAAGTATACAAGAAATCTTTTCTTTTGTTTTTATTTTCGTTTTGGGTGTAAAAAAATGTAAAGCAAAATATTTTTTCTTTCTTTTCTTCCACTACTCTCTGTGTTTGTTCTCTGTCTATAGTGTTCTTTATGTGTATGTTTTTCTCTCTTTTCTGTCTATATGTGTGTTCTTCTGTATTGTGTGTCCTTTTGTCTGTCCCCTAAAATAAATATGAAGGGTCTTCTTTTATAGTGATAAGAAGACAATCAAGAAAAATAAGAAAATAAAAAAAATCTCAGTCCCATTTTAGTCAAACTTTTCTCAAATAAGTCATAAGAAGAATACATATTTCAAAGAGAAATGACAAAATTCTCAACAACAAAATCAACCAAGATTCTTAACAACACAATCAGTCAAAATTTCAGCCACCAAATCAATTCAAATAAAAAATGATGAAAAAGTCAAATTAAAAGATAATTATCACTGCCTAAAAGTCCAAAACTCATGTTTAAAGGGGTCTACTATCAATAATTGATAAGAAGCTATGCAACTTAATTAGAATAAGTATTCAAGTATTCAAACAAAATTACAAACTTTCAACAATGTAATAATATTTCAGATTTCACAAGCAAACAAAATCAGAGTATGGATCCAAACAAAAATATAAAAAAATATTACAACTTTAACATAAATGTTTAAAATAAATTCAATGTCAGATTTCTGCAAATCTATATCACAGATGAAACAAAATCATTAAACTTAAACTTAAGGCAAAATTCATCAATTTCATGATTTTAATGTAGCAAACATCATCACGAAATTCAAATTAGATCTGTAGGCAAATTAATCTTAACAACTCATGATTTTCACATAACAAACAACATACAAAAATTTATGTTAGATCCGTAGGTAAATCAATCCCACCAAATAAAGTTTAAACAAAAAATTTAGAATGATAATACCGGAGAGGATCCTTCTTTGTTGTGCTAAAGAGTGGAGCGGGTGATTTGTTGTTGAAGGTTTGGCGGTGTGTGGTGGTCGTTTGGTGTGTTGAGGTTGTTGGCTGCCTTTGGTGTTGCTGCAGCGTAGAAGAGAGGAAGAAACCGAGGGTGTTGGCTGCTGCCTTCGCTATCCGTCGTGGCTGCTGTTGGTCTTCCGTTGCAGCTATTGATGCTATTGTTCGCTACTGCTGGAGGTTGCAGCATATTGTTGCCGCTGCTGTTCGCCGACGCTGCTGGTGGTACGAATGAAGGTAAGGGTGAGAGAAAAAGAGGAGAGTAGAGTGAGGAAGAAAGAGGAAAGAGAGTGAGGGGAGGAGAAAGAGAGGGGTAAAAAAAAATTTTAGAGAGAGGAAGAAGTGTGAAAATAGTTTAGATTTTTGGGTATTGGTAGAAAGATAAAATTAAAATTAGGAAATTTAGGATTATGTCAAAATTGGTCTAATTAATTAATTGTCAAGAAAAAATGTCTAAATAAATTGGATAAAAAAGAACTATGCTTTAAATAAATTTGAAGAAAATTAAATAGATTGTCATCTAATTAATAACCATAATATATGTATATTGGATAAATAAAATCATAAACTTTATCAAGTAGTAATATTTTATACATAAAGATAACTACTTATATATATATACTCATGTAAATGTATGTATATATGTATATATAACGTACGTATGTATATAATTATACGTAACAAGATGTTGAAATGATTAAAAACTGTCAAATTTAATCATAATTGATGCAGTAGTGGTGCATTTTTCAAAAGCATATAGTAGGGTATATCCAATTGCATGCTTCTTCCCTTTATTAAAAATTGAAATGGCATCCGATGACATTTTCAATGCTTTACATTCAATCTAATTCTTTTCATTATTATGTCTCCTATTTACAAATGACATTAAATTACTTAAAGTCAGGACAATTCCTCCCTTTATAGGAATACTTTAAGCAAAACAAAAAGTACTACACATGCTTAAGTCTAGAGGCGGCTCACGATTTGAACACGACGAAGATATTTTTATCTTAAAGAATGAGTTAAACGTCATAAAAAATAGTCAAGACTCGAACTCGTACATTCGCGCTCAAGGGCTTAAGGGAAGGACGATCAGAATTATACGTACTGAAATAGATGTATAATATATACTAACATAATTAAGTAAAATTATAATAAACTTAACTAAGTAATGACTTTTTATATGCATATGTATATAAGATATATTAAAATAGATATGTAATATGTATATATTAATATGAATAAGTAAAACTATAGAATAAACTTAGTTAAGTAATAACCATTTATATACATATGTACATAAGATGTATTAAGATATATATATATATATATATATATATATATATATATATATATATATATATAGAAATTGTGATCGAAACATGTATTATTTAAAATTGACGTGGTTGGTCCCCATTATAAAGCTAAATAAATAATTTATTTACATAATTTATGATAGTTCTAACTCACTCAACATAAAAAATTAGAAAAACTATGTGGCATAGCTAACATTGATAAGTAACTAATATAAAAAATCTTTAAAATATTGTATCACTATTGAAAGTTGCTTTAAATGACGTATTATTTAGGTTAAAAGTTCTATTTATAGGAAACCTACTCTATACTAAAATAGACATGTAAAAAATATTTGAATGTATGAAGTTTGTTGTTTTAATAATGATAAAAAAGATTAATGGTAATAATATTAATAAATAGCAAAAAATATTACAAGATATGAACGCCAAAATATACGATTTATTGGGTAAAACTAAATAAAAATCTATTTATTTAATAAAGAAATAAATTTTAAAAAAATGTTTATCTATTAAGATAGCAATTCAAAAAGTAATTATAGGTCGGTCAAAATTAGGTGTCAACATATCGACAAAAGTGGGTCCCACACCCAAGCGTCATTTTAAGCCAAAATCCACAAGGAGGCTTAAAATGATACTGAAAGCCTCGAAAATACACGAAAGGTCATTCTAGACCAAACTCAACATTTCAGAGCTAACCACGCAACAAAATTTCAATCCAAGCGTGTTTACCAAAAATATTGACCAAAGTCAACCTTAGGCCAAATTTCAAAGGCTAAAGCGTCAAATGGCTCTAAACTCGCATCGAAAGCCTCATTTCTTGTGCCGACCATGTTACTTGCCTAATTTGCCTAGTTCAGAACTGAGGAAACCATTAGAATTCCATTCTGAGAATTCCATTAGAATTACTTGGGGTCTCTATAGGAAAACTCTAAACACTAAAAAGAGCGAAAAATAGAGGAAATGACATGGAGGGTCACCACAAAAGTTCTGGATATATTTGATATTTCTTATACATGAATATTTTTTGACTTATTTGATTAAATAGCTAATTTAAGTTTTTAATATCTCCCTTATATATTAGTTTGCTTATCATTATTTGAATTTTTTTTATTCTTAAACCATTTGAGAGTAAAATTATAAGAAATAGAAATAAAAAGGTGTAAATGAAAAAATAGAAAAGTGTAAGAAAAATAATTTAAAACTATTTTTAGTGGATATATTGTAATTTATTTTTTGTATCTGTTAACAAATTAAACAAGGCATCTATGATAAATTTTACAAGAAATGGGTGAAAAAGATTTGACCATATTTAACGGCCCGAACCATCGTTAATTAGGAAAGGGAAATTCGTGGAAAACCTGAGCCATTTGGACCAGCACCATCCTGCCAGAAAGGACATAGTCCCACTACGGCGGTGCCTCTCCAGCGGGATGAGAGCCACCAAAGCAAGATGCTCAGGATAGAACTTAAAAATGTGAATTTTATTTTCTCCTCTTTTTCCTAAGTGCCAAAAAGAGGCTAGGGTTATCCAAGAAATCCTCAGAAGGCTTTCCTAGGCATGAAAAGGAGGGAAAAGGAGATTTCAGCACAGAAAAGATTTCAACCGACGGAATTCATGACTAATTTCACTATTCTGTTGTCTAGAAGCTAGGATTTGATCCACAATACCTCTCCACAACTATTTCTCACTAAGTAGCCTAGGTTTTCTTATCTGAATAGCTTAAATATGTACCCATTATTTAGTATAAGTGAAATTAATGGAAGGTTTCGTGTTTAGTCCCACAGGCACGGAGTATGGTTAGAAAAATGTGTACCCTTAGCAGTTAAATTTGATGTGACCTGGGTAATAAGAACTGTCTAATGAATTAAGAGTAGGTGGTGGTTAGTCTTTCCGCCTGTGGCAATTATGCCTATTATCTGCCAAAATTGTAGGTATGTACATACGGGGATGGGAAAGTATGAAATGAACTAAACAAAATGACTAAATATGTGAATTGGCGCATACACTGAACCTATTCTTGGTAATTATAACTGTTGTGACTACTCATTGTAATTTTGATTATGAATTGATTATGCTTTCTAGAATTAGGTGTCACATTCCGATATATTACTGGATCGAGTGTCACATTTCAATACATACTGGATTGGGTGTCACATTCTGGCACACCATTAGTCTGAGTATGGATTTCATGAAAGGACCAAGTACGTATTGATAGTCTTATGATAAGACCAGTTGGTATCTGTTATTCTGTGGAACAATGTGATTACATATATAGATATTGATGGGTTGACATTACTTTAAATAATCCCACCGGTTTTCTGTGATTGATTCGAGTTGAGAAAGTAAGTATAGTACTATTTGGGGTACAGTTGTGTAACATTGTGTGACCATATTGTAGTTGTCCATGGTATTTTATTGTAACACACTGAACCATCGTTAATTTCGATTAAAAAAATCACAAGAATCTAGCCTGACTGGGTTCCACTATCCCACCAGAGCAGGATGGTCCCGCCCCAGCGGCGCCGCTAGAGAGGGAGGTCATGGAAAATAACTTAAATCGCGAATTTCTTATTTTTTCCACTTCTCCCAATTGTGAGTTAGAGGTGAGAGTTTCTGCAAAACCCTCCAAAAAGGCTGCTCTTGAATGAAGAAGAGAGGGGAGGAAATCTCAGTTTTTGGAATGCTTCAACCCGGAGAATTCAATCTGGTCTTACCTGTGGAATATCTGAAACCACTGATTTCAGCAGTGTTATCTCTCCGCAAATGTTTGGCACCCAGGTAGGCTAGGCTTCTCTTTTCTGAGTAGTAAACCTATACCTACTGTGTAATATAGAAGGAAAATTAATAAGAATTCATATACTAAGTTGTGGGTCATGGGTTACAGGCAGAGATCCAATTGTGATAGTATCAAATTTGAATGTGACCTGGGTAGAAAGATACTATAGTGAATTAAGAAGTTATTGATTGTGATATTTGTGTGCAACTGGTTAATTTATATCGGGCATAGAATCTCATACAGAAAAGTAAAGCTAGTAGATTTTGAGGTTAGACCGAAAGGTTTGGTAGTGTGGACATTGATTGTTCTAAGAATTGTCTTAAATGTGTAATTGAGTTACCTATAATATGCCTAAACGTGTACAGATAAAGGTGACATGTTAGTCCTTATAAAAATGAGCTCTTGTTGGACTATTTTTGTGATGAACCTATTCTTGGTGATATAAATGATATTAATACTGAATGTAATTGTGAATGTGGTATGATTGCATTGGGTGTCACGTTCCGATACATATATGGATCGAGTATCACATTCCAATACATATTTGGATCGAGTGTCATATTTCGACACATTCTTAGATATGTGTCACATTCCGACACAAATATAACTGAATTGGGTCCCTTGGGAGGGCCAAGTATGTGTGGATGGTCCCATGAGAGGACCTGATGATATATGCATTTTCATATAATAATAAGGTTAGTGGTAGATGAGCCATGGACTGAGAACTATAAATGAATTCTTGTGTTGAGGTGTGCTAGATATAGAGGATTATGATCATAAATACACTTATTGGTGAGTGAGAGGATAGGCCCTGTTAGGCCTGGATGTGATCTATATGGTATAGTCGTACTTTGTATTTATACACTTAGAAGTTGAGGTTTCTAGTTGCCAGAGAATGCTACCCTTATGATCTCCATGAATAAATGAGGTAGGGATAGTGGCTATCTAGAACTCAAGTGAGTAAGGGAGTGTGGTTGTGAGATAAATATACTTTATGTTGTGAGACAATTAAACCAACTAGTGAAGGTTGGGCTAAATCATTGAATGGTTAAGGTTGCTAGGTATGGAATATTGGGGTGATGGAATAATAGTAAGGTGGGTCCCTAACCCATAGATTTAAGTTGTGACTAGGGTGGTAGTGGAACTGTGTTATTTAGGGCAGTGAATACCCTAAGGATGAGAATAAGGAGTGCACTTATTGGGCTAGGCTGGCTAAATTGAGGAAGTCTAAGTATTATGATATCTCTTATTTCTCTGTTCATATATTATGCAGTGGGTATCAGATTGAACGATGATGCCTACCAATACGTGTTGTTTGTATTGATACTACTCTTGCTATGCCACTTGACATAGTCTGGTTGTAGGATCAGTTATGTTTCGTAGGTGAAGACGAAGGCGATCCTCCACCAACTTCTATTTTTCCCTTATCTTAGTGAAAGCTGGGTCATTGGTCTTTTATTTTATTTCTACTATTAGTAGCACTTGTATCTATTTAGACTAGTATCCTTGGGGGTTTTCTATAATTGAATAAACTGATCTTTAATATAGTATTATTTAGAAATTTTGGTTAATTTTTCAAGTTTGTTTTAAATTTCGCAACTGTTCTTATATAAGGGTTCTCATACTTAGGGTGTATAGTGCGATTTCGCAAGGCTCGGTGGGTTGGATCGTGATAATTTGGTATCAGAGCCCAGACTACCTATCTCTCAGTATAAGAGCAGGTGTGGAATAGACTCTTGCGAATTGGTGTGTGGACATCCACATCTAGTCTTCAGGAAGCTATGAAGCATTCTAGGAAGTAGTTCAATTCCTTCTCTCTTATTCGTGCAGTATATCGCTTATGGTATGGGTTGAGTCTAATTGGTATCTCTGGATTTCAATTGGTATCTCAACGAGGTAAACTGGATGCCGTTGTCACGGCTGAAGGAACACAAGTAAAGAGGTTGGAACCAAGAAGGTTCCAATTGGTATCTTGCCTGAGAGGTGGTGAGAATGCATGGATGATCAGCTAATGATCATCCATGAAGAAACCTTAATTGACATATTTTGAACTTGCTAGAGTTATGTAGCAGATATTTATTTATTTGCATAGTGGCTTTGGGACTTAATGTTTGAAACACCTTGCCTGTGAATTGAAACTACGTGATATATGTTTTATAGTAATTCTGTAAGCTTGATGTCAGGAAAGAATCATAGATGGGTTATTTGCACTAGTCTTCTGCGAGACCCGAGTTGATTAGAGAATGCGTTCTAATGTGTTAAATGATATACTCATGTGAGGGAATGCGACCTGTAAATGGTGCATTGACTTGTCATTGGTAATAATTGGTAAGGTAAATTAACAAGTGGGCACTGTAGATTGGAGAAACTCCTATTTCGGGGCAGTCGAAACTTGGTTGGAAATCAGGTGAGAAAAAGATTTAGTGTTGAACATTGGTATAATAGTGATAATGAAAGATCATTAGCATATTTTGTATTTGAGCCAAAATAAAGTATTGTTGAATTGTGTCTATCTGATGTGAGGGATTGAACCATTGGCTTGAGTTAATAAGAACTTGATATCACAGTATCTTTATCCTCGTCCTCGTCATATACTGCTGCTGTCCGGCTACTCTCGGCCCTATCGGCCCTCTGCCTCTTCAGTCTCCTAGAGGAGGCTCTCCTGATAAGCAAAGGGTGGAAAGAAGGATCCATGGGGAGTACCTCATCGGAGTCCAGCAGTGGCACCTCGGCCGTCTCGCACATGATAGTGATCAGGCCCGGCAGGAAGAATGTCTTCTTGTTGCCGCGGTAGAATATATTCTACTCTAATACAATCTGGGCCACCACATTCAGGCCTATCCACCACTAGAGCCCTCGGAAAGGTCATATCTTACGGTTGCTGAAGGGCAGATTCTCTTGGACACCAAGTGTATCCATCTCTTGGCATCATCAGACTAGTCGGTGCCAGTGATGCCCTTGGTGCTAGTCTAGTAGAGCTTGTTCTGGCTCTCTAGGACCACTAGAGTGTTCCGTAACCACTCTAGGTCCATCTCCCTCAGCTTAACCTCACAATCAGCATTTGAGGCCTCCGATACTTCAAGCATAGCAATATTATAAGCAGGACTCAGGGGATGTCTACTCCTCTGCTGCAAATAGTGGGGTCAGGATTATCCCAGCGGACGGTAGAGAGGATGTAATAGAACTCTCTCACCCAACCCATATGCGCAGAGGTAGGGGATTTAATCAAGGGACCCCACCCGAACTCCTCCAATCAAGCATAGAAGGCAGGTAGCTTATCTGCCACTCCTAGCATGTGGAAGCCCCTCTCGAGAAGGAATTTGTTATTTCTTAAGTCATGGTGCCTTTCCCGAGAGGCGGTATTGGGAAATCGGGCAAAGGGGAGAGGGATTCTAAAATGAGGCCATTGCCTGGAAAAATCTCGCTAGAGCATCAGGATAAAGGCTGTCAGGGCGGGCTTCATCTTGGATGAATACTAGGTGCGGTCCATGGCGCCTCCTCTCTCTAACTCATAGATTTCTTCTAAAATTTTGCAGATTAGTACTCCTAAGTGTCCTAGCAATATTATCTACAAAGGAATTTGGGTTAGAAACTCCAAATAACAAGCGTAATCAAGATTTGGGCCAATAAAAACCTTTCAACTTCCACGCCCATATTCTAGTCCAATTTGGGTGAAAATTATTATTAACCTTACGCCCAAGACATCAGGAAGACATTGTGGACGTAAACGGAGAGTTCATGCTACGTTAATATAGCAATGCAAGAAAAATATTTCTAAGTTAGTTGAAAACTAACCTATTGGCCTTTGATTTTACAAATTCCTAGCATGATTAAGCACTGAATGTAAATATTAGCATGAAGTTAAAGTTAAGGACGAGTTCTTACCTTTACACAAGCGATCAGAGTGGAAGGTTTGAGAGAGTTTTGGGCAGTTTTTAGTGGGGGAATGTGAAGAATGGAAGAAGCCACTCTTCTCCCATCCTTTACTGATTGCGCCTATCCCACCGAGGCGACAGGATCCAGCTCCAGCAGCGCCGCTCTAGCGGGAACATTCCCGCCAGAGTGGTATAAGGTAGGTTAGTATGATTTGAAAAGTGGGTCCACCTCTTTTGGGTAATCCTTATCGAGTGCGTATTGGAGGTAATTTTATTTGCACCGTAATTCGAAGTATGCAAATTTTCCTTAGATTATGGACAGTGGTCGTTTCCTGCAGTAAGACCTAAACCAACTCGTACCTTTCCTTGCGTGTCATTTAGAGACAAATGAGGGGAAAATTAGTATCTATTGTAATAAACTGAACCATCATTAATCTTGATTAAAAAGAAATTACAAGAATCTGGCCTGACTGGGTCCCACTATCCTACTGGAGAAGGATGGTACTGCTCCAGCGGCGCCGCCATAGCGGGAGATCGTGGGACAGAACTTAAGTTGCATATTGCTTATTTTCCCCACTTCTCCTAAGTGTGAGTAAGAGGCAAGGGTTTCTGCAAAACCCTCCAAAAAGGTTGTTCTTGAATGAAGAAGAGGAGGGAAGGAAATCTCTACTTTTGGAAGGCTTCAACCCTGGGAATTCAATATGGTCTTGCATGTGGAATATATGGAACCAGAGATTTCAGCAGTGTTATCTCTCTGCGAATGCTTGGCATCCAGGTAGGCTAGGTTCTAATTTCTGAGTAGTAAACATATACCTACTGTGTAATATAAAAGAAAAATTAATGAAAATTCATATACTAAGTTATGGGTCATGGGTACGGGCAGAGATCCGATTGTGATAGGGTCAAATTCGATTGTGACCTAGGTAGAAAGGTACTGCAGTGAATTGAGAAGTTATTGATTGTGATGTTTGTGTATAGCTGGTTAATTTATATCAGGCATAGAATCTCGAACAGAAAAGTAAAGCTAGTAGATTTTGAGGTTAGACCAAAAGGTTTGGTAGTGTGGATGTTGATTGTTCCAGGAATTGTCTTAAATGTGTAATTGAGTTACTTATGATATGCCTAAACATGTACAGATAAAGGTGACAAGTTAGTCCTTATATAAATAAGCTCTTGTTGGCCTGTTTTTGTGATGAACCTATTCTTGGTGATATAAATGATATGAATGTAATTATGAATGTGGTATGATTGGATCGGGTGTCACATTTTGATATATTCTTGGATAGGGTGTCACGTTCCGACACAAATATGACTGAATTGATTCCCTTGAGAGGGCCAAGTATGTATGTGTGGATGGTCCTATGAGAGGACCTAATGATATATGTATTTTCATATGATAATAAGGTTGGTGGTAGATGAGCCATGGTGTCACGACCCGACCTAGGGCCTAGTCGTAACACGACGATCAAAATCCCGAAAGGCTCCAACCAAGCCTCTTGTACATATCATAAGCATACATAAGGTAAAATTATAAAAGCGAAAACCTTATAAGAGAGTCAAAACCATGAATAGAAATCTGGAAATGTTTTATGACAACACAGACTCAAACATATGTCCAACTAGATGCCTCTAAACATGAGTATGAGCGGGGGCTAAGACATGTCCCTAGCTCACCCTTAATTTTTACGATGTAAACAAAAGTCTTTAAAAAGGAAAACAGTAATCAACTTAAAACTAGTCTCCGGTCAATAAGGACTCACCACAATACCTTGGGATAGGGACGCCTACTAGTTACGTGGACGATAAGGATCTTCAACCTCAACCCCTACATTATGAGATAATGTAGGCAAAATGTATACATTAGTACATTGGAATGTACTAAGTATGAGTGCGTGACATGCAACGTAAATCATGGAAATGCAAAGGTCAAGTAAATCACATGATAAGATAGAATACGTAAAGTCATGAGAAAATCATATTGACCAAAGCATTTAAAAGCATAAGTTCAAAATCATAAAATACCTAAGAAATCATACATATGTGGGATAGGAACCATAACCAACAATAAGACCATGCGAGCTATAACATGGAATCTGATGATCCCCACATCGAGAAGAGGGAGGCTATTTTGCCAAGGTAGACTCCTAATCATGAATATGTTCTATATGTGGATCCACTAGCTAGGCCATAAAGGCAATCCTACGGTGGCACGTAGTTATGAGACAAGAGACTTTATATAAGGATCCCTTACTTCGAGCCCCCACCTCAAGTCCACATTCGGTGCTAAGTCAAATCATACGGAATACATACATAACATAAGATTATAATTTCATATATCATATTAATGATCATAGGCTTGAAATCATAGAATAGCTCATTTCCATAACATACTTGTAATGTGAGAATTGTCCTTTCATCATTACAATCATATTTGCATAATTCATATTGTTAGGCCTTTGATCGCCTTACTTCATAACTTGCATGAAAACCCATAATTTAAAACATACTTATAATTCATGATCATAATGAAAATACATAGTCATAATTCATACTTTAAAAATTCATGACCATAGCTTGAACTTGAAATTAGGGTAAGACATGAATGCATGATCGATTGACTTAAAAATCATTAAATAAACTTTAAAACATGCATGATCATAAACTTTATATCAACCCATACATAATTCATATAGATAATATCATTTAGAATAAGTAAACTACTCATAATTTGCACCATGAACCCTAGAAATCAAAATAGGAGAATTCATGGAAAAACTCTTCAATTTAATTCAATAACCATCAAATTATATCAAAATAGACTCATGATCATGCTTTAAATCAAAATTCATGCAATTGGAATAGAGATTACAAAACCCATAAAATATCATACTTTAATTTGATAGAAAACTTGAGAAATTGATTGGGCTTCATGGAAGAAAGGATCCATGAATCAATACCCACATACATTGAGTGAGAACACAAATTAATTTGGAAAAACTTGAGAATTTTGATGGAGAAATTGAGTGAATTTGCTTGAAGTCTTCAATGGAAACCCTTGAGAGCCTTTTTGTAGAGAGAGAAATATTTGATAGATGAATTGTAGAAGAATGAATTGAATTAGAGGTTTAGGTTAATTTATAGAGTTGAATTAGGTCCTAAAAACGTCTAGGTTCATTAACTAATAATTTGAAAATCTAAAATGCCCTAAAAAAAAACTAAATTAGGCCAGAAATCCTTCCTAGGTCCGTGACGCGGACCTGTCGCGACCAACTCGGCCAGAAGATTATCCCTAGGTCCGCGACGCGGTCCTGTTGCAGACTACTCTTTTTTGTGCGGCTTCCCAAGTCCGCGACGTGGTCCTGTCGCGGACCAAACTATTTTGTGGTTTCTTCGAAAATCTTTCTTTTGTTCTACGGGTCCTAAAAATCCACCAAGACCATTTTTCTGCAAGTTTTTGACCTCCTGATCGATATTCTAAACTCGGATTTTCTAAAAATATTAAGGATAATACGTTATATGAGCAGCATATTTCCAAGGCATTCTTAAGGTATATTTGTTTTTTGTTTTTTTTTTAAATTTTGAGGGATGTTACAATATCTCCCCCTTGGGAACATTCGCTCTCGAATGAGATTCAACTAATATAGGAAAGACATGGAAAAAGAATTTAGAAACCCAACATGGACATGAGAATACTTTGAAAAATGCATATAACGTGTAAACTTCATACTTAAAATAAAACATGGTCCTTGAGAGAATCATTTTCATTAATCATGCATGCACATGAATGACATATGAAACTGAAGCGTAGAAGTTTAATTGATTTGATCATGAGCAACTTAGTACCTTTAGGCTTGAGTGAAAGGAAAGAGATAAGGATATCGCTTCATCATGTCCAATTTCGCTTCCCACATAGCACACTCTACTTATTGATTCCTCCACAATATTTTGATAGATGCAATGTCTTTATTTCTCAGTCTTTTCACTTGCCGGTCTAAAATGTTTATCCTTAGCGGTTAAATTTGATGTGACTTGGATAAGGAAGAGTTGTCTGATGAATTAAGGGTAGATGGTGGTTAAAAGAAACGAAAAAGGGCCAAAATTACTCTTGAACTATTCAAAATAAGCCAAATATATCCTTCAACTATTTTTGAGCTCAAAACTACCCCTCCCCGTCTAACTATTGACCCTTCTGTTTGACGGAATGAAATGTGGCATCCCATGTGTATTAATTTACGCCACATAGAATATCCACATAAGCACTCCACCCCACCCCATTTGTCCACATAAGCACCCACCCCACCCCATCAATTAAAAGATCCAAACCCATCCCCCCAAACCCATCACCCATTAAAAGACCCTAAATTTTCGTTCTTTAAGAGTGGGCAAAATTCAGATTCTCTCCCTCAAGGCTTTCGTTCTAGCTAGTGTGGGATAAAAAAAAAGGTTCTAGCTAGCAGTGGCGGACCCATGATTTTTAATAAGGGGGTTCAAAATCTGAAAAAGTAGACACACGAACTAGCCGAAGTGGGTTCGACGTCTACTATTTATACATAAAAAAATATTTTAACCATGTATAAATAGTATAATTTTTCGTCGAAGGGAGTTCGGATACATGCTGGATCCGCCCCTGCTAGCTAGTGTTAAGTTTCTATTGAAGAGAATGTTACATTAGATTTACTCCATCTCTAGTACACACGTCTTTGGATCATTAGATAATTGGTGCTTGCCATTACTTGAGTGTGTTATTTCCCTTCTAAGCTGGTATCAGCTTTGTGCCTATAAAAATTGTGGCATCCTTTGCCAAGATTTTCGGAAAATAATAAAAAAGATACTCTTGATAAGGTACAGAAGGTGTCAAATATTCCTCTGTGAAGAATTTACATTTTCTATGAAATGTATGAAATTAATGTTGGCGTAAAAGTTACACTACACTCACTAATCCTGTTTACGCCATTTTGGAATGGATTTCAATCTGTTGGGAGATCATTTCTTTTTTTTGTCATATCTGCTGATCATTGCAGGGGTTTGCAAATTTAGGGTCTTTTAATAGGTGGTGGGTTTGAATTTTTTAATGGATGGAATAGGTGTGGATCTTTTAATTGATGGATAGGGTGGGGTGGGGTGCTTATGCGGACGGATGGATGTGATGGGGTGTTTATGGATATTCTATGTGGCGTAAATTAATACACATGAGATGCCACATTTCATTTCTTTAAATGAGAAGGTAGAAATAACCTAATAATTAGATGGGAGGAATAATTTTGAACCCAAAAATTATTGAAGAATATATTTGATCTATTTTGAATAGTCAAAAGATTTTTTTGATTTTTTTTCATAAAAGAAATATAGCATATCCTTTTCCCATTTTTTTATACTATTCCTCGAACGTGATGCCCTGCCACGTGATTGAATCCCTTTGTTGTATTATATACCATTCTTTATTATCCCGTGTTTCATGTGGGGACAAACGCGCAACCTTACAAACCGTTGAGGTATTAATTTAAGGTTGAACATTGTCTAATAAATATTTGTATTATTATTGTTTTAATATTTTGATTTCCCTATTTATGAATTCTTAATAAACATTTCAACTTGATTAAAAAAAAGAGATTTTGTTAAACGTTATTGTCAACTATATTTATGTGACTTTAATTGTGTAGAATTAGACAAGATACGCGAGATACACACATATTTCTTAAAATGTAAATATGATAATTTTGATTTTAAGAATACCAATTTATTTGCAAAACAAACGATACATAACATAATGCACAAAATTGAAATATCAAAAAAAAAACTATTTATAGTATAATAAATGTGCGTTATTGCCTTCCTAAAAATTCAGGATGGAGATAATATGGTCATAACTCATATAAAAGCTAACATTAAGTATTTAATAATGACAAATTAAAAATAAAGATAAGTATATTTAATATGATTTGGTCAGTTTTCCAACGTATGTGAAAATTAATATAAAATCTATTGAGAAGATAATTTTCTTTAAATATGATTCATTAATAATTACTTTATGGGTGTTATTATATTGTATAATATAGAAGTTCAAAAATTCTCTTTCTACAATGAGTTAGTCAAATATAAAATATATTTTTTCCACCAATTTTTTTCAATTAAGAAAGATAATTTTAATTATAATAGAAATTCATTATTCTTAATTAGATGTTTGAGGTGGACTTCAGGATAAAATATTATTGAGCAATTTTTCTCTAATGTATGATTTTTAGTGCAAATTTAAATTTAATCGAACCTCAATATAAATACTTGAAATTCAAAATGAAAAACAAACAAAAAAGAAAAATTATGCTTTCTGTCTATTTTTAAAAGACATTTATGACACGTAGCCTATATTAATTTTATGTATACAAATGCAATCTAATCCATTATTATTTATGAATATTTTTTATACACTATTATACAAGATGGATGCATTATATATAATATTTTTTTCCTCATGTATAATATTTTATCTAATGTTGTACAACAAAAAGGGGCTTCATTATTCTATTCGTGTCTTGAGACCCAAATAAGACATGACGAGAACCATATTAAAAAATCATTTATATTTAATGTGACACGATATTTTTATTTTATTTTAATATATAGCACGTAAATGGGTGAATTTACCATTAAAATAACAGAATTATTATTTAAATAAAAGGAAGCTAGCAACATCAGCAGATTTTATATTTTTCATATGATGGTGACAGTTAGCCAATAGGAAATTTTATAAGTACTATTTAACATAATTCCTCGAATTTCGTGTCAACCAAATGACTGAGCTCCTACTGTTTATGACCCAATATGTGTTTTAAATTATATGTATTGATAATAGTAATGATATACATAGTGTAATTCACATGTAATTAATCTATTCCTACGTTCCAATTTTATTGTCACATTTATTAAAAATAATTATGTTTAAATTACTAGTTATTTTAGAATATTTAAATGCAAAACTTTTATTTCTTATTCTTAGTATTAATTGATATAAAAAGTTAAAAAGAACTAATTGTGCATATATATTTCAAAAATCATGATCAAATTTAAATAATAATATTATATAATTTGACTGCGATCACAAAGGATTATTAGCGGTAATGGTTGGCCTTCACATGATCACATAACACACCCTATTTGTGCATTGTGATCATAACTGGTTCCCACACGATCGCATAAGAGGCATCAGACATCAACAAAAATCTACAACACATTTTCACATTCTAAGATACAAAATTAACCTCTAGCCTCTTGGGTTCAAATTCGAGCATGCCAACAAGTCTCAAAATTAGATCAAATAGATTTATGTGAAATCTCAAATCACTCAGCAACCCACTAATTTAAAAAAGGAGGGATAGTTTTTTTAAATTTGACTTTTAAGATAAGATTACAACAACAACAACAACCCAGTGAAATTCCACAGCGTAGGGTCTGGGAAGGGTAGAGTGTATGCAGATCTTACTCTTACCAAGGTAGGACGGCTGTTTCCGGAAGACCCTCGACTCAAAAGAAACATAAAAAGAGGTCAGATAAGGCTATGAGGTTCAAAGCGATTTAAGAAAGCAAATATCAAATAACGCAAAAAACAAAAGCGACATAGATACTTTTAAAATAAGATTGCGTTAAAAAATCTTTCCGAGCCCACTAAGTCCAAGAATATGAAATAAAGCTAAATAGAGCATCAAATCAACAATTATTGTACAATATTCGAAACAAAAATTTAGATTGTTACAAAGTAATAGCCTGAAATGGAAGGAAGGATAACAATAGTGATAGTTGTTAGGTAAATCTAAATTAAAGGAGGGGAAGGAGGTATGATTGAATAAAAATAAGCTGGAGGTAAATCTGGTGATCTCGTGGAGGTAGGATTTGAAGAATTTACGAGGAAATCTAGAAGGAAATGTAGTGACATTAAATATGTACATATCTTAAAACTCAGTTATTAGCACTTAAAAGACGATTTTCTAAAATTGAGAACCCATATTATTAAAATTTTGATTCTTCTTCTGCCACCGCCTACTCCCCACACCATCTCTTCTCATTACATCTTATTAGATTACATATAAATACACTTGAACTCACATTTTTTTTGACTTACTTACCAAACACTAGAAAATACTTAAAATTCTCACTTTATTTTTTAAAAAAATTATTTTTGCTGAGTACCAAACACACCTTTGATTCCAACAACCTCATGACTGGACAAAACAATATACTATTTTATATATGCCTACCCTAAAAGAATCAAATTTGTCTTGAAATGATTCTTGAAAACTCTCACTAAAGGCCACATTTCTTTTTCCCTTTCAGTTTATACCATTCCTCTCCCCACCTACCCCACCACCACAAAGTTAGGCCAATGCAATTAATTTTCTGGTTCTAAATTATTGATTTGATCCCTACATCTAGTCAAAAAATCTGTCATTTTAATTTCACCTTCTTTTTTTTTACATAATCCCCCCCCCCCCCCCCCCCCAAAAAAAAAAAAAACAAGCAATTATTGATCTATAAGTGTTTTGAAACTATGGAGCTAAGTGCCATTAGGAAACACAAACACATTGTGAAGATTTGCCAATTAAGTTGTCTTCTCTTTACTTCTACTGTTTAATATCCTCCCTGCGTTGTGTCTTTGCGACGCATCAGTTTATAGCACTAATTAATTAGTCGATTTTCCCAAAAATAATTTACCAAAGATCATGGCGATGTTGAAATTGAATCATGTTTCGAATTTGGGAATGGGGAAAAAGTTTGATTTTGGCAACAGGGGAAGAGGAAGTGGATTTTTGAGATATGGAGGAATGAGAAGAGATGAAAAACAGGGGATTTGTTTGAATTGTTACAGCGGAATTGATAATGGTAGAATGATTACTATGAGTAATACTGATAATTACTTCTATAGTTCGATAACAACGACGACTGATTCAACAACTGGAGTTGATAATGACGACGGAGAAGAATTTGTGAGGATGATGAGGGAAGCTCAGCCGTATTTTCTCGCGCATAGGGATCGGACATTCGTTGTTGTATTGTCAGCTGAGATTATTGATAGCCCTTATTTACCTTCCATACTCAAGGTATGTTTTCTTCTCTTCTCTTCATCTCGCTTTTATATTTCATCTTTTTAGTTGAGTTAGTATATTTTGAATATCCAACTTTACAAGAAGAAAAATAGTTAATTTGGATATGTGAGTGTTGCTATATATCAAAAATGATGATGAGATGAATAAGATTTTTTTACTTTAATTGAGCTCTCAAGTTCAAACATTAAATTTAAGAAAAATACTTATAAAGAGTTATCTCTTTAATTAATGAGACTTAATTACGTGTTTGAACTAATGGGGGATTTATAGGTTTGATTATGAATTTGTGTGGAGTTAATAATTTCTTTATTTCAATTTGTATGTGATGTTTTGACTTGATATAAAAAAAAATTAAAAATAAATAAAATTTAAATATTGTGATCTTAAATTAAAAATATAAAAAAACAAATAAATTGAGACGGTCAAATGTGCGTGCATGTGATTTACGTGTAACACTATTGTTAGTGTGAACAAAAATAAAATTCTTGTAACTTGTAAGAGTTACTATTATATAGTCAATGGCAATTAATTAAACTTGGCCTTTTACAAGGAAGTTTGCTCAATTATGGAAGTTTGCTCATTCCAGTTAAGTGCTAACTAATGAGACATTTCAAATATTTAAATAACGCAACACTCTAATTATATACTCCTTTCGTTACTATTTACTTGTCAAATATTCCCTCCATCTTATATTAGATAAACACTTTTTATTTTACACGATGATTAAGAAATAATTAATAGATTGATCAATTTTACTATTTTTCTCTTTGATTATATTAATTAGCCTCTTGAAAAAAGAAATTTTTGAATCATCAAAATTTATTTATATTTTCAAAATATATTAATTGTAGGGGTAAAATGAAAAAAATATATTTTTATCCTGATTTAGTAAGTGATCAAGAAATATGAGATAAATATTTTTAGTAAAATGGCCATTTAATATAGGACAGAGAGAGTTTTTTTTTAATTTGATTTTCCTTTTTACTTGTTAATTTTGACAAATCAAGAAAGGACAATTTTTTTCTTTCTATTATACCCTCAATTTATTAACATTGAGTTAATATCTTTGAAAAATATAGTGAGTAAATATGTTTAAAACTCTATCAATTAATAAGGATAAAATGGTAAACTAACTATACCAACTATTATTTTTTTAATAGATGTATCAAATCAAAAATTGACAACTAAAAAAGAACGGAAGGAATACTTATTACGTTTATTCATATGATTGTATTTTAATGAAGCACGATATTTTTTTAAAAAAATATTAATCAAAAATACATATGCTGTCATGTTTTTACAAATATAAAAATAAATTTATTAAATAGAAAATAGAGAATTTAAAGGATCTTAAAAAGATCTTATTTAAAGCATTGAAAATTTTAAGGAGTTTTTAAATATAAAAAGATATTGTTTTTTTAAATAAGATTAAAAAAGATCATGTATTTTCTTTGCCTAATTTATGATTGCTTTTTGTTAGAAGTGGAATTTAGAAAAAAAAATGGTATAATTTATGGTCGAAAATATTTCATAAATTTAATAGTTATAAATTATTTCATTACAATAAATAATTTTTAAAAAAATTAAATTATACTTAAATCTTTTTTTTTGTTTGGATGTTTGTTACCATTATATTGTTGGTTTAAATATCACATTTATTTTAAATGTAGCCTAATTTTTTTTATTGTATGATTTATATTCATTGTTAGGTAACTACAAAAATTCAATTTTATGCAACGAACGAGTTGATAACAATTTGATGTGATCACATCATAAACTTAACATTTTCTTCTAATTTTATCTTTACTTATTATTTAATAATCTTATTTTAAATTTTATCCTACTTTTTATAGTAGTTCTTCATACCTTATTTTTCTTATAAGTTTATCATTCAAATTATTGATGTGTGACATTATATAACGATCGAGAATAATATAATATGATATAATACAACAAAATCTATTCAAATATTAGATTCATTAAAATATAATATAATACAAATACTATCAGATTCAAGGCTATTTCTTTCAAACCCCCGATAAATTCAATCATTTTCACAAATACATTATGAAATATTACATAAACCACCGAATCCAATAAATCATACCTAAATAAGAAGACCGGTTGACCCGGACAGACCGGATCGACAGTTAACCAGTAGCCATACCGGTCTGTACCGGTTCATGTCCATTACGGCTTCCGGCGAACCTTTCTTCTTCAAAATTCTCCGACTCCACCAACTCCCGTAAATCCCCAATGTTAGTTTCACCGTCAAGCCCTTGTGCTCCAGTTATTAAACAATGTGAGCTACCAATTTTTTCTCGCAGCAATGTTTGGGCACCTCCAGTTCCAAATAGTCTCCGAGGGAGACGAAAGGTGTTATCATTTAGGGTTAATTTTTCGAAGAGATTCTCAATTAGGTGCGGTGTTTATGGAGAAACGGAGAGTTCCGCTGGTTTCGGCGTGAGCAGTGCCATAAAAGATGACTTATTCGTTGGGTTTTTCCGAGAAGCTTGGCCTTATTTTCTTGCACATAGAGGTTGTTCTAATCTCAGCTGAAATTGTTGATAGCCCTCATTTGGATTATCTTCTCATGGCATGTTCCTATTTTAACTTTGTCTTCTAGTTATTACTCGGGATATCCATCTCCCGTTTGGGGCATAGATTTTGAAGTTGATGAAAATTTGAGTTATTGAAGTTGCTATTTTTGGAACTTTGAAAGTTGTATTTGGACATGCATTTTACTTTAATTTTTTTTCAAGTTTTGTGACTGAATGTGAATTTTTTCCCAAAACTGGTATGAGCCTGTTAGCTAGTTTTTGGGAACTTGAGAATGTTTGAAGATCAGATTTCATGGCCAAATAGATACTATTTGAAGATTAAATTTTCAAATACTACTGCCAAAATCTATGGCCAAACGTTAGCTCAATTTGTTATTTTTTATTATTTTTTTCCTTTTGTAGTAGTGGAAGTCCAAGTTTGGATTTTTGTAACTGTGCGGCTTAGTGTGAGATTTAGAGAAGTTTAAATTTTAAAAGAACTTTAACTGACCAAAAAATTAAGATTCTTAATGGCTTTGAATGAAATGAAATTTATACAGAAGATTCATATAGTTGAATTGGGTTAGTTTGGGATTGAGGAGTGATTGATTGGTTTTTGGTAATAGTAAGTTCATTAGTTTGTTGATTTATCCCACTTTCTGTTATGCATGACGGTTTGATTTACGCACAAACTTTGCAGGATATCTCTCTCCTTCATGGCCTGGGAATCAAGTTTGTTCTTGTACCAGGAACGCATGTCCAAATTGATAGGTTTCTGGCTGAAAGAGGTGAGAAAAATGCTGTTATTTTCTTTTCCTGTTCTTTTTGATAGTTCTAGTTTGTCGCCGCTACCTGTGTTTTCTTCACTATTTCTGATGCTGATGGCAGATCATTTGTTATTTTCTCTTCTTTTTATTGTTTGTTATTCTTAATGATAGACAGTTTTTTTTCAACTTAGACTCCACTTACATTAGTTCGATGTTTGCCAGGAGTCTTCGTATTTTAGTGAAAGACTTGTATGTCCATGTACTATGAGATTTAGAGAACCTCTTGTTTTAGAGTACTTAGTATTGGAATGAAATGGACCTGAATGTGAATTCAGTTGATTCATATAGCTGGTGTTGACTAGTTTGCGATTGATACAGAGTTAATTAATTAATTAGTTATCTCAGATGGAATTTTGATGACTTTGTCTTAACTAAAATGTTAATTTTCTTCATCTTGATATTATCATCCTCTAGAAGGTGTCCCTGCGTTGGTATATGTATCGTCCTATCAAATGAAGAGAAACTATCTAGGCATGTTTTACACCCAAAACTCTGAAGACATTAAGCTTATAAAAACTCAGGATAGTCTAAATGGTATTCTGCCTCTAATTTGACTCGAAAAACTTCTTGGGTCTCTTCTAAACAGTGAAGGCTTCAGGTTAAAGCTTGATCAATGTGCTAATGATGAGCTGGAGCTCATAACCTAGTAAATAGTTTAGATTCAAGATCCTATTTCCTATTATATTGACTGTAATACATTTCCACTAAATTGCTATAATTAACACGGAGAAACCCCAAGCTTTGGCATCCATTTTCATTCGTAGAAAGAGAAATCAATAACATTCGTGGCCTTGATAATTTATTTTAAAATAACCAAAAGTTGCACACAAAGGAGTTTAACAGTCTTTACTATTCGAAGTCTTCTACTTTTTCTTTTTTAATTAGCACCATTATATTATTTTTCTTTTCCTTAAACTACAATTTTTTCTCTATCTTAAGAAGAATATTCTCAGAAGCAAGTGATTTGAAACTCTTTCTTACAGGAAGTGAGCCCAAGTATGTAGGCCGCTACAGAGTAACAGACCCTGATTCACTGATGGCTGCAATGGATGCAGCTGGGAGAATTCGTCTTATGATAGAGGCAAAGTTGTCTCCTGGGCCATCATTGACTGGTGTCCGCCGGCATGGAGAAAATAGTCGCTGGCATGATGGTGTTAGTGTTGCTAGCGGTAATTTTCTAGCAATGAAGGTGAGAATATAACTCATTGCACAACGTAAATATTATGAAAAACACGTTCTTTATGGGTTTTAAATTTTTTGCATCAAATGTCATTTCAATCATAATGAGGTTGACTTGGGATTTTCATTATAATTTCCGGCAGAGAAGAGGAGTTGTAGAAGGAATCGATTATGGAGCAACTGGTGAAGTAAAGAAGATAGATGTTTCTCGCATTAGTGAGAGACTTGATCAGGATAGCATTGTGTTATTAAGCAATCTTGGTTATTCCAGCTCTGGAGAAGTTTTGAACTGCAAGTATGCTTTATGGCTTTAGATAGGTATCTTTGTTGATGTTATGCATCAGTAGTCCTGCATCTTGTTCTACTTAAGTCTTTAAAATCAGCAAATAAACAGAATTTCAGGAAGCTACATACTAAAGCATAGTGATACATAAAACTTAAGCTTAGTAGTGATCAATTTTCCTGTTCTACCCTCTCTTTTAATCAAACTGGTAAGTTGCCATTTTCATGTTTACTTTAACTTATGGGACATTCTCTTTTGTTTACTCTTCAACTGCTTGAAAGGCACAAAATGCCCCTGCTCTCTTCTTCCTTTTTTTTTTTTTGTGAAAACTCGTTCACTTGGAAGATTGCAATACTTAAATCTCAGTGATAGGAACGAAATCCTGAAGTCAATCAAAAGGAAGTCTTCTAGTGAAATCTTCACACGAAAAGGGGGAATTAACTAGCAAGAATGTGATTTATGCCTAGAGGGCATGCCAACTATTATCAGAAGAACTGTAAAATTAACTATTGTAAAGGAAATGTTACTTCAGGTTGATCTCATTTTGGTCACACTTTTGGGTTTATGTATACTTGATTGAATAGGTTACACTCAACTTGGGTGGTTTCTTATAGTAACGTTTATTTTACCTATCAATTAATTTCTTCACGATTCATGTAGTTTTAGATATCATTCGAAGACTCTCAACCGGGTGATAAGGAAGTACACCAACAACTTTCTCTGTTCGTAGTTCTTTTGTTACAAGATAGTACTATTTTCTCATAAAAAATATTGTGCTCGTGCACACACACACACATATGTGGGACAAAAATGACTCTCATCTATTGGAGGGGTGATATAGATGGATTTGTTGATTAAAAATTAGCTTAACATTGGACTTTGAGGACATCTTTATCCCTCACTATGGGTAGAAGCCAATAGTTTCACGATTTTATGTGTGTCAGAGCCCTCTGTGGGAATGCAATTTTTTTATATCAATCTGCTTTTCTTGGAAACTTAGCTTGCTTTAAACAGTGGTCATGTGTTTGCGGAGATCACTTCATTTCTTAATGTGTACTAGTTTTCTTTTTTTTTTACAAAACTATTTCTGATTAATTAAGCTAGATGCTCAGTACACACCATTTTTCTGAAACCACCATTGTGAGTCAGCTTTTTGTGGATATGTTAAGTGTGTCACAGCCCTCGGTGTGAATGCTTACCTTTTTAATCAATCTACTATTTTGGGAACTCAACTTGTTTTACACAATGGTCATCTGTTTCATGATCCCATGCTGAGTTAGTTCATTTTACAATTCCTAATGTGAAACATGGTTTTTTTTTCCTGTAAGTAATTTCTGATTGATTAAGCAAGATTCTCAGCACACAACATTCCTGACTCTTCAATCACGAGTCAGTGTTTCGTGGATATGTTTTTTTTTTCCTTCTTTATTTTTCCTTGAGTTTTAAGATTGATGATGTGTTCTATTTTATTGAAGCACATATGAAGTTGCCACAGCTTGTGCCTTGGCTCTAGGAGCGGAGAAATTGATTTGTATTATAGATGGTCCAATTCTGGATGAGTCTGGCCGTCTTATTCGTTTCTTGACTCTTCAAGATGCTGATATGCTGGTTCGCAAACGAGCAGAACAAAGTGAGACAGCAGCTAATTATGTAAAAGCTGTCAGTCAAGAGGACTTCAATTGTTTAGGTCACAATGGTTCCAATGGAACAATCTCTTCCTATAATATGAATGGTTTTAGCCAAAAATACAGTGTTTTTCAGAATGGTGTTGGTTTTGACAATGGGAATGGGCTTTGGTCTAGTGAGCAGGGTTTTGCCATTGGAGGACAAGAGAGGCTAAGTCGACTAAATGGTTATCTTTCAGAGTTAGCTGCAGCTGCTTTTGTGTGCAGAGTAAGATCCTGGCTGTCTAATCACTATATCTGCAGATTTATAGATGTGTCTAAACTAGACAATAATTGTCATGTTATTTACCCAAACCCTAAATATACGACAGAAAATTGCATGTTCTCTAAACTTGACCCTTGATGACTAAAGGGGTAGATTTAGGAAGATATCTCTCATTGCTGTTAAACTTCTTTTATAATAGCTTGTGCATTAGAGATATGTATATTCAGAGACTAGTCAACTAGTTTTCATGTTCTCACTACATATTATGGCTATATATGGTTTGCTGTGTCTAGTAACTATCAACTTTCACAGTGATCTATCATCCATTGCTTCACTTGATGAAATTGTCATGTCTCTACTAAATTGACTCCTCATTTATCAATATGATATCTCTATTGGCTTATTGGTTAAAACTTTTGCCAATTCTGTACTCCATTTGCCATCAGGGAGGTGTTCAAAGAGTTCACCTGCTGGATGGTACTATTGGTGGAGTTTTACTAAAGGAATTGTTCCAAAGAGATGGAGTTGGGACAATGGTAGCTAGGTATGCAAATCTTGATGAAATATTGATTGTAATTTAGTCAAGACATGTTGATATTCAGTTTTCCACATTTACATCATTTCCTCTTTAAGTTGATCAATGAAATTCACTTTTCCTTGTGTTTTTGAACCGTCAAATCCATGGTAAAAATAGTTCACTGTCAAAGCAAGTCATGAATGAGAAGACAAAAATATAATCTACAATTAATGAGCTCAGTAGGTTAAGAGTAACAAATTGGGCTAATGCGAGCCACCTTTCACCATCATGGTTAAAACACCACCAAATATGGAGAAGAACAGAAGGAAATCACTGTGCTATTATTTCTATCCAAATTTGACATTATATTTTCTTTGTGGAGAAATCCATGGTGCAACTTAAAAGATTCAATCCCCTAGGACACAATTTGGTATATGACTATTAGAAGTAATAGCCAAAATTTCTTGAGATGTTTAACCCTAAGTTGCTCATACTCGGGTGCGGGTATCCGACGCGGATGCGAATTCGAGGGTCAGATTCGGCAAAATCTTAATTTTAAGATTCGGGGGTACGGATCCAGGTATGGATACGGGTGCTGGGATTCGGATAAAAATTCCAAAATTATAAAATAAAGCTATAAAGATATTCTAAATTTTGAAAGATCTTCTAGGTCGTCTTTCCCAAGACCCCCAACTTCTTTCAAGCTCTGTGGTTCTTCCCCTCAGAAAAGAAAAAGAAAGTCATTCAAGACTTCCACCAATTCTCCTTACAGATCATTGCTACTGTCTACAAAAAGTCTGAACACAACAACTTGAATATTTAGCTTCTCTCTGTTTGGCTTGAAACATGAAGCGACGAATATTGACCAAGAGGAAAAGCTAAAAAAGAGGCAAAAAGACTATAATATTGAAAGTATGCCATTCCTCATGTCTTAAATCTATTTTATCTTTTATCAAAATCTCAATTTTCCCCCAAATTGGTCCATGGACTCTTGGTTAAAGTATCTGATGTGGGTTGACCGAATCCCACACGCATCCCGCACCCGCACCCGCATCCGTCTCGTGACGACACAGGTGTGGCAGCAGAAATGAAGAGTCAGCGCAACTTAGGTTTAACCAGCTACTTATGTTGCCACAATGAACTTGGCCTTTTGTTTACAATATTGATATATAGAACTCCACTATCAGAGAGAATCTGCATGTCTCTGGTTGTCTGATCCACCCCCAATATGACATTATGTTTTTCACCACAGAAGTTCATGATTGCCCTGTCTCTAGAATTAACAGTTGTACTCTCAGTCGGATAATTATGTTAGGACATACCTAATTGATATTTGCTGTCCTTTTTATGACTATCCTTCGACTAAGATGTGCATGAATCTCTCTTCCTCAGTGATCTTTACGAAGGAACACGAATGGCTAGGCTGTCGGATATTCCCGGGATCAAACAATTGTTACATCCTCTAGAAGAGTCTGGAACATTGATCAGAAGGAGTGAGGAAGAGGTTACTCTTGATGCTTTTTATAATGCTCAAATAGTTATTAAATACGCTTCTATTTGGATAATATTTGTATATCATTTTTCTTTTTTCATAATTATGTGCTTTTAACTTGTTCTAGCTGGTGAAGGCACTGCATTCATTCATTGTCGTGGAGAGAGAAGGCCACGTTATAGCTTGTGCTGCTCTCTTTCCTTATTTTGAAGAAAACTGTGGAGAGGTTGCTGCTATTACCGTTTCTCCGGATTGTCGTGGCCAAGGACAAGGAGACAAATTACTTGGTATAGTGACTCTTTTCTCATAGTAAAACTATTTACTATTTGCGATATGCAATGCATGTTAGCAGTTTCATGATGTTGTGATTATTTGCATTTGTCGTATGAAATTGCAAACACATTAACAAGAGAACAATCTAAAGTTTAAGATATTTCCGGAAGCCTTTATATCACTTGGATAAGCACATCGTAAAAAGAAGTCACTTTAATTTTGTGAATTTTTTGGTTTTTTATGTATCCACCGAGCAGCTATATGCTTGAAATAAACACTTGCAAAAGTAACAGCATGGCTGGTCTATGCATTTTTCCTTTTTCAGTTGTAGAAAAACATAGCAATCTGTCCAAAGGTAGATACCATTTGCCCTTCCGATCCATGATCCTGATTTTGCTCCAAGTTCAAAGTAGAGGTTATGTAACTTATATAAAATTGATCCAACTTGTAAGAAGAAAATGGGGGAGCTTAAGAATTTAGCGCATAAGAATAATTTGTGTATGGTTATGCTGGTAGTAATACTGCCAATATCTATATGTTGTATGTGTGTGTGTTTGCCTATTAATTGATTTACTCAGTAATG
The DNA here is from genome assembly GCF_947179165.1 of Solanum dulcamara. Lineage (NCBI taxonomy): Eukaryota > Viridiplantae > Streptophyta > Magnoliopsida > Solanales > Solanaceae > Solanum > Solanum dulcamara. The sequence continues at coordinate 71,956,637 of NC_077243.1, read as the reverse complement.
TGTTAACTAATAATATGATCCTGGATAGTTCGGAAGTTTGGAGCCTATAGAATACAGTTCCAATATATTTAGTGAATCATTGATTCGTTCCAAGTCCAAGAATGTTCAAGGAATACCATGTTTGGAGATTTAGGGATTCTACAAACTAGTTGAGGAGAATGTTCTTGCAGAATACCAGTCAGTGCGCCGCATTGGCTACCCAAGGAGTATATAAATGTCAAGTTTTGGGTAAAAGGTAATTCAGATCAAGGATCTGGATGCTTCAGCGAACTGTCTTTTCTCTGCCACTTCCAGGTCAATGAGCGCTTCGTCTTGCTTAATGTGCGTTCCACTAGCGTCATCGAGGTCTAAGGCATACGTTTACTTACCAATGAGCCTCTTTTGAAGATGCAACACTAAACAATTGATATTTCACTTTCTTTGTTCATATATTTGTCATTTATGCTTATGATTATTAGTCTTGGATTAAACATATGTATTTGTATTTTTTCTCCCTTTGCGCCTTTTTTTTCCTTAAAGCCCATACTTTATTTGCGCTTAAAGCCCCAACGGACCTTAGAACCTTTTTGCACTTTTTGCTTTTGATAACACTGATTCTCTGCCACACCTAAAACACTGACTTCAATTGGAATCAGATCATTAGTCTGGAGTACTTTTAACCCAAAATTTGACATTTAGATGCTCCTCGGGTAGTCAATGTGATGTACTGGCTCATATTCTGCAACAATGTTATCCTCAGCTTGTTGTAGCAATCCCCACACCTCCAGATGTGGTATTTCTTGAATAATTTTGGACTTGTCGCGAGACAAGGGTCCACTAGATATCTTGGAATCGTCTGCAATAGGCTACGGACTATCCAAGATTGTGTCAATTTCTTCCTCTTGAAGGGGTTTGTCCTTGAATCTTCCATAGACATAAATATAAAGCAAATCACAACCGAAGTCACACATGATTTCCTTGGTTGAAATAATTCCCCCAGTCCTTCCTCTTACACCAAAAAGTACCGGATGGTTACTTGGATTGGTTCTTGCATCCTTGTGCCCACAAGGATGGGTGAGTTGTGCCTAAACGGATGGATGAGTTCGGTTTGAGTGTTCCTCAATCGGGTGAATCTATATGCTTCGGGGTGGAGGGACGATGTATCCCTTTTAGGTACAAAGGGCCATAGGTTTGAGTCCTGTCACCTTGATGAGAAATTGTGGTTAGACAGTAAAGCAAACAGTGCAAAGCATAAAATAAAAGACATGATGAATCTAGACATTACTGTCAGTGATATGTTATATATCAGAACATCATCATATAAGATAACAATATCACCAGCGAAAGCAAGGGGTTTGCCTTCTGGGTCAAGCTCGTCGCACAGGGCTTGCCTAGTGCAGGTTACCTCTCCTGTGTGGTTTGCGAGCTATTGCATAGGAGCGGGGGTTTTGCCTTGTGCGCACCCAAAGGGTAGCGGCTGTGGGTTTCCCTTGTTATAAAAAAAAGGATAACAATGTCACCCACAAAAGTTATAAGAGTTAGTTCATTACCTCCAATAATACCTTAAGGGTTCTTAGGAAGCTGAAGCATTAAAGTGAGTCAATTATACGTACCGTATACGTGATTTTCTATATTTCCCCATGTGATGGCTCTAGTTGGAAATCTTTTGTTGTATTTCAGGTCATACACCTGCAAATAAGGATTAGAATAATCAAAAGGTTCAATAACAAAACAAATCAACCACTGAGCACTCTTCCTCCACCCAACAAGGTTTGTTCTCCCACAAACTCCTAGAGTTACCAAACACTTCTTGGAATTAGATTGGTTATATGGTAACTTCAACATCAACATTCCCATATTCTATTTCAAGAAACACTTCATCTCTATCCTACATAGGTTAGAAAATAAAGAAGAGAGTTTCCCACTCAATCTCTCATTTTTTGTCGTTCACCGTCTTTTCATCATCACTTACAACACTTTTGCTAACTCACTATTTTTCCCTCTTGCTTCACCTCTCCTTGTTTTAACACACTTTGCTCACTGGACATCCCAGTATCCCGCTAACCTCACACAACACTACTTCTACGATGACAACATGCGCTCCCTTACTCCTCTCAAATTTTTGTCTCTCAATCTCACTTTTATTCAGAGTAATAGAGTTTTCAAGACATGGAATCATTTATGGAATTCTCTTGTATGAGATGATAACTCCTTTTTCTCTTTAGTCATCCCAAGTAATAGTAAGTGGCCATAACCTCTCACATTATTTATAACACAAATTACATCTTCCTCTTAATTGTTCTAAGAGAGCTCTTGAAGCCAACTCCATTTTTTAAAGGAATCCAAGTAGACATCACTACAAGTAAAGAACCATTTGAAGTTCCTATTGGACCTAGGCTTCCTCTTTAGATATAATGCACAATTTTGGCACTACACTCTACTATTATCCTTTTGGCACTTCATGATTATCCATTCCTCCAAACTTCCTTCTCAAGAGAGCTTGGTGGTCTTAAGAATGGTTCGGGTGGGAGATTCTCTTAAGAATAAAGAATTTTTATTACCTGTGGGAGAAATCTCGATAGCAAACAATTAGATATTAAAGTTCCTCAACAACACCCTTATGTGTTTTCCCTCAAAGATGTCACTCATCTCTCATGTTTCTCTCAATACAACTTTAACTCGCTCTAATAATCTCACTGAGTCTAGCCTTTTTCCGTTCTATCCCAAAGTTAGAAATCAACTCACCGAAATCACCAACAATTATTGAATTTCTCGAGGTAATTTTCTAGAGTGGAATTGATATGAACAAAAAATTATGTTAAAAGCTAAAGGATTAGAATCAACAAAATCCAAGGAAGTAAACGAGAAAAGCACGGATGAAATACGGACTTCCAATATTAAGAACATGTTTATGCGAACTAGCACTAGATTGTTCTTAACAAGAATCCAATTTTTTTCCCAACAATGGAAGATTTTAGTCTAGCCAAAATCAAACAAGATTCTTTCCGCCTGTTCTTTTTTTGGTTTCCAATAATTCTTCCTGAATCTAAGCAATAACAATAATGAAAACAACCATCTTCTTTACTCTTTTTTAATAAACAAGAACTAAGAAACGAGGGTTTATATGAATAAGTCCAAGCTAAAGCTCTGATACTAGGTCATTGATTTGGAATACTTAATACAAAACTTCACAATTAGATGCTCCTTGGGTAGCCAATGCAGCGTATTGACTCATATTTTGCAACAATGTTCTCCTCAACTTGTTTGTAATAATTCCCAAGCTCCAAACGTGGTATTCCATGAACACTCTTGGTCTTGACACAAGTCAACGGTCCACTAAACATCTCAAAATTATTCGCCAATAGGCCCCGTACTATCTGGCTGTTCAGGATCGTATCAACTAATTTCTCATAGTCGTGCTTTGTTGTTCTTGCACTTACTTGAAGAATGTTGTGTCTTTAAAAGTGGAGAAAAACTGTTATGTGCTTTACATCTCTTCTATCTACCTAAACACAGTTGGTGTCCTTGAACTTTTTGGTCTGAATTAAAATTCTGCACTTATTATTGCAATAGCCAATAACTTTCTATTCCCAAAAAATTGCAGATTACGTTGAGAAGAAGGCATCCTCCCTTGGATTGCAAATGTTGTTCCTTCTTACAACTCGCACAGCTGATTGGTATGTTCATTTCCACTTTCCTGTACCCTGGCCAATATATTCATTGTTCTTCTAATTGGCGAATGAACATTGATTTCCGAACTAAAATGCAATGGACAATGGCAGATAACTGTGTCATTAAATTTATTGCAATATTCAAACTGAATTTGAGAATATGGGTCTTTAGTCATTTCAACAGGGAGATAAAGCTAAGATACTATTTCAAGGTACAGAGAATCATAAAGGAAAAAAGAGAAGAGTTCCTCTTGGTTGACTCTTATTACTACTACTTGTTTTTGGGTATGCTGTTGCGTGTGTATTCCACTTCAATGAGTATAGGATTTTAAAAAGCACATAAATATTATTAAACAATGTGTTTGAGTTATAAAATAAAAATTAAAAAAAGTATAAGCTCTTTGAGATGATGGATGTTGATCCTATTTAACTAAATCAATAAAAGAAGCTGTCCTGCAAAAATATTCAGATGCTTTATTATAATTTTGATATATGAGTTCTGCATTTGCTTTAAAGCAGACAGAGTAGCACAATGTGCTTACTTGTACTTTATTAAATAATGAAGTTCTTGTGCTTTACTTTGTAATACTCAAAATGGACCAATAGTAAATCTAAGGGGTCGAATTTTTATTATTGGGAGAGAAGAGAGAGAGGAAAATGCAATAGGATTTTTATTATATATATAACAAAATTCAATAATAGAAGGTTTTTAATGGTGAGTAGTTTATGTATAGAGAGAGAAGTGAGTAGTTGACGTATAGAGAGGGAGAAAGAAGGAAATATGAGTATGGAGATAGAAAATTGAGGTTAAGTGGGAAATAAAAGGCTTTTACCTAAAGTAAAAAAGTGGGGCCGCGCGTGTTTTACACTTCCTCCAAGTAAGCTGGTTGAGTGTTGGCGTAAGCAAATAAGGTGCATGGAATTACGAAAAAAATGAGTTGGGGGTGGGGGTGGGGGTAATAGGACCTTTGTTAAGTTTAGGTGTGTCTTAGGGATTTCGGTCATAACTGGAGGTGGTACTTGTGTATTATCCCTTTATATTTTGATTTCTCATAAATCCTTTTTTACTCTAACAAACTTAAAATAAAAATTCTATTTTAAAATTAAATAAGAAACTTTTATTTTTAAATACATATGGACATCATGGAAATGCACACATAAAAATATTTAAGATAAAGAAGATGAAAGTTTTATTTTAAGAATGAATATTGAATAACTAAAGCTTACAAAGAAAATACAAAAAACTAACTAAAGTGAAGGGTATTTTTGTAAACAAATAACTTATTCTTAAAATTTATGCAATGCATATTATTTTGAATACAACAAATCAAACACTCAATAAGAAATAATCTCAGCATAACTTATTCCGCCATAACTAATCCCAACATAACTTATATTCAAACCAAACGATCCCTAACAGTTTCTCTTAAGAGAAAGCTGTCCTGCAAGAGTATTCAGATGCTTTACTATAATTTCGATATATGAGTTCTGCATTTTCTTTAAATCACAAACAGCGTAGCACAATGTGCTTAACTAAATAATGAAGTTCACGTGTTTGTCCATCTTTGTTCAATATGTGCACATTGGCTGGATTTTGTTGACTTTATCCAGCTTATATAATTGCAAAACCACTCCTCTAATTCTCTAAATTATTCAACGATTCCAAATCCTTAATAGATTCACTCTATATATGCAAGAAACCTCACAATTATGCATTTTTATCAAAGTTTCATTCATATAATGTTCAATGTTGAGACTGGATTTGGTCCTTGAACAAGAAAAGCATCATTAACAGATGGTTTGTTGATTTGATGTTCATGTATGTGTTTCTCTCCTTCACAGGTTTGTGAGACGCGGTTTTTCTGAATGTTCCATCAACTGCATACCAGCTCAAAGAAGGAAAAAGATCAATCTCTCGCGTAGGTCGAAGTATTACATGAAGAAGCTGCTGCCTGATAGAAGTGGTATACGCTTCGAAAGCCCTTTTTCATAATAACAAAAAGGAGTTTCTACTCATCTCTGTAGTGGCTCTGCAATTAGCTTGGATTAAATGGACAAATCCTTGTTAATCCGTGTCCTTTTAAGTGTAATCATAGCAAAGAAGTATAAAAATATGCGCCTGTAAAATAATTACAATGATAAAATTTCAGGTATGTAACATTGTCTGCTTTATAAGTTGCTCTGTGCTTGATTTGGTTGCTAACATTCATCTGTCTTTTTTTCTTCCTTTGGTTGAAATTTTAGAGTTTATGTTGAGGTAACGAAATCTGGAGTAAAGGTTTCTTCTTGTGCTCCATAGATATTCCTTTGATTCTTGTGGATTTGGAGTGTGTTAATTGAGCCTCTTGCAAAGTCATGTGGAAATACATTCCACATAAAAACATGTGCAATTCACACTACTCTTAGCAAAGGTTTTCTTTCATAATTTCATTACTCGTTGAAAAAAGCTCCAAAAAAAAGAAAATTAAAATTCTCTGATACCCTTGTTTGTTGAAAAAGAATAAAGTTATGATGGTGTGAGTCTGCAAAGAGACATTATCTACTCTTCTTCTCCTTTATCTACTGAATGAAGTTGGAGCATAATTTCACACCATCTTCACCTTTTGCAAAGTGATAATGTAGTTAGATCAACAATTTTTCGGGGCAATCTGACAGTTGAGGTGATCAAGATTTTGATTTCCATATCTAGCACTCAAGTTCCGTTCTCTATTATTAGAAGTAAAAATCTTCGGTTGACATCACTTCTTGCATATTCAGTGAGAAGAAAACATTTCAACTAGTAATTCTTTGATGCAAAATTGCTAATTAAAAGGATCTGCAAATGCTAGGCTTTGTTGTCAAATAAATTGCCAACAATATTTTAGATGCATCTCAGAATGAAGAGAATTGATTAATCTGGGGTGATTTACGGAGTTTTTCTGAGAGTGGTGTGAATTGTACATGTTTTTGTGTGGAATCCGTTAATTTTAAGGATGTAGTTTAAGTTGTGGTATAGTTTAAGAATATTTTGACCAAAAACTCAACTTTTCAACACATAATTTTGCAAAATGGGGACTTATGGTTAGGAAATGAGTTTTATGACTTCACCCTTGAATGTGTTCTATATAAAAGTAAATTAGGGGTTTGCATCTAGTGAAAATATGTTTTGCAATGAGAACATTGACATCTTTCTCAACTACTACTTTCAATGGCTTCAATTTGTTGTCAACTAATTTGAAAGTGGACTGGTTGCTGAAAGACAATTAACGTTTGAAATGTAATTGAAAAAGAGTCAGGTTTCTATTACAAGGACAACACGATGTGTTAGCTCTTCGAATAATTGCTGCAATTCAAAATATTACGTTCAAACTCCAGGAAAAGATCATTTGATCGTACCAAACACACTAATAAATCATAACTTGGTGTCAATTCCTCATTATAATAAATTAGTTTCTTCAAATAAATCAAAGAAGTCGTCCTTTTCCAGAAAGACACATCGGTACACAATTTGCAGGCTGGGATAATCACATAAGAAAATACATGTATCAATTCTTTCAATTGGGAAAAGAATTTGCTTTTACATACAAAAAAACTCTGGAGAGACCAACACAAGGAATAGCCTGACAACTTTTTAACATATGGATCAACTCTTTGATTTTGAGTGCTTAACAAGCCAATCAATGACTGAGTCAATATTGGTGGAATTTTTGCATGATATCATATAGCAACATACCTCCCTATCTGTTATAGATTTCAAGTCCCTGCAAAATCATTCAAAAAAAAAAAATCAAAATGAAGAAAACATGTAATGCAGTGTTAAATTGGGGTGGGTATCATGAGGTTCCTGTTCAAAATAAGAAGGAAATGCAAGGAAACTTGTTTCCTATTACTAGACTTTTCGACCAATAACACCATCCCCTTCCCCTAATCAACCATAGCGCATACTACGAAGAGGAGGGACAACAATGAGAGTTCAATTTTATCTCTGCTTACATCTGATCAGTCAAAGCCTGCTTGGAAAGGGCTCCAGGCTTGTCAATCTTGTTACCCAATACCAGTAATGGAATACCACTCAATGATGGCTTGCTCAGCAGGTCATGGATTTCACTTCTTGAGATACTAACATTATCATGATCAGCAGCATCTACAACATAACTGCAGGGAAGGACATTTAAATAACTCAAGAACAAGATATTATAATGGCTACCAGGATCATTAGTAGTAGAATTCCTTCATAATTTGGAAAAAAAGAACGGGGAAAAGAAAGGATAGCCTGATCAGGTAATTTGAACTAGCAACTGTTCATTAACAAATCATGGTTGGAGAAAATTAAATGCAACCAAACAACAAGAAGACCACTGATCTACTATTTTTTCATTTACTTCAAAAGTATTATGACTATGCATACTGATGACGCATTCAGAAAAGAAAATATGCAGTGAATTTGCTTCTATAAGTGAAAGTATATAACTGGATTCATTTACTTCCATCTGCAAGAGACCAAGGAGGAAGGAATAGTAGCATCTGCACAATGTAATCAAGTAAGCTGAAGAAAGGAGCATACACTATAGCAGAAACTGCACGACAGTATCTTTCCCACATACTGCGGAATCTGGGTTGACCTCCAAGGTCCCACAATTTTATAGTCACATTTCCTTTAGTCACTTTCCGCATGTTAAATCCCACCTGAACATCCAATAGATTTTGTATTATGTATCCCAGATTAAAATGATGTAGTGCAAATTGGAATTGGCTTACGACTAAGAGCTAGGAAGACAACAACTTACTGTCGGTATCATGTCTTCACTGTATCCACCAGTCTAAGAATGACAGATTGAACAAATATTATATTAGGTCATCAGAGACATCAGAGTACATGGAAGCAAAAAGATACGATAAGCAATAGAGAAATTAACTACTCACAGCAATCACATTTACAAGTGATGTTTTTCCTGCATTCTGCAGCCCTATCAAAGAAAGCTCCATTTCCTGCTGAAAAAAGAGGCTGAAGGAAAAACAAGTTTAATGAGCTGATATGAGGAGTCTTTTCATAAGAGGAGCCAAAGCAGTCAAAGTACAAGTGCATATGCAAAATGGCAACTCCAATGTGTGTTATAAGCCTCTGAAAACAAAGATACAAACAACTTCCAGTTCTCAAACTTTAAGCCACTAAGTAGAAGTAACAATTAGCAAGAGGTCTAAGTGGCACAACATGGATGAAACTACTAACATGGAATGGATAAAATAATCACAGATCTGCCAATAATTAGTCTTTCATCTCCTGAAACAACTCTCATGAGCTCCATTGAAAGTTCAGGCATAAGATGGAAGCACATATCGTTTCGCACCCTTAACAGCCAAAAATGTATAAAAGGAGAGATTTGATTTCACATTTTCACCTTTCATCATCTGATACTTTGAATTACTAGGATAGTTGTCCAATCAAAGGGGTCGGGTGACACTGAAGATCATTCATCACCCACACAGATAAATTATGCTTCTTGTGAAGAGAAGAAACCTTAGAGACAAGGCAATCAATCTGTCTATAGCAATAAACCTCCAAGAGGACCCATGGATTTAGTAAAGAAAGCCTAAAGTTACAATAAGACAAGAACTTAGGCAGAAGAAATGCTACTGGCAACTTATGCAAAATCTTTGGTGTGTGGAAGACGTGGAAGTTCCAAGCTTAATTAGAAGAAACAAATTAACAAATTTTCAATAGTCCACTATGAGAAATCTGAATGAATATTGCAACTAGTGTTAGTGTCTGCTTAAGTCCGAAAGGTTAAATAATACGAAGTTGAACAACAACATACTCACTAATATCCCACAAAGTTGAACCACAAATCAAAATTTTCTTGTCATAGAATTAAATGACACTTCTTCCATATTCTTCACATGTAGAGGAGGAGACTAGATAATGAGTGAAGTTGGTGGTGGAGCAGGGATTTTCACTAAGGAGATTCAAAATATAAAAAAGTAAACACACGAAGAAGCCAATAGGATTCAACATTTATTATATACACACAAAATAATATTGACCTTGTATATACAGTTTACATTTCAGTAAACTCCCTTGCAACCCCTAGTTTTGCCACCGTGAAGTGCATTGGGGAAGTCAACCAAGAATATTGCTCTTGCTCTCCTTTCCCAGAGGCTTGGCTCTATCTCCATGGATTGAATAATGAATACCATTAAACTCAGGAAAATAAATTTTAAAATATAAGGCCATGTGATCACCATTGTAATCCAAGTTTCATGATAAAAGTCATAATCTGCCTCAGTAAATCAATCACTCCTGCCACCTAAAAACGAGCCTCTCCATTTTATTGATAAAGTAAGGTATTTCATTAAAAAGCATCAAGCAGATGCAGAATTACAGAATAGACAAAAGGGCTCACAGAGAGCATAAGCAAAAGTTGTTAGCTCCTTTACAATCTTCAAACTAGAACTAGAGAGCTAACAAAGTCAAGAAATTGTTCAGAGCTAAATACATGGGTTAAATTAACCTAACTGAACAACATAAGTAAACATCTAGCTTTAACAGAGTGGTTTGGAGTTGAGATCCCATCAAAACATCTATGGTTCCTTTCAATCCATAAACACCACAAAATAACTCCAGGGATCATCACCCCAACTTTCTTAATGGACATATCAACTCTTCATGTATTCCAGCTTGCGTAGGCTTCTTTCAAATTTTGTAGTCTCTTTAAGTGTGGTCAATCTCATGTTAAAAGTTTGAGTTGGTGGAGAGAACACACATTTAATTATTTAGGTCTCAGTAGAGTCAATAAACTATTAATGGTAGTCGTTTTGAGTTACATCTATCATCTCATTTACATTCCTGAAACAAATGGGAAAATACAAGTAGTAGCAAATCATAAATCATTATTCAACTAACAAAATTCCAAAATGCGTTTATAATGATAAAAATTAACACTAGAGATACCATGGTATAAGGGCCAATTTGCGAGCACCTTACTAATTCCACAGGTACCAAATATCCCCCTACTTTTTTTTCCTCCACTAAAATTTGAACCTAAGATCTCATAATTCTCAACATAGGTACCAAATGAGTCTTTTTAAGTGTGATCAATCTCATGTAAAAGCTTAAGCAGGTAGAGAGAATACACGTATAATTATTTAGGTCTCCGTAGAGTCCACAAACTATTAATGGTAATCACATTGGGTCACATATAGCATCTCATTTACATTCCCGGAAAAAAAACGGGAAAATACACGTACCACCAAATCATAAATAAATATTCACCTCACAATAATCCAAAATGCAAGAAGATTCCTCCAAAGGAATTTTTTCATAATGATAAAAAGTAACACTAGAGACATCATTGTATAAGGGCCGATTTGCGAGCAACTTACTAATTCCATAGGTACCAAATAAGGAAATCCCCTAATTTTTTTTGCCTCCGCGAAAATTTGAACCTAAAACGTTATAATTCTCTACATAGGTACCAAATGAGTCTCTTCAAGGTGATCAATCTCATATTAAAGCTTAAGCTGATAGAGAGGACACACGTTTAATTATTTAGGTCTCAATAGAGTCAATAAACTATTAATGTAAGCACACTGAGTTACATATATCATCTCATTTACATTCCCGAAACAAATGGGAAAATACAAGTACCAACAAATCATAAATCGATATCAACTCACAAAAATCCAAAGCGTGAAAGAATGCCTTCAAAGGAATCTTTTTCATAATGATAAAAATTAACACTAGAGATACCATGGTATAAGGGCCAATTTGCAAGCACCTTACTAATTCCACAAGTACCAATATCCCCTACTTTTTTTTCCTCCACTAAAATTTGAACCTAAAAACTCATAATTCTCAACATAGGTACCAAATGAGTCTTTTTAAGTGTGATCAATCTCATGTAAAAGCTTAAGCAGGTAGAGAGAATACACGTATAATTATTTAGGTCTCCGTAGAGTCCACAAACTATTAATGGTAATCACATTGGGTCACATATAGCATCTCATTTATATTCCCGAAAAACAAAACAAGAAAATACAAGTACCACCAAATCATAAATCAATATTCAACTCACAAAAATCCAAAATGCGAGAGGATTCCTTCAACATAATTTTTTCATAATAATAAAAATTAACACTAGAGACATCATTGTATAAGGGCCAATTTGCGAGCAACTTACTAATTCCATAGGTACCAAATAAGGAAATCCCCTAATTTTTTTGCCTCCGCTAAAATTTGAATCAAAGACCTCATAATTCCCTACATAAGTACCAAATGAGTTTCTAAGTGTGATCAATCTCACATTAAAACTTAAGCTGATAGATAGAACACATGTTTACTTATTTAGCTCTCAATAGAGTCAATAAACTATTAATGTAATCGCATTGAGTTACATATATCATCTCATTTACATTCCCGAAACAAATGGGAAAATACAAGTACCAACAAATCATAAATCGATATCAACTCACAAAAATCCAAAGCGTGAAAGAATGCCTTTAAAGGGATCTTTTTCATAATGCCAAAAATTAACACTAGAGATACCATGGTATAAGGGCCAATTTGTGAGCACCTTACTAATTCCACAGGTACCAAATATCCCTTACTTTTTTTTCCTCCACTAAAATTTGAACTTAAGACCTCATAATTCTCAACATAGGTACCAAATAAGTCTCTTTATGTGTGATCAATCTCACATTAAAGCTTAAGCTGGTAAAGAGAATACACGTATAATTATTTAGTTCTCCGTAGAGTCAATAAACTATTAATGGTAACGCCAAGTCATAAATCAATATTCAACTCACAAAACTCTAAAACGCGAGAGGATTCCTTCAAAGGAATTTTTTTCATAATGATAAAAATTAACACTAAAGACATCATTGTGTAAGGGCGGATTTGCGAGCAACTTACTAATTTCATAGGTACCAAATATCCCCTAATTTTTTTGCCTCAGCTAAAATTTGTACCTAAGATCTCATAATTCTCGACATAGGTACCAAATGAGTCTCTTTAAGTGTAATCAATCTCATGTAAAAGCTAAAACTGATAGAGAGAATACACATATAACTATTAATGGTAATCACATTGGGTCACATATATCATCTCATTTACATTCCCGAAACAAAACGGGAAAATACAAGTACCACCGAATCAACAACAACAACAACATACCCAGTGAAATCCTACAAGTGGGGTCTGGGAGAGTAAGATGTACTCAGATCTTACCAAGGCTGTTTTCAAAAGACCCTCGACAAGTACCACCGAATCATAAATCAATATTCAACTCACAAAAATCCAAAACGCGAGAGGATTCCTTCAAAGAAGTTTTTTCATAAGGATAAAAATTAACACTAGAGACATCATTATCTAAGGGCCGATTTTCGAGCAACTTATTAATTCCATAGGTACCAAATAAGGAAATCCCCTAATTTTTTTGCCTCCGCTAAAATTTGAACCTAAGACCTTATAATTCTCTACATAGGTACCAAATGAGTCTCTTTAAGTGTGATCAATCTCACATTAAAGCTAAGCTGATAGAGAGAACAAATGTTTAATTATTTAGGTCTCAATAAAGTCAATAAACTATTAATGTAATCACATTGAGTTACATATATCATCTCATTTACATTCTTGAAACAAATGGGAAAATACAAGTACCAATACATCATAAATCAATAATCTACTCACAAAAATCCAAAACGCGAAAGAATTCCTTCAAAGGAATTTTTCATAATGATAAAAATTAACACTAGAGATGCCATGGTATAAGGGCCAATTTCCGAGCATTATACTAACTCCACATGGTACCTCCTACCAGCACAGGTACCAAACAAAGAAATGACCTGATTTCTTCGCCACTGCTAAAATTTGAACCTAAGACCTCAGAATTCTCAATATAGATACCAAATGAGTCTCTTTAAGTGTGATCAATCTTAATCAAGGAGTGGAATTCTCTGTTCCCCTCGGAAAACTCCATTGCTTTGAACATCCTCAAAGAACACACGTTTGACTATTTAAGTCTCAATAGAGTCAATAAATTATAGCTTAAGCTGGCAAAGAGAACAAAAAATTAATTATTTACGTCTCAATAGAGTCGATAAACTATTAATATAATCTCATTGAGTTACATGTATCATCTCATTACATTCCCGAAACAAATGGGAATAAACAATTACCTCACTAAAGCGACCTGATACCTGCTAAGGTTTTTGTTTTAATTCCATAGTATCCGAATCATTTGGCACTCACCTCACTAATTCCACCACATACCTTCTACCTCTTACCAATAAAGGTACCAAACAAAGAAATGACTTAATTTCTTTTGGTAAGATTTGAAGCTAACACCTCATGATTCTCAATCCCTCTGACATCATTAGGTGCCAGAGTTTTCACATCACATCAATCAATCAATCAGTTATAATGCTGAATCCCAAACTAATATCGATGACCATATTACAATTGATGTAAAAAGGCAATTAGATCGGAAAAATATACCTTCGAAGCCAATTGAGCAAAGCATCCCAAAGACCCATAGCAAACGAGAGCGAGAGATCTGTAAAATATCACTCTATAGCAGATATAAATATATAATATCTTGCTCTCGCTCTCAAACAAAAACAGGAAAAAAAATGTGTTGTGTTTGGTTTAAATATGAATCCTTTGAGAAATTACGTTGCGTAGCAGCTATTTATCGCATTTGCGAAAAAGCATGAGAATCGTACAATCAGGATGATTATTTATGATGGAAGATAAAGCATGAGTAACGGATTTGCCCTTCCAATAACATGAATTTACTGAACAGCCATTCGGATTGTTAATTGCAGGATTAGCGTCGGATAATCCAGCTGGCTATTGTCTAATTTGGACGATACAAAAGCAGCACACACGCGAAGTAATGAGCGTGTATTTCACGTGAATTAAAGTTTTAGATTCATTGCTGAAGTTATTAGTAATTGGTACGGGTGGGCATAAAATACCGAAAACCGAATTATCGAACCGAACCGGCTATTTTGGTATTTCGGTATTCGATATTCGGTACCAAAATTTAACAGTTCGATATTTCGGTTTCGATTTCGGTATTTATAATTTTTCCGTTCGGTATTCGGTATTTACCGAATACCGAAATTATTTCTGTTGGGCTCCTAAAAGATGCCTTTTAAACATAAAGGGCTATAGGCCCATTGCTATAATTTAAGTCCAGCCCAAACCCAATAATCTTTAAAGTCCAGCCCAAACCCAATAATCTTTAACTTATCTAAACCTAAGTCCCTAACACACTATTACACTAACATTTAACCTATTCACCTCAATACTTCAGTCTTCTGTTCTGAGTTGACTTACGCCGCCTTCAGCCCTTCACCTTCGCCGCTTCACGCCGCCTTCGCCTTCACCGCTTCACGCCGCCTTCGCCTTCACCGCTTCACTTGAAGGTAAGTTCTCTTTGCCTCTTCTCTTCCTCTTCCTCTTTCACTCTACGTCCTTCACTTGTAACAGTGCCTAAATAATTGCAAGATTCACTTGTACGTCCTTCACTTAATGTTTCTTCTATACAGGAATTTGCAAGATTCATTCGAGTTCTTGGCTGCTATCCCATGGACACAAATCTATGATTGGTTACCTTCCATAAGTATGTTATGTTGGGAGATTTAACTTGTAGAGGAGTTTCTGAACTTCAAATTGTTGTATGTTTATCTGCTGGAAACTTCCAGTCCCATAGGCCATAGTTGTGCCTGCCCTGTGCTCTCATATTCTTTCCATCTGCATTTTAGAAGATTTGTTGGTTCAGTTCACACCCACCCCCTTTTTTTTTCTAGGCTAGTTGTTAGCAAATCTCAGGATAGCAATTAACTATTGCTTCACCTGTAGCTTTTGTCCAATGGGCAAATTGTTTATCCACATTTTTTAACTTCAGTACTTATATTAAAAATACCCCTATTATGTTCTAATAGGATTCAAAGTTTTCCGTCAATAGTACTTATTTAGGCCTCATTTATTAAAGGTATTATCAAGTGTGTTCGTTTTTCAGCTGGCTATAATTGTTTGTGGAAATGTTGCAAAGGGGTTGCTGAGTAATAGAAAGCATGAACTGCTTCTACTTTTTGTGTGTGTCTTTTTTTGTCTTCAGGTGAATTTTGGGCTCTGAACTGATTATGGGCTCTGAATTGGTTATGTTGAAGTCCCCAGGCTTTATCCTCAATAGTACTCAAATGTTGACAATCAGCCTACAACATTATTTTTCCTTATTTAACTCGAGCTGATTACTTGTTACAAAAACTAATATCAGACAATGGCATGCAAGGCAAACAGGCAGGCACGAATTTACACTGGATTTCGACTTCAATATGGTATTATCGAATACCGTACCGAATCGAAGTTTGATTTACCGATTATCAAATTACCGAACCAAAATTTGAAAGTTCGGTATTTGGTATATATTTTGAAATACCGATTATCGAATTACTGAATCCTAACTTTGAAAATACCGAACTGAATATCGAACGCCCAGCCCTAGTAATTGGCATGGTAAAATAAGGTATTAGAAAATTACGGTTTCATTTTTTAAAATATTATATTATATTATATTAATTTAAATTAAATTTTTTGGTGTAAATTTAAATTTAATCGAATTTCAATATGGGATATGAATAGCGGATGAAAAATTAAAAAAAAATGTTAATATTTAAAGTTTGATTTTGATATTTTGCATACAGTTAATCAATAACTATTGTTTGTCTGATTTAGACTTACGTACACTTATATAATAAAAAATTATGACTTTGACTTTTTAAGAAATGTCTTAATTATATCATACTAAGATTTTGCTCATATAAAAATATTTAAAGAAAATATATAAATAATTTTCTTCATTAATCAATTACAAAAAAAAATATTTCAATTAAATAGAACCAAAATTTTAAAATCTAAAGTAACATTATCCAAAATTAAGCAGTCTTACCCTAAGATCTTACGCACACAAAAAAAGGTGAAAAAGGTGTGATAGGTAGATGGTGCTTGGAAGACAATTTTGTTAGATACAAAATGACATTAAATGCGATGTGATGTGCAATTTTGTATTAATGCTAATATTTGTTACTATTAATATAAATGGATTTGTATACATAATTAATATATTTATACAATATTTGACATTTTGATAATATTAAATAATTTTAAAATATCTACCAAATATCATACTAAAATATCATAATATTAAAATTATGAAATCCAAAAAAACTTAATTTTAATTTTGATATAATAATTTAATATCTACCACAAAAGTATGCACATGTTAGAAAGCAAATAGGAAGAACAAGTGGTTGTCCATTTGTTGCATCTTTTTCTTTATATGAGTGGGCAAGTTGCCCACTAATTTTAATCTTGTTTTAGCTATAAATTATCAAAGTTTGGCAATTGAAATAAGAAGATAGATACTGCAATATCTTTCAATTCTCTCTTTAACTCATTTTTTCCTCCTTATTTTGCTAAGTTTAGTTTATTTTATAACACCTTATCAGTACGAGGATCTAATTTTTTCTCCAAAAAATTAACTTCTATATCAGGTATATCTACTGAAGAAATTTAATTTTAGTTGTCTTTGTTATCTCTAAATTAATTTTTTATCTCAATTTTTCATCTTGTCAAACTTGTAAAAATTGGAGTTTGTGGCACTTGATATTTCTGGAAAAAATTATTTGTCATGGGTACTTGATGCTGAAATCCACCTTACTGCTAAGGGTCTTGGTGATGCTATAATCGAAGGAAATAAATCATCAAGTCAGGATAAAGCGAAGGCTATGATTTTCCTTCGTCATCATCTAAATAAAATCCTGAAGGTTTATTACTTGACAGTGAAAGATCCACTTGAATTGTGGAAAGATTTAAAAGGAAGGTATGACCACCTCGGGGCAACGGTATTGCCAAGGGCTCGTTATGAGTGGATGCACTTACAGTTTCAAGATTTTAAAATTGTAATTGAGTATAATTCTGTTGTATTTAGAATAACTTCCTAATTAAAATTATGTGGAAAACTATAAATTATGAGGACATGTTAGACAAAACACTAACTACTTTCCATGCCTCTAATGTGATATTACAGCAGCAATACCGTGAAAAAGGTTTTCAGAAATACTTTGAATTGATCTCATGCCTTCTGGTGGCTGAAGAACATAATGGTCTTTTAATGAAAAATCATGAAGCCCGTCCCACTGGAACTGCTCCGTTATCAAAAGCAAATGTGGTGGAAGCACATGGCCAGTCTGAAAAAAGACAAAATAAAAATCAAGGCCACAATAATGTGCATGGACATGGCAATGACAGAAGACGATATAATAATCATCATGGTGGTGGTCAACAAAAAAGGGAGAACAATATGAGTTCTCAAAGTGGCCCTTCAAGAAGTAACTCGTTGTGGCATGAATGGCCATTGGAAAAATGAATGTTAGAAGCCTGAGCATTTTATAAGGCTTTATCAAAATTCCTTCAAAAGAAAGACAAATAGAGGTGGTGCCTCTTCTTCTAACGCTCGGATAGAGTCACACTTGACATTTGAAAATAATGTTAAGGCAAGACCTTCGCATGATGATAATATTGAAGCAAATCTGGCTTTGAAGGATAAAGATTTTAATGACCTCAATGATATTACTAATTTGGAGGTTGAAGACTTCTTTAAAGATTATAATTGATGTTTAATTTCATTATATGATTTATAATATATTGTCGTTTTTATGTACTTTTGATTATCATATTTTTACGTTTATCTATTTAAAAGAAAAGAATAAAAAAGGACTTATGTTTTTCTAACAATATTGTTACTTATTTTATCTCTTATAATGTATTTTTATTTTATGAAGATAAATAAATTTCTCAGTCTTCAATTGGATCCAAAATGCGTAATGGAGATATGTGTCTTTTGGATAGTGCCATAACTCATATGATATTAAAAAAAAAAAAATATTTCTGTTATTTGATTATGAAAAAGGTTTATGTCAATATAATATCCGGTAGTACAAAATTGATTGAAGGCTTTGAAAGAGCGGCCTTATTACTACCTAGAAGAACGATATTGGTAATTAATAATGCATTGTATTGTAGTAAGTCTCAATAAAACTTGTTAAGTTTCAAGGTTATTCGTCAAAATGACTATCATATTGAGACTACGAATGAAGAAAAGATTGAATACCTTTATATTACTACAATAAATACTGAGAAGAAAATTATGCACAAAACATTATGTGCACTTTCTTCTGGATTGTACCATACAAATATTGGTACTGTTGAATCACATGCCATAGTAAACAAAAGGTTTACTGATTCTAATGATTTTATCATTTGGTATGACCAGTTGGGCTATCCCGGTTATAATATGATACACAGAATTATTGAGAATTCACATGGACACACTTTGAAGAATCAAAAAATTCTTCAATCTAAGGAGTTCTCTTGTGTTGCTTGTTCTCAAGAAAAACTGATTATTAAACCATCAACAACTAAGGTTGGGATTGAATCCCCTACGTTTCTGGAACGTATACAGGGTGATATATGTGGGCAAATTCACCCTTCATGTGGACCATTTAAATATTATATGATCTTGATAGATGCATCTACAAGATGGTCACATTTGTGCTTATTATCAACTCGCAACATGGCTTTTGCGAGATTGTTAGCTCAAATTACAAGATTAAGAGCACAATTTCCAGATTATGCAATAAAGACAATTCATTTTGATAATGCTGGTGAATTTACATCTCAATTCTTTAATGATTATTGTATGTCTATTGGACTAAAAGTTGAGCATCCGATCGTTCATGTTCATACTCAAAATGGTCTAGCAGAATCATTGATTAAACGTCTCTAATTGATAGCTAGACCATTGCTAATGAGGACAAAACTTCCTCTTTCGATATGGGGGCATGCTATTTTACATGCTGCAGCACTTGTGCGCATAAGGCCAATAAATTTTCATGAATTTTCTCCATTACAGTTGGCTTTTGGAAGGGAGCCAAATATATCCCATCTTAGAATATTTGGGTTTGCGGTATATGTCCCAATTGATCCACCGCATCACACAAAGATGGGTCCCCAAAGAAGGTTGGAAATATATGTTGGGTATGAATCTTCTTCTATTATAAAATATTTGCAACCTATGATTGGAGATTTATTTATGGAAAGATTCTCTGATTTTCATTTTGGATGAATCAGTATACCCAACATTAGGGGAAGAACATAAGCAATTGAAAAATGAGATAGATTGAAATTCATTATCACTATCTTATTTAGATCCTCGAACAAATCAATGTGAGCAACAAGTTCAAAAGATGATTTATTTACAGAATATTGTAAATCAACTGTCGGATGCATTTACTAACCTTCCACGGGTTACTAAATCGCATATCCAGCTGCTAATGCTCAAGTTCGAGTTGATATACCGATAGGACAACTTGTTCAGAAAAAAGAGTCTAGGCCACGCTTAAAACATGGAAGACCAATTGGTTCCAAAGATAAAAATCTTCAAAAAAAGAAAAGAATAAATTATCAAGATAATCATAATTTGGGGTCAATTGCTCAAGAAGATCTCAGAGACACAACAAATAGTGATACCATCGAGGAGGTCCAAGTACTTGAAAATAATAAAAATGAAGAAATCTCAATAAGTTATGTCTCGGCAAGAAAATAGTGGAACCGAAATGATATTGTGGTCGATAATATTTTTGCTTATAATGTTGCCATTGAAATAATGCAACAAGATAAGGATCTTGAACCAAAATCTATCGATAAATGTAGACAGAGAAATGATTGGCCAAAATGGAAGAATGTAATTCAAGCAGAGTTAACTTCACTTGAAAAACGTGAAGTTTTTGGATCAATAATCCGAACACCTGAAGGTGTCAAGCCAGTAGGGTACAAATGGGTTTTTGTGCGTAAACTAAATGAAAAATGTGAAGTCGTAAGATATAAAGCACGACTTGTAGCCCAAGGTTTTTCGCAAAGGCCTGACATTGACTATATGGAAACATATTCTCCTGTGGTGGATGCAATTACCTTCAGATATCTAATGAATTTGGCAGTTCATGAAAAGCTTGAAATGCACTTAATAGACGTGACCATTGCCTATTTATATGGCTTATTGGACCACAATATTTTTATGAAAATTCTCAAAGGGTTCAAAGTACCTGAAGCATACAAGAATTCTCAAAAAACTTGCTCAATAAAGCTTCAGAAATCCTTATACAGGTTGAAACAATCAGGAAGCATGTGGTACAATCGTCTTAGCGAATATTTGTTAAAAGAAGGATATAAAAATAATCCAATTTGCCTTTGTGTCTTTATGAAAATGTTTGGATCTGAATTTTTTATAGTAGCAGTATATGTTGATGATTTAAATATTATTGGAACTCCAAAAGAACTTTCAAAGGCAGTAAAATATCTGAAAAGGAAGTTTGAAATGAAAGACCTCAGAAAGACAAAATTTTGTCTTGGTCTACAAATTAAACATTTTAAAAATGGGATATTTGTACAACAGTCAACATAACTAAAAATATTTTAAAGATATTTTATATGGATAAAGCACATCCATTGAGTACCACAATGGTTGTGAGATCTCTTGATATTAATAAAGATCCATTTCGACCTCATGAAAATGATGAAGAGCTTGTTGGTGCTGAAATACCATACCTTAGTGCAATTGGTGCATTAATGTATCTTGCCAATAATTCTAGACTAGATATAGCTTTCTCAGTAAACTTGTTAGCAAGATTTAGTTCTTCCCCAATGCGAAGACACTGGAATGAAACTAAGCATATATTCAGATACCTCCGAGGGGCGAGGACCATTGATATGGGATTGTTTTACTCAAATGAATTCACATCACAATTAATTGGTTACGCAGATGCGGGATATTTGTTTGATCCCTATAAAGATCGATCGCAGACAGGCTATTTATTTACATATGGTGGTACAACTATATCATGTCGTTTAACAAAATAAACTATGGTTTTCACTTTCTCAAATCATGCAGAGATAATAGCCATCCATGAAGCAAGTCGAGAATCCATTTGGTTAAAATCAATAACTCAACACATTCAAGAAATATGTGACATTTCTTTGAAAAGAGACGTTCCAACAATATTGTATGAAGACAATGTTGCATTTATAGCTCAACTGAAGGGAGGATACATCAAAGGAGACAGAACAAAATATATTTCACTAAAATTCTTTTTTTCCTCAAAAGAAGGGTGAAATAGATGTCCAACAAGTTCGTTCAAGTGACAATTTAGCAGATATATTTATCAAGGCATTGACGACTTTAACCTTTGAGAAAATGAGATACAAAATTGGAATGCGACGTCTTTTAGATATCAAATGAAGTTTTCATCAGAGGGAGTAAAATACGCGTTGCACTCTTTTTTCCTTAACCAAGGTTTTATCCCACTGAATTTTTCTGGTAAGGTTTTTAATGAGGTAGCACTCAAGGCATAGTACCAGATGTATGTACTCTTTTTCCTTCACTAGGCTTTTTTCTACTGATTTTTCTTAGTAAGGTTTTAACGAGGAACAACATCCATCGGTATTCAGAATAACTATGTATATTATTTCTTGTAAAGTTTTTATTGAGGCACATTACACGTGGACATTCAAGGTGAAGTGTTAGAAAACAAGTAGAAAGAGCAAGTGGATGTCCACTTGTTGCTCCTTTTTCTTTACTGTAACACCCCTCAAAACTTTTCCCTAAGATTTGGACCCTTCTTGTATACGGGTAGGGTTGAACTCGAGTATTGTGAAGTATATGCATGAGTTAAGATGAGCCCCTGAAAAATTAAGCAGTATTAGAGGTGATGTGGGGTCACAAAGGACCCCTAGGACCAAGATAAGTTCAAAAGATTCGTCGTGACTAAGTTTTAGGATGAGTTCGTATAAGGGGTCGACTTCTAACGACCCTAACTTTTGAAAGACGAAAATCTAGGTGGACCACAGCCTATTAAATTAAAGGTCATCGATTCTTCTTTCCAATGCCGCCAAGAATGTAATTTTTAGAGTTCAGAGTCAAAAGATATGACGATCTTAAGATGAACTAGCACGACAGGAATTTTAGGCCTAGGTTGCAACTGTTGGGAATCTGGGCTTGGCTCCGCAGTGGCGCGATGCGCCACTATCGCACCAGGAACACGCCTCAGTAGTTTGGTCCCTGGCGCGGTGCGCCACTACGAGATGTGCAGGGTTTTCAAGCCTATTTTCTAGAACCCAGAAAATATGGCCTTGGCGCTATAAGGGCGCGATGGCCACTATCGCGCCAAGAACATGCCTCAGTAGTTTGGTCCTTGGCGCGGCGCGCCACTAACAGATGTGCAGGTTTTAGGCCTAATCGACCTGGCGCTGCAATCGCGCGACGCGCCACTATCGCGCCAGGAGCGTTTTCAGCCTATTGTTTAGAGTTTTGAAAAGAGGGCAATTTGGGAATTGTCCCAAATTATATATGTATCAACCTTAGCACATTTTGGGACCATTTTTAATCCCTCACTCTCTCTCTAAAAGCCCTAGAAAATTTCTCTCTCTTCTTCTTCTTCTCCAAATCCTCTCCAACAAGTAGTGCCTCCAAGAGCTTCAAGATTCAAGCTTTTCATTGAAGACCCAACATCAAGGTTTTCTTCAAGTCTTCTCTAAGGTATGTAAGGCTACTCAAATCATGGGTTGAGTCCACCCATGTGCCCTACTCTTCTTTGAGGTTAGATGTCCATGAGAATGGAGTTTCTTGATATGGTTTATGTTTGAATGAGTCTTATCTCCTATTAATTTGATTCTTATTGTGTTGAAGTTGTTGAGCTAAGAATTTTTAAAACCTTCATGTTAGCATGAGTTGATGGATATGGTTTGTTAATATGCTCGGTTGATTTCCTTAACCATGTGATTACGTTGAATGTATCAATTTCCTTAAATGTGTTATTCGTCTTAAATTGTTGGTTTAAAACCTTAGAGTGTGATAAGTCATAAGGAGGTGATAAATGAGGAGAGAAATGGTTTGTTATATTTATGGGAGGTTATAAATGCTTATTTAAATTAGGCTTGATTGAGTTGATTAGAGGATAGAATTGACGAGTGGGAAGGTCCTAAAGGAGACTTGTCATTATGACTTGATTGAGTTGAAATGAGAATAGAGTTGATGAGTTGGCAAAATTCTAAATGAAACTAGCTGTGAGGGCTTGATTGAGATGATTGGAGGGAGTCTTATGAGCATGGAGTCATGGGAGGAGCATCGAGCACCGAAGTGGATGAGAGTATAGTCCATACTCGAACCCAGAAACTATGCTGCCAACGTAGGTAGGGATGGAACCGTTAAAGTCGGATGCTTCCCGTGGGATCAAACCGTTAAAGTCGAATGTTTCCCATTTTATTGTCCTGAAATGATAAGACTTGACTAATCGATGGAATCCATGATTAGGGAGGTGTTCCTGCCCTGGCAAGGTATGGACGGACGTGGCAACAACGTCTGATTGTTGTACTATCACTGGCTCATAAGTGATGGTTGTCGGATAAGAGAAACTCCCATTTAGGTCTTGGTAGTGCTCCGAGTCAGTTGAGTTGAATGGCATGTGAATTGGTCCCATCTAAACCATTTCTTGTTAGACTTAGGACACTTGAGTGAGTTGTCACTTCTTTATGAGTTGAGATTTCTGAGTTGGTTGATCCTTTTCTGATGTTGTTTTATTCGGCCATTTTACATACTCGTACATTCTACGTACTAACGCCATTTGGCCTACATCATTTCATGATGCAGATACAGGTACCAGAGATCATCAACCGGCGTACCGTTGAAGATCTACACACTTCCAGCTACTTGGTGAGTCCTCCTAGTTTCCGGAGAATTTTGAGCTCCCTGTATAGTTTTGTGTTGTTTCCTTTATTTTGATTGTTGGTATCCATGGGTTTGTCATTGGCACCTCCTAGACTTTGATAGAGGCTTCATAGACTAGAGCGTGGGGAGGTTGGACTGTTATTTTGAGGAGTCTTATTATATTTGTTTTGTTGAGTTGATAGTGTTTGGCCTTCGGCCCATAATGTGAATAGTGTGTTTATGATTGAATCCTCCATTGAGTGAATGTGATTGAATGATAGTGTGACTGAATCTGGTGGTTCACTTGAAGGCCAGAAATGGCTTTCGAGTGTCGGTCACGTCTAGAGTATCCTCCCAAGGCGTGACAAATATGTTATGAGAGCCTAGAGTTCAAGAGTCCTAGGGAGTCTATGAAGCCGTGTCTAGTAGAGTCTTGCTTATGGGTGTGTTGTGCACCATACTTATAATGAGGAGGCTATAAGACATTAGGAATTATTTCACTTCTTTCATACTCTGAATTCGTGCGATAGAGTTAAACTCTATAAAACTCCTTTCTAATTCGTGCGTTTATACGTTACAGATAATGCCTCCTAAACGTACGGCTAGCCAGAGGAATGTTGATAACGCAGAGATGCCCCAGTCAGAGGTACGCCCATCGAGGGCTAGAGGCCGACCCGCAAGATATGCGAAGGCACCCTAAGTGCCTATTACTCCACCTGCACCCACTTCAGAGGCAGAATTTCGAGGGGCGATTGCTATGCTCACTCAATTAGTGGCTGCTCGGAACGGTAACCAGAGTTCGCCGACTCTTAGCTCTAGTTTTCAAGAGTCGTCTGCTGTCACTAAAATTAGAGACTTTCTGAGAATGAATCCGCCGACATTCACGGGTTCTAAGGTTGATGAAGATCCCCAAAATTTTATTGATGAGATGTGGAAAATTCTGAAAGCTATGCATGCTATGGAAATTGAGGGGGTTGAGTTGGTGTCTTATCAACTCAAGGATGTGGAAAACATTTGGTATAACCAATGGGAGCAAGGTAGAGGTGAGGATGCTCAACCTGCTATGTGGGATGAATTCGAGGGAGCCTTTCTTGACCACTTCTTTCTCCGAGAATTGAGGGAAGCAAAAGTGGAGGAGTTTGTGAATCTGAAACAAGAAGGTATGACTGTTAAGGAGTATGACCTGAAGTTCATCCAGCTGTCCAGGTATGCTCCAGAGATGATCCCAGATATGAGGATGAAAATGAGGAAGTTCATCTCCGGATTAGGGAGACATGTGAAGAAGGAGCGCAAAGCAGCATTGTTGATCTCTAACATGGATATTTCTAGATTGATGGTGTATGCTCAACAGGTGGAGGAGGAGAAGAGAAAGGACAAAGAGGAGCATATGAGCAAAAAGGCAAGGTCAGTTGGGCATGAGAATGAACAGAAGCAGAACAAGGGCAATAGGTCCTTCTTCCAGAAGAGGCCTTTCAACTATGCCTCATCCACAGAAAGTGCACCTATGCCGCAGAACAGGTATGATCGGCAGGGACAGAGTCGCCAGAGTTTCAAACCCCAGGGTTCTCAATCCCAGACTAGTATGAGTCAAGGTTTGAGAGGGAAGCCACCATGCGGCAAGTGCGGTAGGATCCACTTGGGGAAGTGCAGAGCGGGAAGGGTTGGTTGTAATAAATGTGGTCAAATAGATCATTTTCAGAGGGAGTGTCCAACAGGGGGAAATAGAGCCCAACATCTACCACTGCACCACCGGCTAAGAGAGATCAGAGGGGCACTACTTCAAGCACGAGGGGAGGTACAAACCGTTTATATGCCATGGGTAGTCGCCAAGATCAAGAGAACTCTCCGAACATCGTGACGGGTATGATACGAGTCTTTTCTCTTGACTATTATATTTTGATGGATCCGGGTGCCACACTATCTTTTGTGACTCCTTACGTGGCTAGTAAATTCAATAAAATTCCTTAATGCCTTCTTGAGCCTTTTAGTGTAGCTACTCCTGTCAGTGATTCTGTCTTAGCTGAGAGAGTCTATAGGGATTGCACTGTGTTAATTCATCACAGGGATACCTTGGTCGACTTAGTTGAGTTGGACATGGTTGATTTTGATGTGATTCTTGGCATGGACTGACTTTATGTTTGTTATGCCTCTATTGATTGTAGGACCCAGATTGTTAAGTTCAAATTCCCAAACGAGGCTGTCATAGAGTGGAAGGGGAGTCCTGTTGTGCCTAAGGGTAAGTTTATTTCCTACCTTAGGTCCAGGAAGCTAATCTCAAAAGGATGTATCTATCACATTGTCCTAGTGAAAGATGATAATGTTGAGTCCCCATCCCTCGAGTCGGTTCCAATTGTCAATGAGTTTCCTGACGTCTTTCCCGAAGATCTGCCTGGAGTCCCTCCTGATAGGGAGATCGACTTTGGGGTTGATGTTCTTCCTGATAACCAGCCTATCTCGATCCTTCCCTATAGAATAGCTCTGGCTGAGTTGAAAGAGTAGTTAAAGGACTTGTTAGATAAAGGGTTCATTAGGCCGAGTGTCTCACCATGGGGTGCTCCCGTTCTATTTGTGCAGAAGAAAGATGGGTCTGTTAGAATGTGTATTGATTACAGGCAGCTGAACAAGGTCACCATAAAGAACAAATACCCTCTCTCAAGAATGCCACTTATTTCTCAAAAATAGACCTAAGATCTGGCTACCATTAGTTGAAGGTGAAGGAGTGTGATATTCCAAAGACAGCGTTTCGGACCTATTATGGACACTTTGAATTTTTGGTCATGTCCTTTGGGTTGACTAATGCCCCCGCAGCTTTTATGGATCTCATGAATCGAGTGTTTAAACTATATCTTAATATGTTTGTGATTATATTCATAAATGATATCTTGGTCTACTCCAAGAATGAGGAGGAGCACGCCCATCATCTTAGAGTCGTCTTACAAACTTTGAAGGACCAGGTATTGTATGCAAAGTTCTCCAAGTGTGAATTTTGGCTTGCATCAGTGGCTTTCCTAGGCCACGTTGTATCTGGAGATGGTATTCAGGTTGATGCTCAGAAAATTAAGGCAGTGAAGAATTGGCCCAGACCCACATCCCCGATAGAGATAAAAGTTTCTTGGGTTTGGCCGGCTATTATCGAAGGTTTGTAGAGGGATTCTTATCCATATCATCACCATTGACTAAGCTGACCCAAAAGAAGGCCAAGTTCCAATGGTTCGGTGCTTGTGAGGAGAGTTTCCAGAAATTGAAAACCAAGCTAACCACTGCTCCTGTCTTGACTTTGCCCGATGGAACAGAGGGATTTGTGATCTATTGTGATGCATCTAGAATTGGGTTGGGCTGTGTGTTGATGCAGAGGGGGAAGGTGATAGCCTATGTTTCAAGGCATCTTAAGATTCATAAGAGGAATTACCCAACTCATGACCTTGAGCTGGCAGCGGTGGTATTTGCTCTTAAAATTTGGCGCCACTATTTGTATGGAGTGCATATTGATGTATTCACCGATCACAAGAGCTTACAATACGTCTTCAGCCAGAAGAAACTCAACCTGAGGCAAAGGAGGTGGCTCGAACTGCTCAAAGACTATGATATGAGCATCATCTACCACCCAGGTAAAGCTAATGTTGTTGCTGATACTTTTAGAAGGTTGTCTATAGGTAGCACTACCCATGTAGAGGAGGGAAGGAGGGAATTGGCAAAGGAGGTACATAGATTAGCCCGATTGGGAGTTCATTTGGAAGAGAACAATGAAGGCGGAGTTACTGTTCAGGATGGGTCTACATCCTCACTTGTGGCAGAGGTAAAGGAGAAACAAGACCAAGATCCCGTCCTTCTCCAATTGAAGGGAGTTGTTAACAAATAAGAGGTAATAGTTTTTACCAAAGGGGGAGATAGTGTGTTGAGGTACCAAAATAGATTGTGTGTACCTGATGTCGATGATGTTCGAGAGAGGATTATGGCCGAAGCGCATAGTTCTAGATACTCTATTCATCCGGGCTCTACAAAAATGTACCATGACTTGAGGGGAATCTATTGGTAGAGTGGAATGAAGAGAGATATTGCGGAATTTGAATCAAAGTACCCGAATTGCCAACAGGTGAAAGTTGAGCATCAACGACCATGTGGCTTGGCTCAAAATATAGAAATTCTGGAATGGAAGTGAGAGATGATCAACATGGACTTTATTACGGGTTTGCCGAGGTCCCAAAAACAACATGATTCGATTTGGATGATTGTGGATAGAATGACGAAATCAGCTCACGTTTTAGCAGTTAAGACTACTGACACCGCAGAAGATTATGTGAAGTTATACATTCAGAAGATCGTTAGATTGCATGAGGTTCCCTTGTCTATCATCTCAAACAGAGAAGCTCAATTCACTTCCCAATTTTGGAAATCCTTTTAGAAGGGATTAGGTTCGAAGGTGAACTTGAGTACGACCTTTCATCCCCAGACAGATGGCCAAACAGAGCGCACCATCCAGATATTGGAAGATATGTTGAGGGCATGTGTGCTTGACTTCAAAGGAAATTGGGACGATCACTTACCTCTCATAGAGTTTGCATATAATAATAGCTATCATACAAGCATTCAAATGGCTCCTTATGAAGCTTTGTATGGGAAGAGGTGTAGATCGCCAATTGGATGGTTTGAAGTTGGTGAAGTTGAGTTGATTGGGCCTGATTTTTTTTACCAAGCCGTGGAGAAGGTGAGAGTTATTCAAGATAGGCTAAATACAGCCCAAAGCCGCCAAAAATCTTACACCGACATGAGAAGGAGAGGCTTAGAGTTTGAGGTGGGTGATTGGGTATACTTGAAAGTGTCACCCATGAAGGGCGTCATGAGGTTTGGAAGGAAGGGGAAGCTCAGTCCTCGATTTATTGGTCCTTACCAGATTTTGAGGCAGATTGGGAGTGTTGCCTATGAGTTAGAGTTACCCTCAGAGCTAGCCTCTATTCATCCGATATTCTACATTTCGATGTTGAAGAAGTGCTTAGGCAATCCCTCGTTGGTAGTCCCCACTGATAGTATTGGAGTTAAGGACAACTTATCTTATGAAGAGGTCCCGGTCCAAATTCTTGATCACCAAATCTGCAAATTGAGGAACAAAAAGATCGCCTCAGTTAAAGTCCTGTGGAGAAATCAATTTATGGAGGAAGCCACATGGAAAGCGGAGGAGGACATGAAATCTAAATATCCACATCTATTTGTGCCTACCGACGAGAATGTTGAAGGTAATGTCTATTTCCTTGACTTGAATTTGTTTACACATTATGAGTTTGATTGGTAATTCGTTTGAGAATTTGATTGGTTGATTGATTGAATTCTGATTGTGATTTGTACCCCGAGTCCATTCTTGGTTACTCCTCATTCAAGGACGAATGATCCTAAGGGGGAGATAATGTAACATCCCTCAAAAATTTTCCCTAAGATTCGGACCCTTCTTATATACGGGTAGGGTCAAACTCGAGTATTGTGAAGTATATGTATGAGTTAAAATGAGCCCCTGAGAAATTAAGCAGTATTAGAGGTGATGTGGGTCACAAAGGACCCCTAGGACCAAGATAAGTCCAAAAGATTCGTCGTGACTAAGTTTTAGGATGAGTTCGTATAAGGGGTCGACTTCTAATGACCCTACCTTTTGAAAGACGACAATCTGGGTGGCCCACGACCTATTAAATTAAATGTCATCGAGTCTTCTTTCCAATGCCGCCAAGAATGTAATTTTTGGAGTTTGGAGTCAAAAGATATGATGATCCTAAGATGAACTAGCACGATAGGAATTTTAGGCCTGGGTTGCAACTGCTGGGAATCTGGGCTTGGCGCCGCAGTGGTGCGACGCGCCACTATCGCACCAGGAACACGCCTCAGTAGTTTGGTCCCTGGCACGGTGTGCCACTACGAGATGTGCAGGGTTTTCAAGCCT
This sequence comes from Solanum dulcamara, assembly GCF_947179165.1. NCBI lineage: Eukaryota > Viridiplantae > Streptophyta > Magnoliopsida > Solanales > Solanaceae > Solanum > Solanum dulcamara. Next base: position 71,926,263 of record NC_077243.1, on the reverse strand, counting down.
ATTTTCTAGAACCCAAAAAAATGGCCTTGGTGCTGTAAGGGCGCGATGCGCCACTATCGCGCCAAGAACATGCCTCAGTAGTTTGGTCCTTGGCACGGCGCGCCACTAACAAATATGCAGGTTTTAGGCCTAATCGACCTGGCGCTGCAATAGCGCAATGCGCCACTATCGCGCTAGGAGCGTTTTCAGCCTATTTTTTAGATTTTTGAAGAGAGGGCAATTTGGGAATTGTCCCAAATTATATATGTATCAGCCTTAGCACGTTTTGGGACTATTTTCAATCCCTCACTCTCTCTCTAAAAGCCCTAGAAAATTTCTCTCTCTTCTTCTTCTTCTCTAAATCCTTCTCCAACAAGAAGTGCCTCCAAGAGCTTCAAGATTCAAGCTTTTCATTGAAGACCCAACATCAAGGTTTTCTTCAAGTCTTCTCTAAGGTATGTAAGGCTACTCAAAGCATGGGTTGAGTCCACCCATGTGCCCTACTCTTCTTTGAGGTTAGATGTCCATGGGAATGGAGTTTCTTGATATGGTTTATGTTTGAATGAGTCTTATCTCCTATTAATTTGATTCTTATTGTGTTGAAGTTGTTGAGCTAAGAATTTCTAAAACCTTCATGTTAGCATGAGTTGATGGATATGGTTTGTTAATATGCTCGGTTGATTTCCTTAACCATGTGATTACGTTGAATGTATCAAATTTCCTTAAATGTGTTATTCATCTTGAATTGTTGGTTTAAAACCTTAAAGTGTGATAAGTCATAAGGAGGTGATAAATGAGGAGAGGAATGGTTTGTTATATTTATGGGAGGTTATAAATGCTTATTTAAATTAGGCTTGATTGAGTTGATTGGAGAATAGAATTGACGAGTGGGAAGGTCCTAAAGGAGACTTGTCATTATGACTTGATTGAGTTGAAATGAGAATAGAGTTGATGAGTTGGAAAAATTCTAAATGAAACTAGCTGTGAGGGCTTGATTGAGATGATTGGAGGGAGTCTTATGAGCATGGAGTCATGGAAGGAGCATCGAGCACCGAAGTGGGTGAGAGTATAGTCCATACTCGAACCCAGAAACTACGCTGCCAACGTAGGTAGGGATGGAACCGTTAAAGTCGAATGCTTCCTGTGGGATCAAACCGTTAAAGTCGAATGTTTCCCATTTTATTGTCCTGAAATGATAGGACTTGACTAATCGATGGAATCCATGATTAGGGAGGTGTTCCTGCCCTGGCAAGGTATGGACGGACGTGGCAACAACGTCTGATTGTTGTACTATCACTGGCTCATAAGTGATGGTTGTCGGATAAGAGAAACTCCCATTTAGGTCTTGGTAGTGCTCCGAGCCAGTTGAGTTGAATGGCATGTGAATTGGTCCCATCTAAACCATTTCTTGTTAGACTTAGGACACTTGAGTGAGTTGTCACTTCTTTATGAGTTGAGATTTCTGAGTTGGTTGATCCTTTTCTGATGTTGTTTTATTCGGCCATTTTACATACTCGTACATTCTACGTACTAACGCCATTTGGCCTACATCATTTCATGATGCAGATACAAGTACCAGAGATCATCAACCGGCGTACCGTTGAAGATCTACACACTTCCAGCTACTTGGTGAGTCCTCCTAGTTTCCGGAGGATTTTGAGCTCCCTGTATAGTTTTGTGTTGTTTCCTTTATTTTGATTGTTGGTATCCATGGGTTTGTCATTGGCACCTCCTAAACTTTGATAGAGGCTTCATAGATTAGAGTGTGGGGAGGTTGGACTGTTATTTTAAGGAGTCTTATTATATTTGTTTTGTTGAGTTGATTTAGTTGGACATTTACATGAGTGGGCAAGTTTCCCACTATTCTTAATCTTGTTTTGCCTATAAATTGCCAAAGTTTGGCAATTGAAATAAGAAGATAGATACTGCAATATCTTTCAATTCTCTCTTTATCTCATTCTTTCTTTCTTATTTTTCTAAGTTTAGTTTATCTTATAACAGCACACTCGTAGTCATAGCCTAGGTGAAATGGCCTCAATTATTGGTGAAAAATAAAAGAATTATTCCAATTATTGGGCTATCCCACTATGCTCTATTTTGGACGGACGTTGTTTCAATATTCTTATTGGTCTCCAAATGGAAAAATTTCCAACATTGCCCTCTCCTTTATTTATTACCCTTTGGGGTTGATTTATTGTTAGAGTATATGCATTTTATTATTAAAATAAAATTTTAAGTGTATATTTTAGTAGATATAAATTGATAAGAATGTGGTAAATTATTCTTAGTGTAACTTATATAACCAGTAAGCCACGTACTACCTCATTATGCCTTGCAACATATGTAACTTCCAAGGCGTAATTCTTCTATTCATTTACCGACATTATTGTCCACTTTATTCTTATTCAAGACAAAGAAGAATTCTTCACCTATAAATAGTGGTGTTTCTTCATTTGAGAACAGGGTGCAAGAAAGATGAGAAGTGTGGATAAATATTGTAGTGTGTAGTAGTGAAAGAGAGAGTTGAAACAAGAAAATATTATTAAGTCTTCAACTATATTCACTATACAAAAGAGAGTTATTATATGTTGAAGGCGTGTGTTATATTTGTGGAACTTTGAACTCTTTAACTAATTCGAAGTTGCTTGAGTTACACGACATTGTTTGACTGTTGTATCCTTGAGGGGGCAAGTCAAGAGTATTACTGCTAGATCGGTGTAGATTATGTCACAGTGGGCTTGAATCTCCTTAAAGAGAGCGAGATATCCGCGTCTCAGCCTGAATATATTTTTATTCATTTTGTTCATTTTATTTTCAACTGTAATTTATTGTAATTATGGTATATTACACCAACATTTATTTGATTCAACTTGTTATGATAGTAATATTGTGCGTAAAACTTATTATGGTTGTTAGGAGAAAATATTATAATATTGCTATTGGATTTGAATTAAAATGCCTAATGAATAGAGGTGGAGTACTGTGGTTCCATTGTACAAGAACCTGGGTGTTATCCAAAACTATAATAATTACAGGGGTATCAAATTGTTAAGCCACACTATGAAGATTTGGGAGAGAGTGTTGGAGATAAGGTGAGGAGAGGAGTTTCAATCTCAGAGAACCAGTTCGGATTCATATCGGGGCAGTCGACTACTGAAGCAATCCATCTTATGTGGAGACTGATGGAGAAATTTAGAGAGAAAAAAAGGGAACTATATACGGTGTTCATTGACCTTGAAAAGGCTTATGACAAAGTTCTGAGGGATGTTCTCTGAAGGTTTCTGGAGGCTAAAAATTTCCTGATGATGTATATTAGGGCGATAAAGGACATGTATGCTGGAGTCAAGACTCGGATTAGAACAGTGGAAGGTGACTTAGAGCATTTTTCTGTTGAGATAGGACTACATCAGGGATCTATGCTGAGTTCTTTTATTTTTTCCTTGGTGATAGATGAGTTGACACGGTCTATTCAAGAGGAGGTTCCATGGTGTATGCTATTTGCGAACGACATAATTTTGATTGATGAGACTTGGGACAAAGTTAATGACAAGTTAGAGGTTTGGAGACAAACACTGGAGTCCAATGGGTTCAGATTGAGCAGAACCAAAATAGAATACTTAGAGTGCAAATTTAGTGTTGCGATAAATGAAGAGGGCACGGAAGTGAGGCTTGCCACTCAACCTATCCCCAAGACAAAAAGCTTTAAATATTATGGATCCATCATCCTGAATAGTGGGAATATCGATGATAATGTCACGCACCACATTGGGGCAACGTGGATGAAATGAAGTTATGCCTCTGGAGTCTTGTGTGATAGGAAAGTACCACCTAAACTTAAAGGTAAGTTCTATAGAATGATGGTTAGACCAACGTTGTTATATGGAGTGGAGTGTTGGTCAGTAAACAACTCTCATATTCAGAAGATGCATGTTGTGGAGATGAGGATGCTGAGATGGATGTGTGGACACACTAGGAGTGATAAGATTAGGAATGAAGTTGTTCAGAAGAAGATGAGAGTGGCATCTATGGCAGACAAGATAAGAGAAGTGAGACTGAGATGGTTTGGACATGTATAGAGGAAGGGTTTCGATGCCCTAGTTAAGAGGTGTGAGCGGTTGGAGTTGGGGGTTATGAGGAGGGGTAAGAGTAGACCGAAAAAGTATTGGATAGAGGTGATTAGACAAGATATGACACTGCTCCATATCAATGAGGACATGACCTTAGATAGAAAGGAGTGAAGGTTGTGGATTAGTGTAGAAGGCTAGTTGGGATAGAATGATGTCTTACCGTGTGTCGGTTTAGAGAGGTCGAAGGTCTAGGCATGCCTGTATAGTTGTGTTGTTATTGTCTTTGATTATCATATTACTTTGCTATTGTTATTGTTCTTGTCTCTTTTTTTGCCATTATGCTATATATATTATTTTTTTATCTTACTTGAGACTGTGACTTTTGAGACGATGGTCTTTCGGCAACAACCTCTTTATCTCCATAAGGTAGTGGTAAGGTTTACGTACATCTTATCCTCCCAAGACCCCACTTGTGGAATTTCACTGGGTATGTTGTTGTTAATGATATTGATTTGAATTAAAAAATAATAATTAAATTATCAAAATTATTATGTCGTAGCAAGTCACTGCCTTAAAAGTGATTTCGGCTCTACTTTAGTGCAAATTATTGATGTTATACCCCATACTTTTGTACTTTGGAACGCATTCTTAAGTCTCTTGAAAGGCTCTTAAGTTCTTGGAAGGATCGTAAGCCTCCTAAGTTTCTTAAGGTTTCCTAAAGTTTCTTAAAGCTTCTTAAGAGTTACCATGTGAGCCGGGTAATCTATAACGCCATCAAACAACTCTAAAGAAAGGAGAATGCGATACCCCATAGTAGAGAAGATTGGAAATAGAGTTATAAGAATCCAGAAGAAGTTAGAGACCGAATAATGAGTCGTAAGACTCGACTTATTTACGTAAGCTACCAACTTGGAAATCTTACATACTTAAGCTACTTGAGTGCATACCAAGCTTACGTAGCAAGGATTACATAGGTTTGTAAAGTAAAATGAGATTACGAATCCACGAAGGGGAAAGAGAGTGCCACATGGTAGCATGAGAGAGTGACATATGACAAAAGTTGGAGCAAGGGTGGTGGACCCCACATGCCATGTGGCAGCCCATGATTGGAAGGCATGGTGCGTTGGGCCAATAAGGGCTTGACACGTGTCACCACTTAGGAGTTGACATGTGTCACTCCTCCATAAGGTGGAATATATGTATATATATTATAATTCATCCTTATCTCCAAACAAAAAGTCATTTTCCCAAAAAAAATCTAGGCAAAGGAAAAGAGAAGAAAAGTCAAGAAAGAAAAAGAGAGAAGAGGAACCTTAAACTTGAGAAAGAGAGCCACAAATTTGGAGCCAAAAAGGTAAGTTCTCCGATTTTGTTCCGTGAATTAATTATCTAGGGTATAACACGATATTATGAAGGTGTTATTAATGAAAATTTATGATTTGAAGCAGCACCAAAACATTAGCAAACAGCCCCAAAGTTCTAGCCGTGCTAGGAGAGCTTCCGAGGTGAGTTTTGGCAAGTTTTGGTGAGTTTCGGGTAAGGTAAGATTTTCCCTTTCAAATTAGAGTTTATGATGTTGTTATGTGATATATTAAATGTCTTAAACAAGGTTTGAAGTGAAAAAATTGCATAAGGATGGTTGACATTACGAATAAACTGAATTGAAGTCGTCGTAGTTAAATCGAAGTCGAGTAGTGTGTTGCGATTGTGGTGCTGTAGTTGTATCTGGTTGGATGATGTATTACAGGGATGGAAAGTGTTCTAAAAAGGGTGTGGTTACTTCTGATTACAGCCACATGACCTTCTATTTCGTATTGTTAAAGGATTTGCGAAATAAAGATTAAAAATTCTATTTTGATATAGTAGCTTCGGGCGAGTTGTTTGGAGTTTGTATTGTGTAATGTTGAAGTAATTCACTTATGTATATGCTTCTGGTTGTTGGTGTTGGTATTATTGTTGACAAGGTGGCTGATTGAAATCTCGGGAATGCTAAAGTTATAGGGGAAATGCTGCCCAATTTTTGGTAACTTCGGAACTAGTAACAAACTAGTCGAGGGTATTGGATATGGAAACGATTCCTATGGGTACTTGGTTGTAGCGTTGAAAATTGGAAAGTGAAAGGTTATTAACCTTAGTATTACTCTCATGTTAATAGGTCAAGGAGATAGCGAGGCGAGCTGGGTTACAGTTAATCCACAAAAGGTATGTGAAGCTTAACCTTTCTTTCTTTTGGCATGTCTTAGCCTTAAGTTATATATATACGAAACTTGGGAGTCATTCCATTCATAAAGCTCTGAGTATGAGTCAATACCCTTATTCACTTCTAGATGTTAGAACTCCTGCACTAAGTGGAATCATCACCTTTCAAGTCTTCTATAGGATGAGGAGTAGTACATATAAGGCCTATCTCCTTCTTTCATTGAAATCACTTCAGGTAAGTGGAATGATGTCTGATATGAGTTTAGAGGTAATTCCATTTATAGGTTTCAGATATAATTCGTGACTCGTAGTCACGTCTGAATACTAAGGGTCCTAAAGTAGTTAAATTACTACTCTCGAGCCATCTATATGTTGAATAGTAAGTGGAGATATAAGCTCCTATTCTGAAAGGCTCTGAGAGGATAAATGTCTCTGATTGCATTAGTTGTATCTCTGATTGCATAAGCTATGTGACTGATTGCATAAGTTGTGTCTTTGATTGCATAAACTGTCTGGCATTATCTTGGTACACGTCTATGGTTCCTAACGCCCTAATTGATGTAATCCCTAATAACATCTAAAGGGTACCTCGGAGAATTACTTTCCTGGTCTTCAAGTGACGGTTCACTTGACTGTTTCATTGAGTCTCAGGAGATGATTTAGTTGCATATGGTTTCTCACTACTCTACTCGTGCATACGGTAACCCTTCTTTCACCGAGTCCCACACGGGGTCGGGCCTAATATCGTGCGCAGCTTTACTACTTCTTTCACTGAGTCCCGGGCTGGATGCGATATGATATTGTGACGTGATTGGTAATGCCACGTACGAGGAGGGGATATTATATATGATGATATGATGATGTGATGATCTAACGATGCGACAACGATATGAGTTTCACTGCATCCCAGGCCGGATAAAATATGATGATTATGACACCGAGTCCCATAATGGACTGGGTACGGTATATGGTGATATAAGAAAGGAACACTGAGTTCCTCACTAGAGGGTCGGGTATGGTATATATATATACGACACGGGTACGCTATAGATGTACTCTACTCTCTTCACCGAGTCCCTCACTAAAGGGCCAGATACCGTAGGTAGGCATGCATGTGCAAATATAGTGATACATTTGTGACACCAAACCCCATAATGGGTCAGATATGTTATGATATATATATATATATATATATATATATATACGATGAGCTTATGCCGTGTACGATGGTATAATGTAGTATACGATGAAGTGATATATATGATGAAAAGAGATGATGATATGATATTATGATGAAAATGATTTTACTGCATAAGACGCAGGCACTGTAGTGGGTTAATTGTTATACTTGTCCCCCACATCCCTGTTCCAATTGTAATCTCGTTATGGTGTTTTATGCTTACATACTCAGTAGATATTTCATACTGACCCCCGTCTCTTCGGGGGGATGCATTTCATGCCCGTAGGTACAGACACGCGACTTGAGGATCCACCAGCTTAGGATTCCACCCAGCGGATTTACGAAGAGCTCCATCGTGTCGGAGCCCAGTTTTTGGTACCGACCATTGATGTATATATTTGTGTGTTCAAGAGTACGGCGGGGGCCCTGTCCCGCCTTATGTTTCTGTTTCTTTTTACTCTTAGAGGTCTATAGACATGTATGTGGGTTGTATATGTATGTGTGAACAGTTGTGCCTATATGTTACGATAACCTCGTCGGCTTATATATATTGTCTTGCCTGTTGGCACGCTATGACTCAAATAGGAGACAGATTTCCTTATAGTTAGCAAGGGTACACGCGAGTGTCCAGTTCGGGCACCCGTCACGGCCTACGGGGTTGGATCGTGACAGTTGAGGTCGATCACTCGCTTCAAGGCTTCGCAGCTCTTCCAAATACGTGCACTTGTGGTTGAAAGTTTGGAGTTGCACAAATACTATTGCTAATAAATTCAAGGATAAAGTATTCGAGGAAGAAAGCCAATAAAGGGGATAATATTTCTTCCGTGTATGTACTTTCTCATAAAGAGGAGAAATCAAATATATAGGTGTAGGAATTGTACGTTTTGGTGAGGAAATAAATTAGATATCGATTGAATATCTCGATTAGGCAATACGTTTTCATACAATCAATTAGAGAGAATGAATTTGTAACTTTTTCATTCTTATCTTCACAATTAATTCGAGAGAATGAATGTGAAATTTTACTTTGTATTTTCATCTGCACAATCAATTACAAAGAAATAAATGCAATAAATTTTATTTTGCATTTTCATTCATGAACGGAAAATGTTAACACTAGTTGCATTATGATTTTAGGACCCCACCCTTCTTCTGAAAAAGGAAAGGTAGGAGAATAAGAGTGTTGGGATATTTCATCAACTAAAAAGGGTTAAATATATTCATATACTATTGGAAATAGTTTAAATATATCCCTCGTTATTTTTTCGAGCTAAATACACTCCTCATGTTATACTTTCGGTTCAAATATACCCCTCTCATTATACTTTGGTACAAATTCGCTCTTAATTTTAATGGAAGAACACTTAAAAAACTCAAAATTAAATAACTCATTCCCAATTTTAAATATAACTCTAAATCTTCATTTTTTTTTTCGCAAAAGTTATTTATATTTTAAAAATAAAAGAAGTGAGATGTGTCACTTCAATAAAAAAAATTAAATTTAACGGGAGTTTACATTTTTGATTGTTATGACTGTTTGATTACTATGATGATTATATTATAATTTACGTATGCTTTTTAATCAATATTTTGAATAACATTTGATAAATTTTGACACGCTAACAGTGTATTCCTTGGCTAAAGGAATTCTGCATCTATATTTTATATCTTATTAATATAGCTACATTAATAAGAGACGTGAGTAAATTTTTTAAAAGCTTACAACATTTTATTTCTTATCATTTTGTAAGAAAAAAAAGACTCAAATTAGTACTTAGAAATTTCATGTATTAGTACTTAAAATTATGCAACACATTCTATATTGTCATTTCTAAGAAAAAAACTCAAATTAGTACTTGAAAATTTTATTTATTCCTAAAAAAAATCAGATATTTAAAATTAAGAATGAATTATTTAATTTTGAGTTTTTCAAGTGTTTTTCCGTTAAAATTAAGGGCAAATTTATACCAAAGTATAATGGGAGGGGTATATTTGAACCAAAAGTATAACATAAGGGTATATTTAGCCCAAAAATATAATGAGTGATATATTTAAATTATTTTCAATAATACAGGAGTATATTTGACCCTTTTTCGTTTCATCAAATATATATTAGTACCTTATCAATAGTGTTCATTCCTTAAATTATTATTTGAATAAAAATATATAGCCAAAACACAGAACAACTCCATCACACGATTTTAGTGGTCAAAACTTTGACAAGTAAAACTCTAACACGATGTATCGGAGTTTGAAAAAATTATGAATTTTAAACTTAAAGAGGTTGAAATTTTATGAATAATTCATGAATTTTAAACTTATAACGATTTAAACTGCAAGAATTTCATTGAGTTTGGAATAGATGAAAGTTGCATACATAACCAATGTGGAAGAGGAGATCTGATCAGAAATGACAAAGGGATGATAACTTTTGTTTTCATCAAGAGTTAGAAGTTTGAATCTAAATGCACATATGAATAATTAAGATGTTGTCTCTAGATCTAATAAAACTACTTGTCAACATCTAAATATACATAATCTATATATATGTACATAATAAATATACAATTTAAATAAAAATTAATTATTATTTAAAAAAAATTAATAAAATGAAATTATTATTTGATTAAAAAAAATACTATACTTGCTAGTGATGGTGGAGATAGTTTGTAGTGATGGTGATAATGATAATAGTTATTGATAGTGGCTAGTAATGATGGTGGTGATAGTTTGTAGTGATGGTGACTATCATAATCGTGGCGATTGGTAGTGGTGCTGATGGTTGTAATAATAAAGTTGGTTGATGTTAGTAGTTGACGGTATTGATGGGGGTGAAGAATGTGTGGTGATTGGTGATGTGTTTGTGATAGTTGGCGGGGGTGCTAGTTATGATGATGGGGGTGGTTGATATGAGAGATTGACCATAGTGATGATAATGACTGATAATAGTGATGGTGACCGAAGAATTTATGATATTAATTGGTGGCAGTGTTGTTGTTTGTGATAGTGGAGTTTGCTGATAGTAGGATTTTGCGTTAATCATAGCCTCAGAGAAGCAAATAGTAGGATTTTGCGTTAATCATAGCCTCAGAGAAGCAAATTAAATATGCATGCAAACAAATTAACAAGCCTTATAGTCACAACTTTGATGAAATTCATGTATTCAACTCTTTTTCTAATCCCCCTCTCTAGTGAATGGGGTTTATTAACATGGATAGATAAAACTTTTCATTCTTTAGAATCAAACCAACTAAACCTAGCCTTATTGTTTATGAACCACGTTGAGAGCCTTGTATTTTTTGAGCTGTTTGGTTACAATTAGTTTAGAAGTCCCTTCCCAATGATCATATACAAAGCTTGAGATACCGAATTCAAAATGTAACTTTTTGCATCTGAAATAATCAAAGGGGACAACTTTAACCAAAATAGGAAAAAAAATAGATGTCATTAGGAATAAATTCCTTAGATAGTCACTCATGTTTGGAAATTTGCCTTATAATATTACTTATGCTTTTTTAGGATCACAATATCAGTCCTATTTTTTTCAAAATATATTCTTCTCTCCTAGTGGGATGCCATGTCACATTATTTTATTTTTTTAATAATTTTTTTAAACAATACAATTAAAGTTTGTTTAATATCTCTATAAGCAACTTCTTTTAGCATTTACCCCATTCTTGAATTTTATAAAGATAATCAAATTTTGAATTAAACTTAAATAATATTTTATTTATCTTTCAATATTTTTTATAATTAATTAGAAAAAATTATAAGTAAAGAATATAAGGAAATAAAATTCACAGATTAATTCATCGCAAATTAATTTACTAAAAAAATTATAAAAAATGATAATTCGTATTGAAATTGAAGTATATGTTCCATCTGTAAGAGTTCTAATACGTAGTTTTTTTCCCCAACGACAAAGGAACTTACGAGCGGGGCATTTTTGGGGACTAGCCCGCTTCCCATTACTCAATAGGGCAATTTCTCGCACATAATTAAGGGAGCCATTGAAAGGGGACAGACGGGACACGATGATCGAAGTCAGACTTGAGTATGGGAAGAGAACTCGCTTATTTTGATAAGCGCGGAGACTCTTGGAACAGCTGGAGTAAGAAGTCCCCAAGTGAGCTCCTAAAAAGTCCTCACATGGTCAGTGAAGGCCCGTAGCGTCGGAGACATCTTTATCTGAGGAGGAGGCTTCGTCGTCCAGCTCCTCATAAATGATGTTAGGATCGGCCGGCTCATCCTCGGAATCTGACCAGGCACGTATCGAAGGAGCAAAGGAGGAGCAACAAGTGTAAGCGCGGATGCTCTCGAAGTGGCCGACGGGGCGCAAAGCAAAAAAGTCCTATTTTTATATATTCTTCCAACCGTATAAATCTGCTCTAACTTGAATATAAAGATAAACTTTTTTGAATTAACATAAAATTTGAATTCAAAATAAAGCAAAAAAATAAAATATCTGAATTTTGAATCAATATATTTGTCTTTATGGATTTTTATAATATTCGTGCATTGCACGGGTATGAAATGCATAGATTAATCATGCATTAAATTTGTATGTCCATGTTTTTATTTTACAGTAAATTATTTATTACTCTCTCCATTTTAATTTGTTTGTCCTATTTTTTTTGGCACAAAATTTAAGAAAATAATTTTTTTTTGAATTTTGTGATTTTAAATTAAACATATGTCAAATATACTAAAATATCTTTTAATTTTATGTTTTAAATATGTCATGTGGAAAATTGAAATTAAAAATTTGCTAAAAAGAAAAAAGAGATATTTTTTTAAACGAACAATTTTTTAGGCCAAATAAGTTGAAACAAATGAAGTACTCCGTATTTGATTTTTATCCAAGGTAAAATAATCAAAATAAAAATTTGTCTTGATAATAGTTCAACGGAATACATTGTAAAACTAAAAGTGTAGCTTATCATAATTCATAGCTATATGTATACAAATAATATATTGATATCATAAGAAAAAAAGTTATGTATTAATAAATAAGATAATAAATTTTTATAATTAATATTTAAAAATATTAACAAATAAATAATAAATATTAATTAATTTTAATTTTAATTTGATTATCTTTATAAATTCAAGAATAGAGTAAATGCTAAAAGAAGTTGCTTATAGAGATATTAAACAAACTTTTATTGTATTGTTAAAAACAATTTGTTAAATAAAATAAAATAATATGACATGTCATCCCATTAAAAAAGATAAATATATTTTAATAAATATAAAATAGTTGAATAATATTACAGTTTTAAAAAGAAATAAAAATAATATTATATAGCAAATTCTCAAACCGCCTACCTAAGGAATTTATTCATGCCATTAGTGAAAGTAATTGTTTATTAGACACTCTGTGTGTGGGGTGGAGGCATAAGTTTTTTTTGTTCTTGATTTTTTTTTAAAATTTGACTTTACTCCATTAAACACAACTTGTTGTAAAATTAATTAATTCAGTAACATAAAGCGGAGAAAATAAAGTAGGAGAAAGATAAGCAGAAGATAGATTAAGAGAAAATGAAAGGAGAAAGTATATGTTCGTATTTCTGTGCGTGCATTTTATTTTCAATGCTAAGGATATATATATACAAATAGATGGCTAAAGAAAGAGGAAAATTAGTGGGTTGCCCACTTTCAGTGGGCCCCACGTGTATAAAATAGTATTTAGTGGACAATCCACCTTCATAATACTCCCCCTTGGATGTCCACGTGTAAAAAAAAAAACTTTACAAAACATAATATACATATTTATCATGAATATCCATAAAGCTTGTGTTTACATATCTGGTAATACGCCCCGATTGCTGCCTCATTAAAAACCTTACCAGGAAAACCCAGTAGGACAAAACCTTGGTTAAGAAAAAAAGAGTGCAGCGCATATTTTTCTCCCCCTGATGAAAACTTCATTTGATGTTTTGGAGACGGCGCATTCCAACCTTATATCTTAATTTCTCAAAAGTTGATGTTGGTAATGCCTTTATGAATAAATCTGCAAGATTATCACTTGAACGAACTTGTTGTACATCAATATCACTATTCTTCTGTAGATCATGTGTGAAAAATAATTTTGGTGAAATATGTTTCGTTCTGTCTCCTTTTATGAAACCACCTTTCAATTGAGCTATGCACGCGGCATTGTCTTCGAATATAACTGTGGGTACTTTAACATCCTTTTCCATACCGCATCTTTCTTTGATGAACTGTATCATCGATCTCAACCACACACATTCTCTACTTGCTTCATGAATTGCTATTATTTCAGCATGATTTGAAGAAGTAGCAACAATAGACTGCTTTGTAGATCGCCATGATATAACAGTTCCTCCGTGTGTAAATAGATAGCCTGTCTGAGATCGAGCTTTATGTGGGTCTGATAAATAACCTGCATCTTCATAACTAATAAGGTCTGCACAACCTTTATTAGTATAAAACAAACTCATATCAATAGTACCCTTGAGGTATCGCAAAATATGTTTGATACCGTTCCAATGCCTTCGCGTTGGGGATGAACTATACCTTGCTAGCAAATTAACAGAAAATGTTATATCAGGCCTGGTTGCATTAGCAAAGTACATAAGTGCACCAATAGCACTGAGATATGGTACTTTAGGACCAAGCAGTTCTTCACCCTCTTCTAGAGGTCGAAATTGATCCTTTTTCACTTCAAGTGATCGAACAATCATTGGAGTACTTAATGGATGTGCTTTGTCCATGTAAAATCTTTTAAAGATTTTCTTAGTGTAGGCAAATTGATGGACAAAAACCCCGTCTGCTAAATGTTCAATTTGCATACCTAGACAAAGTTTTGTTTTTCCGAGATCTTTCATCTCAAATTCTTTCTTTAGATACTCAATCGCCTTTTGGACTTCTTCAGGGGTTCCAATGAGATTTATGTCGTCAACATAAATGACGAGTATAACAAACTCTGATTCCGTTTTCTTAATAAAAACACATGGACAAATGACATCATTTATATAGCCTTCATTTATTAAGTACTCACTAAGGCGATTATACCACATATGTCCTGATTGTTTCAGACCGTATAATGATCTTTGCAGTTTTATTGAGTACATTTCTCGAGACGTTTTACATGCTTCAGTCAATTTTAATCCTTCTGGGATTTTCATGTAAATTTCATTATCAAGTGAACCATAAAGGTAAGCTGTAACTACATCCATTAGATGCATTTCAAAATTTTTATGTACAGCTAAACTGATGAGATATCGAAAAGTTATTCCATCCATAACCAGCGAATATATTTCTTCATAGTTGACTCCGAATTTTTGAGAGAATTCTTGTGCAACAAGGCAAGCCTTGTATCTAATAATTTTATTTTTCTCATTTCCTTTCCGTACAAAAACCCATTTATAGCCAACCAGTTTTACACCTTCTGGGGTTTGGACTACAGGTCCAAAAACCTCACATATAGCAAGCGAGTCTAATTCTGATTGAATTGCCTTTTGCCATTTTGGCCAATCACATCTACGTCGATATTCTTCGGCGGATTTAGGCTCAAGACTTTCACTATCTTGCATGAGGTTAATTGCAACATTATATGCAAAAATATTATCCACCGTAATTTTTGATCGATCTAGATTTATCTCATCACCGGTAGAACTTATTGAAAGTTCTTCATTCACTTGAGTCTCGGGCTCACTGATTTCTTCAGGAATATCAGGAGTACTCAAATCTTGACCTTCTTCAGGAGGTTCTTGTGTAGTATCATTTTTATGGTTTCTCAAGCTTCTCTTTCTAGGATTTTTATCTTTTGATCCCAATGGTCTACCACGCTTCAGGCGTGTTTGAGATTCAGAAGCTATGATACTAGTAGATGGTTTTTTGTGACATCAATCCGGATAGGCACATTAACTGCATGAATATGTAACTTAGTTATCCATTTCAAATCAGTAAATACATCTAGCATTTGGTTTGCTATTTTCTGTAAGTGGATAATCTTCTGGACCTCCTGCTCACATGTGCGGGTTCGTAGATCAAAATGAGATAGTGATGAAACTTTTCACGCAATTTCTTTTTCTTTTTTGGGTTCCTTCTTCTCTCTCCCTAATGGCGGGAAAAGTATTTCATCAAATCGACAATCTGCAAATCGAGCAGTGAATAAATCTCAAGTCAATCGTTCAAGGTATCGAATTATAGAGGGTGAGTCAAACCCAACATATATGTCCAACCTTCATTGAAGGCCCATCTTTTTACGTTGTGGTGGTGCTACAGACACATATACGACACAACCAAAAATTCATAGATGGGCTATATTTGGCTCATGACCAAATACTAATTGTGATGGAGAATATTTATTATAATGTATCGGTATGAGACATACAAGTGCTGCTGCATGTAAGATAGCATGACCCCAAACAATAATTGACAATTTTATTTTCATTAGTAGAGGTCTTGCTATCAATTGTAGACGCTTTATAAATGACTATATAAGGCCATTTTGAGTGTGAACATGAGCAACAGGATGTTCAATTTTTATCCCAATTGATAAGCAATAATCATTAAAAGCTTGGGATGTAAATTCTCCATCATTATCAAGGAGAATGGCCTTAATTAGATAATCTGGGAATTGCGCCCTTAATCTTATTATTTGTGCCAATAATTTTGCAAACGCCAGGTTGCGTGATGATAAGAGGCACACATCAGACCATCTGGATGATGCATTTATTAGGACCATAAAATATCTAAATAGTCCACTAGGTGGATGAATAGGTCCACATATATCTCCATGTATACGCTCTAAAAAGCCAGGAGATTCGATGCCAACCTTCAGGGTCGACGGTCTAGCAATTAATTTGCCTTGATAACAAGCAACACATGAAAATTCATTATTTGTAAGAATCTTCTGGTTCTTTAACGGATGTCCAGTTGAATTTTCAAGTATTCGTCTCATCATTATTGATCCAGGATGACCTATTCGATCATGCCATAGCACAAATGTATTTGGATCAGTAAACTTCTGGTTTACGATTATATGTGCTACAATTGCACTAATTTTTGCATAATATAGGCCGAAGACAAAGTTGGTAATTTTTTCAAAATATATTTCTGGCCTGAGACACTCTTGGTATACCAAGATATTCAATATTCATTTTATTTAGTGTCTCAACATGATATCCATTTCTGCGGATATCTTTAAAACTTAACAAGTTTCTTAGGGATTTAGAAGAAAATAGTGCATCTTCTATTATAATTTTTGTCCCCTTAGGCAGAATTATAGTAGCTCTTCCGGAGCCTTCTATCATTTTTGAATTATCAGAAATTATAGTAATATTTGCTTTTCTTCTTAGCAAGTTAGAAAAATATTTATCGTCTTTAAATATAGCATGGGCTGTTCCACTATCAATTACATAAATATCCTCGTGATTGGTCATTGATTCAAATAAAATTTGAGGCATTTCCATATTTTCTTCAATAAGAAATAAAATAAGTATTAACACATGGTACATTACACAAATTTTATTTCTTTACATTGACTAGAAAAATACAAATATCATATTTAATACAGATAAAAAGAAAAATATTTACATATTATTAGTCCTATCAATATTCATATTGTCGTCTAAAAAATTAAAGAAATCAGCTACATCCAAATGCATGGGCTCAATATTATCTTTAGAGATAAAATTTATCTCTGGATTATTTTCTGTCCTCTTTAATGATGCCTGATATAGCTGAACCAGACGTTTTGACGGCCGACAAGTCCGCGATCAGTGCTCCACACCTCCACATCTATGACATACACTTTCTGAATTATTCTTCGGTAAAGCTTCTGGCTTTTTACCCTACGTTTATATTGCTGGTCATTTCTCGGTGTCAGCCGAGCATCATGATTAAAATTCCTTCTTTGACTACGACCACGATCACGACTGGAGTCATGACCTCTTTCTCGTTGGTTATAATTTGCCTGATTCACTTCAGGGAGTGACAAAGAACCAACTGTCCGACTATCATGATTTTTCATTAATAGTTCATTATGTCTTTTAGCAATAAGAAGGTGGGATAATAATTCAGAATATTTTGTAAAACCTTTTTTGCGATATTATTGTTGCAGGAGCATATTCACGGGTGGAAATGTGGAGTATATTTTTTTCAATTTATCTTGCTCAGTGATTTCGTCTTCGCATAAATTTAACTGAGCTATAATTCTAAATAAGACAGAATTATATTCAGTTATATTTTTAAAGTCCATTAGTCTCAGATTTAACCAGTCATGACGTGCTTATGGAAGCATGACCAACTTCAGGTGGTCATATCTTTCTTTTAATTTTTTTCACAATTTCAGGGGATCCTTTAATGTAAGATATTGTAATTTTAGCCCCTCGTCAAGATGGTGGCGGAGAAAAATCATAGCTTTTGCACGGTCTTGACTAGATGCCGTGTTATCATCTTTGATGGTGTCTGCCAGACCCATCGATTCTAGATGAATTTCGGCATCAAGTACCCATGATGAGTAGCCTTTTCCAAAAATATCAAGAGCAGTAAATTCAAGTTTTGAAATATTTGCCATTTTATAAAAATAAAATTAAATAAAACTCTTACCACTTTTGTTACCTTGAATAAATAGTAGAGCTTCGTGCTGATAACGTATTGTAAAATTAATTAATTCAGTAACATAAAGTGGAGAAAATAAAGTATGAGAAAGATAAGCAGAAAATAGATTAACAGAAAATGAAAGGAGAAAGTATATGTTCTATTTCTGTGCGTGTATTTTTTTTTCAATCCAAGGATATATATATACAAATAGATGGCTAAAGGAAGAGAAAAATTAGTGGGTTGCCTTTTCAGTGGGCTCCACATGTATAAAATAGTGTTTAGTGACAATCCACTTTCCTAATACAACTGATATTGTTCAATTTGGGAAACTTTTTTTTCGGTCACAGTAAAGTTTTGAAAAATTGTTGTCACTGCAGAAAGGGACCGACAAGAGGAACTTTGGTCTGAAGTTTCTTCATTATCATTATTAAAGTCTTGATGAACATTAAATCCAAGATCCAGCAACAAACTTTTACTCAAATCTCCTTTTCTATGATTCCCTTTTCAAAAAATGGCTTCTTTTCAACTTGTATAGCTGATTTTACTGAAATTCATATAAAGAAATGAAATACCCAAAAAGGGTTGTTGAAAACTTGTATTGTAGTAGCTGATTTTGTATGAAAATTCATATACACTTAATTTTTGATGATTAGCTTAACTATTGCTTGACTTTGCTTTTTGAGCTGACACGAACAGAAACATATGTCGAGAGATTTTGTTCAATCCACTTCAAGGCTGTGTTATGGTAAACTTTTTCTCTTTTCGATTTTCTGTAGAATTTTACAATTTTCCTTCTCATTGTTGGAGTTTGTTTGGCTCTTATTTTTAGAGGTTGGTTCCCCAATGGTGTTTATTGTGGATCTTGAGCTCACCCATTTGGCTTTTGGGTTGTCTCTGCTGAAAGATTTGTTTTCAGATTAAGGATAGTCGTTTTAGTTATTCCCTATGCTGAGTTTCTATCTGAAACTGCCTCTTATCTCTACAATGTAGGGGTAAGAGTAAGTTCTGCCTATAATCTATATTCTCCAGACTCTCAGACTGGCTATGTTGTTGTTGTTGTTGTTATAGTCAGGGGCGGAGCCACATTGTGGCTGGAGGGTACATCCGAATCCTCTTCGGTGAAAAATTATATTATTTATACATGTTTAAAATAAAATTTTTTATGTATAATTACTAGATGTCTATCCTCCTTCGGCTAGGTCGTGTGTCTATCTTTTCAAATTTTGAACTCCCTTATTGAAAATCTTGGCTCCGCCACTGGTTATAGTTATTTCCTATGTTGCTCGACTCTCCAAAAATGTAATCGTACCTATGTTGGATCCTCTAAATAATGGACAATATTTTTGAAGATCCAACATGCATTTGTAGACATTTTTGAAGAACCCGAGAGCAACAGAAGGTTATTCCTATAGGGATCAAAAGTGCATACATTAGATGATCTTGGTTAGTATAATCTTTACCGAAATATAAAAGGAAGAAAGAAAAATTGGTTAATGTAATGTTTGAGAGATGAATTAGAAAGAAAAATTGGTTAGTGTAATGTTTGAGAGATGAATTTAGTCCAACCTGTAGAATTTGGGGTTGATTTTGGCAATTTTTCTCATCTGGTTGTCGTTTGTTTGGACCAAAGTTGATTGATATATATAAACTTGGAGGCTATTTATGCTTTAGTGTCAAATAGACCAATCCTCCTAAACTTAAATGGACCATTTTGGTCAAAAAATCGATGGTTAAACTTGTGTACATTGTGTATGAGGGGTCGTTTGGTAGCTGGTTAGAGTTATATAGTTATTAGTAATGTAGGGATTAGTCATGAGTGAATCTACGCATTATTTTGTGCAGGTATTAGTTATGCAGGAATTAGTTTTTCATGTATTAGTTATACATGTATTAGTTATTCCACCTTCTATCATGCATAAAACAATACATATGTGCTCTCATAACTTATACATGTATTAGTTATGCAGGTTTCGAAATTGTCAACCAAACGTTGTATTAATTTTATACATTAGTAACTTATTTCCTATCTACCTATCAAATGTCATGAATAACTTCTTTTTTATCCAGCTACCAAACGCCCCCTAAATGTTTCATCAAATGACTTCTTAGACTTTAGGATGCTCAATTCACTTTACATTTTTTTTCCTGTTATCTTTCTAGTTCATATAAGTTTATGCAGTTTCAAATATTGATAAACTAGTTACAAGATAAATGTTTGTTTACAGATGTGTCCATACATTCGTGAGCATATGCCTCTTGTCTCCGTTATGCTCCACATATATCTTCTTGTAGTTGTGACTTTAGCTTGAATTTCCATAGCTTTTCATGATATGAAGGTCAAGAACAAATTCTGGAAATCAATCATTTATATTGCAATGCAGGGGGCAGATTGTTTCCACTTGTTGTAGGGTGCCTTCTTTTCCTTCACCTCTTCTCCTTTGCTCATCAAAGAAATGCGCAAAGTGGGGAGACTCACTTAAGTACTAGCCAGCGCACACAGTTTAGCATACTTGAAAAGATCGAGGAGGAGAATATACAGCTTCCACAACCCAAAAAGCGATCTGCACGTGCTGCCAAAAGGAAGCCTAAACGACCAACCACCTTCATCGATGAATTCCTTGACGAGTCTTCCCAGCTAAGGCATGTGTTTTTCCCCGATCAGAGGACTGCTGTGGATCCTAGGAAGGATTATGGGAATGATACCTACTATTACCACCCAGGAAGGATATGGTTGGATACAGAGGGAAATCCTATACAAGCTCATGGAGGAGGCATTCTTTATGATGCGAGGACAAAAATATATTATTGGTATGGAGAGTATAAAGATGGCCCCACTTACCATGCTCACAAAAAAGGAGCAGCAAGGGTAAGTTTTGGACTTGATGCATGGGTTACAGGTTAAAAACTTTTTTATGTAACGCCATCCATGTGTTTCTAGAACTGCTTCTCTACATCTTGTAGTCTAGGAAATTCTCCTCCCCTCTCGTCTGTTATGTACAATGTGCTTGAATAAACCATACTTAAAAATGGAAAAATGAAAAGAGACCTTCAGCCCCTCCAAGAACACTCTTTAACAAAATATCTGCATGACGTCTTGCTCGTGTTCTTCTTTAGACAGTAACGAACAGAATTTAGTCACCGGTGAAGCCTGGTCTGTGATAGAACACACGTGATCCTTTTCTCCATCCCATTGGTTATGCATCTCATTCTTTGCGACTACCTTTCCATCATTCTATATGTTTAACCTTCCATTTATGTCCTTTGTGAAATTAAGACAATAATGCAGCAGCGAACACTATTTCTTTTTTGGTGTGTGTGTGTGTTGATAAAATCATCATCTATTGGTTCTCCCAATTCTCCATTTCTATTGTCAACCCAAATCTGCTTTAGTTGATTCCATCAATTGATGAACTTACATTATGAGAGCTATTCAATTGACATGACAATGTGGCCTTGTTAATAGGGGTGTGCAAAAACCAAATCAACCGATAAACCGAGCCGAAAAAAGTGTTATTGATTTATTGCTATTGGATTAATGGTTATTTAATGGTTTTATAAAAAATAATTATTGGGTTATTGGTTCGGTATTGGTTTTATAATATTGAGTTATTGGGTAAACCGATAACCCATTAAGACTATAACAGGTTACTAATTTAATTTTTAGTTTTTTACTCATACACAAATATCAAACAAAAAATATTAATATAAATATATAATCAGCTAATCACTATATAATACTATTTAGTATTTAGTATTTACCCTTTAGGCTTTGCCGCTTTAGGTTTAGCGGCAAGGGTTTGCAAGTTGCTATGACAGCGGCTCCAGGATTCGTATATTTGTTTTAAAAGTTTTTCTTATTGGTTAAACCGAAAACCGAACCGTTAAAGACCAAAAATCGATAAACCGAAAACCGATAACAAATATCTTATTGGTTTGGTTATCGGTTTAGCGTATTTAGAAACCAAAAGGCGATAGTACTTAAAACCGAACCGAAGCGACCGATACACCCCCCCTAGCCTTGTATGCTCAATGTGGGGCGGTTATAAAAAATAATAGTGCTCTGTGAATTAAAAAACCAACAACATTTGCCCCACCAATATTGAATGAAAAAGAAGAATGATACACGGAGCGAGTATGAAGAGACATTGATACATATTCTAGGATACACGGTCTGGGATTTTAGTTTTCTGATCAGATAGAATGATAGGTGATGCGAACATGAAGAGACGTGGAAAAAATGACAGATGGAGTGATGAGTAGGAAGTGAGATTGGTGCATTCAGGATCCCATGGTCTACAATTTCAGTATATTGATCAAATAAATCATCAGAGAAATGGAGATTATTTGCTGTCTTGATCTTTGAAATTTTAAATTGAACATTGTTCCATTCCCTTTTAACTTCTGAAATTTAAGAGATGTAACATTTGAATTTGGAAGATAAATTCTATTTCCTCTTTTTCTCGTTGATTTATTTATCCTATGAATTCTTAAGTTGTAACTTGATTATGGTAGGGATGTACATCTTCTCTGAAAAATCCCCCCTAATTGCTGATGTGTCTACAATTGTAGTGTGGTAATATTCAGGAAAAACATTACGAAAGCTTGTTTATGAAGATAGAGGTTAGCACTTTAAGTCAAAAAGAAAGGAAACTTGTACTAGTTTTGGCTGCTGGGTCATTTTTCATGTTTTGTTTTAAAATGGTATAAAGTATTATCTCATTTTCCTGCTAAAATGAGATTATTTTCTAATCCAAGAGTAGGTCGGTTTTGTTGTGCCAGTTGGTACTTCAGGAATCGTTGGCAGGCAGGATACGAGCATTGGGAGTTGAGTTTGGGAATCTCAAACATCGTAGAGATATAGTTCGTAGGCAATCTGACATACAGAAAACGTGGCCTAGATGTTGGTAATGTTGATTATTCTTGGACTGGATTTTGTTGTTCTGATGACGACGAAAGTTTTGCACCTGGCATTAAGTGCTTTAGTGAAACGATGACAATGTATCTCATGTTCCTAGCTCATTACTCAAATTCTTGATATCCTTTTCCTCAAATATTGTTGAATCAGGTAGGTACTGGGAATTTTGTTAGTTCCTTCACAGCTTATCTCTAATTGATTACCTAACATTGGTGCTCTTATAAGCTGTTTTGATGAAGGCCCAAATATTTTTTTCGTAGTTGGCAATCAGTTGTGACTTAAGGTTTGCGGCTTTTCATCTCCATGATTTTGTCCTTGCAGGTTGATGTTATTGGCGTCAGTTGCTATTCATCTAAAGATTTGTGGACTTGGAAAAATGAAGGCATTGTTTTAGCAGCTGAAGAAACTAACGAGACACATGATTTATACAAATTGAATGTGCTAGAGAGGCCAAAAGTAATTCACAATGAAAAGACAGGTAAGTACGTAATGTGGATGCATATCGACGATGCAAACTACACCAAAGCTTCTGTGGGTGTTGCCATTAGTGAGTTTCCCACTGGCCCCTTCAATTATTTGTATAGCAAACAGCCTCATGGATATGATAGCAGAGACATGACACTGTTCAAAGATGATGATGGTGTAGCATATCTGATTTACTCATCGGAACACAACAAGGACCTTCATATTGGTCCACTTAATGAAGAATATATAGATGTGACGGAGAGCATGAGAAAGATTCTTATCGGCCAACACAGGGAAGCACCTGCTCTATTTAAGAACCAGGGAACATATTACATGATTACGTCTGGCTGCACTAGTTGGTCTCCGAATGAGGCCCTTGCTCATGCATCCGAATCAATTATGGGGCCGTGGGAGACCATTGGAAACCCATGCATTGGCGGGAACAAGATTTTTCGACTAACTACTTTCTTTGCTCAGGGTACATTTGTGGTTCCTTTGTCAGGGCTACCTGGTCTCTTTATTTTTATGGCAGATAGGTGGAATCCGGCTGACTTGAAGGATTCGAGGTATGTGTGGCTACCGTTAACAGTGGGCAGACCTTTAGACCATCGTCCTGAGTACAATTTCGGGCTCCCTTTGTGGTCTAGAGTGTCTATATATTGGCATAAGAAATGGAGACTTCCATATAGGTAGCAGCGAAAAATGTAAATAGGAGTTGCACGTTGTTGATTTCTTTTTCAAATATGTATTATTATTTTTTGAGTCAACATGTGTTGTTATTATTCCTGATTTTTTGGAAGTTCATCATAGGTGTAAATTTATGGAGTTTGAGCTGCTGGACCCAATTCTATGTAATATATACAGAGTAATTCTTGAGCTAGAATCACTATTTTCTTCTTTTTTCTGTGTGTTAGCATTTGTTTGCAATAGTAAAATCACTCTTTTCTTTTTCTTTTTTGATAATTAGACTTTCCATTAAACACCAAAGTATTGAATTACCAAAATCTTTATCCAACCAACTATAATTATCTCTTTTAGTTTGTGACTACTTTCCTTTTTGTGATTTTGAAATATTTTGGCATTTTTCTTCTGCAAATAAGAATTTTACAACTCCTGCTCGAGGCGTGTTATAGAGTGATTTAAACTTGTTTGGGATTGAGGCGCAATGTTATTTTTGTGCATTGTCAATACAACTTCACTTGACTACGTAGACCTAATATGATGTGGTGTTCATAAATTTACCCAACTTTATGAACATTTTCAATTATAAGAACAATTATTTATAGTGTTTGTTAATATTCCCTCTAATCCAATTATATGAACTCTTTCATTTTTGGTTTGTTTTTTCATTTTATCCTTAATAACATTTTTTATAGCTATAAAATTATAATTATCATTACAATTACAAGCTCTAATGACACTTTGATATGCGCTAGTTTTTTTCTTTCTTAAACATTTTGCCTAGTCCAACATAAAATGAAATAGGGAGTAACTTTCAAAGTATGATGTTTTTTTTCTAAAAAAAATATTTAAAGATCTAAAGATAAACTCACACAAATAATTAGGTATTTGCTATATTTTACCTAGCATATTTTTTAGAAGGGCATCATTATTTTTTAAACGAGAGATAGAATTAAACTATTAAGGGATTGTTTAGAATAAATGAGAGAGAGAATTATAGCTCTGATTCTTCTCTATTTTCTCCTTTTAGAACCACCATAATTCGCCACTAAAATGTCATACCAGAATCGGAAAACACCACCTCCATCTCTTCTGTTCAAATATCACCAGCAAACCAACGCCAAGCCATTCCAATACAACAAATATCAGTAAAGAGAAAAAAAAGATCTAGAAATTTGGAAAGAGAAAAAGAGATTTTAATGAAGAAAAAAAATTAATATTTAAAAAGAATGTGAAGCGCGTGTAATACTCATTTGGTTATCTAAGCCATGTCACCATATAGGGTGACATTTATTCCATTTTACGTGTATATATAGATATAGGCCAAACCCATTGGTGACCCCTTAAAGTTGGTACCAACTTTCACTTAGACACCTAAATCAGGAGATGTTCATTTTAGACACCTAATGTAAGGGTCTGATGTGTCATTTTGACACTTTTTAAATAATCTGAAGTTGGAGTCTAGAGCGTGTATTACACTTTCCTCTACATAGATTAGTTGACCAATTATATCCTGCCAACACTACCAACTTTACACGTCATATAACTTTAAGATTAAATGGTCAAAAGTTGATCTTCAACACTGTCTCTCCATTGTCTCTTCAGTTCAATGGTGAAACCCTCTTCAAGTTCACCGATCAAAACCTAGGTAAGTGTATGAAAGTTCAATCTTTCTTGATTTTCATTCAATTCTTAGTTAGTACTAACTGTTATGTTAGTTTGTGTTGTCAATTTCTAGGTAAGTGTATGAAAGTTCAATCTTTCTTGATTTTCATTCAATTCTTAGTTAGTACTAATTGTTATGTTAGTTTATGTTGCTAATTTCCAGGTTTAAAGGTTGAAATCAAGTGTTGGAGATTGCATTTTTGTTGGGCGTTTTGACATTTCTATCAACTACTTCTTGTGTTTGCATGTTTCATCCTTGAAGAAGAAGGTGTATGTTTTGGTTGTGTCCACTCTCTGTTAGCATTTTGTAACTAGATTTTTTTTGAAAATTGCACTGATAAAGTAAGGGGCTTTTTGGGTATTTCCTTTTTGAGCTATGGACGACTATATATTGATATGTTTTCATTATGGGGGTCATGTTATCGCAGACCCTAACCCTACTTATAGAGGAGAAATAGATGTATTTGCCATTGCCATTGATAAAGATCATTTTAGTCTTGTCGAGTTTCTTTCATACACTGAAGACCTTGGGTACACAAATGTGAAGGGTTTTTACTGTCAAAATGAAATTAACAATGAATTTGTCCAAGTTACTTCTGATATTCAGTTGTTAGACTATGTGAAAGACTTAATATATGGTGATGACTTTCATATTTATGTGGTCCATGAAATTGATGAGTTAGAGAAATTGCCAACTCCTGCTGGTCTTTTACCATGGCCAGACTCTGTTGATGTTGGAAATGTAGAGAATGAGGCTGTTTCAGATGTGAATGAGACTGAGGATGTTTCAGATGTTAATGAGTCAGATATGCATAGTAGTGACTCAGATATAAATGTCATTCCTGATGAAGATGGTTCAGATGTTGATGAAGAATTGAGATCCTTTAGATCTGAAAGGACGAACAAAAGAAATCTTAATCCTACGAGAAAAAAGAAAGTACCTGAAGAAATACCAGTAGGTGAAGCTGGTATTGATAGAGGCTTTGAAGATATTGGAAGAAATAAGAAGGATAGATATGTTGGCAGATTAGGAGGAGATGGAGAGTATATTGATAGCTCAACTGTAATAGTGATAATAACACTGATGTATTAGATGTAGAAGCTGTTAGGGGTGTTGATCAACCAGGAAGAAGGAAGAGTAGAAATGTCAGGTATGATGCTGAATGTGAAGTCTTTATTTTTGAACTTGAAATAATTTTTGAAAATGCTAAACAATTTAGAAAGGCTTTGACAAATTATGCAGTAGAAAATAATTATCAGATTAAGTTAAGGCCTAATGAAATTCATAGAGTGAGGGCTAAGTGTAAATTCAAAGAAAAATACAAATGGTTGTGTTATAGTGCAATTGATAGAGATTCTAATAACTTTTTTATCAAGAACTATCATCCTATACATAAGTGTTCTCCATCAAATAAGAACAAAATGTGTACAAGTAAATTCCTAGCAAACAAATTCAGGGATGAAATAACTAAACAATCATCCATAAAGATTTGAGAAATATAAGAATTGTGCAGGGAGAAGTTAGGATTGTATGTGGGTAGGACCATCTGTTACAAGGCAAAGCTAATAATTCTTAGAGAATCCATGGGTGAATGGAATATGGAATTTGCAAGATTATGTGATTATGCTGAGGTTATAAAACAGACCAATCCTGGTAGTTCTGTTTTTTTAAGAATGGATAGAGAAACTGCACCAGGAAAGATTTTGTTTGTATACTTCTATGTATGCTTGGATGCATTGAAAAGGGGGTGGAAGGAATGATGTAGAAGAATAATAGGATTTGATGGATGTTTCTTAAAAGGTGCTTGCAAGGGTGAACTTCTAGTAGCAGTTGCCAAGAATGAAAACAATCAGATATTTTCTATAGCCTGGACAGTTGTAGATAAGGAAACTAAGCATAATTGGAGTTTCTTTATCAATTAATTGAAAGAGGACCTGCAGTTGGGTACTGGATAGGGTCTTACTGTGATGACAGATATGCAAAAGGTAATTAGATATTACATTTGCTAAAGCTATTAGATTATCTATTAAGTATTGAATTGCATTTTGTTTTCTATGCAGGTCATGCAACTATTGATGAACTGCTACCAAATGTTGAAGTTAGAAGGTGTGCTTGGCATATTTGGTCTAATTGGAATCAAACCTGAAAGGGAGAGGAAAGGAGAAAACAATTCTGGAGATGTTCAAAGGCAAGTTTTGAAGTGAAGTTCAAGGATGAGCTTCATAAAATGAGCAAACTTGGTAAGAATATTTGTGCTGACTTATTGGATTATTCAAAGGTGTTTTGGGTTAGGGCATTCTTTCAAGAGCATTCCAAATGTGATGTAGTTGAAAATAACATGTGTGAGACCTTTAACTCATGGATCATATCATATAGACACAAATATATAATAACCATGTTGGAGAAAATTAGGAGAAAGATAATGACAAGAACCGTGGACATGATTAAGTTTGCCAACACCTGAATATCTAATATTGCACCTATGACTAGACTTATCTTAGAGGAGAATAAGGACGAGTCTAGGACATGCAAGGTGCTTTGGAATGATGATATTGAGTTTGAGATTGGAGAAGGAGAGTATAGACATATAGTTAACTTGACTGATAGAGTTTGTAGTTGTAGAAATTGGCAACTGAGAGGCATTCCATGCCAACATGCTATTGCTGCTTTGTGCCACATAGAACAGGAACCTGAACCCCCTTGATCTCTCTCTAAGCTTCTTTTCTTCGATTTGTTCTGCGTAAGTCATTAACCGAGAGATGTCTATCTCCTTGACCAACATGGCCATTTTACACTCCTTGGACACCAAGCTTGAGACACCGGAAATAAACTTGCTCATCCTAGCTCTTGGGTCGGAGACCATAAAAGGAGCATACTTTGACAACTTAGTGAATTTGAGAGCATACTCCCTCACGCTCATACTCCCTTGACGGAGGTTGATGAACTCTTGGATTTTGGCCTCCCTTAGCTCTAATGGGAAGAAGCGGTCTAGGAAGGCACCTTTGAACTCTTCCCATCCTATCGATCCTATTTCTTCATCCCTCTCAACAACCCACTGTTCGTACCACACTCGAGCTACACCTTTGAGTTGATAGGCCACTAGATCGGCCTTCTCATTTGGTGGCACACCCATGATAGCCACAATCCGGTACACCTCATTAATGAACTCCATAGGGTCCTCATCTAGTTTAGAACCATCGAACTCGGGTGGATTCATCCTTTGGAAATCCCGAATTCTAGAGGCTGGATTTTGCATTTGGGGAGGAGGAACACCTAGATTCCCTTGGTTAGCTACGACTTGAGCTAACAAAGTAATAACACTGCGAAACTCGGCATGGGTTACCCCGTCCTCATGATGTTGGGCATTAGGAATCGGAGGAGTTTGGTCCTCATCGTCAACCCTTGCTCTTCAAGGTGGTCTTCCACGAGTCATTATCTAGAGAACACAAAATGGGTCGTTAGTTAAAGGAAAGCTTAGGACACTCTAAGGCACGACATGAATTTGAAAGAAGTGAAAATTTTCCTAAACGTCTCATAGTCTCTTATTCATAATTGTGGCGCGCTTCACAACCATGAAGAAGAACCTATTCGACGCGGTATGTTGGACTTCCAAGGATCATTCAAAACCTCGGGCTCTGATACCAAGTTTGTCACGACCCAAGCCTAGGGCCTAGACGTGACATGGCGAATGAGGAACCCGAAAGTACCTCAAACAAGCCTCTTAGCATTCTTTTAGCCTTTCATAGGTAATGATGATAAATAAACAAGCGGAAATCATAATAAATCTTCAACTTACATATGTCCAACAATACCTCTAACTATTAGATTTAACGGGGCTAAGACAAGTCCCTAGCTCACCCTCAATCATAATAGAAGAAATTCCATAGTAAAATATCTTAACATATCATAAACTAGAAAGATAAAGGAGTATTGTTCCCGGAATATGGGAACTCACCAAAAGTAGTCTTCAATGGAATATCAACTAGCCACGTGGAGGAGAATGAGGAGGAGCACTGATCCCTACATGGTGGTATCATGTAGGCAAAAGAGTATGCGTTAGTACTTTGAATGTACTAAGTATGTAAGGATGCATGAACATTGAGAAAACATTAAAACATTTATGTAATATGGAACATAATTTAATGTATGCATAATAAATCATATATATCCTTTAAAACATTCATTTTGTGGGAAATTAACCATAACCGACATTTAAGACCATGCGAGCTATTACATGGAATCCAACATAACCTCCTACGTTGGCCGGGGAGACTACTTGCCAGGTAGAACTCCGTCAACTTCATTCATTTCTTTAACTTTAACTTTAAGGGCTATTTATGGATCCATTAGCCTAAGCCTACAAGGGCTCTTATGTTGGCACATAGTTAATGAGACAAGGGGTTGCTACTAGGATTCCCTTACCGAATCCCACCTCAATGCCTCATTCGGTGCTAAGTCAATCCCACGGAATAGTTTAATACTTCAAAATATTCATAGCATATAACTTGAGAATTCAAACATCATATTCGGTAGAATAGCTCATTAAAACATTTGATAATTCAAATATGCAAGAATTGTCCTTATTGCATAAAGAATCCATCATTCATATCATTTCATCATTCTTTCATTTCATAACACTTCCTTTTTGATCATAGATATTGCTTTCATAAACATTTATTTGGAGTCAAAGCTTTCAAGTCAAACTTTATTAAAAACATAGTAAAACTAGGTGGGTTCAAATCACTTCAACTTGCAAATATGTATGTAAATAAATATACGTAAATACTTTGAAATCCATTAATTAAAAATCATGCTTTTAAACAACCCACCATGAATTTCAAGAACCTTTAAATAGATAAATAGAGGAATTACTTGTAAACCATCAATTCATACATATATAATTATGTTGCATCAAAATAGACCAATAATCATTAGTTTAACCATGATTCATACTATTAAGTAAAAATAAGAATTACCATAAGAAAATATTACTTGAAATCAAGATATTTAATTGAAAGAGTTTTTGGACTACATGGGTGGAAGAACCCATGGATAAACACCCACATAACTTAGAGTAAAGCTTAAAGAAAATAAACATAATTTATCATATAATCAAAATAATTTAGACATGAGAGTGGAAGGAATACTCTCATTGAAACCTTACATACCTGGAAACTGAAGCTTTAGTTGGTACCAGAAGACTTAATGACCACTCTTGAGTCCTAGCTTCTCTCCTTGCCGGAACGTTTTGTGTACTACCCGGAATATATGAATTATCAGAATAGTATTTCTTCACTACTAAGAACTAAAACTATATTTGAGAATGTGTAAAGAAGTGTATAGAGAGAAGATTTGCTTGAGAAAGCTTGATGAATAAAATGAGGAAATAAGGTGGGTATTTATAGGTGGGAAAGAGGACCTAACAATAAATAAAATAATTATAAATAAAAATCTGAAAATTTAGTGGAATATATTGATGTCATGGATGATGTTAAATGGAGGACAATTTATGTCATGAGTGATGTCAAATGTATCTAGATCTTTCTATGGTAGGTGAAATGAGTTATCTTTGACAGAATACTCGTTTTGGGAGCTATGTTTGAATAAGATAAATTCCTTATTAGGATTTGGTGTCTTCATAAGAATTGTATATATGGAAGTCTAGTTTCATATCGTTCAAGAATCAACCAATTTGGATAAACCTATAGTGAGATATGATTTTCCTTCTATAAATACTCATTTCCGTCACAGCATCCTACCTTACAAAGATTAATTTATTTGACCTACTTAACCTCCGAATCTTAAAATATGGTCTTCATAAAAGTTGTAGGTAATGATCTTGTGGTTACTCAGAAATTTGAATCACTCAATTTGGATATTCCTATGAAAAGTTATGACTAAAATACAGAGACTGTATCATGTTTAGGCAAAAATTGAAACATCATATACAACGTTTTTAGGGGATGTTACATTATCTCCCCCTTGGGAACATTCGTCCTCGAATGAGAAAAGACTTAGCTTGAGTAGAGTAGAGTGTTAACAAATAACCTATCATTAATGCAACAGTGTAATTTAAAATATCGTTTAAAATATATTTCATAATTTTGCAACCATATGACAAGAAAAGTTGAGATGTAAGGATTTCAAGTAATTGAGCAAGGACAACTTAATACCTTAGGTTTGGGTAGAGGGGAAAAGATGAGGGTATCTCTTAATCATATCCGCTTCCGCTTCCCATGTTGCACTTTCTATTTGTTGATTCCTCCAAAGGACTTTAACAGATGCAATTTCTTTGTTCCTCAATCTCTTAACTTGCCGGTCCAAAATTTCCACAGGAACTTCTTCATAGGTCAAGTTTTCTTCAATATTCACTACTCCCATAGGTACAATGGAACTAGGATCACCCACATGTTTTTTCAACATAGACACGTGAAACACCGGATGAACCATGGCCATTTCCAATGGTAATTCCAACTCATATGCAACCTTACCAACACGTCTCACGATTCTATAAGGCCCTACATATCTAGGGCTCAATTTCCCTTTCTTACCAAATCGAACCACACCTTTCATGGGTGAAACCTTCAGATATACCCAATCATCCACATTAAACTCAAGATCCCTTCTTCTAGTGTCAGAATAGGACTTTTGATGACTTTGAGCCATCTTCAACCTTTCTCTAATGATCTTCACCTTCTCTAAAACATCAAGTACCAAATCGGGGCCCAACAAGGTCATCTCACCTACTTCGAACCAACCAATCGGTGATCTACATCGTCTCCCATACAAAGCCTCAAACGGTGCCATCTCAATACTTGAGTGGTAACTATTATTATAGGCAAACTCGATGAGAGGTAGATGATCATCCCAATTCCCTTTAAACTCCAACACACAAGCCCTTAACATATCCTCTAATGTTTGAATCGTCCTTTCGGCTTGCCCATCCGTTTGAGGATGGAATGCTGTGCTCAACTTTACCTTAGTACCGAGGCCTTTTTGAAATGATCTACAGAAGTGAGAAGTGAATTGGGTACCACGATCCGAAATAATGGATAATGGCACACCATGCAACCTCACCAACTCCCGAATATACAACTTGGCATAGTCTTCGGCACTATAGGAAGTTTTAACCGGTAGGAAGTGAGCTGACTTAGTCATTCTATCAACAATTACCCAAATTGAGTCATGACGCTTCCGGGTATGAGGCAGACCCACTACAAAATCCATATTCACATCTTCCCATTTCCAAGTTAGGATTTCAATGTCTTGGGCTAGGCCACCCGGCCTTTGATGTTCGGCCTTCACTTGTTGGCAATTCGTACATTCGGACACAAACCTTGCTATGTCCTTCTTCATGCCACCCCACCAATACAACTCCTTTAAGTCTCGGTACATTTTCGTTGAACCGGGATGAATGGAGTATGTAGAATTATGAGCCTCCATCATGATCAAACTCCTTAAGCCATCAACATTTGGAACACATATCCGACCTTGATAGTACAGTACCCCATCTCCCCCTTGGGAAAAGACCTCTATCTTCTTTTCCTTTACCAACTTCTTTAACTCGATAAACTTTGGGTCAAGATCTTGCTTGGATTTAACATCCACCACCAAAGAGGATGCAGACCTATTTTGAACAACCATACCCCCATCATTAGTACCACACAACTTCACCCCTAATCTAGCCAATCGGTGAACATCTTTCACCAACTCCCTCTTACTTTCATCCACATGGGCCATACTCCCCATAGACACTCTACTAAGTGCATCAGTAACCACATTAGCTTTACCCGGATGATAGTGCACACTCATGTCATAGTCCTTAAGGAGTTCTAGCCACCTCCTTTGCCGTAGGTTAAGGTCCTTTTGGGTGAACACATACTGAAGACTCTTATGATCAGTATACACATCCACATGCACCCCATAGAGGTAATGCCTCCAAATCTTCAGAGCAAAAACAACGGCCGCCAATTCAAGGTCATGGGTAGGGTAGTTACGCTCATGCACCTTCAATTGCCTAGAAGCATAGGCTATGACCTTGCCGTTTTGTATTAAGACACAACCTAAACCAATCTTTGAAGCATCACAATAAACTACAAACCCCTCTAATCCTTCTGGGAGAGTTAAAATAGGAGCAGAGGTAAGTCGATATTTTAAGGTCTGGAAACTCTTCTCACACTCATCTGTCCATATGAATTTGGATTTCTTTTGGGTCAATTTTGTCATAGGAGATGAGATGGAAGAAAAGCCTTTGACGAACCTTCTATAGTACCCGGCTAGACCTAAGAAGCTCCTAATGTCTGAAGGAGATAATGGTCTAGGCCAATTTTTGACTGCCTCTATTTTCTTAGGATCAACCTTGATTCCATCACCGGACACTACGTGACCAAGAAATGCTACCTCCTTTAACCAAAATTCACACTTACTAAATTTTGCAAATAATTGTCTATCCCTCAATGTTTGAAGCACAACTCTCAAGTGATTTTTATGTTCTTCCTCACCCCGAGAGTAAATTAAAATATCATCAATGAAGACTACTACAAAGGTATCAAGGTAAGGTTTGAACACCCTATTCATCAAGTCCATAAACACCGCCGGTGCATTCGTCAACCCAAAACTCATCACCACAAACTCATAGTGACCATACCTTGTTCGGAAGGCTGTTTTGGGAATGTCACACTCCCTTACCCGTAGTTGGTGATAGCTGGACCGAAGGTCGATCTTGGAGAAGTGACTTGCCCCTTGCAATTGATCAAACAAGTCATCTATTCTAGGGAGTGGGTACTTGTTCTTAATGGTCATCTTATTTAATTGCCGGTAGTCTATGCACATTCGAAGTGACCCATCCTTCTTTCTCACAAATAGAACGGGAGCACCCCATGGAGAAATACTTGGTCTTATGAACCCCTTCTCTAACAAGTCCTTTAACTGTTCCTTCAACTCTTTTAATTCTGCCGGGGCCATACGGTAAGGAGGAATAGAGATAGGTTGGGTATCAGGGAGGAGATCGATACCAAAATCAACTTCCCTTTCGGGAGGGACACCAGGAAGGTCATCGGGAAAGACATCGGGGAATTCATTGACTATAGGAACTGACTCAAGAGAAGGACTTTTGGAGTTGACATCCCTAACCCTCGCAATGTGGTAAATACATCCCTTAGAAATCATTTTGCGGGCCTTAAGATAAGAAATAAACTGACCCTTCACCATCGAATCATGACCCTGCCATTCAATAACAGGCTCATTTGGAAATTGGAATTTGACTCGACGATTCCTACAATCTATGGAAGCATAAGATGCATGTAACCAATTCATCCCAAGAATGACATCAAAATCTATCATGTCAAGCTCAATGAGATCACAAGGAATAACTTTATGCAAGATAGACACAAGGCAACCCCTATAGACCTTTCTAGCAATAATTGACTCACCAACGGGGGTAGACACCAAATAGGGCTCTAATAACATTTCAGGTAAAACATCAAATCTATTAGCAAGGAATGGAGTAACAAAAGATAAATTTGCACCCGGATCTAATAGTGCATACACATCAAAAGAAAAGACCTTTAACATACCGGTAATGACATTGGGTGTATCCTCAACCTCTTGTCTCCCATGCAAGGCATAAAAGCGGTTGGTGCGTTGGACACCTCCTTGGACTTGTTGACCATGAGCAATTTGTCCTTGAGTCCTACCACTACCATCTCTACAATCCTTAGCATGGTGGCCCAACTTGCCACACTTAAAGCATGCATTGGAGCCGGCTAAGCATTCCCCTTTGTGAGTCCTTCCACACTTCTTGCAAGTGGGGAAACTTTGAGTAGCAACATTCTCTCTTGGAATCATTGGTTTACCACTCTTGTCCTTGTTGAACTTTGGAGGAGGAGTATTGGTGGAACCTTGTCCCACAAATCGTTGCCCACCTTGACCTTTGCCATTGTTACCATGATCGGACCTTTGAGGGTTAAACCCTCCACCATCCATTCTAGCCTTTTTGAACCCCCTTGATCTCTCTCTAAGCTTCTCTTCTTCGATTTGTTCTGCGTAAGTCATTAACCGAGAGATGTCCATCTCCTTGACCAACATGGCCATTTTGCACTCCTTGGACACCAAGCTTGAGACACCGGAAATAAACTTGCTCATCCTAGCTCTTGGGTCGGAGACCATAAAAGGAGCATACTTTGACAACTTAGTGAATTTGAGAGCATACTCCCTCACGCTCATACTCCCTTGACGGAGGTTGATGAACTCTTGGATTTTGGCCTCCCTTAGCTCTAATGGGAAGAAGCGGTCTAGGAAGGCACCTTTGAACTCTTCCCATCCTATCGATCCTATTTCTTCATCCCTCTCAACAACCCATTGTTCGTACCACACTCGAGCTACACCTTTGAGTTGATAGGCCACTAGCTCGGCCTTCTCATTTGGTGGCACACCCATGATAGCCACAATCTGGTACACCTCATTAATGAACTCCATAGGGTCCTCATCTAGTTTAGAACCATCGAACTCGGGTGGATTCATCCTTTGGAAATCCCGAATTCTAGAGGCTGGATTTTGCATTTGGGGAGGAGGAACACCTAGATTCCCTTGGTTAGCTACGACTTGAGCTAACAAAGTAATAACACTGCGAAACTCGGCATGGGTTACCCCGTCCTCATGATGTTGGGCATTAGGAATCGGAGGAGTTTGGTCCTCATCGTCAACCCTTGCTCTTCAAGGTGGTCTTCCACGAGTCATTATCTAGAGAACACAAAATGGGTCATTAGTTAAAGGAAAGCTTAGGACACTCTAAGGCACGACATGAATTTGAAAGAAGTGAAAATTTTCCTAAACGTCTTATAGTCTCTTATTCATAATTGTGGCGCGCTTCACAACCATGAAGAAGAACCTATTCGACGCGGTATGTTGGACTTCCAAGGATCATTCAAAACCTCGGGCTCTGATACCAAGTTTGTCACGACCCAAGCCTAGGGCCTAGACGTGACATGGCGAATGAGGAACCCGAAAGTACCTCAAACAAGCCTCTTAGCATTCTTTTAGCCTTTCATAGGTAATGATGATAAATAAACAAGCGGAAATCATAATAAATCTTCAACTTACATATGTCCAACAATACCTCTAACTATTAGATTTAACGGGGCTAAGACAAGTCCCTAGCTCACCCTCAATCATAATAGAAGAAATTCCATAGTAAAATATCTTAACATATCATAAACTAGAAAGATAAAGGAGTATTGTTCCCGGAATATGGGAACTCACCAAAAGTAGTCTTCAATGGAATATCAACTAGCCACGTGGAGGAGAATGAGGAGGAGCACTGATCCCTACATGGTGGTATCATGTAGGCAAAAGAGTATGCGTTAGTACTTTGAATGTACTAAGTATGTAAGGATGCATGAACATTGAGAAAACATTAAAACATTTATGTAATATGGAACATAATTTAATGTATGCATAATAAATCATATATATCCTTTAAAACATTCATTTTGTGGGAAATTAACCATAACCGACATTTAAGACCATGCGAGCTATTACATGGAATCCAACATAACCCCCTACGTTGGCCGGGGAGACTACTTGCCAGGTAGAACTCCGTCAACTTCATTCATTTCTTTAACTTTAACTTTAAGGGCTATTTATGGATCCATTAGCCTAAGCCTACAAGGGCTCCTATGTTGGCACATAGTTAATGAGACAAGGGGTTGCTACTAGGATTCCCTTACCGAATCCCACCTCAATGCCTCATTCGGTGCTAAGTCAATCCCACGGAATAGTTTAATACTTCAAAATATTCATAGCATATAACTTGAGAATTCAAACATCATATTCGGTAGAATAGCTCATTAAAACATTTGATAATTCAAATATGCAAGAATTGTCCTTATTGCATAAAGAATCCATCATTCATATCATTTCATCATTCTTTCATTTCATAACACTTCCTTTTTGATCATAGATATTGCTTTCATAAACATTTATTTGGAGTCAAAGCTTTCAAGTCAAACTTTATTAAAAACATAGTAAAACTAGGTGGGTTCAAATCACTTCAACTTGCAAATATGTATGTAAATAAATATACGTAAATACTTTGAAATCCATTAATTAAAAATCATGCTTTTAAACAACCCACCATGAATTTCAAGAACCTTTAAATAGATAAATAGAGGAATTACTTGTAAACCATCAATTCATACATATATAATTATGTTGCATCAAAATAGACCAATAATCATTAGTTTAACCATGATTCATACTATTAAGTAAAAATAAGAATTACCATAAGAAAATATTACTTGAAATCAAGATATTTAATTGAAAGAGTTTTTGGACTACATGGGTGGAAGAACCCATGGATAAACACCCACATAACTTAGAGTAAAGCTTAAAGAAAATAAACATAATTTATCATATAATCAAAATAATTTAGACATGAGAGTGGAAGGAATACTCTCATTGAAACCTTACATACCTGGAAACTGAAGCTTTAGTTGGTACCAGAAGACTTAATGACCACTCTTGAGTCCTAGCTTCTCTCCTTGCCGGAACGTTTTGTGTACTACCCGGAATATATGAATTATCAGAATAGTATTTCTTCACTACTAAGAACTAAAACTATATTTGAGAATGTGTAAAGAAGTGTATAGAGAGAAGATTTGCTTGAGAAAGCTTGATGAATAAAATGAGGAAATAAGGTGGGTATTTATAGGTGGGAAAGAGGACCTAACAATAAATAAAATAATTATAAATAAAAATCTGAAAATTTAGTGGAATATATTGATGTCATGGATGATGTTAAATGGAGGACAATTTATGTCATGAGTGATGTCAAATGTATCTAGATCTTTCTATGGTAGGTGAAATGAGTTATCTTTGACAGAATACTCGTTTTGGGAGCTATGTTTGAATAAGATAAATTCCTTATTAGGATTTGGTGTCTTCATAAGAATTGTATATATGGAAGTCTAGTTTCATATCGTTCAAGAATCAACCAATTTGGATAAACCTATAGTGAGATATGATTTTCCTTCTATAAATACTCATTTCCGTCATAGCATCCTACCTTACAAAGATTAATTTATTTGACCTACTTAACCTCCGAATCTTAAAATATGGTCTTCATAAAAGTTGTAGGTAATGATCTTGTGGTTACTCAGAAATTTGAATCACTCAATTTGGATATTCCTATGAAAAGTTATGACCAAAATACAGAGGTTGTATCATGTTTAGGCAAAAATTGAAACATCATATACAACGTTTTTAGGGGATGTTACAAAACTATTGGACAAAAAAGAGGAGTTGCAGCAACTGGAGAAGACTCTGCAGGAGGGGGGGACAAAGAAGCCATCATATGGTGGATCAAGTAATATTGAATTTGGCATATTCACAAGTGCAAGTGAAACCCAAATACTCAATGTATGTTGTTTTCTCCTTTGGTTACATACTAATCTTCACTAGTGCAGCTTACTTACTAATTTTGGTTTCTTTTTTTCTGTAAAAACAGCCAGGGACTTCAAGTCAAAGAATTCTACCAACAAGTTCAAATTTTAAGGATGCAAGTTCAACAGGCATAAACCTTGGTTTTAAGCCTAGAGGCTTGAGATGGAAAAATAGAGATGCTGTCACTACCTCCCAGTTGCAGAAAATGGCAAACAAAAAGAAGAAGTAACAGCAGCTTGAAGTTTTGAATACTTTTTGCTATGTAACATAATCATTTTTGAGGATTGTAACCTTGTTAAACAGTCCACTGATCGTGGTATTTAGCATAATGCTAACTTTGAGTTCATTGTGGATTATGTTTTTGAGTTACATTGTGATATTGTTAAATGTTTTTGGTATTAAATTGTCATGTCACATAATGCAATTGTCGCCTTGTTTCTCAAATAGAAATGCTGCAGAATACCATTGATGAAGGCAATGAAAAGCTACCACAATATCCAATAATTTGTAGGATTTTGAACTTTTAATAAGTGAAATATGTATTCACTTCAACAAGATGTGAATTGTGAATTGTATACAACAATAACATCAAAAGACATACAAATGTGGTCTAGCTAGAAATTTACAGCAACAACAACATGAAGATGCATTTCATCCAAAACACAGACAACTTTACAACAACAACAACATCAAAATAATACTACACCACCACCTATACCTAATGATAGACCACTACCTATACCTGAATAACACAACACATTTTAACAATTAGGCTTCAATCTCCATATTCCAAACATTACCAACCCAGTAGCGATCACACCAACAATAAATATATTTCTTGCTCGATTTATTTTTTCATCAAAAACCTTGACTTTCTTCAACAAACCCCAGATCACCTTATTTTCTTGAGGAGGGTGTCGATCTTCATACCAATAAAAAAAATCACAACCACTCATTTTCTACAAAATCAATTAAAAAATAAAATTAGAAGCCCATAATTAACAGAAAATACTTATTCCTCTTTCGTTGTACTTACCGAAAATAAATAGAGCTTTAAGATTCACATTGAATAAAAGTTGCAATATATGAGTAAAAATATTAACATAAAGAATTACTTTACCTTTGAAAGTTTACAAGTAAAAAATCTATGACCTGGATTTAGTTGGGTCCAAGAAGTCTTTAATAGTGCTTCATTACCACATTTACAATATCGACATTCATCCAAAGAGGCCATGGAAGCTTTGGAGAAGCTTGACATGGAAGTATAGGAGAAGAGTGACATGAAAGAGAGAAAAACAAAGAAGAACAGAGAACTGATTTTTGCCTTTTTGTTTTTCCAAATCAGAGAAACAAGCTAAGAAATTAGGGCAAAAATGAAGAAGAAGGTGCATAAATATATAGATAAGAGAGATATGACTGTTATAGGCCTTGTTTGATGCCACATCAGATGAAAAAATAGCTTCTACGCTTCTCAAGTAGGTGAAAAACACGCGAGGTGCTAGTTGTGTAAAAAATATCAAAAATGAACATCTCCTGATTTAGGTGTCTAAGTGAAAGTTGGTGCCACTTTAAGGGGCCGCCGATGGGTTAGGCCTATAGATATATATAAGCAAAGTAATTGCATCACACATATTATTATATATATGTTTGGCAAATATTTTGTTTATGTTATAAAAATAACTAGCTTGGCAAAATTAAGTAAAATTATTGAAAGAGAGATATTGAGGGAAACAGAACACAAGAGAGAAAGAGAGGAATGCGTATATGTATTTCTGTTCTTCACCATCTTTCATTGCCAATTCATGGCAATATATATAGAAAAATTAGTGTTAGAAGATGATTAGTGGGCTGCCCACTTTTAGTGGGCCCCACTTTAATATATTATGTAGTGGACATTCCACTTAACACTCCCCCTTAGATGTCCACGTGTAATGTGTTTACATAAAAACACTTTATAAGAAATAATATACTAAGTTATTCTGATGTTGTGCCTCGTTAAAACCTTACTAGGAAAAAACTCAGTGGGAAAAGCCTAATGAAGGAAAAAGAGTACACAGATATGGTAATACGCCTTGATTACTGCCTCATTAAAAACCTTGCCAGGAAAACCCAGTAGGACAAAACCGTGGTTAAGGGAAAAAGAGTGCAGCGCGTATTTTACTCCCCCTGATGAAAACTTCATTTGATATTTTGGAGACGGCGCATTCCAACCTTATGCCTTAACTTCTCAAAAGTTGATGTTGGTAATGCCTTTGTGAATAAATCTGCAAGATTATCACTTGAACGAACTTATTGTACATCAATTTCACCATTCTTCTGAAGATCATGTGTGAAGAATAATTTTGGTGAAATGTGTTTCGTTCTGTCTCCTTTTATGAAGCCACCTTTCAATTGAGCTATGCACGCGGCATTGTCTTCGAATATAATTGTGGGTATTTTAACATTATTTTCCAGACCACATCTTTCTTTGATGAACTGTATCATCGATCTCAACTACACACATTCTCTACTTGCTTCATGAATTGCTATTATTTCAGCATGATTTGAAGAAGTAGCAACAATGGACTGTTTTGTAGATCTCCATGATATAGCAGTCCATCTGTGTGTAAACAGATAACCTGTCTGAGATCGAGCTTTATGTGGGTCTGATAAATAACCTGCATCTGCATAACCAATAAGGTCTGCGCAACTTTTGTTAGTATAAAACAAACCCATATCAATAGTACCCTTCAGGTATCGCAAAATATGTTTGATACCGTTCCAATGCCTTCGTGTTGGGGATGAACTATACCTTGCTAGCAAATTAACAGAAAATGTTATATCAGGTCTAGTTACGTTAGCAAGATACATAAGTGCGCCAATAGCACTGAGATGTGGTACTTCAGGACCAAGAATTTCTTCATCCTCTTCTGGAGGTCGAAATTGATCTTTTTCCACTTCAAGTGATCGAACAACCATTGGAGTACTTAATGGATGTGCTTTGTCCATGTAAAATCTTTTTAAAATTTTCTCCGTGTAGGCAGATTGATGAACAAAAACTCCGTCTGCTAAATGTTCAATTTGCAGACCTAGACAAAGTTTTATCTTTCCAAGGTCTTTCATTTCAAATTCTTTCTTTAGATATTCAATTGCCTTTTGTACCTCTTCAGGGGTTCCAATGAGATTTATGTCATCAACATAAACGGCGAGTATAACAAACTCTGATTCCGTTTTCTTAATAAAAGCACATGGACAAATAACATCATTAATATAGCCTTCATTTATTAAGTACTCACTTAGGCGATTATACCACATGCGCCCTGATTGTTTCAGACCATATAATGATCTTTGTAATTTTATTGAGTATACTTCCCGAGACTTTTTACATACTTCAGGCAATTTTAATCCTTCTGGGATTTTCATGTAAATTTCATTATCAAGTGAACCATAAAGGTAAGCTGTAACCACATCCATTAGGTGTATTTCAAGATTTTTATGTACAGCTAAATTGATGAGATATCAAAATGTTATTCCATCCATAACCGGTGAATATGTTTCTTCATAGTTGACTCCGGGTCTTTGAGAGAATCCTTGTGCAACAAGGCGTGCCTTATATCTTACAGTTTCATTTCTCTCATTTCGTTTTCTAACAAAAACCCATTTATAGCCAACTGGTTTTACACCTTCGGGGGTTTGGACTACAGGTCCAAAAACCTCACGTTTAGCAAGTGAGTCTAATTCTAATTGAATTGCCTTTTGCCATTCTGGCCAATCACATCTTCGTCGACATTCTTCGACGGATTTA
Organism: Solanum dulcamara; assembly: GCF_947179165.1. Classification (NCBI taxonomy): domain Eukaryota; kingdom Viridiplantae; phylum Streptophyta; class Magnoliopsida; order Solanales; family Solanaceae; genus Solanum; species Solanum dulcamara. The sequence continues at coordinate 71,883,312 of NC_077243.1, read as the reverse complement.
GGCTCAAGACTTTCACTATCTTGCATGAGGTTAAGTGCAACATTATATGCAAAAACATTATCAACTGTGATTTTAGATCGATCTAATTTTATCTCATCACCGAAAGAACTTATTGAAAGTTCTTCATTCACTTGAGTCTCGGGTTCACTGATTTCTTCAGGAATATCAGGTTTACTCAAATCTTGACCTTCTTCAGGAGGTTCTATTGTAGTATCATCTTTATTATTTCTCACGCTTTTCTTTATAGGATTTTTATCCTTTGAACCCAACGGTCTACCACTCTTTTGGCGTGTTTGGGATTCAGAAGCTATGATACTTGTAGATGGTCCTTTTGGGACATCAATCCGGATAGGTACATTCACTGCAGGGATATGTGACTTAGTTATCCGTTTCAAATCAGTAAATGCATCTGGCATTTGATTTGCTATTTTCTGCAAGTGGATGATCTTCTGGACTTCTTGTTCACATGTGCGGGTACGTGGATCAAAATGTGATAGTGATGAAACTTTCCACGTAATTTCTTTTTCTTTTTCGGGTTCTTCTCTCCCCCTAATGGCGGGAAAATTGTTTCATCAAACCGACAATCTGAAAATCGAGCAGTGAATAAATCTCCAGTCAACGGTTCAAGGTATCGAATAATGGAGGGTGAGTCAAACCCAACATATATGCCCAACCTTCGTTGAGGGCCTATTTTTGTACGTTGTGGTGGTGCTACAGGCACGTATACCGCACAACCAAAAATTCTTAAATGAGCTATATTTGGTTCATGACCAAATACTAATTGTGATGGAGAATATTTATTATAATGTGTCGGTCTGAGACGTACAAGTGCTGCTGCATGTAAGATAGCATGACCCCAAACAGTAATTGACAATTTTGTTTTCATTAGTAAAGGTCTTGCTATCAATTGTAGGCGCTTTATAAATGACTCTGCAAGGCCATTTTGAGTATGAACATGAGCAACAGGATGTTCAATTTTTATCCCAATTGATAAGCAATAATCATTAAAAGCTTGGGATGTAAATTCTTCAGCATTATCAAGGCGAATGGCCTTAATTGGATAATCTGGGAATTGCGCCCTTAATCTTATTATTTGTGCTAACAACTTTGCAAACGCCAGGTTGCGAGATGATAATAAGCACACATGAGACCATCTAGATGATGCATCTATTAGGACCATAAAATATCTAAACAATCCACTAGGTGGATGAATATGTCCACATATATCTCCATGTATACGCTCTAAAGAGCCAGGAGATTCGATGCCAACCTTCAGGGTCGATGGTCTGGCAATTAATTTGCCTTGATAACAAGCAGCACATGAAAATTCATCATTTGTAAGAATCTTCTGGTTCTTTAACGGATGTCCAGTTGAATTTTCAAGAATTCGTCTCATCATTATTGATCCAGGATGAACTATTCGATCATGCCATAGCACAAATGTATTTGGATCAGTAAACTTCTGGTTTACGATCATATGTGCTTCAATTGCACTAATTTTTGCATAATATAGGCCAGATGACAGAGTTGGTAATTTTTCCAAAATATATTTCTGGCCTGAGACACTCTTGGTTATACCAAGATATTCAATATTTATTTCATTTAGTGTCTCAACATGATATCCATTTCTGCGGATATCTTTAAAACTTAACAAGTTTCTTGGGGATTTAGAAGAAAATAGTGCAACTTCTATAACAATTTTTGTTCCCTTAGGCAGAATTATAGTAGCTCTTCCGGAGCCTTCTATCATTTTTGAATTACCAGAAATTGTAGTAACATTAGCTTTTCTTCTAAGTAAATTGGAAAAATATTTCTCGTCTTTAAATATAGAATGGGTTGTTCCACTATCAATTACACAAATATCCTCGTGATTTATCATTGATCCAAATAAGATTTGAGGCATTTCCATATTTTCTTCACAAAGAAAGAAAGTAAATATTATAATTAATACATAATTTATTATACAAAATTTTATTTTATTACATGGATCTAGAAAAATACAAACATAATATTTAATACATACAACAACAAAGAGAATTGTTTAAATATTATCGGGCTTATCAACATTCATATTTACTTATGGAAAATTAAAGAAATCAGCTACATCCAAATGCATGGGCTCAATATTATCTTCAGAGATAAAATTTGTCTCTGGATTATTTTCTGCCCTTTTCAGAGATGCCTGATATAGCTGAACAAGGCGCTTTGATGACCGACAAATTCGCGACCAGTGCCCCACACCTCCACATCTATGACATATTGTTTCTGAATTATTCTTCGGTAAAGCTTCTGGCTTTTTACCCTGCCTTTTATATTGCTGATTATTTCTCGGTGTCAGCCGATCATCATGATTCAAATTTCTTCTTTAACTACGACCACAACCACGACCACGACTGGGGCCATGGCTTCTTTCTTGTTGGTTAGAATTTGCCTGATTCACTTCAGGGAGTGGCAAAGAACCAACGGGCCGACTATCATGATTTTTCATTAATAATTCATTATGGCGTTCAGCAATAAGTAAGTGAGATAATAATTCAAAATATTTTGTAAAGCCTTTTTCGCGATATTGCTACTGCAGGAGCATATTCGCGGGTGGAAATGTGGAGTATATTTTTTTAAGTTTATCTTGTTCCGTGATTTCATCTCCGCATAAAGTTAACTGAGCTATAATTCGAAATAAAGCTGAATTATATTCAGTTATATTTTTAAAGTCCATTAGTCTCAGATTTAACCAGTCATGACGTGCTTGTGGAAGCATGACCAACTTCAGGTGGTCATACCTTTCTTTTAAATTTTTTCACAATTTCAAGGGATCTTTTAATGTAAGATATTGTAATTTAAGACCCTCGTCAAGATGGTGGCGGAGGAAAATCATAGCTTTTGCACGGTCTTGACTAGATGCCTGGTTATCATCTTTGATAGTGTCTGCCAGACCCATCGATTCAAGATGAATTTCGGCATCTAGTGCCCATGAGGAGTAGTCTTTTCCAGAAATATCAAGAGCAGTAAATTCAATTTTGGAAATATTTGTCATTTTATAAAAATAAAATTAAATAAAATTCTTACCACTTTTGTTACCTTGAAAAATTAGTCGGAGCCTCGTGCTGATAACGTGTTATAAAAATAACTAGCTTGGCAAAATTAAGTAAAATTATTGAAAGAGAGATATTGAGGGAAACAGAACACAAGAGAGAAAGAGAGGAATTGCGTATATGTATTTCTGTTCTTCACCATCTTTCATTGTCAATTCATGGCAATATATATAGAGAAATTAGTGTTAGAAGATGATTAGTGGGCTGCCCACTTTTAGTGGGCCCCACTTTAATATATTATGTAGTGGACATTCCACTTAATATGTGGACTTCACCATCTTTCATTGCCAATTCATGGCAATATATATAGAAAAATTAGTGTTAGAAGATGATTAGTGGGCTGCCCACTTTTAGTGGGCCCCACTTTAATATATTATGTAGTGGACATTCCACTTAATATGTGGACATTCAACTTAACAGTTTAATAATTGTTGTGGCTGCATTATTCAGATCTTCCCAACTCATTATATTCAGATTTCAGACTGCCCCAAGGACAACATCATGGAGCAACCCAACCAGCTTCTAAAATCCCAGAATCTTTTACTATTCGAAAATACTATAAATATTTTTTGTAGCTCAAATACTACAGCATTATTTCTTGTAGAATTGAGCTTCAAAGCAACAAACCGAAAACTGATATCCATTGATAGAATTTTACAGTGAATTAACTCGGATGAGAGAAATGACAAAAACCAGAAACAAACTACATAAAATATTTTTACATAGCTATTTAAGTTTTTTCTACACTCATATCCAGTTTTACCATCATTCATAAGTCCAACAGGCCTTATTTCTAACAGAAGCGTGATAATCAACTAAAAGAAACTTGATATTTTTTCAGCAGTAGATTCATTTCACACAATTCAAAAATCATTTGACAAGGTTATGATCAATATCAAGGAACAAAAAACAAGTGTTAGACAAAAGTTTAATAGGAAATTAACAGAAGACAGCAGTTCTTCTCCAATTTTGTCTGAAATCGTTGCTGTTGCTGTGCCAGTATCATCTTGAATGGTAACTTCAAAGTGGAATCTGTAATGGAGGTAAAAATTTATATGATAATAGCAATTTTATGTGATTTTTGTGCAGTTTTTTTTTTTTTTTTTTGCTGTGCGAGTGTGTAGTCTTCATTATGGTGTTCTTTTTGATGAAATTCTTGTGGTGGAAAATATTCTTGAGGAAAAAACATGAGAAAGGGAATTGGGATTTTTGTGTTTGGACTTGAAGTACGGAGTAAGTGGCTATGTGTGTAATAAAATGTTTATATTGAGTTCAAATGTTGTTGGACAGTACTCTTAGGAATTGCAATTGTTGTAAAATGTGAAAAGTACCAAGATTGTGTATGAGCAGTCCATTTAGGAAATCTTATTAGTTGCTGAAAAATATTGTCATATAAATTAGAACATGATGGGGGAGCATTATGAACATGGTCGTTTTGAATTGTCATGTTTTACTTTTTCATATTTCTAAGGGAGTGGCTATAGTTTTGGAAAGATAAAAGAGATGCTACTTTTTTTCCATTATTTGGAGGTGCCATAACAGCTAACAACTTTTTTTCTAGTTACCTAGACTGCAGAAATAATTTCTATGCGCAATTATTCATCCTTTAATCATTCAAATACTAAATCAGAGGAATCAAATGCAAGAAAAGGTGTTGCTGTAAAATGCACATAAGTTTCACTTTATGGAATTTCAGTAAGTTTTGTTTTTTTCACACCTTATTCTTGCAAACAAGGAACTAACTACACTTATTCTTGCAAGAGAAAAACTAACTTCTGGTTATTTCTTTTTTATGATTATGTCACAAGATATATGATGAACTTAAAGTTCAACAAGATTTGTGTTGCAAGCTCAATCACTGCTCAAGATTGGCACGACCAATCCAATTGTGATTTTTCAAGGTCGTCTAATTCGAGCTTGCTTGAGTAGTAAAGCATACCAAGCTTGAATTTCCAAGTAACTGGTTCGTAAGACACAACCTTAAAACAACAAATGCCTATTTAATTCCATAAGTGGGGTATGGGGAGGAGAGGATTTACACACCTTACCCCTACCTTTGTGAGGCAGAGAAGTTGTTTTTGCTAGACTCAACCTTGAAGAGCCTACCTACTTATTTTCTTTTTGTTTCCAACTGTTGACCAGGTATAAATACCAAGCAGTCCTTTATCTTCAATTTTTTTCCTTCATTTACCAGTAGGCCACCTCTTCTCCTTTTCTTGGTGTTGCTTCTTCCCATCAACCTCTCTCTAGAATATTTTTGTGATTAGGTAGATATTTTATTAGTATTTGGAAAACTCTATATAAATCTAGTATACAAATAGGTAGAAAAGGTTAAAAATACTCGAGGGCTGAATGTATTATTTAGTTGAATGTAACATAAACTACTTACTAATTTAGTGTAAAAAGAAGAAGAAGAAAGAAAGCCAAGCAAGTTCACAGAGCAAATAAAAGAAATTCAAATATATTTAAGCTTTTAATCACTTCCCTCTACCGGCCTATGTATTTTCAAATCAACATTTTTTTGGGTAATCACCATGAACCTCCATCATTAAACTATGAAGAAATTCTCAATAAAGGATCACAAAATGCTTAATGAGTGACTCAATATGGTAATGATATGAACATTTTAAGCACATGATATTTCCTCTATAATCATTCAATACCTACCATAAGATACAATATTCATCCTACCAGAGCCAACACAAATAACTGAACACAACTGTTTCAGAATTAGGCCAGCACATATAAAGGTCTTTTCTTTTCATTTTTCTTAGTCAATCTACAAATAGAATTTTGTGTCTGTTCAGCTTCAGTAGTAGGACATGTAGTTTAATACATATCAATCAATTTATTAAGTAACAAATGAAGTCAACAGGGAGTTTGTACTTGAATACCTGGTTATGAGATATGTTGATCGACGATAGGTTGTACAGTAGAATCTTCTCTAAGACCAACTCCTTGGAAAGAATTGCTTGCAGTCGGAGCAGAGTAACATGCAGAATCGCTGATTCTCATTTGATATTAATACTTGAGCTTGCACATGAAATATTTGGCCCTTGACAAATATATTAAAAGTTGAATTTTGTTAAGAGTTCGATTCATATGTTCTTCAAATGGAACAAACAAAAGAGAGCATGTTGCTGTGTGCTTTTTTGTAATGACCCTGAAGGTCATTTTTGACAAAATTATCGTTTTATCTCTCCCGTTAGTTTCTCCGAGTCACTTTTGGTTGGGTCTGAAAGCCGATTTTTGAAAATCTCGTGAAAAGTTGAGGTTTGGCCAAAGAAATGAGTTTTAAAAGCTCAAGTTGTCAAATTTTGAGTTTCGAAGTCATTTAGAATTTCGAGTCTCGAAATGAAATTCTGTCGATTCCGTCAGTTTCGGAATATAGAAATTCGTTTAGGACTGTTGTCGGAATCATATTTGGAGTTGAAATGTGAATTTTAGGTCCGGAGTTGGAAATTTAGTTATAGTTTGATTCAAGTTTGACTTTGGTCAACATTTGGGGTTCGGGTGCTTGAATTGGATTTATGATGGTCCCAATAGTTTCGGGAGGTGATTCTAACGCTAGAAATGGCTTCGTTGTAATTTTTAGAGGTCCCGAGGGTATTTTGGATATTTGAAGTGTCTGAACTAGTTTAGTTGTGACTTATCAGATTCCGGGTCAAAGAGACTTGAATTCGAATTCTGATGGTTACATTGAGTCTGGAACGTCGAATTTAGTAAGGTTTCATATATGATTTGTGTTCACGGGGTCTCGAACGAACCTCGAGGTCTATTCCGTGACTTTGAGACTTGTTGAAAATCTACTATCTGATGCTTGGAAAATCCTTCTCCGCATTCGCGATGCCTTCTCTGCATTTGCAAAGGGTAATGGTTTCCTTCTCCGCGTTTGTAGAGGAAGGATCGCATTCGCGTAGTGTGATGGGTTCCTTCTCCACGTTCGTGGAGGCAAGACCGCTTTCGCGGAGTGTTGTTCCTACTGCCTCCGCGTTCGCGGAGAACAAAAGTCACCTGAAGATGATTTTCATTTGGCCACTTTTCTGGCAAGAATCACTGAAAAATCTTGAAGTTCTTTCAGATGAGTGTAAAGTTTATCCCCATAGAGGTCTATGAATTCTTCCCAGAGGATTAGCTTTGTTGGTTTTTTCCTGTATAATTTAGTGTCATAATAGTTTTTAGTAATTCCTTTTTTTATCTTTAAATAAAAACTTTGAATTTCGAAAAGTTGGGAAGTAGAAATTGTACTTACTGATAATCGATGATGATGAACTCTTGGATTCTGCTTCCATTTGAGGCATATGGTGCAGGACTGTCATTTATGACTATGCCAAGAATATCTTCCAGTATGTAAGGAGGTGTTAGTAAGTTAGAATATTTATAGTAAATGAATTATACATGTGTGATAAGTATAGTATAGGGATATGTTGACAGGTACCGAATTCAAAGCCTACAGGTTCATAGTCCAAACTGTCAAACGATGTAAGTTTCAGCCGTGTTGGTGGCAACAATGGCTGTTCGGGGAGGTGTAACCTTTTCAATTGGCTCAACAATTGTGTTCCGATCGATCGTCCAGGTGATATCATAAAGAGGATTTCCATATGTCTTGATTGATTCACGGACATCTACCATCTATAATAGTATTCAAAATATGCAAATAGAATATCTAAATCTGTATCATGAATCTAGTGTGGAAGATATAAGGTGTCAGAAATAACGAATAAGGAGAATAAGAGAAGAATATAAGAAAAAGTGTCAAAAACTGAGAGAGTCCAAACAATAAATAATGTTGAAAGTACTTTTTTTAAAATAAAAAAAATTAAATATCCAATTGATAAGAATAAAAGAAAGATGATACTATGAACAGGAAGAAAAATAATTTACTTCGGATAAATTTGTTTTGTCAGAGGAAAGCTAGTCGTTTGGTTTGACACTTTAAAAATACTAAAGTTTCGTTGAGAAAAGACTGACACAAAGAAGCTTCAACTAACTATTCAGTTCTAATGAAAAATAATTTGACAATTTAAATAGATAAATTTTATGATAAAATCGTAACAAAGCTAAATGAAAAGGTAATATAAGTGAAACTGTTGGGGGAGGAAGCACCACAACTAAAATTTGATATGACAAATAATAAGAAAATAAATTGGACACGAGAATTTTACGTGGAAATCCCTCTAACTGATAGAGGAGAAAAATCACGGGATAGAAGGATCTCACTATTAAAATATGGAGTACACTGCTCTCAAATACAATGATAAAACAACAATTATTTTTCATTAGAACTAATAATGAAAATTAAGAAAATAAATTGGACACGAGAATTTTACGTGGAAACCCCTCTAACTGATAGAGGCGAAAAATCACGGGGTAGAAGGATCTCACTATTAAAATATGGAGTACACTGCTCTCAAATACAAGGAGAAAACAACAATTAACACTTCTCTCTTGTAAAAGGAACAACTACTAAAGAGGACACTCAAGACTACAATATTTATCTTGGTGTATAACTCTCTTTGTATTCTTACTCTCTCTTTTTTGGGATGATTTAAATGAGGGCATTAGGCCCTCTATTTATAAGAGGCAAAACGCGTAATTTTTTTTACGCGTTTTGTATTTCAACAAAGCGTGTAAATTCCTATCAAAAGGTTGGCAACCACTTTCGTTTTTGCCAACTAAAAGTTGCCAACTTTTTCTTTCTGTCAAAAGTTGCCAACTTTTGGCCAACCTAACTTTTGACTTTTCTTGCATTCTCTCACTTGAAGATTTAATTGAGAATCAATTAAGTCTTCACACCATCCTTTCTACCCAATTACTGCAATATTACGTTTCTGCTAGGCCAATAGAAGATCAACACCATATGAACTTGTTACTGTTGATTGACTTCGTAAACATATCTGCTAGGTTGTCATTAGTGTGTATTTTCTGAATAACCACATTGCCTTCTTCACCTTCTCACCAAGAAAGTGATACTAAACTCGTATGTGCTTTGTCCTTGAATGAAATGCCAGATTCTTTGCAAGATGCAAAACGCTCTAACTGTCACAAAACAAAGCAACCTTCTCTTGTTTGTGCCCGAGCTCCTCCAGTAACATCTGCATCCATATTGCCTCTTTGCTAGCTTGTGTAGCTGCTACATATTCTGCTTCCGTCATAGATGTTGCCACGATAGATTGCAGTTTTGAAACCCAGCTTACAGCTCCTCCAGCAAGAGTAAACACATAACCTGTGGTGGACTTACTTTTATCAAGATCACCTGCATAATCTCAATCAACATAACCTTTAACAGTAAAGTCAGATCTTTCATAACACATTGTAACATCTGAGGTACCCTTGATGTATCTCAAGATCCTTTTAACAGTATTCCAATGCTCTTTACCAGGATTAGCCATGTATCGACTAACCACTCCCACTACTTGTGCAATTTCAGGTCTTGTACATACCATGGCGAACATTAAACTTCCCACTGCTGATGCATACGGTACTCGAGACATCTCCATCCTCTCTGCTTCATTGCTATGACACATACTTGAGGATAACTTGAAATTAATAGGAAGTGGGGTAGAAATTAACTTACAGTCTTGCATCTTGAAGCGTCGCAAGATTTTCTTCAAGTAGTTCTTTTGAGAAATCCAAATCTTCCTATTATTTCTGTCTCGGTGAATTTGCATCCCTAGAATCTTGTTTGCTGGTCCCAAGTCCTTCATTTCAAACTCCCTAGCCAACTGTGCCTTTAAATTTGTAAAACGATCTTTGTTGGGGCCTGCTACCAACATGTCATCAACATACAACAGTAAAATAACAAAATCGTCATCACCAAATCTCTTGTAATAAACACAAGGATATGAACTATGTCTGCTGTATCCAAGGCTTATAATAAAGGAATCAAATTTCTTATACCAACATCTCGGTGCCTGTTTGAGACTATATAGAGATTTGTTCAACCTGCAAATCAAGTTCTCTTTTTCCTATTCTTCAAAACCTTCTGGTTGGAGCATGTAAATTTCTTCTTCAAGTTCTCCATAAAGAAATGCAGTTTTGACATCTAGCTACTCCAAGTACAAGTCAAATATAGCACACATCGCCAGGACTACTCGAATTATTGTGAGTCAAACCACCGGAGAAAATATCTCATTAAAATCTATACCTTCTTTTTGAACGAATTCTTTCACCACCAATCTTGCACGATACTTCTCCACTTGATCATTACCATTGCGTTTGATCTTGTAGACCCATTTGTTTCCAATGACCTTCCTTCCTTGTGGTAATTGAACAAGATCCCATGTTTTATTCTTATGAAGAGCTTCAATTTTTTTTTGCATTGCTGCCACCCACAGAGATGATTCTTGGCCTTTCATAGCCTCGTGAAAAGTTAAAGGCTCTCCATCTTCTGTTAATAGACAGTATGCAACATTGCTCTCTATAGAATAATCTGAGTGCCAAGCTGGTTCTCTTCTCTCCCTAGTTGACCATCGATTTTCTGGAGTTTCGATCTCAACTTGCTCTTGTTCTTCGTGCTCTGGTGCTTCTTCAAAAGAAAGTGGAACTTCTTCTATTTCTTCAACTTCAACTGTAGTAGTCTCTGATTTTTCTTTTGAAGTGCTACCTTCTTTTGCTTATATCTTGTTTTCAACAAATACAACATCCCTGCAGATTACCACCTTGCGGGCTATGGGATCCCATAAGCGATACCCCTTGACTCCATCAGCATACCCTAAGAAAATACATTCCCTGAATTTTGGATCCAACTTTATTTTTTTGGGGTGTTGTACATAATATAAGCAAGACTTTCAAATATATGTAAGCAAGAATAATCATTTAGTTTTCCTGTCCACATCTCCATTAGCGTTTTCAGATCAATTGCGGTTGATGGTGACCGATTAATCATATAACAGACGGTTTTAACTGCTTCTACCCAGAATAATTTTTCCAACCCTGCAATTGCCAACATAGCTCTTGTCCATTCCAACAAGGTTTTGTTCATCCGCTCTACTACTCTATTTTGTTGTGGAGTATATGCCACCATGAACTGTCGTTTAATACCTTCTTATTTATAGAAGTTATCAAATTCATCACCAGTTATTCTTCTCCATTTTCTGTCCTCAAACACTTGATTTTTTTCTCAGATTCAAGTTCCATCCGCGCTTTGAATTGTTTAAAAAATGGAGAAATATCTGTCTTTCTCTTGATTGGATACACCCAACTTTTCCTAGAGTAATTGTCGATAAATGACACGAAATATTTTGCTCCTCCTAGGGACTCCACCGGTGATTGCCAAACATCAGAGTGGACCAGATCTAATATTTCCTTGCTTTTAGGAGAGAAATTGCTAAACTTCAGTCTATTTTGCTTACTGGTAACACAATGCTCACAAAAAAAGGTAGTGAAACCTTTTTGAGCCCTGGAAGAAGCTTTTGCTCAGCAAGAATCTTCAAACCTCGTTCCGACATATGGCCAAGTTTACGATGCCATATAATCGTTGATTCTTCAAATGAACTTGCTGACGTGGTTGATGTTACTCCTTCTTGGTGTGTTTCACCTTTAAGCACATATAGGTTTGCAACAAGTTTTTCCGTTTTCATCACTACAAGCGCTCCTTTGGATATTTTTCTGACTCCACCATGAGTCTTATATGAACATCTATTATCATCTAGTTGTCCTAAAGACAATATATTCTTCTTCAAGTCTTTTACATGTCGTACCTCCTGAATGGTGCGTACTGTTCCATCATATATCTTTATTTTGATGGATCCAATATCAATAACATCCAAAACATAATCGTTTCCCATGAACACAGACCTTCCTGAGATAGGATTATATTGATGGAACCATTCTCTCTGGGAAGTCATGTGCTATGTTGCTCCTATGTCTATGATCCAGACATCAGCGAAATATTTTCTGCCTTTATTATTTGATATTGCCTCACTATATAAAATATCGTCATCATTCGAGGTACATGCAACTTTCCTTTGAGCATTTGATGGCTCAGGTTGTTCACTCTTTTTTTTAGCCGACAATTTTTCTTGAAGTGCCCTTTCCAGTAGCACTTGATATTCTTCTTACTTCTTGATTGAGATCTTCCATGATTGTGACTCTCACTGGGCCTACGTTCTGTTGGTCTTCCTCTCACCGTCATTAAAGCTTCAACTTGCTGCGAACTTACTTGTCTATCTTCCTTATTTTTGCGCTGATTTTCTTCTTCCAAGACAGCGGCTGCAATTTCTTCGAAAACTAGACTGTCTATATTGTTCGTCAGGTTGATGATGAGTTGATCATACGAGTCAGACAGACTTTAAAGTAGAAGCTCCGCACGTTCAGTCCCCTCTATTTTGCAACCCATTGTTGTAAGTTGCGAAAATAGAGTATTCAAAGTATTGATGTGTTCAGTAACTGACATGGACTCTGTCATTCGAAGAATATACAGTCTTCTTTTTAAGAAGGTTTTATTATGCAAATACTTAGCCTCATATAACCCCGTAAGAGTATCCCATATTTCCTTCGCCGTCCGCTTTTCCGCCACACTAGACAACACTTGATCAGCTAGTGCCAAGTGTAGATCAGCAACTGCGTTGCTGTCTATGTCGTTCCACTTGATGTTATCAACAAAGTTTGTGGGCCTGCCTTCAATTGCAGCAAAGCAATTATTTTTTCTCAATATCGCTTTTATTTTTATTTTTCACAATGAGAAATTAGTCCCATTGAATTTTTCAACATCAAACTTTGTTGTACTTGACATTGTTATTTGCTTCACACCCTTCTAGAAATTTTCTGAATATTTTTGCGAACAATCGTGACAAACTGTACTGTCATCAAAATTTACTATTCACGTGAATAGTACTATTCACCGAATTTACTATTTACAAAATTACTATTCACGAATAGTATCTTCGAATAAAATAGATAGAATAACCGAGAGCTCTAATACCACTGTTGGGAGGAGGAAGCACTACCACTAAAGTTTGATATGACAATTAATAAGAAAATAAATTGGACACGAGAATTTTATGTGGAAACCCCTCTAACTGATAAAAGAGAAAAATCATGGGGTAGAAGGATCTTACTATTAAAATATGAAATACACTGCTCTCAAATATAAGGAGAAAACAACAATTAACACTTCTCTCTTGTAAAAGGAACAACTACTAAAGAGAACACTAAAGACTACAATATTTATCTTGGTATATAACTCTTTTTGTATTCTTACTCTTTTTTTTGGGATGATTTAAATGGGGCATTAGGCCCTATATTTATAAGAGGAACAAAACGCGTAAAAGAAATTTACGCGTTTTGTATTTCAACAAAGCGTGTAAATTCCTGTCAAAAAGTTGGCAGCCACTTTCGTTTTTGCCAACTAAAAGTTGTCAACTTTTTCTTTTTGTCAAAAGTTGCCAACTTTCGGTCAACCCAACTTTTGACTTTTCTTGCAGAAACAAAATGTCCTAACTATATCTTTTGTGATTTAAAGTGGAGACATGATAACATAAACAAAGAAAATTAAAAAAAGTTTACTTTTTTCAACAATAACATATACTTCACAAAATGGGATTTTAAAAAAATAAATTATACGTAGATCTTATTCTTTTAGAAATGAAATCTTTTATACGGCAAAATATTAAAAACAAAGAAGAAGTATATTCATACAACAATTACCAATAATCATCAGCTTACTCAACTAATTTACAGTAGAAATCAGTCAACTTCATTAAAGAAAACAATCATAAGCTCTAAACTTTAACTTACCCATATCCTTTACTACAATATACATCAAGAGAATAAATAAAATCTCAGTATACATCAAGAGAATAAACAAAATCTTAAAAGGGTTATCATTAAACAAGATTACAAACTATCCAAGGTGAAAGATAATATGGTGTTATATCCCGTATTTTTGTACATTAGAATATTTTAAGCTAATCGAGATAAGTTTAATGACAAGATCATTTTGAGATATGAGATAGAGACTTTTTAATCCCCCATTTTAATTAGCACACGAATTACTTATAAATTTAATTTGGTATAGAAATATTAATGAAGATTAGGGATTAATTAACCATGATTAGATCATTAAAAGGGGATTAGTAATTAATTATAATTAATTAACTTAATTAGACTACTAAGTGGGTCCCACCAAGACATGTGGCAGAATCTGATTGGCGTGTGGGTATAGTGGGACACATGTCAACAAATGGACACATGTCACTCCATAAGGCAGCATATAAATAGTTATTTGATGACTAATAGGATTAGCACTATTTTATTTCATCTTCAATATTTTGTGAAACCTAAAGAGAGAGAATGGCTTGGCCATGACAGCCAACTTGAGCTCAAAAATTGTGATGCAAAATTTATATTTTTTCCAAGGTAGTTCAACCATTTGAAGGGTCTATGGTAACGTGAGTTGGTCCTTGAGGGTAGCAAAAGTGTTTATTAATTGAAGTCATCAATTCTAGCCAAGTTGAGAAGATAACTTTTTAAGGTAAGGTTTGATCATCTTTTTACACGTTTTATTAAGGATTTAGACGTGTTGTAAATGTGTAAATATAAATTGAATCCATGAAATTATGTGTGTTGATTTGAAACATAGTTGAAACCGTAAGGGGATATTTGGTGTGACAATGATGAACTAATTTTATTTAGTATTTTGGTTGTTGTTGTCATGGATTATGTGATGAGGATAAATGAATTAAATGATTAAGTTGAAGTTGTAATTGTCTGTGGGCTGTTGTAGAACTTGGAGTAACGTTAACATAATTTTTTTGCATTTAAATAAGTGATGTTGATGTCGTGTGGATGCTGTTATATGTCATTAAATTAGATGAAAAGATTGTATGAAATAACGTATAAAAATTGTAGGTGGTTTTCTTGGCGTGTTTGTAGGTGTTCCTAAGGTTTTCGAGCATCTTTTATGTTGTTAGTTAGAGGCTATTTTGATATGCCGCTGTTGTTCTTATTGAGCTTGAAAGATTAATGATAATTAAGATTATGCGTTGTGTTGTATGTTGGTTGGGTTGTTATAGGGTTTTTTAGATAAAAAGTTAAGGTTATATATTATTAGGAATAACTTGAAGACGTAGTAGTCGTATGTGGATTGTTATCGAATATTGGGAACGTGGGCTGTTTGGAATGTTGTGTGGACTGTTTATAGTGTTCTCGAATTTGCCTTGAATAGCTTCGGTATAATATAATACTTGAACGTATAGTTGTTATTGGCTTGACTATTGTATGATCGGTTTGAATGTAAGTAACGTCGTCTAGTTATCTAGAAAGGAGTTGCTAACGTTAGAATGCGTTTTGAATCTCCCTGTAGCTTAACCGTAGTTCTTGACGTCTTAATATAAGTTGAGATACTATTGGACAGCATACATGCTGTGTGACGTAAGCGCTAAAGGGATGTAAAGCTATCCCTTCTTTCTTTTGTCATGTATTAAATATAAGTGATATATGATATGAGCTTTGGGGTAATTCTATTCATAGGTTCCGAGTATTATTCATGATTCTTATTCACTTCGGGATATTAAAACTCTTGAAGTAGTTGAGCTACTGCCCTTGAGTCTTCTATACGTTGGACAATAGTTGGTATGTGAAAGTCCCTATTCTTAAAGACTCTATAATGATTAATGTCCTTAACTTCCGTAAGTTGTTCACATTATCTTGATGCGTGTCTATGATCCCTGAGGCTTTATTTAATATAGTTCATAATGACATTCAAAGAGTACTGAACATGACTATCGCCTTGATACTCAAGTATTAATTAGCCTACTTATCTATTGAGTCTTAAATGATGATCTAAATGCATATGGTTACCCACTATTCTGCTCGTGCATACTGTCATTACATCTTTCACCGAGTCCTGGACTGGGTTATGTTATCGTGCACAGTTTTACTACATCATTCACCGAGTCCCATGATGGGCCTGGTACGGTATACGTGCACACAACTTTATTTACTGAGGTCCTTATTAGAGGGTTAGGTATGGTATAGGTATATAATGATATGATTATGGTACGGAGTCTCATAATGAGCCGGGTACGGTATATGATAATGATATACATGACTTTGTTTCGTAAAGTATAGGTACAGTGATTTCTTAATTAGTATACTTGCCTTTTGGAATCTCTACTTTAGTTATGATCTTTCTTATTGTATTTCATGCTTTATATACTCAGTACGTATCTCATACTGACCCACTTTCTTTGGGGGGTGGGAGGCTGCGTTTCATGCCCGCAGGTGCAGATACTCGCTTTGGTGATCCGCCAGCTTAGGACCCCTCTTCAGTTGTCTTAGAGTGATCCATTATCTTGGTGCCTAGATTTTTGGTACAGATCTTTTTGATGTATATATATGTGTATCTAGATATACGATAGGGCCCTGTTCTTTCATATTTTGTTGTTGATATTCTTAGAGGTCTATAGACATATATATGGATTGTATATAGACGTTGTCCAGCTATGTTAGCATGACTTATATTTTAGGGACGTTCCCTTTTGTAGTGACAGTCTTGTCGGCTTGCGTACATGTATATTTTAGGATGTTGTGTGTGGTGGTAGCCTTGTCGGCTTGTGTTCCATATTATCTGTTGATGTTGTAACTCCTCAGGAGACAAGTTGCGTTGATATATAAATATGTGACAGTTTTGAGATGACATTTTATTTGCTTAAGTTACACATTATGTTTAGTTGTGGTTTGATTATAGTTAACAGGTGTGTACACGAATGTTCAGTTTGGGCACCAGTCACGGCCTACGGGGTTGGATCATGACAAAAGTAATATCAGAGTAGTTCATCCTCGGAGTGTCTATAGACCGTATCTAGTAGAGTCTTGTTTATCGGTGTGTTGTGCACCACATCTATAAATAGGAAGCTACAGGACATTTAAGATGTTATCCATCTTTCTTACTCTAGATCGTGCGATGGAGCTATATTTTCAGGATAATCCCTCCCTAACAGATTATTATGTCTACAGCTTTGCCTCCAAAGAAAGCGACAGCTGCCCAAAAGGGCAAATCAGTAGCAAGAGAGACTAGTCAGACTCAGAGAGTTACTAGGGCGTGCCCAGTCTATGCTCGAGATTATACTTCAATCAGCGAGCTCTGCTACACCACCACCCCTAGAGGATCTTAGAGTAACAACAACTGCGGATCAGGGGGTGGCTCCATTGCCAACTCCTGAGGCCCTAGTACTTGATCCTCCAGCTCCCCAGCCAAGGGCGGATGATAGGTCCATGAGAGATGCAGGTCAATGGCTAGGAGTTGATTATGCAGATAGATATGATAGTTTAAGGGTTCATGACTTCTTAACTTGTAACCCCCTAGAGTTCTATGGGTCGAAGCCTGCGGATGACCCGCAGGAGTTTATCCGATAGGTGCAACATACGTTGAGGATAGTTAGGGCTTTTAAAACTGAGCCTATTAAGTTAGCTTCATATCGACTGCGTGATGTAACTGTTAATTGGTATGAGTCCTGAGAGTTGT
Source organism: Solanum dulcamara (assembly GCF_947179165.1). Classification (NCBI taxonomy): domain Eukaryota; kingdom Viridiplantae; phylum Streptophyta; class Magnoliopsida; order Solanales; family Solanaceae; genus Solanum; species Solanum dulcamara. Next base: position 71,865,750 of record NC_077243.1, on the reverse strand, counting down.
TTAGGGGTGAGGGTGCCCCTCCAACGGTATGGGATGAGTTTGCGGAGGCCTTCTTTGGCCACTTTCTACCTCTGGAGATAAGACGAGCCAGAGTTGATAGATTCTTATATTTGAGGCAGAATGGCAGGAGTATTCGAGATTATAGTCTTGAGTTTGATTCATTAGCGATACGTGCGCCCACTAATATAGATGATATGGTTGATAGAGTGCATCGTTATATGATGGGGCTAGATCATTATTTGACTGATAACTGTATGGCAATGGCTTATCATCGAGGTATGGATATTGCTTGGGTACAGGCATATGCATAGGGGGTAGAGGATCGACACAGAAGGCGTCAGCCCGATAAAGATCATGATAGAGGCCAGCATAAGAGAGCTAGATCGTTTGGTTATTCGGGTGAGTTTCATGGCGGGTAGCCTCAGCAATATAGTAGATATCCTTCTCAGCCAGCCCAGAGTGCACCCCCATAGTTCACAGATATGATATTCGATAGCATAGGGCATTCAGGAGTCGGTCAGAGCTCTAGGGTTTCAGGTTCACAGATGAATAGGGGTTCACGCTAGTCGAGGCCACTTTTGCCTCAATGTTCTTATTGTGGTAGGCCCCATTTTGGGGAATGCCATTTTGCTATGGGTGTTTGCTTTACTTGCGGCCATCAAGGCCATATTATGAGGGAGTGTCCATTCAGAGGTAGTCCAGGTGGTGCAGCTCAACCTACTTGGTCAGTTGCTGGTTCATCTTCTTCTATGGCTATGCGCCCTATGGGGCAGGGTATTCAGACACCAGCAGGATGTGGTAGAGGCCATGGTGGAGCTTTCAGTTTAAGCTATCCTTCGAACTGCATATATGCCTTGGCTAGTAGACAGGACCAGGAGGCATCACCAAATATGGTTACAGGTATATTATCGATTTTCTCTCAGGATGTATATGCATTGATAGATCCAGGCTCCACCTTATCATATATATATATCCCTTTGTTGCTAGTAGAATCAAAATAAAACCTGAATTGATAGAACAGTTTGAGGTAGCTACATTGGTAGGAGACTCTGTTATAGTAAAACAAGTATATAAAAATTGTTTGGTGGATATATATAGTCATCATACCTTGGCAGATTTGATAGAGTTAGATATGACTGAGTTTGATGTTATTATGGGTATGGACTGGTTAGCTTCTTATTATGCTAATGTTGATTGTAGAAACAAGATGGTTTGATTTTAGATCCCAGGAGAACCAATCATAGAGTGGCTGGGGAATACGGCGTCACCGAGAGGTAAATTCATTTCATACCTCAAGGTAAGGAAGATAGTTAGAAAGGGCTATATTTATCATCTGGTTCGTGTGCATAACTTGGAAGCAGAAGTACCGACTCTTCAGTCAGTTTCGGTAGTTAATAAATTTTCAAATGTATTTCTAGATGAACTTCTAGGCCTTCCTCCTGAGCGGGAGATACAATTCACCATAGATGTATTGTCAGCTACTCAGAGCATATCTATTCCTCCTTATAGAATGGCACCCGCAAAGCTAAAAGAGTTGAAAGGGCAATTAAAAAACTTGTTAGAAAAACACTTTATTAGGCCCAGCACATCACCTTAGGGAGCACCGGTACTATTCGTGAGAAAGAAAGATGGGTTGTTGTAAATATGTATTGATTATAGGCAGCTGAACAAGGTGACAATAAAGAATAGATACCTCCTTCCTAGGATTGATGATTTATTTGACCAGTTGTAGGGTGCTAAGTGTTTTTCAAAGATAGACAGGTTGTCAGGCTATCACAAAATACAGGTAAAGGAGGCAGATATTCCAAAAACTGCATTCAGGACCCGATACGGGCTTTATGAGTTTAGGGTGATGTCTTTTTGGCTAATCAATGCTCCAACAGTGTTTATAGATCTAATAAACTGAGTGTTCAAGCCATTCCTAGACCTGTTTGTGATTGTATTTATTAATGATATTCTAATCTATTCATAATCGGAAGATGAGCATGTAGATCATTTGAGGACGTGATTGTATTTATTTGACCAGTTACAGGGTGCTAAGTGTTTTTCGAAGATAGACATACTGTCAGGCTATCACCAGATACAGGTAAAGGAGGCAGATATTCCAAAGACTGCGTTCAGGACCCGATACGGGCTTTATGAGTTTAGGGTGATGTCTTTTGGGCTGACCAATGCTCCAGTAGTGTTTATAGATCTAATGAACTGAGTGTTCAAGCCATTCCTAGACCCGTTCGTGATTGTATTTATTAATGATATTCTGATCTATTCATAATCGGAAGATGAGCATGCAGATCATTTGAGGACGGTACTTGGGGTGCTCCAACACCAGAAGTTATATGTCAATTTCTCTAAGTGTGAATTCTGGTTGACTTCAATAGCATTCTTGGGGCATATTATTGGAACTGATGGTATTTGAGTAGATATACAGAAAATTGAGGCCGTAAAGACTTGGCCTAGACGTACAACACCTACTTAGGTACATAGTTTTGGGGGGCTAACAGGATATTACAAGAGATTCGTAGAGAACTTTACTTCGACTTCAGCACCTTTAACAAGGCTAACTCAAAAGGAAGCAAAGTTCTAGTTGACCGATGCTTGTGAACGAAGCTTTCAGTTGCTGAAAGATAAGTTGACTATGGCCCCAGTTCTAACTCTTCCTAAAGAACCAGATGGCTATGTCATTTATTGTGATGCTCCGATGTTGGGCTAGGTTGTGTATTGATGCAACATGGTAGAGTCATAGCCTATGCCTCTCGACAGCTCAAAAAGCATGAAAGAAATTATCCAACTCATGATCTAGAGTTAGCAGCAGTAATTCATGCTTTGAAAATATGAAGGCATTATCCATATGGTGTACATGTTGATATCTACACGGATTATAAAAGTCTCCAATACATCTTTAAGTAGAAGAAGCTGAATTTGTAGTAGAGAAGGTGGCTAGAGTTGTTGAAAGATTATGATGTTGACATTCTATATCACCTAGGGAAAGAAAATATTATAGCAGATGCACTGAGCCATAAATCTATGGGTAGCTTGGCAAATGTACAACCAGAACGGAAGAAGATAGTCTGTGAGATTTGCCAATTAGCTAACCTTGGAGTTCGTTTGGCTGATTCCGATGATGGTGAAGTTTCTATTTGGGGAGTTGCTGAATCATCTATCATGAAAGAGGTAAAGCGACGCCAATACAAGGACCCTGTTTTGGCATAGTATAGGGATGCAACCCTTCAAAAGAAAAAGACCCTATTCGAGATCACACTTGACGGAGTGCTAAGATATAGAGGAAAATTATGTGTACCTGAGATTGTAGGGCTACAACAATAGGTTATGGGAGAGGCACACTATGCCCATTATTCCATTTATTTAGGGTTAATAGAGATGTATCATTACCTCAGATGATTATATTGGTGGGATGGCATGAAGAAGGACATAGCAGAGTTCGCAGCCCAGTGCTTGAATTGCCAATAAGTTAAGATCGAGCATCAAAAGCCTAGTGGATTATTACAAGAGATGGAGATTCCGACTTGGAAATGGAAAGCAATTAATATGAATTTTATTATAGGCTTACCTCGCACCCCACAGAATTATGATTCTATATGGGTTATTGTAGATAGGCTGACAAACTCAGCCCATTTTCTTCCAGTCAGGACTACTTATTTAGCCGAGGACTATGCAAAGTTATATATCAAGGAGATTGTAAGACTTCACGGGGTCCCCCATCTATTATATCGGCTAGAGGAGCTTAATTTACGGCTAACTTCTGGAGATCATTCCAGAAAGGATTGGGGACACAGGTGAGTCTTAACATAACATTTCACCCTCAGACTGACGGATAAGTTGAGCATACTATTATCACGATCCAAGTCTAAGGCCTAGACATGACATGGCGAATAAGAAACTCGAAAGTACCTCAAACAAGCCTCTTAGCATTCTTTTAGCCTTTCATAGGTAATGATGATAAATAAACAAGCGGAAATCATAATAGTAAATCTTCAACTTACATATGTCCAATAATACCTCTAACTATTAGATTTAACAGGGCTAAGACAAGTCCCTAGATCACCCTCAATCATAATAGAAGAAATACCATAATAAAATATCTTAACATATCATAAGCTAGAAAGATAAAGGAGTATTATTCTCGGAACATGGGAACTCACCAAAAGTAGTCTTCAATGAAATCTCAACTAGCCACGTGAAGGAGAATGAGGAGGAGCACTGGTCCCTACATGGTGATATCATGTAGGCAAAAGAGTATGCGTTAGTACTTTGAATGTACTAAGTATGTAAGGATGCATGAACATTGAGAAAATATTATAACATTTATGTAATATGGAACATAATGTAATGCATGCATAATAAATCATATAGATATCCTTTAAAACATTCATTTTGTGGAAAATAACCATAACCGACATTTAAGACCATGCGAGCTATTACATGGAATCCAACATAACCCCCTACGTTAGCTGGGGAGACTACTTGCCAGGTAGAACTCCGTTAACTTCATTCATTTCTTTAACTTTAACTTTAAGAGCTATTTATGGATCCATTAGTTTAAGCCTACAAGGGCTCCTATGTTGGCACATAGTTAATGAGACAAGGAGTTGCTACTAGGATTCCCTTACCGAATCTCACCTCAATGTCTCATTCGGTGCTAAGTCAATCCCACAGAATAGTTTAATACTTTAAAATATTCATAGCATATAACTTGAGAATTCAAACATCATATTCGGTAGAATAGCTCATTAAAACATTTGATAATTCAAATATGCAAGAATTGTCCTTATTGCATAAAAAATCCATCAATCATATCATTTCATCATTTTTTCATTTTATAAGACTCTCTTTTGATCATAGATATTGCTTTCATAAACACTTATTTGGAGTTAAAGCTTTCAAGTCAAACTTTATTAAAAACATAGTAAAACTATGTGGGTTCAAATCACTTCAACTTGAAAATATATATATACATAAATACTTTGAAATTCATTAATTAAAAATCATGTTTTAAACAACCCACAATGAATTTCAAGAACATTTAAATAGATAATTAGAGGAATTACTTGTAAACCATCAATTCATACATATAAAATTATGTTGCATCAAAATAGAGCAATAATCATTAGTTTAACCATGATTCATACTATTAAGTAAAAATAAGAATTAACATAAGAAAATATTACTTGAAATCAAGAGATTTAGTTGAAAGATTTTTGTACTACATGGGTGGACGAACCCATGGATTAACACCCACATAACTTAGTGTAAAACTTAAAGAAAATAAACATAATTTATCATATAATCAAAATAATTTAGGCATGAGAGTGGAAGGAATACTCTCATTGAAACCTTACATACCTGGAATTCGAAGCTTTTGTCGGAACTGAAGGACTTAATGAACACTCTTGAGTCCTAACTTTTCTCCTCGCCGGAACATTTTGTGTACTACCCGGAGTATATGAATTATTGGAATAGTATTTCTTCACTACTAAGAACTAAAACTATATTTGAGAATGAGTAAAGAAGTGTATAGAGAGAAGAGTTGCTTGAGAAAGCTTGATAAATAAAATGAGGAAATAAGGTGGTATTTATAGGTGTAGATGAGGGACCTAACAATAAATAAAATAATTATAAAGAAAAACTCTAAAAATTTAATGAAAAATTATGATGTCATGGATGATGTTAAATGGAGGATAATTTATATCATGAGTGATGTCAAATGTATCTAGATCTTTCCATGGTAGGTGAGATGAGTTCTTTTTAACAGAATACTCTTTTTTGGAGCTGCATTTGAATAAAATAAATTCCTTATTAGGATTTAGTGTCTTCATAAGAATTGTAGATATGGAAGTCTAGTTTCATATCGTTTAAGAATCAACCAATTTGGATAATCCTAAAGTGAGATATGATTTTTCTTCTATAAACACTCCATTCCGTCACAGCATCTTGGCTTACAACAATTAATTTATTTGACCTAATTAACCTCCAAAACTTAAAAATATGGTCTTTAAAAAAGTTGTAGGCAATTTGGATAATCTTATGAAAATTTATGCCCAAAATACAGAGGTTGTATCATGTTTAGGCAAGAATTGAAATATCGTATACAATGTTTTTAGGGGATGTTACAACTATTCAGACGCTAGAAGATATGCTGCGGGCCTGTGTTATTGACTTCAGGGGTAGCTGTGATGATCATTTGCCACTTATCGAGTTTGCCTATAATAATAGCTATCATTCTAACATCCAAATGGCACCGTATGAGGCTTTGTATGGCAGGAAGTGCAAGTCACTATCGGCTAATTTGATATTGGTGAGGCTAAATTAATCGGCCATGATATGATTCAGCAAACTATTGATAAGGTGAAGCTTATTCAGAAAAGATTGTTAGTAGCTCAGAGTCGACAGAAGTCATACATAGATAATCGACGTCGACACTTAGAGTTTGAAGTTGAGGATTGGGTGTTCTTGAAAGAGTCACCAATGAAGGGTGTAATGAGATTTGACAAGAAAGAGAAACTTAGCCCGAGGTACATTGGGCCTTATCAGATTATTCGTAGGGTGGGAAAGGTTGCCTATGAGTTGGACCTACCATCTGATCTGGAAGTAGTGCACCCAGTCTTTCACGTATTGATGCTTCATAAATGTATTGGTGATCCTTCTAAAGTATGCCCCGTGGATGATGTCCAGGTAACAGAGGAGCTATCGTACGAGAAAAATCCTGTGGCTATACTGGATTTCCAAGTGAGGAAGTTGTGTACCAAAGACGTGGCTTCTGTTAAAGTATTATGGATGAACAATAACAGGGAGGAGATGACTTGGGAATCCGAAGAGGAGATGGAGAATAAGTATCCGTACTTGTTCCCTATGCCTACAAGTAATCTAAACCCCCTAAATTGATTACATTGATTGATAGGTGAAACTATATGTTGTAGCAATAAAAGGGATTCCCCCAAAATCTTTATAAGACCTTATGAGGCTATTTTAACATTCGAGGACGAATGTTCAAAAGGGGGGAGGATGTTATATCCTGTATTTTTATACATTGGAATATTTTAAGCTAATCGAGATAAGTTTAAGGACAAGATCATATTGAGATATGAGATAGAGACTTTTTAATCCCCAATTTTAATTAGTACATGAATTGTTTATAAATTTGATGACTAATAGGATCAGCGCTATTTCATTTTATCTTCAACATTTTATGAAACCTAGAGAGAGAGAATGGTTTGGCCATGGCAGCCAACTTGAGCTCAAAAGTTGTGATACAAAATTTATATTTTTTCCAAGGTAGTTCAACCATTTAAAGGGTCTATGGTAACGTGAATTGGTCCTTGAGGGCAGCAAAAGTGTTTATTAATTGAAGTCATCAATTCCATTCAAGTTGAGAGGATAATTTTTTAAGGTAAGGTTTGATCATCTTTTTATATGTGTAAGGATTTAGACGTGTTGTAAATGTGTATATAAATTGAATCCATGAAATTATGTGTGTTGATGTTGAAACATGGTTGAAGCCTTAAGGGGCTATTTGGTGTGACAATGGTGAACTGATTTTATCTAGTATTTTGGTTGTTGTTTTCATGGAGAAAAAAATAGTTGGACAACTGTATACACGAGGGTACATTAGTATTCTGGGAATTGGCAACATTAAGTGATGAGGATAAATAAATTAAATGATTAAGTTGAAGTTGTAATTGTCTGTGGGTTGTTGTAGAACTTGGTGTGACATTAACATAGTTTTTTTGTATTTAAATGAGTGATGTTGCTTTCGTGTGGCTGTTGTTATATGTCATTAAATTAGATGAAAAGATTGTATGAAATAACGTATAAGAATTGTAGGTAGTTTGCTTGGCGTGTTTGTAGGTGTTTCCAAGGTTTTCGAGCATCTTTTATGTTGTTAGTTAGAGGCTATTTTGATATGCCGTTGTTGTTGTTATTGAGCTTGGAAGATTAATGATAATTAGATTATGTGTTGTGTTTTATGTTGGTTGGGTTGTTATAGGGCTGTTTAGATAAAAACGTTAAGTCTACGGATTATTAGGGATAACTTGAAGACATAGTAGTCGTATGTGGATTGTTATCGAATGTTGGGAACGTGGGCTGTTTGGAATGTTGTGTGGACTGTTTAGAGTGTTCTCGAATTTGCCTTGAATAGCTTCAGTATAGTATAATACTTGAACCTATAGTTATTGTATTGGCTTGACTATTGTATGATCGGTTTGAATGTAAGGAACGTCGTCTAGTTATCTAGAAAGGAGCTGCTAATGTTAGAATACGTTTTGAATATCCCCATAGCTTAATCGTAGTTCTTGATGTCTTAATATAGGTTGAGATACTATTGGGCAGCATACGTGCTGTGTGGCGAATAAGCGCTAAAGGTATGTAAAGCTATCCCTTCTTTATTTTGGCATATCTTAGATATAAGTGATTTTTGATATGAGCTTTGGGGTAAATCCATTCATAGGTTCCGATTATGATTCATGATTCTTATTCACTTCGAGATATTAAAACTCTTGAAGTAGTTGAGCTACTGTCATTGAGTCTTCTATACGTTGGACAGTAGTTGGTATGTGAAAGTCCCTATTCTTAAAGACTCTATAATGATTAATGTCCTTAACTTTCGTAAGTTGTTCACATTATCTTGATGCGTGTCTATGATCCCTGAGGCTTTATTTAATATAGTTCATAATGACATTCAAAGAGTACTGAACATGACTATCGCCTTGATACTCAAGTATTAATTAGCCTACTTATCTATTGAGTCTTAAATGATGATCTAAATGCATATGGTTACCCACTATTCTGCTCGTGCATACTGTCATTACATCTTTCACCGAGTCCTGGACTGGGTTATGTTATCGTGCACAGTTTTACTACATCATTCACCGAGTCCCATGATGGGTCGGGTACGGTATACGTGTACATAATTTTATTCACCGAGTTCCTTACTAGAGAGCCGGGTACGGTATAGGTATATGATAATATGATTATGACACCAAGTTCCATAATGGGCCGGGTACGGTATATGATAATGATATGCATGACTTTGTTTCGTAAAGCACAAGTACAATGATTTCTTGATTAGTATACTTGCCTTCTGGAATCTCTACTTTAGTTATGATCCTTCTTATTGTATTTCATGTTTTATATACTCAGTATGTATCTCATACTGACCCGCTTTCTTTGGGGGGGAGGGAGGCTGCGTTTCATGCCCGCAGGTGCAGATACTCGCTTTGGTGATCCACCAGCTTAGGACCCCTATTCAGCTGTCTTGGAGTGCTCCATTATCTCGGTGCCTAGATTTTTGGTACAGATCCTTTTGATATATATATATATATATATATGTGTGTGTGTATCCAGGGGTACGGCGGGGCCCTGTCCCGTCATATTTTGTTATTGATATTCTTAGAGGTCTATAGACATATATGTGGGTTGTATATAGACGCTGTCCAGCTATGTTAGCATGACTTATGTTTTGGGGACGTTCCCTTTTGTAGTGGCAGCCTTGTCAGCTTGCGTACATGTATATTTTAGGATGTTGTGTGTGGTGGCAACTTTTTCGGCTTGTGTTCCATGTTATCGGTTGATGTTGTAACTCCTCAGGAGACAGGTTGCGTTGATATATAAATACGTGACAGTTTTGAGATGACATTCTTCTTTCTTAAGTTCCACATTATGTTTAGTTGTGGTTTGATTATAGTTAACAGGTATGTACATGAGTGTTGAGTTCGAGCACCAGTGCCTTCGGGGTTGGGTCGTGACATATGGATAAAAGGAATGTCAACATTTTTCTTTCTTCGATTAAACGCTTATTTGCCATCCACACGGTTTTAATATGGGAAATTTAAGTCAGACAATTTCATAAAAAGTTCTAAATTTGACATGTCAATAAGAAAGACAAAATTACTTTAACTGTAGGCAGAGGTATTTCTAATAAGCTCACAGATGCAGCTCCATAACTGAGGTGGAAAAAAATACAACTCTATGCAGATAATTATAGAAGCAAACATGAATGATCAGCAAAACTCACTTGTTCATGGCTCCATATGTTAAGATAGGTCCGATAAATTATTCAAGTCAAGTTCTAACAGAGAATGAATCACAATATACTAATCTAACATGTTATCAAGAAATAAGGAATTTACAAGGGTAGATGTGAAAAATTTAAGAGTCCAAAGAAAGCCATGACCAACAATTCGTAAAAACACAGAGAGCATGATTTGGTTACACTAAATAATGATGAAAGTACTTATTTATTTTTCAAAAACTAAATATTCGGTTGATAAAATGAAAGAAGGATGACACGACCAACAGGGATAAAAACAATTTACTTCACATAAATATTGTATTAGTCCAGTTAGAGCAAAGCTAGTTGTTTGATTCCACACTCTAAAAAAAATTAAATTTTTGATTCATTTTGAAATGCAATTTCTTAGCGATATATACATTAATAGCTAATTTATGAATCAAGTGGAAAAAAAATTGGAGCATGTATGAAAACTTGCAAAGTGAGGTGGTAAAAGCAAACTAAAAATGATATGTTTAATAGAAAATACCACTTCATCTTGTAATATCATGAGTTGATATTTCTTGTTTCCTTCTTTGTTGCTTCGCAGATGGTCTTTATCTACCACATGGACTTTACAAGTCCATTCTTCTGTACTGATGGTGATTTTGTTGATATTAAATCTTTCTGTCATGTCTAGAAACTGAGATTGTAATATATAAATGTAGAAATACAATCCAATATCATTAAAAAGAAAAGAATGGCGTGAAGTGTAACGATGTAACATTAAATCTGGTACAATATCTCATCTGCCTATGGAAAGTGCAACATAATTTTAAGAAAAAAGCTTTTCCAATAATTTCATCATAAACAATATTATATGTAGATTTATCATCATCGTCATCAGTTGTGGGTGGTCTTATCAATATTTTGGCACAGTTGAAACTTTTTACTCTTGACAAAACAACGTATAATTCACCATGGGAGAAGACAGGCTCGTGTAAATAAATACAAACAAAATCTAAGGTTTGACTCTGTGCTTTATTAATTGTCATTGCAAAGCATAATCGTACTGAAAATTGTATCCTTTTAAATGGGAGGAGTAATTTTTCGTCTTCTGATGTTAGTAACGGTATTCTTGAAATGAATACATTTGTATTTTTAAAATCACCATTAGATATTGTGGCGCTGATAATGTGTGATCTAAAATCATTATATACATATTAGGCGTGTATAGTTGCATAAATCTTCACAAGGATTTAGATTTTGTAGCAACATAATTGGACAATTTTTTTTTAAGGTAAGTTTGTAAGGAGGTAGACCAGTGAGATTCAAAGTATGCAGAAAGTGTTCATATTGACTTTGATCTTTTGGATCTATGGTTTCATCAGTAGCCAGATATGTTTTTTTCATAATTGGAAATTGACTGATTAACATTTCATTTATTTTGTCAACAAAATCATTTTTTGTTGTTAGAATATCATGAGAAGTGATAAAATAAATATTTGAGTAAGATGTTATGGCCCGCCACTTGATCTTGAAGAAGGTAGAAGAATCTAGAGTCTTGGAGAGGTTAGTGGAAGACTCTAGATCCTTATAGAAGCTTGTAGAGAAGTCTTGAAAGACTTAGAATTCTCTATAGTATGTAGAGAATTCTAGAGAGGGACTTCTTTGTAAATATGGAGGGACTTGTATAACAATTTTTATTTATACTTGAGCCCCTTAGGAGTAGTATAAATAGAGGGGGCATTCATTTATAGCAAACCATCAAGCAATCAAGCAAGATGTTGGAAGGAAGCACCGCAAGGGAAGGAAAAACTCTAAGAGAAATGAGGAGGTGCTGCCTGAGCCTACACCAAGCGAGGCCCTAACATCCTACTCACCCTCGGCCACTGAGGTGAGTGACGACGAGCGAGGCGAGGAGCCCGTGGACGTCACGCCCGGCATGGAGTGGATTGCAAGGGTGGATGCTGCCCGGCAAGCTGTGGAGATATTAGGCAAGCGCTTGAACAAGGTCGACGGCAAGTTCAAGTCTCTGGAGGAGTTCACCCTTGAGGAGAATGACAACATCCGAAAGGAGTTGGAGGTGCGCAAGGCTGCCGAGTACGAGATGAAGGAGGTGATCACTTCCTTGGAGTGTCGGCTCATGGACGCACTAAGCACGATGGAGACCATGAAGGCCGAGATGGCAGCACTCAAAGGAGACATAGATACCGGGAGATGCATGACGTCCAGCGCGGACCGAGAGGCCAAGATTGAGGCTCCCAAGCCACCAATGTTCAAAGGTGCCCGTGATGCACAAGAGGTGGAGAACTTCCTTTGGCACTTGGAGAATTACTTCAAGTGTAACAAAGTGAAGAGTGACGAGAAGAGGATTAACACGGCCGTGCTATACCTCTCGGAGATGGCCATGTTATGGTGGAAGCGCAAGGAGTCCGAGATCGGGAAGGGTCTATGCACCATCAACACCTGGGAGCAGTTCCGGGACGAGTTCAAGAAGGCCTTCTTCCCCAACAATGTCATCTATGAGGCCAAACGCAAGTTTCGGGAGCTGAAGCATACGGGTAGCATACGTGCCTATGTGAAGGAGTTCACTACCCTTACGCTTCAAATCCCTAACCTTACAGATGAAGATATACTCTTCCACTTCATGGATGGGCTGCAGAGTTGGGCCAAGACGGAGTTGGAGCGCCGTCAAGTCAGCACCATCGATGAGGCCATCACCCAAGCCGAAGCCTTGACGGACTTTAAGGATGACAGGCATGACAGAGGCAAGGGCAAAGAAATAAGGAGTAGTCATGCCAAAGGTGGGGGAGATCGTGGCAAAGGCAAAGAGCAACATCCTCCACCCAAGAGCCATGATTCCAATAAGTCCGACGGTAGGAGGTTCGGGCGACAGGGCTACGCCGAGAGAAAAAAGCAGACCACGAAGGGCAGCGGCTGCTACATATGCGGAGGTCCTCACGGCTATGCTAGGTGTCCAGAGATGAAGAACCTTGGTGCCATACTGCGGGAGCGAAAGGACAAGTAAGTAGACCAAGGGCAGGGCTCGGACACAACTCAGCTAGGCATGATCGGGCTATGTGGAGCCATTGCAAAGCAAGCTGAGAAGGCGGGGGACTACTCTGCCCAATATGTTGACATATCCATCAACGGACGACCAGCTCGTGCCATGGTGGATTCTGGAGCAGAAGCCAACATCATGACCAAGACGGCGACAGCAAGGTTGGGGCTAAGTTATGGGCCAAGCAACACCCGCCTGAAGACGGTCAATGCACCATTGACTCCCGTGTGCGGAGTCGCTCATGGAGTGGACATCACGTTGGGCAAGTGGCAAGGTAAGACAAGCTTCACTGTCGCCCCCTTAGATATCTTTGATATTATACTTGGGCAGGAATTCTTCCAACGGTACCACACGATGATCGATCCCTACCTCCAACAACTCTTGGTGATGGAGCGAGAGGGACCCTGCATGGTACCTCTAGTCAAGATGCCGAAGAAGGAAGGACAAGCCCACCTGTCGGCCATGCAGCTTGTGAAGGGCCTAAAGAAGGGGGAGCCGACATTCGTAGCCACCATTGCGAGCTTGGATGAAGGCAATGGTGCTAAGGAGACATTACCACCTTGCATAGAGAAGGTGCTTGAAGAAAACAAAGACGTGATGCCCGAAGAGTTGCCAAGACACCTACCTCCAAGGCGCGAGGTAGACCACAGGATCGAGCTGGAGCCAGGAGCAAGGCCGCCCGCATACCCACCATACCGCATGGCTCCACCCGAGTTAGAGGAGCTAAGGAAGCAGTTGAAGGAGCTCCTCGAGGACGGTCATATCCGTCCATCCAAGGCACCTTATGGCGCACTGGTGTTGTTTCAAAAGAAGAAGGATGGCTCGTTGCGCCTATGCATAGACTATCGGGCGCTCAATAAGGTGACCGTGAAGAACAAGTATCCCATCCCGCTCATTGCCGACTTGTTTGATAGACTTGGACAGGCCAAGTACTTCACCAAGGTGGATTTAAGGAAAGGCTACTACCAGGTACGCATAGCAGAGGGAGATGAACCAAAGACAACATGTGTGACGAGGTACAGAGCTTACGAGTGGTTGGTGATGCCCTTCGGCTTAACCAATGCACCCGCCACCTTTTGCACATTAATGAACAAGATCTTCCACCCCTACTTAGATCAGTTCGTGATAGTCTACTTGGATGACATAGTCATCTATAGCAACACCTTGGATGAGCACGTGGAGCATCTAAAGAAAGTGTTCCAAGTCCTGTGCGAGAATGAGCTCTTCATCAAGCGGGAGAAGTGCGAGTTTGCCCAACATGAAGTGCACTTCTTGGGACATGTTATCAGCCAGGGAAAGCTACGGATGGACGAAGCAAAAGTTCGGGCCATCAAAGAGTAGGAGGCGCCCACAAAGGTAACCGAACTTAGATCTTTTCTTGGACTTGCTAACTATTACTGCAGGTTCATAAGCGCTTACTCCGCCAAAGCTGCTCCACTTACTGAGCTATTGAAGAAGAATAAGCTGTGGGTTTGGAGCGAGGAGTGCAAGGAAGCCTTTGAAGACCTCAAGGCTGCCGTGACAGAGGAGCCGGTCCTAGCATTGCCTGACTTCTCCAAGACATTCGAAGTGCATACGGACGCCTCTGACTATGCCATTGGAGGAGTATTGATGCAAGAGAGGCACCCTATCGCCTTCGAGAGCCACAAGCTGAACGAGACAGAACGGCGGTACACCGTGCAGGAGAAGGAGATGGCAGCCATCGTCCATTGCCTACGCACGTGGAGATACTACTTACTTGGCTCCAAGTTCTTAGTCAAGACCGACAACGTGGCCACTAGCTACTTCCAATCACAAAAGAAACTCACCCCGAAGCAAGCTAGGTGGCAAGATTTCTTGGCCGAATTTGACTACGAGCTGGAGTACAAGCCGGGCAAAGGCAATGTTGTGGCCGATGCTCTTAGCAGGAAGTTCGAACTAGCAGCCATCACCACAGCACATTGTGACATCCAAGATGCAATCAAGGATGGTCTGCAGCATGATCTAGAGGCAAAGCGACTTATGGAGTTAGCCGCTCAAGGCAAAACAAGGCGCTTCTGGGTAGAAGATGAACTTCTGCTTACCGCCGGACAAAGGGTCTATGTGCCGAAATTCAGAACTATCAGGCGACGGATCATGAAGGAAAGCCATGACACTTTGTGGGCCGGACATCCGGGGCAGCGTCGCACGAGGGCATTGATTGAGGCGATTTACTACTGGCCACACATGCAGGACGATATTGAATGCTATGTGCAGACTTGTCTTGTATGCCAGCAAGACAAAGTAGAGCAGCGTCAACTAGGAGGACTCTTGGAGCCCCTGCTTATAGCGGAGCGTCCATGGGAGAGCGTGACCATGGACTTCATCATATGCTTACCGAAGTCCGATGGGTATGGGACGATTATGGTCGTGGTGGACAGGTTTTCCAAGTATGCCAGCTTCATGCCCGCCACGGCAGGTTGCACTGCTAAGGAAGCTGCCAGACTATTTTTCAAAAATGTGGTGAAGTATTGGGGATTGCCGAGACACATCATTAGTGACAGAGACCCACGCTTCACCGGGAACTTTTGGAGAGAATTGTTCGAAATTCTTGGCACGAAATTACATTTCTCCACTAGTTTCCACCCGCAGACAGACGGCCAAACGGAGCGAGTCAATGCCTTGTTGGAGTGCTACTTGAGGCATTTTGTGAGCTCCCATCAGAAGGATTGGGCGAGACTACTGGACGTAGCCCAATTCTCATACAACCTACAGCGGAGTGAGGCCACAGGGCGGACACCATTCGAGCTAGCCACAGGCCAGCAGCCACAAACTCCACATTCACTACCGGCCGCGTTCGAGGGTAAGAGTTTGGGGGCCTATCACATGGCCAAGGGCTTTGAGGAGCAGCTCGACACTGCTAAGTCTTATTTGGACAAGGCAGCGAAGAAGATGAAGAAGTTTGCCGACCGCAAGCGTCGTCCCACGGATTACCAAGTTGGAGACATGGTCTTGGTCAAGTTCAACCCCAGGCAATTCAAGGCGTTGCGAGGCATGCATCAAAACTTGATGCGAAAGTACGAGGGCCCGTTCAGGATCGTTGCCAAGGTTGGCAAGATCTCTTACAGGTTGGAGCTACCACCGCATCTTAAGGTTCATCCAGTCTTCCATGCCAGTGTCCTCAAGCCGTACCATGAGGACAAGGATGATCCTAGCCGAGGAGAATCAAGTCGGGCGCCACTCACAATCACCGCCTTCCATGATCGAGACATCGAGGCCATTGTGGACTACCAAGCCAAGCGAAAACAGGGACAACAGGCCACTGCTATGTTCTTAGTCCATTGGAAGGGACAATCTCCGGAGGAGGCCACCTGGGAGAGATATGAAGACCTGTGGCAGTTCAAAGACAAGATCCGGGAGTTCTTGCAGCAGCAGTGCGCCGCGGTCGTCGCCACATCAGGTGGGGGAGAGTGTTATGGCCCGCCACTTGATCTTGAAGAAGGTAGAAGAATCTAGAGTCTTGGAGAGGTTAGTGGAAGACTCTAGATCCTTATAGAAGCTTGTAGAGAAGTCTTGAAAGACTTAGAATTCTCTAGAGTATGTAGAGAATTCTAGAGAGGGACTTCTTTATAAATATGGAGGGACTTGTATAGCAATTTTTATTTATACTTGAGCCCCTTAGGAGTAGTATAAATAGAGGGGGCATTCATTTATAGCAAACCATCAAGCAATCAAGCATTCTTCCAAAAGCAATACAAAAGCCTTCTTCATAAAAGCTCTCTTGTCTTTCTTACTATTTAGCATTCCCTTGGCGATCTAGTCTTAAAGGCTTACTTGAGCTTACAAGATCGTGAAAGATTCGTGAGTAAGTTGTCAAGTGCCGCACGGAAGTCTTAGTGAAAGTCTAAGTCCGTGACAAAGAGGTGTGTAAACTCAGATAAGTAATTTTGAATAAAAGACTTAATGAATCTTTTTCATTGACAAATGGAATGATCAAAGAACGAGGAATTTCAATTTTACCTTTATTGATTTTTCTTTTAGTGTCATTGTCAATTCTCATTAAATGTTCATAAAAGGCTGGATCTATCTTGGAACATATGTTTTCTCGTAATTGTAATTTTTCAAGTTGGCTTCAAATGTGAGAGCATAGTAAGCTTTCACGAACAAAGTCTTCTTTTTTTTTCACTACGAACAACGAAAAGAGTTTGTCTGAAATCACCACTAAAAACAACCACCTTTCCACCAAATAGCATTTTTGTTCCCATTAAATCTTTCAAAAGTGAGTCAAAAGCTTCGACTACTTCTTTTTTTGTCATTGAAATTTTACCCCATACTATAAGTTTTGCATCACGAATTAAGGATGCTAGAGAACTTTGTTTACTTATGTTACAACTGAACTTTCCATCAATATTGGTTGGAAATTTAAAATGGGAACGAGCAGTTCGACCACTTGGAAGGAGTGAAGCTGCGACACCTGAACTTGCTGTTGCTAAAGCTATATATCCTTTGTGTCTCACAGTTGCTAATAAAGTGCGATATAAAAAACTTTTATCAGTTCCTCCAGGGCCATCTATAAAGAATGCACCAGATTTATTTGAAAATATTCAATCTAGAATTACATTGTAAGCTTTTTTTGTGCAATGTTTAATTTGTTTTGTAATAGTAGATCATTTTCACTGACAGTAATATTTCTTTCAAAGTAAACGTCTTTAGCTTCCTTTGCTAGCATCGATGGTTTAATTATTTTTAATTAGTTTAAATTCATTAATATCAAGACCAACTGAATGAACAATATAATTATTATGCGTTAACACCTTATGATGAATTTCGTTTGAAATTTCGCAAAATCCTCTGATAAAGATGTTTCAAATTTTTCCATAATTCTTTTGGATTACTTGGGCTACAGTAGATGAACAACATAGAAAACAAATGTCTGAAACTTGATGGCCTTTGATACTCTACTACTTCCCACATACATTCCATCAAATTATTATCAGAAAGTAGTAACACTCTTTTTTCAGCTGATTCTCTAAAAGTTTTGCAAGGTTTGTTATTTACAGTCAGCAAATCTTGATATGATTTTGGGCTTCTTATGTTCATTAAAAGTAATCTAAGGTAATATCTTTCTCCTTCAGTAGGATGGAAAGTCACGACACGTCCACGTTTACGGGGTATCCATATTTTATCCGTCAAAATATTTGGGAAATTCTCGATATAGTAAGTTCAAACTATTAGTGGTATCGCTTACTGCATTCATTACAAAAAATTCAGTTAACATTGTTTTTCGAATCATTGGATTTTTTTTATAATTTTACTACTATTATCATTACTTTTGAATGAAACAAATTATTGTATTTTTTTTTATCTCCTCGACTTCTATATTTGTATCATTAGTGTGAATCTGGAATGCAATTTTATCATATCAGGTCTTCCAAAAAGTTGAACCAGTGCAATAACAGCCAGAGAGACAGATGGGAGAAATCAAAAATTGATCTTTTTGAACATAAATAAAGTGAAAAATCAAAGCTTCACAATAAATCTGATATGTTAACCTATTTTGGAAGTAAAACAAGAGTTTTTTCATATTAAGAGTAGGCTTTTCATTAGCCATCATAAGTTTGTAGAGTTCATAGCGCCTAACATTTCTATCATCATCTTTCTTATCAGAGTTAGGGCGTTTGCTTGTTTGTCTAACATTCATGGATAAAAATATTTTTGTCCCTACAAGTGTTCTACCCTCCTTAGCGCACTGTTGGGCCTGTTTCCCCTAACAATTTATTATTTATATGAGAAGTGCATAGTTTATTTATTCAATCAAGACTTTAGCCCAACACTTGATCTGCAAGTTCAACTCTTTCCTCTACTTCACCTTTTAACCCTGATGTCAGTAGAAACACAACTAACCTACTGGAAAAATGAAAGTCTATCAGCAGATAAACCAATAGATTCGAATCTATTTTTTCTCAGGAAAAACAAATTTTAGTTATACATTACCTGGGTGAATAGTGGGATTTTTTAGGTAGAAAATGAAAGAGAGTAGAGGAAGTAAATTTCCAAAAGAATTATGGAAATTTCGAATATATTTAGATAGTTACTTATGCCTTATCCCTAAAATAATATTTTTCACATTATTTCACATATTTATTTCACTCCTTATACATTTATAATAATTATATCTTTGGCCATTTATTTCTAGAGTTCCAAACTCCAAAAACTTTTCAAACTAGAAACATATATTTTGGAATTATACCACGTTTTAGCTAGGAACATTTTGCACATGTATTTATTTTGCATTAAAAATGTCTATCTTCTTATTATATTTGATATAGTATTTAAACTTTGATTGTCGACTCTAAATCGATCATCCTACTTAATTGAAAAATTGAAACATCATGACAACCTTTAGACTTGATTGGTAATAAGTAGCCTATTTTTAATTTCTTAGCAAAAAAAGATTTTTTAAATATTTATTTGGCATTAAATAGCCACGTTTCTTTTTTTTTTTAGAAAGTAAATTAATTCTCTAATTTATTCTCAATTTCCTTTTATTTCTTGAAAAGAAAAAATTTATTACATTTTTTTTCTCTACTTATTATTTGTCAACCGTTTGTGGCATTATCAAATCCAAATTCAATTTCCTTTTATTTCTTGAAAAGAAAAAAATTATTACTTTATTTTTTTTCTCTCTACTTATTATTTGTCAACCGTTGTTGGCACTTGGCATTATCAAATCTAAAGAAGTTGCATGAAAATAGGGCATAATTGAACGGTATTTTATAATAAAAAACTGCACTAATTTTCAACTCCCGATCTTTCTTCTCTTTCTTTCCTTTTTTTTTCTTCGTCTTTTAAGTTTTAGGATTTCTATCTTCTTCCGTAAAATATCTCTATTAGAAATCAATTACAACATTAACTCTTCACAATAAGTAATTCTAATCACACCAAATCTTTTTTTATATTGATTGTCTGCATATTTCTTCATAAAAAATTGAGGATTTCCATCATTACTTATCTTGTAGTTGGGTTGGATGCATGATTTTTTAAAATTAGCATATTTTCTGTTGTATTTCACTGGGTAAGAGTAGTTCATCTTAACAAAGAAAATATATAGAAAATGACGAAGATTGCAACGACGATGTGATACCCTTGGAGGAAATGAGTAAATTGAAAAACGACGATGAGTTTGAAAATCGTCAATTATAATTATTAGTGGCTAATAATTTTGATTTTGAAGATTTTTTACCTACAACATCGATTTCATCACATGCAAATTCACGTCGATATTCAAATCGAAGAAACATTTGATTCTTATTTAATATGAAACATGAATTCGTCTATAACAATCTAATGTATACATCTTCAAATTGAATGTATACGCAGTTAAAAGTATGTATACAATTATGTATTTAAATATTTTATCGAAAAATAATATATCTTTACACATCAAGCTGAAAAATATATTTATGTATACTAATAACGTATACAAACAAAATATGAAAATGAATTGTGTATTTATTATAGTGCAAACATATAATGATCACATATATTTAACGAACAAATTTATAGTTATATATACACTAAGCAAGTGTATATTATAGTCTACATTTAGTATAACATATAATGCACATTTACATACATTTGATAATTATTTATATTAATTGAGTATTGAAAATATTTATTTAAGCCTTAAAAGTAATTATAGCCTTCTTAAAGTCGCGGCAGTTTTTTCTGTCTAAACACTTTTGGGCTATTTTATGTCAATTTATATTGGATGTTGGGCTGAGTCCAATAATGAGTAAATCAAAACAAAACCCTAATTTCACTAACCCCAATCTTCTCCCTATAAGAACAAAAAAAAACCCTAATTTCATCAGCCGCATTTACAGAGAAAAAGTGTGTGAGAATCCGATTCTGCAACAATGAAGTACAATCCAAGAGTTTCGTCATCTCGCCGTAAGAGCAGAAAGGCCCATTTCACTGCTCCATCAAGCCTTCGCAGGGTGTTGATGAGCGCACCTCTTTCATCTGAGTTACGTACAAAGTACAACGTGAGATCTATGCCGGTGAGAAAAGATGATGAAGTTCAGGTAGTAAGAGGAACCTACAAAGGCCGTGAAGGAAAAGTTATGCAAGTGTACCGTAAGAAATGGGTGATTCACATTGAACGTATAACTAGAGAGAAGGTTAATGGATCTACTGTTAATGTTGGTATTCATCCATCTAAGGTTGTTGTTACCAAACTCAGACTTGATAAGGATCGTAAATCTTTGTTGGATCGTAAGGCTAAGGGACGTGCTAATGCTGATAAGGATAAGGGTACAAAGTTCACTGCTGAGGATATCATGCAGACTGTTGATTAAATTTGGTGTTTTGTTGATGCAGCTGAAGAGAGGTTATATCAGTACGTTTTTGGTTTATTAGGGTTCTTGAGATCTTTGAATTTTTGGTTTTTTTTTCTGTTAATTGAATGCAGCTAAAAGTTGTTAATTTTGGGTTGATCAATATAACTCAAGTTAATGATTTCAACTTGTGTGCCTGTTCCAATTTATTTCTGTTTCCTTCTGCTAGAATGATTGCTTTAACCAGTTTGTGGTTTGAATATATGTGGAATGTTTATCGATTAAGGTTGCTAATAATGATATGCTTATTGTTTATTTTGGGGTTCTATGTAGTTCAGAGGTAATTAAGAAACTGCATAGCTTCTAAACTTAGCATTGCTCGTAGTGTATTCTTGACTTGCAGTAGATGGAAGTTATGTTCAGCCGGTGTGTTTGGTTCAGGGATATTTAGATTTAACTCTAGTCCATGTGGGTGGTTGCAAGCATTGTAAATCCTTTCTTGTTCACTATATTGTGATCTAAGGTTTGTATTTGTTTAATTAATAGGATCACCCAAATAGATTGGAGGGATTAATAGGATTCATAGTGTTGTAACACTAACTAGTTCGGGATCGAGTTCTAGTGTCTTGAATCTATTTGTAGGTTTATATCTTGGGCTTGTGGGATTCTTCGTCTAAAGAAATGGCAGGAAGTGAATAGAGCAAGTTTTGCATTTGTTCTATTATAGGGTCACCCAAATAGAGTTGACAGATAATTATGATTCATAGTGTTGGCCCTAACTAGTTCAGGATTGAGTCCTAGTGTCTTGAATCTATTAGGAGGTTTATATCTCGGACTCATAGGATTTTTCTTCTTAAGAAATGGCTGTGAAACAATAGTTGAGAAGAGAATAAGGGAAAACAGATGAATAGATGTGTAAATGAGAGGACACATCCTATATTTGGAATAACATTGTTCCATGTTCTATGCGATCTTTTCTGCCTGCACCTGAACATTTTGTTCCAATGGATTAAGTGGAAAAGTTGGTTTAGGATGCTTTGGACGTTAGTTTTTTGGTTCATGTTTGATTTGTTTTTCGATAGAAATTGGAGCGTTAAGTGGATGACAACTTGATCATTGTTCGAATTATCTGGTTAATTGGAAATGTGAGTTTAGGCTTGTTGCTATTAAGTGATCCCTCTCCTTATTTGCTGGAGCCTTGGGGCACCAGGTCCCTGATCTAATGTAAAGATTTGCATTCTGAATCAGTCGCGCCAGGGAATGTTTTAATGAGTACATTTCTTTTGGCTCAAACAGGCCTTTTTAAGTTAAGATTTTCTTACCATAGAAAAGAAGCTTGCACTTAACAATTTAGTTTACCTTTTTAATCATTCCAGAGTGGTATCAATATCTTAGTCCTAGCCTTTTATACGCATTGTGTGTTGAGAAAATGATGAAAATAGTCCTTAATTTGTGGAGGTTTACATACTTTGGTCTGTTTGGTTTTGCATTATTTGGTTTTGGTTTTTGATTTTGATAAAATGCCATCTAATTTGAAACCAAAATAGGTTGGTTTGGTTCAGTTTTTCTCATTTTGATTATTTTTTTCTGTTTTTGGTTTGGTATTTCTCGATTGTGTATCATAAAATAAAAATGGGATTTGTAGGTTTATATCTTGGGCTCATGGGATTCTTCCTCTGAAGAAATGGCAGGAAGTGAATAGATCCAAGTTTTGCATTTGTTCTGTTAATAGGGTCACCCAAATAGAGTAGTTTCTCGGCCTCATAGGATTCTTCTTCTTAAGAAATGGCAGGGCAGGAAGTGAAACAATAGTTTAGGAAGAGAAGAAGGAAGTGAAACAATAGTTTGGGAAGGGAAGAAGGGAAAACAGATAAAAAAGATGTGTAAATAAGGATACATCCTGTATTTGGAATAACATTGTGGCTTAGGTTGCTTTGGAAGTTTGTTTTTTTTGTTCATGCTAAAGTTGTTTTTCAATAGAAAATGGAGCTTACCTTGAGTTTGTAATAATTAGCTTTAAAAGTCAATGACAACTTGATCATTGTTGTAATGATCTTGTTAATTGAATAAGTGAGCTTAAGGCTGCTTGCTTTAAAGTCGAGAAATTTCCAGGGTCTGAATTTGGACCCACAAGTGGTCGTTGGTGTGATACTATTGTAATCGTTAGTCATATTTTGATGATAATAAGGAATTTAACTATTATATAATTATTAAGAATGAGAAGCGGTGGTCAAATTTTCAATATTTTTTTAAAATTCAATTCATGATTGAAATGTAGGACACTATTTGATAAGATAACAATATATATTTCATGACATAACCGAGCCGCCTCTATTTGGCTTAAGTTTTTGGGAGGTCAGTTTATTTTTTCTTCTCTCAGAAAGTGCTTAATTTTAAAAGATGTATTTGGCGAAACTTTAGGAGAAAATAAGTTTTTTTTATAAGTTAAAAGGTAGTTTTTACTTGATTTTTTTAGAAGAAATACTTTTGAGTAACTTCACTTGGAAAAACACTTTCTAAAAGCTTGATTAAAATTCATTATTACTCAAAAGTGTTTTTTAAATTCATGGGCCAAATACAAACTGTTTTAGATTTAAAATAATTTTCTATTATCTCCTACGAAACATAATGTAACAAATTAACAGGAATAAACTTATAGATGTTAGTTAAAGCTAGTCAATTTCTCCTCCTCCTTTGTTGTTGGTAATTACGAGTAGTATATATGAAAAAGTAACAGAATTGTCTTCCACCAAATGGGCTGATATAGTCGAAATTCAATGCTAACATCGGATGATTTGATATATTATGGTTTTTTGTGGCTCAATTTCGGCAATTCCTAGCAAAAACATTTTGTTAGTTTACTATCCAACTCGGTTGCAGCTCCGAAGTTTTGCTAGATTACATACAAATATTCTAGGGATAATACCTTTTTTCTTACTTTCTAAACATGACAAAATAAATAACAAATCCACTTATTTTTCCTAGAAAATATTTTCCTTTGTACCAAACACACCCTTGGATACTACTACTACACATTCCTCCACTAGATTTCTGATGAAAAGATTCACGATGGTGGTGAGACCAGTGCCGTTTATTTGCATTAAACCATCCAGATGATGCCATTCCCAATTTCAGAAAAAATCAAATTGGACCTACTCTTCATCATTGGAAAAATAAAGCAATTGCCTGAAGGTCCACTCTGCAAAACGGAAATATTTCATTTAACCAATCACTGTAATTAGCTGACTATCACATCACCCAGGAAAAGGAAAAAATTTACACAGGTAAAAACTGTCAATTCTGGACTTCTTGCGTAAAAAAACTGCTCATGTAAACTTTCTCAAAACAGGGGAAATACGAGAAAGACAAATAGAAAATTGTGAAATGCCACAAGCTGGTCTACTTTGGGAACCACCTATAGGAATTGATCCATTCTGAAATAGAAAAAAAAAGTGTCTATGAACTACTTATTGAGTGCCACCATTCACGTGCTACCCCAAAAAATTTCCTTTGTGTGAGTTCACAAATTGCCAGCTACAAAATCCGATCAAGGCTTAAGAGCTAGTGCCACACCAAACCTGGGAGTCTTATCCAAGGCCTTGGTGTCGAACTCACTAGAAATGGTCAACAATGACTTTGGAATCACTTCATGCTGCAACACAGCCCCCAAATTTCCATGATTGTTGAGCTTGAGTTTCACAATTGTCAGGCTATCGACAACATAGGACCCTCCAACTGTAAATGTGTTCTCATTTGTGGAGAATCGTCTAGTGATTTCACCCGTAGCAGCAGTCGTCTTCAGTGAATCTAGATGATGTATGTACGATGCCTTTATGGTGTCCCCTTTGTCTCCTCTGAGTCCAAAAAAGAGAGAAATATCACAAACTCTAATCTTTTTATCACTTGAGTTTCTAATGGCACAAATTACGGACAATAATTTAATGCTAAAGCTTACAAGATTATAGCAGCACAAGAATCTGGTTTTGTCACGCTAATGCCAGCAGTGTACTTTGTTAATTTACTTGTTGCAGTCTCATAACTTGCCTCTGCACCAAGAGCAAAAGTTGGAGTACCAAGTGTGATTGAAAGATCTACTATAGGGGATTGTTTCAGGGCAACAGCAGTGGTGAAGGTTGCGTGGTGGTGAAAGTACTGAGTCTCTAGCTGCAAAAGAAAGAAAAAGGCAAGTTTTGAGAAGGGAGAACTCTTATCATTTCCGGCAATGGACCAAAGCAATGAGCCCAAACAGATGAAAAGGTCTTACCTTGCAGGAACTGTAGTCAGGGAATTTCAGAGAGGCAATGGTTTTTGTGGATGGAATGATGTCAGTCAAAGTAAGAGTTGTTGAAATCTGCAGGAAGATAGAAATGTGAAGGATATCCAGCAAAAACAAACATCATTAAGAAGACCAAGGTGTGAGCAACCCACATTTGATCCTGTATCAACTTTGACATCAATCAAAGTGTTCTTATATTTGTACAGCGCTCCTACATCTCCAGTTGAAAGCCCTCCTTTCTTCACTGCAGTTGATGTAAGGGCCTGCACTCAGAAATCGTGATTAGAGAACATGAAATTCGGTCTCCATAGATCTATTGCTATAAGAATTTAGAAAGAGGATAACTAATGCACATAAGAAATGAGATGATTAAGGGAAAAGATCTGAAACTCTATACCATTTTTAAAAAAAGAAAAATACAACGTATAGTTTTATTGAAATAGGTACAAGTTACAGAAGGATACAAGACACAAAACAAGACCCGGCCAGACAATCTGCGATTGTTCTCTACTTAACAACTCCAGAAAATCCATGTACTGATCTATATTAACTAACATATTGCTATTAGACCAGAACTCCAGAAGTACAGGTTCCGTAGACACTTGTTTTTAACTCTAGGAATGCGTTCTATTCCCTTCAAATGCCAGATTGTCCAGAAGATGCAGAGTGGGATAGTCCTCCATATCTGTTTCAGCCTACTAGGCACCCTTCGAACTTGCCAGCTTTCTAATAGACCCCTTATATCTTTTGACATCACTCAAGAGACTCCACAAATGAATACAACAACAAACAACATGTGTTGTGTTAAAAAGATTTGAATTGAGAAGTTTCTTCTTGGTTTCTAGCGGTAATTTTACTTGTTAACTTTTTAGTAGGAATTTTCCCATCAAGATCATGTCTTGCAAGAAACTACGTGAAGGGGATTATAAGATCTAATTTCCAACGTAAGGGACACATCATGACAACCTTTCCGTTGAGTGAAGTATGGTATTTAAGTGAAAGCATGGTAGAGAGGAAGACCGAATATTCCCAGAGTTTCAAACATATTGGACGAACTCACAGGGTATTTCTCGGTTATCACAAAGAGATTAATACAAATGCAAACTTCATTACTTATCAAAAAAAGATCTTATATAAATGCACATTTTCTTATATGTATGTCTCTAGTTCAAATTGGACGACTTTAAGGAACTCTAACATAATGCCAGTTTCATTGAACAGCAAAATGGAATGAGTTGAGCTTTCAAGATAAGACAGGCAACCTTTAACACAGATATGCCCAGCAAAAGACATGGCAGATAAATAATGATGAGAAGATGGAAAATATTCTATGTCTCATCAAACAAGGACTACTCAAACATCTCGCAAAACACATCAAAGTTTAAGAGTTCTATGTCTCTGTTTCGAGTCTTGAGACTTTAGAAGGTGATAATTTTTATCAATGCTTCTTCCACATGAAATTTAGTGAATGAAAAGTTGAAAATTATTGCCAAGTTTACTAATCAAACAAATGAGGCACAAATAATGGTCTAACTCTCTGCTCTAACAGGTTTTAAGTATACAGTAAATATTAGCTGTTTTTTCCTCAAAAAAGAACAAACAAACTGATTGATCCACCAGAAGTTAGGAAGAAATATCCTCGGCATGACATCATAGTTTAACAAGTATTTAACAACAAAAACACAGGAATACAATGTTGGATTTGCTCACAACCTGAATTTTATTATTGCAAAATAAGGACCTGCTTCGGTCTTACAATTCTTACACACTTGTTGTTTGCTTCAGAAACACTCTTTACTTGAGCACTTACTCTTGTTTTCTTACTTGTTTACTTGTTTTCTTTCTTACTTTATTTTCACTTGGTTGCTCACAACTCAAATGGTCCACCTCTATTTACAGGAGGTGATGGAAGAATCTAGCTAAGGGTATAATCTATTCTAGAATGTTCCTCCAACTACTTAATTCTAGAACTACGCTTTCTGGAATATTTCTAGACTTTTCTCTCTAAAACACTCATTCTAGAGATTTTCCTTCAATTCTCTGTAACTCCAGAATATTCTAGATTTTTCTTGAAATGTCTTGGATATTAATTAAGTTGGTTATAAATTCTTAACATAAAATGATTGGGACCTGACTTTTGAGGAGAAGTATGATCATTTTTCAAGGTAAGTCGAAGAAACAGCTAAAACTTAGATATGATTCAGATTCAAAGGTAATGTATCTAATTAATCTGTCCATAGTCAAATTGAGAATTACTCCACTTTAAAAAAGAATCAGTAGTCTCCTCCAAACAGGAAACTAGAATTCGATTCATTTTGATAAAATCAGTTTCCTAGTTATTGAGATTGATTATGTAGTATTACACTATCACTAAATGATATTTCCTAATATCCTGTTTTCTTTTTGAGTTTAACAGCTGAATACAACATTTTATGTATTATATTTCATTTGGCAATATCATTAGTCAAATTTACTCTTGAAAAGCGCAATATGACAACTAAAAAAGGTACGGAGGGAGTAACACAATGAAAGAACAACAAATATGATTATAAACCAAAGCTCTTGACATCAACTAACATCTAGAGCTGTTTTCTCAACAAGCTCAGAAGAACCCACACATAAATTAGACAAAGAAAAGGCCATTCAATCAAAAATAGACAAATCCCTTCACAAAATTGTAAAAAGGAGCAAAAACGACTTTGAATCTCGGAAATCTGGAACAGATAAGCTCCAAGCAACTCAAACCATTAAAATGCGCATAAAAACTCTTAAGTATAAGAAAAATAGTATGCAAAAAAAAAAAAAAAACTAGAGGTAAAACTTAAAAAAGGAGCAAAAAAACTTCGAATCTCGAAATCTGGAAAGATAGGCCCTCCAATAGCAACTCAAAGAGCGTATAAGGATATGAAAACTAGTATGCATAAAAAAGAACAAATAGCGATAAAATTGAACAAATTCATACCACTCCGGTGTCACTGTAGGTGGAGATGGTCAATTTCTGATCGGAGATATAGTCCTTCGTCAGCAGATCTATCAATTGAAACAACACAACACAACATTTATCTCTGATTATTCAAAAAAACAATCGTAGCTGATGAACACCAATTAAAAATCGGAAAAATTACCTTTGGCCTTCTTGCCGATATCAGAGAACAATCCAGGTCCCATGCTCGGAAAATCCAATTCTATCGATCGAGAGAATTTGTGTTAGCGTTGTGGAAATGCGAAGAGAAGGAGAGATATTGAAGGCTATAGGGTTTTCGTGGTGGCTAAGACAAATAACCGTGACCCGTTATGCTCGCCAACGTCATCTACTCACCATCCATGTCATTACTTTGGGATTTTTCAATTTTAATACCATATCTTTTGTTTTTGACACTAATCAAGGTGATTAAATTGGGTATTGATCCAAAAATAATTAGGGGGTGTTAAAACTTACGGAAAATTACGTCAATAACAAACATGTGAGTTAATTAGTTAACAGAGTTATAGTTTAACTAATTTATAATTCTCACGTTTGTATAATTTTGAAATTTGTATAACTTTTATATAATATAATTTTATATAATATAATTTGCACAACTGTTTAAATTTTAGATGCTTGTGTTTATATAAATTCATTATTTTGATTTTATACAAAATAGCTCAATTATCCGTGAATTATACAAACCTGCAAGTTATACAAATGAGGCAACTTAAACTATAGCTACAGTTCGTAAATATACAAATTATTGCTAAAGAGCCTAATTAAGTTTATGATAGTGGCTATTTGTGAAATTTCTCCTAATACTTATCGTTATTCATCCTACCCGATTATTTTAAAAGTGGGTCAAATATGAATCAAACCATATTAATGATTGGAACATCTAAAAAGACATTTATTAGAGGCGTGTTTGGCATAAAATAAACTATTTTTCAGAAAATGTTTTATGCTTTTCTCATGTTTAGTTAGCTTAAATATTTTGGAAAATATTTTTCAAATGAACTTATTTTCCTCTAATTTAAAGACAATGACTTCCCTACATAAGCAAGGAAAATATTTTCCAAAACTCTCTTACAACCTCACCACTTCAAAAAAGGTCACGACCCAAAATCTGACTGTCAATCTTGACTCGACACGGGTACCCACTTTCAACCTCAACCCTGGATCCAGCTCCAACCCCTACTCTTGATCTCAAAATTGGGGCTCAATCTGAGAGCCCTACCCGAAAGTGGATTATACTAAGGCCTTATTTGTTTTCATTCAAATTTAGACGTCTGAATTTGAATGCACATTTGAATATTTAAGATGTTGTCTCTAGATTTGAACACTAAATTATTAAGATTTTTTGTTTTTCAACATATGAATGTACACAATTTATTTATTTATTTATATGTACATAATAAATATACAATTCAAATAAAAATTAATCAAGTGTTAAAAAATTAATAAAATAAAATTATTATTTGATCAAAAAATGAAATGCTTATTCTTGCTAGTGATGACGGAGATAGTTTATAGTAGTGGTGGTGATGATAATAATTGTTATTAATTGCTAGTAATGATGATGGTTATAGTTGTGACAGTAGAGGTGATTGATGTTGTGGTGACTGTCATAATGGTGACGATTGGTAGTGGTGTTGGTGATTGTAATGGTGAAGTTGGTTGATGTTAGTAGTTGGTGGTGTTGATGGTGATGATTGATGATGTGTTTGTGGTAGTTGGTGGTGTTGATGGTGATGGTTGATGATGTGTTTGTGGTAGTTGGCAGTGGTGCTAATTATGATGATGGAGGTGGTTGATAGTAGAGATTGACCACAATGGTGGCGATGGCTAATAGTAGTGGTGGAGGTGGTGGTGATGACCCAAGAATGAATGATAGTAATTGGCGCGGTGCTAGTTGTGATGGCAGCGTTGTTTGAAGTAAGAAATGATTGTACTGGTGGTAGTGGTTAATAGTGGTGGTAGAGGTGGCAACAACTACCAAGACGGGGTGATGGTGACAATGGATATAATTATAATGATTGAGGAAGTTGGTGTGGTAATAGTTGACAATAGTGGTTAGCAACGGTGGTGGTTATGATAACAGAGGTAGTTGGTGGTAGACGACGATAATGGGGTGATAGTGGTGGTAGTGGTTGTGATGACTGAGGTGGTTAGTGGTGGTGGCTGATGTTTGTGGATAGAGTGATAGTGAATATTATCCACACAAGAATATCTCTTAATAATATTAAGACTTTGTTCTGGATCTTAATAATTAAGACCTATTTAAATCAATTAAGTGCTTAAATCTTAATGAAATCAAATGCACTTAATAATCTAATGTCTGAATCATTCAATTTCAGACTTTCATTGAATCCAAACTATTTGTTTTCATTAAGATTTAGATGTTTGAGTCTGAATGCACATCTGAATGATTAAGATGATGTCTCTAAATCTGAACACTAAATGATTAAGAGCCTGTTTGGATAGACTTATTTTAAGTAACTTATAAGTTGAAAACTGCTTATAAGTTTTAAAAAAAGTAGGTGCAACCCAACCTATTTTTTGACTTATTGTTTTCAACTTATAAGCTGCTTAAAATAAGTCCATCCAAACAAACTCAATTATTTATTGCGGCTTATTTTAAGCATAAAATGACTTTAAGTTAGTCAGTCAACACTCAAAAAAAGCTGAAAACAATTTATAAGTAACTTATAAGCCAATTTAAATGGGCACTAAGATTATTTATTTTTCAACATTGGAATATACATAATTTATTTATATGTATATAATAAATATACAATTCAAATAAAAAATTAATAAATAAATTTTAATTTCTTTAAATAAATTAAAATCAT
Source organism: Solanum dulcamara (assembly GCF_947179165.1). NCBI lineage: Eukaryota > Viridiplantae > Streptophyta > Magnoliopsida > Solanales > Solanaceae > Solanum > Solanum dulcamara. The sequence continues at coordinate 71,834,287 of NC_077243.1, read as the reverse complement.
TATTTGATTTTAAAAAATAAAACGCTTATGCTTGCTAGTGATGGTGGAGATAGTTTATAGTGGTGGTGGTGATGATAATAACAGTTGTTAATTGCTAGTAATGATAATGATGATAGTTGTGATGATGAAGGTGGTTGGTGTTATGATGAATATCATAATGATGGTGATTGGTAGTGGTGTTAGTGATTGTAATGGTGAAGTTGATTGATGTTTGTAGTTAGTGGCGTTGATAGTGGTGCTAATTATAATGACGGTGGTGGTTGATAGTAGAAATTAACCACAATAGTGGTAATGACTGATAGTAATGGTGGAGGTGGCGGCAGTGGTGGTGGTGATTGAAGAATGTATGATGGTAGTTGGGGTGCTAGTTGTAATCACGGAGTTTGTTGGTAGTAGGAATTGATTGCAGTGGTGGAAATGGTTGATAGTGGTGAAGGAGGTGGCGAAGGCTATAAAGATGGGGTGGCGGCGACAATGAATATTATTATAATGATGAAGGAGGTGTGGTAGCAATTGACAGTAATGATTAGTAGAGGTGGTGATTGTGATGACAGAGGTAGTTGGTGATAGACAATGGTAATGGTGGTTGACAATGGTGGTGGTGGTTGTGATGATAAAAGTGGTTAGTGGTAGTGACTGGTGATCGTACATAGAGTATTGATGAATATTATCCATACAAAAATACCTCTTAATGATATTAAGAATCTGTTCTACATCTTAATAATTAAGACATATTCAGACTCATGAAGTGTAGTAGGTGTTACAATAACAACAACAACCCAGTGTAATCCCACAACGTGGGGTCTGGGGAGGGTAAATTGTACACAGACCTTACTCCTACCAAGGTAAGACGGCTGTTTCCGGGAGACCCTCGGCTCAATAAAGCATAAAAAGACATTAGATAAGACTAAAAAGTGAAGAGATCAATAAGTTCAAAGCTATATGATAAGGCACATAACGGGGACGCTACAAATAAAATGGAGTAATCAAAGTTCAGAAAGTACGGGAAGTACGGAAAGTAATAGATAATAGCAGATATCAGAGAACAAGAAATTATAGTGTGTTAAAGCGTCTACTAATACGATAGACTACCGTGACTATGTACTAGCCTTCTACCCTAATGAGGGTCCTCCACACCCTCCTATCTAAGGTCATGTCCTCAATCAGCTGCAGCTGCGCCATGTCCTGTCTAATCACCTCTCCCCAATATTTCTTTGTCCTGCCCCTAACTCTTCTGAAACCATCCACGGCCAACTTCTCACACCTCCGCACTGGGCATCTGAGTCTCTCCTCTTCACATGCCCAAAATATCTCAGTCGCATTTTTTGCATTTTATCTTCCACCGATGCCACTCCTACCTTATTCCGAATAGCCTCGTTTCTAATTCTGTCGCTCCTGGTATGCCCACACATCTATCTCAACATTCTCATCTTGACAACTTTCATCTTTTGAATGTGGGAGACCTTAATTGGCCAACACTCCGCCCCATATAACATGACCGATTTAATCACCACTTTGTAGAACTTGCCCTTAAGTTGTGGTGGCACCCTCTTGTCACATAGCACATCGGAAGCGAGCCTCTATTTCATCCACCCTACCCCAATACAGTGTGTGACATCCTCGTCAATCTCCCCGCTTCCTTGTATGATAGATCCAAGGTACTTGAAACTACTTTTCTTTTGGATGACCTGGTCTCCAAGCCTAACTTCCGCGCTAGCCTCCTCAGGTGTCTCACTAAACTTGCACTCTAAGTACTCTGTCTTGGTCCTACTCAGCTTAAGCCCTTTAGACTCCAGGGTATGTCTCCAATCCTCCAACTTAGCATTAACTTCACTACGAGTCTCATCGATCAGGACTATGTCGTCTGCGAAAAGCATACACCATGGCACCTCACCTTGAATTTTTCGTGTTAATTCATCCATCACCAAGGCAAATAAAAACGAACTGAGAGCTGATCCTTGATGCAATCCTATCACAACTGGAAAGTGTTCTAAGCCCCTCCTACTGTTCTTACCCTGGTTTTGGCACCCTCATACATGTCCTTGATCACCCTAATGTACGCCACCGATACATCTTTAGCCTCCAGACATCTCCACAGTATCTCTCGTGGAACTTTATCGTAAGCCTTTTCTAGGTCAATGAATACCATATGCAAGTCCCTCTTCCTCTCCCTATACTGCTCCACCAGTCTCCTCATAAGTGTCGTAGGTCTTAATGAAAATAAATGCACTTAATGCTTTTATGTCTGAACCATTAAGTTCAAACAGATGAGGTGTTAGATTATATTGCTCACAATTCATTTATAAAATATTACATCATAAATTTTTACATTTGAATAGTATTAGTAAATATGTAATGTTTTTTAATTTATCTAATTTAAAATTTAAAATTTTACTATAAACACGTGGTAAGCCTATTATTTTAACTTGTGCTCCATATTTTTTTTCTTTTTATAATTTCTATGCTTATTAGCACGTTAGTTTTATTTGCATTTATATTGTGTAAACTTTTATTTCTTTAGCAGAAATAACTATGTTAAACCAAACGTTTGAATTAATTTAACATTTTTTTACGTATCATCAATCTTTTATTTTTTAATTATTTCATTAAATTTGTAGTTTTTGTATTTGTAAGAGATTTTTTTTAATGATCACAAAAAGCGCAAGCATGTACACTAGTGATAGATAATGACTAGATTGCCATGATCATAATATATTTGACCCATCGCAGGGCCCATGGGGACAGTGATAAGAGGGCTCGTCACCAGGACAGGTGCAATGACTCTCAGTCTAGGGGCACAGACTCCTAGGATAGACCTCGCCAGCCCTACCAACATTAGGATCAGTCTAGCCTGTGTTCAGGAGGCGCTCCAGACCTCAGAAGGTGGGCAGTACAGTTGGGGTGGTTTTGGTACGAGTCAGAGTTCGAGGGGTTCACATTTGAGTTCTTCAAGCCATGGTGGCCGATCTTCACTGATTCATGCTCCTCAGGGTTGTTTTGATTGTGGTGAGCTTGGTCACCGGTCCAAAGAGTGTCCCCGACATGGGATGATTATGCCTACTCGACAGGTAGCTCAGCTAGTTTCAGCAGTAGCACGTCCTACAAGAGATGGAGCTCAGGTTCAAGATTTCAGGGGTGGTCACCAAGGGCTTGAGGAGGGTAGCGAGGAAGTAGGTTAGGAGGTAGTTCGGATGCTCAGTTCAGGGGTAGACAGGGCCACTTTTATGCAGTTCCAACAAGGGCAGAGGCTAAGGCATCAGATGCTGTCATCACATAGACTATTCGTATATGCCATCAACCATCCTCAACTCTATTTGATCTAGGTTCTACTTATTCCGATGTTTCTGCTTATTATGCTTCTTAGTTAAGTTAGTCTCTTGAGGCCCTATTAGTGATGTTACGTGTTCCGATCCCGATGGGTGAGTCTTTGGTAGTGGATGAGGTGTACATATCATGCTTAGTAGTTATTCATGGGTGTGACACCCGGGCTGACCTTATTTTGTTAAATATGCTTGATTTTGATTTTATTTTGGATATGGACTGGTTATCCCCCTACCATGCATGCTTGAATTGCTATGCTAAGACCGTTACCTTCGCCATGCATGATATCCCTCCAATTGTGTGGCAGGACTCCTTCAGTCAAATGCTCAACTGGGTTATCTCTTATGTTCGGGCTCAGACACTTGTTTCAAGCGGTTGTTTATCTTATTTGGCTTATGTGTGGGATGTGAGTATAGAGATCCCTATAGTTGATTCAGTTCTTATTGTGCGAGAGTTCGCAGATGTCTTTCCTACTGACTTACCTAGACTTTCTCCTGAGAAGGATATTGATTTTGTTATTGACCTTGAGCTAAGCACTCGTCCTATATCTATTTCGCCTTATCGTATGGTTCCTACAGAGTTCAAGGAGCTCAGTGTTCAGCTTTAGGATCTCTTGCGGAAGGATTTATTAGATCCAGTATTTCACCTTGGGTGCTCTTGTTCTGTTTATGACGAAGTATGGGTATATGCATATGTGTATCGATTACAGGCAGTTGAACAAGGTGATGGGGAAAAATAGGTACCCTATGCCTCGTATTAATGACCTATTTAATCAACCTCAAAGTATCGTGATGATTTCTAAGATTGACTTGAGATCCAGTTACCATCGGCTGAGGATTAGGGTGGCGGACATCTCTAAGAAAACTTTTAGGACTCATTACAGCCATTATGAGTTTCCAGTGATGTCTTTTTACTTGACCAATGCCCCAACAACGTTTATGTACTTGATAATGCGTGTGTTCGGGCCTTACATAGGATCTTTCGTCATTGTGTTCATAGATGATATTATGGTATACTCGCAGAGTAGTGAGGAACATGAAAAACATTTGAGGATTGTGCTCGAGACTTTGAGAGATCAGCGACTTTACGCCAAGTTCTCAAAGTGCGAGTTTTGGCTTGATTTTGTAGCATTCTTGGGGCACTGGTGTCCAAGGATGGCATTGTGGTTTACCCGACGAAGATTGAGGCTATTCTTGATTGGTCTAGGCCCACTTCGTTTACTATGATTTGGAACTTTGTTGGATTAGCTAGTTACTACAGGCGGTTTTTTGAGGGCTTCCTATGATTGCAACGCCTTTGACTCGGTTGACTCGTCTTGATATTCCTTTTGAGTAGTCAGATAAGTGTGAGCTGAAATTTCTGAAGCTCAAGGAGTTTCGTTTTTCCACTTAAGATTTGGAGGCATTACCTATATGGGGTCAGATGCGAGATCTACACTGATCACAGGAGTTTGGAGTATATCATGAGTCAAAAGGTCCTCAATTCGAGGCAGCATAGGTGAACTAAACTCCTGAAGAACTATGACCTCTCTATTATTTATCACTCGGGCAAGGTGAATGTGGTGACGGGCAAGGTGAATGTGGTAATGGAAGGCGGTGAGTATGGATAGTCTAGCCTTTCTTTTAGCTTCGGAGCGACCTTTAGCCTTAGACATCTACTCCTTAGCTAACATGATGATTCACCTTGGTATTTTAGATTCTAAGCGGGTTCCAGCCTATATTGGAGTTCAGTCGTCATTATTGGAGCTAATTTGTGGTCGTTAGTTAGAGGATGATGCTTTGGTAGCTATTCGAGATTAGGTTTTGCGAGGTGACGGTGGGCAAGCTACCTTGGATGCATATGGCATTCTGCGATTTGATGGTCGTATTTGTGTTCCTAGAGTTGGGGACTGATACCGTTGATTCTTTGCTAGACCCATGATTCAAGATACTTTATTCATCTGGGCACGATGAAGATGTATCATGATTTAAGGCAGCATTACTAGTGGAGTGGTATGAAGAGAGATATTGCTCTTTGATTTGCTATTCATTTCTTTTCTGACCTTGGACAAGATAGTTGGGGATCAACGAGCCAAAATGTTTTAGCCTATGGCATTAGGTTGACATATAGGTGTCAAACAGGTGAGTTGGGTTGAATTTAGTCAAGTTAAAATGATTTGAGTTAATAACTCAATAATTAGCCCAAACTTAAACTAGTTGAGAAGATTATGATTTCATGAGCTAATGTTGTCACCTCCAAATTGACATGATCTAGCTTCAGTTACCCAAAAAATTGACTTTCAGAACCTTTTCCACATCCTTTCCACCGTATTTGGGAAAAATATTTAAGCGAATAATTTATTTTTTTGAGAAACTATGCAATACATGTTATTATTAAAACACCAAACCAAACACTGCATAATAAACAATCTCAACATAAAATTGTTCTAGTATGACCAACATTAGAAGTTCAAAACAGAAGAGGTCTTTCCATTATGCAAATATCTTACTTTTGTTCTTATTTTTCAACTCAACAAATGGAATCCATGTAAGGCTTGTTATGTGAGAAAAACAACCAAGATCATCAACAACATTGTTTTGTTGTTAGTTGTTACTAGTCTGATCAGGGTATTTGGGTTGCTTATCCTCCTGAATGAGGTGCCTAACAACCTAAATCTCGAGATAAGAATAGTATCAACTAGAGTAATGGCAATGAAGATTAAGATCTTAGTTGTTTTTCCCACCTAACACACTTGACGTGGATCCTGTTACCTTGGTTTGTTGTATCAATGCAAGTTAGCTGAACACCGTGATTGGTGGTGAAAAATAAGGGAAATGTGATGATAACCTTTTGTTGCAAACTTCTAAGGATGACAATTGACATAGTTTAACAATTTCACATAGTTGATAGGCAAAGTTGGACTTCTGCCCAAATAAATACATTCAATACTCTTTTTGCCTTCCATACTCTGGAAAAGTAAAATTTAATAGTTCCTACTATTATGAGCAAATTCTACATCATCAGCTAATATTAAATGGCTTATTGGCACCACTGGATCTTCAAAGAAAATAAACCCATCTGGTTTATGACTGCCCCATTCGCAACATGATAATTGCTCTGCACATTTTTCTTTTCCTTTCTGTACAACATGAATCCTGCATCTGCAATCTTTAAGAGGTGCAACGTTATAGCATGTTCGTCTTGACAGAGACAAGGAGTCTGATATCTTTAGCATTGTCACATTCCGAATAAATACATCCATATAAGATACATATACATATATTTGGTTGATCTACACCAAAATCCAGCACTACTGTTCAAAAGTTATCAAGTTCTCCCTTTATCACCTTGGATACTGTCCATTCCGTCAATGCCCATTTATCCATTGCTCTCATGTTACAGGGTTGCTAGACATTTGCTCAAATCATGTTTAAGATGAGAAAGCAACAACCTACTCTTCTTCAAAGGAATTCCTCGCATTGTCACATAAATAACATTTCCAAACAGGTTCAACCAATGCTCTTGCACTCTGTAACTCCTGTCTTGCATCCTCACCATTACCTGATTCTTCTTCTAACTCCAGTTGAGGGTAGATCTGCTGGAGGGATGTCAACATTGATGTAAGTTCCTTCCACTCTCTTTCGTCATGTCTGACTAGCTTAACACACACAAAGTGCAGGAGCCCAAACATGAGATCAAAATTCTTTCTTTTCAGCCCAACTAGCAAATTATTCAATATAGTCGCCCCAACTGCATCCAGCACATTAAAGTTAGCTCTCAACAGCTGAACCATTAAGTTCACAAGTTTCTTGAATGTTCTGAAGTCTCCCGTCTTAGAAATTCTATCAGGCTCCTCCTCGGAACTTGTATCTTGTTGTTCAGCCAGCTCAGTCCTCGCTAATGTGGATAACCACAACGGAAGATCATCTTTTGGATTAAAGGAACTAGTTCTGCCTCCTGGAATCTGCTTCATCAGGTTTACAGATCCCAATGCCAGAATTAAATCAGGAACCCATGGTTTGACTGCAGGAAAAAGACGAACTGCATATCCATAGCCCAAGTGCTCCTCAATGGAAACATAAAGGTTTAACAATTCATTGGCAATGTCAAAAGCTCCCCATAAAGGTAGTGACGCCTCAGAGAAACTCTTGAGCACTACATTCATCAACTTGGCTACATATGTGAAAGAACTCTTCAGACAGAGATATATCTCTTTCAACATGTCTTCTGTAAATTGCAGCTCCTCATCATAACTTCTCAAATTTGAGATAAAAAATTTTATGTTTTGCAGAGTAAAGGATAGGCATTCCTCCTGGCTTTTATGGACAAGATCCATCGTATGAGCATCAGCAATGAACTTCAGAACTGCGGTTAGCATCTTGACCACATTTAATATTCTCTGTTGTTTAGTAAAATCAGATCCTGGATAAATGTTGTATACATAGATCAATTCAGTTCATGCATTGGCCAAAAAGAGGAGAAAGAACTAAACTGCCAAAAGGGTTGTAAGTTAAGACATAAATCTTGATGTTATACAGCAATTCCGCCGACAAGCTGGCTCAACAACTAAAAAGTTCAAGCAGGGCCACATTCTGATGATCTGATCTAGTGGAGCAGCTACGAATTTTAACCTAAGAGTTCAAATGTTGGCCCACTAAGAACATCATGGTGGAAAGAAGAAACACTATGAACATTTTGCACTTTTGAAACTTTCTTACCATACAGGTTATTTAAAGCAAACAGGACAACTCAAAACTCCTTATCACAAACTGAGCCTAGTATATTCTTCAATAAGTCCACCAGATATATCATAATAATCAAGGCAATACAGCATTGACAACTAAGAAGCACCATATTATTGATAGATCAAGAATAAAATAATCAAAACCAATGATTGTTCATCACATTCTAAGCCCAGCATATGAAAAGAAAACTGTATTTTAAAGTGCACCTCAAAAGGAAAACCAGAGGGAAAGGAAAAGCTAACCATTACTGGTGAGGTCAGATATTTCACTACATGGTGCTCTGAATAGCTTATTTGTGCAGCCAAGAAGATGATGAATTGTCATTTCCAATACAGTTTCCTGGAAGATAAAATGAAGCATATGACCAAAAAATTGCTTCCAGTAGAGAAGTGCAAAAATCAAATCACCAATACGTAAAGGTACAACTAGTCATTTGTGTGTGTGAACTACATAGTTTCTCATGAACAGAATACTTAGAACAAGAAAGATAAACTTTATAATGTTGTGTAATGAAACCTAAGTTGCTCGGACTGGTGTCCGATGTGGGAGCAGATCTAGAGATCGAATCCTTCATGATCTAACTTTTAAGATTCGGGGGCACAAATATAGGTACGGATATGGATGCAGGGATTCAGCTAAATATAATTCAAATATCAGAGTTGTAAAATACGCCTAAATTATGATGGACTATTTGGAAGTAAAGGAATACACGAATATTTGAGAGCAAGTTCAAATCTATTATTATTAAGTACAAGAGATAATATTTCAGATGGTCACTCAACTTTGAATAGTTCACTTGGAAAGTCACTCAACTTTGTTTTATAACCCCAAAAGGCACTTGGTATTTCACTTAGAAAGTCACCCAAACCAATTTAAACAATTTTTTCTTTGAATTTTTGTTTCAAACCAATTTTTTAAGAAATAATAAGATATCCATTTTAATTATTTTACCGTATCCGCTCCAATTATTTATTACAAATTCCTTGAAAAGTGCACAACAACAATTGGCGAAAATTCTTTCCTTTTCCATTCTAGTATTTTCTTCTTTCTTATTTTCCTTTTATATTGACAAAATTCCTTTCACCTTTTCTTTTCTAGTGTCTGTATCTTTTTTGGTTCTTTAAATCGAAACAATTCTTTTCCTTTATTGGAATTTAAATTTTCATACCACACATTTTCTTAGTGTGTTACAGATTTGATTGGTGAAGTGAAACGGGACAATAAAATAATTTAAATGGGTATCTTATTATTTTTTAAAAGTTTTAGTTTAATATAAAAATTACATTTCAACAAAATTTAATGAAAAAATCATTTAATTTGGTTGGGTAACTTTCTTTTTTTTTTTTTTGATTTTCCACCCGGTGTACGGTACCCACATTGGAGCCCGACTAAATCCAGATTCGCATCGGAAAGTTCCACATTGGGGGTAAAGCACTCCCTAACAAAGGCGACTCCGTAGTTCGAGACCTTTGGTTAAGGACGAAGAAGTACTTACCACTCCACCACAACCCTTGTCGGTGACTTTCTAACAGTATTGTCAAAGGTGCGCTTTAAGAGCGCTTAAGCCCTAAAGCGAGGCTCAAAACGTGTTTAGCACTTTGTCTCGCTTTATGTGCGTTTCAGTGCGGTCATCAAGATTCTAAGGCAAACTTTTCCTTGCCAACGACCCTCTTTTGAAGAAGTGACACTAAACAATTGATATTTCACTTTATCACACCTTTTTTTCAATTTCTTTGATCATATATTTGTCATTCATGTTTATAATTATTGGTCTTGTAGTAAACATATATATTTGTATCTTTTTCTCCCTTTGCGCCTTTTTCCATTAAAGCTGCTCTTAAAGCCCCAATGGACCTTAGAGTTTTTTTGCGCTTTGCGCCTTTGATAACACTACCTTCTAAGTGGAATACCAATAGTTAAGTGACTTTTGAGTTATAAAATAAAATTGAGTGACTTTCTAAATGAACTACTCCAAGTTGAGTGACTTTTGGGTTATAAAACAAAGTTGAGTAACTTCCTAAGTGAACCATTCAAAGTTGAGTGACCATCTGAGATATTAACTCTTAAGTACAAATGCATCTCTTTGTTGTTTTCCTTTTTTTTTTTGATAACAGAGAAATCCGTCTATGGACCGCACTTTGGACCAACCATAGCCTTCTAAACTCGGTGGATAATGGGTCCGCCCCTCTACCCTTCTCCACTTAAATACCAGGCTTCGCTTTGCATGGTGTGGGGCTTGAACCTGTGACCCAAGCCACAAATCCTCCACCCTTTGCCACTTGAGCTAGGCCCTGGTGGCATCTCTTTGTTGTTTATTATTAAGTTTGAATCGGAAATCATTGTATCTATCTCAAATTTCTCTATTAATTTTGGTCAAAGCACCCAAAACTACTTGGCCATATTCAGTACGGATCTCACACTGTCGACACGGGTGTGGCACTGGAAGTGAAGAGTCCGCACAACTAATCAACCAACAAGAAAATTTAACCTATAGCAGGAAGACTTTCACCAAGAAGAAAATTCCCAACACTGCTACCAAAAAATAATCTCCATAAACATGAACTGCATTCCATAAATGAAGTTACGCATTGATATGATATTTTGGTTCAATTATTTAAAGCAATAATATCTCTAAGAATAATATGCTGCATAGATAGCTTAACTGGAAGCCTTGAAATGTTGAAACCAATCAATTAAAGACAATTATTTTTTCAACTATAGCACCAGACTGTAACAGAAATAGGAATATTTCTGCATTGGGAAACAGATCATTGAAATCCTAACGGAAACATAAATATGAGATCTGTTGCATCCATCTGAACACTAACAAATAATATCTCAATTATTTTTGCTGCAAAAGTTTGGTGCCTCCTTATCCATCAAGCCCAGTACAATTATATGAACCCCTTCGATACCAAGGATACACAGAAGACAGAACTCTGTGCTAAATAAAAGGCTAACTACAAAAAAAGCGCAAAACTGGTTTTAATCACTTGAACTATATGTATTGGAAGTTTCATTGAAGCAGAGAGCAATAGAAAAACACCACTCACCTCCGATGTTTCATTTGCAGATTCCATTCTACGCTTCTTCTTATTGACATTTTTGTCTCCACCTAAGTTGTTGTCCTGCATAGATCTGTGAAGAGAAAGAGCTGTGTATGCCAAAAGTGGGGACACACTCATATAATCACATTGTGTACATTGTAAAATGCTAACTTCAGAGATGGCCTTCAAAGAAAGGAATATAGTTTCTAAGCTTTCGCTCCGTAGAATAGCATTCCTTGTATTTTCAGATAAAAGGAGGTCCTTAATCTGCCAAGCCACTCCTACAGTGATTTTGTACTCTTCCTTGAAGCTACATTTAACCTTATTGGCCATCTTTTTCTCCCTCACATGCTTTGATTTAGAGGAGAGCTTGATGGAGGACTTAGTATTTCCTCGCTTAGTTGATGGAACACTAAAATTTACCAGTTCCGTCCCAAATATCTTGTGGCACTGAGAGGCAGTTCTTTGCAGAAACCTAGCTAGATTTTCAAACATTTCGTCCAACCAATTGCAAGATAGCATCATCTTGTGGACAGAGCTCACCTCAGCTTGCTTTTCTAAAGAATTGGATAAATCTCCACAATTTGTTACCAAGGTCATGCATTCATCGAAAAGGTCATCCACTGCATCTGGGCAGACACTTGAAATAATGTTACAGACAGAGGCCTGGGCACATGCTGAGGTTGCAGCAGCAAACAAGTTCTTCAGTCTTTCACCAGACAATTCCTCTTTAAGATTAGTCTGATAAGACCCATCACGTACAAGATAGATACAGATGTGGGAGGCTGCAATAATTGAACCATCAATCTGCTCCGCCTCCAACTTGCCAGGTGATACAATCAAACTGATGAGGATTTTCATGAGTTCTATCCATGACTGCAGCGAGGTTCCTTCTGATACAGCAAATTCACAGAACCTTGCACCAGCCAAAGGAGACCTTTTTATAAGTGCGACACAGCGATTGCATGCTTCTTTCAGGTTTACTTTTGAGGGGAAGTATGAAGGAAGGAGAAGCTTAGTGATTTTCTGACCAATCATTGGTTGGTCCTTTGCAAGTGTAGACAACAACAGGTCTATATGCACAACCTGCATAAGAAAATGTTAAATTGACTTAAGCAGAAACCTCAAGTATCCAGGCTTGTGTATGTTTTAGGTTATACAGTTGACCATACCTTGTGAAACTGAAATTTTCTTAAATCCGTTAAAGTGAGAAGGAGATCTACAACTGCAGCACGAACTGGAGGAGAAATATCATTAATCAAATGGCCCATTCTTGGTAATAGCACTTTGAGGATCTCGTGAGAATGGGGGTTTCCAAGTAGGTATATCACAGCATTTATTGTTGACAACCTGACCTCAGGGCATGAGTCATGTATCATATGTTCAAATATTTTGGTTAGAGTTTTTGTGATTGTTGGTGAAGGGATAATTTCCCAAAACAAACGAAGAATGCGGCAACAACCTTCAACTGCTACAACCCGCACATCAGGGCACTCATCCACAAGTAATTTATCCAGAAGAAAGAACTGCTTATCAAGGAGTGTGTCTTTCACCTCCTTTGTCGCATCAGGATCTTCAAGAGGGAATAGATCTAGAAATAAGTGCAGTGAATTTTGTCGGACATTTGAGTTTGCAACCTAGCAGAAAAGCAGTGGTGTTATAAGTCACAATTATTAGTAGGCATAGTACTTGATAAAGAAGTAGGGATGTCAAAAGGAAAAATGCTCAAGATATGCTACGCATTCTCTAACCAACCCCATTTGGTAATATAGTAAGCATCAAATAATTAACATATTTGGAGAAGAACTTTAAAGAGCAGCATCGCCAATAGTTTCATTTGAGATTACACAACTAAATTTCAAGTGACTTCCACAATCCTAGAGGTCAAACAAAGAAAAAAAGAGTACAGTTTGAAATCTTTGAAATGACAATTCTTTGGAAAAACAAGACGGAAACTGCAGATTGAGCTCATAAATCTCACTTTTAGAATTAGAAATGCAGAAAGTTCCGTGCTTTCAGCAAAGTTTTCTACTTATTGAACTCAACCTCAAGGAAACTTGTGAATGAATGATGCACGGCACTTTATATGTGAATAATAAAAACTTTCCTAGTAGAAATCTAGGAAAATAAAGATAAGTTCATAGTTGAGTAAGATATACAAGAAGTGGAAGGGTGCCATAGAAAGTGAGACCAAATGTTAGAAAGTTACAAAAACTCCTGAAACTTGAAATAAGGAGTAAAACTATACCCAATACCTGCAAGGACCGGAAAATGACAGGCTCAGCAAGACGAAAAATGAGCTTCTCAACCCCTTCTGTGGTTCTTTGATTTATAAAACCCCCTAAAACCCTTCTAGTGGACACAGCAAGTACAGCTGAACTTGCATGTATGCAGCTATCTATCATCCCCTGCAAAAAGCTATTCTCAATCTCATCCTTAGCCAGCCCTTCGGCTACCTTCCATGCCCGAAAAACAATCTCCCCAAATGCTTCCAAGATTGACTTACGCCCGAATGGAATCTGCGATTTAAGCATAGCCAATGCCTCTTTCAAAAGCTGCACACTCAAACCAAATGTAAATGCAATAAATTTCCTCCCATCCTCAGTCTTCAAAAACAGAGGCGAAATCACACAACGCATAATCAAATGCTTCAAATCCTCAATACTCTCATCCTCAAAATCCAACAACATAAACGCCTCTCTTAACATATAAACCCTACGTACATCCACTTTCTTCTTCAATGTCAAAGCTCTCGACAACAGAAATGGCAATGCCTGAGAAATTAGGGTTTCTTTCCCATACAAACCCTCCTTCCACCACTCCTCACATAAATTAGCAATTTCAGATAACAAAACAGAATCAGACTCAAATAAAATCAAACTATCATGTAACGCCCTAACCGCCGGCAATAAATCAGAATCCCTAAACGCCTTTCTCGGATGAGAAACACACAGAAACGAAATATAAACATATATACGAATACCCTCAACGATTAATTGCTTCGCATCATCGTTACCTTCCTCACTCTTCTTGTTCCGCGCAGATCTACGGACCCTCTTCGTCGGCGGGGTCTGAGGAGACAAAACGACGTCGGTTGAGTCGGAATCAGTTAGGGTTTTGTATTTCCTTATGGATTGTGAAATGGAGTGGTGGAGGGCGAGAGGAAGTGTAGTGGTGAGATCTGAAGAAGGACTGAGGGTGTGAATTAGGGTTTTGAGAGAGGGTTTAATGGATTTAAACCCTAGCTTTGATGTTGAAGAAAGGAATTCTTCCGCTGAAGATTTGAGCGAAGAACGGAGCCGTTTCTCCATTGAAGAGATGCAAAAAAGCTCGGAATTTTACCAGTGGCCTTTTCTTGATCTTGTAAGAGAGGAATGAAGATGCTGACGGTGAATTTTGAATTTGAATAAAACGGGCATTGGCGCTCACAACGGGTATATATATTTGGGGGAAAGAGTTTGATTAGTCAACCAATTTCAATTTATTTATCATGTTAACAAGTTTTAACTTGCCATGTAATTTATAAATATATATATAAAAAATTAAAATCTGATAACATTAATTTAAAGATAGGTAGTGTCATATCAAAGACATTGTTACTCAAGTTTTTTTTTTTTTAGGTATGTTTCTCTCTCGATGCAAGTTAGCTTAATCTGCGCCCACCATGGGTAAGAGAGCTCGTATACCTACTCAGAAGACGTTAATGGCAATGGAAGCACTATCCATAAGAGGGAACACGCAACGAGGTCGCAAACTAAGGCACACAGGGAGTAAAATCGTACAATCTAGTACGAAAGTAGCTGAATCTGTTGAACAGTTAGTGAAATCCAGCAGAAGAGATGAATCGAGCACTAGTAAAGTAGATCGAGCTTCAACACAACTGAAAAACAAAGATAAAGAAGTCAATGAAGTCCTGATCTAAGAGGTAATAGTGCAATCTAATGGAACAGTACCATGCAACAAGGAACAAAGTTAGCAACAACAAGTTCAAGCAACAACAATCTGGAATGAGATTGTGCATACATCAAAGGCAGGGAGCCTTGGGGTATCTAGAAGCAAGCAATTGTGGGCGGATGAAATGAAGAAGGAAGCCAATTCACAAGCAAAGAAAAGTCGATATAGGATGAATTTGATATAGGAAAACTGTCAAATACAGGATATAAATTGGAGTATATAGCTCCATAAAAAATAAGAGAACAACAGATGATTGAGATCGAATTAGAGGACATCAGATCTGAGATTGATTTTTTGGGGAATGTTGTAGTATGTTATGTTCTAGGAGCTCACCCTCATTTCCAGGTGATAGAAGGGTACATTCAGAGAATATGGGGGAAACGTGGGATAGATAAGATATCAATGTTGAAGAATGGAGTGATTGTGGTGAGATTTGAAACCGAGATAGAGAAACAAGCCTCAGTAGTTTGGTCCCTGGCGCGGCGCTCCACTATTAGGCTTGCAGGGTTTTTAAGCCTATTTTCCAGAACCCAGAAAACTTAGTCTTGGCGCTGTAAGGGCGCGACGCACCACTATAGCGCCATAAAATAGCCTCAGTTGTTTGGTCTGTGGCGCGATGCGTCACTATCAGATGTGCAGGTTTTAAGCCTATTTTGGCTTGGTGCTGCAGTGGCGCAACACACCACTATAGCGCCAGCGGGAAATTTTGCCCAATTTTCCAGATTTTGAGGAAGGGCAAACTGGACTTTTTCTCTAATTATATATACTCTAGCCTTGGACGATTTGGACCATATTTTCAGCCTTGTGCCTCCCTCTAAAAACCCTAATCTCCATCCTCTTCTCTTCCAAACATCTCCAACAAGATTTGCCCCCCCAAAAAATTCAAAGATTTAAGCTTCCCATTGAAGACCCAATAATAAGGTTTCTTTAAAATCTACTCTAAGGTATGTAAGGCTAACCTAAAATATGGATTGAGTTCTTCCATATGCCCCAAAGATGTGTTGGATGAAGATTGTGAAAGGTTTGAAACTTCTATGAAGATTTTCTTGAATTTCCTAAACTATAAAATATTTTTTTTATATTATTAATTGAATGATGATTTTCATGACTTGAATGAGTAAATAGTTATATTTCATATTGTTGACTACTAATGAATTTTTGGTATATAAATTCATATGTATTGATGGTGTTCTTGAGTTGAGTTTTGTTGAGAGTATGGATTCATGTATTCATTCACATGAACCCAAGGTGAGATTTCTTTTGGTCATAATTTGTCTTGAGTTTGAGATGGATGGTTTGTGTATGTGTATTGATTAGAATGAAAAGAATTAAATGGAATTGTTATGATGTGATGATGATATTTGATGATGATGCGATGATGATGTTTGACGATGACGTGAATGAAGAGGTTATGTTGATGATGATGTTGTGTGATAAAGTAGATTGGAGTCTAATGTGATTATGTGATATGTGATTTGCATAATTGATTTGATTGGAGTCTTATGAACATTTTGAAAATAAATGATCTTTTGAGAAGGAGTTTTAAATAAATGATTAACTATTTATACACTATCTATGATTTAAAAATAGTTTAAGCATGAGTTGAGTTTGAGAAGTCTTTTAATTATTTTTGAACATGAGTATTTTGAGTATAAACGAGTTAAGTATTTTTTTTTACAAAAATGTTTATTTTTAGTTTGAGTTGAGGAGTTGAAATTATGTTCTAAATGCATCTAATATTTTCTACATCCATTGAGTTGAAATGGTATCAAATTTGAAGAGAAGAGTTTGATGATTGAGATGAGTTGATTTGAAAGAAGGTCTAATGAGACCAGATTGATTGAGTTTTGAAAAGAGTCCAATGAGACTATGTCACGCTCCGGGAGGGTACCCTAGACGTAATCGGCACTCAGAAACCATTTCTGGCTCCCAAGCGAACCACATAGCCTGATCATACATCCGTTCATTTATTCATTCAGCGAAAAGTTTAAAAATAAAGAATAATTTAGCGGGCAACTCAAATCACCCATCCAACTCAAAGAATAAAGTCCATGGGCCGACAGATCAACTAAAATATTTGTCATTTAAAAATAGTTTGACAAGAATAACTCAAGGATAGAAATACTCAATCGACTCATCACTATCTAGTCTATGAAGCCTCTATCACTACTATCTAATTGGTGCCGATGACATGTTCATGGCTACCTCAAATCAAAATAAAAAGGGCTAACTCGATGCAAGAATACACAGACGGTGTCATATCCGAATGTAAGGGAGGACTCACCAATATGCTGAGTGCGAATAGATCCCCAATGATGCTCCTATTGACGATCTCTTAAACCTGTCTCTGCATCATGAAAGGATGCAGGTCCAAATGGACGTCAGTACGTGAAATGTACTAGTATGTAAAATGACAGAATGAAACATACCTCAAGGAAGAGTAACGCTGGTTCAAATATCTCAACTCAGGAAGATAAGAGAAACTCAAATAAAACGTCGTAAATCTAAAGTAAGGATACAGTTTAGACAGAGACCAATCATATACCATACAATCCAATCCAATTATGTATAATACAGTTCAACCAAATCATTTGCAATTCCATCCCTTTCAATCATGTACAATCCGATTATATACACTCAACTCAACAATCAACTCAATAATCAAATCCAATCTAGTCACATACCATTCTATTCAATCCAATCACAATTCATCTATTCTAATCCGACCATATACAATCTACTCAACATTCAACTCAATAATCAGCTCAAAGAACTCAACTCAGTAAATATGCAAATTAAATTATGCAATATTTTACAATTCAACTCAAAGGACCCAACTCAATAAATATGTAACAACTCACTCAAGTGTCCTAAGTCTAACAAGAAATAGTTTAGACAGGACCAACTCATAACCCACTCAACTCAACTGACTCGGAGCACTATCAAGACCTAAATGGGAGTTTCTCTTATCCGACAACCATCACTTATGAGCCAGTGATAGTACAACAATTAGACGTCATTGCCACGTCCGTCCATACCTTGCCAGGGCATGAACGCCTCCCTAATCATGGATACCATCGATTAGTCAAGTCCTATCATTTCAGGACAATAAAAATGGGAAACGTCCGACTTTAACGGTTCGATCCCACAGGAAGCATCTGACTTTAACGGTTCCATCCCTACCTACGTTGGCGGCGTAGTTTTCTAGGGTTCGAGTATGGACTGTGTTACATTCTGTATTTTTGCATCTGGATTATTCGTAAGCTAACGGTTATAAATTCAAGGACTTTTAATTTTGAATTTTAAAAGGACATGATTTGTTATAGATGCCAAGTTATTTGAATAATTTATGTGAAGTAAAATACATCTCAAGAAGGACCCTTGAGCCAAATCAAAGTAGAAGCCATCAAATGTTTTTTTTCTTAAAGTCACGTTCCGGGTAAGCCAACTTTGGGAGGCCATAACCTCTTTAGAATTTGGGAATTTGGAAAAGCTCTCAAAATGAAAGTTGTAGGTAATTGAAATATATTTTCAACCATAGGTCGTGGGACGAAATGTGATATCGGAGTAATAAGATATAGACGTTTTAAGTATGATAGGCCAAACTAAATAGTGAATTCGGCCCAACCCAATTCTAATTCGGGTCAGGCCTAATACCCACGAAATTAATTTAATTTTTATATATTCCTTCATACTTTAGACCAAGAAATATCTGGAAATTTCCAGAGAGAGTAAGATAAGGGAAAGCTAGAGAGAAACACCAACATCTACCACAATTAAAGCCCCAAATCTCAAAGCTCTTGAAGAGAAAATTGTTGTACGTCGCATTGGCTTCAATTTGAGCTAGATATCATCCAATAAGGATAAGATTTTATGTGGTGCTGCAAATTTAAGGTAATATTAAAATCTCCTTTTCATTGTTAACAAGTTTAGTTAGAATTTTAACGGATTAGAACGGAGAAAATAGTGTTATAAACTAGTTTGGTGATTCGTTGAGATTTATGGGTTAAAGGGTTATTTTAGGTAGCTTAAATGGATGGAATTAGCTTAGTGATGATATATAATAATGGTTGATATTGTTTTGATGTTGTTGATGAGTTGTTGTTCTTGAATTTGGAGGAAAAAAGTGTATGAAGATTGTGAATGTTCAAACCCGTTTTTGGAATTGAGTAGCTGATAGTAATTATGGAATATCTCATTGTGTAAACCTTCAATTTTAGATATTAAATATGTTTTGTAAAGATAATACACTTACCTACAACTCTTATATTTATATTGTAGTCTATATCTACTGTTATTATATCGAAAAATGAGGATTAATCATAAGACAAATTATGTCCAGATTCTGGATTGCAAAAATCCCTCATTTATACCTGTTAGTGTTTTGATGATATCTCTTTGTAGAAAATGAGTTTTGAGTGGATTTCTTTTGCATTGGAAACTTAAGACAGAGATCTAAATGTTTCATGAAGGTCCTAAAGTCCAGTTTTACCGTTTTCATTTTCAAAATTTAGATACAACTTGAGGTACTCGACTTTCCGAATTTACTGCTTTAGTAACATGAGTCAGGTGGAAATATTCTAGGCTTATTGTCAATAATAAATCTTATTTTGTGTCAATATTTTGGATTGTTGATGTTTCTTGATGATTATATGGCTGGTTTGAAAGTGGAAAAAGTGAGCGGTATAGGGGAGGTGCTGTCCAATTGTTTTTAGAAATAACCTACTAACGATAGACTACGTTTTATTCTTGTCCATAGCTTAACCATAGTGCTTAACGTTTTAATATAGGTTGAGACAATATTGGACAACATATACGTATAAACGTTAAAGGTATGTAAAGTTAACATTTTCTTCTTTTGGCATGATCCATATGAAACGAACGAATGACGTATGCTTAAATTCCAAAGAAACTCTTATTCGTAGATATACTCAGATGGCTACCGTTCTTGATTTTCAAAATTTATATTGTTATGTCTTGACTCATGTGTATGATTCCAGCCATCCTAGTTGGTATAACTCATGTTGTGGTATGATTTATATTTTAGTATAATCCATAATTTGTGTGATTCATAATGACTATTGTCTTGGTTTTCAAATGATGGACTGTTTTGCTTATTCTATTAAGTCTCCGATAATGATCAAATTTCATAAGGTTGCTAATGATACCTTATTCGTGCATATTGTTATGGCATTATTCACCGAGTCCTACGATAGGCCAAGTATGTTATCATGTATGGATTCCACTACATTATTCACTGAGTCCCTTACTAGAGGGTCGGGTACGTGATATGATAATATGATATTATGATGATATGACGATATGATTATGGCACCGAGTCCCATAATGGGCCGGGTACGGTATCAGTGTACACTACTCTATTCACCGAGTCCCTTTCTAGAGGGCCGGGTATGGTATATATATACATATGACGATATATTAATATAATTGTGACACCGAGTCCCATAACGGGCCAGGTACGATATATGATGATGATATGCATGTCTTCATTTTATAAGACACAGGTACAGTGATTTATTGATTATGATACTTGACTCCTGAATCTTTATTTCAGATGTGATCTCCTTTACGATATTTATGCTTTATATACTCGGTACATATTTCATACTGACCCCCTTCTTCAGGGGGCTACGTTTCGTGCCCGTAGGTACAGATACTCATTTTGGAGAGCCGCTAGCTTAGGATTCTACTCAACGGGTTTGAAGTGCTCCATTGTCTCAGAGCCTAAACTTTTGGTACTAATCCTTATAATATATATATTTGTGTATTTAGGGGTACGACAGGGCCCTGTCCCGTCATATGCTATTGTTAATCCTCTTAGAGGTCTGTAGACACATGAGTGGGTTGTATGTAGATGTTGTCTGGTGTACTAGTATGGCTTATGTTTTTGAACGTTTACATTCGGAGTGAAAGCCTTGTCGGCTTACGTATTATGTTATCTTATTTTTGACAATTAAGTCGCTTCAAGAAACAGGTGATTTTGGTATATATATAAGTGACAGTTTGAGACGACGTGCTGTCCATATAAATCCTATATCATATTTAACTGCCGATTGACTATAGGTAATAGGTGTGTATACGAGTTTCCAATTCGGACACTAGTCTCGGCCTACGGGGCTAGGTCGTGACAGACTGTACTCTCACCCGCCTCGGTGTTCGATACTCCTCCCATGACTCCATGCTCATAAAACTCCTCCAATCATCTCAAACAAGCCCTCACGACTAGTTTCATGTGGAACATTGCCACCTCATCAACTATGTTCTTATTTCAACTTAATTAACTCATAATGATGAGTCTCATTAGACCTTCTTTCAAATCGACTCATCTCAAATCATCAAACTTTTCTCTTTAAAAATTTATACAATCTCAACTCAATGAATGCGGAAAATATTATGTACATTAAAATATAATTTCAACTCCTCAACTCAAACTCAAAATAGATACTTTAATGTAAAAATACTCAACTCATTTAAAGGCTCCTCATACTCAACTCATACTTGAACTCCTTTCTAAATCAAAGATGAAACTAATAATTCTTTAGACTCAAATTAGTGTATAAATAGTTTATGCAAAAAAAGTTCATAAATAATTTATTTAAAGCTCATTCTCAAAAGATTATTTATTTTCAAAATCTTCCTAAGACATCCGACCAACTCAAATTATGCACAGCATATACCACAAAATCACATTAGACTCCAATCCACTTCATCACACAACATCCTCATCAACATACCTCTTCATCAATCATTCTACACATATTAAATAATCGTTATTCACATCATCACTCACACCATCATCAAAACATCGTCATTCACATCACCATCAAATATTATCATCACATCATTGTCAACTATTATCATCACATCATTATCAAACATCTACTCCGCAAATCTTTATTTTAGTCCTATGTTCAAATTATAAAAAAAAAGGGACATTCTTAACTATCCAATTCATCCTTTTCCTTCCGATCAATACATATATACACAAAACCATCCACCTCAACTCAAGACAAATTATGACTAAAGAAATCTCATCTTGGGTTCATATGAATGAAATATGAATCCATACTCTCAACAAAACTCAACTCAATAATATCGTCAACATCTATGTACAAAGATACATTTATAATCAATAATATGAAAGATAACTATTTAGTAACTCAAATTATTAAAAACATCAATCAACCAATAGTATCTAAAAACATTCTATAGTTTAGGAAAACTTTCAAGAAAACCTTCTTAGAAGGTTCAACTCTTTCACAACTCCTATTCAACACATATATGGGCATATGGAAGAACTAAATCCATATTTTAGGTTAGCTTTACATACCTTGTTTGAAGACTTTGAAGAAACCTTGATGTTAAGTCTTCAATGGAAGGCTTGAATTCTTGAAGCTCTTGAACCCTTCTTGTTGGAAATGGAGAAGAAAAAGAAGAGAGAGAGGGAGAAGCTCCTAGGGCTTTTAGAGAGAGAGTGGGGGCTGAAAATATGATCTAAAAATAGTCTAGGGTGATACATATATAATTTGGGTAAGTTCCCAAATTACCCCTCCTCAAAAGTTTTGAAAATAGGCTAAAAATGCACCTGGCGCGATAGTGGCGCATCACGCCCTTGCAACGCCAGGCTGATTATGCCTAAAAACCTACACACCTCGTAGTGGCGTCCCACGCCAAGGACCAAACTACTGAGGCACATTCTTGGCGCGATAGTGGCGCGTCGCGCCCTTACAGCGCCAAGGCAATATTTTCTGGGTTCTGGAAATTGGCTTGAAAAACCCTGCACACCTTTTAGTGGCGCACCGCGCCAAAGTCCAAACTACTAAGGCATGTTTCTGGCGCGATAGTGGCGCATCGCGCCACTGCGGCGCCAAGCCCAGTTTTCCAGCAATTGCAACCCAGGCCTGAAAATCTCTACTGTGCTAGTTCATCTTAGGATCGTCATATCTTTTGACTCTGAACTCCAAAAAATACATTCTTAGTGGCGTTGGAAAGAAGACTCGATGTCCTTTAATTTGGTAGGTCGTGGGCCACCCAGATCGTCATATTTCAAAAGATAGGTTCGTTAGAAGCCAAGCCCTCATGCGAACTCCTCCTCAAACTTAGCCACGACGAATCCTTTGGCTTGACTTTGTCCTAGGGGTCCTTCATGACCCCACATCACCTCTAACGCTCTTCAATTACTTAGGAACTCATCCTAACTCATGTGAACAATTTCAAGTCCTCCGGTCCGAGTCTACACTCACGTGAAGAAATATTCGAGTCTTTGCGAAAAAAATTCCGGGGTGTCACAGACTAAATGAGTTGATTTGAAATTAAGTCCTAAGAGACTAAATGCGTATTTTTAATATTTTACTCACTTGATAGATAAGTGCGTATTGAGTCTTGGGAGGAGTATTGAGCACCGAATTGGGTAAGAGTATAGTCCATACTCGAATCTCATAAACTACGCCGCCAACGTAGGAAGGGATTGTACCGTGTTGGATGTTTCCCTATTTCATTGTCCTGAAATGATAGGACTTGATTGATTGACGGATCCATGATTGGTTTGAGTCGTTCATACCCTGGAAAATATGAACGGATGTAGCAACGACGTGACTCGTTGTGCATCACCTATATATAGGTGGTGGGATTATTGTTGGTTAGAGAAACTCCCAAATTGAGTGGTTTGTGCATGATATGATTGGTTCGATTGAGATTGTTTGATGAATGAGTTGGATTGTATAACATTACTAAGTTCTAAGTTGCATATTTATTGAGTTGAGTCCTTTGACTTGATTGTTGAGTTGTTTCTTGAGTTGATAGTATATAATTGAATTGGATTGGATGATATATGATTGGATTGTGTATGATTGGATTGGAGTAGGTGATATGTGATGGATTGGGATTAAATGATATGTGATCGGATAATGTACGATTGGATTGGGTTGAATAGAGCGGTATATGATTGGATGAGATCGAATTGTAAATGATTTGATTGAACTGTATTATACATGATTGGAATGGGTTGTATGGTATATGATTGGTCTTCGTCTAAAACTGTATCCTTACTTTATATTTATGACACTTTGATCGAGTCTCTTTTATCTTTCTGAATTGAGATATTCGAACAGACATTCTTTCTTGAGGTATGTTTCATTCTGCCATATTAAATACTCGTACATTCCATGTACTGACGTCTATTTGGACCTGCATCGTTTCATAATGCAGCGACAGGTTTAAGAGATTGTCAATAGGAGCACCATTGAGGATCTATTCATACTCAGCGTATTGGTGAGTCCTCCCCTACATTCGGAGGACACAACTTATGTTATTCTCGCGTCGAGTGAGCCCTTTTCATTTTTTTATTTGAGGTAGCCATGAGCATGTCATTGGCACTAATTAGATAGTAGTGATAGAGGCTTCATAGACTAGATAGTGGTGGGTCGATTGAATATTTTATCTTCTCGAATTATTCTTGTCAAAACTATTTTAATGATAAAGATTGAAGTTTTACTTGTTGGCCCATGACCTTTCTTTCTTGAGTTAGATTGTTGATTTGGGATTTGTCCACCAAACATTCTCTTTATTTTAAGTCTTCCACTGATTGAATGAATGAACGGATGTGTGATCAGGCTATGTGGTTCGCTTTGGAGCGAGAAATGGTTCTGGAGTGCCGATCACGTCTAGGGTACCCTCTCGAAGCATGACACTTATATTGCGATATAAATTCTTAACAATGAGTTCTTCAGTCATTCAATTAAAGATAATTAAATAATAATTTAAAAAAAATAGTAAATAAGATTTTATTTATTATAGAATTTTTTTAATAGAAGATAAAAATTCAATCAATATTTCTATAGAAATTCATACTTTAAAGCTAATACAAATATAGATAAATATATGGACATTGATATCGATGTAGTGACATTCATAATTTTTATTTATCTTTTACCTCAACTTTTTTGCTTTTTGTCCCTTTTTATTTGAATTTATTTATGTGTATTTTAAGAGGTCCAATAATTACCCTATTTATTTTCAATACATTTACTTTACTATAATTAGCATTTTTAAATATGATAAATATTTTTTTCAAAATAACACTCATTTAATTGCAACTCTTTAATGAAAGAGATGATGTGCAAGGTCTAAAAAATCTCCTAAAATTTCTTTATCTTTCTTTTCTTGTGTTGTGTTTTTTCTTCCTCTCATTTCAGGGCGATTCGAGAACGAGGTTATTAAAAAAAGGTAGCAACAGAATCGGAAAAAGTATATAGAAAAGACAGTTCTTTTCTATTATATTAGTATTTTTGAAATTTAGGTGCTGAAAAATATTTCACAAGTGAACCTTGTGATTTTATTTTTGCTTTTTTTTATTGAAACTTATGGAAAAAAACAACAAACTATTTATTTTTTTAAAAAAAAATTAGGAAGAGTGTGCTTACTATTTAACCGTAGAAATATTTTGAGATTAAACTAAATAACTTTTTATAATACAGTTGAATTTCTTTATGACAATGTTGTTGTCCAAAACATTTTTGATTGTTATAACAAAATATTATTATAGAGAGTATAATATAATATGAAAATCAATTAGAACAAAAACTTAAGTGTGATAATAAAATATTGTTATAGATGATCATTGTTATAGAGAAGAGTGATTGCAGTAAATACTGTTTTCTACAACAAGATCTAACATGATAAATTGCAAACACATGAAATATTTTAATAACTTATATTAACTCTTATAGATTTAAAAAAGAAAAAAGGATCATAGTTCCCCTTCAACAATGGAAAGTGAATAGCTCCATCCTCTATCTGCAAGTAGTTTCAAATATGCCCTTTTCATTAACAAAATGGATCATTTCTATCGTTAAAAAACTAACAGTCCTCCATGTCATATTTTAATTCATTTAATTGTTAACATGAAGTGTACCCGAAAAATAAATATACACAAATTTCTTAAAATCTTGTATCTTTTTCTCTAATTTCATTATGATTTGATTGTTTTCTTGTTTAATTCTGTTAATATTTAACGCATATAACTAATTTTAAAAAATAAATAATTTAATTATATTGCTATTTCGAGGAGTGAAATCACTCGTCATTATTGAGTGATCATCAAAATCTTGACTGAAACCGATGTTGTTTACTCGATGAATTTTTTTATTTAGATACAAACTAAATAAGAGACCACAAAATAATAGTTGAAAGAATTTGTCCTTTCTTATGTAGCTAAATTATTCAATCAAAATGGAGAGATCAATGGCAAAATTTTAAACAATTAAAATAAAGATGTTGGTAGATTAATTGCATATATCCAAGTATGTCGGATATAATGTATTCAATAAAGTGGATGTCCATCTTAGTTTATTCATGAATGCATTTTTTAAAGTAAAAATTAAAGGAATCACATAGCGTGAATGTGTGATAATAGAGTTGCATCTTATCCCTACCTTTTTAATAATTACAAAAATTCTTTTTTTAAGCTTCCGGATACATATGTATAATATATTAAGTCTTACTTTTCAGTTACGTTTTTTAAGGAAAGAAACGTATTTAGGATTTTAATTACCCATTAATCACGCTAATCTGTTTTGTTTTAAGATGTAAACCGTATGTATTGCAGAAAATTTTCAAAATTCAAATTGTTGTTCTCTCATTTCTCTGCTATACACTTCAAATCAAAAAAATTCTGAAATTGAGTTTAATCTACGTGATGAATATATCGATATTGTTAAGACATTCAGGAATGTGGAAAAACAAGATGAAATATGAATAATATAAGAGTGATGAAATAGTTGTTGGTTAGAATATTTCTTTTATGAATCTCAAATTCGCCATTGCAGCTGAATTGGATATCGACGAGGGGAGGAGAAATATGAAAATCAGATACTTAGTAGAAGGTAATTCATCTCCATTAACAATCAGGAATGGTATGGGAGTAAGATGGTACTTTGAACTGAAAAAAGGCATTGTTAAATTTTCAATGTATCCACTTTGCATTGATATAACCGATAAATTGTCTGGAGAGATACGAAGCTTTGATACTTCGTCAGGTGAAAGTGTTTGTGTTGAAGGTTCGGATAGGGATACTCGTGCTCTTGCTGTGGTTGAATCAAGAATTGGTGATTCCAACTATACACCTGAATTAGAAATAACAAATTACTTTACAAATACAAACAATGTTGAGGTGAAAGAGAAACAATTGCATAAGGATAAAGCAACATTTGTCTCCGTAATGACAAAATACGAAGTTCAGCATAATTTCAATTTCAGGGTCAAAAGGTCTGACAAAAAAAGGTCTGAAAAATATTTGTAATTTATTGGATATTTGAGATTTTGATTTCTTTAGATACATAATCATTGAAACATTGTTATTTTACTCTATTTAGTAAACTGACATTGAAATTTATCAAGGTCAAAGTTTAGTGTTTTATTGGTATGAAAATAATTGATATTAAATTCATGTTATATAAGGTTCATGTTATTTTGTTTGTGATACATTTGGTTTAATGTGGCATTTGTGCGAATTAGTAGTCACAGGTTTGTGATACATTTGGTTTAATGTGGCGTTTGTGATACATTTGGTTTAATTGTGTATTAGTTGTTATTGGATACAAACTATATTACTACGAAATTTAAACGTATTATTAGTAAAATAGGTTATAGTTGTTGTATGCTTATTTTGACAAATTTACTTAATATATATATATGTGATACTTTGTTAATTGATAATGTATCTGGTACACGTAGTACAACTATGTATTGGTTTGCTTTACTGAAGAATGTGGGTGGTGTATGAAGGCATCTTGTAGGAAAAAGTTAGATATATTCAAGGTGAAGTACTTTAATGGTGAACATACTTGTCCATTGGGAGATATGATACTAACCAAGGTCCAGCCTGCGGTTGAATTTCTCAATTGTGTGACAGCTCCCAAATTGGTCAATCATAAAAGATTTCACACCCCAAATGATATAATTGATGATGTTAGAGAAGTCTACGGAATTGATATTTCTTACCATCAAGCGTGGTGTGCTAAGGAATGCGCATTGAAGATGATAAGGGGCAAACCTGTCGATGGGTATAGAATTCTGCCCCGATACATATATATGCTAAATTCTGTGTATCCGAACTCATATATAAAAATGCACAAGTCAGAAAAAAATAAATTTATGTATCTGTTCATAGCCTTAAGACCATTGTTGAGGGGATTTGAGTTCTGCAGACCGATGGTTGTTGTTCATGGAGCACATCTTAGTGTAGCTTACAAAGGTACATTTGTATCGGCAAGCAAACTCGATGGTGCAGCTATGTGGTTTTTGTTTTATTTAATACGAATCTAAAAATAACAGTTTATGATGGAATAATAATGTGTTACCTTGTTATGTACTGTTTTGTGATTAGGATGTATATTGCCATTAGCTTATAGGATAGTGGACACTGAAAATGATTGTTTATGGACATGGTTCTTTCAACAATTTAAAAGTGCATTTGGTGAGCGTGAAAAAATATTTGTTGTATCGGATAGAAATGAAAGTATAATGAAGAGCGTAAGCATTGTGTTTCCAAAGATTCCTCATTATGCATGTATATGGCATCTTTGAAAAAATGTTTGTACAAATTTCAAGAGGAGCAAAGCCACACTAAGTGATTTATTCTACTCAATGGCAAAGGCTTATAGAAAGGAAGATTTTGACAAATTGATGGCCAAAGTTGATCACAGGATTAAAAAGTAACTTGGCACTACTGCTTGGGTATGAAAAGTGGTCAAGAGTTCATGCAACAGTCAACAGAGGTAAAATGATGACTTCTAATATAGTGGAATGTATCAATGGTTGTCTTATTGAGGCGCGACGACTACCTATTTTAAATTTTTTGGAAGAGGCTCGAATTCTATTTAGTTCTTGAAACTCTAAAAATAGAGAAATTGTCACGCTCCGGGAGGGTACCCTAGACGTACTCGGCACCCAAAGGCCATTTCTGACCTCCGAGCGAACCACCTAGTCCAGTCACACATTCGTTCTATCACATTCTCCTAGCGGAACTCAATTAATGAAATACTATTCATAATATGGGGGCCGAAGGCCATACATGTTTGACTCGATAAAATAAATATAATAAAACTCCTCACAATAACTATTCAACCTCCCCACACTCCAGTCTATAAAGCCTCTATCAAAGTCTAAAAGGTGCCAATGACAAGCCCATGGCTACCAATAAATCAAAGTAAAGGAAGCTACAACAAAACTATACAATAAGATTCAACATCCTCTGGAAACTAGGAGGACTCACCAACTAGCTGGGAGTGTATGTGGATCTTCAACGGAGCGCCGATCGATGATCTCTAGTACCTGTCTCTGCATCATGAAATGATGCAGGCCAAATGGCGTCAGTACATGGAATGTACGAGTATGTAAAATGGCCGAATGCAATGAACATCAAGGAAGAATCAGTCAACTCAGAATCTCAACTCATATATATATATATATATATATATATATATATATATATACATGACAACTCACTTAAATGTCCTAAGTCTAAACAAGAATATGATTTAGACGGGACCAATCACATATCATTCAACTCAGTCTGACTCAGAGTACTATCAAGACCTATCTGGGAGTTTCTCTTAACCGACAACCATCACTTATGAGCCAGTGACAGTACAACAAGCCGACGTTGTTGCCGCGTCCGTTCATACTTTTCCAGGGCATGAACGAGTCAATCAATCATGGATCCAATCCAACCAAGTCCTATAATATCAGGACAAAACTCTCGGGGAAGCATCCGACTTTAACGGTTCAATCCCCCCTACGTTTGGCAACACAGGTATTGGGTTCGAGTATGGACTATACTCTTGCCTAATTCGGTGCTCGATACTCCTTCTAAGACTCAATGCTCATAAAACTCTATCCAATCAACTCAATCAACTCATATCGACAAGTCTAATTACAACCTTGTCAACTCATAAACTCTATCACAATCGAATCTCTTCCAATCGTACTATCTGATCAATCTCAATCATCTCTTCAAAAGAAATTTAAATGCATAATTATAGCAACATATAGACATAACCAATCATTTACTCTATCTATTTGAGAAATCCTTGAGACTCCTCACAACTCAAGACTTTAAATCACACTCTAAAAATAGGCAACACTTCTTAGGAAAATAACCTCTTCTATCATAATCTACATAGTTAAGAAGATCAATAAAACATATTTAACAACTCATCTTCATCAACTCATATTCACATATAGGCTCATTTTGGGAACTCTTTGGCTCAACAACATCAACATATATAGGGTCAAATAAATAGGGGACAAAGTTCATACAAATATAAACTATACCAAGAAACTCTATTTTCATGAACATCTAACCTCAAAGCAAGAGTAGGGCACATGGGTGGACTCAACCCATGTTTTAGATAGCCTTACATACCTTAGTGAAGACTTGAAGAAAACCTTGTGGTTGGGTCTTCAATGGAGAACTCAAACCTTGAAGCTCTTGGAACTCTTCTTGTTGGAAATGGAGAAGAAGAAGAAGAAGAAGAAGAAGAGAGAGAGAGAGAGAGAGAGAGAGAGAGAGAGAGGGACTCCTAGGGATTTTCTAGAGAGAGAGTGGGGGCTGAAAATATGTCCTCAAATTGGCCAAGGATGATACATATATAACTTGGGACAATTCCCAAATTGCCCCTTCTCAAAAGTTCTGAAAATAGGCTAAAAATGCACCTGGCGCGATAGTGGCGCGACGCGCCATTGCAGCGCCAGGCCGATTACGCCTAAAACCTGCACACCTCGTAGTGGCGCACCACACCAGAGACCAAACTATTGAGGCATGTTTCTGGCGCGATAGTGGCGCGTCGCACCACTGCGGCACCAAGCCCAGATTCCTAGTAGTTGAACCCCAGGCCTGAAATTCCTGTTGCGCTAGTTCATCTTTGGATCGTCATATCTTTTGACTCTGAACCCCAAAAATTACATTCTTGGTGGCGTTGGAAAGAAGACTCGACGACCTTTAATTTGATAGGTTGTGGTCCACCCAAATTGTCGTCTTTCAAAAGATAGGGTCGTTAGAAGTCGATCCCTTTTTTGAACTCGTCCTAAAGCTTAGCCACGACGGATCCTTTGGACTCAGCTTGGTCCTAGGGGTCCTTCGTGACCCACATCACCTCTAACGCTGCTCAATTTCTCAAAGACTCACCTTACTCATGAAATTGCTTCACAATAACCGAGTTTGACCTTACACGTGTACAAGAAAGGTCCGAATCTTAGGGAAATTTTTTGAGGGGGTGTTACATTATCTCCCCCTTGGGATCATTCGTCCTCGAATGTCGAGCAACCAAGAATGGATTCGGGGTACAAATCACAGTCAAAATTTCAGTCATTCCACCAATCACATTCTCAAACAAATATCAATCAAAACTCAAAATGCACAAATGAATTCAAGTCAAGGAAATGGTCATTACCTTCAACATTCTCCTCGGTAGGCACGAATAGATGTGGATATTTAGATTTCATGGCTCCCCCCGCTTCCCTTGTGGCTTCCTCAACAAATTGGTTCCTCCATAGGACTTTGACTGAGGCGACTTCTTTGTTCCTCAATTTGCGAATTTGGTGATCAAAAATTTAGACCGGGACCTCTTCATAAGACAAGCTATCCTTAATTCCAACGCTATTAAAAGGGACTACCAACGAGGGATCACCCAAGCACTTCTTCAACATCGAAACGTGAAATACCGGATAAATAAAAGCTAACTCCGAGGGAAACTCCAACTCATAAGCAACACTCCCAATCCGCCTCAAAATATGAAGGACCAATATATCGAGGACTGAGCTTCCCTTTCCTTCCAAATATCATGACACCCTTCATGGGTGATACTTTCAAGTACACCCAATCACCCACCTCAAACTCCAAGTCTCTCCCTCTCACATCGGTGTAAGATTTTTTGCGGCTTTGGGCTGTCTTTAGCCTATCTTGGATAACTCTCACCTTCTCCATGGCTTGGTGAACAAGGTCAAGCCCAATCAACTTGGCTTCACCAACTTCAAACCACCCAATGGGAGATCTATACCTCCTTCCATACAAAGCTTCATAAGGAGCCATTTGAATGCTTGCATGATAGCTATTGTTGTATGCAAACTCTATGAGAGGTAAGTGATCATCCCAATTTCCATTGAAGTCGAGCACACATGCCCTCAACATATCTTCCAATGTCTGGATGGTGCGCTCTGTGCACCATCTGTCTGGGGATGGAAGGCTGTACTCAAGTTCACCCTCGAACCTAATCCCTTCTGAAAGGATTTCCAAAATTGGGAAGTGAATTGAGCTCCTCTGTCTGAGATGATAGACAAAAGGACCCCATACAATCCGACGATCTCCTATATATACAACTTTGCATAATCTTCTGCGGTGTCAGTAGTCTTAACCGCCAAGAAGTGAGCTGATTTTGTCATTCTATCCACAATCACCCAAATGGAATCATGTTGCTTTTGGGACTTCGGCAAGCCTGTAATAAAGTCCATGTTGATCATCTCCCACTTCCATTCTGGAATTCCTATGTTTTGGGCTAAACCACATGGCCTTTGATTCTCAACCTTCACCTATTGGCAATTCGGGCACTTGGAAACAAATTCCGCAATATCCCTCTTTATTCCACTCCACCAATAGATTTCTCTCAAGTCATGGTACATTTTTGTGGAGCCTGGATGAATAGAGTATCTGGAACTATGCGTTTCGGCCATAATCCTCTCTCGAACATCATTGACATCAGGTACACACAATCTACTTCGGTACCTCAACACACCATCTCCCCCTTTGGTGAAAACCATCACTCCTTGTTTGTGAACAACTTCCTTCAATCGGAGGAGGATGGGATCCTGATCTTGTTTCTCCTTTACCTCTGCTATAAGTGAGGACATAGCCCCATCTCGAACGTTTACTCCACCTTCATTGTTCTCTTCGAGTCAAACTCCCAATCGGGCTAATCGATGTACCTCCTTCGCCAATTCCCTCCTTCCCTTTTCCACATGGGCAGTGCTACCCATGGACAACCTGCTAAGAGCATCAGCAACAATATTAGCTTTACCTGGATGGTAGAGGATGCTCATGTCGTAGTCCTTGAGTAGCTCAAGCCATCTCCTTTGCCTCAGGTTGAGTTCCTTCTGGCTGAAGACATATTGTAAGCTTTTGTGATCGGTGAATACGTCAACATGCATTCCATACAAGTAGTGGCGCTAGATTTTAAGAGCAAACACCACAGCTGCCAACTCAAGGTCATGAGTTGGGTAATTTCGCTCATGAACCTTAAGCTGTCTCAAAGCATAGGCTATCACCTTCCCCCTTTGCATCAACACACAACCCAAGCTAATTCTGGATGCATCACAGTAGACCACAAAGCCCTCTGTTCCATCGAGCAATGCTAGAACAGGAGCAGTGGTTAGCTTGGCCTTCAATTTCTGGAAACTCTCCTCAAAAGCATTGGACCATTGGAACTTAGCCTTCTTTTGAGTCAGCTTAGTCAATGGTGATGATATGGATGAGAATCCCTCTACAAACCTTCGATAATAGCCAGCCAAACCCAAGAAGCTTCTTATCTCCGTCGGGGATGTGGGTCTGGGCCAATTCTTCACCCCTTCAACCTTTTGAACGTCAACCTGAATGCCATCTCCAGATACAATGTGGCCTAAGAAGGCCACTGATGCAAGCCAAAATTCACATTTAGAGAACTTTGCATACAATACCTGGTCCCTCAAAGTTTGTAAAATAACTCTAAGATGATAGGCGTACTCCTTTTCATTCTCGGAGTAGACCAGAATATCATCTATGAATACAATCACAAATATATCAAGATATGGTTTAAACACTCGATTCATGAGATCCATAAAAGCCGCGGGGGCATTTGTCAATCCAAAGGACATGACCAAAAATTCAAAGTGGCCATAACGAGTTCGGAAAGCAGTCTTCGGAATATCACATTCTCTCACCTTCAACTGGTGCTAACTGGATCTCAAGTCTATCTTTGAGAAACACGTGGCACCCTGCAGTTGATCAAATAAATCATCTATTTTGGGGAGAGGGTATTTGTTCTTTAAGGTGACCTTATTCAGCTGCCTGTAGTCAATACACATTCTAAGGGACCCATCTTTCTTTCGAACAAATAGGATCGGAGCTCCCCATGGTGAGACACTCAGCCTAATAAATCTCTTATCTAATAAGTTCTTCAACTGCTCCTTAAACTCTCTCAACTCAGCTGGGGCCATTCTATATGGAGGAATTGAGATAGGCTGGGTATCAGGAAGAATATCGATCCTAAAGTCAATCTCCCTATCAGGAGAGACTTCAGGCAGATCTTCAAGAAAGACATCCGGAAACTCATTGACAATCGAAACTGACTCAAGGGATGGAGACTCAATACTGTCATCTTTCACTCGGACAATGTGATAAACACACCCTTTTGAGATTAGCTTCCTGGCCCTAAGGTATGAAATAAACTTACCCTTAGG
Source organism: Solanum dulcamara (assembly GCF_947179165.1). Taxonomy (NCBI): domain Eukaryota; kingdom Viridiplantae; phylum Streptophyta; class Magnoliopsida; order Solanales; family Solanaceae; genus Solanum; species Solanum dulcamara. Next base: position 71,799,732 of record NC_077243.1, on the reverse strand, counting down.
CATAACAGGACTACCCCTTCACTCTATGACAGCTTCGTTTGAGAATTTAAATTTGACAACCTGAGTTCTACAATCAATGGAGGCATAATAGATATAAAGCCAGTCCATGCCAAGGATCACATCAAAATCAACCATGTCTAACTCAACCAAGTCAGCCAAGGTATCTCTGTGATGAATTGACACAGTGCAATCTCTATAGACTTTCTCAGCTATGACAGAATCACCAATAGAGGTAGCTACATAGAAAGGATCACTAAGACATTCAGGGATTTTATTGAACTTACTAGCCACGTAAAGAGTTACAAAAGATAGTGTGGCACCTGGATCCATCAAAACATAACAATCAAGAGAAGAGACTCGAATCATACCCGTCACTACGTTTGGAGAGTTCTCTTGATCTTGGCGACTACCCATGGCATACAGGCGGTTTGTACCTCCACTCGTACCTGAAATAGTGCCCCTTTGATTACCCTTAGCTGGCGGTACGGTGGTAGAGAACTGGGCTCTGTTTCCCCATGCCGGACACTCCTTCTGAAAATGGTTTATTCGGCCGCATTTATAACAACCAACCCTTCCTGCTCTGCATTCTCCCAAGTGGAGCCTACCACACTTGCCGCATGGTGGCTTCCCCCTCGAACCTTGACTTACACTGGCCTGGGATTGAGAACCCTGGGGGCTGAAATTCTGGCGACTCTGTCCTTGTCGGTCATACCTATTCTGTGGCATAGGTGTACTTGCGGTAGATGAGGCATAATTGGGAGACCTCTTCTGGAAGAAGGACTTGTTGCCCTTGTTTTGCCTCTGTTCATTCTCATGGCCCGCTGATTTTGCCTTCTTGCTCAAGTTCTCTTCTTTGTCCTTTCTTTTCTCCTCCTCTAAATGTTGAGCATACACCATTAATCTGGAAATATCCATATCCGAGATCAGTAATGCTGCTTTGCACTCCTTCTTCACATGCCTCCCTAATCCAGAAACGAACTTCCTCATCTTTGACCTCATATCTGGGATCATTTCTGGAGCATACCTAGACAGCTGGATGAACTTCAGGCCATACTCCTTAACTGTCATGCCTTCTTGTTTCAAATTTACAAACTTCTCCACATTTGCTTCCCTCAATTCTCGGGGAAAGAAGTGGTCAAGAAAGGCTCCCTCAAATTCATCCCACCTAGCAGGTTTAGCATCCTCACCCCTACCTTGCTCCCATTGGTTATACCAGATATTTTCCACATCCTTGAGTTGATAAGACACCAACTCAACCCCCTTAATTTCCGTAGCATGTATAGCTTTCAGAATTTTCCACATCCCCTCAATAAAATTTTGGGGATCTTCATCAACCTTAGAACCCGTGAATGCCGGCGGATTCATTCTCAGAAAGTCTCGAATTCTGGCGGCAGCAGACGGCTCTTGGGAACTAGAGCTAAGAGTCGGCGAACTCTGGTTACCATTTCGGGGAGTAATTAGTTGAGTGAGCATTGCAATCGCCCCTCTAAATTCTGCCTCTGACGTGGGTACAGGCGGAGTAGCAGGCACTTGGGGCACCTTCACATACCTCGCAGGTCGGCCTCTAGCCCTTACCGGACATACCTCAGACTGGGGCATCTCTGCATTATCGGCATTCCTCTGGCTAGCAGTACGTTTTGGAGGCATTATCTGCAACGTATAAAGGCACGAATTAGAAGGAAAGTTTTATAGAGTTTAACTCCATCGCACGAATTCCAAGAGTGAAAGAGGGGAAACAATTCCTAATATCCTATAGCCTCTTGCTTATAAGTGTGGTGCACAACACACCCATAAGCAAAACTCTACTAGATACGGCTTCATAGACTCCCTAGGACACTTGAACTCTGTGCTCTGATACCATATTTGTCACGCCCCGGGAGAGTATCCTAGACGTAACCGGCACCCGAAGGCCATTTCTGACCTCCGAGCGAACCACCTAGTCCAGTCACACATTCGTTCTATCACATTCTCCTAGCGGAACTCAATTAATGAAATACTATTCACAATATGGGGGCCGAAGGCCATACATGTTTAACTCGACAAAATAAATATAATAAAACTCCTCACAATAACTATTCAACCTCCCCACACTCCAGTATATGAAGCCTCTATCAAAGTCTAAAAGGTGCCAATGACAAGCCCATGGCTACCAAGAAATCAAAGTAAAGGAAGCTACAACAAAACTATACAATAAGATTCAACATCCTCCGGAAACTAGGAGGACTCATCAACTAGCTGGGAGTGTATGTGGATCTTCAACGGAGCGCCTGTCGATGATCTCTAGTACCTGTCTCTGCATCATGAAATGATGCAGGCCAAATGGCATCAGTACATGGAATGTACGAGTATGTAAAATGGCCGAATGCAATGAACATCAAGGAAGAATCAGTCAACTCAGAATCTCAACTCACACATATATATATATATATATATACATGACAACTCACTTAAATGTCCTAAGTCTAAACAAGAATATGATTTAGACGGGACCAATCACATATCATTCAACTCAGTCTGACTCAGAGTACTATCAAGACCTATCTGGAGTTTCTCTTAACCGACAACCATCACTTATGAGCCAGTGACAGTACAACAAGCCGACGTTGTTGCCGCGTCCGTTCATACTTTTCTAGGGCATGAACGAGTCAATCAATCATGGATCCAATCCAACCAAGTCCTATAATATCAGGACAAAACTCTCGGGGAAGCATCCAACTTTAACGGTTCAATCCCCCCTACGTTTGGCAACACAGGTATTGAGTTCGAGTATGGACTATACTCTTGCCCAATTCGGTGCTCGATACTCCTCCCAAGACTCAATGCTCATAAAATTCCATCTAATCAACTTAATCAACTCATATCGACAAGTCTAATTACAACTTTGTCAACTCATAAACTCTATCACAATCGAATCTCTTCCAATCGTACTATCCGATCAATCTCAATTATCTCTTCAAAAGAAATTTAAATGCACAATTATAGCAACATATAGACATAACCAATCATTTACTCTATCTATTTGAGAAATCCTTGAGACTCCTCACAACTCAAGACTTTAAATCACACTCTAAAAATAGGCAACACTTCTTAGGAAAATAACCTCTTTTATCATAATCCACATAGTTAAGAAGATCAATAAATCATATTTAACAACTCATCTTCATCAACTCATATTCACATATAGGCTCATTTTGGGAACTCCTTGACTCAACAACATCCACACATATAGGGTCAAATAAATAGGGGACAAAGTTCATACAAATATAAACTATACCAAGAAACTCTATTTTCATGAACATCTAACCTCAAAGCAAGAGTAGGGCACATGAGTGGACTCAACCCATGTTTTAGATAGCCTTACATACCTTAGTGAAGACTTGAAGAAAACCTTGTGGTTGGGTCTTCAATGGAGAACTCAAACCTTGAAGGTCTTGGAACTCTTCTTGTTGGAAATGGAGACGAAGAAGAAGAGAGAGAGAGAGATAGAGAGAGAGAGAGGGACTCCTAGGGCTTTTCTAGAGAGAGAGTGGGGGCTGAAAATATGTCCCCAAATTGGCCAAGGATGATACATATATAACTTGGGACAATTCCCAAATTGCCCCTTCTCAAAAGTTCTGAAAATAGGCTAAAAATACACCTGGCGTGATAGTGGCGCGTCGCGCCATTGCAGCGCCAGGCCGATTACGCCTAAAACCTGCACACCTCGTAGTGGCGCGCTGCGCCAGAGACCAAACTACTGAGGCATGTTTCTAGCGCGATAGTGGCGCGTCGCGTCACTGCGGCGCCAAGCCCAGATTCCTAGTAGTTGAACCCCAGGCCTGAAATTCCTGCTGCGCTAGTTCATCTTCGGATCGTCATATCTTTCGACTCTGAACCCCAAAAATTACATTCTTGGTGGCATTGGAAAGAAGACTCGATGACCTTTAATTTGATAGGTCGTGGGCCACCCAAATTGCCGTCTTTCAAAAGATAGGGTCGTTAGAAGTCGGTCCCTTTTTTGAAGTCGTCCTAAAGCTTAGCCACGACGGATTCTTTGGACTCAGCTTGGTCCTAGGGGTCCTTCGTGACCCCACATCACCTCTAACGCTGCTCAATTTCTCAAAGACTCACCTTACTCATGAAATTGCTTTACAATAACCGAGTTCGACCTTACACGTGTACAAGAATGGTCCGAATCTTAGGGAAAAATTTTGAGGAGGTGTTACAGAAATAGCCTCATATACAAAAGAAACATTAGGCATAAGATTTGAAGAGATTCTAATGGTAAACGCATCTAAATCTTCAAGGATGAAGGTATGTGTCATATTATAAATATCATATCCATCTCAAATGATGTATCAGTGTTAAGTTTGATAAGTGTTATTCAAAATCTTTAAAAACAATATATTTTGTATAACAAATCACTAACTTTTAGAATATATGTAGGTTGTTCCATCGTCTGAATTTATTTTTTTAGTTTATGAATGTGGAAGAAGATATATTGTGTGTCTTGAGAGAAAAATATGTAATTGTAGGAGATTTCAATTTGACGAGATACCATGTGCACATGCGATTGCCATTTTAAAGAGCAAGAGTGTTACATACATGCATCTCTATTGTGCTGATTACTACAAACCAACAGCGTTGGCAAACATATATGAAGTTCCAATGGTTCCATTGCCAGATAAGAAAGATTGATTAGTTCCTGAAGATGTTTTAGATGAAACTGTGTTGCCGCCTAGATTTAAAAGGTTGCTTGCGATTTAAATATAATATATCAATATGAATATAATTATTATGTTATTATGAGTCTTAATCAAATGTATCAAATTCAAACCAGTGCATTAGTTTTAATTTTTATTATGTATTTTCATATTTTTTATTTATATATAATGTATCATGACTAGTACATCTAAATCGTATTACTTTATTTAAATCTGATTCAACAAACTCTATATAATGTATCAGATTAATATTAATGTAGATATTTTAAAGTAATGTATCATTCTTAAGCTGTTGAATCTGGTACAATCTACTTAAGTAGATTTTATTTTCAAACTTTTTAAAAAATGTAAAATATGGTACACAAGATAATAAATACATTAGAAATATATACATGCTAACAAAAATATTGTAAAGAAAACAACTATACAATTGCCTTAGAATCAAAAAACTAATAGTAAAGTTTCAGTAGTTGATACACGACTACTCTAGCAAAAAATAATGTCATAAACACAAAAGATACTAGCTAGATTTGGATAGTTTATAAAGAACTACTCTAAATCAACCAACTTTTCCTTGCTAGGCGGTACATAATCAGTCTTGGACTTTGATGGGTCATCATTTTCACTGACATATCCTCCTTTGACTTTTTCGCAACCATAATTCCATAATAGTGTAGCATATCTTGCTCGAAGATAATTAGCTGGAATTCCATGAGATGGGATTGGAATTTCATCACTAAGATACTCGATAAACGCAGTTACAGAGACACCACAATCCCTCCAATAGTTGGAACATATATAACATTACTAAACAAACATGATACACATTGATACATATATATAAAAAAGTACAATTTTATCGAAACAAAAAAACAAACAACATAAAAATATTTAAATTACGATGGCATGCGTCAACTGAAAAAAAGAGTTCATTCTGATGAACTAGCCTAAAAACATATGAACATCAGATAAACAACTTATTTTGTAGTTAACCAGTTAAATAAATATTTGAAAATCAGTTCAGATCAATCAAATAAAGAGAATGATACATACAAATAAAAAGAAAGTAATGAAGTACTTACAAGCTGTCACTTCTTTGTTGAGAGATGTCTTCAACATATTCAATATTAAATTGAATTTGTGGTCCTAGAGGCATGCCCGTTGACTTGTCCTTGTAGTCATCAAGAAGAGACCAATCAGTGTGATCTTTTTTTTCAAGAAACCCATTGTCCTCAATATAGGTAGGCAACATTACAACCATCTTATTTATCTAGACGGATGATTCTTTTTTCCTTGCTCCCATTGTTGAATAGTACACACGAATAAGTGTGACACCCCGGAAATTTTTTCGCAAAGACTCGAACATTTCTTCACATGTGGGTAGACTCAGACCGGAGGACTTGTAATTCTACACATGAGTTAGGATTAATTCCTAAATATTTTAAGTGTGTTAGATGTGTTTAGGGGTCATAAGGGATCTCTAACACCAAGTCGAGTCCAAAGAACTCCAATCGACAAAGTTTTCGGACGAGTTAGTATAAGGATCAACTTCAAACGACCATGTATCCTAGGATATAAAGAACTGCATGGACCACAACCTACCAAATTAAAGGTTTTTGAGTCTTCTTTCCAACGCCACCAAGATTGTAATTTTTGGAGTTCGGAGTCAGAAGTTATGGTCATTTTACTATGGACTAGTACTGCAGGAATATTCTGGCCTGGGCGAAATTTAGGCTTGGCGCTCCAGTGGCGCCCCACGCCACTATAGCACCATAAAATAGCCTCAATAGTTTGGGGCTTGGTGAGATGCACCACTATTAGATGTGCAGGGTTTTAAGCCTATTTTGGCTTGGCGCTGCAGTGGCGCGACGCGCCACTATAGCGCCAGCAAGACTTTTGCCCAAATTTTCAGATTTTTGGAAGAGCGGCAACTTGGACTTTTTCCAAATTATATATACACCATCCTTGAGCATTTAGGACCATTATTTTCAGCTTCTCTCTCTCTCTAAAAAGCCCTAGAAATTTTCCCTCTCTTCTTCTTCTTCTTCCCCAAATCCATCTCCAACAAAGGGTGCCTTCAAGAGCTTCAAGAATTCAAGCCTTCCATTGAAGACCTAACATCAAGTTCCTTCAAAGTCTTCAAGCAAGGTATGTAAGGCTAACCTAAAATATGGATTGAGTTCTTCCATATGCCCATAGATGTGTTGGTTAGGAGTTGTGAAAGAGTTACACCTTCTAGAAAGGTTTTTTTTGAAAGTTTTCCCTAAACTATGGAATGTTTTTAAATACTATTGGTTGGTTGATAATTTTAATGACTTGAGTTACTAAATAGTTATTTTTCATATTATTAACTATAAATGTATCTTTGTATATAGATTTATAGGTATTGACGATATAAATGAGTTGAGTTTTGTTGAGAGTATGGGTTCATGTTTCATTCACATGAACCCAAGATGAGATTTCTTGTCATAAATGTCTTGAGGTTGAGATGGATAGTTGTGTGTATATATGCATTGATTGGAATGAAAAGAATGAATTAGTTAGTTAAGAATGTCCCTTTGCTTCTATAAAATGAATATAGGACTAAATAAGGATTTTGGAGTAGATGTTTGATGATTGATGTGATGATGATACTTGACAATGATGTAATGATAATGTTTGATGATGACGTAAATGATAATATATGATGGTGATGTGATGATGATGTTTTGATGACGATGTGAGTGATGACGTGAATGGTGCTTATTTAAAATGTGTAGAATGATTGATAAAGAGGTATATTGATGAGAATGTTATGTGATGGAGCGGATTGGAGTTTAATGTGATTATGTGATATGTGATTTGCATAATCTGAGTTGATTGGAGTCTTATGAGCATTTTGGAAATAAATGATTTTGAAACCATTTTTGCATAAACTATTTATACACTATTTTGAGTTTAAAGAGTAATTATTTTTGTCTATGATTTGAAAAGAGTTTAAGCATGAGTTGAGTTGAGGAGTCTTTTAATTATTTTGAACACGAGTATTTTGATTATAAATGAGTTGAGCATTTTACTTGTTAATGTCTTATTGATCTCTTTAACCATGTGATTATGTTTGTATGAGCTTTGTCCCCTATTTATTTGATTCTATATGAGTTGATGAAGATGAGTTGTTAAATATGTTTTATTGATCTTCTTAATTATATAGGTTTGATAAAGAATGTTATTTTCTTAAAAATGTTGCCTATTATTAAGTGTCGATTTAAAGTCTCGAAGTTGTGATGAGTCTCAAAGATTTCTCAAATAGATGGAGGAATGATTTTTTATGTCCATATGTTGCTATAAATGTGCATTTAAATTTCTTTTGAAAGATATGATTGAGATTGCTCGGATAGTATGATTGGAAGAGATTTGATCGTGATTGAGTTGATGAGCTGACAAGGTTGTAATGAGACTTGTCGATATGAGTTGATTGAGTTGATTGGATGGATTTTTATGAGCATTGAGTCTTAGGAGGAGTATCAAGCACCGAATTAGGCAAGAGTATAGTCCATACTCGAACCCAATACTTGTGTTGCCAAATGTAGGGGGGATTGAACCGTTAAAGTTGGATGCTTTCCCGAGAGTTTTGTCCTGACATTATAGGACTTGGTTGGATTGGATCCATGATTGGTTGATTCGTTCATACCCTGGCAAAGTATGAACGGATGCGGCAACAACGTCGGTTTGTTGTACTTTCACTGGCTCATAAGTGATGGTTGTCGGTTAAGAAAAACTCCCAAATAGGTCTTGATAGTACTCTGAGTCAGATTGAGCTGAATTGCATGTGATTGGTCCCGTCTAAACCATTTCTTATTAGACCTGGGGTCACTTGAGTGAGTTGTTACATATTTATTGAGTTGAGTCCTTTGAGTTGAATTATAAAACGTTGCATAGTTATTGAGTTGAGTCCTTTGAGTTGATTGTTGAGTTGATTTTATATGATTGGATTAGGTGATGTGTGATGGATCGTATTATATGATATGTGATTGGATAGTGTACGATGGAAAGGTATATGATTGGATTGGATCGGATCGCATATGATAGGATTGAACCGATTATATACGATTGGATTGAATCGGATGGTATACGATTTAATTGAACTGTATTGTGTATGATTGTATTGGATTGTAGATGTGTGATTGGTCTTTGCCTAAAAAAATATATTCTTACTTTAGACTTATGACGCCTTATTTGAGTCTTTCTTATCTTTCTGATTCGGAGATATTTGAACCAACGTTATTCTTCTTTGAGGTATGTTTCATTCTGCTATATTACATACTCGTACATTCCATGTACTGACGTTCAGTTGGACCTGCATCATTTCATGATGCAGAGACAGGTCTAAGAGATCGTCAATAGAAGAACCATTGAGGATCTATACACACTCAGCGTATTGGTGAGTCCTTCCCTACATCCGGAGGACACCGCTTATATCATTCTTGCATCGAGTTAGCTCTTTTCATTTTGAATTGAGGTAGCCATGAACATGTCATTGGCACCAATTAGATAGTAGTGATAGAGGCTTCATAGACTAGATAGTGAAGGGTCGATTGAGTATTTCTTTCCTTACATTATTTTTGTCAAACTATTTTTAATGACAAATACTGTAACACCCTCCAAAAATTTTCCCTAAGATTCGAACCCTTCTTGTGTTCGGGTAGGGCCGGACTCGAGTATTATGGAGACTTCGCGTGAGTAAGATGAGTTGTTGAGAAATGTTGCAGCATTAGAGGTGATGTGGGGTCATGAAGGACCCCTAGGACCAAATTTAACCCAAGGATTCGTCGTGACTAAGTTCGAGAAGGAGTTCGCTTAAGGGGTTGACTTCTAATGACCCTATCTTTTGATAGATGACGATCTGGGTAGCCCACGATCTATTAAATCAAAGGTCGTCGAGTCTTCTTTCCAACGCCACCAAGAATGAGAATTTTGGAGTTCGGAGTCAAAAGATATGACTCTCCTAAGACGAACTAGTGCGACAGGAATTTCATTTTTGGCCTGGGTTGCAACTGCTGGGGAAATGGCCTTGGCGCTGTAAGGGTGGGATGCGCCACTATCGCGCCAGAAACATGCCTCAGTAGTTTGGTCCTTGGCGAGACGCGCCACTAAAAGTTGTGCAGGGTTTTTCAGGCCAAATTTCCAGAACCCAGAAACTTTGGCATTGGCGCTATAAGGGTGCGACGCGCCACTATCGCGCCAGAAACATGCCCCAATAGTTTGGTCCTTGGAGCGGCGCGCCACTACGAGGTGTGCAGGTTTTAGGCATAATCGGCCTGGCGCTGCAATGGCGCGACGCCCCACTATTGCGCCAGGTGCATTTTTGCCTGTTTATCAGAACTTTTGAGAAGGGGTAATTTGGGAATTCCCCCAAATTATATATGTATCAGCCCTAACACATTTTGGGATCATTTTCAATCCCTCATTCTCTCTCTAAAAGCCCTAGGAGCTTCTCTCTCTCTCTCTCTCTCTCTCTTCTTCTTCTTCTCTATTTCCAACAAGAAGAGTTCCAAGAGCTTCAAGATTTGAGTCCTCCAGTGAAGACCCAATAACAAGGTTTTCTTCAAGTCTTCACTAAGGTATGTAAGGTTATCCAAAACATGGGTTGAGTCCACCCATGTGCCCTATTCTTGCTTTGAGGTTAGATGTTCATGAAAATGGAGTTTCTTGGTATGGTCTAAGTTTAAATGAGTTTTGTCCCCTACTTATTTGATTCTATATGTATTGATGTTGTTGAGTTAAGAAGTTCCCAAAATGAGCCTCTATGTGAGTATGAGTTGATAAAAATGAGTTGTTAAATATGTTCTATTGAGCTTCTTGACTATGTAGATTTTGATAAAGGATGCTATTTTCTTAAAAATATTGCTTATTATAAAAATATAAATTTAAAGTCTTGAAATTGTGATGAGTCTCAAAGATTTCTCATATGGATGGACGAAATGATTGATTATATCTAGATGTTGCTATATATGTGCATTTAATTTTTTTTGAAGATATGATTGAGATTGATCGGATAGTATGATTAGAAGAGATTTGATTGTGATAGAGTTGATGAGTTGACAAGGTTGTAATGAGACTTGTCGATGTGATTTGATTGAGTTGATTGGATGGAGTTTTATGAGCATTGAGTCTTGGAAGGAGTATCGAGCACCGAATTGGGCAAGAGTATAGTCCATACTCAAACCCAATAACTGCGTCGCCAAACGTAGGGGGGATGGAACCGTTAAAGTCGGATGCTTCCCTGAGAGATTTGTCCTGACATTATAGGACCTGGTTGAATTGGATCCATGATTTGTTGATTCATTCATACCCTGGCAAAGTATGAACGGACGCGGCAACAACGTCGGTTTGTTGTACTTTCACTGGCTCATAAGTGATGGTTGTCAGTTAAGAGAAACTCCCAAATAGGTCTTGATAGTACTCTGAGTCAGATTGAGTTGAATTGTATATGATTGGTCTCGTCTAAATCATATTCTTGTTTAGACTTAGGACATTTGATTGAGTTGTTATTCCTCTTGAGTTGAGCTTCCGAGTTGATTAATTCTTCCTTGATGTTTATTATATTCGGCCATTTTACATACTCGTACATTCCATGTACTGATGCTATTTTGCCTGCATCGTTTCATGATGCAGAGACAGGTACTAGAGATCATCAACCGGCGCTCCGTTGAAGAACCACATACACCCTCAGCTAGTTGGTGAGTCCTCCTAGTTTCCGGAGGATGTTGAGCCTTCATGTACAGTTTTGTTGACATTTCCTTTATTTTGATTGTTGGTAGCCATGGACTTGTCATTGGCACCTCTTAGACTTTGATAGAGGCTTCATAGACTGGAGTGTGGGGAGGTCGAACTGTTATTTTGAGGAGTCTTATTTTATTGTCTTGTTGGGTTGTAAATGTTTAGCCTTCGGCCCCCATATATGAATAATATTTCTTTAATTGAGTTTTCCGCTTAGAGAATGTGATTGCTTGAATGTGTGACTGGACCAGGTGGTTCGCTCGGAGGTCAGAAATGGCCTTCGAGTGCCGGCCACGCCTAGGGTACCCTCCCGGGGCATGACAAATACTAGAGTTGATTTGTTGGCCCATGACCTTTATTCTTTGAGTTAGATTGATGTTTTGAGTTGCCCACCAAATCTTTTTTTTTGTCTTCCGCTGATTGAATGAATAAACGGATGTGTGATCAGGATATGTGGTTCGCTTGGGAGCTAGAAATGGTTTCTGAGTGCCGGTTACGTCTAGGGTACCCTCCCGGGGCGTGATAATAAGCCTCTCCTTTAATACAATTACAACCAACACCCAATGATAATCTCCATCACAATTGACAAGGATGTAAACATCGTCTACTAAATGCCATGGCAATCCAGCAGGGATAGAAATTCTTTTTACTATGTTTATGGCTGACCTCTCAAGCTTAGCTACAACATCATTGCGTGCCATGTCTTCCTGTGTACTGATATCATCATGACTATAGTACCTGCATGTGCAGTATTGATGTAATCTTTGGAAACACAATTTGTTGTGGTGTATCTGTAATTATTACCCAATTGATACTTTGATTTCTTGTGAAGGTAGTAGAAAATGACATCAATGTGCTGCACAAATGTATCAAAAAAGTAAAATGATATAATAGTTATACGTGATTAGACGCTTAACTAGTAATATAGTTGTGACCTTATGTATTACTTTTGGTGTATTAGATACATCAATAAATTTATCACGAATAAGTATAACATGTAGTTCTATCACTAACATCATCATTCCAGCACCTACTTAGCTGAGACATCAAATAAAACAGTTTCTATCCTTAGAAAATGCAACAACAAAGTCAATTATTCCAACTCCAAGAGAAGCACATCTCGCTTGGTAATGATCATCTTTTGGCTTCCTGTATGATTTTTACTAATCAACTTAATGATAACAAATGATAGATTAAAAAATTTAGGACATGAGAATAGATGACTTACTTCAATGCATGAGTTTTTACAAGGCCTTTATCTATCCATTGGCAATAATCTGAGATTATGTTATTTGGAGGTTCATAACATATATCAAATCCTTTGAATGGATATTTCTGATGATTATCATGCGTCATTTTCTCCTTGCCTTTATCATTTGAATCAAAGGATGTCAAGTAAGGCGATTGAAAAATCTTTGATGGCATTCTGCTACGTGGAACTGGGGTCTTTGTATCTTCATGGAAAACAGTCTGCTTGGATGGAAGAGTCGTTGACAACTGACTGTCACAGAGAAGACAATCGGCCTCAGATGATTCCATAGAAATAACAGTGTTCAAAGGTTGAACATCCATAAAATCAGGGTTGGTTGAAGTTTTGTCATGAACATCGTCTCCAGTTGAGATAGAATTGAAGTCGAATCATTGAATTTCTATATGAAAACGTGAATGTTAAAATTAATTATTATATTATAATGTGTGATATAAACATTAGTGAAGTAATAATAGTAAGAATCAGATCAATATTGCATAAGAATTACTGATGTATTACGCTTTACTGAATATGAATCATCATGTACATGATCTTGTTCAACTGTAGCATTTATTTTCTGTTCAACTGATATATGCTCCTCTGTATTCGGCTTGATATTTGATGAAGGACACTATAATATAATAAATATATCAGTCTGATACATGCAAATATTAATGTATCATTAAACTGTAATACACACAATATCTTTTCTTTGCTCATTAAACCTCCTATTTTCTCACATATTTCAACTGCATCTGCCTCTGTATCACCAAATCCAGGATCATCTACATATGTATCAGCTATTTGTGGTTCAATAGATATATGAACACCGGTGGTAGGCATAATTTTTGATGGAGAACCCTAAAAGGACATGTGAAAGTGTTAATCTGATACATTCAATTACTACTGTAACAATTATCATATAATGCACAATATCTTGTGTGCCATATCCTCCATGACTTTTTGGCTCTTTGATAATCCATCAATCCAAATTTATATGTATCATAAACAAAATCAGAAACTTATGATATTTAAACTCCAATCAGATAATGATTGTGCTTGCAATTAATATTCAGCCAACAAATAGCATGATACATATGACTTGATATATGACAACTATATTTTGCCAACAATTGAAATAAGATTCAACCAACAATATGCATGATACAATTTGCATGATCCAGTTGTTATGGAAATTTAGCCAACAATTTGCATTTGATACTTCAAACTATATATATCAGATAAGTATTAATTGAACATGATACATCTGTTTTTAGTGTATCAACCTATAAAATGCTAAATACATCAATATCTTCTTGAACATGAATTGATTCTTGAGTTTTACTAATATTTGAAGATCTTGGATCATTTTGTAACACTTCCATTACACTGGATGGGGATTGTTGTTCAAAAATGTGTTCTGTCCTATCGGATTTATCAAATATAATCTCTCTATTCAGATTGAATGTGTCGTCCATATCCTACATGTACAAATATAGATACAATCAAAAATAATAAATTTCTACAAAACAAACTTTATTGATGAAAAAAGAATAAGCAACTATCTTTAAGATTGGTTCATCTTCCTTTCCAAGAGATTTCAACAACGCAGAGTAGTTTGATTTGATTAGATTCTCAAGAACATCAAACTTGAGGTCAACCTTATTTTTAAAAAAAGAATTAGTGTACAACTTAAATTAGATACATAGACAATATAAAAATTGAGTATGAAAAAACTTACATAATCCTTCAGAAATTTCTTCATTGATTCAATCTCCGATGATTCCCCATGTTGAGTTGGAACTGGCTTTTGTTCTGGAAGTGTATCAGGTACACTATTTGAAGCTGATGGAATTTCAGAATTATGACATGAATTTTCAACAATATGTGGATTTTGAACCTCTTGTTGTTGTGCAGTGACTTTTTTAAGAACTCTTTTCTTTCCTTGAATATTCCTCCTCTATTAGGGTAGGGGTGGCGATGATCTATCGACAACACGACTTGATTTCTTTAACAATTGTTCAAGAGGTTCTGTAGTAAAATCATCAAAACCTTACAAATCTTGAGGTTCAGCTTGGTTAGGCGTGGCAGTTGATGTGCTTGGGATAGATGATGTGACCGAATTGATAGCTGCACCAACATCACTACCTAGCAAATCAAGTGCCAGCAATTCTTCAAGAGTTGGCACTATATTGGTGCATGCATTCTGAAAAATATTGAAATGATCATTAAATAACCCAAATAAGAAAATGAAAGAATGAATTGAAACTACTTTTGATGAAAATAATTCAATTCGAATAATGAGTGTATAAAATCAGTGTGTAGCCAAAATTTACCTCACTAAACATGCTAGACATAAACATCTCATACTTCAACTTAAGACCTACAACTCTCCAATTAACTATTCTTGAAATCTGATTTCCCTCCCTAACCGTAATAACTGGATCCACTGCCGATGCACATTCATAAATCCATACGTTAAGTGTGTAAGGCATGCCTCCTAAACGATATAACTGTTTTATAATCTCATACTTTTCATCAACTTGGAGAATACCAATTGTCCCCATGGAAACTGTTGATAATGCCCATCCTCACCCATTCTAAAATCATCTATTGGTATGTTTGTATCACCAAGTTGAGAAAAAAGAAAAGCATGAATGAAGTATAATATAGCCATTTGAACTGCATCTTCATTACTATCCCAGTTACCCAACATAAAGCGCTGAGCCAAACGAGATTTACTAATATCCAATTTTGCATAAGGAAGATACTTCTCTATTAGCCTACTTGGAGGAGAGTTTGGATATATAAAATTTAAAATATTACCCGTGCATCTCAATCCAGTAATGATGGCAAATTTCTTGATGAAAAAATGCAAGATGTTCCCCCCTATATGACGAATGAGCAATTCATTGGGGTTGTTGTGCTCCAACTGAAGAAGTAATAAGCACTTTCTGATTTGGCCTTGAAAATTACACTGAGGGATGTTGAGGTAGGACAAATATGGTTTGTTTAAATAGTTCAATACCTTCCTCTCTTATCAACAATAAAAAATTGGTCAAAAAATTTGGGTTATAAGCTGTACCAAACCGTAACGAGTGAGTGGGGATTTTTTTGATAACATATTTCATACCTTACATTAACAACACAAAAATAATTGTTATGTACTTAACAAATTATAAATACATAGTAACGTGATAAACAACACTAAGGACTAAAAATCATCTTAACAATAATTGATACATAAATATAACTGACTAAAACTATAAATTATCAGTCATGGTATGAATGATATAATAGTATGAGAATGATACATGTGAATAAAAGTTGATACAATAGATTTATCCTGATACATTATATATATTTTTGGTAAAAAATAGTTTGTCTGATACACTGAATAACTATATACAATATTTTTATACTAATACATTGGTTATAGAATGATACATTGGTTTATTTTTTGATACATCTTAATAAGTCTAGATACATTGTATTTAAGACAAATTTATGAAGTGTCACAGCCCCAATCCATCGTGACTGGCATCCACAATACTTATTCCAGTGGAAGAACCATTTCTACAGCTCAGCTTATGAACTTAAGAAATAAATATTAAAAACCTTGTAGAAGCAGAAATATAACCAGAAAATAATATTGACTTTCCATAAACTCAGCCAACAATTTTAATAACTACGAAAATGCAGAAGTCAACACATTCTAGGAACTAAAAGTCGTCCATACCAAAACTCTAACCAGTGTCAATGTAAGAAAAGGGGAAACACTTCTCAAACAGAAGTCAAAAGACTAAAACAGTGTCTAAACATCTGACTCCCGAAAGAAAGACCGATATTAATAAAAAGTCCACAGTAGCATGATAGAATAGCTCACCTTTGGACTTTGAACAAACTTCTAATCTTCCAACCGAGGCTGAATATACCCTGTACTCTATAAAAAGGCAGAGCAAGAGTAGTATCAGTACACAAAATAACGGTGTACTAGTAGGATCATGCGGTTAACCAGTAAGCGAATCATAGACTAGTAAATTCAACACAATAGGCATATATATATATATATATATATACACACACACAGAATAAGTCAACAACATCTCAATATAACAACTCAATATCTTTCACATGCTACAATTTCACACAAGGTTCCTCTCAAGAGACCTACAAACAATCAACTTTGTGTCGGAATATGACACCCGATTCAAGTATGTGTCGAAATATAACACCCAATATAAATACATGTTAGAACGTGACACCCAATCTAAATACATGTCGGAATATGACACCCGATCCAAAGATATCACAATTACAAGAACATACAATATTTGCAACATTTATACCACCAAGAATAGGTTCATCACAATAATAGGCCAGCAAGTGATCATTTCACACATAATCTAACATGTTTCCCTATTCCTATAAACACATGCATATCATGAAGCAGTTTGACAAGTATATGAAATACATACGGGAAACTAGACCATCACCTACCTCAAATTCAAGCTTTCACAACCTTACAATGCAAGAGTCTTCCCTTTCTGGGTTTGTTCTTCTCGTTTTTGGTCTAGAAAACATTAAATACATATCAAGGATCAATAAAATAGACTAACTATCAAGAAATATAACACAATTTCACTCCCTAGGCCAAACCCATGATCCTAACCTTATCCTAGGGGTATTTCCCACCATAGATTTTCAGTTCAAACCCTCCCCCAATAATTATCACCCATACTTCTAGTTTCTAAGCATCAAAGTATGAATCTAGGGAGTAAAAATCTCACCTTAAGCATGAAAATCCATGGAAAATCAATAAAAATTTCCCTAGGTTACCTTTTGGGGTTTTAGAAACTGATTATCATAGAAAAGACCATTTCTGGTCTTTTTCACCATATAAGTCGCGACTGTCCCACTTTGGCGGTCATGATCTGGCAGGAATAATCCTGATATGGAGGGATATGCGAAAATAGTGAGCTCGGAATTTGTGCTCCAAGCCTCCATTTCACAACACACCTTATTTCCAAGATATATTAAAATATACCCTTCACGCCAACTTTGATTCTGAGAGTTTTACTCGTCTGAATGCAATTTCGAGAAGTCGTAAATGCTCCATATCATCGTAGCTATCAATATGTTCAATCAAATTATAAATTTGACCTCCCATCATTCACGTGATCACCCTAGACTTCACCTGACTTAGAATTCATTCAAGTCTGGCCTAGGCTTAAATTTTCCAAAGTTACTACCCGAAGTTTTCTAGCCTGAAATTCTTCCCCAATTTATCCATCACTCATCCTCAAGTGACTAACTAGGGAAAACAGGGCTAAAGTTAAGGTAGATTAGTACCTATTTCGTCGAACAGTTGAGGATGCTTGTCTCATATATCTTTCTCAGTCTCCCAAGTAGCTTCCTCTACCGAACGATATTTCCATTGATCTTTAACCATATTGATCTCCTTAGTCCTTAATTTCTAGACGTCACGATCAAGAATTGCAACTGGATCTTCCTCATACTGAAGTTCCTTATCTAAAAATACTGAGTCCCATTTAATGATATAGTCCCCATCTCCATGGTACTTTTTCAACATAGACACATGGAACACCAGGTGTACCCTAGACAAGCTAGGTAGTAAGGCCAACCTATATGCCACTGACCCTATATAATCAAGAATTTCAAAAGGACCAATATAGCGAGGGCTGAGTTTGCCCTTCTTGCCAAACCTCATCACTCCTTTAATGGGTGATACTTTTAGAAGTGATTTCTCACCAGCCTCACCTTGCGATCAACATACTCCTTCTAACAACTTTGCGCCGCTAGAAGCTTATCTTGGATGCTTCTTACCTTATCTTGAGCATCCCTCACTAAGTCAACCCTCAATGGCTCCACTTCCCCAGCTTCAAACCACCCTATAGGAGACCTGCATCCCTTCCCATACAAGGCTTCGAATGGTGTCATATCAATACTAGCGTGGTAGCTATTGTTGTAGAAGAACTCACACAAGGACAAAAACTTGTCCCAATGTCCCCCAAAGTCTATCACACATGCCCTCAACATATCTTCCAACACTTGGATAGTCTTTCTAACTGCCCGTTTTTCTGTGGATGGAAAGTTGTGCTGAAAGTGAGTTGAGTACCCAACTCTTCATGCAACTTACCCTAAAATTTGGAAGTGAACTGCGTACCACGTTCTGAAATAATAGAAAGGGGCACCCCGTTAGCCTTACTATTTCCTTCACATAAATTTTGGCCAACTGCTGTGCATTGCAATCCACTCAAATCAGAATGAAGTATGGTGACTTAGTTAACTTGTCAACCACCACCCAAATAGAGTCTTGCTTTTTCAAAGTCTTAGGAAGTCCCACCATGAAATCCATGGCTATTCTCTTCTATTTCTATTCAGGAATGGTCATTCTTTGTAATAAACCTGTAGGTCTTTGGTGCTCATACTTCACCTGTTTGCAGTTCTGACACTTGGCTACATATTCAGTTATGTCTTTCTTCATACCCAACCATCAATATAGTCGTTTCAAGTCTTGATACATCTTAGTCACTCCAGGGTGCATACAGTATCGTGGACCATGAGATTCAAACAGGATCTTTTGAATTAGTCCATCTACCTAAGGAACAGAAATCCTTCCCCTAAAATAAAGTACCCCACCTGTATTTAGTATTGATTCTGGAGCCTTACCCATCAACACCTTCTCTCTAATTTCATTTAAGTATACATCCTCAAACTACTTGGTCTTGATCTCTTCTATGAAAGTGAGCCTTAGATTAACTTCGGCCATTATCCCACCTTTCTCTGAGATGCCTAGCCTCAAGAATCTGGCCTCCAAGGCTTGAATTTCTCTAGCCAGGGGCCGCTTAAGGGCCCCCAAACAAGCTAAGCTGCCCATCTTCACCGGCTTCCGACTCAATGCATCTACCACCACATTAGCCTTGCCTGGAGGGTACTGGATAACGACATCATAGTCCTTAAGAAACTCCATACACCTTCACTATCTCAAATTTAATTCCTTCTGGGTGAACATGTGTTGTAAGCTGCGGTGATTGGTAAAAACCTCACACTTGACACCGTACAAATAATGTCTCCAGATTTTTAGTGTAAATACTATCGCTGCCAACTCCAAGTCATGATTCGAGTAGTTCCTCTCATGCACCTTCAATTGTCGTGAAGCATAAGCTACAACATTCTTATCCTGCATCAACACGACACCCAAACCAGAATGTGAAGCATCTCAATAAACAATGAAATCTTTACCTTCGACTGACAGGGTCAAAATTGGTGCTGTAGTTAGAAGAGTTTTGAGCTTTTGGAAGCTCTCTTCACAATTGTCAGTTCACTCGAATGGTACTTCTTTTTTAGTCAACTTGGTCAAGTGAGTAGCAATAGAAACAAAGTTTTTCATGAACCGGCGATAGTAATTGGACAATCCCACAAAACTTCTAACCTCTATCACAGAACTAGGCCTAGCCCAATTCTTAACTGCCTCAATCTTTTGTGGGTCCACCATTACTTCTTCTTTTGAAATAACATGGCCTAAAATAAAAACCGAAGGCAACCAAAATTCACACTTAGATAATTTCGCATACAACCTTTTTCTTCTCAAAACTCCCAACACAATTTGAAGATGATCTGCATGTTCCTGTTCACTCTTTGAATACACCAATATATCATCTATAAACACTATCACAAATGAATCCAGGAATGATTTGAACACACCATTCATCAAACTCATAAAGGTTGTAGGTGCATTGGTCAACCCAAATGACATTACTAAAAATTTATAGTGCATATATCTGGTCCTAAAAGCTATTTTGGGCACATCCTTAGGTCTAATTTTTAACTGATGATAATCAAACCTGAGATCAATCTTTGAGAAGACTGAAGCACCTTGTAACTGGTAAAACAGGTCATCAATACGAGGCAAAATGTATTTATTTCTGATGTAGATCTTATTCAACTGTCGGTAGTCAATGCACATTCTCATACTACTATCTTTTTTCTTAACAAACAATACCGGAGCACCTCAAGGAGAAGCACTAAGACGAATGAACCCCTTATCAAGAAACTCCTGAATTTGAGCCTTCAGCTCTCTTAATTCTGTTGGAGCCATACGGTAGGGAGGAATGGAAATTGGATGAGTACCCGGCTCTAAATCAATACAGAAGTCTAGGTCTCAGTCAGGAGGCATACCAGGCAAGTCTGAAGGGAAAACTTCCAGAAATTCACACACTATTGGAATAGACTCAATAGAAGGAGACTACACCTCCACATTCCGAATATGGGCCAAATAGTCTTAACAACCCTGCCCCACCATTTTTCTAGCCTAGAGAAAGGATATGGCCTTAGCTGGCTGAGGCTTGTACATCCCTTCCCACTCTAAGCTAAGATCACATCAAAATCTGTCATGTTTAGGATCACTATGTCAACCCAAATCTGGTATCCCATAAATACAATCGAACAAGAATGGTACACATGGGTGACTATGACTGACTCTCCAACAGGGGTAGAAACATGAACAAGGGCATCCAATATATCACATAATGCATCAAAACTCGAGGAATATTTTACAGACACATAAGAATAAGTGAAACCCGGATCAAATAAAACAGTAGCCATCTGGTCACAGACAAGAATAGTACCATTAATAACTGCGTGAAATGCCTCTGCCTTGGTCTTGCCTGGGAATGCATAAAAATGAACCGGCCATCCTGATGGGCCACCTCCCTGCCTGGCTGGACTGCTCCCTGACCTGCACTACTACTGCCCCAGCCTCTACGGCCTCTCAGATTTCCTCCTTGTTCACTTTGTGAACGTCCTCTGCCACCATTTCCTCTAGCTGCTGGGACCATTATTATGGTCTACTGGGGTGGAGAAATTGTCCCGCGGGGGTGATGGAACTCCCTCTATGTATGGATCGGCTCTTCACAATTAAAACAATCGCGATTAAAAGATGGAAGGCTACCTGAAAATGATATTCCCTGGCCCTCATGGGCTTGATGCTGCTGCGGAGTACCTGAAAAGCTGCAAGTGGAAGAGGGCAGTGCTGAATGAATTGGCCGGGCAGCAATCACTGGCTTGCCTGACCCACTGGAATAAGACCCTTGGAACTTACCTGCACTCTTGGTCCTTTTGTCCAAAGCCTTGGCTTGCCCATCCTTCCTCACACCTTCAACTTTCTTAACAAAATATGTGACCTCGTTGAAGCTCCTGCCAGACGAAGTCATATGAATAGAAACTAACTATAACTCTGGGTCCAACCCCTTCACAAACAACCTAATCCTCTCCTCCTCAGTAGTGACCAACTGAATAGCGTACCTGGTCAGTGCATGAAATTTGGCTTTATAAAAAGCCACTGATAGACCTCATTGCTCAAGAGCCATAAACTCATCCTTCTTCCTGTTCCTTAGGGTGTGGGGCACATATTTCTCTAAAAATAGAGCATGGAACTGAGCCCAAGTGAGTGGGGGCAACACAGGCAAACGACACTCCACATAGGCCCTCCACCACCGCTTGGCCTCTTCCTGCAGCTGGAAAGTCACACACTCCACTCCATGATGATACACTATGCCCAGCATGTGTAGCCTCTCATAGCAATCAAGAATAAACTCATAGGCATCCTCATTTTCAGTACCATGGAAAACTTGAGGTTTGAGATTGAGGAATTTGGTAAGTGTGTCATGCTCAATACCAGTCATCACAGGACCCATTAGTGACCTGAAGAATGCATATGTTCCTACCACTTCATCTGTTGGCTGATCTGCAGCAGCAAACGAATGTCAACAAGAGCTGGTGCTGCGGGTATGGTGGGGATAACGCCAGTGCCAGCTAGCCCACTCAGGAATGCCATGATCTGTTGGGCCAAGATTGGATTCAGAGCGGGGATAGTAGTAGCCTCAATTTCGGTACCGCTCCTGTTTCTCTCCAGCTTTTACCTCCCCTTCAAACTCATTCTAGGGAGCCGAAGGGGCCTCACCTGCCAGCACCTCCTTAATAGGGACCTCTACTATGACAGGTGCTGCCCTCCCTCTGCCCTTGCCTCGCCTACCTCTCCTGTCTCTCCCTCTGCCACGCCCTCGAATGACTGACTCTTATTCCAGCTCAACTAGAGCTACTGGCCTAACACCATTATAACATGTGTTAACCATCTGCGGATAAGAGAGTAAAAATAATTAGATACCAATTTGGATCACCCGATACCAATTGGAATCAAGTTATAGCACGAAGGAAGGAAGATAGTAAAACTTTTTTTAAAATCTTGTAGCCTCCAAGTACAAGGCATATTTGTGTTAGAATGTGACACCCAATCCAAGTATGTGTCAAAACGTGATATCCAATCCAAATATATGTAGGAACGTGATATCCGATCCAAATACATGTCGGAACGTGACAACATTCAATGTTTACAATATTTATACCACCAAAAATAAGTTCATCACAATAACAGGCCAACAAGTGATCATTTCATACATAATTTAGCATGTGTTCCCTATTTATATACACACATGCATATCATGAAGTAATTTCACAAGTATATAAAATACATACGGGAAACTAGACCATCACCTACCTCAAATTCAAGTTTTCACAACCTTACAATGCAAGAGTCTTCCCTTTCCGGGTTCGTTGTTTTCGTTCTTGGTCTAAAAAATATTAAATACAAATCAAAGATCAATACAATGGCCTAACTACAAAAAATATAATATAATGTCACTCCATAGGCCAAATTCGTGATCCTAACCTTACCCTAGGGCTATTTTCCACTATAAATTTTCAGTTCAAACCCTCCCCCAATGATATCACCCATACTTCTAGTTTCTAAGAATCAAAGTATGAATCTAAGGAGTAAAAACCTTACCTTAAGCGTGGAAATTCGTGGAAAAATAATGGAAATCACCCTAGGTCACCTCTTGGGGTTTTGGAAATTGATTGTTGCATAAAAGACCATTTTTGGTCTTTTTCACGATTTAAGTCGCAATTGTCCCATTCTGGGGGGAATAATGCCATTATGGTGGGATATGCGAAAACAGTGAGCTCAGAGTTTGTGCTTCAAGCCCCCATTTCACAACACACCTCCTTTCAAAGATGTATTAAAATATACCCTTCATGCCAACTTCGATTCCAGGAGTTTTACTCGCCCGAATGCGATTCCGCGAAGCCGTAAATGCTCCATATCGTCTTGGCTATCATCCTGTCCAATCAAATTATAAATTTGACCTTCTATCATTTATGTGATCACCCTAGACTTCATCTGACTCGGAATTCATTCAAGTCTGGCTTAGGCTCATATTTTTCGAAGTTACTATCCAAAATTTTCTGGCCCAAAATCTTTTTTTATTGGCCTATTTCTAACGACGGGAACAGATTGTTACAAGATGATTCACGATAAAATAAGTACTGATACATTGGTTGGATGATGATACATTTGATTATGAATCATAATAACAACATAAATCTATTATTCAAGATACATTATATTTAAATCGAAAATAAATAGATACATAACAAAAAATTGAACCTTTTGAAACTTTGGGCGTGTAGTTACAGATAAGGCTTTTTTCACCCTCTTCTTAGAAGCTTTTTCAAAAGCTTCTTCAGCGTGTGACCCAGAATTCGAATATTGATCATTCTTTCTTTTTTCCATTTGCAAATTTGTTATCTCCAATGAATCGTTCCTCTAATTTAACCTATTTTCTTGAAACCCATGAACATCAACAGAATCAAAGGGTATTATAGCTAGATTATTTTGAGAAATTAGTTGGGTAAGTCCAATACTAAATGATGGACCATTTTCCATAGGTATAAGAAAACTTAAGATGATTTTGAATCAAAAAAATTTGAACATTAAACAATTAGAGAGAAAATGCAGTTGAGAATTGTTGAAAAACAAGACCTGAACACTTTGATAACTAAAAACTATGAAAATAGAGAGAAAATGTAGTTAAGAATCAAAATGAGATGATAGATTGTAACCTCTAAGTCGTGTGAGTGATTTTAGGCAATAAATTAGGAATATGCTCAGTGATTTGCGTGTATTTTTGAATCTGAAATTGATAGAGACCGATAGAAAAGGATTTTAGAGGAGAGAGAGTGATTTTTTGATATATATCCGGAAGGTGAAGGGACTAACTAAAAATAAGGGATTTTGATAAAAAAATTTAATGGTTGGGACTTTTAGCAAATATGGTAATTAATGGTGTGTAGTTTAGTATTTTTTCCTTTTTTTATTTAATAAAAGACCCATTGGATTAAATTTTAGGAAAAAGAACATTTATACCCAAAAAGGGAAAGTATTTACCCTTAAATGCCCATTACTTTCATACTCCATTTTAATTTTAAAATGACATAGATTTATTTTAAAATCTATGTCATTTTAAAATTTCAGATTCGAATTCGGAGGCCGGAGTGATGTTTTGATCCAATTTTTTAGCCGAAAATAAATATAGCTATATGGTGTCATTGGATTCGTATTTATAAAGTTTATGTATTTAAACATATTTTGATCATTCGAAAGTGTTACGAAAGGCTCAAGTTTTTAAAGTGATTATTTAATTAATTGAGACAAGTGAAGTTTTAAAACTCTGTTATATCTTGTAGAATTCTCGAATTTCCTTTCTTGTGTGTGTTGAAGAGTAATGAGAAAATGGTTGTGGGCTGTTTACTTACATGAATTAACCCAAGTTAAAAGACGCGACTAACAAAAAGGCAATATATGCTAATTTTGTGATGTGAAAGTATGAAATGTCTTGTTTTTTATATGAATATGTATTTGATGAAATGCTTTGACAGTTTCATTGTGATTGTGAACTTCTTGAAGTTGTCATTCCTCATTATTGTGTGAACATGCCAATTGTGTTTTGTTCTTGAACACTGTGATGAAACGGACATGTTGGGATTTCGAGGCCATTTTCGGAGAGAGTGTGATGCCGAGGTCATTTCAGCGAGAGTGTGATGTCGAGGTCATTTTCGGTGAGATTGTGATGCTGAGGTCTTTTTTGAAAAGATTGTGTTATTGAGATCTTTTTCGGTGAGATTCTATTGCCGAGTTATTGCAGCGAGAGTATGATACCGAGGTCATTTCCATCGAGAGTGTGATGTTAAAGTCATTTTCGACGAGAGTGTGATGCGAGGCCATTTTCGACGAAAGTGTGATGTCGAGGTATTTTCCGATGAGAGTGTGATTTCGATGTCATTTCCGGCAAGAGTGTGATATCGAGGTCTTTTGAGAGTGTGATGTCGAGGTCTTTTTTGGTGAGAGTGTGATGTCGATGTAATTGTCAACGATTGTGATTGATGCTTGGTTATTATTTGTGTATGATTTTCCTTGCATATTTATATGCGATGTATTGACTTTTGTGTATGATCCATGTGATACTTGTGATTTTGTCTTGTGATGACTTAATTATGATTGTGGAACTTATATGAACTGTGTATTGTGAACTCTAGGTTTGGCTTATTTTCTGTGTAGGTTATAGTTATGGAGGTTTGGTTAGGGTGAAAGAAGTTATCGAACTTTTATGAGATTTACCTAATTTTATTAGTTAGCTGGCTGGGTACCGTGTTGTTTCGTACTCACTCTTTGCTTTTACACTTGTGTAGGTTCCGAGTTCGAACTGTGAGTTTGAGTCTTTTCCTTTTCATCTTAGGCTTCTAGGTGACTTTGAGATATAGTTGATTGACACTCAACGATCTCCCTTGTCCCTTTATCTATGTTTTGTTCTATTTGAGACACAAAGACATTTGAGACTTGTATTTATCTTCAGTTCTCTATTTACTAGTGGCTTGTAAACGTGACAACTAGATGTTAGGGGGGTTTTCATGTTATTTAAGTATTCAGCTTTTGTATATTTGATTTATTTAGTACTTTCACAACTGTTTTTCCTTAAGGGGACGTTTGGTTACTAGTTAGAGTTTTGCAGGTATTAGTTATGTAAAAATAAGTTATGCAGGTATTAGTTACGTAGGAATATGTTATACAAATATTAGTTATGTAGGTAATTATACCGGTATTAGTTATGCAAGTATTAGTTATGTAGGTATTAGTTATGCAAGTATTAGTTATATAGGTATTATTTATGTAGGATTTAGTTACGTAGAAATTACAATACATGAATTATTTTTTATTGAACATTTATTAATTATAAAACAATATTCTTTTTTAAAAAATAAATCTAAAATTATAAAAATAAAAAAATAATAGTATACTTGATAAACAAGCATATCTTCGCATGATGCAGATACGCTGAGGAAAAGTTGAAAATACTCAATCTAGGAGAAGGTTCTAACATTTTTGAAATCACTGCCTAATTGTTTGTTCATTAGTGTGTATATTCAATTTAATAGACATCTGTTATACTTTTATCCATAAAAAAAGAAGCCAAAATATATCAAATATGTCGTCGTAACATTTTTTTAATAATAAAATGAATTGGAAAGAGCCAATGAGTAAACAGTAAAATTGGTTTTCATACTTGATGAAATCATGAAATACTAGTTCAGATAGGTAGCCACTGTATTTGCATAACAAAAAGAATTTAAAACCCAAAATTTGGATAACAGTAACAACAATAAATAGAAATCCAGAAAGCCCCTATTACTCTAGATTAGTCTATTCTTCCACGGCATTTTCACCATTCTTCTTGTTATGCTTCCTAGCATACCTCTGGTTCCTCAAGAACTTGAGATCCATCCCTTTGGTGGAGCTGTGACGGTGACTCTTTGGTTTTTTGATTACGGTGAGCCTTGTACGACTGATTGTGTGTGGTATGATTCTTCGACTTGGCCATTTTTGGTCTTCGATCTCACAATCAAACTGTCGCCGGTTTTAGGATTTTCAGTATTGATGAACAAGAATTTGCTGTAACATTGAAATATTTCCTATAAACAAATTAGGGGTAAATATGTAATTTTATTATTTTAATCCATGTATAATTAATACCCACATAACTTATTCCACTTTCTACCCTGCATAAAATTATACATAGATTTCCTCATAAGTTATGTGAGTATTAATTATATTGAATCACTAAAACATAACCAAACATCTTATATAATAAATAACATTTATACAACATTTAAAACTTACCAACCAAACATTGTATAACATTAATACAGAAATAACTTTTATTCTATTTACAAACCAAACAATGTATAAAATTAATAGATGAATAAGCAAGTTATTCATGTATTAGATGGACTCTTATACCATAACCAAACAACTCCTAATTGTTTGGTTTAGGCTGACTTGTTCTGGTGGGATAGGACAAGTGTCATCACGTTCGATTTTGGGGTCGTGACGATATGTTATTTTGGGAGAACTATCAAGCATCGAGAGGATACAGATTTAGAAAATCTAAACCCCATAACTACGTGCCACTGTAGAAATGAATTGATTACACCGCTTTGTCAAACAACTGTATATGGCCCTAAGAGGCACACACCAATGTATCCACCTAAATAAGATATGGTTCTATACTCTAGAAAAGTATAGGACAACCCCTCCAATTAGGATTGTAAGTTGGACATCATGAGCTCACATGGTGTATGCCGGTTATAAGAAACTTCCTCGTTTAATGCACTTTTTATGATACACCCTTAACTCTACATGGTTCATTTTAAGTATGTTATTTTATGTATATGATTATGTAGGACTATTGAATTAGATTTATCTTTATATATATGCTCTTGAAAGAAGGTTTTAAATTGGGACTTATTCATGAACTCCAACTGTTTGCTTTCCACGTTGTCTTATTATGTTTGTGATTTTTTTGAAAATCTTATCTCACTGTTTCTACAAATATTATTTTACATGAGTATGTTGGTGTCCATTGCATATTCAGTATATTTCATGTAATGCCACATACTTTTCTCAGCGCTACATCATTTTATGATGTAGATTTCGATGTCTGTTCTTAGACTTGTGGCCAGTGAGTTTGCAACAGCTCCATACAGCTTTTGGTCAGTCCTCCTCATTTGGGGACTCCATTGGTCTTAGTAACATATCTTTTATGTTGTTATTACACTTTGAGGTAGCCAAGGCCCATGTCCCAGCAGACTTATTCTTTCATTCTAAGACAATAAAGACTTATTTCAGACATTAGTATTTTGTTCATTAATTGTCTTTTGGTTATGTATTCAACTTCTGCATTACTCCTTTTATAAAATGCTTTGATATATTATGCCAAAGGTTAGGTTGGGATCACTCGTGGTTTCAAGTGTCGTATCCCTAGTGGTGTAAACTCAGGTCATGACAAATTTGATATCAGAGCATTAGGTTCAAGTGTCCTAAGATATCTGAAAAGTCGCATCTAATAGATTCTTTTTTATGGGTGTGCAGCGTACAACACTTATAAGGAGGAGGCTACAGGATGTTTAGGAAATAATTCCCTTCTTTCTTGATCTCATTCGTGCACTAGAGTTTAACTCTATTTATCTCCTCTAATTCGTGCTTATGCATATTTTAGATTATGCCTCAAAGAAGAGTTGTCGGTCGTCCCATGCAATATAGAAACAGAGGCATCACTCTAGGCAGAATGAGAACCCTCAGGAGCCTCAAGTTCTAGTTGGACCAAGGGGTCCAAATGCACTTGTTGTACAACCATCTCATGCTGATGTTACCAACGCGGAATTTCGCAATACCATCCAAATGTTAGCTTAAGTTATGAAAACTTACGTTAAATATCAAGGAATAGGCCCAATAGGTCATTAGGATGTTCCAAACACTTCTAGGATTCGTGAGTTTCTGAGGATAAATCCACCTGAGTTCAAAGGGTCGACACTTAATGAGGATCCAGAAAACTTCATGGATGAGATTCAAAAGATGTTTCAAGTTATGCATGTTGGTGATGTGGAGTGTGTTGAGCTAGCTTATTTCAGCTCAAGGGAGTTGCGAGAATATGGTTCGATTAGTGGAAAAGGACAAGGAGAGAAGATGCACCACTCTTAAGTTGGGTTATGTTCGAAGATGCCTTCATGGGGCGTTTATTTCCTTGTGAATTAAGGTAGACAAAGGAATTTGCTGACTCAAAACAAATATAATGGTCTTCAACAAAACATGCTATAATTGTCACATCTTCAAATTATACAGAAATGATTGACATTTATTAAGCTAGCTGAGAATGTGTATGGTTGAGATCAATGACTCAATGTATTTTATAAAAAATGACTATTCTTTAAAGACAAAAATCCAATAATATTATATGAAAACGATGTTGTTTGCAATCCAATTAAAGAAAGAATGCATCAAATGAGACATAACAAAACACATTTCACCCAAAAAAAATTATGAAAGGAATATTGGTACATGATTTACAAAGGAGAGAGAAATGTTTAGATAAATTGTTGACAAGGCAGCATTTCAATTGGTTATGGTTTGAATACACTGTTGGCTAGAAAGTTTGTTAGTGGCAATTAGCCATAGCATAATAGATTCGATCTACTATATAGAGATGTAATCCTCTATTGATAGATCAGGAAAACATTTACATTTTGTCTCAATTACAATCTTCTTCTTCTATATTTTCTCACTCCATTACTTAGCTATTTCACTTGAATTCCTGTCTTAGCTTAGAATTCTTGAGTTTCCAGTCAAACTCTTGCAATTCTATTATCACAGTCTCAACCAACAAGCTTTACTATTAATTGTATCAATTTAAGAAAACAAAACAAACCAATGAATAAGTTATGAGTTCATTTGAACGATAGATTTTGGCTTAGGCTATATATGTGCGTTAAAAGATCTATCAGGTCTGAACAAATCATAGATTCTAAACCTAGTTGATTGAATGAAGAATTTGAACGCATAAAATTCAAGTCCTAAATCATTTCATGAGCACGCACTCGATGAAAGAGTTTTACTAGAGACATTGCTCTTGTTTTTTGGTGAATGAATTGTTTCATTTCAAACCAAAGTGACTAGTTACAAATCTAAATAGGCGTAGACTACCTATTTCTCAACCAAAAGTATAATAAGTCTTATATAGTATCTACTTAATGCAGCCACTCTGTACAGGATTACATTAAAGCCTATTGCCATTCTACTCAAAAAGCAAAACAATATCAAGTCAACAAAAAAATAACAATGGAAAAGCACACTTCAGAAATATGACTAATCTGAGGGCTTCCAGTTAGCAAAGCAAGTGCAAAACTCCATTTCGGATGAGCTTGTTAGAATATGATAGGCAATTTCCCTGGATAACACATCCTCATAAAGCTAGCCTTGTTCGAACCTGATTTTATTTCATTCCCTCCATAGTAGAGCCACCAAAGTGGCAAAAGCACACCCAACTAAAGCACCCTTTCCATATGAACATATAGCCTGAGTGTTTGCCCATTTGTAATGACCTTGAGGGTCATTTTCAGAAATTTATGCAAAATTACTATTTTACCCCTATTATCAGTGCCTCAGAGTATTATTTATTCAGTTTGTGTGATTGAATGTGCTAAAGCCTTAATAGATAGTGAAATGAGCAAATTCTTGAGTTTTATAGAGTTAAGTTGTGAAAAAGTGATTTTCGGTACCAATCGGAGCTACGGGTCTCAAAATGGATTCTGTCAGTTTCATCAGCTCCGAAATATGAAAATTGATCTAGGAGAGTCATCGGAAAATAGATTTGGGGTTGATATGTGAATTCGAGGATTTAAGTTGAAAAGTGAAGCTTTATAGGAATTGCTTTGACTTCGATCAACGTTTTGAGATTCGAGTGTTGGATGAAAAGTCTGTCAGTTTTGTTGCGTCCGTAACATCGATTTTGGTCTAATTGAACATTGACTTAGAGCCCCGGGACCTTAATCGTCGTTATGAGTTTTTACGCCAAAAGTTGAGTTTTAGGTCAATAAGGGGTCCGGGAGGGAATTTCGGTTAAAACAACTTTATTTCAAAAATCTGATGATTCCATTGAATTCGGAATGTCAAATTCAGTGTAATATCATATCCAATTTATTTTTATTGGACCCCGAATAATTTTTGAGGGTTCAACCGAGAACATTTTTGATTGAGTTTAGTTGTTGTATCTAGTTCTGGTGCAACTCTTTATCGTTCATCGTGATTGCAACCTTACTCCATGCAATCACGATGTGTCAGGGTTTCTGTATCGCAATAACGAAGGTCATTTTTGACCTAAACAGTGTTTAATCGGGAAAACCCCCATTTTTGAGTTTCTTGAGCTTGTTGGGGCGATTTTGGAGAGAATTCTTTGAGTAATTTCCTGGGTTAAGTGATATTTCACTAAAATCTTTCATATTCCATCATTTATATCATGATTTCAACTCCTAAATCTTTAGTTTTAAAACCTAAATTCCTTATTTTCTTCCCTAATCCGAATTTAAGAAAATGGTGATTTCTAACTCGTTTTGAACTCTATTTTTGTGGATTTTTCAACCATGAGTTATTTATTACTAGTAGAACATTTTCTTGTGATAAAATTCCAAATTTGACCCCTTTTCAAAATTGATAAATTTTTGGACTGTTTTACCTCCGATTCCGAAACATATCAATATGGGTATCATTGAACTCCTTATGACTCGTATGTTTCATTCTTGATAGTGGGTTATCCTTTTGGATGTTGAATTCAAAGGTCGTTCATACGGTAGAGCATTCGAGTGCGATTTTGATAATTGAGGTAGGTTTGGCTATCATTCTTAGGGCTGAGTTGGGGTAATTAGTGAAATGCTATGTTGTAGACTTGGGATGGGGTCGTGGTGTAGTTAGAACTGATAATTGATATTGCGATACCCGCGTGGGGGCGTATATATGTTGTGTAGCCTGTGTGGGGCCTTATGTGATATTTTATCTGTGATTGAGACTGTGTAATCTATGACTTGACTGAGTGGAACTGTGAAGAAGTTATTTGACTTGTAATGCCCATATGAGGGGTAGAGTTGGGGGGTCTGAGCATGCTTGAGTATTGGGATATTGTTGAGAAAGGGGTAAACACTTAATTTAAGGTCTTTCCTTCCAATTACTGTCTATTGAGGGTGAATATCATGCTTAGACAAAGTTTTGAGAATTGTGAACCTTGTACTACATTTTGAGTTAAACATTACCTTCATGCCTTAGACATTGTGATTGCATTCATCCTCATTCATACTACTATTGATCATTGGGGAAGTTGAGAACTGTGAAAATCCTTTTGAGAAAGAAAATGTGACATCTTTTGTATCATTGACCACGAGATAAGTGACAAGCGAATGAGACATTAGTATCATGATTCATTGGCCATGAGTTGGGTGGTCAGGTAGTTGATACATTGAGATTTTTACGAGGTATATGGTCTGTGAGACCCCCATGAGTCCTGCTTGGTAGCACAGCTTAACAGGTGTGTACGACAGGTTGTGTGATAGCCTTGATCCCACCGTATCACTATATCATTGCATAATCATATTGTATTGCATTACATTGATATCTGTGATACTTGACCTATCTGTTTAATCGGTGATATTGAACTATATTTACGTGTTTACTTTAATAGCATTGTTCAATATAAATTGGCGGCAGCGTAGTCGGAATGGAACTTTTCTGCGTATAGGTAGAAACATTCCTTAGTTTATTTCGTAGTGTTTGATTAATTCCTTATACTCAGCACTCACCCCTACTTCTGTGTCCCTTTTTGATGCAGATACTAGCCAGGGCGTCCAGCATGGTAGTTGATCCTAGCAGATACTTCATCATCGGATCAATGGTGAGATCTTGGGATCCAGATTGCCGCTAGTCCATCTTTCATTTGTAGTCTTTTTTATATTCGGAGACTTAGACTGTGTATTCAGACTCAACTTTGTACGTAGATTCTCTTAAACTTATGACACTAGGTTTTGGGGTAGTTTCATTGTTGTCCTTTATTTTGCATTTATTTGTGGCCTGATTTTTCTTTGGGAGTCTCATATGGTTTTACTTTTCGGCTTACACATCGGGATGGGGTTTGGGATGTGTGTCATCATGACCCCAGTTTTTGGATTGTGACACCATTGTAGCTCACTTTTTCAGCCACCAATACCTCTGGAATAGCCTAACCAATGCAATAACCTTGCCCAAATAGACTTTGTGACAGTGCAACCAAAAAATACGTGACCCACAAACTAAATCAGTATTGTAAAAGTGGGACATGAATTCCAATCTTCAGCAATCTGTCAGTTGTTGCCAATCTCTGCCAAGTATCTAGCCAACATAAAAATTTAAACCTGGGGTGGATGATATGATGCAAAACAATACCTTTCCAAGCCACCTTCTAGTATGTAGTAAGTAGACTAATGTACATCTTCTTGATAGAAAACTACCATTGTGGACCATCGATGCTAGTATATCTTTTAAGTCACCTTGGAGCTCACATTAAGGATGATTCTTCTAGCCTCAACAATCTTTCTCAACACCCAAGTGGCATTTATAGGAATAGGACATAATTCCACAGACTACCCTTTCATATAGTATATTTGTAACCATTTTATCCATAAGCTTTCCTTTTCTTCTGTTACTTCCCACAATAGATTTAGGATGGCTGCATGTTTCTAGAGTCCCATATTTATTAAGTTTTGGCCTCCGGTAGCTTAAGGAGTACACATCTTAGCCTATGAAATTAAAGCTTTCTTGGATTTCAAACTATTTCCAGTCCATAAGTAGTTTCTACAAGTACTCTCTATCATATTCAATATTCTTTTAGGCACTAGAAATATATGGGCCCAGTAAGTTTGGATGCCAAAAATAAATGACTTAATAAATTGAGTCCTTCCAACATAGGACAATAACTTAGCTGACAAGCACCTCATTTTTGCAGTTATCTTTTCTACTATAGGTAAGCACTGTGCAACAGTCAATTTCTTGGATTACAACGGAACCCCCAAGTATTTGAATGGTAATTCACCCTCTTGATAGCCTAGGTAGTCTAGAATTTCCTGTCTCACACTAGCTTTCACCCTTGCCATATATATGCAACTCTTATCTGTATTAGCTTGAAGCCCTGAAGCAGCAAAAATCTGTTAAAAGCTTTATTTTAACAGTTGTATGGATTGCAGCTCAGCCTTACAGAAAAGCAATAAGTCATCTGCAAAACAAACATGTGTGACACCCAACTCTTTACACCTGGGATGATATTGAAAACGAGTGCTCTTACCCAGTTGAGTGAGTTCTCTTTGAAAATACTCCATAGAAAATACAAATAAGTAAGAAGACATTGGATCTCCTTGCCTTATGCGCCTCTTCCCTTCAAAGGGAGTTGTAAGACCACCAAACAGTACTAGAGAGTATTTTATTAAACTAATACAGGCCATTACCCACTTAATGAATAAATAAGGAAACCCCAATTCTGTCAGGCCTGACTTTAGGAAGCAGCAATCTATAGAATCATAAGCTTTACATGGATCTACCTTCATGACACACTTTGGAGAGTCCTTTTCTAGTGTACCACTTAAGTATTTCATGATTAATCAGTATATTATCTAAAATACTCCTTCCCTCTATGAATGCAGACTGACCAAGACTAACAATATGATCAATCACCAGTTTCATTCTGTTAGTTAAGATCTTATAGAAAGTTGTGCAAAAGGCTATAGGCCTGTAGTCTGTTATTGGTTTAGGACTTTAGGGATGAGAGTAACAACAGTACAACTAAAGGCTTTTAACATTTTACCAGTTTGAAAAAATTCCTGGATAGCCTGTACTACATCTGATTTGACTATGTCAATTTTGCACAAAAAACTCTATTGGAAAACCATCAACACGAGGAGATTTATCAGCAGGCATAGCCTTAATAGCAAGCATGATCTCCTCTTTAGTTACAGGTACCAGTAGCCTACATTTTTTCTCATATGACGGACAAGAACCTTCCCTAATGAATGCAGCATTAGGGCATGGTATGTCCTTAGCACTAGCCCCCCTCTGTCCTGAAAAGAACCTAACAAATTCAACTTCCACCAATTAAGGATCTTAAACCTTTGTACCGGTAGCATCATACACAGAATTAATAGAGTTTTTTTTTGGCTCTGATCTTCACCTGAGCATGAAAAAACTTGGTATTTGCATCTCCACACTTAATCCAGTTCACTCTAGATTTTTGTT
Organism: Solanum dulcamara; assembly: GCF_947179165.1. Lineage (NCBI taxonomy): Eukaryota > Viridiplantae > Streptophyta > Magnoliopsida > Solanales > Solanaceae > Solanum > Solanum dulcamara. Next base: position 71,763,968 of record NC_077243.1, on the reverse strand, counting down.
GCATGACTAAAGTCTCAACATCATTCCATTTTCTGATTTTCCCGAACAACTGCTTCTCTTTTTCAATTAGCCATAGACATACAGGTTTTATAACTAAATAGCTTTGAGTTATCTCTAATTCTTGTCTTGCCTAAGTCAGTTTCTGGCCATAAGATGCCATATAGGTATTCAACTTCTTTAGCCCACTCTTCACATATTTTAGTTTTTGCCATAGTCTATCCATAGATGTACCCCTAACCTACTTCCTCCAACCCTCATCAACTAGCCTATCAAAGTCTGGGTGATTGAGAACTGTCTTGAATAACTTGAATGGCTTAGGATTTAAGTAAGAGAAGGGGGGACACACTTGTATAAGGATTGGTGAGTGATCTGAAATGCCAGGCCCTAGGTACTCAGCCTCACAATGACCATAAGATGTCATCTAGGGTAAGTGTAACACCCCCAAAAATTTTCACTAAGATTTGGACCCTTCTTCGCGTGCGTGTAGGATCGAACTCGACTATTGTGAAGTGTATGTATGAGTTAGGATGAGTTCCCAAGTAATTGAAGAGTGTTAGAGGTGATGTTGGGTAACAAAGGATCCCTAGAACCAAGCTAAGTCCAAAGAATTCGTCTTGGCTAAGTTTTAGAATGAGTTCGTATAAGGGGTCGACTTCTAATGACCATATCTTTTGAAATATGACGATCTGTGTGGCTCATAACCTATTAAATTAAAGGTCTTCGAGTCTTCTTTCCAACGCCGCCAAGATTGTAATTTTTGGAGTTCGGAGTCAGAAGTTATGACTATCCTAAGACGAACTAGTAATGCAGAAATTTCAGGCCTGGGTTGTAACTGCAGGGAGCCTGGGCTTGGCGCCGCAGTGGCGCAACGCGCCACTATAGCGCCAGGAACCAGCCTCAGTAGTTTGGTCCCTGGCGCGGCGTGCCACTATTGGATGTGCAGGATTTTTAAGCCTATTTTCCAGAACCCAGAAAATTTAGGCTTGGCGCTGTAAGGGCGCGACGCGCCACTATAGCGCCATAAAACAACCTCAGTAGTTTGGTCCTTGGCGCGACACGCCACTATCAGATGTGCAGGTTTTAAGCTTATATTCGACTTGGCGCTGCAGTGGCGTGACGCGCCACTATAGCGCCAGGAGTGTTTTAGCCCGTTTTTCCAGATTTTTGGAGAAAGGACAAATTGGACATTTCCCAATTTATATATATATTAGCCTTGGGACGTTTTGGACCATTATTTTCAGTCCATTCCTCTCTCTAAAAAGCCCTAGAAATCCCCTCTCTTCTCCTTCAAATCCATTTCCAACAAGGATTGCCTTTAAGAACTTCAAGAATTCAGGCCTTCCATTGAAGACCTAACATCAAGGTTTCTTCAAAGTCTTCACTAGGTATGTAAGGCTACTCAAAGCATCGGTTGAGTCCACCCATGTGTCGTACACCTTCTTTGAGGTTAAATGTTCATAAGAATGGAGTTTCTTGATAGGCTTATGTCCAAACGAGTCTTTTCATCTATTAATTTGATTTTTGTTATGTTGATGTTGTTGAGTCAAGAAATTTCTAAAATCTTCATGTTAGTATTAGTCGATGGATATGAGTTGTTAAACATACTTTATTGATTTTCTTAACTATGTTGATTATGTTAAATATGTTAATTTTCTTAAAGATGTTGCTCATCTTGAATTGTTGATTTAGAATCTTGGAGTTGTGATGAGTCCCAAAGGATGTGTTAAATGAATAGAGGAGCGATTGGATAGGTTGTATGTTGTTATAAATGCATATTTAACTACTCATGAGAGATATGATTGGGATTGATCGGATATTATGATTGGGAGAGGTTTGATTGTGATAGAATTGATGATTTGACAAGGTTCCAAATGAGACTTGTCGATATGATTTGATTGAGTTGATTGGATAGAGTTTTATGAGCATTGAGTCTTGGGAGGAGTATCGAGCACCGAATTGGGTAAGAGTAAGTAATAACTCGAATCCAATAACTACGTCGCCAAACGTAGGAGGGGATTGAACCGTTAAAGTCGGATGTTTCCCCAAAATTATTGTCCTGACATTATAGGACTTGGTTGGATTGGATCCATGATTGGTTGATTCGTTGATACCCTGGCAAAGTATGAACGGACGCGGCAACAACATCGGTTTGTTGTACTGTCACTGGCTCATAAGTGATGGTTGTCGGATAAGAGAAACTCCCATAGAGGTCTTGATAGTACTCTGAGTCGGATTGGGTTGAATTATATGTGATTGGTCCCGTCTAAATCATATCCCTGTTTAGACTTAGGACACTTGATTGAGTTGTTCTTTCTCTTGAGTTGAGATTTCGAGTTGATTTGATTCCTCCTTGATGTTTGTTTCATTCGGCCATTTTATATACTCATACATTCCATGTACTGACGCCATTTGGCCTGCATCGTTTCATGATGCAGAGACAGGTACTAGAGATCATCAACCGATGCACCGTTGAAGATCTTCTCACTTCCAGCTAGTTGGTGAGTCCTCCCAGTTTTCGGAGGATACCGAGATCATCTTTATAGCTTTGTTTTGTTTCCTTTACTTTGATCGTTGGTAGCCATGGACTTGTCATTGGCACCTCCTGGATTGTTGATAGAGGCTTCATAGACTGGAGTGTGGAAATGTTGATTTGTTCGTTTTGACTAGTTTTATTCTAGCTGATTATTGATTTGATAGTTGTTTGGCCTTTGGCCCTAGATTATGGATAGTAGTCCTATAATAGAATCTTCCGCCGATAGAATGTGATTGAATGAAAGTGTGACTGGATCAAGTGGTTCGCTTGAAGGCCAGAAATGACTTTCGAGTGCCGGCCACGTCTAGGGTACCCTCCCGGGGCGTGACAGTAAGTTACCATAAGTCCAATCTATTTTTGAGTAAACTCTGCATCTAACTTGTTGTTTTTTATAGAATGTATAGTGGCATTTGTGGCTTTAAGGGCTGTAAGTTGTAATGTGTCAATGCAGGCTTGGAATTCTTGGGTTTCACCTGGCAACACAGGGGAACCCAATCTATCTTCAGATGAGAGAACATTGTTGAAGTCCCTTGCTATAAGCCAACAATCTCAGATCAAATTACCCAACCCAATCAATTCTTGCCAGAGTTGAACTCTGGTGACATTGTTATTCTTTGCGTACACTACTGTGATTTTACATTTAAAGGAACTAGCATTCTCACTAAGAGTATAGTGTATGAGTTGCTCACTTATCTTTTCCACTTGTATTTGGAACAAGTTCTTCCATAATAGCCAAATTCTTCCATTCCTTCCCAACGGATTATTACAACAAGATATCCCGTCAAAACCCAACTTGTTGATGATATTTTGAGCTTTATTCTCCTTTACTCTAGTTTCAATGAGTCCCACCACATCCACCTTAATAAGATTGACCTCTTTCTGTTTAAAGGGTTGATTCAGCCCTCTAAGATTCCATGTAACTAGTCTCATGGTGTGTGAGGACCCCTGGGGTCGCCTGTACTTGTGGTTGCCTTCATGGTTAGACTTTGAAAACTATTGAGGACAGGGATAGAAAACCTTATCACACATATGTCACCACTGGCTTTGTCTTGGTTGATATTTCCTCGGTCTTCTTCTCTACTACAAGTAGAGCTGTAATATGATCCATCTTTACTTCACACTTGGTAGCCTAACCCTGCATTTCTTTCCACATTGGAGGCTGAGGCTTCCTCCTGTTTCTTCTATTGCGCTTCTTTTTCTCCTGAAATTTCTCCTCAACCCCACCCTTATTAACCTTATTCCAACATTTGGGAAGCTCATGACCAAACTTCATACAGTTGGAGCAGAACATTGGACGCCAATCATACTCTACTGATTGTTGAAATTCATCATAAGGGGTCGAGATATCATTGTTATCCAGCAACGGTTGAGCCACATCGACCTCCATCAAGACCCTTTCATAGGAGATCCTTGACATGTTAGCTGTGAAGCTATCAGAATGGAGTGGCTTCCCAATTGCACTGGTGACCTTACTGTTGGAAAGCAACACTGCAATAGTGAAGAAGCAGAAAAGAAGAACACGAAGAAGAAGAAAGCAGAAGCAAAAGAAGAAGAATGAAGAAGCAGCACAAAATAAAGAAGAAGGAAGCTGAAGAGTCTTAACTCTTCAGCCTTTCCTTTTGCACACACACGTGGAAGCATATCATCCATATAAAATTCCCACCGTTGGAATTTTATATCACACAATTAAATATAGTTATGCCCATATAATTATGGGCAAGTATAATAAAATTTTGTACTAATAAGACAAATGAGATCCATGCCTTCTTGTCTCTATTACAACCATTATGTATCACTATATAAGCAAATGTACATACTATGAATAAAGACACAGAAAATTTCCTTTTCTTCAGCTTCTTATCTTCTAAATTTTACATGGTATCAGAGCATCTCTAAAGCTCCATCCAAATCTGTGTCAAAACATCAAAGTCATCCTCAAAATCCCAGAATGCCTGAAACAACTGAAATCAAATCAGACAGTGGTGAAAGAGGAGTCATGTATGAAAACAACCATCCCTATTACTTAAACAATTCAGATTCACCTGGAATGACTCTAGTCAACAGTGTTTTTGATGGAAGAGGATACCCAGGTTGGAGAAGATCTATCCTTCTATCTCTATCAGCCAAGAGAAAACTTGGTTTTATCAATGGAACTTGCAAGGTTCCAGATCAGAGTTCTGCAGACTTTGAGCAATGGAATTGTGTCAATGACATGATCATATGTTGGATATCAAATGCATTATCTAAGGATATTGCAGACAGTGTAATGAGTTCCAAAACTGCAAAAGCACTTTGGGACAGCCTAGAGCAGAGATTTGGCAAATCAAATGGTGCCAAACTCTACCATCTGCAGAAAGAATTAACAGGTTTAGTACAAGGCAATAACGACATTGCAGGATACTTCACCAAAGTTAAGAAATTATGGGATGAATTAGATGGGATGAATGCGATTGCCTGCTGCTCATGTGAATGTACCTGTGATGGAAAAGCAAAGTTAACCAAGTCACTGGAAGATCAAAGATTGATTCAATTTCTGATGGGACTGAATGATATATATACTCAGGCAAGGGGAAATATACTTATGATGAATCCATTACCTGGAATAGATGTTGCATACTCTTTACTTTTGCAGGATGAGAACCAAAGGGAAGTATATGCAAACATAAATGTCACTTCTGATTCTGGATCATTTATGGCAGTAGGCCAAGCAAACCAGCCAAACAACAAGTTGATTGCTGAGTTTGCAGCATTCATGGCTAATGGACAAGGAAGGTATGCACAAAGGATCAAATATCAACCAATGAGAGGAACAAACACATATCAGAAGTATGCTAACCAGAACCCAAGATCTGACAAGCCACAAAACAAGTTTAAGGGTAAGAAAAAATATGATCCAAACCTGTCATGCACTTACTGTGGGAAAACAGGACATCTGCATGATGATTGCTACAGATTGCATGGGTTCCCTGCAGATTTTGAATTCACCAACTCCAGAAACTATCAGCCTCAAATTAAAGCAAATGCAAGTCCTGTTCACTGTCCAGTTTCAAGTCTAAATCAGCAGAAGGATGAAGACATGGGGAGGACAGATTTTGAAATCAAAAATGGAGATGTTGAAGAACAGTATAGCAAACAACAGATTGCAGAGATGATGCAAATGTACAAGCAAAGCAAATTGACAAAAACAGGAATGAATGCAAATGCAGTAGCTGGTACCATTCTTAAATACTCAAATTCCATATTCACTAACCTTAAACAGAATTCCTGGATAATTGATTCAGGAGCTTCAGAACACATGTGTTTTGATCCCAGTTCCTTTTTGTTTCTAAAACCTCTCCCTATGCCTTTAAACATTAACTTACCTAATTCTTTCAAGGTAAGTGTGACCCATGTAGGCAGCATCTCCATTCTGCCAGGTCATGTCATAAATGATGTGTTACTTGTGCCAGATTTTAAGTACAATTTACTGTCAATTCACAAGTTTTGTGTCCAGTTTCAATATGATGTCCTATTCACTGCTAATGGATGTTTCCTGTAGGACCTTTCAGTGAGGATTCCTCAAGTTTTTGGTGAAGTTAGAGAGGGTCTCTATCTATTGGATTCTAATAGTGACAAGTCTAGAAATGTTTTCAATTCAAATGATGTATTTTCAATTCCAAAAGGAAGAAATCCCACCTCAGTTCCAGAATTTGATTCAGCTTATGTTAATGCTGCACCTAATGTAAAGCTCTGGCATATGAGGTTGGGACATCTCCCATTTTCAGCAATGAAACATTTAAGCTTTCTCTCTAATAAATCCAACTCCAATTTTATTTGTGACATTTGTCCTAGAGCTAAGCAAACTAGACAACCTTTTCCTACCAGCAGCATAAAATCCAAGCACATTTTTGATCTTATTCATATAGATACTTGGGGACCATACAAGTGTAATACTTACAATGGTTTCAGGTTCTTTCTCACCATAGTAGATGATTTTAGTAGAGGGACATGGACATTTTTACTGAGTACTAAGAGTAATGCTTTTCCTGTACTGAAAAGTTTTCTCTCTATGGTAGAAAGACAGTTCAATGTCAAGGTTAAGATGATCAGATCTGATAATGCTTTGGAATTAGGGAAAGGCACACAAGAATCAGCATTTCTTGCTTCTCAGGGGATTTTGCATCAACTGTCTTGTGTAGCTACACCTCAACAAAATGGAACTGTTGAGAGAAAACATAGACACCTATTAGAGATTGCAAGAGGGCTGATGTTTCAATCCAAATTACCTATGTGCTACTGGGGAGAATCCATCTTGACTGCTACTCATATCATTAATAGACTGCCATCTAGTGTTCTAAAGGGACAAACACCTTATGAAATATTACTTAGACAGAAACCAACCTATGATCATTTGAAGAATTTTGGGTGTCTGTGTTATGCTTCCACCTTGGCACAGGGAAGAAACAAGTTTGATGAAAAGGCTACTGCTTGTGTTTTACTAGGATATCCTTTACAACAAAAAGGATATAAACTGTTGTCTCTTGATAAGAAGAAAGTATTTGTATCTAGGGATGTGAGATTCCATGAATCACATTTTCCTTTCCACTCATCTGAGAACTCACACACACCTATTTTTTTCAACTCCCCCTCTTCCTCAGATCATCATTCTGACCTGTCACTCCACAATTACTCAGACCCACCTGTAAGAGATTGTTCCTACCCAGTCACACCCTCAGAATCTCAACATCATGCCTCTGGATACAGTCCACATTCTGTCACTAATCTGTCACTAAGTCCCTCTCAGCAAACCCCTACTGCACAACCTATATTACCACAACTTGAACATGTCTATCCAAGCTCTACTACATCAGATGCTTCTCCTCCTGCCCCTATAACAGCTCTTCCCAGAAGGTCTAGTAGAATATCTCATGAGCCTGAGTATCTAAGAGACTACATTTGTAATAATGTGATAGTTACTGATCTATGGAAAACTTGCTTTGATCATTCTCCTAAGCCTCAAAGCTATGCTTTCTCTTCCCTATCCCCCCACAATCAATACCTAGTTCACTCCCTTTCTAATCTTACTGAGCCTAGTTGCTATAGCCAGGCCTCCCAACATCCAGCATGGAGAGAGGCCATGAACTCAGAAATTCAGGCTTTGGAAATCAATCGAACCTGGGATGTTGTCCTATTGCCTAAAGGAAAGAGAGCTTTACCTTGCAAATGGGTATACAAAATAAAACATCTCTCAAATGGTAGCATTGAACGATTAAAGGCCAGACTAGTCGTAAGGGGGGATATACAAAGAGAAGGTATAGACTATGGAGAAACCTTTTCCCCTGTTGTGAAAATGACCACCATCCGCTGCCTCCTTACCATAGCAGCTAAGAAGCACTGGTCTGTTTCACAATTGGATGTCAACAATGCCTTCTTGCATGGTGACCTCCAAGAAGAAGTTTTTATGAGGTTTCCCGCAGGCCTGACACCTCCTAGCCCTAATCATGTTTGTCTCCTGAAGAAGTCCTTATATGGTTTAAAGCAAGCTTCCCGGCAATGGTATGCTCGACTTGCAGGAGCCTTAGCTTTCAAAGGATATTCCTCCTCTTTAAACGATTACTCTCTCTTTTTTAAACACAATGGCACACTTATTTCCATCTTAGCAGTCTATGTCGACGACATACTCCTCACAGGAAATGATTTGTCTGAAATTGAGAATATCAAATGCTTCCTCAATACAGAGTTCAGAGTTAAGAACCTGGGAGAAATTCACCATTTTCTTGGCATGGAAATTTTGCGAGAAGATCATGGATTTATTGTGAATCAACGCAAATTTACCCTGGACCTGCTTCATGACTTCAATGTTTCTCATCTGGCTACAGTTACTTCTCCACTGGATCCTTCCTTCAAGATTAGAGCTGATGACAGTCCCCGCCTGGAAAATCCCACCCTTTATCGTCACTTGATAGGGAAATTGAATTATTTAACCAACACTCGCCCAGATCTATCCTTTGCTGTACTTGCTCTGAGTCAACACATGCAACGACCCTGTTTGTCACATTTCTCGGCTGCCTTACGCGTTTTACGCTACTTGAGCTCCGATCCAGGTCAAGGCATACTGCTATCTTCCAAACCCTCTTTTTCTTTGCTAGCATTTTGCGATGCAGACTGGGCTTCTTGTAAAGATTCTCGCAGATCGGTTAGTGGTTTTTTCATTACACTCGGAGGAGCTCCGATCTCTTGGAAATCGAAGAAACAGGCTTCGATCTCCTTGTCCTCCGCCGAAGCAGAATATAGATCCATGCGTCGCGTTACTGCTGAGCTTACTTGGCTAGTTCGGCTTCTTGAAGATCTTTCTGCTCCCATTTCACTTCCCATTCCGCTCCACTCCGATAGTCAAGCTGCCATCCATATAGCCCGCAATCCGGTCTTCCACGAGCGCACCAAACATGTTGAGTTAGATTGCCACTTCGTCCGCCAACAGTTTCAATCCGGCTTGATTACCCTCTCATTTGTTCCCTCCAAAGAACAACTTGCCGACCTCTTCACTAAACCCCTTTCTGGGGTCCCTCACCGGGCGATTCTCCACAAGTTGGGGGTCATGGCTCTTCCCTCCAACTTGAGGGGGGATGTTGGAAAGCAACACTGCAATAGTGAAGAAGCAGAAAAGAAGAACACGAAGAAGAAGAAAGCAGAAGCAAAAGAAGAAGAATGAAGAAGCAGCACAAAATAAAGAAGAAGGAAGCTGAAGAGTCTTAACTCTTCAGCCTTTCCTTTTGCACACACACGTGGAAGCATATCATCCATATAAAATTCCCACCGTTGGAATTTTATATCACACAATTAAATATAGTTATGCCCATATAATTATGGGCAAGTATAATAAAATTTTGTACTAATAAGACAAATGAGATCCATGCCTTCTTGTCTCTATTACAACCATTATGTATCACTATATAAGCAAATGTACATACTATGAATAAAGACACAGAAAATTTCCTTTTCTTCAGCTTCTTATCTTCTAAATTTTACATGAGGGCATCCCTCGACCAATATCCCACCGGCAGTCGAGGCAACGTAACCCATAACAGAATCATGGTGATACAGTCAGGTTAAATTCAAGATTTAATTCCCAATTTTGTAGAACAAAAGGCTTATTTTAAAAAGTGTTTAGACCTTCCTGAAGGATATGTTCACATTCCTCTTCAGTTGCAAATCGGAAAACAAAGTAACCCTCGTCATGGAGCAAAATTTGTGAAGGTTGTTTTGTTTTCCAGTTGTTCCGAATAGGGTATCTCTGATGACAAACCCAATCAATGCCGACCTCCAATAGCTAGCTAGTTCAGCCAAATCATCCTTTACAATAGTTACACATTTCTTCCCATTCCTCAGACTCGAAGGTACATAGGTTAGTGGTTTACCCCGCCGTCTCTCCTTGTTATCCACTCGCTTAGCCTCATCCGATTTGACTGCCGACATCGGAGGTGGAGCAGACGTGTCCACTCCTGAAAATTGTAACCGTCTCATCGCCGGCTATGATTCCGTCGTAATGCCACCATAGGGCTCTAGTTGGATCATCTTTTGTGAGTCTGAATCCGAACCTAGTTTGTCCCCCTCCTCTTCAATAGACTAAAACCTAGTTGGTCGGTAGCTACCAAAGGTAATAGTAGACAATTGGCGATCCTTGCTAATCATCGGTTAGTCAGTGACCCAATCGTGTCCACCTCCTTACCAGAGTTGCATTTCTTTCCCATGGAATTTTCCTACTTGGTGCACGTTAGCTTCCTTGCTAAAATGCGCCGATAGCAAACTTACATGGTCCAAAAATTCGTATTGCTTTTGTTCATTACTATTATATCTTTCTATTTTATGTTTTTGCAATTCATAGTGGAAATAACACTTGACTCTACTTGTTATATGTAAAATTAGGTCTTGGCCTCTTGGTCTTGATTCACATGCCAAAAGTTAGTTCAAAGATAGGAAAATTTTTCAAGTCTTAGAAGGAGATCATTCGTCTCATTAACTATTAATAAGAGACTTTTTATTTTTCAACACTGCACTTCACGCCCAAGGTTGGACATTTAGTGTATGAACAAATTTAACTTTGGGGCCCAACATCGGGTGAGATGAGCCATGCTCTCATACCATATAAAATTAGTTTTTAGGCTTAACTCGCACTCCAAAAGCTAGCTCAAGGGAAGGAGGATTGTCCAATCCTTCTAAGAAAACCACTGATCTCATTAACCACCATTGTGAGACTTTTTCATTCTTCAATCTTGAACGTGACGTACCTTCCTCCCATTCTCTGACCATTCTTCCTCTTCCTCCCTTCCAACTCTTTTTTTAAGTATGTAATTCCTACTTTTTCACTCCTAAAATGACTCCCAAAATGGTTCTCCAAAAAAATTATTAGAATAAGGGGTAAATCGTAAAAAATAATACTAAGAGAATAGGGTGAAAATAAAAAATGGCACATAGCCACATACATTAAGAGTGCAAAATGCAAAGAACTTGAAATGTTGACTCCTTTTTGTACTTAAATTATTTCTTCATTTTTGTTCTATTGAAATTTGAATCCGACCTCCCTTATTTTTACCCACTTCATCAACTCTGGGAGTGTATCATCCATTAATGCTTGTGGCATAGTGCTTGTTTTGTTCCGATGAGTCTCAATATACTAATTGAACAATTTGGATTATCAAATGTCAATCTATGAATTGATATAGGTTCTTACGATTACCTCAAATTAATGCTACACTAATAACTGAATCACAATCAAATATTTAAAAATATTAAATAGATCTTTTAATATAAGCCTATTTTGTAAGTGGGCAGTCTTTGGCAGGCCTGGAGATTCAATTAAATTAAGTGGAGCAGTCTAATAAATCGACTGTTGGTGGCATCACGCTATCTTAGATTAGGGATGATAATTCAATATATCGAAAAGACGCTAGGCAAAAAGGTTAGAAAGATAGGAATTGTTAGATTTCCTGTATCGGAGAGAGAAGCTGAGTCGGGATGAGGGAATTGTTTCTATGCCTTTGTCAGATAATGCGGGTTAAGAGTGAAGCTATCGCGCCTAAGGTGAAAGGCTCTGTGTCAATTGGGGTGTCTGTGGACTTTTGTTGCTCTCCATGGAGCTTTTGGTCTAATAGATTTCATGTTACGTCAATATAGAGAGAGAGAGTCTAGACAAAAAGTACGGGATTCGCCTGAATTCGTAACCAGACTTGTAACCCCTTCATAAATCTAATGTTTTATACAAAAGGCTGCAATTTCTTGAGTTAACACGTCAAAGGTATTCTTTTACAATCATTTGTTGGTCTTTATTTTACTATTTCTGTATCTTTGAAGATCTGATAAAGTTAAAAAAGAATATGCTTTTACTTTTGTCTGATTTTCACTTTTTCTTCTTGCATTTAGTGATGACAGTGGAGGCCTAAATTTCCAACATTCTTTTCGTAGAATCCACTTAATAAAACCTTTAAACAGCTGTATCCTATATGAAACTTTAATTATAAGACAAAAGTGGAATGAATAATGTCATTTTGTGTTGCCCAAATGATAACATCAAAATCTCAATGTCTCTTGACTATGTATACAAATGATGAATAAAACTTTCTTATCTATAGGTCTACACAGAATTAAGGAATAATCTCTTTACCTTAAATTGATCATTTTGCTTTTGACAGTATATCCCAGAATGCTGCAGCCTCTTATTCTTTATAATCCGTTTACTTTTTCGTCGTTATTGAGCTGCACAATTCAATGCTAATCTAACTTGTGATGCCACTTTCCTGTCGTCCTGCTACATCGTAACAATTGTAGCCTGTGTTGCTCGGATACTCTAAATTTGCTGACACAAGCGTGGCTACATTTTTAGAGGATCCGAGCAATGTGGATTGTAACGATCATTGAGATCCTAGCATCATCATATAAATGTCAAGGTGATGAGCTATCATCGTCCCAACTCCTATCTTGTCTCGCGTTGTATCTGTTTAAGACTGGTAATGATGTAGTTGTAGCTATTCTGAATGATCTGGCAGCACCAACCATTGTTCTATCCTGCATCATCCCGACATCTTTGCACACGCTATCCAATATGCAGAGGAAGTCTCTTACAATCAGAAATATTCTGAGAGGATGAGCTTCCTCTTTGGCAGCATCGCCATGAAAATATTCCGTCACCTCTTTGACCATCGACAAAGCTTTTCTTTCTTCTGCTTTGATCCTTACTATACCATCTTCCGCCTCCTTTAGACATACTTTCATTGACTCAAAAAAGTTCCCTTCCATGCCTGTTTTTTCGTACTGCAAAACGGACCTAACTTTAACAAGTCCTGCCTCAAGCTTCGATACGTAGCCGCTTAGGACATCCGAGTCCATTCCTGCTGCTTTTTTGACATTGCTAAGTTCTCTGCTTAATCCAGCAACTACTTGCAATCCTTGCTTCTTGAACTCTTCCTCTTTGAATTTGATATTTGATATAGAAGGAAGGTTATTATCGTCCTTGCTATCCGAACCCAGCCCTTCTGATCTGATAATCTCCTGGACCACAAAGTGAAGCAAGGTTGTCTTTCCATCTGTTCCCTTTATATCTATTAATTTCAAAAGAGTTTCGAGTTTGAAAGCTCTTGCATCACCGCGATTAGTGCCAACATTCATGCGGTTTCCTGCTCTGAGAACAGCTTCAAGGAGTTTGAAGAATAGTCTACTGTTCTTCAGTTCTTGACTTGCTTCCTGTTGAAAAATGGCAATGCACCAGAGTTAAGGAACATTCCTGAAACTTGTTTGAAAGTAACTTGCTCAAATCAGTGATTAGTGTGCACTATTCCTCCTCGAGTGGCTCAAATTTACAAATGCAACATAATGTGGTAAAGATTTGTTAGAAATGGTCATAGTTGCTCATTGATAGACATAAAAAATCAACTCCAAATTCAGTCGCAAGATTATTGATATAAGATTTTCAGCATAGTTAAATTCTGGGAAGTTGGTATATAATGAATGCGTTTCATCCTAGATTAAGTCAGGGGCGGAGCTAGGTGAGAGCAAGGGGTTCATCGTGGGAAAATTATAGTGTATATTCAAGGCTAAAATTATTTTGTTATGTATATATAGTAGATGTTGAATCCCTAAACTTGTTCGTGTTTTGAACCTCCTTAATAAAAATTCTGGCTCCGTGCCACTAGTCAAAGCAACATATGTATATGTTTTAATGGACTCTTAAGCTAATAATACCTCAAGTGTCTGGAAAGACTTCCTCAAATCCTTTACTTCAGCATCAAAATTTGCTCTATATAGCATGGCTTCTACTCTTTTGAAGGCAAAGGGTATATCAAGAATAGCCTTGAGGAATCGTTCTGCCGACCCTAATTTTGAAGTGTCCCCATTGTAATCTCTTAGTTTTATCTCTTCTTCCTTTGTTGGAGCCATCTTGACCAAGCTCTCGAGAAGTTCAGGCCCCAATCCTTCTGCACTTCCTGTTGTCATCAAAATACATTCCCATATATATGAATTTTGAAGGAAGACTTTCCATGACGATCAAAATAGATGGATAGTGTCGTAACTATAATAAATTATCAAGTCAATATGATGTTCATGTTGTTTACATGCTTAGCCATCATGTAAAATGTATTTCATGAGAAAGACATTTTCTGGTGTTTGGTTTACCAGAAAAGGTAAACATTTTCCATTACAAGCGGAAAACAATTTCTCTCACTTACAAACAAAAGTCATTTTTATTCCAAGTATAGTAAAATTTTAACTTCACATCACTTGATCCAACTAATAGTTAGATATTATCTTTAATTTTAGGACTCGAACGATTCATTAACACACTCTACACTGTTAATATTATTACGAATCCTTAATATACATTTTTCCAAAAAATATTTTCCACTAACCAATCAAACGTCGGAAAACATTTTTCGAGGGAACAAGAAAACTTCTTTCATGAAAAATTACTTTTGTAACACCAGAGCACACCTTATTAATGCGGAATAGAAAATTTCGCATACCATCTAAAAGGGCTTCAGAGACTTCATCCTTTGTGACATTCAATGCTCTTAACATTATGGCAATGTTCTGTGATTTTTTCGGGTCAAGAACTCTGTTCTCCTTCTCAACCGGAGGACGGACTGATTTCTTAGTGACTTCATTTGGTACTGAATTTACAGAATTACATCCAAAGAGTGACTCCATCATGTCTTCATTCAATCTGAAATGCATATAAAGATCTCTATGATAAGAAACTACATGTCATTAGGGAGACAATAACATCTTTGTTAATCAACTTACTGGAAAGAGCTCGATTTCAATTGATCCCACACTGTGGCTCTTTCAGAAGTAGCTCGTACTTTGTCCCAATGTAAAGGCTTCAACCTAGGCTTTGATTCATCCGTGGTGTCGGTATCATGTATGGATCCTCCATTTTGTTCTTCCAAATGACTTCTCTTCTCACTGACAACGTGTGATGATTTTGGAGTGGAACTACTTGACTGAGGCTTTACATGGGAAGATAGTGAAGGAGAACTTGTTTGTGATCGTTCAAGCAGAGGCGGCTCAACAGAATTAGTTGTCTAAAACAAAATCATCATAACAGAAACTTCAACTCATTTCATATACTAATGAGACACAAAATAACTTGCTTAATGATATATGAATCAATCAAATGACACAAAGTGAAATATATAATTCAAAGAAACTGATCTAAATTAGAAAGTGAAATGGAAAAATAAAAATAGAAGAGTGAGATAAATTTATAAACTAACGACTTTGAATTTTATGGCAATTTACTCACTCATTCCAATAACTTCAACCAAATTAAAAAAAAAAACATCATCTTATAAATTATATAACAAATGAATTTAGTGGTCTTACCCTTGAGCCAACTCTGCCTCCAAGTTTCCTGGAGGTTGATAGTGGAGGTTGAGGTGGAGGTGGCGGAGGTGGAGGAGGTGGAGGAGGAGGGGGAGGTGGAGCTTTTGATGTTTGTCGGTATTGATTGCTTATTGATTTAAGCCTGGACATATCTGGTGGAGGAGGTGGTGCTGAGAATTTCACCCTTTGTGGCACATAAGTTAGTGTCGGCTTCTTATGCTGCAATATAACCTCTTGTGATGGTGGCGGAGGAGACGGTGATGATGTTTGTTTAACTGACGGTACTATTATAGCGCGTTTTATATCAGGGGATGAACCCGAAAGGGACAATCTAGGGGATGTTCTCTTTGAATGAGGAATCGAATTATTTGATCTGGTCACTATGCTAGTATTATATGGCTTGTAAATTTTGGTTTCATCATCATCAGATGAATTTATTATGGTAGGAGTAGTGAAAACTGTGTCATGATTTCTCAATGGGGGAAGTGGTTGTAGTTCTGGACTTGGTCTATACCTATCTGATTTCTTAGCAGGGCTTAATTTCCTATAAGGGGAAGTATTATTAGCAACATTATTATACTGGTTCAGTTGGTTTTGGGAGGCTGAGGATGATGGTTCAACAGTACCAATGTAAAGAAAATTGGAAGGTGGCATTCTTGATTCTTCTTCTCTGTGAAAACTATTGGTGTTGTGGTTGGCAACAAGTTTTTGGGTTTCATCTGGGTGTTTAGTTTTGTGTTTGTAGATGTAGAATCCCAAAGCAGATAACATTCCAAGAGTGACAATACCAACAGACACAGCAATTGCAAGTTTCTTGGTTGGGTTTGTTGGTTGAGTGGCAATTGGGTTGGTTCTTGAAATTGGTGTCCCATTTGGTTGAATTGGTGGAATTTGTTGTGTTTGATCTGGGGTTTGTACAGTTGGGACTTCTGGGAAAAAGGGGTGGTCTGGGGTAGGGAAAATGGGTTCAGAATTTATTTCTGGTGGGGGTGGAGGTGGGGATGATGATGTAGATGGAAAGAGTGGTTCATGAAGAATTCTTCTTGTTTTGGGATTAATGTCAATGAGATGTTGAATTTGGGTCTCTGCTGCTGTAAAAAATGTAGTGACAACAATTAGTACTAACAATGTTGATAAAAAGTTGCAAATGGGATGAGCTCTCATTGTGTTCTTCTTCTTCTTTTTCTACAATTCATCTTCTTGTGGTTTTTGTTTCCAAAATCTTGAGATGTAGAGAGAGATTGAGAGAGAAGCTTCTATGAGCAGCTACACTTTCAAAAGGGTAATGTAGTGGAATCAAGATTTGTGCTTGTAGTGAATTTTGGAATAATAATAATTAATAATTATTAAAACAAAAAGAGATGTTGTGATGAGATTAAAATTAAAAGGACCACGTTGATCTCCTTTACAGCTTGTTTGGATGATTTATACCTGGTGTATCGCTTCATAATTTATCGTATGATATTATATTATTTTGAAAATTAATGTTCAAAAATATATCTAAATTATTATTTTTTGGTAAGTTTTATAGTTCAATTATTCATTATCGTTTTAGTTACCTAAACTATCACTTTTTATATATTAAAGCACATCTCGAGATTGAGTTGATCAAAATATTGTTCTCACTTGATAAAAGACGTATGTAGGTCAACTCAGCATCAAGGTGTATTTTAATACAAGAAAAAGTGATAATTTAAATTATGAAATTCGTGAAAAGGTAATTTTAGACACCTGAATCATAGAGGTTATTGAGTATGCATTTCTAAACACTTTAACTTACAAAATGATCATCTAAATTTACACGTTACGTTACTATCAGGTGTCTATGAGATACAATAAAAATTGAATTGAAGCATCTAATTGTAACTTGAGATTAAGTTAAACGGTCTAGGCATACACTCTCAAATTAGAATATTTACTTAACAATTATAGTTATATTTAAATATTTATTTATATATTATTTTATAACAATAAAATGATAACAAAATCACACCAATTGACCGTTACTTAAAATGAATGTATTAATACTCCAACTAGCTTTGCCATTTATTAGTCGTGAGTGGGGATAGTATAATTTCTTTTTTCTTAAAATAGACAGTAGCCCACATGATTAATTAATGGAGCCATCAAAAGTGAAATTTACCTACCCATATTTTCAAATTTTGGCTTCCAATTGTAAGGGGAAACATGTATAAAACATTTTATATCAACCTACCCATTTCTTAAAAATTGAGCTATTTGGCCTATTTCAAATTAACCATTTATTTAAAAAATAATTGTAATTAGGGCATGTATCGATTTATCTATTTCTTCCGTATAACAAATTATTTGACTTTGTCCCAAATTAGCTGTATATTCAATATTATTATAATTGAAGCATGTGTCGATCGATATATTTCTTGTATTTTCAAGAATTATTTATCCTGATTTCTAATTAGCCGCTTATTCAATATAACTATAATTTCAGCAGGTATCGATCTACTCATTGCTTTCATCTTAACAGATTATTTAGTCTAATTTCAAATTAATTGTTTATTCTAGAATACTTATCAGGTAGTAATTGATTCGATTTTGAATAAAATCGATTTAGTTTATCAGTTTATAGATATGTTGAACTTTTACAAATACGTTAAGTTATCGAATATCAATTTATTAGTTATTGATCGTTACTATTTCAGTTATCAATTTAACCATTTGTAAAATTTTAAAGTAAAAGTAAGCACTAAGTTGCGCTTGGTAGTAGCAACGTCAGTAGGTTTTGCCTTAATTATATACTCCTAAAAATATACTGTCACATTAACTCTCTTAGAGAATGACTTAACATGCCAAATACCCAATTATTATTGTGTTATCAGTTAACCCGTTAAAGAAAAAATATTCTAAATCATTATATAATTGATAACGCGGTAAAAAATAATAATCTGAATTGTTATATTAACCATAACCTATTAATGATAAATCAATAGCATTTCAATTTATTGATTTTGATTCGATTTTGAGCAATTCTACTTTATTTATCGATGTATCCGTTAATTTCTTCTGACTTACTAAATTATTTGGTGTGATTTCAAATTAACCGTTTATTTAACATTATTATAATTGAAGCACGTATCGAGCCACCTATTTCTTCAATCTCATCGGATTATCTGTCTTTCTTCCCTAATAATGACTTCTTTTTTTAACTTTATGTGATAATATTAAAAAAATCTCGTTTCTTGTAGTGTCAAATTGTCACAATATCACCTTTTGTGTAATCTATTAAAGAGGGCAAGGAAACTTAATTATTATTATTTTTTATTTTTCTTTTCAAATTTAATATTTATATTAAACTCAGATTAATTTAAACTTACGTCAATAAAATTCATTCAGGCTAAACGCTTTTTATCAAAAAACAATTCACACTCAAAATTTAAAATCAAAATCTGACCAGCCTTACCCGTTGTACCACATCCTTTTAACATTGGCAACGGAACCTATTAACGTTTTTTTTTTTTTTGAGTCACTTTTCTATTTATCTTAAGTTTAATGGACCGATGAGCTCACCATCTAATCTGGTTCATATTTTATGGGACAAGTACACGTCCTTGAAAACATGTGGCTTTTTCTTTAACCTTTCTTTTCTTTTATTTATTATTAGGCTCTTGTTTAATATTATTTGGTTCGACATAATAATTTTTAAAAATAAATTAAATTTTAAATTAAATTATCTGTAATGTATTAAAACATTTTAAAAATTTTATAATGTTGAATAATGTCATGTAAAATATTGAAGACAAAGAATTATTAAATATAAATAGTAATATTAGTATTATTATTTTTTTAAACGAAGAGAATAATAACCATAATTATAAATGTATTTGTCAAAACTGTCATTTATTTTTCCTTTAAAAATATTAATGGTACTATTATTTGTCTTAAATCAATCGATAAAGAACGTTTTAATAACAATAACATATTTAATATAACTCCGTTAGAACTTAGGAATTGGTTGGGCAAAATAAAGGGACCAAGCATTTGCATGCGCAAAACATAAACGATGGATGCCAATTTAGTGCCACTATGCCATTAACATGATTGATGATAGCATATGTCATTCTAATCATTTAAGGTGCGTTTGGTATGGGAAAAAAAAAAATCATGTTTAATTGGTCAAAATTTTTGAAAATATTTTTTAAAAGGAAAATAAATTATGTAAACTTAATTATAATAACCTCCTTCGTGAAAGGCGGAAAAATTAATTTCATTCCTACTTTCACTCTGACCCCCACACCCCTACTCCATCCACTCCCTGTTCCTAATATCTAAATTATATATAAATATTTTTAAGATAATATTTTTATTTACTTACTTAATATTAAAAAAAAATTAAAACTTACTTATTTTTTTAGGAAAATTTTCTCTTTGTGGAAAACATTTTCTTCTTAACAAACACAAATCTTCCGGTCAACATAATTACTTTCACATGAAATTTTTGCTCTTTTTTTTTTCTTATTCATTACGCCAAAATATGATTGTCTCTGCTTGCCATCATCACTGGCTTTAGTTCTCCAATTTTGTAAATTAATTCCATACCTATAATTTTCCCCTTTTTTTTCCCTCTCTTATCCTAAGTGAATAAAAAAGAGTCATGAGATCACCATAATCATTAGTTATTTATTCTGCACCATCATTTTCATCTTCCTTCTTTTCATGATTAACTTAATTAATAAGAAAAAATAATTTAAATAAGAAAAAATTAATTTAATATATTGAAGTTTTTTTTTTCAAAACTTTGCAAAATATTGCATCCACGCACATAAAAATCTAATTCTAATTGAAATTGCATAAATACAATATATTTTTTGACATCAATTATATGTGTGTGGCCAGCTGACTCCAATATATATTTTCCAAATTTTATGTGTATGGAATAATAGAAACCTTCAAAGACGACAATTTTCTAGCGGCCAAACTTTGATCACTACGAACACGTGAGGTTGGGATGGACAGTGTGGCTAAAGTGTTAGACACACTAACTAATACATATATAAGTAATAAGAGAATAAAATTTGCTACGTCAAATAGTTTTTTCATATATATATATATATATCGAAAGCAAAGATTGAAAGGGAATCGAAAATATTTCTGCAAGTCTGCATGGGAATCCAATCCCACTTTCTTTTTTTAAAAAAAAAAATACATAGTGACCAAGGGGATTTTGTACCCACAACCAAGAGGGCAATAAGAGCTTAACAAGTTCTTTTTTTTAACTAGATCAGCAACACATTTTGTTTATAGGTTCTCAAGTTGCAATTTTTATATATTTACTCAATTTCTCAATATAAATATAGAATTCATGTGACAATTATTGATTTGCCAAGAACCCCCATTTAAGCTCGTTGAATCCACCTCTGTTTGGGGAAGCTTATAAATTACTTAAAACATAAGTTATAAGCTAAGTTTTTATAAATCAAAGTTAGTAAAATGTCATAAGTTGAACGTCGAATTCTTACATGGTTCAAGAAAATCAAAGGTCTGCTTCGACTAATTAAGTCTATATTAAATCTCTTAATATTAGAATAACTTATGTAGTCATGATTCAATTCATATCTATTTCAATTGATTTCTTAGGACTCGTTTGGCCAAACACACCCTAACTCAAAATCTAAAAGATGAAAAGGGCTTTAACTTGGAGGTCAAAGTTGTTAGAAGAAAAAGGGAGTGATAGTACGTGTTGAAGAAGGCTTTTATTCTTATATATAACAAGACAAAAGCATGTAGAAATTTTGTGGTTGGTGAAAGGCTAAAGCAAATAGTGTCTAATTAGCTTTATTTGGCTTTTTTTTTTTTTTTTTTTTTGCTTTAGAAAGCTACAAACAATAATTATATAGGAATGTTGAGCTTGTTAAGAAATGCATAATTGAGTGGTGAAGGCTTCCCAAAATGCACGTCAAGCATCTATATGTACGTTGCCTTGATACCTACCCTAAACATGCATAAGGATAAAGAAAACCTTTTTTCCATACTACACACTACTTACGTTAAGAATCGCTTAATCCAAAGCATGATATACTAATTCAAGATTTAAAGGTTATGAATGTTTATAATTAGGGCGGACGTACATTAGGGCAACAGGTATAGGCAAAAATAGCTTGGATATATTAAGTCCCTTTCGATTAATTTGTGTGTCTTTATATTTGAATGATGATAGAACTTGTTAGAGATTATGATGCAAAATAAATTTAAGTCCCACAAAAAAGTTAATGGGCATTTGGCCAATTAGAAAAACCACTCAACTAGAATAATTTATCCGAAAAATACATCAAATCTTCTCTAAAAGAGTAATTTCTCAATATTTGGAATTTTAAAAATACCTAAAATCTTATTTTTACTTTTTTCTCTTTCACTGTATTTTTCTTTTTCAAATCTCACTCTAAATTTTATTATTTTTTTTTATAAAATTGTACTATTTACTTGACGTTTAAATCATTTTTATTTTTTAAGGAAATTTATGAAAAAAAATTCATGATCAAATGAGTCCTCAAACGTCCTAAAGGGATAAAAATTAAAGGGTATTTTACTTAAATCCCATAGTGAAAAAGCTCAATTATAATTTTTTCCGACTTTTTTGGTAATTACCCAAATTCCCTCTTTTTTTCAGATTTCTGATACATACGAATGACGCTGATACATCGCGGTTTGATACATAAGTCTTTTTCATGATACATCGCTAGTTGATACAAACCAAACATTGTAATATCAATAAAACTAATGAATCAACTTATAACATCTAATATATCATGAACACAATAAAAATAGCAGTAAAACTTATGTTTTACTGATACATTTTGTGTTTGGTTTGTATCAACTAGCGATGTATCATGAAAAGGACTTATGTATCAAATCGCGATGTATCAGCATCATTCCTATATATCAGAAGAGGAATTTTTGAATTTTTTTACAAATGGTAGGAAATAATTGAAAATATAGGAATATAGGGTGTGCAATTTGATAATTTTTACAAAATTAAAAGAAAGCAAAAAATAGGCCCAAAGCGCAAATAGTGCTCTAATTTAGTAGGCTCACCGACCTTATTCGTCTCATTCATATAGCTGCGGCCCAATGATATAAATTAGGCCCGTTTGATCATATAATTTAGGGAAAGAGTTAAAAATGTCTTTAAATTATTTGAAATGAACAAAAATGTCTTATGTTTTTAGTTTGATCTAAAAATATCTTTGTCGTCAATACTTTTATCCATAAATGTCCTTATTGCTATTTAATGGGTCAAAAATATCCTTTTTCAAAAAAAATTATTATTTATTTTGTTTTTGAACACATTTTTTTCCTAAGAATATTTTTTATTAGCAAATGTTTATTCTACTTCAATTAGAAAAAAAATAAAAAATAAAAAATATTTCTTATTTTATTATAATTATTTTTATCGTTATTTGAATAAAAATTAATGATGAATTTATTATTTTCTTATATATATGACATATATAATCTGTTAAAACTTAGAATACATGAAATTATTCTATATTAATTGATAAAATGAGATTAAGAAGATTTTTTATATATATATTTTTATTACTTAAAGTGGTTTTAAAAGAAAAAAAACAAGAATACAGTTCCTTTAAAGTAATATTTTTTTATAAGGAACAAGATTTATTTTTTTTAAAAAAATAATAATAATATGCTTTCTGAATAGAGTATTTTTGACTCATTAAATAACAATAAGGGCATTTTGGGACCAAAGTATTGAAGACAAGGGCATTTTTGGACCAAACTATAAATGGAAGACATTTTTGTTCATTTCAAATAGTTTAAGGACATTTTTTTCCTTTTTCCAATAATTCAAAATTTGAGAAAACTTTATAAAAAAATTGCACTATAATTATTAATTACTCAATAAAATGATAGTTTTAATAATTATATAAATTATTTGAGATTAGTTATGGATATATGTATCTAATTCGCTTGATTAATGTATTTCAGATACAAATGCATTAAAAATGCTCTATTTTCGATTGTTTAAGTTTTTTTTTTAACTGAAACACATTAAATAAGGAGAAAATCAAGCTTATAAGGATTTCTGAAGATTTGTGTATCACTAAGCTAAAAAAAAAATAGAAAAGAAAATCAAAATTCTCTTCTATAAATTTCAAAGTCACTTTATTATTCAATTTCATCAAAATTTAATCCACTATATCTGCGATTCACAACGACTTATTGTATATGTGTTTTCATAATATATCTGTGTTTTATAATTTCAAGTATCTATTTGTATTTGGTGTATTTATATCTAATATCAATTTCATCTCATGTATTGTCACGATCCAATCCATCGGGTCGTGCAGACACCCACTCTACATCCTAAGTAGGAGAACCCTTAATCTCTTATATAAAAACATTGCGGAATTTAAAAGCCAAAAATTGAGTAATTAAACCAAATATTTATACAAATCTGTAGGTAATACACTTGTACAAAACAACACGTAAACCCCCCCCCCCCCCCATGGATATCAGTTTAAAACAGATACAATGGATACCAGTCTAAAACAGGTACAAGAGCTCTACAGAAACAAGATACAATACAAATGAAAGACACAGATCCAACCACAAGAAAGAAAAAGTAGGAGCTGTCGGAAGATCATCTTCGCCTTCACCTAGAAAACTCCACTGACTCTTCAATCAGACTATGTCAAGTGGCATAGCAAAAGTAGTATCAGTACAAACAACACGTATTGGTAGGTATCATCGCACAATTTGACACCTACCGCATATTATATGAACAGAAAAATAAGAGAGATCATAATAATTAAACTTTATTAACTTGCCCACTCTAATCAATAGGTACACTCCTTACTCTCACCCTTAAGGTCTTCACCACTCCACGCTCCAGAGATTCACTATTCATTCTAGTTATAATTTACGACTTGTGGGTCATGGACCCACCTTACTATTGTTCAATCACCCCAACAGTCCCTACCTAACAACCTTAACATCTCAATGATTTCACCCAGCCACCACTAGTCCTGATCCAATTGTCTCACAACACAGGGCCTAGCTATTCCACAACCACCCTTCCGCACTAATCCAGTCATAAGTAACTACTACTACTATCATAGTTACTCGTGAACACTTTAATGATAAAATTGTCTGTGAACAAGCAACTTCCACTAAGCCTATGAACATAGAATACTTCATATAACACATACGTCACACCAAGCCTAATACAACCCATCCTCTTACCACCATAAGTTTATATATACTCGCATGTCTTTATACTAATACACTTCAACTCAAGAATTCTTTCATAGGTCCTCCCTCTATGGTTCATTTACCCTAACATTGTTATTACATGCAAATACCGATATCATCAGGTTCTCTCATGGAACCATCTACACACATACCTGGCCCTCTCAGAGGACTCAATTCGATCATATATGTGTCGAAACGTGACACCCGATCCAAGAATATATTGAAAGGTGACACCCGATCCAAATACGTGTCGGAACATAATATCTGATCCAAATATGTGTTGGAACGTGACACCCAATCCATTTATGCAACCAACCACAACTATCAACAACAAATCACTCTATATCACAAAAAATGGATTCATCACAAGACAAGACAACAATTAATCATTGCATCAAATCTAACATATTTTTCTTAATCATACACACCTATGGATATCATGAAGCAATTCAACAAGTATATGAAACACATACAAGAAACAAAATCATCACCTACATTGTCAAACCCTTAAGGTTTATCATCAATATCTACTTAGTTTCATGTTCATGTACATAATATGATGCCCACTATAAAATAACTGTCTGTATGCAGTAATATCACAACAAATATACCTACCCAAATCATTACAACACCTTTTACCTAGGTAACATTCGAATTAGACCCTAACACAACCGATTTTCTGCCCGTGACCTATGACCACATCTTAGTTATACTATTTCTCATTAAATTTCCTTCCATACTACACAATAGGTATAAATTTACTATTCAGAAAAGAGAAGTCTAGCCTACCTGGGCGCTAAGCAACTGTGGAGGGCCAATGCTTCTGAAATCATTAGTTTCAGATGTTCTACGGGCAAGGCAATATTGAATTTCACTGGTTGAAAGCCTTCCAATGCTGAGATTCCCTTCCCTATTCCTCCCAAGTCAAAAGCAACCTTTTGAAGGGTTTTTGCAATAACCCTTGCATCTAACCTCTCTTTGGAAGAAGTGGAGAAATAAGAAAATCACAACCTCCCGCTCTAGCGGCCGCATTCCCGCTCTGACGGCGCCGCTAAGGCGGGACCATCCCTCTCTGGTGGGATGGTGGGAACCAGTTGAGTAAATTTCTTGTAATTTATTTTAATCATAATTACGACGGTTCAGGTCATTACATGTATTTAACACAATTGCGTCTAATGTATCTAATATTAATTTAATGTATCCAATATTAATTTTACACGATGTATATATCGACCACATGTATCTGGTGTCAAAATGTGCTGGTATATTATAAATCAGTATCCATTGTATTAAGAAGAAGAAGAAGATCATTCATGTTCGACTTCTTGTTTGTATTGTGTGGGAAGATTATATTAAATAATATTAGTTACTACTATTGTTGATTTGTTGAATCAGTGGATCTTTGTAAAATTATGTATATTTAAAAGATTATGTATTAATATATATATTTCTAAAAGGAATATGAAAGTATTTGATTTGTTAATGCAACATCTTAGGATATTCTAATACTTTATTTATGAATTATGATTTGCTCATTTAATAAGACG
Source organism: Solanum dulcamara (assembly GCF_947179165.1). Classification (NCBI taxonomy): domain Eukaryota; kingdom Viridiplantae; phylum Streptophyta; class Magnoliopsida; order Solanales; family Solanaceae; genus Solanum; species Solanum dulcamara. The sequence continues at coordinate 71,737,790 of NC_077243.1, read as the reverse complement.
ATAAGAATATAATTTTTTTATTTTTGATAATTTCCACAAATTATGAAATTTTCATATTTATGAGAAACATGAACATTTTTTAATATCTAAAATGCATGTCTAAATAAAAACTTTAATGTCAAATTAATCTAACTTAAAATCATGTTTAAATGCGTATTTAACATCTCAATATCCTTCTCTCATACAATTTTTTTCTATTTTTTTTGGAAATAATGGTTGAATGAAAATTATTATTAAAGAGAGTAACAATATATACTCTTTGTACAGTTAAAACATCTCTATAACAATCGTAATTTTTAATAACATTTCACTAACGATCTAATTTTTTTCAGAATCGATTTTTTCTGTTATATTTTATTTCTACATTCTACTTATAACAATATCAAAACATCAGATAAACAACCTCAAAATGAAATTTTGACGGTCCTATTAGCTCTGGACGTCGAATTTGATCTAGAAGAACCTTTGGTATGGGTATCGAGGCTTTCAGACTCATTTTGAGCAACCTTATAAATTATGGCAAAAATAAAACTTGGGTGTGAGATCTACTGTTTGTCGAGATGACCTCTAATTGAATTTTTGATAACTTTGTTGAGTCTGAAATATCGTAGTCACGATGAATGCCTCTGTGGTTTTGAAGGTCACTATACCTTCTCATTGCGATTGCGTGGTCTCCTAGTAGCGGCATGGCATTCATTATAACAAGATACTTTTTATAAAATTATTCCCCTGTAATAATTATACTCAATTATTAAGTACTAATATTTTATAAAAAAAATATTTATGTAATATAAAATATTTAAAATATCTATGATAATCATCATTAATGAAATATGTAAATTTCAAGTATGAACATCTAAAAGAAAAAAATCGTATTTAAATGGTGCCCATAAGTTAAGATCGTAACTTCACGAGGAGAGGCTAGTGTTTGTCTTTTCAATTTATAATTAATAAAATATGAAAATCAATTGAAATTTTAACGAGTATTTTATTTTGTTTATAACATAAAAAATATAAAAAAATAATTTTGCATACTTTATTTATAACAATTAAATGAAATTAAAAAAAAAATGACTTTGCTAGTGAAAGTAGAAAAAATAAGTTTTATGATTAGTAAGAGGCATATCCAGAATTTCAAGAACATGGGGGCACCATTATTTTCAAAATAGATATTCAATTCAATCACATAAACTTACGGTGACAAGAAGTTGACGAGCAACCTTTATATAGTAATATATTAGCAAAAAATATCATTCACTTACAATTGTCCTCTACAAGTTTTCATATTTTAAAAATAGTCAACAATGGCATCATTACTTACATTTTTAAATATACTTCGCTCTATATAGCAAGCTAAACAATCATTCAAAAGATCTTCATCCATCCTATTACGCAAATCATTCTTTATGTACTTCATTGATGAGAATGTTCTTTCCACGCTTGCGGTAGCAACGGAGAATAATCAAAGTTAGCTTCACAAGTAGATACACAAGTGACCAAGTTTGATCTAGTTTTGTCTCTGTCATCACTCTTGCAAGATCCTTGATTCCCTTCAAGTTGAGAAACTTGCTATCACACTTTTGAGCATAGACAATAAAATCATCGAGTTGGAAATCGAGTTCCCGAAGCTCTTTATCACCAAACTCACTTGGATAGTACTCGACTAGTTTCATTATCCTATCCTTGTGAAAATTAGCAATGAATCAACCGAACTCAAACTAGCCATACTGAGGAGTAAGTCACTAGTCATTACATCAAAACGATTATTAAGCTCTTGAAGTGCCAAATCAATGAAGGCATAAAATACTTCGACACGAAAGTGATGCAAATATGAAATCTCAGACCTCTTACGCTTCACCTTTCCGTTAGTGTAGTCTTCATCCATTATGGGAATTGAAATATCATGTTTACCACAAAATAAGAAAACCTCATCCATCATAGAGTCCTATTCACCCTCTCTCATCATTTGCAATCTTTTCTTTGAAAGGTCAAGCAACCCCATAGCATTAACGATATCTTGATCTTTCTTTTGTAAAATTTTATTCAACTCATTTGTCAATAGCAACACCTTAAACATCAAGTGCAACATAAAGACAAATGCAAATTCATGAATCTTGCTCAAAAGATTTTTCGCTGCAAATCTATCAAGATGATATGGAAAATCACGTTTCATATCCTTAAGCACATTAACAATTGAAGAAAAAAGAATCAGAAAATTGTCCAAGGTTTTAAAATGAGACCCCCAACGAGTATCACCCGGTTGTTGGAGGCCACGTTCTTGATTCAAACCTTGCCCTGTATGAACTTCTCCAAATTTAAGCAACTCTTCCAACTTAGCTGCTTGATGTTGTCGAAGTGAATTCCTGCGCTTAAATAAAGCTTCAATAGTATTCAAAATATTAGTAAGAACATAAAAAAAAATTATCCACATTCGAATTTTTTTTGGAAAGACCTACAAGTGCAAATTGCAATTGGTGAGCAAAACAGTTTATAAAATATGTAGATGAAGTGTTTTGTAAAATTAAAGACTTGAGACCATTTATTTCTCCTTGCATATTACTAGACCCATCATAACATTGCCCATTTTGAATGTACATAACGAGTGATCCAAAAACAAAGAATAAATTACTTTTTTTAGTGATTGAGAAGATGTATCATTTACATGGACAATACCCAAGAATCTCTCTATCACCATTCCATTTTTGTTGACATATCTCAAAATTAGAGCCATTTGATCCTTATGTGAGACATCCTTTGATTCATCAATTAATATTCCAAAATAATCACTGTTCAAGTCTTCAATGATAGCTTTAGTTGTTTCTTCAATACAAGCCTCCACAATATCTTTTTGAATTGTTGAACAAATCGTCATATCATTTTGTGGAGCATTTCCTAATATTACTCTTCCTACATCCAAATGTCTATCTCGAAACACATCCGAATATTCAGAATCTTCACTTTCATCATGTCCACGAAATGGAAATTCCGATCTTAAGAGAAATCTTACCACGTCAATTGAGGCATTTAAACGCATCCGATAATCACTTCTTGCCTTTTCACTTTCTTTTTCAAAAGAAGATTGCATCGATTGACATTGGTTTATCAAATCTTGCATCCTATTGAAACATTTATGATGGATACTATTTACCTTACCAACATGTTTTTTGAATCTTTCTAAAGCTTTGTTCCAACACCTAAAACCATCTCTTGTAAATGCATCCCGGAATTTCCACGGCTTTCACGTTCATTCTTGAACAATTAATGACACAACCAAAATGCCGCATCTGCTTTAATGCTATATTCAAACCATTGAGATCTTTTTTTAAACCAAGTTGGACTAAATTCACGCATTTTATCTCCAAACTTAGTTTTAGGGAAGATTAATCAATAGGTTGACAAGACTTTTTTTGAATGTAATACCTCCGTACCGCATCTCGAATATTAGGACCATAAGCCGAAATAGGTATTAGGACTTTGAGATCTGCTTCAAGAGATTCAAAATCAAGCACGTTATCCACATTTGAAAGTGGAAAAGAATTTGTATGTCTTTGAAATTCCGAAACTACTTGTGAGCTCACAAAGGGATGACTTGTAACGACCTATCCCCGTTGTTATGAATAGGCCAATGGAAAAAGATTTTGAGCCAGAAAACTTCGGTAGTAACTTTGAAAAAATTTAGCCTAGGCCAAACTTGGACGAATTCTGAGTCAGGTGAGGTCTAGGGTGGCATGGTGAATGGTGGGGGATTGAATTTCTGATTTGATTGGGTAAGCTGATAGCCAAGACAATATAAAGCATTTACGGCTTCGCGGAATCGCATTCGGGAGAGTAAAACTCTCGGAATTGGACTTGGTGTGAAGGGTATATTTTAATACGCCTTTGGAGGGGGGTGCTGTGAAATGGGGACTTGAAGCTCAAATTCCGAGCTCACTGTTTCCGTGCAACTTGCTAGAGCGGAATTTCTTTCGCCAGAGCGGGACAGTCGCAACTTAAGTCAGAAAAAACCCCAGAAATGGTCTTTTTCTGCAAAAACAGTTTCTAGAATGACAGGAGGTGATCTAGGGCGATTTTCATCAATTTCCCACAAATTTTTATGCTTAAGGTAAAATATTTACTCTCTAAACTCATCGTTTGATTCCTAGAACCTAAAAACTATGGTTAGTAATCATTGGAGGAGGGTTTAAACTAAAAACTAATGGTGGAAAATAGCCCTAGGGTGGGGTTAGGATCGTGGGTTTTGGCCGAGGAGGGAATTATGTTATAATTCTTGTGAATTAGGCTATTTTATTGATCATTGTGTATATGTGACTTATTTTTAGACAAAGAACTAGCAGAAAGAACCCGAAAAGGAAAAGCTCTTGCACCTTATAGTTGTTGAAGCTTAAATTCAAGGTAGGTGATGGTTTTATTTTCCGTATGTGTTTCATATACTTGTTAAATTGCTTTAGGATATGCATATGTGTATATGAGAAGGGATACATACTAGATTATATGTGAAATGCTCACTTGTTGGCCTATTGTGTGATGAATCTGTTCTTGGTGGTAAAATATTGAATATTGAATGTAATTATGGTTGTTTGCATGATTGGGATTGGGTGTCACGTTCCGACACATATCTAGATCGAATGTCACGTTTCAACACAAACTTTGAATCGGGTTTCACATTCCGATACAAAATTGAATATTTGTAGGTTCCATGAAAAGACCCTTTTGTGAAGTTAATTCATGTTCAATGTAAAAATTATTTTACCTACAAAATTAAATGTTCACACTTCTATTCAATCTTATCAAAATGAAATAATTTTAAAAAAATATTAGAACAAGTAACAAGTACACTAATAAAAGAATCACAATTATTAAATAACTATTTAAAAATTGAAAAGTTCTTATGAACTTAAAAAATTCAGGCAATCAAATAATATCACCACTTCATAAATCAAGAAAAAACATATAAAAGAAAAGATTGAAGTACATTTATAAATAAAATTGGAAAAAAAAACTTAGATAGCATACCTTGTTAGTTGTTCTCACTTTGGAGCTACTTCACCATGAACAACACAATGAAGCTAAAACAAGAATAATATAATGTTTTACCTCTTGTTTTCACCCTTTAGTTGAGGGCTTCGAAAAGTCAAAAGAAAAGGTTTTTAAAAAAAGGAAGAAAAAAACGTGTTAATAAGGAAAAGAGGAAAAAGAAAGTAAAAAATATGCATTGACTTTAGACATTGTAGCTTAGGGTCTAGAAATAGGCATGTCTTAAAAAGGGTATCTGAACCTCTATTTATTTATAAATTAAAATAGAGATAAGTGTCAAAAACATATCTAAATTATTATTTTTTTTAGTTTCGTACCTAAACTATTGAGAGTGTGGGTTTATACCTAAACTATTACTTCTCAATTTGAGAAAAACACACCTGTGTGTAACTCTTTCTACTCTCTCTATTTTTTGAATGTTTTTGCTACATGGCTAAAATATTCTATATTGATAAAAATTAAATAAACTATTAATATTAATTAGAAGTTAAAACTAAAGTATTTCTATCCCCCAAAAAAATTATTTTTTAAAAAAATGAAATTATTTTTTTTAAAAAAAGTTTAAAATATTTTTCTCACTCATGTGTATGTATCTAACAAAAAACAAGAAAAAAATTGGAAGCGGAGGATTAGGTGTGGCGGGATAAAAAAATTTTTAAAGAAAATATATAAAAATAATATCTAAATTATTATTTGAAGGGGGAGAGGGAAGATGAAGTAAGAATTTTTTAAAAAACTTTTTATAAAAGAAATTTAGAAAATAAAAATAAAACAATTTTTTTAGGGGGGGGGAGTGGGGGAGTATGGTGAGAAAAAGTGGTGGAGTGGGGTAATAAAAATATTTTATAATTTATATTATATTTTTTTTGATGATGAGATAGTAATACTTTAATATTTAATTTTAACTAATTCTCTTTATTTAATTTTTGTCTAGGTGGAACATTTTGTCTATGTGGAGTGTGATGTGGCAAATTTTTTAAAATGAAAGAGAGAGTGTAGCACACACACCATGGTGAGAGTAGAATAAAAGAGAGAGGTGTGTTTCTCAAATTAAAAAGTGATAATTTAGATATATATACTTATCAATACACTAAAGTGCTTACTTAACCTTTGATTCGCCTATACAAATTTAAGAACTCAATAAGAAAAAAGGCAATGCTATACATGGGTTAGGGAGGGGAGGATGGATGCATGTGAACCCACCCCCTCCATGTGCATATGCCCCTGTGATTAGTATTTCCCGCGTTAATTATATTCTTTGCACCTTTTAATATACCTCATTTTCACCTTAGTCCCTCGTGGCCTCAATTCTCACCACCCTGTTCTTCACCCATCTCCACCTCCATGGTATTTATTTAAATTATATACAAATATTCATAAAATAATAATTTTACTTATGTGCTCGAACAAAAATCGTAATATAGGACGTGATAAAAAGTTTAAAACATTTAGACAGTAAAATGACAGTTTAATTCATTTTCTAAACTTTTTCTTTCTTTTTAAAAATAAAAATGTATTTAAAAATTAAAATTTTAAATACTAAACAAAAAAACTCTAGGATGATTTTCACTTTCTTTATTGAAATACAATAATATCTGTAGTCTATAAATTGTATAAATTTTCCATTTACATTATGTATACAACCTATAATATACCCTGCGTTTGCTTCTATTGATAATATAAAAAAAGTCATTTTATATTGTTTAAAAGGTAACTGTGAAATATAAAGCAAAATAAATTTTCATTTTATTTTTAATGCTATAATTTATAGTTAAACAAATATACATGATTTATTTTAAATTATAACTTTTAAAAAATAAAGTTCAATATAAGTCAAAGTGCACTATATGAATTGGGACATGGAAGTAAACCACGTACAACAACAATAATATACTGAGTGTTGATAAAGTTTAAGTATACCTCTCGAGAGAAATATAGATGATTGTTAGCAATACATGTACCCAACTAAGAGTTAGGGTCGATCCCATAGGGAATAGGTTGAAACAAGTCTATTAGTAAGCACTTTTCAGTTGTAGTTCCTACTTCCCGAAAATAAAAGTGCATAAAATAAAAGTGGGGATCTTGATTTTAATTGAAAAACAATTAACAATGTAATGACAAGTAAACAAGATTTGGTTTGTAAATAGTATGAAGACTAGGCTAGGGTTATATTCCCCATGACATATAACTTAATAGATAAATCGTGCTCATGATATCGTTTAATGTATTGCATGCAAAATCTAACGAGTTAGGTAACATCTACTTCACCTCCTGGTCATTCTTAGACGTATTTCATTCATCTCCTTCCAGTCTCGGAATGTGTGTTTTACTAACCCTTACTCTCGATCTCAGAATACTATCTCCTTCCAGTCTCAAGTAACTTAGACAAAGTTTTATTCCTTCGAATTTCTGTTGTGATAATATTTTCCTAATCACTGCCTCCCTCCCGGTCAAAAAATGAATACAGGCAGGTTCTCAATGCGTGCACTCATTAAGAAACACTTTTGGACGAAAAAATCAACAATACATGCAAGACAAATCATGAAAATCAATACTATGCTTGCCTACTTTGTTATGTCGTCATGGTTCCCACAACACTAGCTGTGGGATTAGCTTTGCATAATTGTGATAAAGAAATCAATAAAAGATGAGTAAATCATGTGCAAAATGCTTACGAATAAGAGTGAGTCAAACATGAATCAACTTTGTAATTGAAGAACGAATCCTTGAATGAAATCTCCGAAACAATATCCAAAAGAAAGCTAAAATGCACAAAGAGTAGCAAACCCATTCTCTTAATCTGTTCAGGCATGCAAGAAACAATAACAGACTGCATAAAAAAATTAAAACCTAATGTGTGCTATTTATAAAAGTTTAAACCCAAATCCTACTCAAACTAGGAAAACTAGACTTGTTGGAGTCATGTGGGCATCACCACGACTCATATAGAGTACCACGACCCATATAGGGCCGTGTGGTGAATTGCCTTAGCCAAAAAATAGGGGATGTTCCTGGATGGCACCCACTACGACCAGTCGTGAGCACCACGGTCTGTGGTGAGACCTCGTGGTGGTTGCCTTAGAAATTTTGTTGCTTGCCTTGGCTCATGGTGGCTGGATGACACCCATAACGGGGCATGGTGTGCACCACGGCCCTTGAAGGGGCTTGTGGTGTAAATTTTGTTTCCTTTCTTGGCTCCTGGTGGCAGGACGACACCTATAATGTGGCATGGTGTGCACCACGACCCTCGAAGGGGCTCGTGGTGTGCACACTTAGTCCAACGCTCTAGCTTCTTACATTGCCTTGTCCCATTCCTTCCACTAATGGACACCACTGTCCGTCCAGTGCTCCACAAGCCGTGGTGAGGCTCGTGGTGTTGCTCCTTAGCCAAATTTGTTATTCAAGCCTCTACATGTCCAGTTCATACCTTCACAACCTGGCTCAGTTCAAGCCTTAGTATATTTCCACAAAATTCACTCCAATTTCCATTAACTCATGTGTAAACCTTGTTTTCCTGTAAGTTAAACAAAAATGCACATCAAACTAACAAAATGCGCTTGAGAATTCTAAACAACTCTATGTTTTGAACATCGTATGTGCTGTATTTTGGAGACACATCAAGACCCTCAACTTAGAATCGTTGCTTGTCCTCAAGCAATAATACAAAATAAACCAAACAAAACGCAAACACAAACACCTAGTAGAAATTATATAGCAGTCTTACAACATAAACCACATGCCCAACTTCACTTCTGCAATGCACTCATGTTCTAACCAACTCGCAAGGATTACTTCATGACATCATACTATTCATAGTTAACCAAATCAATGCAAACAGTCATGTCGTAGTCAATATAGTAACCAAACAAATCAATCACAATGCCCTCACCACAAGAAAGTCTCTCACACAGTGTATATAAGAAAAACAGAGATCGGAACAAAACTACTCGCACTCTCAAAAGAAGTTCAAGCAATGCAAAAGTACAGACCATAAGCTTGCCCGTATTTTCAACACTTCAACTCTTGAATAGCATTTTTAGAATCACAATAGGAATTTCTAGGCTTGTAACGTAGGCTCGAGCTCAGGTAGGATACATTTAGGATAAAAGTGACTACTTTGCCCCTCCATATGCTACTTTGACTTAGATACTTGTTTTCAACCCCCCAAATTTTTGTTGGTTCCTTATTCAATCATCCTTTCTTCTCTGGAGTGGTTTTCGCTTTTGTTCATTCTTTTTCTTTCTTGATTACTCGTTTTTGCACTTATTTTCTCTTTCACTTGCGTCCACAACCCAAACCCAATGACTTCTAATTTTATATATGTTGTAAGATCTATTCCTAAGTATTTGAAGTTTATTAGAGATGAATTAGAGTCATAAGGAACCTCTAGTACTAAGTCGAGTTGAAAGATCTCTTACCGATTAAATTTTTGTATAAAATCTTATAAGGGTCAACTTTAAATAACCATATCTCTCATAATATTAAGATTTAGATAGCCCATGACCTATCAAATTAAATATACATGTTTTCTCTTTCCAATGCCACCAAGTTTTCCTCATTTGGAGTTCGGAGTAAAATGTTATGACCATTTTACTGGAGACGCTTCATCGTGGCAAATGTCTGCGATGGCGCCGTGACACAGAGAAGATGCGGACTCCACTGCCTAAGCCGAACGCATTCCTTTTATTTATTTAAGGGTATTTTTGTCCTATAATCCTTTGGGGTGTTATTTTAAGGGAAAACTACACAAAATGGACCCCTTAAATAAACTATTTACTACTCCATACCCCTTCCCTAAATAATTCTTTTATATACCCCTTCGGCCAAACTAATTACCCATGTACCCCCTTTAATTATTTTTAAATTCGCGCGTTGATGTTATGCTGACGTCAGTGTCCATCTTACATGATTCCGATAGGGAATCATATACCGATAGAGTATCACAAAGGATTAAGCTCAGTTCTATATGATACCGATATGGTATCAACATACCGATGGAGTATCACAAAGAATATATTTACTAATTAGCTTAATAAATAAGATTGTGTTTTTAATAATTTCTCTTAATTATTTTATTTTTATTTCTTAAAAGAAGAGCTCAATCATATATGATACCGATAAGATATCTATATATTGTTATGATATCATTGGAGATTTTAAAAGTGTCTCATTAAGGATTTTCAAGATCATTATAATATACGAATATATTGTGATAGTATCATTCATGTAATAACGAATGACTTAGGAAAACCTTTATGATACCATCACACTATTATATTCTATGATGGTATCATTCAATATTTGTATGAAACGATCCTTAATGATATATGAAACGATCCTTAATGTTACCATGCCAGTATATAAGATTTTTATGAAAATATAGCTGAAGGATTAAAGTAGACATCAATGATATCATGATAGTATATAGATATAATGTGGTGGTATCATTAAGGACTAAAGAAACCTAAATGATACCATCTCAGTATATTGATACTGCGAGGGTATCTTGCTAACGAATCTCATGCCTTGGGGGTATGAATTGTAAAGGGATATTTGTTTGTAATTATTTTGCTTTTATGGGGAATTAGCTTAGTTTTTCCTTATTTTAATGTTCCTAAACGTGTAGAAATCAGGTTTTCCTCATTAAAAACCCTCTCATTCACTCCTAAACATTAATGCTCAAGAATTTTCAAGAAAGCATCAAGTTAGGTTTTTTTTTTCAAGATTCTTCAACAACGTAAGTCCTTCTTCATAGATTTCAAGCTTTCCAAACCAAACTTCCTTATCTATTCATAAATCGCTAAAAGAAATCTTAAATCCTAACCATAGGGTTTCCAAGAAAATAAATCCAAGAATTTCAAGAAAGGGTCTCTTGATTGTTCTTCTTCAAGTTAAGATTTTTCCTCAAGATTTGTGGAGCTTTTAAGGTATGTTAGGCTAATCATAGCGTTGGATTGAGTTCGTCCACGCGTCCTACATCTAAATTTTATCGTTAAATAGTTGAGCTGAGTTCTAGCCCTAGTTTCTTGAGTTCTTGAATCAATTATAATCCCCATTGAGTTTTGCATATAAATTCCACTGTGTTCTTGTATACACTACAATATTTCTTGATGAGTTTCTTGATTTGAGTCTTGTTGAGAGTATGGATTCGTGTTTGCATTCACATAAACCCTAATTGAGATTTCATTTATATTTTATGCATTGATGGAGTTTTTTTTAGAATGATTTGTGAATGGTTTGCATTAATTATTTTATGCACTATTTTGAGTTTAAAGAATGACTATTTTCATCTTTGATTGAGAAAGAGTTTGAGCATGAGTTGAGTTTGAGGGACCTCTTAATTATTATTTTGAGCATGAATTTGAGAAATCATTTAATTGTTATCTTGAGCATGAGTATTTTAAAGTATACACTAGTTGAGAATTATTAAATTAAAACATCTATTTTAAGATTGAGTTGAGAAGTTAAATTATATTTTTATTTTAAATGCATTCATTGAGTTGAGATTATGCCTATTTTAAAGAGAAGAGATTGGTTGAGTTTTGAGCTAAGTCCAAAAATAGAACTAAATGATGTATTTTGAGTATTTTCTCATTTGACGTATATGAGCATAATACAATATTATGGGAGTATTATTGAGTAACGATATGAGATGAGCTCATAAACTACGTAGCTAGCGTAGGATGAAGGTTATGCCTTCTAAATTCCAAAACGATGGACTTTGAGTAAATTTTGGATCCATTGAGTTTGCTTCCCTTACCCTGGCAAAGTAATGGGCGGTGTGGCAACGACAGCAGTTCATTGTATCATCACTAGTTCATAAGTGGTAGTTGTCGGTTAGAGAAACTCCCTAAGAAGTAAAGCATTATATTTTTATATACTGAATTACATTCACTTATGTTTTATAAAGCATTCTTTTACACATATTGCATATTTTATTGAGTTGAGCTATTTTCAGAGTTGACTCATATGAGTTGAGTTGAGTATGTTTGAGTAAGTTTCCTTTCAGCTATTTTACATACCGTACATTTCATGTACTAATGTCAATTAGCCTGCATTGTTCTATAATGCAGACACCGATATTAGAAATCCTCGACAGAAGTACCATTGAAGATTCATTTCCTTCCTAATAGTGGTGAGACCTCCTTGCTTTCGGAGGAATCATAATTATTTCATTCATTGCTCATGAGTTGTTTCTTTTGAGGTAGTCATGGACTTATCTCAACACCTTCTTGATAGTTAATAGAAGCTTCATAGACATAGACTGAGTAGATTGGAGTTGATGTCCCTTTTGAGTCTGTAACTTTTTACAAATACTATTATTTATGAGATTGAGTTGACTTTTAAAATTGTTTACTTAAAAACTATTCCTTTATTGAGTTGTTGAGATGTTAACCCACTTGAGTGTCTTATTTTCTATATTTAAGTCTTTCGCTGAGTGATTGAATGAGTGATCAGACCAAGTTATTCTTTTGGGGCCAACAATGGTCTCCGAGTGACGGTCACGCCTAGAGTATTCTCTTGGGGCATGACACTCTACCACTTGGGTCATTTTGGACATGTCGCCCTTTAGCTCCTTAACACTAGCTTCTGTAGATTCTGTCTTCTGCAGTACTTTAGTCAGTATCTCTTTCATACTTTAGTTGCTCGCTCCAGCTCTACTCTTATCTCTGTTTCTAGGATGCACATAAATACCGCTTCGATCATTTTTGTGGTGATCCTTGTTATGCCAGTTACCTTGATCATGGTGTTCTGCCCTATCATAATATCCATCCCTTTGAAAGTTCTGACCTTAATTTCAAGAGTTGTAAGTCTGAAAACACCCTGATTGTTCATATACTTCGCTTCTTCATCATCGATTGGGTCGTTATAGACACATGCAACATCCACAATATTTACCTTTTCCAATCCTCCAGCTAGCGATCATTTGGTCAGCAAGTCCATCTGAGTCCGCATGTGAGCCATGACTTGATCACGTTCCTCTTCTCTCTTTTTCTGCTTTGCTGACATCTCAAATGGAAAGCCAAAACCTCTCATATTAGTATCTCTAGTGTAACAGGCTCTGTTATTCTTTGCAAGATGATCCAAAATTGTTGTGGCTTCTTGAAATGTCTTGGCCATGAATGAACCTCCACAAGCTGCATCAATAACTGGCTTAGTCACTAAGTTACACGATCTGTAAAATAACTCATTCAAGTGCTCATCTATCAGATTATGATTTAGGCATTGCTTAAGCTTCTGCCTGAATCTGTCCCAAGTCTCATGTATTACTTCAGTAGGTAGTTGCTTGTGAGCATTAATCTCATCATTGATTTGCAGCTTCTTGGATGTTTGGAAGAACCTCTCTCCATAAATGCTTCCCTCAGCTCCATCCAGATTGTAATAAGAGTCGTGTGGAAGCTCATTCAACCACTTTAATGTCTCCCCAAACAGAAATAATGGAAACAGATACAGTCATACGACTGATTGGCTAACCCAGGGATTTTGAATGACTTATGGGTGGCGATAAAGTTTATTAAGTGTTGGTTGACATCATCACTTGCTGCTCCACTAAATGATCCTTTTAAGTTTAATATTTGCAGCATGGTACTTGTGATAGTGAACTTCACAACTTGAGGTAGTGGTGGAAGGACTATAGCTCCAGTAGTTCTCGCGCCATATGTATCAACATCATCATCAACTAGTGCAAAGTTCACATGTCTCTGATCTCTGCCCCTCAACACTTGATTAAGTTCATCCCTGTTGCCAACATCATCCCTGACTTGATTTTCAGCAAACTCTCTCAGCCTTTGCGTCTCAAGCTCTTGCACATTCATTTTTCAAATTGATTTTGTAGTTCAGAATCGTAGAAAATTAGTAGTTCACCCTTACTGCGGGTGTTTGGCATGCATTACCTGTTCCCTTCAAAAATAAAAACAAGAAATAAAAAGTAAAATTAGGAAATAGAAGTGCAAACTAAATTAACAACTAATAGAATACTTCAAAGCCGTATTCCATGGCGCCAATTTTGATAACGTTCAAGTATACTTATTGAGAGAAATATAGATGATCGTTAGCAATATATCTACCCAACTAAGAGTTGGGGTGGATCCCTTAGAGAATAAGTTAAAACAAGTCTATTAGTAAGCACTTTTCAGTTGTAGTTCCTACTTCCCGAAAATAAAAGTGCATAAAATAAAAGTGGGGGATTTTAGTTTTGATTGAGGAAATATTAACAATCTAATGACAAGTAAACAATATTTGGTTTATATACAATATGAAGACTAGGCTAGGGTTATGTTCCCCATGACATATAACTTAATAGACAAATTGTATTCATGATATCTTCAATGTATTGCATGCAAAATCTAGCGAGTTAGGTAACAGCTAATTCACCTCCCGATTCTTCTTAGATGTATTTCATTCATCTCCTCCCGATCACAGAATGTGTGTTTTTCTAACCCTTGCTCTGGATCTCAGAGTACTCTCACCTCCCAGTCTCAAGTAACTTAGACAAAGTTTGGTTTCTCCGAATATTTATTGTGATAATCTTTTTCTAATCACTACCTTCCTCCGGGAAAGCAATGAATACAGGCAGGCTCTCAATATGTGCATTCTTTAAAAAAAGACTTTTGGATGAAGGAAACCACAATACATGCAAGACAAATCATGAAAATCAATCCTATGTTTGCCTACTTTGTTATGTCTTCATGGTTTCCACAACCCTAGTTGTGGAATTAGCTTTGCATAATTGTGATAAAAAATCAATAAAAGATGAGTAAATCATATGCAAAATGCTTATGAGTAAGAGGGAATCAAACACGAATCAATTTTGTAATTGAAGAACGAATCCTTGAATGAAATCTCCAAAATAATATCCAAAAGAAAGCTAAAATCCACAAAGAGTATTAATTAAACTCCTTCTCTTAATCTGTCCAGGCGTGCAAAAAATAATAAAAGACTGCATAAAAAATAATTAAAACCTAATGTGTGCTATTTATAAAAGTTTAAACCCAAATCCTACTCGAACTAGAAAAACTAGACTTGTTGGAGTCGTGTGGGCATCACCACGACTCAAATAGAGTACCACGACTCGTATAGGGGCACGTGGTGAATTGCCTTAGCCAGAAAATGGGGGGTGTTCCTAGACATCACCCATCACGTCCAATCGTGAGCACCACGACCCGTGGTGAGGCCTCGTGGTGGTTGCCGTAGAAATTTTGTTACCTACCTTGGCTCCTGGTGGCTGAATGACACCCATAACGGGGCATGGTGTGTACCACAGCTCTTGAAGGGGCTCGTGGTGTAAATTTTGTTGCCTGCCTAGGCTCTTGGTGGCTGGACGACAGCCATAACGAGGCGTGGTGTGCACCATGTTACGTCGAAAATAAACGATTTAAAATTAATTTCAACTTTTAGAAAAAAAATCAATTTTAGAATAAACAAGAGTCGCCACTTAATTTTTTTAAAAAATTAAGAAAACTTAATTCAAAAGTCCTAACAGATTTAAGTCTTAAAAATTTAGAGAAAATGGGTAAAAGGTTCTTATTTCCACTTTGAGAAGGTGTTAAGCATTCAAAGTAGCCACTAACGCGCGGTTATCCGGCAATTTGAAAACTCTAACTTAACTAAACTTTGGGAAAATACTTGTAAATTGTAAAGGTAAATAAATTTATTTGAGTAATAAATCAACTTAAAATAATTTATTATAAGACATACTCTATAAAAATGACTAAATAAAGAAATTTTAAATATATTTAAAGGGAGTATATCTAATGTAAAATAAGAAAAATCACTTGAGTTATTTGGGGAAAATCAATTTAGAGGAAGACACTTTAAACTCAATTGATTTGAGAGAACATTAACTTAAAATTTTTAAGATAATTTGAAAGAAAATTCTACTTGTTAAAATGTTTAAGTAAAAAAAACACTTAAATAAAATCAATTTAAAGAGTGAATTAATAGAAAAATGGTTTCTCTTTTAAGAGAATTTAATTAAGTTAAACCAAACTAAATTAACCTCTTAAGTAAGTATAAATAAACGTAAATAAATAAATAAATTATTACAACTTAAATTAAATATAAATGAATAAAGTATAAAAATTTGGCCCAACACTTAGTTTTTGTACGTCTGGATTAAGTTGTTAAGCCACCTGCATTTAGGGGTTTTGGCCTAATTCCCTGTATATAGGTTGTATATAGACTGTATACAACACTGTTTTCCCTTGTATCTCGTGTACATAGGCTGTGTATCAGCCTATTTTTTCTCCTCCGAAATCTGTGAACCTCCATTCCTAAAATTTGACGAGGCCGACCCGAAATATCTCAATGATACGAGAAGGGGAGTCCGAATTGGACTCGGATGGGATCATGCAACACAACTGAATAAAATATATAAGTCATAACGTATTGACATATCATATCACAGAAAAGTATTAAAATGGAAATAAGCATATATGCTAGGCTTAATAACATTGCATAACCAAACCACTAGAAAGAATGTCAACCAAAGCCTGAAGACTTAGAGGGTGATTTTTTTAAAATACTAATTAAGACCATTCCAAATAATTAACTAGAGCTAATTAGTCATTACCAATTTAAAACATTTAATACTCCATCCAGACCCAACATTATCAGACTCATATGAAGCCAATTAAACACATAAACTATTCAGGCTAATATGCTAGAATCTGTACCAAAACAAGAAGAGAAAATGTTCAATAATAGCTTTCAAAAAGAAAAATATCAATTGATCCTACAAAATTCACTATTAAATCATTAAGCTATTCAATAATTCTAACACAAAGCATACTGGAGAGAGAGAAAAATGAACACTTAGACTTCACTGGAAATAACATTATTCATTCGAGTATGACTAGCTTTCAATTTAAATGGACAAACATTATAACCAGATTGAGTCGCAGTATACAAAATCTCAATGCTAATGTAAGGTTAATGTAATATCATTAATATATATGTATATTGAAGCCGGCGATAATCATATGACAGAAAAATAAAAAATCTATCCCATATTTTCTTCAACAAAACCATGACAACACACATAATTTATCACATAAGCATTCCTTTGAGACAAATCAGTTACGTTTTTTAACAACTACACTACACAATAATAATGAAAGCCACTGCTAGGTCATATAATTTTATAATTCGAAGTTAATTGTAATAACTACCACACAGTCCCATCTATTAATGACATCCTCCTGGT
The DNA here is from genome assembly GCF_947179165.1 of Solanum dulcamara. Lineage (NCBI taxonomy): Eukaryota > Viridiplantae > Streptophyta > Magnoliopsida > Solanales > Solanaceae > Solanum > Solanum dulcamara. The sequence continues at coordinate 71,720,551 of NC_077243.1, read as the reverse complement.
AAGCACATTAAAACTAAGAAAATAAAGAACCATAATATATAAAGCAGGGAAAACTAACAAACCATATGCCACACATCACATTTATTTTAATCAAATTTTTTAACAACCATGAGAAGAGAAGAAAAAATAATAATTTAACACTATGCATTATACATAGGCAAAGCAAACAAAAGGCCTAATTATGAACACAATTACTTAATCGTCTAAAAAAACAGAAGAGAAGTGAGAAGCAGAATATTACCTTTTTTTCGGCGGTGATACTAGGACTGGACAAGCTTGAAGGCCATGAAATCCTCAACACCAGAAAACAAGCAAGCAAAAAAAAAAACTTAAAGAAAGCTCGAGATCTCAGGTTCAAACCTTCGTGGGTTTGATTTCGTGAAAACACTGTTATCACTATCAAAAATCAAGCTCTCAATGTTTCCCTTTTTTTTTCTTGAAATGATTATTGAATACTCTGTATCTTCAATGGTTCTCCCCGCCTCCCCTTTTGATAACCGATACCATGTATTTATAGCTAAAATAAAAATTTGAATTTTAATAACCATTTGAGCGGGACCTCAGAGATTGATTGAAAAGGATGAAAGAGAAGTTAAATAAGAGGAAAACATACCCTAAAAATTTGAATTTGATTGATAATTTCTGATTCGGATTAGATTTGGGAAATTGGGGTGGGCTTCCTGATGTATTGTATTGTTGTTGGTTTGTTGGAATTAAGTTAGGGGAAAAGGAGTGGGCTTGCTGATAGTGTATGGAATGTTGTAAGAAATATATAAAAAAGGAATGGATAATGGTGGGCTTATAATTGGTTTGTCGTTGTTGTAATGGAAAAAAAAAGACATTTGGGATTTTGAGGGAATAGGAGTTAGTGGTGTAGCCACGTGTTATTATGGTGTAATGTTGTAATTGGGTAGGTTAGTGGTGTAGGAATAATATATGTGTTGGTTAGTTTAGGAGTTTGGTTAGATATGGCTAGAATTGCAAATTATAAAAAATGCACATGGTTTTAATTATGATCAATTGAGTTAAGAAATTAGCGAATTGAATTCAATTAAGGAATTCGGCAAAAATTTAAAAGAAAAAATTACTTAATTGAGTACTTTTTAAAAATTAATTACTGATTTTAGCGATATTTTTTATTTATTATAATTTATAACAATACATAGCAATATTATGATAAATATACACTTGTATTAAAAGTGAATTATGCATACAATATAAATGTATTATAAGTGCTTTAAAATATATATTATGTTTGTGTAGTAAGAAACTGGCATAATGTATTATAAGTCTATTAAAGTATGTGATAAATATATTATCCATCTATAAAACTTGTATTATATATGTTTTATAAATAGTTATCTGCAATATGTATTAAAACTGTATTATAAATATATTATAAGTGTTCAGTGAATTATTATTTTTATTGCTATAGATGGTAAATATTTTCTTAATATTGTATATTTATGTAAGTTTCCCAATTTAAAATAAGATGAATTGACATTAATTAATTAACAAGCTTCTTAATTTTAACAAAATAAAATAATTAACTTAATTATAAACTAATTGATTTAAAAATATAAGCTACTAGTTAAACTAACCTAATTAACATAATATTTAGTTCAAAAAAAAATCATTTTGAGACGATTTTCGAATAACCGTAAAAGGTAGTAATTATATATAGAAATATATATTGTTCAAGAATTATAAAAATATTAAAATTACTTTAAAATAACTTTAAAATATTTTGAATTTTTGCAAGCAAATTATTTTAAAATTGTTTAAAATGAAGAAACTCAAATTTTAATTTATGTTGTGGAGGGTCAAAATTAGTGTCAACACACCACGACCTTTGAAGGGGCTCGTGGTGTGCATACTTTGTTCAATGCTCTAGCTTCTTGCATTGCCTTGTCCCACACCTTCCATGACCTTTGAAGGGGCTCGTGGTGTGCATACTTTGTTCAATGCTCTAGCTTCTTGCATTGCCTTGTCCCACACCTTCCACGACTGGACACTCCGTCCAGTGCACCACGAGCCGTGGTGAGGCTCGTGGTGTTGCTTCTTAGCCAACTTCGTTCTTCAAGTATCTAAATGTACAGTTCAAACCTTCACAAGCCGGCTCAGTCCAAGTCTTAGTGTATTTACACAAAATTCATTCCAATTGCCACTAACTCATGCGCAAACCTTGTTTTCCGTAAGTTAAACAAAAACACACATCAAACTAACAAAACACGCTTGAGAATTCTCAACAACTCTATGTTTTGGCGTCGTACGTATCGTATTTTGGCGACACATCAAGTGTAATTTCACAAGCGATGTTTAAGGAAAGTAGAGTGTAGTTAGACCTTATTCATACCTCGTGAAGGTAGAAATATTATTTTCGAAAGATCCTCGACTCAAGTGCAGCAAATCAAAATATTGTTGAAAAAAGGAATACAATAAATAAAACATGTTAATTAATAAGAAAACAATACAAAGCATTCAGAAAAAAACTAACAATAACAACAAAGAAATAATGTTGTAACTGAAACATAATAAACAATTGATGGTAACAAAAATCAAAAGCAAAAAATACATGTGTACAACTATATTACGACAGACACACTGCTCTGAGACCCACACCAAGCCTAACACCATCAAAAGGCGAGTTAAAACTCAACTATCTACTAACTTTCTGCATTAAATCAACGATCTCCATACACAAATGTTTATGATTAATTTAAATCATAAATTTCAAAAAAAATATTATTAATCAAAGTGTTCTAAAATATTTGGGCCGGAGAAAATAAATTATACAATTTATTGAAAAGGCTAAAAAGATTAAAAAAGGAAATTGCACTTGGCAAGTTTTATTCAATACTCACCTAAATTTTATGTTAGCCCAAACAATCCCCTAATATTTGACAATTTGATAGCCCTCAATCTTCCTAAATGGTGATATAATAAAGGGCATGAATGCACTTTCTTTTAGGTGCGTGGAGGAAAGAAAAATTAAAAACTTAATTTTCAAGTAGGATATTTTCAATATTTAATTGACACGTAATTAATATAATTAGTTATTTGTTCCAATTGTATTGCTTTTTTCAATATGCATTGTATATTTTATCCCAATTTTTTATTTAAATAAAAGAATTATTTTTTTCAACTATATATTTTTTTCTGGATCCATATTTATATAACTTAGTTAACATTTTATTTATTTTATCCAAATAAAAAGAAGATTTAACCAAAATAATGAAGTTCAAATGTTATTTATATATAAAAAAGAGTATTTTTTTTTGCAGTGACTAGTTATTGTAACTATGCACCACTCTTTTTCTTGGTCAAAGTCTTAAATTATTTGTTTGAAAATTTATTTTTTCTTTAGATGCAATAATTATTTTTTAAAATATGAATTTTTTTCTTTTTCTCAAAAAATATGTAAACAAAATTATTGATTAGAAGATCATTATTTTTAACCAAATAAGAAAATTATAATCAAAATATTTATTTAAATTATTTTAGATAGATTTGGACTGAAAAAGATGATTTAAATAATTGATGAATTTTAAAAAATTAAATACACTTTATATTTAAAAATGCCACATGAATAAGAAAATTCATATGGCACTGAAAGAAGTAATTAGGCCAATATAAAATTTAAATGTGCACTGAATAAAATTCATTAAATACATAATTTTTTGATATAGTCAGTCTATATTGAAATGTATTTAAACTTACAAAGATACTTAAATTTATAGTTATAACAATAGTTATTTTCACACTGAATTATTCCAAAAAAAGTTTAATTTTCTTTAAATTTATTCATGACTAAATACAACTTCAAAATTTTTAAATATCATTTTTCACTTTAAAAAAAATATATTTTTTATTTTCACAATAAAGTATAACCAAATGTCTTTTAAATAGAGGAAAAAGACTCAAATATGCCATCGAACTTTGAGAAAAAATTCATTTATGCCATCCGTTAAAAGTTTAGCTCATTTATGGTATTTCCGTCTAAGAAAAGACTCATCCATACCATTATTTATTAACTGAAATGACATAGATGACCCAAACTTTTAACGGATGGCATAGATGCGTCTTTTCTCAAAATTCGATGACATATTTGAACTTTTTCCCTTTTAAATAATAATTTCGTTAATGTCGTGGCCAAATCATAATTGAACACGTGTACAAAATAGTTTTGCAAAGGGAAAAATATTTTTAGTTTACAAATAATGGCATCGATGAACATTTTCTTAAACGAAAATGGCATAAATGAGCCAAACTTTTAACGGATGACATAAATGAACTTTTTCTTAAAGTTCGATGTCATATTTGAGTCTTTTCCCTTCAATAAAATATGATAGTATAAATTCTTTTTAAAATACGGAGAAAGGTCTAAAATGCCCCTCAACTATTCGAATTGGTACAAAACTACCTTCCATCCAGTTTTTAGTCCCTAAATACCCTTGACGTCAACCTTTTGGCTAAAAAATGCTCTTGATGTAAATTCTTTGGCTCCTATTTGCCCTTATTTTTTATAGCTCTCCTAAAGTAAAATTATTAAGTATTTTTTTATTATATTGCCTAATCCGATTTGTCCAAATTTAAACCCTTTTCAAATAAATAACAAAAAACACATACAATTCATATTTGATCTGATACACTTGAAAATAACTGGGGATCCATCTAAACTCCACGTTTGAATGTCCATTTACAAAAATATTATTATTTTTTGGCGAAATCCATTGGTGGCCCCTAAAGTTGGCACCGACTTTCACTTATACACCTAAATCAGGAGATGTTCATTTTAGATACCTCAAGTAAGGCTCTGATGTGTCATTTTGACACTTTTTTGACAATCATCAAAATATATTAAATGTGTGTAATGCACTCGCTTGACGTATCAAAAGCAGCAAATTAAATAAAGACACGTGTTGATATATATATATATATATATATATATATATATATATATATATATATATATATATATATATATATATATCAAATAATGACTTTTGAATAGAAAAAAATGACCAATAATTTGATGACACGTGACTTTTTTTTATCCAAAAAAATAAAAATTAGCAACTATTAACCCCACCCACTCCGCCGTCATCTTCTCCAACCCCACCCACCCCAACCCCAACCCCTCCCCCACCCCAACCCCAACCCCTCCCCCACCCCGCCTTCATCTTCTCCAACCCACCCACCCCAACCCCAACCTCTCCCCCACCCCGCCGTCACCTTCTCCAACCCCACCCATCCCAACTTCAACCCCTCCCCCACCCCACCTGATCTTCTTCTCCTCCAACACTCACCCAACGTTATCCATATCATCTAAAGAAGAAAATATGGAGCTATAATGACAAACAAAAATATAAATCAAATTGGGTCAAAAAATCCGACGAACCTCCATTTTTTCCAGCAAGATTAATACAAATCTAAAATTACTCACTAATTAACCCCCACCCCACACCCCATCAGTGGTCTTCCAACACAATCCACCCCGACGTCGTCTTCTCCAACTCCACCCACCCCAACCCTAACCCCTCCCCCACCCCATCTAAGTGCAACCAAGAGCCAAAAGAAATAATTGAGATGCCCACTATTCAAGTTGTTTGGAATTCATCCAGGTTTGACACCTTGAGTTGTAATAGATGTTACTACTGTCAGTTTGAAAGACCTCAAGTAATTAACCAAAACAGTGGTCAACAGAGACAATGCACTGCACAAGCTACGAATTTAAGTTTTTTTTCTTCTTTTTTTTCCCTCATTCACATGGCTCCAATTAATTAACGGCGCAAATAGTAAATAGAGAAAATGAAAGGTTAATTAATAAGTATGAGGTATGATTGACAAAAATGAAGCTAAATAATCAAAATAAAATCGTGCTAATTGATTTTGCAGGTATTTCTTGAAAACTCAATTGAATATCTCTCAAAACAATGCTAAAAAATGATGAAGAAGAAGAAATTTTTTTAAAGAAAAAACAGTTTCTACGCGCCTCAGATAGGTGGAAAACACGCGAGGTGCCAACTGTCAAAAAAGTGTCAAGATGACACATTCGACCCTTACTTTGAGGTATCTAAAATGAACATCTCTTGATTTAGGTGTCTAAGTGAAAGTTGGTGCCAACTTTAGGGGCCACTGATGGGTTTCGCCTTATTTTTATTAACATAAATTTTCTATTCATTATCTAATTGTTTTGTTCATTCCATCTTTTTTTTCTTTTTTTCAATTTCTTATTCTTAATTAGGATATCAAAGACTCAAACTTGAAATGGACCTATATGTTCATATTCTTTTAATTTATATTATTATCATAATGGGGTAGAGGTGGGAATAAGAGAAAAAATTATTTTTTATTCGTTTACTTTAAATTTTGAATACACACAAAAGAGCAGATACTATTAAATTATCTTCTATTGAACTAATTATTTTTATATGGATGTCCTCATTATTTTCCTCTTATTTTGTCATAAGTTTTAAAAAGTTAAAATTTTAAATGGTGGACAAGATTCTAAGAAGAAAAAAGTGAAAGAGAGAGGAAGCGAAGGAGGGGGAAAGTGTTTTTACTATGGAACCCAGAATCAGATTAATCATATGAACTTATATATTAAATAATTTAAAATTATTTTAATGAATAAGGGCCTAAAGTACCCTTAAATTTTGAGATTTTGTACAATATTGTCCTTCCATTCATTTAATAAGTGTGGGCCATTAAAAATAAGGATATTTTTGAGCCAAAAAATTAACGTCAAAGATATTTTGGAATCAAAAAGTGAATAGAGAATAGTTTTATATCAATTCAAACTGGGAATTTTAGGCCTTCTCTGTTTAAAATATGGCCCTAATATATTTTGGGTCCCATTCAATTGTCCTTTTATCTAAACGGCACCGTTTATGTGAAGGTCTTGACTGATGGTCCAAAAAGCAGAGCAGAAACAAACAGATGTGAATGTCTGAACAAAGCAAACTTCATTGATTGCCGTCTCTCTCTTTTAGGTATTCGTGTCTTGATTTTTATTTGTTCACTTTAAATTTAATATAAAATAATATATATAAATTTATTCATAATTTATATCTAATTTTCTTTATGTGAAATTACAAAATAATAATTAAATATCACTTGATATGCGAAATTTTATATAAGTAACCAAAAAAATACCAAATTTAATATTAATTATGTTAATTTTACTATATAAATTACAACTTACTTACCTTCTCAAAATAGGGATAATAGTAATACACAATATCTTCTATCGATATTATTTATAAAATTATACTCAATATATTATTAATGTTGTTTGTTCTTTATAAGAAGTGCTCAAATGACCGCCTAAAAATCATTTAAATGAAATGGAGTTTGGGGGGTGAGGTTGTTTCGAATTTACTTTTTAATTGACTTATAAGTTAAAAATTAAAAATTAAAACTCATAAATTAAAGGCACTCAACGGTTGGTTTTTGGCTTTTTTCTTATATTTTTAGCCTATACAAAAAAAATAATATTAACAGGAGGGAGTATTTCCTTTCACTATCCAAGAACTTTGGTACTACCATTACAAGCACAGATTCCAAAGAGAGCTAAAAGACAATTAGCCAAAGGCCAACATACTGTGAGACTTGTACCTCTCTGCAGATACTTCGTCTGTTGGCTTTTATAATTTGAAAAACAAAAAAATAATTTATTATTTTATTTTTATTAGATGATTTTAAAATTAATAAAAGTAATATAATAAAATTATTAGTATTTTATTTATTACTTTTAAAAGGATATTTCGAGTCAAACATAAATACATAAAAATGAACCGATGAAGTAACACCTTGCTTTACACCCCCTCACATCTTTTGTGCCTCTTCAGCTTTTTTACACAAAAATCAAGTAAATTAACTCTCAAAATATCATCTAAATTCTAAATTTTTTACCCCCCATTTCCTTCATTCTCACATCACCCCCCACCCCCCTCTCCACAACAAAATGTTCAAGCACTGGTGTTTTCTCCATCTCTTCTTTCTTTATTTTGCTCTAAATGGTAAGTTAATCTTGGTGTTACATTTTCCATTTTGTTTGATTCTTACTAGATTTTTTCTGAGTTTTAAGTTTCGATAAAAAATTAATTTTGCAGCTGCAGTTGGTCATGAATCAGTAGAGCTCTCAACTCTTGTGACTTTTCCAAAAACTGACATTACTACTAGTGCAGTTTCTTTGCCTATTCAAGACTTTTATGGAGTGTCCTCAAGTGTTCTTGAAGCTGAAAATTGGCTAAGAAGCAATGTTTTAGCTCACTATCCAGCTACAAACATCACTACTATTCTTGTTGGTCACACTCTTTTGTGCAAAAAAAATCAAGAAAATAGAATGAGCTTAATCTTGCCATCAGTTAAGAACATTTACTACTCTCTTACAAGGTGGGGTTTGCATAATGAAATCAAAGTGTCCACTTCTTTTTCTTCCAGCTGTTTGGACCAAGATTCTGGTTTGTACAATCTTGATTTTGCTGAAAAGTATATTAAACCTCTTCTTGACTTCTTTCAACATGTTAATGCACCCTATGTAGTGAAATTAGGATATTTGGATGTAAAGATTGAAACTTTGATGAATAGTCACATAGGGTCTATGAAAAAGTTGGGAAATTTTAGCCTAAACAAGATTTTCTTGATTAGTGAAAACCCAAAACAGGGAAGACCCTTAAGCAGAAAGCTCTCAACTTTTTACTCAAAATACACTAATTTTCCTACAAGGCCAACTCCATTAGCCCCAAATCCAAATCTGCCTTCTCCTGCATTTGCTGCTAACAGTCCACTTCCTCCATTAATTGGAAACATTTCACCCCCTTTTGCTCCTGAAATGTCTCCTCCATTGTTCAATCCTATTAGTCCTTCTTATAATGGACCTCATTTGCCACCTTGTATACCATCTCATGGTGGGGTTTGGGGTGGGGGTGGGGTTCCAGCAGGTGCACCAGCAACAGGAGGTCATGGTAGTAGTAGTGGGCTATGGTGTGTAGCTAAGCCTAGTGTACCACCAGAGACATTGCAAGAGGCATTAGATTATGCATGTGGTGAAGGAGATGCTGATTGTGAAGCTATAAGTTCTAGTGGAAGTTGCTATTACCCTGACACTGTTGTGGCTCATGCTTCTTATGCTTTCAATAGTTACTGGCAGAAAACAAAAAACAATGGTGGGACTTGTGGATTTGGAGGCACAGCTATGCTAATCAACTCTGATCCAAGTAAGCACTTTCTTTAATTTGTCCCTAATTTGAAAATTAGTTAGAAGTTGTTGGGGTTCACTTGCTAGGTATAGATTGTTGTGTATGAAGTGAATAATTCTCTTTTTAGGAATTCAAGGCAAGAAATAGTAGTACTCATTGTTTTCAACACTACCTTTGTACCAAAGAACGAATATTTTTTAAGGCGTTCAATTCTCAAGAAACATCTAATAAATAAGTGTAACTCAGTAAATTATACCTTCTATTTATTATTTTTCTTAATGAGCGTGAAATGAGTTAAGCAATGGTTATGCTTGGATGGAGGGAATACAAGTTTGTGATCTCTCTCTCTCTCTATATATATATCTATCGCCACTGTCATTTAGAAGATGAATGTAACATTTTGGTATATTATTGCAGGCTATCTCCACTGTCGATTTATTCTTGAATGATACAAGTAGAGAATGGAACTTTGGAATGCAAAATGAATGGAATGAAGGTGCTTCCATGAAGAGAATTGGGATCAAAAGGTTGAAATTTGTTTTTGGTGTTACCTCTAGTATAGATTTGTAGGAATTAGGAGTTTGCTTTAGGATTTTAGATGAGCCAATGGGCACTAGAAACTCTTTGATTAGTGACTTCCATTTTTCATATTGCACAATATTTTGTACTTGTAGTTAACCTGTCTACTCTGCCCTTGCATGACTCTTTGATTAGTAGCTTAACATCATGTGCTAATACACCTAAAAAGTTAACAACTGAAAAAATTGGTATACCACATAAATATGTTACTTGGTCTCTTATAAAATGATGTCATACTCATATTGAATTCTTAAAATATGCACTACTTTTGGAGGATCTTGACACACGTCTCAGCTTTCTAATAGAGTGCAAGCAACATGGTAAAATATCATGGTCCCAAGACTCCCAAGTTAGCTTTGATCTATTGATTCCATGCTTTGTATGCTAATAATCATTTTGTTTGTCCCATTTCTTTGTGCTCCACATTCAATTCAAGGATGAACTTTTGCAGCCTACTGGTAACTATAACAGTTCTTTGATATAGTACACAAGGGTTTGACTTCCTTTTTCTCGTTCCTCCAATATCATTCAATTGAATATACTCGATCTCATGCCACTTTCGTGTTAGCCGAGTTGGTTGAGAGAGAATCTCGCGAATGGAAGTCTTGTACGGAACAGGCCTAGTGCGGTTTACCTCTCTTGGTCCCCAATATGTACGAAATATATTACTTTTAAAGAAAAGGACACATAAAACTCGTGATGAACCAACAATTTATTGGCTTTGGTTCTCTTCTTTTTTTCACGATTAGCTTGGTAATTTTTTTAATTTTTACGAAGGATCTTTTGGATTGTCGTTTCAAAAAAAGGCCTTGCACAACCTACACTTTTGATGCATGGATAGATTTCTTTAATTTGGCAAGACTATCAGAATGGTGGAATGCAATACAGGAGGAGCCAATTTCCAAAGAATTTAAGCAAGTTCTGATGTGTTCACTTGTTTGCGTGGAGGGTCGGAGGTTTGAGGTCTGAAAATCCTTCAGCGTAACAGTTCAAACTCTGTAGTGCATAATATTTAAGCGTAATGTCACCGACCCGCTTAACTCGACTTAAAAGCTAGCTCATGACATAGAAAAGGTTGCAGACCACTAATAAGCTGCCCAGGCCTCCCTTTGTTGTTCAATATGGGACTGGGACTTACACCCTCTAACGGAATTGGCAATGCCCATGCTATTGTCCAACCGCCTGACTCAACTACTGACACTGGCTCGGAACGAGGCGAGCCTAGCTCTAATCCAGCTGTCATGGACACACCAAAGTTCAACCACAAAAACTAGCTCGTGGAATGAAGGGTTGTGGACCGCCTATAAGCTGCCCAAACATCTCGTGTCTGATGCAGGACTCGATGTCACAACAAAGCTCTATTGATTAAATTACTAAGCAAGTATAAATCTGGACAGAGACATCGGAAACGGCTTGCATCATCTATGCTATTAAGAAACATATATCAGATATTGCTTTCTACAGAGCTGAGAGATCAATGTGAGAAGCAATCTAAAAGCATCAGCAATGTGAGACCAAAAATAGCATACTGCAAGTGTAAAAGGCTAATAATGGATTTCTGTACAGATAGCTTAGGAATCGATATCTATCTCTTATACATTAGTGATCACCTTTCGTCATGTCAATGACAGCTTCTTCCAGGTCAATCTGCCTTTCATCAGCACCATTAGTCATCTCGACCAGTGCTCCTTCCTGGTCATTCTGCCTTTCCTCAGCATTATCATTGATGCCTTTCTGCAAAAGATGAGGGTTGGATGGTGTTAGAACCTGAGACTAAAGCGAGAAGAGAAAAGAGCTGCTGGATTGTCTGTGAATCCCAAAATTCATCAGCTGCAACTAATCTGTGAATCGCAAAATTCATCAGCTGCAAGGTTTCAAATGCATAGTTCTCTTTTCAGCTTATTCTTTTATCAAGGATATCACATTCTATGATCTTCTTACGACAAATTGTCTTAATTTGAAGTTCTTTAAAGTTTTGACATACTGTGCTAGAGATCTTCTTACCACAAATTGTCGGTTGAGCATTCTTGCAAAGAACTTTTTGGGTTCGAATTTTCAGCTTGATTTGAAATCAGCACACTAACTGCATAGGGACTAAAGATATCTTCAATTTACCTGATCCTGGCCAAAACAACTGAACTCAATTTTCCACCATGCCTCTTTCTTTTGGGTTCTAAATGAAATACTACCAAATGGTACTATTGGTTTACCCTGATGTTCTTCCACATACACGATAGTCATCTTGCAGGACGTCCAATATCAGTGGCACTCTACTTAATTTACTTCATCCAAATAGAAACCAAATTCACCTCAATCGAACGATCATTTGTTTGTTTTTTTGTTTGAAAATCGAAATATCTCATCAAACAAATGCTATCTCAAGAGGAAGTTAAACAATTATTGGATGACTAATAGATCGGTCTCCCAATGGCCTAGTCAAAATGTTGTTATCCTAATCTCCACAAGCTGGTTTTCCGAACTATGCATTCATGTAAATGCAATAATATCTTAAAGTTCGTGGGCCTAAAGCACAATTTTGTTAGACATAAACCACCCTTTATATGTCCTACTTCCACTCTTCTTGAGCGGGCAGAGAAACAGAAAAAGATCAAATGGGCTTCACAGCATGGATAGAGTGGATCCATGATTTAGAACTAGAAGGTTATGTATTTGTTATATATATGTACTGTTTTCAATATCTTTCATATAGATACAACCTTATTAAAAAAGTAATAATTTTTTTTTGGATGACCGCGGTGTCTGGGCTAGCTTTTGCGCACCTCGACTAATTCCACGGGATACCTGCCACCTCCCCTGCAACAAGTATCCGGTAAATCTCTCTACTAAGGCTAGGACAGATGGGAAGAATCACCTAGTGTTTTTGCCTCCGTTGGGATTCGAATTTGAGACCTTATGGCTTTCAACCACTTCATTGACCACTACGCCACACGCTTGGGTGATAAAAAGGTAATAATTATATTGATGTGGTATATAAAAATAGAGATCATGAACTCCTATATAAGCAGTACCTGCCTCAGAAGGATAGCTTCTATGAATCCCTATACAAGCAATACCTCCTCACAAGGATAGCTTTTAATACATATATAAAACAACACCCACCTCAATGCCAATGGCTATTTTACTACAACCTCGACTAATCAGCTTTTCCTTTCACTTGATCAAAAGGACTCCTGTCATATTAATCATGTGATCCTTGGATATGGAAATTAAAAACCCCTCGAAAAAGCAAATTCTTTCTATGGCACCTTTGCCAGAATCAAATACCTTGGACTTCCTCAGCCAAAACATAAGAAGCTCTAATACTTGCTCCTGCTGTAATTCCCATCCAGAAGTTGCTGGCTACATTTTTCTACCACTGTAGAGCTTATAGGGATAGTGTTAACTGAACAGAAACAATAGCCATTTCAATAGCAAAAAGAACCCTATGGTCCTTAACAGCATCTTCATAAGGGCAGTAGAATTCTCCCACCGTGTCACCAAAAATACCACTCTAGTAACAACCATTCTACAGCGAATAACATGGTGCACTACATGAATCACACAAACCACTTTTATCTGGGTTTGCTAGGAGGACAATGTAGGAAGACTTCGGGGTGTCTTCAGAGGCAACTCTGGCAATTGGATCCTAGGTTATGCAAAAAAGTTCTACACCACTACAACTGAAAAATCTGAGCTACTTGCCCTTATTCATGGATTGCAGTCTATTTGCAGATTGCCACGGAAAATATTTTCAGGTTGCATGAAATATTTATTGACTCGCATGTAGTTATAAGCCTACTGGAAGAAAACAATCCATTATACTTGCATATATTGGACGATTGAAGATAGTTGCCATCTGATCATGGGATCCTCGAATACAACATGTCTGTAGGAACAACAACAAGACTGCAGATGCACTAGCAAAGAAAGGATGGAATAGTTTTTGCTCGGATAGTTGGATAGAGAGGGTAGCATTCTACATTATCCATATGCATCTAATCAATGTACCTCAGGTTCCACTGATGCTAGCCATACTCAGAGATCCATGTTTCGCATGAATGAAAATGTAATACCAGATATTACTTAATATAAGTGTACTATTTCCTTTTAAGTAAAATACAACAACATTCCCAGTGAAATCGCACTAAGTGGGGCTTGAGGAGGATAGAGTGTACGCAAACCTTACGACTACCTCGAGGAGATAGAGAGGTTATTTGCAGAAGACCCTCGGCTCAAGTGCCTCAAACCCAAGTAAAAGAAGAAGAAGAGACAATGAAGAAAGCATTGTCTTTAATAAGAAAGGCAATGTAAAGTCTACAAGAAAGAAACAATAACAACAGTAAAATAGAGTGATAATCGAAACACGATACACACCATAATATGCTAATCCTCCATTAACCTTCACCCCTACTAACCTTCTAGCCTAATACACGTCCTCCACTCCTTCCTATCTAAACTCATGTCCTCAATGATATAAAGCTACGCAAAATTCTGTCTAATCACCAATCTCCAATATTTCTTCGGCCTACCTTTACCCCTCCGGGTACCCCCTACAACCAGTCTCTCGCACCTCCTCACTAGGACATCAACGCACCTCCTTTATAGATGTCCAAACTATCTCAGCCTCGCTTTCTTTATCTTGTCCGCCATAGAGGCCACTCCTATCTTCTCTCGAATAGCTTCATTCCTAATCTCGTCGCTCCTAGTATGCCCACATATCCATATTAACATCCCCATCTCTGCAACATGCATCTTCTGAATATGTGAGTTCTTGACTGGCCAGCATACTGCCGCATACAACAAGGACGATCTAACTACCACTTTGTAAAACTTCCCTTTAAGTTAGGGTGATACCTTCTTGTCATATACGAATCTAGAGGCAAGCCTCCATTTCATCCATGTCGCCCCAATGCGATGTATGTAATCATTGTCGATATCCCCACTACCTTGGAGTAAGGACCTAAGATACTTTTTTTGACAAAGGTAACAAGATTATAAATAAATATTCAGCACTAAAGATTGGGATCCCAAATTTACACCATGAAGCTACATACAGTTGAGTAGACTCAACAAATCTAAAAATTTAACCACACGGGTCATACAACATATAGAAGGTGATTTTTTTGAAAAAATGAAACCGGACAATTTCTATAGACTCTTTTAGCCACAACTGAATCACCGACAGGGGTATAGACTGAAAAGGGCTCCAACAAGATCTTGGGACTAAAAATAAATCTCATAGCAAGATAAGAAGTAACAAATGATAGAGTAGCACCCGGATCTAACAATGCATATACATCAAAGTCGAAGACTTTCAACATACCTGTGACCACATCGGGAGACTCTTCCACCCCTTGCCTAGCTTGGAGGGCACCTATTTTGGTGTGGGCCACCACTTTGTGGAGCTTGTCCACCTTGAGTATTTTGACTTTGAGGACACCATTCTCTCACCCTTGTTAGGGCATTCTAAGATCTTGTGCCCTATTTTACCGCACCCGAAGCATTCACCAGTACCAAGCAAACATTTACCTCTATGGTTTCTCCACACTTGGTAAACTTAGGAGGAGTAGACCTACTAACACTATCACCTTGGGCCTTAAGGTTGGAAGCCTTATCTTTATCAAACCTTTGACCCAGAGCTTGTGAGGAACTTTGGCCTTGAAACCTTTGGCCTTGTTGGAAATAACCATTACCACCATCAGATTTGGATTACGAGAACCCTCCTTCAAACCGAGCCCTTTTAGACTCCCTCACCTTCCTCTCCTTAAGCTTTTCCCCTTCAATTTGTTCGGCATATATCATAAGATTAGAAATATCCATCTTCTTGATGAGCATAGCGGTTCGTCACTCTTTCACCACCAAGTCTGATACACCCAAAATAAATGTACTCATTCGGGAATGAGAGTCGGTTACTATAGAAGGAGCATACTTGGAGAAATTTGTGAACTTGAGGGCATATTCCCTCATACTCATGTTTTCTTTCTTGAGATTGATAAATTCCAACACTTTCGCCTCCCTTAACTCAAGTGGAAAAAAGTGGTCAAGAAATGCAACCTTGAAATTTTTCTAACCTATGGGACCTTCTTCAACCCTTTCGGTCTTCCATTGATTGTACCACACTTGAGAAACACCTTAGAGTTGGTAGGCCATCAGTTTTGCCTTCTCTTCTAAAGACACTCCCATAATAGTAACAATCTTATACAATTCTTCAACATTGTCTTGGGGATCCTCATCAACCTTGGACCCATGAAACTCGGGAGGGTTCATCTTTGTGAAGTCTCTAACCCTTGAAGCTGTTATAGACACATTTGGGGGAACAACTTCCTTAGTTCACTTGAGTAGTCGTGGCTTGAGCAAGAGCTAGGAAAATAGCTCAGAACTCCGCATGAGACACTTGTTCATTCAAATGGTCATTGGGAGCTTGTTGCTCCTCTTCAACATTCCTTCACAAGGGGTATCTTCATGGAGGCATAATTCTGTAATTGCAAAGAGAAAGCGTTAGAGGAGGAAATCTTAGATTTCAACTCTTCACACCAATAAACAAGACTCTACTTGACACGGTATGTTAAACTTCCTAGGAAACTTTAAACCTTATACTCTCAGACCAAGTTTGTCATGATCTAAGATAGACTCTATGTGCGACACGATGATTAGAATCTCGAGGGACCCCAACTAAGCCTCTTAGCATATCATTCATGATCATACATAAGGTAAATGAAGTAAATAAAGCAAAATCATTGACACGAAAGCATAGTCTGCATGAGAAAATGACAACACAGACTGTCAACATCTTACATGCCTCTACTAATTAGATGGGGGCATAAGACAAGCTCCTAGCTCACCCAAGACAACATAAGGGAGTGAAATGACATAGTTCAATAACGTAATGAAAATAAAGTGTCATATCTTGGGAACATGAGGACTCACCACCAATACAACTATCACAAGCTCTAGCCACGAATGGGAAGATGGGCGTGATCGTCGGATCCTACATGGGAGAAGTATGCATGAACATAAACTTAGGACATAATCAATATGAATCATGGGATGCAAGACCAATATCTTAAAATATGAATAAAATCATGAAAACATTAAAACATTAAACTCATTGGTCAATGTATCAAAATATTATCACATGAGAACTTTATAACTTTACTTTAACTAGTGAGAGATAGGACTTTTAATTGAAATATAAGATCATGCGACCTAATACATGGAATCCAATGATCCCCACATCGAGAAGGGGGGAGGCTACTTGTCAAGTTAGACTCGTTCAACATTATCATCATTAAGCTCTATATGTGGATCCACTAGCTAGGCCATATTGGCAAACCTATGGTGGCAACGTAGTTTATGGAACTAGAGGTTGCTACTAAGGCTTAGGTTGATCCCCCACCTCAAAGTCATCTCGGTGCTACGTAAATATCTCACGGAATACATATCATATCATAATATAAACATATATATCACAAGAGTTGCTCATTCATCATCATTCATTACTATTCATGAGTCATCCATAGGCTTTGATGATCATTCATAAACTCGTTCATAAGAGTAGCTCATTATCATGTGATTTATGTAATGTGGGTGTAGGAATTCCATCATTACAAATCCTTTCCATAAAAGCATCATTAGGGTCTTAAGTCTTCCTCTTACATAAAATTTGCTTGGATACTTGAAGTTCATGATCATAGCTTATAGTTGAAATTAGGGTAGAAACATGAATACATGATCAACTTACTTAGAGATCATGAAATTTAATTGAAAACATGCATGATCATATACTTTATATTAACCCATACCTAATTCATGAAAATAATATTAATTGAATGCATAATTTAATCAATAGTCATAGAATATATCATGAATGAGAAGACCCAATGCAATCATCATAAAATTAGGGGTTTTTGAATAGAAATCATAGAGAAATTTGGGGGAAAGCTTGGGACTCCATGGGTGGAAGGTACCCATGGATGAAGTTACACATACCTTAGCCTTTGGAAGCCCTAAATTGAAGAAATTGAAGCTTGATCTTGAAGAAACCCTTAGAATTTACTTGAGGAAGAAGGAGATTCTTGAGGGGAAACTTTAGAGAGAAGATTTTGTGTTTTGAGTAATTGGGTGAGAATGATAGAGTTAGGAAGGCTTAGGGTAGTTAATAGTTTAGAATAAGTCCCTAAAACCCTCCACATTCATTAATGAAAACATAGGAAATGACCAAACTATCCCCAACTTAAAACTGGATTCGAGCACCTTGACGGACTCCACCACGACTTGTGATGGCCAATACGGGACGTGGTTCCCATCGTAGTGATGGACTTAAATTTTGAAAACTAAGGGTTGCAGGGGTTCTCCTCCACGAGACCCACCACGGTCCATGAAGAGCACTACGACTCGTGGTGGTGGGGACGTGGTGAGGCAGTCATCAAGGTCCGTAGGAAGGTCCACCACAGAGGGATCCCTATTGTGAACTCCTCCCCTGAATGTTTGAGTTTCATGATCTCCATCACGGCAGCTCACCACGGGCAGTGGTGAAGAGTACGACCTGTGTTGACCTTCGTGGTCCTTAACGGATGCCAAAAAACTGAGTTTTCTGGAAAAACTTCTTTGAAACCTTCGTTTCTGACTTTCCAACTTCCGGGGCAATAATTTATATCATGAATATTTTCCCCATAAATTTATACCAAAAATATAATAATAATAATTTAATTTTCTATAATTTATATTTATACTATAAAAATACATGGCATATTTTAGATATAAAAACCTTATACCATAAAAAATATGTATAATACTTTTGAAATAATAAAGTTATACCATGAATATGTGTTTCATAAATCAATACAAATATATAACAATAATTTGACTTTCCCATAAATTATGTTTATACAATAAAAGTACATGATATATTTTATATATAGGAAGTTTATACCATGAATATACTACAAATCAAAATTTATATGTAATATTATTATTAATACTAATTTTACATGAAAATAAGAAGTGATATTAAAATAATACTATTAATATTGATTGTGGTAGAGATAAAATATTTGCTTAAAATATTTTGAATACATATATAGATAGAGAGAGAAATATTTGGTATTCTTTTAATGATATTTTATTTTAAAGATGGAAAAGAATCTCTTAATTTAAGCTAAATGGATAATTTGTTATAACAATAATTTAGGGATTATAATTACCTTTCTTAAATTTTTTAAAACTTCTATATACGTAAAGACTTTCATATCTGTAATATTTAAAACACATTACCATTCATATAATTAAATCATAAGGATTGTCTTTTCAAGCAATTTTTTCATATATTAGGCCCCTTAAGGCATAATTTTGTGGATTTTGTAACTAAATTTATGCCTTATTAAACATAACTTATATATGAACTAAATTATGTCTTGTAGATATATCTTAAAGCAAACGTTCTGAAATTGAACTTATGCCTTACAAAACATAAATTTTATAGGAACTAAAAAGAGCACAACTTGTTGCTTATGAATTGTTGAGGCATAGTATTCTAAAACTAAACTTATGTCTTCAAAACATAATTTTGCATCTTTTCAAATTTTGCCTTATCAATTTCTTTTGTCCCATAAAACATAACTTGTACCTTTGCAATTTTATTTTTCTTACGTCAAGGATAATCTTTTTTATTATTTTTTATTAGGCGGAATACATAAGCAGCCCCTTTAATTTTCTCGATTATTCCCTACAGGCACCTCAACATAGCCTTGTTCCTATTGAACCCCTGAATTCATAAAAAATGTGCCAATTAAACAAACTCAGCTGACCTGACACTCAACGTGAGCTTCACGTATAAATAGCATGTTGAAACTCAATTTTTGTTGATGTGGAAAAAGTATCGGTAATATCTCCTCCCTCCTCCCTTATATATTTAGCCTTAATTTTAACCCCCTTTTGTTATTTCTTTTTCTTCTTCAATTTTCTGGCATTGAAGCTAAGAAAATTATCTTCTCTTCTTTCGTTTCTCTTCAATTTTCTGTCATTATAGCACTTCTCTTCTCTTCTTTTCTTTCATTCCTCTTCAATATTTTGCCATTAAAGCTCATCATTAAAAAAAGATGGAATAACATTAGATGAACTTACTTAAAAGGTTGAGCAACAAATCCTGATTCTTGACTGATCTTGTTGAAATTTCTTCTTCAAATCAATCAAAGACACTACGATATTGAAATTTCTTTCTCAATTTCGCCTTTAACTAACGAATTCACCTTATTTCTCTAGGGTTTCTTCATAAATTTGAAAATAAGGAGGAGTCGAAGAGCTTTATGATGAGAAAATAAAAATAAAAATGGGGTTTCTTTAACTCAGATGATGTGTAAATTAAAAATAGGACAAAAACATGTGTTGTATTTTAATTGGTTTAATTTCCATGTAGGAGGCGAGTGTTATCATGCATACATATGCAAGCTCATGTTGAGTGCTAGGTCAGTCGGGTGTATTTAATTGACACACTTTTTTTTTTATGAATTTAGGGGTTCAATAGGAACAAGGCTATGTTGAGGTGCCTGTAAGGAATAATTAGGCAATTTAAATGGCCCTCTTATGTATTCCGCATTTTTATTACTTAAAGTATTTAAGATAAAAATTAAAGATGATGCTAAAATAGGGTTCCGTCTGTGAAATCCTAAGAATCCTCCTCCTCTTTTTCTTTCTTCAGAAAATATAATTCTTTTACTTTGTTAGAATTTTGTCACTAAGATTTTGTCGAAGAAGATCAATTTTCCTTTTTTTTTCATGGATCCTAAATATGCAGGAGAAACCTTGAAGTAATTTTAAAAAAAAATTATTTTTCCATGTTGCTCGCTAGTGTGCAAGATGTTTTGTTTTGTTAGTTTTGTATGTGGATTTTAATTTTTCTTTGATTATTATTTTCAAGAACGCTTAAAACCTCCTCATTTTTCTCCTCAGTTTCTCCATAATCATCAACTGGTACGTTCATTTTTTGGGTTCTTCATAATTTTCTTTCTTTTAATCTCATCTCCCTCTCTCTTTCTTTATTACTAGTACTTGTTTGATGCCCATAATTTCCTTTTCTTTATTTGGTCTTTTTTCCTTTTTTACTTTTCTTGGTATCTATACTGACCACATATGCAACTAAGATCAAGATCATTAATTCAATTTTTGATACCACGTAGACAGTGGGTGTCTTACCTTTTGTTGTTTGAGTTATCTTTATGAATGAAAGTTACTACTTAATCTATTTTGAATTTCTTGCTCCCGAAAAAAGAGTTCTTAGTTTGAAATCCATTAAGATTTTATCGAAGAAGATCAATTTTTCTTTTCATAGATCCTAAATATGCAGGAGAAACGTTGAAGTAATTTCTATTTTTTTTCATGTTGCTCGTTAGTGTGCAAGATGTTTTATTTTCTTAGTTTTGTATGTGGGTTTTAATTTTTCTTTGACTATTATGTATGTAGTGTAGGCATCTAAAGAAAGAAACCGAACTACTCTCGAATGCCCATAAAGCAATGTCGGGTGAATTGCACTGGCTTTGGGTATTCAATTTAGCCCTTTAACAATTCTATTCAGCTCAGTTGTGAACTGAAATTATCATGACTTATTTATAATTTTTGGAAATTTTATTGGAGGTAAATTAAAAAGTATTATAAATCATAAATTTAATAATTCTAGCAATAGTGCTTTTGTAGAGTAAAATATCTTACTAAAAATCAATCGAAACATTAGGCAGAAAGGCTTCACATCACACATTCACGTTCAAAGGATAATGCGCCCTCTTATCATGAAAACCCTAATATTATCTATGAACATAATCAAGATCAATCACTTGAGCCACCGATCTCTTGCTTAAATTAAGATTTCCACCATTCATGAGGAAAAGAAAACAAGAAAAAAATAATGCACAAAGAAGCGGTAAAGTAGCAAAGCTAAAGTACCAAACTTGATGATGATTAAAGCTAGAAGAGGATTTATTCACATTAGGTGTCAAGACCCCGACTCGCCGTGACTGACACCCACACTAACCCTCCAGTGGGAAAACCATTTCTATAGCCCAAGCTAACAACACTTGTTAGATATACATAATTTAAAGATTGCGGAAGCAGGTTTAATCAGTAAGAAATGCCGAGTTCCCATAAACTCAGAAAATAATCTAATCAACAAACTTAACATGCGAAAAATATCCTAGGAATTGAAAGTTATCATACCAAAAACTCTACAACTAACAAGTCTAGGAAGAGAGTACAACTTCCAATAGAAAATCATTAACAATTAGACCATTGTCTGAACGTCTAACTCCTAGAAAATGGACTAGAATAAAACAGAGGGAGAGAGTTCCTAGCAGCCTAAAAGAATAGCTTACCCTTGAACTTGAACCAAATCACTCCTCTAGGCAAGGTGTCTCCGCAGCCGGCTGAATATGCCCTATACTCAACAAAAGATAGAGCAAGTGTATTATCAGTATACAAAATCAACAGTGTACTAGTAGGATCACGCGGCTAGCCAATAAGTGGATCATGGACAAGTAAACTCAACATAATAAGAACATATATATAGAATAACTTAACCATTTTCATCTCAAACAGTACGCAACAAAATCACAGTTCAATAACCTCAATATCACACACTTTCACATAACGGTCCTCTCATGGGACCTGCAAACACTTAACTCATGTCACAACATGACACCCGATCCAAGGTTTATGTCAGAATGTTACACCCGATCCAATTATGTATTGGAATGTGACACCCTATCCAATTTATGTGTCAGAACGTGACACCCGATTCCAACATACAAAGCAGCCTCAGATACATTCAATATTAAACATTATATCATCAAGAACATGTTCATCAAAAAATAGGTCAATAATTAATCATTTCACATATTCAGTGATATACTTCCCTATTCATATACACACATGTATATCATGAAGCAATTGTCATGCCCCGGGAGGGTACCCTAGACGTAACTGGCACTCAGAAACCATTTCTGGCTCCCAAGCAAACCACATAGCCTGATCACACATCCGTTCATTCATTCATTCAGCGGAAAGTTTAAAAATAAAGAATAAATTAGCGGGCAACTCAAATCACCCATCCAACTCAAATTATAAAGGCCATGGGCCGACAGATCAACTAAAATATTTGTCATTTAAAAGTAGTTTGACAAGAATAACTCAAGGATAAAAATACTCAATTGACTCATCACTATCTAGTTTATGAAGCCTCTATTACTACTATCTAATTGGTGCCGATGACAAGTTCATGGCTACCTCAAATAAAAATAGAAAGGGCTAACTCGATGTAAGATTACATAAGCGGTGTCCTCCGAGTGTAGGGGAGGACTCACCAATACGCTGAGTGTGTATAGATCCTCAATGGTGCTCCTATTGACGATCTCTTAAACCTGTCTCTGCATCATGAAACGATGCAGGTCCAAATGGACGTCAGTACGTAGAATGTACGAGTATGTAATATGACAGAATGAAATATACCTCAAGGAAGAATAACATCGGATCAACCATCTCGAATCAGAAAGGTAGGAGAGACTCACATAAGACGTCATAAATCTAAAGTAAGAATACATTTCTAGACAAAGACCAATCACACATCATACAATCCAATCCAATCATACATGATACAGTTCAATCAAATCATATATTATCCGATTCAATCCAATCGTATACAATCGGTTCAACCCGGTCATATACGATCCGATCCAATCCAATCATATATCCTTTCATTCAACCCAATCAACCTATCATCTAATCCAATCCAGTCCAATCGTACACTATCAAATCATAATTCATCTAATCAAATCCGATCAATGCAATCAACTCACAATCAACTCAAAGGGCTCAACTCAATAAATATGCAAATTAAGTTATGCAATGTCTTACAATTCAACTCAATCATCTACAATCACAATCAAACCAATTAGATCAAGCACAATCCATTCAATTGGGAGTTTATCTAACCGACAACCATCACCATATGAGCGAGTGATAGTACAACAAGTTGACGTTGTTGCCGCGTCTGTTCATACCTTGCCAGGGTATGAACGCATCAACCAATCATGGATCCAATCCAATCGAGTCCTATAATGTCAGGAAAAACATTTTGGGGAAGCATCCGACTTTAACGGTTCAATCCCCTCCTACGTTTGGCGACGTAGTTTATTGGTTCGAGTATGGACTATACTCTTACCCAATTCGGTGCTCGATACTCCTCCCAAGACTCAATATGCTCATATCTATCAAATGAGTAAAATACTCAAAATGCTCATTCAGTCTCATCGGACTCTTTCAAATCAACTCATTTAGTCTCATTGGACTCTTTTCCAAAACTCAATCAAATCTGGCCTCATTGGACCTTTTTTCAAATCGACTCATCTCAAATCATCAAACTCTTCTCTTTAAAATCTATACAATCTCAAAAATCGACATTTTAAAGTAAAAATACTCAACTCACTTATACTCAAAATACTCGTGTTCAAAAATAATTAAAAGACTTCTCAAACTCAACTCATGCTTAAACTCTTTTCAAATCATAGATGAAAATAATTACTCTTTAAACTCAAAATAGTGTATAAATAGTTTATGCAAAAATGGTTTCAAAATCATTTATTTTCAAAATGCTCATAAGACTCCAACCACATCAAATTAGGTAAATCACATATCACATAATCACATTAGACTCCAATCCACTTCATCACATAACATCCTCATCAACATACCTCTACATCAATCATTCTATACATATTAAATAAGCACCATTCACGTCATCACTCACATCGTCATCAAAACATCATCATCACATCATCATCATATATTATCATTTACATCATCATCAAATATTATCATCACCTCATTGTCAAGTATCATCATCACATCAATCATCTAACATCTACTCCAAAGTCCTTATTTTTGTCCTATGTTCATTTTATAGAAGCAAATGGACATTCTTAACTAACCAATTCGTTCTATTCATTCCAATCAATACATATATACACACAACTATCCATCTCAACCTCAAGACATTTATGACAAGAAATCTCATCTTGGGTTCATGTGAATGAAACATGAACTCATACTCTCAACAAAACTCAACTCCAAAAATATCGTCAATACCTATAAATCTATATACAAAGATACATTTGTAGTTAATAATATGAAAAATAACTATTTAGTAACTCAAGTTATTAAAATCATCAATCAACCCTTTATATCAAAAAAACATTCCATAGTTTAGGGAAAACTTTCAAGAAAACCTTCTTAGGAGGTTCAACTCTTTTACAACTCCTATCCAACACATCTATGGGCATATGGAAGAAATAAATCCATATTTTAGGTTAGCCTTACATACCTTGTTTGAAGACTTTGAAGAAACCTTGATGTTGGATCTTTAATGGAGGACTCAAATCTTGTAGGCACCCTTTGTTGGAGATGGATTTGGGGAAGAAGAAGAAGAAGAAGAGAGAGGAACTCCAAGGGATTTTATAGAGAGAAAGTGAGGCTGAGAAATGTGTTCCCAAAAGACCAAAGGCAATACATATATAATTTGGGTAAGTTCCCAAATTGCCCCTCTTCAAAAGTTCTGAAAATAGGCTAAAAATGTACCTGGCGCGATAGTGGCGCGTCGCGCCATTGCAGCGCCAAGCCAATTACGCCTAAAACCTGCACACCTCGCAGTGGCGCGCCGTGCCAGAGACCAAACTACTGAGGCATGTTTCTGGAGCGATAGTGGAGCGTCGCGCCCTTATAGCGCCAATGCCATATTTTCTGGGTTCTGGAAATTTGGCCTGAAAACCCTGCACAACTTTTAGCGGCGCGTCGCGCCAGGGGCCAAACTACTGAGGCATGTTCCTGGCGCGATAGTGGCGCGTCGCGCCACTGCGGCGCCAAGCCCAGTTTTCCAGCAATTGCAACCCAGGCCAAAAATAAAATTCCTGCCGTGCTAGCTCGTCTTAGGATCGTCATATCTCTCAACCCCGAACTCCAAAATTCACATTCTTGGTGGCGTTGGAAAGAAGACTCGACGACCTTTAATTTAATAGGTCGTGGGCTACCCAGATCGTCATATATCAAATGATAGGGTCGTTAGAAGTCAACCCCTCATGCAAACTCCTCCTCAAACTTAGCCACGACGAACCTTTTGGCTTGATTTGGTCCTAGGGGTCCTTCATGACCCCACATCACCTCTAACGCTCTTTAATTACTTAGAAACTCATCCCAACTCATGTGAAAAATTTCAAGTCCTCCGGTTTGAGTATACACTCACGTGAAGAAATGTTCGAATCTTAGAGAAAAAATTTCCGGGGTGTCACAGCAATTTAAAAAGTATAGAAAATACATACGGGAAACAAAATCATCACTTACCTCGCATTCGAGCTTCAACAATTCTAAAGTGCAAAAGCTTTCCCTTTCCGAGTTTATTTAGCTTGTTCTTGGTCTAAAACAAGTCACATATATACAAATGATTAATAAAATGGCCTAATTCACATGAATTATAACATAATTCCCTTCCTAGACCAAACCTATGATCCTAACCCCACCCTAGGACTATTTTCCATCCTTACCCACCTGCCAAAACCCTCCTACAATGATCACCCATCCTAGTTTATAAGTATTAGGACTTGAATGATGGGTTTAGGGAGTAGAATCCTAACCTTAAACGTGCAGATTTGTGGAAAAATGATGAAAATCTTTCTGGGTTGCCTCCTATCATTTTAGGAACAATATTTGTAGAATAAAACCATTTCTAGGGTTTTTGCCCGTCTTATGTCTCGGCTGTCCCGCTCTGGAGGGACCATACCACTCTGGCTGGAAAAATTCTGATCTGGCAAGTTGCACAAAAATAGAGAGTTCATAACTTGAGTTCCAAACCCCCATTTGACAACACAACCCTTCCCTAAGATGTATTAAATTATATCCTTCACGCCAAATCCAATTCTGGAGTTTTACTCGCCCGAATGTAATTCTGTGAAATCATAAATTCTCCATATCGTCTTGGCTGTCAGGTTACTAATTAAATTAGATATTTGATAGCCCACCATTCACAAGGTCACCCTAGACCTCACCTGACTTAGAATTCATCCAAGACTAACCTAGGCTAAATTTTTCCAAAATTACTACTCGAAGTTTTCTAGCCCAAAATCTTTCCCCTTTGGCTATCCATATCGACGGGAACAGGTCCTTACATTAGGTCATGGATCAATTCATTCATCAAAGGTGAAAGGATCTCCTTCTGAATGTCAATACCCTCTTTGAAGACTTCAAAGTTAAATTTGGACCACTTCTTGTGTTGTATGCTCATGTCTTTGTAAACAACCTCATACACTATCAAATCTTCCATGCTTGTCTAGCCAACAATCTCTCTATATGCTTCTTCTGCCAGCCACTCCTTAATTTGGGCCAATATTATCCACTTTGTCCAAGCTTCAGAACTTCCGCCAAAATTCTGTTTACATCTTAATTCCAGACATTCAACCACTGAATCAAACAATGCTCTTCTCCTAATCTTCCACTACACTTTTGGATTTTTTATTAATTTGAGTCTTCTGATTCTCCAATTCATCAAAGAGATCGAGAGTAACTCTACTCTAAGCCTCCTCCAATTCAAAATCTTCCATCACCAAGTCTAAACTTTTAATTATATCTCTAATATATCTAAACTCCCATTAATATGATTCATTGAAATTTGTGGAAGACGATGTAATAGTTGAATCCTTTTTCAACTGTATCAACAAGAGAAACTAAAGAGGCCGAGTTCAATAATTCTGCATACCACATTCGGTAGAAGATGATGCAGAATTGTTGGAGGGGCCTCTTTAGTTTCTGTTGTTGATACAGGTGAAAAGGATTCAACTATTACATCGACTTCCATAAATTTTAATGAATCACCTTTATGGAGTTTAGATATATTAGAGATATAATTAGAAGTTCAAACTTGGTAATGGAAGATTTTGAGCTGGGGGAGGCTCAGAGTTCAGTTACTCTCAGTCTCTTTGACCAGTTGGAGATGTAGAAGACTCAAACTAACAAAAATACAGTAGAGGAGTTGAAGATTAGGAGAAGAGTATTGTTTGATTTAGTGGTGGAATGTCTGGAATTTGGATGTAAACAGAGTTTTGGCGAAAGTTTTAAAGCTTTGGGAAAGTGGACAATAATGGTCTAAAGGAAGCAGTGGTTGGAAGAAGAAGTGTAAAGAGATATTGTTGGCTGGACAAGCATGGAAGAGTTAATAGTGGATGCGGTTGTTGACAAAGACATGAGCATACAACACAAGAAGTGGACTGAATTTAGCTTTGAAGCCTTCGAAGAGGCTGTTGACATTCAGAAGGGGATCCTTTCACCTTTGATGGATGAATTGATCCATGAACTAATGTGAATAAATCTTCTTCTGGCTTTAATCAACATCAAGTTTGATACTTTAGCTTTACTACTTTACCGCTTCCTTGTGCATTATTTTTTTCTTGTTTTCTTTTCTTCATGAATGGTGGATGTTGACACCCAATTTTGCTCTCCATATTTAATTAATAAATCTTCCGTAATTAATAATAATAAACCTTTTATAAAAATATGAATATGTTCATATATATATATATATATATATTTATTTTCTTTTAGAAAAACTTTCTCATTTCATTCTGCAAATCGACAAATTTATTTCATAACTGTTATTTCTTATATAAAAAATAATAAATTAAAAAATATATAAATGTATAAATATTTTCTACATGTTTTATCATTTTGAGTAATTTATACAAAGTAAATATCGTTCTTACGCGTTATATCATTTTTTGATTAAATATATTTTTTATTGTTAAATATTTTTCGTATATTATTCAAAATTAGGAAAATCAGTTAATTAATTAGTTACTAATTCATACCAATTTTATTTTTAAGAATGATCAATTTTGTCAAATAAATTAGTCTTACAAAGGAATTATTTTAAAATTAATTAATTATGGCAATTTATTAAAAAGTGGTTTATAATTTAAATAGGCTAATTTAAGTAAACACTTGGCCGTCCAAGTCTCTTGATTTCAGCCAATCTATGAGTGCCATGTAGGAAGCACATGGATTGTGTGTTTCTTCAGTTTAGTCTCAACCCTCCAATTTGATCTAATGATTGCCATTAATTCAACTTTATCCTTATATATATAAGTATGTACATTATTTTTTTATTTTTTAAATCCTGATTAATATTGGCCGACCGATCAAACGATCAGACGACCCAAATTAAATAAGAAAAGTCTCCCCCTACACCCAATACACCTATACACCCCTATTTTCTTTCCCCATACCCCTACACGCCCCTATTCTCCTTTCCCCAGACACCCTACGCACCTCTTTTACCAATAATAGAGACCCTTGCCGCCTTCTTCTTCTTCTTCTTATCCCCCTCCTCCTCCTTTCACTTCCTAGAAGTTTCGGACGTCACTTTGCCATTGGCCGCCTGCCATCATCGATTGAATTTCCGTTCAAACTATTTGTCAAATACAAATAAAAAGGGTAAGATTTGTGAAATATTTTCTCACCTTCTCCTTGTTTGACCTCATAAATGCCTTCGATTTCATTCCTCTTCAATTTTCTGCCATTAAAGCTCAAGACAGAATAACATAAGATGAATTTACCTAAAAGGTTGAGAAACAAATCATGATTCTTGACTGATCTTGTTGAAATTAATCCTCAAATCAACCAAAGGCACTACGATATTGAAATTTCTTCCTCAATTTTGCCTTTAACTAACGAATTCACCTGATTTCTCTAGGGTTTCTTCATAAGTTTGAAAGTAGGGGAAGAGTCGAAGAGCTTTCTGATGAGAAAATAAAAATGAAAACGGGATTTTCTTTAACTCGGATGATGTGTAAATTAAAAATAGGGGAAAAATATGTGTTGTGTTTTAATTTGTTTAATTTCCACATAGGAGGCGAGTGTTATCACGCATACGAATGCAAGCTTACGTTGAGTGCTAGGTCAGTTTGGTGTATTTAATTGACACATATTTTTATGAATTTAGGAGTTCAATAGGAACAAGGCTATGTTGAGGAGGCTGTAAGGAATAATCAGGGAATTTACAGGGGCCTCTTATATATTTCGCATTTTCATTACTTAAAGTATTTAAGATAAAAATTAAAGATGATGCTAAAATAGGGTTCCGTCCGTGAAATCCTAACAATCCTCCTCTTCTTCTTTCTTCAGAAAATATAATTCTTTTACTTTGTTAGAATTTCATCACTAAGATTTTGGTGAAGAAGATCAATTTTCCTTTTCATGGATCCTAAATATGCAGGAGAAACCTTGAAGTAATTTAAAAAAAATTATTTTTCCATGTTGCTCGTTAGTGTGTAAGATTTTTTCTTTTGTTAGTTTTGTATGTGGGTTTTATTTTTCTTTGATTATTATTTTCAAGAACGCTTAAACCCTCCTCTTTTTTCTCCTCAGCTTCTCCATAATCATCAACTGGTACGTTCATTTTCTGGGTTCTTCATAATTTTCTTTCTGTTAATCTCATCTCTCTCTCTCTCTTTTTCTTTATCACTTGTACTTGTTTGATACCCAGAATTCCCTTTTCTTTATTTGGTCTTTTTTCCTTTTTACCTTTCTTGGTATCTATACTGATTACATATGCATTAAGATCAAGATCAGTAATTCAATTTTTGATACTAAGTAGACAGTGGTGTCTTATCTTTTATTGTTTGGGTTATCTTTATGAATGAAAGTTACTACTTCATCTATTTTGAATTTATTGCTCCCAGAAAATGGTAGTTCTTAGTTTGAAACCCATTAAAATTTTGTCAAAGAAGATCAATTTTTCTTTTCATGGATCCTAAATATGCAGGAGAAACCTTGAAGTAATTTCTATTTTTAGTTTTTTTCATGTTGCTCGTTAGTGTGCAAGATGTTTTATTTTCTTAGTTTTGTATGTGGGGTTTAATTTTTTTTTTGACTATTATGTATGTGGTGTAGGCATCTGAAGAAAGAAACCGAACTACTCTCGAATGCCCATAAAGCAATGTCGGATGAATTGCACAGTAAACTAAAAAGTATTATAAATCATAAATTTAATAATTCTAGCAGTAGTGGCTTTGTAGAGTAAAATATCTTATTCAAAATCAATAGAAACTTTAGGCAGAAAGTCTTCGCAACGCGCATTCGCGTTCAAAGGATAATGCATTCTCCTATCATGAAAACCCTGATCTTATCTAAGAACATAATCATGAACAATCACTTGAGCCACTGATCTTTGCTTAAATTAGGATTTCCACCTTTCATGAGGAAAAGAAAACAAGAAAAAAACAAAGAACAAGGAAGCGCTAAAGTAGCAAAGCTATAGTACCAAACTTGATGTTGATTAAAGCCTGAAGAGGATTTATTCACATTAGGTCATGGATCAATTCATCCATCAAAGGCGAAAGGATCCCCTTTTGAATGTAAACACCCTCTTCGAAGGCTTCTAAGCTAAATTCGGACCACTTCTTATGTTGTATGCTCATGTCTTTGTCAACAAGATCATTCGACTTTCAACTCTTCCATGCTTTTCCATCCAACAATCACTCTATACACTTCTTCTGCCAACCACTCCTTCCTTAGGACCAATATTGTCCACTTTGCCCAAGCTTCAGAACTTCTGTCGAAACCCTATTTACATCTGAATTCCAGACATTCAACCACTAAATCAGAAAAATACTCTTCTCCTAATCTTCAACTACTCTTCTGCATTTTTATTAGTTTGAGTCTTCTGATTCTCCTAATGATCAAAGAGATCGAGAGTAACTCTACTCTGAGCCTCTCCCAGCTCAAAATCTTCTATCACAAAGTCTGAACTTCTAATTATATCTCTAATACATCTAAACTCTAAGTAAGGCGATTCATTGAATTTTGTGGAAGTTGATTTAATAGTACAATCCTTTTCACATGTATCAACAAGAGAAACTAAAGAGGTTGAGTCCAATAATTTTGCATCACCTCATTTGGTAGAAGGTGATGCAGAATTATTGGACTCAGCCTCTTCAGTTTCTCTTGTTGATACAGGTGAAAAGGATTCAACTATTACACCGACTTCCATAAATTTCAATGAATCACCTTTTTGGAGTTTAGGTATATTAGAGAAATAATTAGAAGTTCAAACTTAGTGATTGAAGATTTTGAGCTGGGGGAGGCTCATGTAACAGTTACTCTCAATCTCTTTGACCAGTTGGTGAAGCAGAAGACTCAAACTAATAAAAATGCAGAAGAGCAGTTGAAGATTAGGAGAAGAGTATTATTTGATTCAGTGGTTGAATGTCTGGAATTCAAATGTAAACAGAGTTTTGGCAGAAATTTTGAAGCTTGGGAAAAGTGGACAATATTGATCCGAAGGAAGGAGTGTTTGGCAGAAGAAGTATAGAGAGAGATTGTTAGCTGGACAAGCATGTAACAGTTGAAAGTGGATGAGGTTGTTGACAAAGTCATGAGTATACAGCACAAGAAGTGGACCAAATTTAACTTTGAAGCCTTCGAAGAGGGTGTTAACATTCGAAAGGGGATCCTTTCACCTTTGATGGATGAATTGATCCATGACCTAATGTGAATAAATCCTCTTCTGGCTTTAATCAACATCAAGTTTGGTACTTTAGCTTTGTTACTTTACTGCTCCCTTGTGCATTATTTTTTTTCTCGTTTTCTATTCCTCATGAAAGGTGGATGTTGACACCCAATTTTGCTCT
Organism: Solanum dulcamara; assembly: GCF_947179165.1. NCBI lineage: Eukaryota > Viridiplantae > Streptophyta > Magnoliopsida > Solanales > Solanaceae > Solanum > Solanum dulcamara. Next base: position 71,688,057 of record NC_077243.1, on the reverse strand, counting down.
CTCTATTTAATTAGTAAACTTCCATAGAAAATATTAATAAATAATTATAAAACATTTATACAAATATGAATATATATATGTATTTTTTTTCTTTTTTAAAAAACCTTTTTTTTCATTCGAAAAATCAACAGATTTAATTCATAAATATTATTTCTTGTATAAAAAATAAAAAATTCAAAAACATATAAATATTTGCTACATGTTTTATCATTTTGAGAAATTTATACAAAGTAAATATTGTTCTTATGGGTTACATCGTTTTTCCATTAAATACATGTTTTCTATAAATATAAATATTTTTCGTATATTATTCAAAATTAGCAAACTCAGTTAATTAATTAGTTACTAATTTATACGAATTTTATTTTTAAGAATTGTCAATTTTGTCTAATAAATTAGTCATACTAAGTAATTATTTTCAAATTAATTAATTATTTCTATTTAATAAAAAAATGGTTTATAATTTAAATAGCTAATTTGAGCAAAAACTTGGTAGTCCAAGTCTCTTGATATCAACCAATCCATGAGTACTACTTAGGAAGCACATGGATTGTATGTTTCCTCAGTTTAATCTCAACCCTCCAATTTGATCTAATCGTCCCCATTAATTCAACTTTACCCTTATTTATTTAGGGATAATAGACAAGTACTCCATGAACTATGACCAAAATTTCAGCGACACACCTTAATTTAACTAAGGTCCTACTACCTAAACTATTTTAAAATAGAATAAATACAACTTAAAAGCTGTCACAACCCGATTTTCCTCAAGTCATAATAGCACCTATTATAACCCACCAATAGGTTATTCAACCCATCAACTCAAAACTTCAAGTAATGAGTTTGAGGACAGAAACTAAACAAGAGTGGAAAATTATAAAGATACACAGAAAGAATAAGTGAAAGTAAACCAAAACATGCTATAAATAACTAAAGATCCCTCTAGAACCTGGAAGTCACAAGTACAGAGCACCACGATGATCCTTGCAGAAAACCCCACAATTTAGCCGAAAGAATCATTACAATCGGAGTCAAAACGAGCAAGAACCAATTCATCAAATATCAACACAATTCTAACTCAAAAACGTAACAACCAACTGCTAAATTCAAAGTTTTACCTCAAACAAAGCCTCCCATCTAGATTCCGAGCTCACCAATAGATTCCTCACAAAATTCTGTTGAACTTAGATCATTGAATCATCAAAATCAGGTTTATATAGACCAAAAAATAAATTCTCAAAATTTTTCAAAAATTTATTCCGAAAATAGGAAGGGAAGGTGATATAATGCGAATCTTACCTCAAACGAAGAGTACCCAACAGTCCCCAAGCACTCCAAAATAACAAGATTTTTCACCTCCAAAAGGACAGAGAATTCAATCCAACTTTTCATTCAAGAATTGGATTCAAAAATGGATTCGAAAATAGAGAGAAAGAAAAGAGACAGAAATACATTTCAAAGCATTAGATTCCTAAAATTATATATGTCACGCCCGAGAGGGTACCCTATACGTAACCAACATTTAGAAGTACTCATAAACAATGGAAAGAATGAATATGATCCCTCCGAAAGCAAGGACGTCTCACCACTATAAAAAAAAGTATATCTTCAACGGAGTACCTATTGATGATCTCTAATACTTGTACCTGCATCATAAAATGATGCAGGCCCAAATAAACGTCATTACGTAGAATGTATGAGTATGTAATATGAATAATAAACTAACAATACATCAAAGGTATTCAAGATAGAATGAAACTCACCCAACTCAAAATGATATACAAGTATAAAATATAGCAATGCTTTAAGGAGGACTCAGTAATATGCAACTTGTTCAAAACATGTCATATACTATCATGCACAATCTAGGAGTCTCTGTTAACTGGAAACAATCCCACCACATATAAGTAGGTGATGTACAATAAAATGACGTCGTTGCCACGTTCATCCAATACTTGCCATGGTAAAAGACGAATCCACCAATCTTGGATTATAATGATCCTGAAGATCATTTTTTTAGAATTTTAGTAAAATGACCATCTTACCCCTCCCTTTAGTTGTTTCGAGTCGTTTCTGATTGGTATTGGGTGTTGATTTTTAAAAAATCCTATGAAAAGTTAAGTCCTTAGAAATTTTGAGTTTTCATAAGTTTTAAGTATTAAAAAGTTGTATTTAGGGTCAATCGGAGCTATAGGTATCGGAACATAATTCCGTTGATTCTAGCAGCTCCAAAATGTCAAAATTGGCTTAAGAGACTTTACGGAATCAGTTTTGGAGTTGTAACGAAGATTTAAGGCCATGAATTGAGAATTTGAGGAATTTTAAGCCAAGGTTTGACTTTGGTCAACTTTTGAAGTTCCGTTGCTCGAAATGGAATTCCGATAACTCCGTTCGGTTTGGGAGATGATTTTTAGTCTAGAAATGTTGGTTGAATTTTTAGAGGTCCCGAGCCCATTTTGGTATTTTGAAGGCCTAAGTTGGTTTAGTTGCGACTTTTCGAATTTTGGGTCAAAGAGACCTCAAATTTGAATTCTGATGGTTCCATCAGGTCCAAAATAGCTAAATTAGTCTGTAGTTTTGTTGGCCTGACTATCGAGGCAATCGATATGAGTTTGGGGCCATTTGGCGCTTTTGACTTTGAAAGTTAGCAGGTTGAATTTGGTCAACATTCTTGAAAAATGCACTTAGATGAAAATTCTGACAATGCGGTTAGTTTCGGAATGTCAATTTCGGTCTAGAACGACCCTTAGTTCTCTTTTCGAGGCTTTTGGTCTAATATCGAGGCCCGTTGTGGAATGTGATTTAAAATGACATTTGGATGTGGGACCCACTTTTTATTAAAATGAATTCATATGGGAATTCTGAATGCGCCATTGAGTTCGGAACGTCAAATTTAGTGGGGTAGCATATCTGGTTTATTTTTATCGGATTCCGAACGAATCCCGAGCACCACGTCCGACATTTTGAATTTTTGCAAAAGTCTGCTGCGCATCAGCCCTTTTTTTTCTTTTTTTTGGGTTTTGTCTCAACTTTAAAACCCTTTATCTTGGGCTATAGAGCTCCAAGTTGGGTGATTCAAAAGGCAAAATTGTGCAATTTTTCGTGAAAAACGCATTGGAGAGCTTGAAAACTGAATTGGAGCATTTGATTCAGTTAAAAATCTTGATTTTATTTACAGCAGTGTCCATTTTCGGAATGATTGTTTGAAGAACTTTGAGAAGTTATTTCTTAGCGTATATAAATCCGATTTTGGTTATTCAAGGTCATAAATTTAAGAGAATTTTGTGAGGAATCTCGTGGTGAACTTAGAATTACGAGGGGAAGTTTCGTTTGAGGTAAAAATGCGTGTTTAGTTACTGATTTAGTCTTTTTCGGAATGAAATTTTATTGAATTTTGGAAGAGTGTATCTTGCTCAATATAACTTTGTTTTGAATGATTCTTGAGGTTAGATTGTGGGGTCTTTCACAAGGATCATCATAGTGTAAATTTTTTGGGTTGGAAGAGTGCCGTTTCTTCAGAATTAGCTAATTTTGATGCTTCCATTTTTGGATTTTTAGTCGGAATTTATGAATTTTTGTTGCATGCTTGTCCCGCGTAGTTCTCCACCCCAAATTATGTTATAAATCTGATTTATGAGCTTGGGGTGATGTGTGAAACCTATTTTTGGGGTCAAATACGGAATTCCATATGCGGTTCCCACATTTTCTATTTTAGACCCCGAAATTGGCCCGTCTCGAAAAATTATGAAATTAGTGTCTAAACGACCGTATCGATGTCGTGGTTCTATTTTTAACAGTGTGGCAGCGTTTCGAGGCCATTCAAAAGGGAAAAGCTTCAGCACAATGATTTGAAGCTCGTGTGTTTAGACTGTAGGTAGGCTACGGTTTACCTTTCTTTAGATTGAGCCGGAATGTGTGAAAGCATGTTGAAATAGTTGGAATTTGGGTTGGGTAGTTTGATTTATATTTTAGGTGTTAGAAATCATGCTTTAGGCTTGTTATCGGGTTTTTCGGATATTTAGAAGCATGTGTATCTTGTCGTTATTTGTTAGTATTATAAGGAGAGTTGAATGAGCATGTTGTTGATACTGTGGAGTATGTTGGCCTTAGTATGTGATGTCAACTTGCTTTAGATGCCCCGACGTCGCTCCGGTGGACTTAGATCCTTGTAGAATGGTGTAGCGGGCTATTGCCTGGTAGTTTGGCCTTAGTAGGGCGTTACCCTTGATCTTAAAAATATCCTCATCCATAAATCGGTATAATCGTGACTTTTGTGATGCGTCAGCCACACTAGATTTCGTGATTGTTGACTTTGGCTCTGGTTCTAGTTTTGGCGGCATATCGGTTGACTTATTTGGGAAAAGATTTTTGGTACTGTTGTATTCTAGTTAGGAAGTAGAATGTTTGGCATCATAGGATAAATTATCTGTGAGCATCCGGGTACCAAGTCACGGCCTCCGTTCTGAATTATCGGGGAGCATCTGGGTACTCAGCTCCGGCCTCTACTGCTTGCTAGTATGATGAGCATCCGGGTACCCAGTCTCGCCCTCGATCATACCGATGTATTACGGCGAGCATTCGGGTATCCAGTCCCAGCCTCGACCGCACTTATGTATTATGGCAAGCATCCGGGTACCCAGTCCCGGCCTTGGCCACTTTAAAGAAAATGTTCCGAAACTAAATTTATGCCTTACAAAACATAAATTTTATAGGAACTAAAAAGAGCACAACTTGTTGCTTATGAATTGTTGAGGCATAGTATTCTAAAACTAAACTTATGTCTTCAAAACATAGTTTTGCATCTTTTCAAATTTTGCCTTATCAATTTCTTTTGTCCCATAAAACATAACTTGTACCTTTGCAATTTTATTTTATTTTTGGTTTTCTTATGTCAAGGATAATTTTTTTAATTATTTTTTATTAGGCGAAATATATAAGCAGCCCCTTTAATTTTCCCATTTATTCCCTACATGCACCTCAACATAGCCTTGTTCTATTGAACCCCTAAATTCATAAAAAAAAATGTGCCAATTAAACAAACTCAGCTGACCTAGCACTCAAAGTGAGCTTCACGTATAAATAGCATGTTGAAACTCAATTTTTTGCTGATGTGGAAAACGTATCGGTAATATCTCCCCCCTCCTCCCTTATATATTTAGCCTTAATTTTAACCCCCTTTTGTTATTTCTTTTTCTTCTTCAATTTTCTGGCATTGAAGCTAAGAAAATGTGACACCCCAGAAATTTTTTCGCTAAGATTCGAACATTTCTTCACGTGAGTGTAGACTCAGAACGGAGGAATTGAAATTTTTCACATGAGTTAGGATGAGTTCCTAAGTAATTAAAGAGCGTTAGAGGTGATATGGGGTCATGAAGGACCCCTAGGACCAAATCAAGCCAAAAGGTTCGTCGTGGCTAAGTTTGAGGAGGAGTTTGCATGAGGGGTTGACTTCTAACAACCCTATCTTTTGATATATGAAGATCTGGGTAGCCCACGACCTATTAAATTAATGGTCGTCGAGTCTTCTTTCCAACGCCACCAAGAATGTAAATTTTGGAGTTCGGGGTCGAAAGATATGGCGATCCTAAGATGAGCGAGCACAACAGAGATTTTCAGGCCTGGGTTGCAATTGCTGGAAAACTGGGCTTGGCGCCGCAGTGGCGCGATGTGCCACTATCGCGCCAGAAACATACCTCAATAGTTTGGGCTCTAGCGCGATGCGCCACTATAAGGTATGCAGGGTTTTCCAAGCCAATTTCCAGAACCCAGAAAATATTGGCCTTGGCGTCGTAAGGACGCGACGCGCCACTATCGCGCCAAGAATGTGCCTCAGTAGTTTGGTCCTTGGCGCGGCGCGCCACTACGAGGTGTGCAGGTTTTAGGCGTAATTAGCCTGGCGCTGCAAGGGCGCGACGCGCCATTATCGCGCCAGGTGTATTTTTGCCTATTTTTCAGAAATTTTAAGAAGGGGCAATTTGGGAATTGTCCTAAATTATATATGTATCACCATAGACCATTTTAGGATCATTTTTCAGCCCCCACTCTCTCTCTAGAAAAGCCCTAGGGGTTCCTCTCTCTCTCTCTTCTTCTTCTTCTCCATTTCCAACAAAAGAGTCCAAGAGCTTCAAGATTTGAGTCTTCTATTGAAGACCCAACATCAAGGTTTTCTTCAAGTCTTCACTAAGGTATGTAAGGCTAACCTAAAATATGGATTGAGTTCTTCCATATGCCCATAGATGTGTTGGATATGAGTTGTGAAAGAGTTGAACCCTCCAAGAAGGTTTTCTTGAAAGTTTTCCTAAACTATAGAATGTTTTTAAGTACTATTAGTTGATTGATGTTTTAATGACTTGAGTTACTAAATAGTTATCTTTTATATTATTGATTTCAAATGTACCTTTGTATATAGATTTATAGATGTTGACGATATTCTTGAGTTGAGTCTTATTGAGAGTATGGATTCATGTTTCATTCACATGAACCCAAGATGAGATTTCTTGTCATAAATGTCTTGAGGTTGAGATGGATAGTTGTGTGTATGTATGTATTGATTGGAATGAAAGGAATGAATTGGTTAGTTAAGAATGTCCCTTTGTTTCTATAAAATGAACATAGGACTAAAATAAGGATTTTGGAGTAGATGTTTGATGATTGATGTAATGATGATGCTTGACAATGATATGATGATAATGTTTGATGATGATGTAAATGATAATATATGATGATGATGTGATGATGACGATGTGAGTGATGACATGAATGGTGCTTATTTAATATGTGTAGAATGATTGATGAAGAGGTATATTGATGAGGATGTTATGTGATTAAGTGGATTGGAATCTAATGTGATTTTGTGGTATGTGATGTGCATAATTTGAGTTGATTGGAGTCTTAGGAATATTTTGAAAATAAATTATCTTTTGAGGAGGAGCTTTAAATAAATTATTTGTGAACCTTTTTTCATAAACCATTTACACGCTATTTTGAGTCTAAGGAATTATTAGTTTCATCTTTGATTTAGAAAGGAGTTTAAGTAGGAGTTGAGTATGAGGAGCCTTTAAATGAGTTGAGCATTTTTACATTAAAGTATCTATTTTGAGTTTGAGTTGAGGGGTTGAAATTATGTTTTAATTTACATAATATTTTCTGCATTCATTGAGTTGAGATTGTATAAATTTTTAAAGAGAAGAGTTTGATGATTTGAGATGAGTCGATTTGAAAGAAGGTCCACTGAGACTTGTCATTATGAGTTAATTGAGTTGAAATGAGAACAGAGTTGATGAGGTGGCAATGTTCCACATGAAACTAGCCGTGAGGGCTTGTTTGAGATGATTGGAGGAGTTTTATGAGCATGGAGTCATGGGAGGAGTATCGAGCACCGAATTGGGCAAGAGTATAGTCCATACTCGAACCCAATACCTGTATTGCCAAACGTAGGGGGGATTGAACCGTTAAAGTCGGATGCTTCCCCGAGAGATTTGTCCTGACATTATAGGACTTGGTTGGATTGGATCCATGAGTGTTTGAATCGTTCATACCCTGGCAAGGTATGAACGGGCGCGGCAACAACGTCGTTTTGTTGTACCTTCACTGGCTCATAAGTGATGGTTGTCGGTTAAGAGAAACTCCCATTTAGGTCTTGATAGTACTCTGAGTCAGTTGAGTTGAGTGAGTTGCTATATGCTTATGAGTTAGTCCTGTCTACACTATTTCTTGTTAGACTTAAGACGCTTGAGTGAGTTATTACATATCTATTGAGTCGAGTCCTTTGAGTTGAATTGTAAAACATTGTATAATTTAATATGCATATTTACTGAGTTAAGTCCCTTGAGCTGATTATTGAGTTGATTGTATATAATCGGATTGTACATGATTGAAAAGGATCGAATTGTAAATAATTTGATTGAACTGTATTATACATAATTGGATTGGATTGTATGGTATATGATTAGTCTCTGTCTAAACTATATCCTTACTTTAGACTTATGACGCTTTATTTGAGTCCTTCTTATCTTTTATGAGTTGAGATAGTTGAACCAGCGTTACTCTTCCTTGAGGTATGTTTCATTCTGCCATTTTACATACCAGTACATTTCACGTACTGACGTCATTTGGCCTGCATCGTTTCATGATGCAGAGACAGGTTTAAGAGATCGTCAATAGGAGCATCATTGGGGATCTATTTGCACTCAACGTATTGGTGAGTCCTCCCCTACATTCGGAGGACACCGTTTGTGTATTCTTGCATCGAGTTAGCCCTTTTCATTTTGAGTTGAGGTAGCCATGACCATGTTACTGGCAGCAATTAGATAGTAGTGATAGAGGCTTCATAGACTAGATAGTGATGCGTCAATTGAGTATTTTCTTTCCTTATATTATTCTTGTAAAACTATTTATAATGACAAATATTAGAGTTGATTTGTAGGCCCATGACCTTTATTCCTTGAGTTAGACTAATGTTTGAGTTGCCCACCGAAGATTCTCTTTATTCTTTTGTCTTCCGCTGATTGAATGAATGAACGGATCTGTGATCAGGCTATGTGGTTCGCTTGGGAGCCAGAAATGGTTTCTGAGTGCCGGTTACGTCTAGGGTACCCTCCTGGGGCGTGACAAACAAATTATCTTCTCTTCTTTCATTTCTCTTCAATTTTCTGTCATTATAGCACTTTTCTTCTCTTCTTTTCTTTCATTCCTCTTCAATTTTCTGCCATTAAAGCTCATCATTAAAAAAAAATGGAATAACATTAGATGAACTTACTTAAAAGGTTGAGCAACAAATCCTGATTCTTGACTGATCTTGTTGAAATTTCTTCTTCAAATCAATCAAAGACACTACGATATTGAAATTTCTTTCTCAATTTCGCCTTTAACTAACAAATTCACCTTATTTCTCTAGGGTTTCTTCATAAATTTGAAAATAGGGAGGAGTCGAAGAGCTTTATGATGAGAAAATAAAAATAAAAATGGGGTTTCTTTAACTCAGATGATGTGTAAATTAAAAATAGGAGAAAAACATGTGTTGTATTTTAATTGGTTTAATTTCCACGTAGGAGGCGAGTGTTATCACGCATACATATGCAAGCTCATGTTGAGTGCTAGGTTAGTCGGGTGTATTTAATTGACACACTTTTTTATGAATTTAGGGGTTCAATAGGAACAAGGCTATGTTGAGGTGCCTGTAAGGAATAATTAGGCAATTTAAATGGACCTCTTATGTATTCCGCATTTTCATTACTTAAAGTATTTAAGATAAAAATTAAAGATGATGCTAAAATAGGGTTCCGTCTGTGAAATCCTAAGAATCCTCCTCCTCTTTTTCTTTCTTCAGAAAATATAATTCTTTTACTTTGTTAGAATTTCGTCACTAAGATTTTGTCGAAGAAGATCAATTTTCCTTTTTTTTCATGGATCCTAAATATGCAGGAGAAACCTTAAAGTAATTTTTAAAAAAAATTATTTTTCCATGTTGCTCGCTAGTGTGCAAGATGTTTTCTTTTGTTAGTTTTGTATGTGGATCTCATCTCCCTCTCTCTTTCTTTATTACTAGTACTTGTTTGATGCCCATAATTTCCTTTTCTTTATTTGGTCTTTTTTCCTTTTTACTTTTCTTGGTATCTATACTGACCACATATGCAACTAAGATCAAGATCATTAATTCAATTTTTGATACCACGTAGACAGTGGGTGTCTTACCTTTTGTTGTTTGAGTTATCTTTATGAATGAAAGTTACTACATAATCTAATTTGAATTTCTTGCTCCCGGTAAAAGAGTTCTTAGTTTGAAATCCATTAAGATTTTGTCGAAGAAGATCAATTTTCCTTTTCATGGATTCTAAATTTGCAGGAGAAACATTGAAGTAATTTTTATTTTTATTTTTTTCATGTCGCTCGTTAGTGTGCAAAATGTTTTCTTTTCTTAGTTTTGTATGTGTGTTTTAATTTTTCTGTGATTATTATGTATGTGGTGTAGGCATCTGAAGAAAGAAGCTAAACTACTCTCGAATGCCCATAGAGCAATGTCGGGTGAATTGCACTAGCTTTGGGTATTCAATTTAGCCCTTTAACAATTTTATTCAGCTCAGTTGTGAACTGAAATTATCATATTTATAATTTTTGGAAATTTTATTGGAGGTAAACTAAAAAGTATTATAAATCATAAATTTAATAATTCTAGCAATAGTGCTTTTGTAGAGTAAAAGATCTTACTAAAAATCAATCGAAACATTAGGCAGAAAGGCTTTGTATCACGCATTCACGTTCAAAGGATAATGCAATATCTTATCATGAAAACCCTGATATTATCTATGAACATAATCAAGATCAATCACTTGAGCCACCGATCTCTTGCTTAAATTAAGATTTCTACCATTCATGAGGAAAAAAAAACAAGAAATAAATAATGCACAAGGAAGCGGTAAAGTAGCATAGCTAAAGTACCAAACTTGATGATGATTAAAGCTAGAAGAGGATTTATTAACATTAGGTGTCACGACCCCGACTCGCCGTGACTGGCACCCACACTAACCTTCATGTGGGGGAACTATTTCTATAGCCCAAGCTAACAACACTTGTTAGATATACATAATTTAAAGATTGCAGAAGTAGGTTTAATCAATAAGAAATGCTGAGTTCCCATAAATTCAGAAAAAAATCTAATCAAAAAAATTAACATGCGGAAAACATCCTAGGAATTGAAAGTTATCGTACCAAAAACTCTAAAACCAACAAGTCTAGGAAGAGAGTACAATTCCCAATAGAAAATCATTAACAATTAGACCATTGTCTGAACGTCTAACTCCTAGAAAATGGACTAGAATAAAACAGAGAGAGAGAGAGAGTTCCTAGCAGCCTAAAAGAATATCTCACCCTTGAACTCAGACTAAATCACTCCTCTAGGCGAGTGTCTCCGCAGCCGGCTAAATATGCTCTCTATTCAACAAAAGACAGAGCAAGTGTAGTATCAGTATACAAAATCAACGGTGTGCTAGTAGGATCACACGACTAGCCAGTAAGCGGATCATGGACAAGTAAACTCAACATAATAAGCACATATATATAGAATAACTTAACCATTTTCATCTCAAACAGTACTCAGCAAAATCACAGTTCAATAACCTCAATATCATACAATTTCACATAAGGGTCCTCTCATGGGACATGCAAACACTTAACTCATGTCAGAACATGACACCCGATCCAAGGTTTGTGTCAGAATGTGACACCCGATCCAATTATGTGTTGGAACGTGACACCCGATCCAATTTATGTGTTGGAATATGACACCTCAGCCACAAATACATTCAGTATTCACCATTATGTCACCAAGAATAGATTCATCACAAAATAAGTCAATAATTGATTATTTCACATATTCAATGATGTAATTCTCTATTCATGTACACACACGCATACCATGAAGCAATTTAACAAGTAAATGAAACACATATGGGAAACAAAATCATTACCTACCTTGAATTCGAGCTTCAGTAACTCTAAAGTGCAAGAGCTTTCCCTTTACGGATTAGTTCCGCTTGTTCTTGGTCTAAAACAAGTCACATATATACAAAGGATCAATGCAATGGCCTAATTCATATGAATTATAACATAATTCCCTTCCTAGACCAAACTCATGATGCTAACCCTCACCCTAGGGCTATTTTCCACCCTTACCCACAGACCAAAACCCTCCCACAATGATCACCCATCCAAATTTATGAGTATTAGGAATCAAATGATGGGTTTAGGGAGTAGAATTCTTACCTTAAATATGGAAATCCGTGGAAAAATGATAAACATCTCTCTGGGCCGCCTCTTGTTATTTTAGGAACAATATTTCCAGAATAAAACCATTTCTAGGGTTTTTCTACGTTTTATGTCGCGATTGTCCCACTCTGGCGGGACCATCCTGCTCTGGCGGCCCTACTCTAGAGGGAAAAATCCCGCTTTGGCGGGTTGCATGGAAACAGAGAGTTTGAAACTTGAGTTACAAACCCTCATTTCACAACACAACCCCTCCCCAAGATGTATTAAATTATACCCTTCATGCCAAATCTTCTTCTGGCTTTAATCAACATCAAGTTTGATACTTTAGCTTTGCTACTTTACCGCTTCCTTGTGCATTGTTTTTTTCTTGTTTTTTTCTTCATGAATGGTGGATGTTGACACCCAATTTTGCTCTCCATATTTAATTAATAAAGCTTCCGTAAATAATAATAATAAATAATTGTAAATCTTTTATAAAAATATGAATATGTTCATATATATTTATTTTCTTTTAGAAAAACTTTCTCATTTCATTCGGCAAATCGACATATTTCATAACTGTTATTTCTTATGTAAAAAATAATAAATTAAAAATATATAAATATTTTCTACATGTTTTATCATTTTGAGTAATTTATACAAAGTAAATATCGTTCTTACGCGTTATATCGTTTTTCGATTAAATACATTTTTTATTGTTAAAGTTTTTTCGTATATTATTCAAAATTAGGAAAATCAGTTAATTAATTAGTTACTAATTCATACCAAATTTATTTTTAAGAATGATCGATTTTGTCAAATAAATTAGTTTTACAAAGTAATTATTTTAAAATTAATTAATTATGGCTATTTAATAAAAAATGGATTATAATTTAAATAGGCTAATTTAAGTAAAAACTTGGCCGTCCAAGTCTCTTGATTTCAGCCAATCTATGAGTGCCATGTAGGAAGCACATGGATTGTGTGTTTCTTCATTTTAATCTCAACCCTCCAATTTGATTTAATGGTTGCCATTAATTCAGCTTTACCCTTTTATATATATATATATATATATATATATATATATATATATATATGTATGTATATTATTTTTTTATTTTTTAACTCCTGATTAATATCTGACGTCCGATCAAACGATCAGACGACCCAAATTAAATCAGAAAAGGTCTCTCCCTACAACCAATACACCTACACGCCCCTATTCTCTTTCCCCATACCCCTATACGCCTCTATTCTCCTTTCCCGAGACACCCTACGCACCTCTTTTCCCAATAATAGAGACCCTTGTCGCCGCCGCCTTTTTCTTCTCCTCCTCCTCCTCCTTTCACTTCCTAGAAGTTTCGTACGTCACTTTGCCATTGGCCGCCTGCCATCATTGATTGAATTTCCACTCAAGCTTTTGGTCAAAGACAAATAAAAAAGGTAAGATTTGTGAAATATTTTCTCACCTTCTCCCTATTTGACCTCATAAATGGCTTCGATTTCATTCCTCTTCAATTTTCTGCCATTAAAGCTCAAGACATAATAACATAAGATGAATTTACCTAAAAGGTTGAAATTTATTCCTCAAATCAACCAAAGACACTACGATATTGAAATTTCTTTCTCAATTTCGCCTTTAACTAACGAATTCACGTGATTTCTCTAGGGTTTCTTTATAAGTTTGAAAATAGGGGAAGAGTTGAAGAGCTTTATGATGAGAAAATAAAAATGAAAACGGGATTTTCTTTAACTCGGATGATGTGTAAATTAAAAATAGGGGAAAACATGTGTTGTGTTTTAATTTATTTAATTTCCACGTAGGAGGCGAGTGTTATCACGCATACAAATGCAAGCTCATATTGAGTGCTAGGTCAGTCGGGTGTATTTAATTGACACACTTCTTTATGAATTTAGGAGTTCAATAGGAACAAGACTATGTTGAGGTGTCTCTAAGGAATAATTAGGCAATTTAAATGGTCCTCTTATATATTCCTCATTTTCATTACTTAAAGTATTTAAGATAAAAATTAAAGATGATGCTAAAATAGGGTTCCGTCTTTGAAATTCTAACAATCCTCCTCCTCTCCGTCTTTGAAATTCTAACAATCCTCCTCCTCTTCTTCTTTCTTCAGAAAATATAATTCTTTTACTTTGTTAGAATTTCATCACTAAGATTTTGTCGAAGAAGATCAATTTTCCTTTTTTTCATGGATCCTAAATATGAAGGAGAAACCTTGAAGTAGTTTTTAAAAAAATTATTTTTCCATGTTGCTCGCTAGTGTGCAGTATGTTTTCTTTTGTTAGTTTTGTATGTGGATTTTAATTTTTCTTTGATTATTATTTTCAAGAACGCTTAAAACCTCCTCATTTTTCTCCTCAGTTTCTCCATAATCATCAACTGGTACGTTTATTTTTTGGGTTCTTCATAATTTTCTTTCTGTTAATCTCATCTCCCTCTCTCTTTCTTTATTACTAGTACTTGTTTGATGCCCATAATTTCCTTTTCTTTATTTGGTCTTTTTTCCTTTTTTACTTTTCTTGGTATCTATACTGACCACATATGCAACTAAGATCAAGATCATTAATTCAATTTTTGATACCACGTAGACAGTGGGTGTCTTACCTTTTGTTGTTTGAGTTATCTTTATGAATGAAAGTTACTACATAATCTATTTTGAATTTCTTGCTCCCGGTAAAAGGTAGTTCTTAGTTTGAAATCCATTAATATTTTGTCGAAGAAGATCAATTTTTCTTTTCATAGATCCTAAATATGCAGGAGAAATGTTGAAGTAATTTCTATTTTTATTTTTTTTCATGTTGCTCGTTAGTGTGCAAGATGTTTTATTTTCTTAGTTTTGTATGTGGGTTTTAATTTTTCTTTGACTATTATGTATGTAGTGTAGGCATCTAAAGAAAGAAACCGAACTACTCTCGAATGCCCATAAAGCAATGTCGGATGAATTGCACAGGCTTCAGGTATTCAATTTAGCCCTTTAACATTTCTATTCTGCTCTGCTTGTGAACTCAAATAATCATGTCTTATTTATACTTTTTTGAAATTATATTGGAGGTAAACTAAAAAGTAATATAAATCATAAACTTAATAATTCTAGTAGTAGTGCCTTTGTAGAGTAAAAGATCTTACTCAAAATCAATAGAAACTTTAGGCAGAAAGGCTTCGCATCGCACATTCGCGTTCAAAGGACAATGCATTCTCCTATCATGAAAACCCTAATCTTATCTAAGAACATAATCATGAAAAATCACTTGAGCCACTGATCTTTGCTTAAATTAGGAATTCCACCTTGCATGAGGAAAAGAAAACAAGAAAAAAACAAAGCACAAGAAAACGGTAAAGTAGCAAAGCTAAAGTACCAAACTTGATGTTGATTAAAGCCTGAAGAGGATTTATTCACATTAGGTCATGGATCAATTCATCTATCAAAGGCGAAAGGATCCCCTTTCGAATGTCAACACCCTCTTTGAAGGCTTCAAAGCTAAATTCAGACCAATTCTTATGTTGTAAGCTCATGTCTTTGTCAATAAGCTCATTCGACTATCAACTATTCCATGCTTTTCCAGCCAACAAACACTCTATACACTTCTTCTGCCAACCACTCCTTCCTTAGGACCAATATTGTCCACTTTGCCCAAGCTTCAGAACTTCTGCCGAAACTCTATTTACATCTGAATTCCAGACATTCAACCACTAAATCAAAAAAAAAATACTCTTCTCCTAATCTTCAACTGCTCTTTTGCGTTTTTATTAGTTTGAGTCTTCTGATTCTCCAAATGATCAAAGAGATCGAGAGTAACTGTACTCTGAGCCTCTCCCAGCTCAAAATCTTCTATCACCAAGTCTGAACTTCTAATTATACCTCTAATACATCTAAACTCTCTGTAAGGCGATTCATTGAATTTTGTGTAAGTCGATTTAATAGTACAATCCTTTTCACATGTATCAACAAGAGAAACTAAAGAGGTTGAGTCCAATAATTTTGCATCACCTCATTTGGTAGAAGGTGATGCAGAATTATTGGACTCAGCCTCTTCAGTTTCTCTTGTTGATACAGGTGAAAAGGATTCAACTATTACACCGACTTTCATAAATTTTAATGAATCACCTTTCAGGAGTTTAGATATATTAGAGATATAATTAGAAGTTCAAACTTAGTGATGGAAGATTTTGAGCTGGGGGAGGCTCAGAGTACAGTTACTCTCAATCTCTTTGACAGTTGGAGAAGTAGAAGACTCAAACTAATAAAAATGCAGAAGAGCAGTTGAAGATTAAGAAAAGAGTATTATTTGATTTAGTGTTTGATTGTCTGGAATTCAAATGTAAACAGAGTTTTGGCGGAAGTTTTGAAGCTTGGGCAAAGTGGACAATATTGGTCTGAAGGAAGGAGTGTTTGGCAGAAGAAGTATATAGAGAGATTGTTAGCTGGACAAGCATGTAAAAGTTGAAAGTGGATGAGGTTGTTGACAAAGTCATGAGCACACAACACAAGAAGTGGACCAAATTTAGCTTTGAAGCCTTCAAAGAGGGTATTGACATTTAAAAGGGGATCCTTTCACCTTTGATGGATTAATTGATCCATGACCTAATGTGAATAAATCCTCTTCTGGCTTTAATCAACATCAAGTTTGATACTTTAGCTTTGCTACTTTACCGCTTCCTTGTGCATTGTTTTTTTCTTGTTTTCCATTCCTCATGAAAGGTGGATGTTGACACCCAGTTTTTCTCTCTTTATTTAATTAATAAAGCTTCCATAGAAAATATTAATAAATAATTATAAAACTTTTATAAAAATATGAATATATATATATTTTTTTTCTTTTTTAAAAAACTTTTCTTTTCATTCGGCAAATCGACAGATTTAATTCATAAATATTATTTCTTGTATAAAAAATTAAAAAATATATCAATATTAGCTACATGTTTTATCATTTTGAGAAATTTATACAAAGTAAATATTGTTCTTACGGGTTACATCGTTTTTCCATTAAATACATTTTTTTATAAATATAAATATTTTTCGTATATTATTCAAAATTAGCAAACTTAGTTAATTAATTAGTTACTAATTCATACGAATTTTATTTTTAAGAATTATCAATTTTGTCTAATAAATTAGTCATACTAAGTAATTATTTTCAAATTAATTAATTATTGCTATTTAATAAAAAAATGGTTTATAATTTAAATAGCTAATTTGAGCGAAAACTTGGTAGTCCAAGTCTCTTGATATAAACCAGTCCATGAGTGCTACGTAGGAAGCACACGGATTGTATATTTCCTCAGTTTAATCTTAACCCTCCAAGTTGTGAACTGAAATTATCATATTTATAATTTTTGGAAATTTTATTGGAGGTAAACTAAAAAATATTATAATTCATAAATTTAATAACTCTAGCAATAGTGCTTTTGTAGAGTAAAAGATCTTACTAAAAATTAATCGAAACATTAGGCAGAAAGGCTTCGTATCACTCATTCACGTTCAAAGGATAATGCAACCTCCTATCATGAAAACCCTGATATTATCTATGAAAATAATCAAGATCAATCACTTGAGCCACCGATCTCTTGCTTAAATTAAGATTTCCACCATTCATGAGGAAAAGAAAACAAGAAAAAAATAATGCACAAAGAAGCGGTAAAGTTGCAAAGCTAAAGTACCAAACTTAATGATGATTAAAGCCAGAAGAGGATTTATTCACATTAGGTGTCACGACCCCAACTCGCCGTGACTGGCACCCACACTAACCCTTCAGTGGGGGAACCATTTCTATAGCCCAAGCTAACAACACTTGTTAGATATACACAATTTAAAGATTGCAGAAGCAGGTTTAATCAATAAGAAATGCTGAGTTTCCATAAACTCAGAAAATAATCTAATAAAAAAATTAACATGCGGAAAATAACCTAGGAACTGAAAGTTATCATACCAAAAACTCTAAAACTAATAAGTCTAGGAAGGGAGTACAACTCCCAATAGAAAATCATTAACAATTAGACCATTGTCTGAACATCTTACTCCTAGAAAATGGACTAGAATAAAACACAGAGAGAGAGAGTTCCTAGCAGCCTAAAAGAATAGCTCACCCTCGAACTTGAACCAAATCACTCCTCTAGGCGAGGTGTCTTCGCAGCCGGCTGAATATGCTCTGTACTCAACAAAAAACAGAGCAAGTGTAGTATCAATATACAAAATCAACAGTGTACTAGTAGGATAATGCGGCTAGCCAGTAAGCGGATCATAGACAAGTCAACTCAACATAATAAGCACATATATATAGAATAACTTAACCATTTTCATCTCAAATAGTACTCAGCAAAATCACAGTTTAATAACCTCAATATCACACACTTTCACATAATGGTCCTCTCATGGGACCTGCAAACACTTAACTCATGTCAGAATGTAACACCAATCCAAGGTTTGTGTCAGGACGTGACACCCAACCCAATTATGTGTCAGAACGTGACACCCAATCCAATTTATGTGTTGGAATATGAAACCTGATACCATCATACAAAGCAGCCACAAATACATTCAGTATTCACCATTATGTCACCAAGTATAGATTCATCACAAAACAAGTCAATAATTGATCATTTCACATATTCGATGATGTAGTTTCCTATTCATGTACACACATACATACCATGAAGCAATTTAACAAGTAAATGAAATACATATGGGAAAGCAACCATCACCTACCTTGAATTCGAGCTTCAACAACTCTAAAGTGCAAGATCTTTCCCTTTACGGATTCGTTCCGCTTGTTCTTGGTCTAAAACAAGTCACATATATACAAAGGATCAATGCAATGGCCTAATTCATATGAATTATAATATAATTCCCTTCCTAGACCAAACCCATGATGCTAACCCTCACCCCAAGGCTATTTTCCACCCTTACCCAAAGACCAAAACCCTCCCACAATGATCACCCATCCAAGTTTATGAGTATTAGGAATCAAATGATGGGTTGAGGGAGTAGAATCCTTACCTTAAATATGGAAATCCGTGGAAAAATGATGAAAATCTCTCTAGGCCGCCTCTTGTTATTTTAGGAACAATATTTCGAGAATAAAACCATTTCTTGGGTTTTTCTTCGTCTTATGTCGCGATTGTCCACCTCTGGCGAGACCATCCTGCTTTGGCGGCCCTACTCTAGAGGGAAAAATCCCGCTTTGGCGGGTTGCATAGAAACAGAGAGTTCGAAACTTGAGTTCCAAACCCTCATTTCACAACACAACCCCTCCCCAAGATGTATTAAATTATACCCTTCATGCCAAATCCATTTCCAAGAGTTTTACTCGCCCCAATGCGATTCCGCAAAATCGTAAATACTCCGTATTATATTTGCTATCAACTTTCCCATTCAAATTAGAGACTCAATTCCCCACCATTCACAAGGTCACCTTAGACATCACCTGACTCAGAATTCATTTAATTCTGGCCTAGGCTAAATGTTTCCAAAATTACTACCCAAACTTTTCTTGTCCAAAATCCTTCCCAATTTGTCTATCCATAATGATGGGGAAAAATATAGACGTCTTTGTACCATTCCACAAGAACCTACTAGACTCATTTTGGTATGACGAGATCAACGAACCTTGGGATCTGATACCAACTTTGTCATAACCACGATTCATCGTGACTGGCACCCATACTAATCCTCCGGTGGGAGAACCATTTATATAGCCCAAGATAACAACACATGTGAGATATACACAATTTAAATATTTCGAAAGCATGTTTAATAAATAAGAAATACTAAGTTTCCATAAACTCAGAAAACAATCTAATCAACAAATTTTACACGTAGAAAACATCCTATGAACTGAAAGTCATCCTACCAAAACTCTAAAAACTAACAAGTGTAGGAAGAGAGTAAAATTCCCAATAGAAAATTATTAATAGTTAGATCATTATTTGAACGTCTAAGTCCTGGAAAAAGGACTAGAACAAAAGAGAGATAGAGTTTCCAGCAGCCTGAAAGAATAGGTTACCCTTAAACTCGAACCAAATCACTACTCTAGGCTGGCTCTCTTCGCAGCCGGCTGAATATGCCTTGTACTCAACAAAAGACATAGCAAGTGTAGTATCAGTACATAACATCAACAGTGTACTAATAGGATCACACATCTAGCCAGTAAGCATATCATGGACAAGTAAACTCTACATAATAAGCACATATATATAGAATATCTTAACCATTTTCATTTCAAACAATACTCAGCAAAATCACAGTTCAATAACCTCAATATCATACAATTTCACATAAGGGTCTTCTCATGGGACCTGCAAACACTTAACTCATGTCGAAATGTGACCCCCGATCCAAGGTTTATATCAGAATGTGACACCCGATCCAATTATATGTTGGAATGTGACACCCTATCCAATTTATGTGTCAGAACATGACACCCAATCCCAACATACAAAGTAGCCTCAGATACATTCAGTATTTAATATTATATCATCAAGAACATGTTCATCACAAAATAGGTCAATAATTGATCATTTTATATATTTAGTGATATACTTCCCTATTCATATACACACATGTATATAATGAAGCAATTTAAAAAGTATAGGAAATACATACGGGAAACAAAACCAACACCTACCTCGAATTCAAGCTTCAACAATTCTAAAGTGCAAAAGCTTTCCCTTTCCGAGTTTATTCAACTTGTTCTTGGTCTAAAACAAGTCACATATATACAAATGATTAACAAAATGGCCTAATTCACATGAATTATAACATAATTCCCTTTCTAGACCAAACCTATAATCTTAACCCCACCATAGGACTATTTTTCATCTTTACCCATATGCCAAAACCCTCCTATAATGATCACCCATCCTAGTTTATAAGTATTAGGAATTGAATGATGGGTTTAGGGAGTAGAATCCTTACCTTAACGTGCAGATATGTGGAAAAATGATGAAAATCTTCCTGGGTTGCCTCCTATCATTTTAGGAACAGTATTTGTAGAATAAAACCATTTCTGGGGTTTTTTCTCGTCTTATGTCTTGGCTATGCCACTATGGTGGGAACATCCCACTCTGGATAGAAAAACCCCGATCTGGCAGGTTGCACGAAAATAGAGAGTTTAGAACTTGAGTTCCAAACCCCCATTTGACAACACAACCCTTTCCCAATATGTATTAAATTATATCCTTCATGCCAAATCCAATTCTGAGAGTTTTACTCATCCGAATGCAATTTTGGAAAATCAGAAATGCTCCATATCATATTGGTTGTCATCTTACTAATCAAATTAGAGATTTTATAGCCAACCATTCACAAGGTCACCGTAGACCTCACCTGACTCAGAATTCATCCAAGTCTAACCTAGGCTAAATTTTCTAAAATTACTACCCGAAGTTTTCTAGCCCAAAATCCTTCCCCATTGGCCTATCCTTATCGACGGGAAAAGGTCCTTATATTAGGTCATGGATCAATTCATTCATCAAAGGTGAAAGGATCTCCTTCTGAATGTCAACACCCTCTTCGAAGGCTTCAAAGTTAAATTCGGACCACTTCTTGTGTTGTATGCTCATGTCTTTGTAAACAACCTCATCCACTATAAGAAGTGGACTGAATTTAGCTTTGAATCCTTCGAAGAGGGTATTGACATTCAGAAGGGGATCCTTTCACCTTTGATGGATGAATTGGTCCATGAACTAATGTGAATAAATCTTCTTCTGGCTTTAATCAACATCGAGTTTGATACTTTAGCTTTGCTACTTTACCGCTTCCTTGTGCATTGTTATTTTCTTGTTTTCTATTCTTCATGAATGGTGGATGTTGACACCCAATTTTTCTCTTCATATTTAATTAATAAAGCTTCCGTAAATAAAAATAATAAATAATTTTAAACCTTTTATAAAAATATGAATATGTTCATATATATTTATTTTCTTTTAGAAAAACTTTCTCATTTCATTAGGCAAATCGACAAATTTATTTCATAACTGTTATTTCTTATGTAAAAAATAATAAATTAAAAAATATATAAATATATAAATATTTTCTACATGTTTTATCATTTTGAGTAATTTATACAAAGTAAATATCGTTGTTACGCGTTATATCATTTTTTGATTAAATACATTTTTTATTGTTAAATATTTTTCTTATATTATTCAAAATTAGGAAAATAAGTTAATTAATTTGTTACTAATTCATACCAATTTTACTTTTAAGAATGATCGATTTTGTCAAATAAATTAGTCTTACAAAGTAATTATTTTAAAATTAATTAATTATGGCTATTTAATAAAAAAATGGATTATAATTTAAATAGGCTAATTTGAGCGAAAACTTGGTAGTCCAAGTCTCTTGATATCAACCAATCCATGAGTGCTACGTAGGAAGCACATGGATTTTATATTTCCTCAGTTTAATCTTAACCCTCCAAGTTGTGAACTGAAATTAACATATTTATAATTTTTGGAAATTTTATTGGAGGTAAACTAAAAAATATTATAAATAATAAATTTAATAACTCTAGCAATAGTGCTTTTGTAGAGTAAAAGATCTTACTAAAAATCAATCGAAACATTAGGTAGAAAGGCTTCGTATCACGCATTCACGTTCAAAGGATAATGCAACCTCCAGTTTCAACTTTTACATGCTTGTCCAGCTAACTATCTCTCTATATACTTCTTCTGCCAATTACTCCTTCCTTCAGACCAATATTGTCCACTTTGCCCAAGCTTCAAAACTTCCACCAAAACTCTGTTTACATTTGAATTCCAGACATTCAACCCCTAAATCAAAAAAAATACTCTTCTCCTAATCTTCAATTGCTCTTCTGCGTTTTTATTAGTTTGAGTCTTCTGATTCTCCAAATGATCAAAGAGATATAGAGTAACTCTACTCTGAGCCTCTCCCAGCTCAAAATCTTCTATCATTAAGTCTGAACTTTTAATTATATCTCTAATATATATAAACTCTCAGTAAGGCGATTCATTGAATTTTGTGGAAGTCGATTTAATAGTACAATCCTTTTCACATGTATCAACAAGAGAAACTAAAGAGGTTGAGTCCAATAATTTTGCATCACCTCATTTGGTAGAAGGTGATGCAGAATTATTGGACTCATCCTCTTCAGTTTCTCTTGTTGATACAAGTGAAAAGGATTCAACTATTACACCGACTTCCATAAATTTCAATGAATCACCTTTCTGGAGTTTAGATATATTAGAGATATAATTAGAAGTTCAAACTTAGTGATGGAAGATTTTGAGCTGGGGGAGGCTCAGAGTACAGTTACTCTCAATCTCTTTGACCAGTTGGAGAAGCAGAAGACTCAAACTAATAAAAATGTAGAAGAGCAGTTGAAGATTAGGAGAAGAGTATTATTTGATTTAGTGGTTGATTGTCTGGAATTCAAATGTAAACAGAGTTTTGGCGGAAGTTTTGAAGCTTGAGCAAAGTGGACAATATTGGTCCGAAGGAAGGAGTGTTTGGCAGAAGAAGTATATAGAGAGATTGTTAGCTGGACAAGCATGTAAAAGTTGAAAGTGGATGAGGTTGTTGACAAAGTCATGAGCATACAACACAAAAAGTGGACCAAATTTAGCTTTGAAGCCTTCAAAGAGGGTATTGATATTCAAAAGGGGATCCTTTCACCTTTGATGTATTAATTGATCCATGACCTAATGTGAATAAATCCTCTTCTGGCTTTAATCAACATCAAGTTTGATACTTTAGCTTTGCTACTTTACCGCTTCCTTGTGTATTGTTTTTTTTCTTGTTTTCTATTCCTCATGAAAGGTCGATGTTGACACCCAATTTTTCTCTCTCTATTTAATTAATAAAGCTTCCATAGAAAATATTAATAAATAATTATAAAACTTTTATAAAAATATGAATATATATATATATATATATTTTTCTTTTTAAAAAAAACATTTTCTTTTCATTAGGCAAATCGACAGATTTAATTCATAAATATTATTTCTTGTATAAAAAATTAAAAAATATATAAATATTTGCTACATTTTTTTATCATTTTGAGAAATTTATACAAAGTAAATATTGTTCTTACGGGTTACATCGTTTTTCCATTAAATACATTTTTTCTATAAATATAAATATTTTTCATATATTATTCAAAATTAGCAAACTTAGTTAATTAATTAGTTACTAATTCATACAAATTTTATTTTTAAGAATTATCAATTTTGTCTAATAAATTAGTCATACTAAGTAATTATTTTCAAATTAATTAATTATTGCTATTTAATAAAAAAAATGGTTTATAATTTAAATAGCTAATTTGAGAAAAAACTTGGTAGTCCAAGTCTCTTGATATCAACCAATCCATGAGTGCTACGTAGGAAGCACATGGATTGTATATTTCCTCAGTTTAATCTTAACCCTCCAATTTGATCTAATCGTCCCCATTAATTCAGCTTTACCCTTATTTATTTAGGGATAATGCACAAGTACCTCCTAAACTATGACCGAAATCTCAACGACATACCTTAATTTAACTAGGGTTCTATTACCTCAAAAACTATTTTAAAATAGAATAAATACAACTTAAAAGTTGTCACAACCCGATTTTCCTCAGGTCATGATAGCACCTACTATAACCCACTAGTAGGTTATTCAACCCATCAACCCAAAACTTCAAGTAATGGGTTTGAGGGCAAAAACTAAACAAGACTGGCAAATTATAAAGATATGCAGAAAGAATAAGCTAAAGTAAACCAAAATATGATATAAATAACTAAAGATCCCTCTAGAACCTAGAAGTCACAAGTATAGAGCACCACGATGATCCTTGCAAAAAACCCCACAATTTAGTCCAAACAATCACTGCAATCGGAGTCAAAAGGAGCAAGAACCAATCTATCAAAGATCAACACAATTTTAACTCGGAAACGTAACAACCAGCTGCTAAATTCAAAGTTTTACCTCAAACAAAGCCTCCCTCCAGATTCCGAGCTCACCAACATATTCCCCACAAAATTCTCTTTAACTTAGACCTTTGAATCGTCAAAATCAGATTTATATAGACCAAGAAATAAATTCTAAAAAATTCTTCAAAAATGTATTCCGAAAATAGGATGGGAAGGTGCTATAATGCGAATCTTACCTCAAACGAAGAGTACTCAGCAGTCCCCAAGCACTCCAAAATAACAAGGTTTTTCACCTCCAAAAGGACAGAGAATTCAATCCAACTATTCATTCAAGAATTGGATTCAAAAATGGATTCGAAAATAGAGTGAAAGAAATGAGACAGAAACACATTTCAAAGCATTAGATTCCTAAAATTATATATGTCACACCTCGAGAGGGTACCCTAGACGTATCTAGCATTCAGAAGCAATTGTTGGCTCCAGTAAAACACTTGGCCTGATCACACATTTACTCATTTACAGGAAGATTTAGTTTAAGAGAAAAAAAAATCTTAGTGGGATAACTCAATCAACAACCTCAATCATTCAAATCAGAAATATAGTTTGAAACAAAACTAATCAGGAGTTAAAGACATCAAAACAAATCCATCACTATCTAGTCTATGAAGCCTCTATCTCTACTATCTAGATTGTGCAAATGATAGGTTCATGGCTACCTCAAAAGAACTACTCATAAGCAATGGAAAGAATGAATATGATCCCTCTGAAAGCAAGGACATCTCACCACTATCAAGAAAGAAGTAGATCTTCAACAGAGCACCTATTGATGATCTCTAATACTTGTACCTACATCATAAAATGATGCAGGCCCAAATAAATGTCATTACGTGGAATGTATGAGTATGTAATATGATATAATAAAATAACAATACATCAAAGGTACTAAATATAGAATGAAACTCACCCAACTCAATATGATATACAAGTATAAAATGTAACAATGCTTTAAGGAGGACTCAGTAATATGCAACTTGTTCAAAACATGTCATATACTTTCATGCACAATCTAGGTGTCTCTGTTAACTGAAAACAATCCCACCACATATAAGTAGGTGATGTATAATAAAACGACGTCGTTGTCACGTTTGTCCAATACTTGCCATGATAAAGGACGAATCCACCAATCTTGGATTGTAATGACTCTGAAGGTCATTTTTTTAGAATCTTTGTAAAATGACCATCTCACCCCTCCCTTTAGTTGTCCTGAGTCATTTCTGATTGGTACTAGGTGTTGATTTTTAGAAAATCCTATGAAAAGTTAAGTCCTTGGAAATTTTGAGTTTTCATAAGTTTTAAGTATTAAAAAGTTGTATTTGGGGTCAATCAGAGCTACAAGTATCGAAACAGAATTTCATTGATTCCAGCAGCTCTAAAATGTCAAAATTGGCTTAGGAGACTTTACGGAATTATTTTTGAAGTTGTAACGAAGATTTGAGGCCTTGAGTTGAGAATTTGAGGAATTTTAAGCCAAGATTTGACTTTGGTCAACTTTTGGAGTTCCGTTGCTCGGAATAGAATTTCGATAACTCTGTTGGGTTCAGGAGTCGATTTTTAGTCTAGAAATGTTGGTTGAATTTTTAGAGGTCCCGAGCCCATTTTGGTATTTTGAAGGCCTAAGTTGGTTTAGTTGTGATTTTTCAAATTTCGGGTCAAAAAGACCTCGAATTTGAATTCTAATGGTTCTATCAGCTCTGAAATAGCCAAATTAGTCTGTAGTTTTGTTGGCATGACTATCGAGGCAATCAATACGAGTTTGGGGCCATTTGACGCTTTTGACTTTGAAATTATCCTATGGTTGATTTTGGTCAACATTCTTGAAAAATGCTCTCGGATAAAAATTTTGATAATGCGGTTAGTTCTGGAATGTCAATTTTGGTCTAAAATGACCCTTCGTTCTCTTTTTGAGGTTTCCGATCTAATATCGAAGCCCATTGTGGAATGTGGCTTAAAATGACATTTGGATGTGGCAACCACTTTTTATTAAAATAATCTCATATGGGAATTTTGAATACGCCATTAAGTCCAGAACATTGAATTTAGTGGGGTAGCATATCTGGTTTATTTTATCGGATTCCGAACGAATCCAGAGCACCCCGTCGGACATTTTGAATTTTTGCAAAAATCTGCAACACAGCAGCCCTTTTTTTTTCCTTTTTTTGGGTTTTGTCTCAACTTTAAAACCCTTTATCTTGGGCTATAGAGTTCCAAATTGGGTGATTCAAATGGCAAACTTATGCGATGTTTCATGGAGAACGCATTGGAGAGCTTGAATACTGAATTGGAGCATTTGATTCAGGTAAAAATCTTGATTTTATTTGTAGCAGTGTCCATTTTCGGAATGATTTTTTGAAAAACTTTGAGAAGTTATTTCTTGGCCTATATAAACTCAATTTTGGTGATTCAAAGGTATAAATTCAAGAGAATTTCGTGAGGAATCTCGTGCTGAACTTAGAAATATGAGGGGAAGCTTCGTTTGAGGTAAAAATGTGTGTTTAGTTACTAATTTAGTCTTTTTCGGAATGAAATTTTGTTGAATTTTGGAAAAGTGTATCTTGGTCAATATAACTTTGTTTTGAGTGATTCTTGAAGCTAGATTGTGGGGATTTTCGCAAGAATCATCATAGTGTAATTTTTTGGGTTGGAAGAGTGTCGTTTCTTCAGAATTAGCTGATTTTGATGCTGCCATTTTTGGTCTTTTAGTCGGAATTTATGAATTTTAGTTGCATGCTTGTCCCGCATAGTTTTCCACCCTGATTTATGTTATAAATTTGATTTATGAGCTTGGGGTGACGCGTCAAACCTATTTTGGAGGTCAAATCCGGAATTCCATATGCGGTTCCCATATTTTCCATTTTAGACCCCGAAATTGGCCCGTCTCCAAAAATTATGAAATTAGTGTCTAAACGACCGTATCGACGTCGTGGTTCTGTTTTTAAAGTGTGGCAGTGTTCTGAGGCCATTTGAAAGGGAAAAGCTTCAGCACAGTGATTTGAAGCTCGCGTGTTTAACCTACAATTTACCTTTCTTTAGATTGAGCTGAAATGTGTGAAAGCATGTTGAAATAGTTGGAATTTGGGTTGGGTAGTTTGATTGTATATTTTAGGTGTTCGAAATCATCTTTTAGGCTTGCTATCGGGTTTTTTGGATATTTAGAAGCATGTGTATCTTGTTGTTATTTGTTAGTATTATAAGGAGAGTTGAATGAGCATGTTGTTGATACTATGGAGTATGTTGGCCTTAGTATGGTATGTAAATTTGCTTTAGATGCCCTGGCGTTGCTCCGGTGGACTTAGATCCTTCTAGAATGGTGTAGCGGGCTAGTGCCTGGTAGTTTCGCCTTAGTAGAGCGGTACCCTTGCTCTTAAAAATATCCTCATCCATAAATCAGTATAATCGTGACTTTCATGATGCATCAGCAACACTAGATTTCATGATCGTTGACTTTGGCTCCGATTCTAATTTTGGCGGCATATCGGTTGACTCATTTGGGAAAAGATTTTTGGTACTGTTGTATTCTAGTTGGGAAGTAGAATGTTTGGCATCATGGCATAAATTATCTGTGAGCATCCGGGTACCAAGTCCCGGCCTCCGTTCTGAATTATCGGGGAGCATCTGGGTACTCATCCCCGGCCTCTACCGGCTTTCTAGTATAACGAGCATCCGGGTATCCAGTCTCGGCCTCGATCATATCGATGTATTACGACGAGCATCCGGGTATCCATTCCTGCCCTCGACCGCACTTATGTATTATGGCAAGCATCCGGGTACCCAATCCCGGCCTTGGCCACCTTAAAGAAAACGTTCTGAAACTGAACTTAGGCCTTACAAAACATAAATTTTATAGGAACTAAAAAGAGCACAACTTGTTGCTTATGAATTGTTGAGGCATAGTATTCTAAAACCAAACTTATGTCTTCAAAACATAGTTTTGCATGTTTTCAAATTTTGCCTTATCAATTTCTTTTGTCCCATAAAACATAACTTGTACCTTTGCAATTTTATTTTATTTTTGTTTTTCTTAACATCAAGGATAATCATTTTTAGTATTTTTTATTAGGCGGAATACATAAGCATCCCTTTTAATTTTCCCGATTATTCCCTACAGGCACCTCAACATAGACTTGTTCCTATTGAACCCCAGAATTCATAAAAAGTAAATGTGCCAATTAAACAAACTCAGTTGATCTGGCACTCAACGTGAGCTTCACGTATAAATAGTGTGTTGAAACTCAATTTTTTGCTGATGTGGAAAACGTATCGTTAATATCTCCTCCCCCCCTCCTCCCTTATATATTTAGCCCTAATTTTAACCCCCTTTTCTTATTTTTTCTTCTTCTTCTTCTTCTTCTTCAATTTTTTGGCATTGAAGCTAAGAAAATTATCTTCTCTTCTTTCGTTTCTCTTAAATTTTCTGTCATTATAGCACTTTTCTTCTCTTCTTTTCTTTCATTCCTCTTCAATTTTCTGCCATTAAAGCTCATCATTAAAAAAACACGGAATAACATAAGATGAAATTACTTAAAAGGTTGAGCAACAAATCCGTATTCTTAACTGATCTTGGTGAAATTTCTTCTTCAAATCAATCAAAGACACTACGATATTGAAATTTCTTTCTCAATTTCGCCTTAAACTAACGAATTCACCTTATTTCTCTAGGGTTTCTTCATAAATTTGAAAATGGGAAAGAGTCGAAGAGCTTTCTGATGAGAAAATAAAAATGAAAATGGGGTTTCTTTAACTCAGATGATGTATAAACTAAAAATAGGAGAAAAACATGTGTTGTATTTTAATTGGTTTAATTTTCACTTAGGAGGCGAGTGTTATCACGCATACAAATGCAAGCTCATGTTGAGTGCTAGGTAGGTCGGGTGTATTTAATTGACACACATTTTTTTTTTATGAATTTAGGGGTTCAATAGGAACAAGGCTATGTTGAGGTGCCTCTAAGGAATAATTAGGCAATTTAAATGGGCCTCTTATATATTCCTCATTTCCATTACTTAAAGTATTTAAGATAAAAATTAAAGATGATGCTAAAATAGGGTTCCGTCTGTGAAATCCTAACAATCCTCCTCCTCTTCTTCTTTCTTCAGAAAATATAATTCTTTTACTTTGTTACAATTTCGTCACTAAGATTTTGTCGAAGAAGATCAATTTTCCTTTTTTTTTCATGGATCCTAAATATGAAGGAGAAATCTTGAAGTAGTTTTTAAAAAATTATTTTTCCATGTTGCTCGCTAGTGTGCAAGATGTTTTCTTTTGTTAGTTTTGTATGTGTGTTTTAATTTTTCTGTGATTATTATGTATATGGTGTAGGCATCTAAAGAAAGAAGCTAAACTACTCTCGAATGCCCATAAAGTAATGTCGGGTGAATTGCACTGGATTTGGGTATTCAATTTAGCCCTTTAATAATTCTATTCAGCTCAGTTGTGAACTGAAATTATCATATTTATAATTTTTGGAAATTTTATTAGAGGTAAACTAAAACATATTATAAATCATAAATTTAATAATTCTAGCAATAGTTCTCTTGTAGAGTAAAAGATCTTACTAAAAATCAATCAAAAAATTAGGCAGAAAGGCTTCGTATCATGCATTCACGTTCAAAGGATAATGCAACCTCCTATCATGAAAACCCTGACATTATCTATGAAAATAATCAAGATCAATCACTTGAGCCACCGATCTCTTGCTTAAATTAAGATTTCCACCATTCATGAGGAAAAGAAAACAAGAAAAAAATAATGCACAAGGAATCAGTAAAGTAGCAAAGCTAAAGTACCAAACTTGATGATGATTAAAGACAGAAGAGGATTTATTCACATTAGGTGTCACGACCCCGACTCGCCATGACTGGCACCCACACTAACCCTCCAGTGGGGGAACCATTTCTATTGCCCAAGCTAACAACACTTGTTACATATACACAATTTAAATATTGCGGAAGCAGG
Source organism: Solanum dulcamara (assembly GCF_947179165.1). Taxonomy (NCBI): domain Eukaryota; kingdom Viridiplantae; phylum Streptophyta; class Magnoliopsida; order Solanales; family Solanaceae; genus Solanum; species Solanum dulcamara. The sequence goes on along the minus strand of NC_077243.1, from coordinate 71,657,408 downwards.
TTTAATCAATAAGAAATGCCGAGTTCCCATAAACACAGAAAATAATCTAATCAAAAAAATTAACATGCAGAAAATATCCAAGGAACTAAAAGTTATCATACCAAAATCTCTAAACCTAACAAGTCTAGGAAGGGAGTACAACTCCCAATAGAAAATCATTAACAATTAGACTGTAACACCCCTCAAAATTTTTCCCTAAGATTCGGACCCTTCTTGTGTTCGGGTAAGGTCGGACTCGAGTATTGTGGAGCCTTCGCATGAGTAAGACGAGTTGTTGAGAAATGTTGCAGCATTAGAGGTGATGTGGGGTCATGAAGGACCCCTAGGACCAAATTTTAACCCAAAGATTCGTCGTGACTAAGTTTGAGGAGGAGTTCGCTTGAGGGGTTGACTTCTAACGACCCTATATTTTGATAGATGATGATCTGGGTGGTCCACGACCTATTAAATCAACGTTCGTCGAGTCTTCTTTCCAACGCCACCAAGAATGTGAATTTTGGAGTTCGGAGTCGAAAGATACGATGATTCTAAGACGAACTAGCACGGCAGGAATTTCATTTTTGGCCTGGGTTGCAACTGCTGGGGAAATTGCCTTGGCGCTGTAAGGGCGCGATGCACCACTATCGCGCCAGAAACATGCCTCAGTAGTTTGGTCCTTGGCGCAACGCGCCACTAAAAGTTGGGCAGGGTTTTTCAGTCCAAATTTCCAGAACCCAGAAAATATGGCCTTGGCGCTGTAAGGGCGCGACGCGCCACTATCGCGCCAGAAACATGACTCAGTAGTTTGGTCTCTGGCACGGCATGCCATTACGAGGTGTACAGGTTTTAGGCATAATCGGCCTGGCGCTGCAATGGCACGACGCGCCACTATCGCGCCAGGTGCATTTTCGCCTATTTTTCAGAACTTTTAAGGAGGGGCAATTTGGGAATTATTCCAAATTATATATGTATCAGCCTTAGCACATTTTGGGATCATTTTCAATCCCTCACTCTCTCTCTAAAAGCCCTAGAAACCTATCTCTCTCTCTGTCTCTCTCTCTCTTCTTCTTCTTCTTTTCCATTTCCAACAAGAAGAGTTCCAAGAGCTTTAAGGTTTGAGTTGTCCATTGAAGACCCAACCACAAGGTTCTCTTCAAGTCTTCACTAAGGTATGTAAGGCTATCCAAAATATAGGTTGAGTCCACCCATGTGCCCTATTCTTGCTTTGAGGTTAGATGTTCATGAAAATTGAGTTTCTTGGTATGGTCTAAGTTTAAATGAGTTTTGTCCCCTATTTATTTGATTCTATATGTAGTGATGTTGTTGAGTTAAGAAGTTCCCAAAATGAGCCTTTATGTGAGTATGAGTTGATGAGAATGAGTTGTTAAATATGTTTTATTGATCTTCTTGACTATGAAGATTTTGATAAAGGATGCTATTTTCTTAAAAATGTTGCTTATTATAAAAATGTAAATTTAAAGTCTTGAAATTGTGATGAGTCTCAAAGATTTCTCATATGGATGAAGGAAATGATTGATTATATTTAGATATTGCTATATATGTGCATTTAAATTTCTTTTGAAGATATGATTGAGATTGATCGGATAGTATGATTAGAAGAGATTTGATTGTGATAGAGTTGATGAGTTGACAAGGTTGTAATGAGACTTGTCGATGTGATTTGATTGAGTTGATTGGATGGAGTTTTATGAGCATTGAGTCTTGGGAGGAGTATCGAGCACCGAATTGGGCAAGAGTATAGTCCATACTCAAACCCAATAACTGCGTCGCCAAACGTAGGGGGGATGGAACCGTTAAAGTCAGATGCTTCCCCGAGAGATTTGTTCTGACATTATAGGACCTGGTTGGATTGGATCCATGATTTGTTGATTCGTTCATACCCTGGCAAAGTATGAACGGACGCGGCAACAACGTCGGTTTGTTGTACTTTCACTGGCTCATAAGTGATGGTTGTCGGGTAAGAGAAACTCCCAAATAGGTCTTGATAGTACTCTGAGTCAGATTGAGTTGAATTGTATGTGATTGGTCCCGTCTAAATCATATTCTTGTTTAGACTTAGGACATTTGATTGAGTTGTTATTCCTCTTGAGTTGAGCTTCCAAGTTGATTAATTCTTCCTTGATGTTCATTGTATTCGGCCATTTTAAATACTCGTACATTCCATGTACTGATGCCATTTGGCCTGCATCGTTTCATGATGCAGAGACAGGTACTAGAGATCATCAACCGGCGCTCCGTTGAAGATCCACATACACCCTCAGCTAGTTGGTGAGTCCTCCTAGTTTCCAGAGGATGTTGAGCCTTCATGTACAGTTTTGTTGACATTTCCTTTATTTTGATTGTTGGTAGCCATGGACTTGTCATTGGCACCTTTTAGACTTTGATAGAGGCTTCATAGACTGGAGTGTGAGGAGGTTGAATGGTTATTATGAGGAGTTTTATTATATTTATTTTGTCGAGTTAAACATGTATGGCCTTCGACCCCCATATTGTGAATAGTACTTCATTAATTGAGTTCCGCTAAGAGAATGTAATAGAACGAATGTATGACTGGACCAGGAGGTTCGCTCGGAGGTCAGAAATGGCCTTCGGGTGCCGATTACGTCTAAGGTACCCTCCCGGGGCGTGACATAGACCATTGTCTGAACGTCTAACTCCTAGAAAATGGACTAGAATAAAACAGAGAGAGAGAGAGAATTCCTAGCAGCCTAAAAGAATAGCTCACCCTTGAACTTGAACCAAATCACTCCTCTAGGCGAGGTGTCTCTGCAGCCAGCTGAATATGCTTTGTACTCAATAAAAGACAGAGTAAGTGTAGTATCAGTATACAAAATCAACAGTGTACTAGTAGGATCACGCGGCTAGCCAGTAAGCAGATCATAGACAAGTAAACTCAACATAATAAGCACATATATATATATATAATAACTTAACCATTTTCATCTCAAACAGTACTCAGCAAAATCATAGTTCAATAACCTCAATAACACACACTTTCACATAATGGTCCTCTCATGGGACCTGCAAATACTTAACTCATGTTGGAATGTGACACCGATCCAAGGTTTGTGTCAGAATGTGACACCCGACCCAATTATGTGTTGGAACGTGACACCCGATCCAATTTATGTATCGGAATATGACACCTGATACCAACATACAAAGCAGCCAAAATACATTCAGCATTCACCATTATGTCACAAAGAATAGATTCATCACAAAATAAGTCAATAATTGATCATTTCACATATTCGTTGATGTAGTTCCCTATTCATGTACACACACGCATACCATTAAGCAATTTAACAAGTAAATGAAACAAATATGGGAAACAAAACCATCACCTACCTTGAATTCGAGCTTCAGCAACTCTAAAGTGCAAGAACTTTCCCCTTACGGATTCATTCCGCTTGTTCTTGGTCTAAAACAAGTCACATATATACAAAGGATCAATGCAATGGCCTAATTCATATGAATTATAATATAATTCCCTTCATAGACTAAACACATAATGCTAACCCTCACCCCAGGGCTATTTTCCACCCTTACCCACAGACCAAAACCTTCCCACAATGATCACCCATCCTAGTTTATGAGTATTAGGAATCAAATGATGGGTTTAAGGAGTAGAATCCTTACCTTAAATATGGAAATCCATGGAAAATGATAAAAATCTCTCTGGGCCGCCTCTTGTTATTTTAGGAACAATATTTCCAGAATAAAACCATTTCTGGGGATTTTCTTCATCTTATGTCGTGATTGTCCCACTCTGGCGGCCCCACTCTAGAGGGACAAATCCCGCTTTAGCGGGTTGCATGGAAACAAAGAGTTCGAAACTTAAGTTCCAAACCCTCATTTCACAACACAACCCCTCCCCAAGATGTATTAAATTATACCCTTCATGTCAAATCCAATTCCAAGAGTTTTACTCACCGCAATGCGATTCCGCAAAATTGTAAATACTCCGTACTGTATTTGATATCAACTTTATCAATCTAATTAGAGAATCAATTCCCCACAATTCACAAGGTCACCTTAGAAATCACCTAACTCGGAATTTATTTAATTCTGGCCTAGGCTAAATGTTTTCGAAATTACTACCCGAAGTTTTCTTGTCCAAAATCCTTCCCTCTTTGCCTATCCATAATGATGGGGAAAAATATAGATGTCTTTGTACCGTTCCGCAAGAATCTACTAGACTCATTTTGGTACGACGAGATCAACGAACCTTGGGATCTGATACCAACTTTGTCATGACCACGATTCACCGTGACTGGTACCCATACTAATCCTCTGGTGGGAGAACCATTTCTATAGCTCAAGATAACAACACTTGTGAGATATACACAATTTAAAGATTGCAAAAGCATGTTTAATCAATAAGAAATACTAAGTTTCCAGTAACTAAGAAAACAATCTACTCAACAAATTTAACACGTAAAAAACATCCTAGGAATTGAAAGTCATCCTACCAAAATTCTAAAAACTAACAAGTCTAGGAAGAGAGTACAATTCCCAATAGACAATTATTAATAATTAGATCATTATTTGAAAGTCGTAGTCCTAGAAAAAGGACTAGAACAAAGGAGAGATAGAGTTTCCAGCAGCATGAAAGAATAGGTCACCCTTGAATTCAAACCAAATCACTGCTCTAGGCAAGGTCTCTCCGCAGCTGGCTGAATATACCCTGTACTCAACAAAGGACATAGCAAGTGTAGTATCAGTACATAATATCAATAGTGTACTGGTAGGATCACGCGGCTAGCCAGTAAGTAGATCATGGACAAGTAAACTCAACATAATAAACACATATATATAGAATAACTTAACTATTTTCATCTAAAATAATACTCAGCAAAATCACAGTTCAATAACCTCAATATCATACAATTTCACATAAGGGTCCTCTCATGGGATCTGCAAACACTTAACTCATGTCGGAACATGACACCCGATCTAAGGTTTGTGTCAGAATGTGATATCCGATCCAATTATGTGTTGGAATGTGACACCCTATCCAATTTATGTGTCAGAACATGACACCCGATCCCAACATACAAAGTAGCCTCAGATACATTCAGTATTCAATATTATATCATCAAGAACATGTTCATCACAAAATAGGTCAATAATTGATCATTTCATATATTCAGTGATATACTTCCCTATTCATATACACACATGTATATCATGAAGCAATTTAAAAAGTATAGGAAATACATACGGGAAATAAAACCAACACCTACCTCGAATTCAAGCTTCAACAATTCTAAAGTGCAAAAGCTTTCCCTTTCCGAGTTTATTCAACTTGTTCTTGATCTAAAACAAGTCACAGATATACAAATAATTAACAAAATGGCCTAATTCACGTGAATTATAACATAATTCCCTTCCTAGACCAAACCTATGATCCTAACCCCACCCTAGGACTATTTTCCATCTTTACCCACATGCCAAAACCCTCCTACAATGATCACCCATCCTAGTTTATAATTATTAGGAATCAAATTATGGGTTTAGGGAGTGGAATCCTTACCTTAAACATGCAGATATGTGGAAAAATCATGAAAATCTTCCTGGGTTGCCTCCTATCATTTTAGGAACAGTATTTGTAGAATAAAACTGTTTCTGGGGTTTTTGCCCGTCTTATGTCTTGGTTGTCCTGCTCTAGAGGGAACATCCCACTCTGGATAGAAAAACCCCGATCTGGCAGGTTGCATAAAAATAGAGAGTTCAGAACTTGAGTTCCAAACCCCCATTTGACAACACAACCCTTCCCCAATATGTATTAAATTATATCCTTCATGCCAAATCCAATTCTGAGAGTTTTACTCATCCGAATGCAATTTTGGAAAATCAGAAATGATCCGTATCATCTTGGCTGTCAGCGTACTAATAAAATTAGAGATTTGATATCCCACCATTCACAAGGTCACCGTAGACCTCACCTGACTCAGAATTCATCCAAGTCTAACTTAGGCTAAATTTTTTTAAAATTACTACCCAAAGTTTTTTAGCCCAAAATCCTTCTCCATTGGCCTATCCATATCGACGGAGACAGGTCCTTACATTAGGTAATCGATCAATTCATCCATCAAAGGTGAAAGGATCCCCTTTCAAATGTCAACACCCTCTTCGAAGGCTTCAAAGCTAAATTCGGACCACTTCTTATGTTGTATGCTCATGTCTTTGTAAACAAGCTCATTCGACTATCAACTTTTCCATGCTTTTCCAGCCAACAATCACTCTATACACTTTTTCTGCCAACCACTCCTTTCTTAGGACCAATATTGTCCACTTTGCCCAAGCTTCAGAACTTTCGCCGAAACTCCATTTACATCTGAATTCCAAACATTCAACCACTAAATCAAAAAATATTCTTCTCCTAATCTTCAACTACTTTTCTGCATTTTTATTAGTTTGAGTCTTCTGATTCTCCAAATAATCAAAGAGATCGAGAAACTCTACTCTGAGCCTCTCCCAGCTCAAAATCTTCTATCACCAAGTCTGCACTTCTAATTATATCTCTAATATATCTTAACTCTTAGTAAGGCGATTCATTGAATTTTGTGGAAGTCGATTTAATAGTACAATCCTTTTCACAACAAGAGAAACTAAAGAGGTTGAGTCCAATAATTTTGCATCACCTCATTTGGTAGAAGGTGATGCAGAATTATTGGACTCAGCCTCTTCAGTTTCTCTTATTGATACAGGTGAAAAGGATTCAACTATTACACCGACTTCCATAAATTTCAATGAATCACCTTTCTAGAGTTTAGATATATTAGATATATAATTAGAAGTTCAAACTTGGTAATGGAAGATTTTGAGCTGGGGGAGGCTCAAAGTTCAGTTACTTTCAGTCTCTTTGACCAGTTGGAGACGCAGAAGACTCAAACTAACAAAAATGCGGAAGTGCAGTTGAAGATTAGGAGAAGAGTATTGTTTGATTTAGTGGTTGAATGTCTAGAATTCGGATGTAAACATAGTTTTGGCGAAAGTTTTAAAGCTTGGGGAAAGTGGACTATATTGGTCTAAAGGAAGAAGTGGTTGGAAGAAGAAGTGTACAGAGATATTGTTGGCTGGAAAAGCATGGAAGGGTTGATAGTGGATGCGGTTGTTGACAAAGACATGAGCATACAACACAATAAGTGGATTGAATTTAGCTTTGAAGCCTTCGAAGAGGCTGTTGACATTCAGAAGGGGATCCTTTCACCTTTGATGGATGAATTGATCCATGAACTAATGTGAATAGATCTTCTTCTGGATTTAATCAACATCAAGTTTGATACTTTAGCTTTGCTACTTTACCGCTTCCTTGTGCATTGTTTTTTCCTTGTTTTCTTTTCTTCATGAATGGTGGATGTTGACACCCAATTTTGCTCTCCATATTTAATTAATAAAGCTTCCGTAAATAATAATGATAAATAATTGTTAAACTTTTATAAAAATATGAATATGTTCATATATATTTATTTTCTTTTAGAAAAACTTTCTCATTTCATTCGTCAAATCGACAAATTTATTTCATAACTGTTATTTTTTATATAAAAATAATAAATTAAAAAATATATAAATATTTTCTACATGTTTTATCATTTTGAGTAATTTATACAAAGTAAATATCGTTCTTACGCGTTATATCATTTTTTGATTAAATACATTTTTTATTGTTAAATATTTTTCGTATATTATTCAAAATTAGGAAAATCAGTTAATTAATTAGCTACTAATTCATACCAATTTTATTTTTAAGAATGATTGATGTTTTCAAATAAATTAGTCTTACAAAGTAATTATTTTAAAATTAATTAATTATGGCTATTTAATTAAAAAATGATTTATAATTTAAATAGGCTGATTTAAGTAAAGACTTGGCCGTCCAAGTCTCTTGATTTCAGCCAATCTATGAATGCCATGTAGGAAGCACATGGATTGTGTGTTTCTTCAGTTTAATCTCAACCCTTCAATTTGATCTAATGGCTGCCATTAATTCAGCTTTACCCTTATTTATTTATTTATTTGTTATATATATATATATATATATATATATATATATATATATATGTATGTATGTATGTATGTATGTATATTATGTATGTATGTATGTATGTATATTATTATTTTATTTTTTAACTCCTGATTAATATCGGCTGTCCGATCAAACGATCAGACGACCCAAATTAAATCAGAAAAAGTCTCCCCTTACAACCAATACACCTACACGCCCCTATTCTCTTTCCCCATACCCCTACACGCCCCTATTCTCCTTTCCCTAGACACCCTACGCACCTCTTTTCCCAATAATAGAGACCCTTGTCGCCGCCGCCTTCTACTTCTCCTCCCCCTCCTCCTTTCACTTCTTAGATGTTTCGGACGTCACTTTGCCATTGGCCGCCTGCCATCATCGATTGAATTTCCGCTCAAGCTATTGGTCAAAGACAAATAAAAAAGGTAAGATTTTTGAAATATTTTCTCACCTTCTCCCTGTTTGACCTCATAAATGCCTTCGATTTCATTCCTCTTCAATTTTCTTCCATTAAAGCTCAAGATAGAATAACATAAGATGAATTTACCTAAAAGGTTGAGAAACAAATCATGATTCTTGACTGATCTTGTTGAAATTTATTCCTCAAATCAACCAAATACACTACGATATTAAAATTTCTTCCTCAATTTTGCCTTTAACTAACGAATTCATCTGATTTCTCTAGGGTTTCTTCATAAGTTTGAAAATAGGGGAAGAGTCGAAGAGCTTTCTGATGAGAAAATAAAAATGAAAATGGGATTTTCTTTAACTCGGATGATGTGTAAATTAAAAATAGGGGAAAACATGTGTTGTGTTTTAATTGGTTTAATTTCCACGAAGGAGGCGAGTGTTATCACGCATACAAATGCAAGCTTACGTTGAGTGTTAGGTCTGTTAGGTGTATTTAATTGACACATTTTTTATGAATTTAGGAGTTCAATAGGAATAAGGCTATGTTGAGGAGGTTGTAAGGAATAATGAGGCAATTTAAAGGGGCCTCTTATATATTCCACATTTTCATTACTTAAAGTATTTAAGATAAAAATTAAAGATGATGCTAAAATAGGGTTCCGTCCGTGAAATCCTAATAATCCTCCTCTTCTTCTTCTTTCTTCAGAAAATATAATTCTTTTACTTTGTTAGAATTTCATCACTAAGATTTTGTTGAAGAAGATCAATTTTCCTTTTCATGGATCCTAAATATGCAGGAGAAACCTTGAAGTAATTTTTTAAAAATTATTTTTCCATGTTGCTCGTTAGTGTGCAAGATTTTTTCTTTTGTTAGTTTTGTATGTGGGTTTTAATTTTTCTTTGATTATTATTTTCAAGAATGCTTAAACCCTCCTCGTTTTTCTCCTCAGCTTCTCCATAATCATCAACTGGTACGTTCATTTTCTGGGTTCTTCATAATTTTCTTTCTGTTAATCTCATCTCTCTCTCTCTCTTTTTCTTTATTACTAGTACTTGTTTGATGCCTAGAATTCCCTTTTCTTTATTGGGTCTTTTTTTCTTTTTACCTTTCTTGGTATCTATACTGATCACATATGCAACTAAGATCAAGATCAGTAATTCAATTTTTGATACTAAGTAGACAGTGGGTGTCTTATCTTTTATTGTTTGGGTTATCTTTATGAATGAAAGTTACTACTTAATCTATTTTGATTTTCTTGCTCTCGGAAAATGGTAGTTCTTAGTTTGAAACCCATTAATATTTTGTCGAAGAAGATCAATTTTTCTTTTCATGGATCGTAAATATGCAGGAGAAACCTTGAAGTAATTTCTATTTTTATTTTTTTTCATGTTGCTCGTTAGTGTGAAAGATGTTTTCTTTTCTTAGTTTTGTATGTGGGTTTAAATTTTTCTTTGACTATTATGTATGTGGTGTAGGCATCTGAAGAAAGAAACCAAACTACTCTCGAATGCCCATAAAGCAATGTCAGATCAATTTAGCCCTTTAACATTTCTATTCTGCTCTGCTTGTGAACTCAAATAATCATGTCTTATTTATAATTTTTGGAAATTATATTGGAGGTAAACTAAAAAGTATTATAAATCATAAATTTAATAATTCTAGCAGTAGTGCCTTTGTATAGTAAAAGATTTTACTCAAAATCAATAGAAACTTTAGGCAGAAAGGCTTTGCATCGCGCATTCGCGTTCAAAGGATAATGCATTCTCCTATCATGAAAATCCTGATCTTTTCTAAGAACATAATCATGAACAATCAGCCACTGATGTTTGCTTAAATTAGGATTTCCACCTTTCATTAGGAAAAGAAAACAAGAAAAAAATAAAGCACAAGGAAGCGGTAAACTAGCAAAGCTAAAGTACCAAAATTGATGTTGATTAAAGCCTGAAGAGGATTTATTCACATTAGGTCATGGATCAATTCATCCATCAAAGGTGAAAGGATCCCTTTCGAATGTCAATACCCTCTTCGAAGGCTTCAACGCTAAATTCGGACCACTGCTTATGTTCTATGCTCATGTCTTTGTCAACATGCTCATTCGACTATCAACTCTTCCACGCTTTTCCAGCCAATCATCACTCTATACACTTCTTCTGCCAACCACTCCTTCCTTAGGATCAATATTGTCCACTTTTCCCAAGCTTCAGAACTTCTGCCGAAACTCTATTTACATCTGAATTCCAAACATTCAACCACTAAATCAAAAAATACTCTTCTCCTAATCTTCAACTGCTTTTCTACATTTTTATTAGTTTGAGTCTTCTGATTCTCCAAATGATCAAAGAGATCGTAACTCTACTCTGAGCCTTTCCCAACTTAAAATCTTCTATCACCAAGTTTGAACTTCTAATTATATCTCTAATATATCTAAACTCTCAGTAAGGCGATTCATTGAATTTTGTGGAAGTCGATTTAATAGTATAATCCTTTTTACATGTATCAACAAGAGAAATTAAAGAGGTTGAGTCCAATAAGTTTGCATCACCTCATTTGGTAGAAGTTGATACAGGTGAAAAGGATTCAACTATTACACTGACTTCCATAAATTTCAATGAATCACCTTTCTGGAGTTTAGATATATTAGAGATATAATTAGAAGTTCAAACTTGGTGATGGAAGATTTTGAGCTGGGGGAGGCTCAGAGTTCAGTTACTCTCAATCTCTTTGACCAGTTGGAGAAGCAGAAAACTCAAACTAATAAGAATGCAAAAGAGCAGTTGAAGATTAGGAGAAGAGTATTATTTGATTCAGTGGTTGAATGTATGGAATTCAAATGTAAACAGAGTTTTGGCGGAAGTTTTGAAGCTTGGGAAAACTGGACAATATTGGTTCGAAGGAAGGAGTGCTTGGTAGAAGAAGTGTATAGAGAGATTGTTAGTTGGACAAGCATGTAAAAGTTGAAAGTGGATGAGGTTGTTGACAAAGTCATGAGCATATAACACAAGAAGTGGACCAAATTTAGCCTTGAAGCCTTCGAAGAGGGTATTAACATTCAAAAGGGTATCCTTTAACCTTTGATGGATTAATTGATCCATGACCTAATGTGAATAAATCCTCTTCTGGCTTTAATCAACATTAAGTTTGATACTTTAGCTTTGTGTAACACCCCAGAAAATTTTTCGCAAAGACTCGGACATTTTTCATGTTTGTGTAGTCCCGAATCGAAGGACTTGTAATTTTATATATGAGTTAGGATCAATTCCTAAGTGTTTGAAGTATTTTAGATGTGTTTAGGGGTCATAAGGGATCTCTAACACCAAGTCGAGTCCAAATAATTCTAATCGATTAAGTTTTCGGAGGAGTTAGTATAAGAGTCAACTTCAAACGACCATATCTCCTAGAATATAATGAACTGGGTGGCCTACAACCTACAAAATTAAAGGTCCTTGAGTCTTCTTTCCAAATCCACCAATATTGTAATATTTGGAGTTTGGAGTCAAAAGTTATGACCATTTTACTACAGACTAGTACTGCAAGAATTTAATGCCTGGGCTACAACTGCAGGAATTTAGGCTTGGCGCTGCAGTGGCGCGACGCGCCACTATAGCGCCAACAAGATTTTTGCCCAGTTTTCCTGATTTTTGAAGAGGGGCAACTTGGACTTTTCCCTTATTATATATACCCTCACTTGGAACATTTTGGGATCATTTTTCCGTCCCCCTCACCTCCCAAAAACCCTAATCTTCATCCCCTCTTCTCTTCCAAACATCTCCAACAAGAAATCCTCTCAAAAGCTCAAGGATTCAAGATATTCAACTCATGTCTTTAGTTTTCGGTGGGATGTTCTTCATTTTCAGGTATGTAAGGCTAACCTAAAATATGGATTGAGTTCTTCCATATGCCCATAGATGTGTTGGATAGAAGTTGTGAAAGATTTGAACCTTCATGAAGGTTTTCTTGAAATTTCCTAAACTATAGAATATTTCTAAACTGTGTTAATGATGTTCTTGAGTTGACTTTGTTGAGAGTATGGATTCATGTATTCATTCACATGAACCCAAGATGAGATTTCTTTTTGGTCATAATTTATCTTGAGGATGAGATTGATGTTTTTTATGTATAATAAAACAATACTATTTTCATAGTAAAATGAGGTATTCTTTTACATGAGTATGATGAAATTGATTTTGAGTTATATGAGAATTGGGATAGTTATGAATGTGAATGGCATAAAAAGAAATGAAATATTGGTAGAACTAGAATGTCACTTTTGTTTCTATAAATGGAATATAGAATTAAAAAAGGATTTTGGAGAAAGATGTTTGATAATGATGTGAATGATGATGTTTTGACAATGATGTGAATAATGATGTTTGATGATGATGTGAGTGATGGTTATTTAACATATGTAAAATAATTGATGAAGAGGTATGTTGATGATGATGCTTGAGATGAAAATGGACTGGAGTCTAATGTGACTACATGATATGTGACTTGCATAATTTGATTTGATTGGAGTCATATGAATATAAATTATGGTTTGAGAAGGAGTTTGAGTAAATGGTTTGTGAGCATCTTTATATAAACTATTTATACACTATTTTGGGTTTAAAGAATGATTATTTTCATCTTTGATTTAAAAGGAGTTTAAGCATGAGTTGAGTTTGAGAAGTCTTTTAATTATTTTGAATATTAGTATTTTGAGTATAAACGAGTTGAGTATTTTTAAATAAAAATATCTATTTTGAGTTTGAGTTGAGGAGTTGAAATTACATTTTAAAGACATCTAATATTTTCTGCATTCATTGAGTTGAGATGGTGTCAAATCTTTAAAATAAGATTTTGATGATTGATATGAGTTGATTTGAAAAAAGGTCCAATGAGGCCATATTTGATTGAGTTTTGAAAAGAGTCCAATGATACTAAATGGGTTGATTTGAAAGAGTCCAATGAGACTAAATGAGTATTTTGAGTATTTTACTCACTTGATAGATATGAGCATATTGAGTCTTGAGAGGAGTATCGAGCACCGAATTGGGTAAGAGTATAGTCCATACTCGAACCAATAAACTATGTCGCCAAACGTAGGAGAGGATTGAAGCATTAAAGTCGGATGTTTCCCAAATTATTATCCTGACATGATAGGACTTGGTTGGATTAGATCCATGATTGGTTGATTCGTTCATACCCTGACAAAGTATGAATGGACGTGGCAATAACGTTGGCTTGTTGTACTATCACTTGCTCATATGGTGATAGTTGTAGGTTAGAGAAACTCCCAATTGAATGGATTGTGCTTGATATGATTGGTTTGATTGAGATTGTTTGATGATTGAGTTGGATTGTATGACATTACTAAGTTCTAATTTGCATATTTATTTAGTTGATTCCTTTGACTTGATGGTTGAGTTTATTGTTGAATTGATTGCATATGATTGGATTGGATTGGATTGGATACGCGATATGATTGGATTAGATCGGATTGTACATGATTGGATGGGATCGAATTGTAAATAATTTGATTGAACTGTATGGTACATGATTGGATTGGATTGTATGGTATATGATTGGTCTTTTTCTAAAATGTATTCTTACTTTAGACTTATGACACTTTGATTGAGTCTCTCTTATCTTTCTGATTTTGAGATATTTGAACCGACGTTATTCTTCCTTGAGGTATGTTTCGTTCTGCCATATTACATACTCGTACATTCCATGTACTGACGTCCATTTGGACCTACATAATTTCATGATACAGAGACAGGTTTAAGAGATCGTCAATAGGAGCACCATTGAGGATCTATTCACACTCAGCGTATTGGTGAGTCCTCCCCTACATTCAGAGGACACCGCTTATGTTATTCTTGCGTCAAGTTAGCCCTTCTCATTTTGGTTTAAGGTAGCCATGAACATGTCATTGGAACTAATTAGATAGTAGTGATAGAGGCTTCATAGACTAGATAGTGATGGGTCGATTGAGTACTTTCTTTCCTTGAAATATTCTTGTCAAAATATTTTTTTACGACATAGATTGGAGTTAGATTTGTTGGCCCATGGCCTTTATTATATGAATTAGAGTGTTGATTTGGATTGCCCGCCAAATATTTCTTTATGTTAAACTTTCCGCTAGTTAATTGATATTGAATGGATATGTGAATGGACCATGTGGTTCACTTGGGGACCAGCAATGGTCCTCGAGTGCTGGTCACGTCTAGGGTACCCTCTCGGGGTGTGACAAACATGGTATCAGAGCACAGAGTTCAAGAGTCCTAGGGAGTCTATGAAGCCGTGTCTAGTAGAGTCTTGCTTATGGGTGTGTTGTGCATCACACTTATAATAAGGAGGCTATAGGACATTAAGAATTGTTTTCCTTCTTTCATATTCTAAATTCGTGCGATAGAGTTTAACTCTATGAAAGTTCCCTTCTAATTCGTGCGTTGCTCATATCCATTCGACTACCCCTCATACTCAAGGTAGTTGGAACAACAAATATGAGATTCTTATTGATGAGTTAAGATGAAGTCTTGAGAAAGTGAAGAGACTGCACCAGGCTTTGAGAGGAGCCGATTAATATGCTTAACTCTATTGATTGAAAGAATGCACTCTTATTCATATAGATTGTGCGTTGAGCCAGAGCAAGATGTATCCTAGAATCTCATCTCTAAATCTTGATTCAAATATTACCCTTGAGAAGGAAGTTATGTCTCTAAAGGATTAGTGTCGCCATCCGATGGAATGTGATTTGAGGAAAAAGTGAGCTATGATTTGTAGATTGATCCTAGAGTTAGAAAGAGGGAGTTAGAGGAGTAGGACTGGAGTAGTGAGAATAGTGGTTGATTGAGGCCTACAACTAGAGTGAGGTATCTATGAGGTGAGTAATAAGGTGTAATGAATGAAGGTGATAGTGCTAGTTTAAAGATTTTATTTAGTAGGCTTGACGTGACGTATATAAGAGATTAAGTTATTAACTTGTAAGAAGTATGTGTTATGAAAGGAGGGGTATGTGACCCTCAAATGTAAGTAGTGAGTTGAGGTTAATTATTTGGTAAGAAGAGGCTTAAAGTGTGTATATGAGATAGTATAGAGTTGTATGAGGTTCTAAATTTATGAGTTACTTTGGGTGACTAGTTAGTATCATTTAGTTGTTGCCTTTGAGCTAAGGGGGAGATGAGATGATAGGGTAATGAACCAATGTAAGTCTCGAGCTTTCGATAGTGATGAGTTGACCAAGATAATAGTAGGCAGAGTTGAGTGAGAGTAGATGGGGAAGAGTGAGTGTTTCTTGATTGTGATAGTTGTGTTGTACTTGTCTAGTTGAGGATAGATGTGTGGAAAAGGAGAGAGGTGAGACCTTGTGATGTGCAATAGATAGGTAAGAGTATGTTAGTATGTCTCTGGGTAAGAGCTCATACAATAATGGAGGTAGAAGTGTTAAGGTAAGCCTGAAAATTCTTAGGTGTGGTTAAGGTGGTTAGAGTGACAGGCTTGAGTGTGTGGTAGTCACTCTGAGAGTGATGGTAGTAGGCTATTATTGACTTTTGGGGGAATGATTGGATGTACGTGAAAGGTGTTATGAGGCTTGGAAAGAAAGGGAAGCTTGGGCACCGATATATTGGTCTTACAAAATTGTGAAGAGGATTGGGAATGTCACTCATGAATTGGAATTCGACGGTTGATGATGTAGATGTTTGAATAATCCGGTTGGTAGAGTTTCAATGTTCTATTCGTGCCTAATGATGAGGATGTTGAAGGTAATGTTCCTACTTTCGAATTGAAGTGGTTTGTCTATTCTTGAGTTGGAATAGTTGATTGTCTAGATTGCTTGGTTGGTTGATTTGATTGAGTCTCGATTGTTATTCATTCCTCGAGTCCATCTCTAGTTGATCTTCATTTGAGGATGAATGATCCCAAGGGGGAGATAATGTAACACCCCAGAATATTTTTCGCAAAGACTCGGACATTTTTCACGTTTGTGTAGACCTAAACCGAAGGACTTGTAATTTTATATATGAGTTAGGATCAATTCCTAAGTATTTGAAGTGTGTTAGATGTGTTTAGGGGTCATAAGGGATCTCTAACACCAAGTCGAGTCCAAATAATTCCAATCGATTAAGTTTTTGGAGGAGTTAGTATAAAGGTCAACTTCAAACGACCATATCTCCTAGAATATAATGAACTGGGTGGCCTATGACCTACAAAATTAAAGGTCCTTGAGTATTCTTTCCAAATCCACCAATATTGCAATTTTTGGAGTTTGGAGTCAAAAGTTATGACCATTTTACTACAGACTAGTACTGCAAGAATTTAATGCCTGGGCTACAACTGTAGGAATTTAGGCTTGGCACTGCAGTGGCGCGACGCGCCACTATAGCGCCAGAAAATAGCCTCAGTAGTTTGGTTCTTGGCGCGACACGCCACTATTAGATGTGCAGGGTTTTAAGCCTATTTTGGCTTGGCGCTGCAGTGGCGCGATGCGCCACTATAGCGCCAACAAGATTTTTGCCTAGTTTTCCTGATTTTTGAAGAGGGGCAACTTGGACTTTCCCCTTATTATATATACCCTCACTTGGAACATTTTGGGATCATTTTTCAGTCCCCCTCACCTCTCAAAAACCCTAATCTTCATCCCCTCTTCTCTTCCAAACATCTCCAACAAGAAATCCTCCCAAAAGCTCAAGAATTCAAGATCTTCAAGTCATGTCTTTGGTTTTCGGTGGGATGTTCTTCATTTTCAGGTATGTAAGGCTAACCTAAAATATTGATTGAGTTCTTCCATATGCCCATAGATGTGTTGGATAGAAGTTGTGAAAGATTTGAACCTTCTATGAAGGTTTTCTTGAAATTTCCTAAACTATAGAATATTTCTAAACTGTGTTAATGATGTTCTTGAGTTGACTTTGTTGAGAGTATGGATTCATGTATTCATTCACATGAACCCAAGATGAGATTTCTTTTTGGTCATAATTTATCTTGAGGATGAGATGGATGTTTTTTATGTATAATAAAAACAATACTATTTTCATAGTGAAATGAGGTATTCTTTTACATGAGTATGATGAAATTGATTTTGAGTTATATGAGAATTGGGATAGTTATGAATGTGAATGGCATAAAAAGAAATGAAACATTGATAGAGCTAGAATGTCACTTTTGTTTCTATAAATGGAATATAGAATTAAATAAGGATTTTGGAGAAAGATGTTTGATAATGATGTGAATGATGATGTTTTGACAATGATGTGAATAATGATGTTTGATGATGATGTGAGTGATGGTTATTTAACATATGTAAAATAATTGATGAAGAGGTATGTTGATGATGATGCTTGAGATGAAAATGGACTGGAGTCTAATGTGACTACATGATATGTGACTTGCATAATTTGATTTGATTGGAGTCATATGAGTATAAATTATGGTTTGAGAAGGAGTTTGAGTAAACAATTTGTGAGCATCTTTATATAAACTATTTATACACTATTTTGGGTTTAAAGAATGATTATTTTCATCTTCGATTTAAAAGGAGTTTAAGCATGAGTTGAGTTTGAGAAGTCTTTTAATTATTTTGAATATTAGTATTTTGAGTATAAACGAGTTGAGTATTTTTAAATAAAAATATCTATTTTGAGTTTGAGTTGAGGAGTTGAAATTACGTTTTAAAGACATCTAATAATTTCTGCATTCATTGAGTTGAGATGGTGTCAAATCTTTAAAATAAGATTTTGATGATTGAGATGAGTTGATTTGAAAAAAGGTCCAATGAGGCCATATTTGATTGAGTTTTGAAAAGAGTCCAATGATACTAAATGAGTTGATTTGAAAGAGTCCAATGAGACTAAATGAGTATTTTGAGTATTTTACTCACTTGATAGATATGAGCATATTGAGTCTTGGGAGGAGTATCGAGCACCGAATTGGGTAAGAGTATAGTCCATACTCGAACCACTAAACTACGTCGCCAAACGTAGGAGAGGATTGAACCGTTAAAGTCGGATGTTTCCCAAATTATTATCCTGACATGATAGGACTTGGTTGGATTAGATCCATGATTGGTTGATTCGTTCATACCCTGACAAAGTATGAACGGATGCGGCAATAACGTCAGCTTGTTGTACTATCACTCGCTCATATGGTGATAGGGTTCGGTTAGAGAAACTCTCAATTGAATGGATTGTGCTTGATATGATTGGTTTGATTGAGATTGTTTGATGATTGAGTTGGATTGTATGACATTACTAAGTTCTAATTTGCATATTTATTTAGTTGAGTCCTTTGACTTGATGGTTGAGTTTATTGTTGAATTGATTGCATATGATTGGATTGGATTGGATTGGATACACGATATGATTGGATTAGATCGGATTGTACATGATTGGATGAGATCGATTTGTAAATGATTTGATTGAACTGTATGGTACATGATTGGATTGGATTGTATGGTATATGATTGGTCTTTGTCTAAAATGTATTCTTACTTTAGACTTATGACACTTTGATTGAGTCTCTCTTATCTTTCTGATTTTGAGATATTTGAACCGGCGTTATTCTTCCTTGAGGTATGTTTCGTTCTGCCTTATTACATACTCGTACATTCCATGTACTGACGTCCATTTGGACCTGCATCATTTCATGATGCAGAGACAGGTTTAAGAGATCATCAATAGGAGCACCATTGAGGATCTATTCACACTTAGTGTATTGGTGAGTCCTTCCCTACATTCGGAGGACACCACTTATGTTATTCTTGCATCAAGTTAGCCCTTCTCATTTTGGTTTAAGGTAGCCATGAACATATCATTGGCACCAATTAGATAGTAGTGATAGAGGCTTCATAGACTAGATAGTGATGGGTCGATTGAGTACTTTCTTTCCTTGAAATATTCTTGTCAAACTATTTTTTTACGACATAGATTGGAGTTAGATTTGTTGGCCCATGACCTTTATTATATGAATTAGAGTGTTGATTTGGATTGCCCGCCAAATATTTCTTTATGTTAAACTTTCCGCTGGTTGATTGATATTAAATGGATATGTGAATGGACCAAGTGGTTCGCTTGGGGACCAGCAATGGTCCTCGAGTGCCGGTCACGTCTAGGGTACCCTCTCGGGGCGTGACACTTTGCTACTTACCGCTTCCTTGTGCATTGTTTTTTTCTTGTTTTCTATTCCCCATGAAAGGTGGATGTTGACACCCAATTTTGCTTTCTATATTTAATTAATAAAGCTTCCATAGAAAATATTAATAAATAATTATAAAACTTTTATAAAAATATGAATATATATATATATATATATATATTCTTTTTTAAAAAAACCTTTTCTTCTCATTCGGCAAATCGACAGATTTAATTCATAAATATTATTTCTTGTATAAAAAATAATAAATTAAAAAAATTATAAATATTTGCTACATGTTTTATCATTTTGAGAAATTTATACAAAGTAAATATTGTTCTTACGGGTTACATCGTTTTTCCATTAAATACATTTTTTCTATAAATATAAATATTTTTCGTATATTATTCAAAATTAGCAAAATCAGTTAATTAATTAGTTACTAATTCATACGAATTTTATTTTTAAGAATTATCAATTTTGTCTAATAAATTAGTCATACTAAGTAATTATTTTCAAATTAATTAATTATTGCTATTTAATAAAAAATGGTTTATAATTTAAATAGCTAATTTGAGTGAAAACTTGGTAGTCCAAGTCTCTTGATATCAACCAATCCATGAGTTCTACGTAGGAAGCACATGGATTGTATATTTCCTCAATTTAATCTTAACCCTCCAATTTGATCTAATCATCCCCATTAATTCAGCTTTACCCTTATTTATTTAGGAATAATGCACAAGTACCCCCTGAACTATGACCGAAATCTCAACGACATACCTTAATTTAACTAGGGTCATATTACCCCCTAAACTATTTTAAAATAGAATAAATACAACTTATAAGCTGTCACAACCCGATTTTCCTCAGGTCATGATAGCACCTACTATAACCCACCAGTAGGTAAGCCAACCCGTCAACCCGTAGTACCCAAGTACTCCAATGCTATAATGCTAATCTTACCTCAAACAAAGAGTACCCAGTAGTACCCAAGTACTCCAATGCGTAGCCACGAACTTTCCGAACACACTGAGCTTCGAATCACCCAAAATTGAGCTCTAGAACTCAAATTATGGAGTTTTAAAGTTGAGTAAAAAACTCAAAAACTGGTTTACCTTTGCACCAGATTTTCGCTACAATATTTGATTTTGGAAAAGTCCAAAATTTCCGACGGGGTGTTCGGGATTCGTTCGAAATTCGAAAAAAAAATCATATATATTACCCCACTAAATTCGACGTTCTGGACTCAATGGCACATTCAAAATTATCATACAAGGTCATTTTAATAAAAAGTGGATTCCACACCCAAGTGTCATTTTAAGACACATTCCACAACGAGCCTCGAGATTAGATCGGCAGCTTCAAAAAGTGAAGAAAGAGTTGCTCTAGACCAAAATGGATATTTTAGAACTAATCGCGCTGTCAGAATTTTCATCCGAGTGCATTTTTCAAGAATGTTGACCAAAGTCAACCATAGACTAACTTTCAAAGTCAAAAGCGCTAAATGGCCCAAACTCGTATCGATTGCCTTGATAGTCATGCCAAAAATGCTACTAGTCTAATTTGGTCATTCCGAAGCTGATGGAACCATCAAAATTCAAATTCGAGGTCTCCTTGACCCAAAACTCGAAAAGTCACAATTAAACTAACTTAGTCCTTCAAAATACCAAAATAAGTTCGGGACCTCTAAAAATTCAGCCAATACTTTTTCTAGAACAACAACTATCCCTCGAATCCAACGGAGTCTTCATAATTCCATTCCGAGCATCGAAACTCCAAAAGTTGACCAAAGTCAAATCTTGACCTAAAATTCTTCAAATTCTCAACTCAAGACCTCAACTCTTGGTTACAACTCCAAAACTGATTCCGTAAACTTTTCTACGCCTATTTTGACATTCCAAGGCTACTGGAATCTACTGAATTCCGTTTTGATACTCGCAGCTCCATTTAGCCCCAAATACTACTTTTGAACACTTAAAGCTTATGAAAACTCAAAATTTCCAAAGACTTAACTTTTTATAGGATTTTCTAAAAATCAACACTCGGTACCAATCAGAAACAACTCGGGGCTACTAAAGGGAGGGGTAAAATGGTCATTTTACAAAAAATTCAAAAATGACCTTCAGGGTCATTACAACAACTGAGTGGTATAAAGAGTGTGCACACTCTTTTGAAGGCAAGTGCTGAGTGAAAAAGATGGACACATGTCCTTTTTTAATTGGTAACTTCATATTAAAGTAAAACCTCTATAAATACATATGTTTGGAATCGGAAAAAAATATTTATTTATCGAGATTATTAGTTTATCGATAAATGCATAAAATATTTATTTATCAATAAATAAATATTTATTATTTTAGAGAGTATTTTGCAGTATGTGCTATAAGAAAGAAAGAAAATATTTGAATTAAGAATTTCAAAAGTTTAAATCTAGGAAACTAAAAAGTGTAGTCTTTGCATATTTATTATTTAAATCTAGGAAAGCTAAATAAATTTAGTGAAGTTTAATATTTCTAATTGTATTCATGTATATAGAATATAAAGAGATTTTACGTTATCTATAAAAGGAAAAAGCTAGAAATAGTTATTGGTCTAGTATTATTGACTGATTAAATATATATAAATTCTTGATGTATTCTAGTAATTATTACTTTATATTTTTTTTGGCCTTTAATACTTTATTTTTAATTATTATATAATTCATTTAGCGAGGATATTATTTTAATATAACTGGCCAAGTAGGGACCGGAGAAAAATATTCATTTAGCGAGATTATTACTTTACCAAAAATTACTTTATCGAGGTTTTACTGTAGTTAGTACACATAATTATTGATATTAAAACATATATATATTTAATTATTTTAATTCTTTCTATGTAAAATATTTATTTTAATTTCTTCTTCAATTTAATTTTTTTATTTTTTCTTTTATTAATTTCTCATCTTTTCACTTTTAATTATTTTTTAAAAATTATGTGTATTTTTTTAAAAATAATAATTAAAAAGTGTCCTTTAATTTTAATGTTTTAATTTTTATATGTTTTATTTGATTTTCTTCACTTGTTTTGATATCCATTTGAAATTATTTGAGTTTGGACATCTTATTTATATGATGTTCGATAAGTAAATAAAAATATTATTTAAAAAATATTTATGTAATGACCCCTCCAATTGTTTTGTGAATTTTATTTGATTTTCCTATTTTAAATTGTTTTAGTATCTTTTATAAATAATTTATGACTTGTAGAAAAGAATGACATGAATTTTAAATTAAATAAAGGATTATTTTGTTGTTAATAATAACGAGAAGAAAAAGAAAGGAAAAAATTAACCTTTTTTTTTTAAAAATAAAGAAAAATAAATTAGGGCAAATGCCCAATTTACAAAAAGAAATGAAGTCAGCAAATGCTGAACTTTAAAACTAGAAAAAACGGCAAAAGCAAAAGCAGAACAAAAAAAATACGGAGGAAGAAAGAAAAGAAAATAGGAGAAAAATTGGGATTTTCATTCCAAAATTTCAAGGTAATTATTCTTGTCCTTTCTATTATTTTTTTTATGGAATTATGAGAATATTTTTAGGGTAGATTCCTATAGAAATAATATTGAAATAGGAAAATATGGCCCTAGGATTCTTAGCATAAAATCTTGATTTGGGGTCGAATAATCATCCGTTTTAGTTAAACTTTGGCATATTTGATTATTTTATTATGGGTGAACATAATCTGGAAGAAAATTTTATATTTGAATTCGGGTGCTCGGGGTGACTATTTAACCCAGTTTTTGAGCCGAAAATAAATATAGCAATATGGGTGTCATTGGATTCGTATTCTTATGAAGATTATGAATTTGAATAGATGTTAATCGTTCAAAAGAATTATGAAAGGTTGAAGTTTCAAAGTGATTATTCGATTAATTGAGGCAAGTGAATTTTTAAAACTTCTGTTAAATCTTGTAGAATTTTCGAATTTCCTTTTTGTGTGTGTGTGTTGGGAGTAATGGGAAAGATGTTGTGGGTTGTTTCTTACATGAATTAATCTAAGTTGAACAACGGGGTTAACAAAATGGCAATGTGTGTAATCTTGTGATGTGAAGGTGTGAAATGCCTTGATTTCGATATGAATATGTATTTGATGAAATGCTTTAATAGTTTCATTGTGATTGTGAACTTCTTGAACTTTTCATTGTTTATTATTGTGTGAACATGTCGATTGTATTTTGTTCTTGAACACTGTGATGAGACGGACATGTTGTGATGCCGAGGTCATTGCCGACGAGAGTGTGTTGCTGAGGTTATTTCCGACAAGAGGCCGAGGTCATTGCCAGCGAGAGTGTGTTGACGAGGTCATTCCCAGTAAGAGTGTGTTGTTGAGCTCATTTTCGGTGAGTGTGTGATGCCGAGGTCATTACCGACGAATGTGACTGATACTCAATTATTATTTGTGTATGAGCTTCCTTGCATATTTATGTGTGTGATGTATTGACCTTTGTGTATGATCAGTGTGATACTTGTGATTCTATCTTGTGATGGCTTAACTGTAATTGTGGAATTTATATGAACTGTGTATTGTGAACTCTAGGTTGGACTGATTTTCTGTGCAAGTTGTAGTTATGGAGGTTCGGTTGGGATGAAGGGAGCTCTCGAATTTTATGAGATTCACCTAGTTTTATTAGTTGGCTTGCTGGGTACCGTGTTGTTTGGTACTCACTTCTTGCTTCTACACTTGTGTAGGTTCTGAGCCCGAATAATGAGTTTGAGTTATCCTTTATCCTCCGAGGCTTCGAGGTGACTTTGGGAGGTAGTTGATTGACGCCCGACAATCTCTCTTATCCCTTTTATTTATGTTTTGTTCTATTTGAGATACAAAGACATAAGAGACTTGTACTTATCTTTCATTTCGTATTTATTAGTGACTTGTGCAAGTGACAATCAGGTTTTAGGGTTATTTGAGATTACTAAAGACTTCCGCTTTTGCTTATATAGTCTATTGATTTCTTCCGCATTATTTTTCACATATGTTGGGTTTAGACTGACTTGTCCTGGTGGGATAGGATAACTGTCATCACACCCGATTTTGGGTCGTGATAATTTATATACATAATTTAGATAAACAATATGAGTGAGGGTGGACGTTTGGACATGGTAGAGTTAAGATTTGAAAAAAGAAAGGTCCATCGTTGAGTTAAGATTTGAAAAAAGAAATAATAAAAATACCATTTCAAAAATATTTATATAAATAATTTTTTTCAGTTTTAATATTTTAATATTTTTTTCTTTTTTGGGTTTTTTTCTTTCATTAGTTTCTTATCTTTTCACTTTAAAATTTTTTTTAAAAATAATGTGTATTGTAAAAAAAACATTAAAAAGTGTCCTTTACTTTTAACATTTTAATTTTCTTAGTTTTATTTATTTTTCTTCACTTATTTTGATATCCATTTGAAATTAACTTATTTTGAATACAATGCATTTGAAATTAACTTTGAAATCAAATTAAAAAGGAAAATAAAGAAAATAAAAAGAGTAAATAAAATCAATAGAGAAATAAAAGAGAAAAGACAATGAATGAAAGTATAAAGAAAATTAAAAAAAGGTTTAAATACAAGAATTTTTTTTAAAAAAATTATGTGTATTAAATTAATTTAAATACAAGATAAAGAAAATAATAATATTTAAAAAAACATAAAAAAAACTAAAAAAAAATTTTTAAAAGAAAATAATAAAAATAATAATAATAAAAAAAAATGATGTGATAGGCGCGTGTGTACAAACATATCCAACTTACTTGGTTGAAGGTGTCACATTAGCACAAAAGGTGCACGAAAATGCAAAAAAAAATGAGTTGGGGGGGGGGGGGGGTTATAGGACCCTAGTTAAGTTAAAGTTTATCGCTGGGATTTTCGGCCATAGTACAGGGGGGGTACTTGTGCATTATCCCATTTATTTATTTATTTATGTGTACATATATATATATATATAAAGAGAGAGAGAGATTATTTTTTTCTTTTTTTAACTCCTGATTAATATTAGTCGTCCGATCAAATGATAAGATGACCCAAATTAAATCAGAAAAAGTCTCCCCTACAACCAATACACCTACACACCCCTATTCTCTTTCCACATACACCTACACGCCCCTATTCTCCTTTCCCCATACACCCTACGCTCCTCTTTTCCCAGTAATAGAGACCCATGTCGTCGTCTTCTTCTTCTTCCTTTCCTCCTCCTTTCACTTCCCAAAAATTTCGGACATCACTTCACCACTGGCCGCCTGCCATTATCGTTTGAATTTCCGCTCAAGATATTGGTCAAAGACAAAGAAAAAAGTAAGATTTGTGAAATCTTTTATCACCTTCTCCATGGTTGGTCTCATAAATGCCTTCGATTTCAGTTCAAATCCAGATTCTCAAGTCTGAATTTGCCTATAAATAACAAGGTTTTTCACCTCCAAAGGATAGAGAATTC
The DNA here is from genome assembly GCF_947179165.1 of Solanum dulcamara. NCBI lineage: Eukaryota > Viridiplantae > Streptophyta > Magnoliopsida > Solanales > Solanaceae > Solanum > Solanum dulcamara. Next base: position 71,631,394 of record NC_077243.1, on the reverse strand, counting down.
AATCCAACTATTCATTCAATAATTGGATTCAAAAATGGATTCGAAAATAGAGAGAAAGAAACGGGACAGAAACACATTTCAAAGCATTAGATTCCTAAAATTATTTATGTCACGCCCCAAGAGGGTACCCTAGACGTAACCAGCACTCAGAAGCCATTGCTGGCTCCCAAGTGAAACACTTGGCCGGATCACACATTTACTCATTTAGCGGAAGACTTAGTTTAAGAGAAAAACAAATCTTAGAGGGCTAACTCAATATATCGGTGTCCAAACTTCCTCTCCTTTCCAAACCTCATAACACCCCTCACGAACCTCCAATCTTTCCCCCAAATGCTATCATTAGCCTACTACCATCACTCTCACAGTGACAACCATACGCTCAAGCTTATCACTCTAACTACCTCACTCATATCTAAGAGTTCTCAAGCTTACTTTAACACTTCTACCTCCATTATTGTATAAGCTCTTTCCCGGAGACACACTAACATACTCTTACCTATCTATTGCTCATCACAAGATCTCATATCACTCCTCCTCCACACATTTATCCTCAACTAGACAAGTACAACACAACTATCACAATCGAGAAGCACTCACTCTCCCTCATCTACTCTCGCTCAACTTCGTCCACTGTCATCTTGGCCAACTCATCACTATCGGAAGCTCAAGACTTACTTTGGCTCATTACCCTATCATCTCCCCCTTAGCTTAGAGGCATCAACTAAAGAATACTAACTAGTCACTTAGAGCAACTCACAATTTAGAACCTCATATAACTCTATACTGTTTCACATACACCTCTTAAGCCTCTTCTTACCATATGACTTAGACTCAATTCGCTATTTACCTCTGAGGGTCACATAACCCCTCCATTCATAACACACACTCCTCGCAAGTTAATGTCTTAATCTCTCGCATACGTCATGTCAAGCCTACTAAATAAAATCTTAAAACTAGAACTATCACAATCATTTATTACACCTCATTACTCACCCTATAGATACTCCACTCTAGTTGTAGGCCTCAATCAACCACCATTCTTACTACTTCAGTTCTACTCCTCTAACTCCCTCTTTCTAACTCTACAATCATCCTATCAACCATAGCTCTCTATACCTCGGATTACACTCCATCGGATGGTGACACTTATCACTTAGACACACAACTTCCCCCTCGAAGGTGACATTCAAATCAAGATGTAGGGATAAGATTCTAGGATACATCTTGCTCTGACTCAACGCACGATCCATATGAATGAGAGTACATCCTTCCAAATCAATAGAGTTAAGCACAGTAATCGGCTCCTCTCAAGCCTTGTGCCGTCTCTTCGCTTCCTCAAGACTTTACCTTAACTCATCAACAAGAATCTCATATCTACCATTTCAACTACCTTGAGTATGAGAGGTAGTCAAATGGATCTGAGCAACGCACGAATTAGAAGGGAACACTCATAGAGTTAAACTCTATCGCACGAACTCAGAATATGAAAGAAGGGAAACAAATTCTTAATGTCCTATAGCCTCCTGATTATAAGTGTGGTGCACAACACACCCATAAGCAAGACTCTACTAGACACGGCTTCATAGACTCCCTAGGACACTTGAACTCTGTGCTCTGATACCATGTTTGTCATGCCCCGGGAGGGTACCCTAGACGTAACCGGCACTCAGAAACCATTTTTGGCTCCCAAGCGAACCACATAGCCTGATCACACATCCGTTCATTCATTCAATCAGCGGAAGACAAAAGAATAAAAAGAATCTTCGGTGGGCAACTCAAACATTAGTCTAACTCAAGAAATAAAGGCCATGGGCCAACAAATCAACTCTAATATTTGTCATTATAAATAGTTTTACAAGAATAATTTAAGAAAAGAAAATACTCAATTGATGCATCACTATCTAGTCTATGAAGCCTCTATCACTACTATCTAATTGGTACCAGTAACATGTTCATGGCTACCTCAACTCAAAATGAAAAGGGCTAACTCGACGCAAGAATACACAAACGGTGTTCTCTGAATGTAGGGGAGGACTCACCAATACGCTGAGTGCAAATAGATCCCCAATGATGCTCCTATTGACTATCTCTTAAACCTGTCTCTACATCATTAAACGATGCAGGCCAAATAGTGTCAGTACGTGGAATGTACTGGAATGTAAAATGGCAGAATGAAACATACCTCAAGGAAGAGTAACGCTGGTTCAAATATCTCAACTCAGGAAGATAAGAGGAACTCAAATAAAGCGTCGTAAATCTAAAGTAAGGATACAGTTTAGACAGAGACCAATCATCTACCATACAATCCAACCCAATTATGTATAATACAGTTCAATCAAATCATTTACAATTCAATCCCTTTCAATCATGTACAATCCGATTATATACACTCAACTCAATAATCAAATCCAATCTAGTCACATACCATTCTATTCAATCCAATTACAATCTATCTACTCCAATCCGACCGTATACAATCTACTCAACATTCAACTCAACAATCAGCTCAAAGGACTCAACTCAGTAAATATGCAAATTAAATTATGCAACGTTTTACAATTCAACTCAAAGGACTCAACTCAATAAATATGTAACAACTCACTCAAGCGTCCTAAGTCTAACAAGAAATAGTTTAGACGGGACTAACTCATAAGCATATAGCAACTCGCTCAACTTAACTGACTCAGAGTACTATCAAGACCTAAATGAGAGTTTCTCTTAACCGACAACCATCACTTATGAGCCAGTGAAGGTACAACAAAAAGACGATGTTGCCGCGCCCGTTCATACCTTGCCAGGGTATGAACGAATCAAACACTCATGGATCCAATCCAACCAAGTCCTATAATGTCAGGAAAAAACTCTCGGGGAAGCATCCGACTTTAATGGTTCAATCCCCCATACGTTTGGCAACATAGGTATTGGGTTCGAGTATGGACTATACTCTTGCCCAATTCGGTGCTCGATACTCCTCCCATGACTCCATGCTCATAAAACTCCTCCAATCATCTCAAACAAGCCCTCACGGCTAGTTTCATGTGGAACATTGCCACCTCATCAACTCTGTTCTCATTTCAACTCAATTAACTCATAATGACAAGTCTCATTGGACCTTCTTTCAAATCGACTCATCTCAAATCATCAAACTCTTCTCTTTAAAAATTTATACAATCTCAACTAAATGAATGCATAAAATATTATGTACATTAAAATATAATTTCAACTCCTCAACTCAAACTCAAAATAGATACTTTAATGTAAAAATACTCAACTCATTTAAAGGCTCCTCATACTCAACTCATACTTAAACTCTTTTCTAAATCAAAGATAAAACTAATAATTCTTTAGACTCAAAATAGTGTATAAATAGTTTATGCAAAAAGGTTCACAAATAATTTATTTAAAGCTCCTCCTCAAAAGATTATTTATTTTCAAAATTTTCCTAAGACATCCGATCAACTCAAATTATGCACATCATATACCACAAAATCACATTAGACTCCAATCCACTTCATCACATAACATCCTCATCAATATACCTCTTCGTCAACCATTCTACATATATTAAATAAGCACCATTCACATCACCACTCACATCGTCACCAAAATATCATCATCACATCATCATCATATATTATCATTTACATCATCATCAAACATTATCATCACATCAATCATCAAACATCTACTCCAAAATCCTTATTTTTGTCCTATGTTCATTTTATAGAAGCAAAGGGACATTCTTAACTAATCAATTCATTCTTTTCATTCCAATCAATACATATATATACACACAACTATCCATCTCAACCTCAAGACATTTATGACAAGAAATCTCATCTTGGGTTCATGTGAATGAAACATGAACCCATACTCTCAACAAAACTCAACTCAAGGATAGCGTCAACATCTATAAATCTATATACAAAGATACATTTGTAGTTGATAATAAGAAAAATAACTATTTAGCAACTCAAGTCATTAAAATCATCAATCAACCATTTGTATCTAAACATTCTATAGTTTAGGAAAAATTTTCAAGAAAACCTTTCTAGAAGGTGCAACTCTTTCACAAGTCCTAACCAACACATCTATGGGCATATGGAAGAACTCAATCCATATTTTAGGTTAGCCTTACATACCTTAGTGAAGACTTGAAGAAAACCTTGTGGTTGGGTCTTCAATGGAGGACTCAAATCTTGAAGCTCTTGGACTCTTTTTGTTGGAAATGGAGAAGAAGAAGAAGAGAGAGAGAGAGAGAAGCTCCTAGGGCTTTTTAGAGAGAGAGTGAGGCTACAAAATGTGTTCCCAAAAGACCAAGGGTAACATATATATAATTTGGGTAAGTTCCCAAATTGCCCCTCCTCAAAAGTTTTGAAAATAGGCTAAAAATGCACCTGGCGCGATAGTGGCGCATCGCGCCATTGCAGCGCCAGGCCAATTACGCCTAAAGCCTGCACACCTCGCAGTGGCGCGCCGCGCCAGAGACCAAACTACTGAGGCATGTTTCTGGCGCGATAGTGGCACGTCGCGACCTTACAGCGCCAAGGCCAAAATTTCTGGGTTCTGGAAAATTGGCCTGAAAAACCCTGCACAACTTTTAGCGGCGCGTCGCGCTAGGGGACAAACTACTGAGGCATGTTCCTGGAGCGATAGTGGCGCGTTGCGCCCTTACAGCGCCAAGCCCAGATTTCCAGTAGTTGAACCCCAGGCCTGAAAATCTCTGTTGTGCTCGCTCATCTTAGGATCGCCATATCTTTCGACCCTGAACTCCAAAATTTACATTCTTGGTGGCATTGGAAAGAAGACTCGATGACCATTAATTTCATAGGTCGTGGGCTACCCAGATCATCATATATCAAAAGATAGGGTTGTTAGAAGTCAACCCCTCATGCAAACTCCTCCTCAAACTTAGCCACGACGAACCTTTTGGCTTGATTTGGTCCTAGGGGTCCTTCATGACCCCACATCACCTCTAACGCTCTTTAATTACTTAGGAACTCATCCTAACTCATGTGAAAAATTTCAAGTCCTCCGGTCCGAGTCTACACTCACGTGAAGAAATGTTCGAATCTTAGCGAAAAAATTTTCGGGGTGTCACATGTGTTGACACCCAATTTTGACCCTCCACAACGTAATAATTTAAAAAATAAAAATAAAAAAATAAAAAAAATTAAAAATTAAAAGAATATATATATATAATAACGAAATATGTATATATTATTATTTTAAAATAATTTTGGCATATATATTAAATAATTCTTGACCATTAGTATATACATATTTATCATTTATTCAAAAATTGTCTTAGAAAGATTATTTTTATAAATATTTTGTCAATTAATTTGATCTAATTAATAGACTCACATTTCAAGTTAATTAGTTTAAACTTGAGTTAATTATTCTACTTTGTCAAAATTAAGAAATTTGTTAATTAATTGACATTTACCCATCTTATTCTAGCCTCTTCAAATAAATTGAAATAATTAGATTTTTATAAAAACTCAAAATATTTTTCAAGTTATTTTGAAATAATTTTGTCATCTTTATTGTCTTAAGATAATGTATACAGTTTGTATAATTATTACCTTTTAGTAATATTTAAAATTGACCCATAAAAAGATTTTATTTATTTCTAATAATTATTTCATAAATTAATTGATTAATTTTACGTTTTCATTTCTTCTCCTAAATAACACATAATTAATATTATATTAACAACATTTTAATTCCAACATTAATACTACATTATGCAAATACTATCCTCTTTTTGAAAATATGTAATAATAATTATAAATAAATAAATGCATAAGAAATACAAATAAAAATCATTAATTCATTTTAAAATAATAATAATAATAAAAAAAATAGTAATAGAAAATAAAATAAAATAAAAATAATAAATGAATAATAAAAAAAATAAAAAATAAATATATATCTACCCATACTTTGTCCCCTTCCCACTTCCCTATATATATACTAATTAACTATCCATCATGTTTTGTCCCCTCCCCATTTCCCTATTTATATATATATACTAATTAACTATCTATCATGTTTTGTCCCCTCCCCATTTCCCTATATATATATATATATATATATATATATATATATATATAATAAAATGAATAAATGAATGAATAAATAATTGCTGCCATATATATATATAAAAAAAAAACTTATGAACAAAAAATATATATATTTTATTTCATCTGAATATATATATATATATATATATAATAAATTAATTAAAAATAATATAATATACCCGCCCATAACCCCTTGTCTTCTACATAATAAAAAATACTCACGCGTGCTACCGCCCATTACCATTTGTCCCCCCTTCAGAAAAATTAAATAAATAAATAAAGTAAAATATAAAATAATAAATAAAATAAATAATATATATTTCTTTATCCAAAAAATAAATATATAAATAAACGCCCCGCCCATACCCTATACTAAATTAAATAATCTACCCATGCATGCCCCCTTTTCCCCATAGCATAAATAATATACATATATATATATATATGTGTGTACTATTCATCATACAAAGAGGTAATTAATAAATAAATAAATAATAATAAATAATACCCTGCGTGCCCCTTCCCCTTCCCTTTTGTCCCCTTTAAAATAAAATAACAATATATATATATATATATATATATAACCTTCAGTCCGAAAAAATATATATAATAATAAAATCCACGCGTGCCTATATATATCCGATTAAAAAATAAAATACAAGAAAATAATAATTAAATAAGTAATATAATTCATCCGCAATAAAAAATAATAAATAAGTAAATAAATGAACAATTTCCGCCATATATATATATATATATACACACACACTCATCTGCCATAATCTATTTAAAAATAATAATATAATAATACTCACTACGCATTATTTTATTAATTTACCCACTCCGTACTATTTTAATCATTCATCATTCCCTATTATTTCCCTATATATATCTGAGTACTCATTCTAAGGGAGGGAAAAAAAATGGAGAGAGACAAATTTTTGAAAGACAAAGTTGCATATTTGTTTTTTTTCTCTCTACTATATTCGATTTTACTTAAAGAGCAAAAGTAGATTCGTGACCAAACCATCTCCGTTCACTGCCCCATAACATGTAATATTTACTCCATGTTCCTCTATTTTTCGTTGTCATTATGACAAAATATTGTCCTAAAAATATTATCTCCCTAATTTCATTCTCTTCTTATTTGCATGAACACTTTGGGAGCGAAAATGGAGTCTTGATTCGGGACTCTAAGAAATTCGAGTCTTTAAGACTCGATAAAATCATCATTTTTCCCACACAGAGCCGATATCCTAGACTTCTTGAATAGCAAACAAAACAAGATGATCTCTCTCGGATTCAATTCCGCTTATTTATATTTTCAGCATTTTATTGTCTATTATTATTATGGTTGTTATTATCGTTGTTATTGCTGTTATTATTATTATCATTATTTTTTTTTACCGTTTATCATTATTGTTATTAGTAGTAGTGGTAGTAGTAGCATATTTTATTTACTATTATTACTATTATTTTTATTTTTATTATTATTATTACTATTTTGTCATTAATATTACTAATAGAAGTAGTAGTATGTTTATTTCACTGTTAGTATTAGTACTATTATCATTATTATTGTTATTATTTTCATTTTTCTTATCATTATTATTAATGTATTTTATTTATCGTTATTATTATCATTATTAATGTTATTGTTATTATTTTTTTATTATTATTATTATTATTATTGTTGTTGTTGTTGTTGTTGTATTGGTATTAATAGTATTTTTAGTTACTATTATTATCATTATTATTATTATTATTATTATTATTATTTGTACTATTATTATTAGTAGTAGTACTATTATTATTTTATTTATTATTATTATCATTTTTATTATTCTTCTTATTATTATTATTATCTTCGTCATTATTATTAATTATTTATTATCATTTTCTTTGTTATTATTATTATTATTATTATTATTATTATTATTATTATTAGTATTAGTATTAGTATTAGTATTATCATTATTTACTGTTATTATCGTTGTTACTATTAATATATATATTTTTTTAATTATTATTATTATTATTATTACTATCGTTCTTATTATTTTACTATTTCATCATATTTTATTTATTTATTTATTATATGTGGAGCAGTACAGGGAGAGGAGGAGGGACTTGCATATGGTATTCATCGATCTAGAAAAGGCCTATGATAAAGTGCCACGAGAGATACTATGGAGATGTTTGAAGGCTAAAGATGTATCTGGGGCATACATTAGGGTGATCAAGGACATGTATGAGGGTGCCAAAACCAGGGTAAGGACAGTCGGAGGCGACTCAGAGCACTTCCCAGTTATGATGGGGTTGCATCAAGGATCAGCTCTTAGTCCATTTTTATTTGCCTTAGTGATGGATGGATTGACGCGAAAAATTCAAGGTGAGGTGCCATGGTGTATGCTTTTTGCGGACGACATAGTCTTGATAGATGAGACTCGTAGCGGAGTTAACGCCAAGCTGGAGGATTGGAGACAGACCTTGGAGTCTAAAGGATTTAAGCTGAGTAGGACCAAGACTGAGTACTTAGAGTGCAAGTTCAGTGAGACATCTCAGGAGGTTGGCACTAAAGTTAGGCTTGGTGACCAGGCCATCCTAAAGAAAAGTAGTTTCAAGTACCTTGGGTCTATTATGCAAGACAGCAGGGAGATTGATGATGATGTCACACATCGTGTTGGGGCAGGGTGGATGAAATGGAGGCTCGCTTCCGGTGTGCTATGTGACAAGAAGGTGCCACCACAACTTAAGGGCAAGTTCTACAAAGTGGTGGTTAGACCGGCTATGTTATATGGGGCAGAGTGTTGGCCAGTTAAGGTATCTCATGTTCAAAAGGTGAAAGTTACTGAGATGAGAATGTTGAGATGGATGTGTGGGCATACCAGGAGCGACAAGATTAGAAATGAGGCTATTCGGGACAAGGTAGGAGTGGCCTCGGTGGAAGACAAGATGCGAGAAATACGACTGAGATGGTTTGGACACATAAAGAGGAGAGACTCAGATGCCCCAGTGCGGAGGTGCGGGAGGTTGGCCATAGATGGTTTCAGAAGAGGTAGGGGTAGGCCGAAGAAATATTGGGGAGAGGTGATTAGGCGGGACATGGCGCAGTTACAACTTTCCGAGGACATGACCTTAGATAGGAGGGTGTGGAGGACCCACATTAGGGTAGAAGGCTAGTCCATAGTCTCGTTACTCTTCCTTTTTAGTAGGCGTATTAGCGTACTATAATTCGTTGTGGTCTGATTTCTATTATAATCTATTACTTTCTGTACTTTGATTGCGCTACTTTATCTGAGTTACTCTTGTTATTTTCTTAGCTTTGAACTTCCTATCTGTATCTGACTTCTCTTATGATTTTTCTGAGCCAAGGGTCTTTCGGAAGCAGCCGTCCTACTTTGGTAGGAGTCAGGTCTGCGTACACTTTACCCTCTCCAGACCCTACGTGTGGGATTTCACTGGGTTGTTGTTGTTGTATGTTATTATTATTTGTTATTACTGTCATTATTACTATGCTTATTGTCATCATCCTTATTATTATCGCTATTATTATCATTATTATTATTAGTATAATTTTTTTTTTAATTATTATTATTTTCGTTGTTGTCATTATCATTATTATTAGTATATTTTATTTACTGCTTATTATTGTTATTATTATTATTATTTTCGTTATTATTATTATTATTATTAGTATATATGTTTTATTCTACTGTTTTTATTATTATTGTTATTGCAATTGTTATTATTATTATTTTATTTCTTATTGTCGTCATTATTATTTTTATTATTATCATCATTATTATTGTTATTGTTATTATTATTACTACCACTACTACTACTAATACTACTATTATTACTATTACATATTAAACTTGCTTATATGATTTAAATATGTTCTCAATTATGTAATAGCTAACATTATCTTGGGTATGATATTTATGACCGTTTTGTTTCATTTAAATTATTCCTCCTTCATTAAAATATTTTTATACCAAGTATATTTCTCTTATAAATTTTTCTAAATATTTTAAAAATTTATATTTCTTTCAAATTGTTTAATACTTCGATAATTGTTAAAACACATTTTTCCAAAGTTAGTCAAATAATTTCAAATCATCGGACAACCGCATGTTAGCGGCTATTTTAAGTGCTAAAACCTTATTAAAATAGTAATATGAACCTCGTACCTCTTTTCTCTAATTTTTAAGACTTAAATCTGTTAGGGTCTTTTAAATTAAGTTTTCTTAATTTCTTTAAAAAATTAAGTGGCGACTCCTCTTTTAATAAAATTGATTTTTTTCTAAAAAAGATGAAATTAATTTTAAACCACGTCCATTTTTCGACATAACAATGTGGATAAGAAATTTACGATATTTACAAAACATCACTTAAAATTTCTAACATTTAGATTAATGTTGATAAAAGTTTCTTTTGCGACATTTACTTAGCTAACATAAAATGTCATTCAAATTTTCGACATTTTGCTAATGTCATCAAATAAAACGTAAAACGGCGTAAGAATTTGTGACATTTATATTAAACTTTGCAAAATGTCATTAAGATTTTCTATATTTAGATTACTGTCACAATCAAATTTCTGAAATGTCAATAAGAAACCTCTATATAATTTTTATTATGATACAAACTTGAAATATACGTAAAATGAATGTAATTTAATATTATAATCAAATAACGAAGTAGCAATATAATAAGTGTTTTGTAAAAGTTAAATGATCTCAAATCAAATAATCTGTTCTATCTCAAGTAAAATTGAAATCTAACTAGATGCTATAAATTCAAAACCACCAATTGTTCACATTTTCTTTAACTCTTAATTGAATTAGTTCCCTTAATTTCTCGAATAAAATCTGTAATAGCTTTGTGAAACCATCAATCCACAAGTCAAGCATTTAGTTGCGAGTAATTGATCACCTCAGTTCCCTTCAAAACGCTGCACAATAAATTCACATAAAAAAGAATTACTATAACTATATATAAAAGAAATTATTTCCCTTTTAATCAGAACAAATTGTGAATTAAAAATAACAATTTTCTCTAAAACAAAGTGACTGAAGAATCGATGCAATAACAACAATTATAGATTTTTCGTCAAAAAGGTGTCTTGTAATTTTTTCAGAATTACCCACTTGGTTTTCATTTTGCCAACTGCACTATTTCCCGTCTTCCTGATCATGTTAACCTGAGAAAAAAATATTAAATTGGTTACTTTAATAGTTAACAAAATTCAAAACTTAAAGAAATTGATTGGAAGAGTAGACTGCTAGATGATTGTTATCCTGTATACTAATATAAGATAAAATTGTTTGGGGGAGGAAGCACCACAACTAAAGTTTTATATGATAATAAATAAATAAAAAAATTAGACACGAGAATTTTACGTGAAAACCCCTCAAACAGATAGAGGGAAAAAACCACGGGGTAGAAGAATTTCACTATGATAATATGAGAGTACACTGCTCTCAAGTGTAAGGAGAAAACAACAATAAACACTCATCTCTTATAAAAGGAACAACTACTAAAGAAGACACTCAAAACTACAATATTTATCTTGGTATATAACTCTCTTTGTATTTTTACTCTCACTTTTCTGAATGAAATAAATGAGGGAACGAGGCCCTCTATTTATAGGAGGATGAAAACGCGTAGAAAATTTATGCGTTAATTTTCTACGCGTTTTGTCAAAGTTGTACGCGTAATTTCTGTCGACTTTTGTTTCGATCAACTTTAGCTTTTTCAAAATTTGTTGCATTTTTCTTTCTTTTGCTTTTTACTTTTTGACTTCTTGCAAAAATTGATTTAACGAGTAAAAACAAACTGCTCAAAAGGATACTAATACAAACTGCACAAAAGGATGTTGTATCCAAACATAATACAAACTGCTTAAAAGGATACTAATACAAACTGCGTAAAAGGATGAGTAAAAACAAACTGCTCAAAAGAATGTTGTATCTAAACATAATCAGACGGAAAATGACAAAAATAAGGATACTAATACCAACCAAAAGGAGCAATAAAATCTCACTCAACTCATCAGTTACTTATTTCAACACGCCAAAAATAAATAAATGATGTGACCATTTTCAAATAGTAATAGTAATCAAGTTCCAAGTCACACTCCATTAGAAGAGTACCATTTCTCTTGCATTCATTCATCTGAAAATAGAGAAACAGTGCTTTATCTATGACGAGGGAGTACAATGCAACTTCCCAATCCATAAGAGTAAATAAACAGTGAGAAGAAAATAGCTTCTGTAGTTATCAACATTTTAATACTCACTCCAAAAATTCAAATTCACGATATAATTCTTCATTAGAGAAAGCATATTACACTGCCACAATAGTAAAAAGTAAAAATATCCGTAATCAGAAATGTCACTTCAATTTGAAAAATCCTAGAAAAGATTTAAGTGGCTATAGCACTTAAATTTTTTAGTTAAGTAGTAAAAGGAAGAGTCAAAGCATTGCAGATATAATAAATGAAAAGGACCACAACAATTAAAAAGGTAGAGTGCTGACACTTAGCTGATGATCAGTGAACTATCATTAGCAGCTTATCTAAGTCATTAACTTTTTTCGTTAGGTATAGCTGCTCCTTTAAGCCTGGTACCAATACTTTATCTAGATACTCTTCTAGTTTAATTGCACAAAGATATAATCAAAAACAGGATTACAACTCACCTTTTTTGGCTCAACAACTGAAACGGGTGATTATGATTGTTGACGATCTTCAATTGAGTTATTAGGAACCTATCACAGAAGAGGCTGAATATTATTATCAAAACAACTAAATAACAATACTATCTAAAAAAGAATATTTCTGTGAACACATTTATTTACCTGCTCATTACTAAATGATTTTTTTATTTGAGCCAAGAGTAATACCCAAAGAATCTACATATGCTAGTATCCCCGCCTTCACTTTATCGTCTATTTTTGCTTTCATATTCATATTTGCTTCCGATAATTTTTTCTTCATCATTTCCTTATCCTCCTCTGCTTTCGATAACTTCTTATCCATCATTTCAAGTTCTTCTTTTGCTTCAGACAACTTTTCCTCCATCTCAATTCGCATAGTTGAGGTAACTTTTTGAACTTCTATCTCAACTCTTTTATCAAAATCTCTTTGCTCATCCTGGGATCGTTTATATACTGGGCCATAAACAAAACTTGGAGTTGCTCCTTTTCCTAGAGTTCGGACAATCCCATGTGTGTCTGGTCCCATTACTTGTGAGTACACATCATTGAGAGCACTTCCAGAGACATTTAACTTAGGATATACCTCAGCAAGATCATCCATTTTTTTCTTTTTGAAAGAAAGGTAAAGCAACTGTAACGACCTAGCCCGTCGTTACTAAAAATATATGCGGTAAAGATATACGAATCTCTTTCATCATAATACTAGGATCAATTCATTGGTATGCGAGTACATTAGTTGTGAATTAAGGTCGTAATATGCTCCTATCTCAAAGTTAAGGTAAAAACGTCTTTCTGATTTAGTTTTGAACTTGAGTTTAAACTAAAGTCAACTTCAAATGATCATATCTCTCAGGCTATAATGAATTGGGTGGCCCATCACCTATCAATTTAAAGTTCTTTGAGTCTTCTTTCCAACGCCCCAAATTTGCCTCATTTGGAGTTCAGAGTAAAATGTTATGTCTATTTTACTGGAAACTGTTCGGGTTAGGTCGCCAGAGCGGGATTGAGGCCGCTGTAGTGGGATCCGACGGGATAGAACTTAAAAGTGGCGTATTTTTATTATCTCCTTCTTCCCTTAAGTGCCAAAATAGATGAGGGTTACCCTAAAAATCTTAAGAAGCTATTCTAGGCTTGGAGAGAAGAGGAGAAGAGATTTCTAACGTAAGGAAGGATACAACCCACGAATTCAGGCCAGTCTCCATAGATTCTCCTTCCAAAAGTTAAGGATCATACTATAATCCTTCTATAATTTCTTGGCTCCAAAGTAGGCTAGGTTTTTTCTAATTGATTAGTTGTAAATCTATTCCCACGCATTCTATATTGTAGTTGACAAGAGATTTCATGCTTAGGCCTTAGGGCACAGAGTTTGGATGGCTAAATGTATTGTTATTGTTGTTTAGGATAGGAATGTACCATGTGGGTATGATTATCCTGTGACTCATGATGATAGTCTAGTTCTTGATTGATAACTGTAACACTGTTTGTTGATATGATTGATGGTTCTTGTAAAGATTAAGGTAAAGGAAATTATCGGGTTAGAGTGAGATCTTAAGGCTTGTGAAAATCAAGGAGGGTCCATAGCAATATAGGGGCTATATACATATATTTATATGCTTGAGTTCATATTGATGGTTCTATGTGAATTATCTGAGTAATGTGAATTGTGATGTAAGGGGAGGAGGTAATTGATTTAGTATTGATAAATCTTTTGAATGAACCTATTAATTATCTGTGGTTATAGGTTATGGTTAGTCTATATCATAGAGAGACTCTCAATAGTGATTGAGTAGGGTTATGATGTCTTCTATGTATTTAATTGTTATGGTTGAATGGTTGATATGTTGTTGTAATGGGTCTACAATCCCAGGACTATGAAATTCATAATCTTAAACTTGCTCTACCAAAAGTGATGCCTTAAATAAAGAAGACTTGACGAAATATTATTCATGAAGGAAAATGTAGAATGTAACTAATGAAATGACTATATGTGTGATGATAGAGAGACTGATCGGATTATAATTGAGCATGCCCATCCTGTGTAATAATTGATATGAAAGGACCAAAGGTCCTAGTGTTATCATGTTGACTGTTGTAATTGAGATTTACCTTGTGAAATTGTACATTTCTCCTGATATGGTAAATTGATAACGTGTTCATGTATATACTTGATTGGATTATGTTATGGGTGCTAGATGCATCCGCATAGTAGGTATGAGGTTGTGGATAAATCAGTGGAAAATAGTCAGTGTATTGTTAAGGGAGATTAATGACTTAAAGTCAGTTATTGTTGATGTCCTATGGGTACCTGGGTTTAAAAGAGGATTGGGAGGTTTTCGGAGATTCTGCCTCTGGGCAGCCTCCCTGGCGGGAGGAATCCCACTGTGGCGAGGCCACCAGAGCGGGATAGGCCCCGCCATGGAGGAACAGTAGCTGTTAGGAGGTGAGCTTTAGTCCCCCAAATGTTTTCCTCTTCCAAGTGAGATGTTAATTATCCTAAGGTCATGTGATGGTGTGAAACTAAATATAGTAGACGGATTAGATGGAGTTTGTATTGGCCCATAGTTTGTAAACTTCTCTATGTGATAGAAAGGCTAGTCTGGTTGCAGGGTCAGTGATATTTCATAGGTGAAGACGAAGATGAGTCTCCAACAGCTTCTACTCTTCCTTCCTTATGGTGGGAGTTGTGTCTTGTTTTTATTTATACTCTGTATCTTTAGAAGATCTTGTACCTGCTTAGACTAGTATCCTTGGGGGTATTAAAGTATTTTCTTGTAATCAAATTGGAGTTTTAAAATTTTCATTTACGGTGTTTTCACTACTATTTTTGGCTATTAATGGCTTTTTGTCAAACTTTCGTATGTATTTTTGTAAGGGTTCTCCTATCTAGGTGTTAGAGTAGGTGCCCGCACAGCCCGGTGGGGTTGGACGTGACAGCAACAGATAGTTAACAAAATATTGATGGGATAAAAGTACCTTTGTATTTGCAAGAATAAGAATTTACCATAACTTCATCAGCTTTGTCATTTATTGGTTGATTGTTCTTTGTCGTATGTGTTTTTTTGAACACCTCTATACGAGTTGGTCTTACACCCTTTTCTTTTTTCAACTGTTTGAATTATAAAAGATTGCAACAAACATATTTTTAAAATGTATATTAATATATAATTGCAGAAAGTAGATAATGATTATGTTATACGTTATCTATAATTGTAGAATAACTCTTTCTTCTTGATGTATGTTCATAGTCAACTTCATTCGACTTTCTTTATTTCTCTCACTCTTTTCCTGAAAATGTTAGATAACTCTATCTATTAGAGAATAGAGACAACTCCCTGTCAACATCATATACACAAATAAAAATATAAAAAGAAAAAAATAATACAATGAGAAAGAATGACAAAGGAATTCATTTTAAAAGGTACTAAAAGTTATGATCACGCATATAATCAACTAACAACTTGATGTACTAAAGGGCAACACGTGAAGATGTGTTAGAGGGAGACATACAAAGATGTTTTAGAGGGCAACATACAAAAATGTTTGATGATGAGAAAATACCTTTGCATCAGTTGAGCTCCAATAATGAACTAATGCACGCCATTGATCTTCTTCAACCCTATCTGGACGATTAGCTAAGCGCTCAACATCATTGGTGTATGAGTCATAGCCCTTACTTTTTGCATCATGCTTCCATTATCTCCATTTAGATCCAACTGGCATCATCAAAATACATTTCATATCCTCAGTTGCATCAGTATTTTCATGCAATCATCAACATATAACACATATGAGTATTAAAAAATAATAAACATCTTAGTTTTTTTTCCTAGGTACCTTAATATCAGTCCATATCTTATCCTTGTAAAGATTAGGCAGAAGCCTCCAATCTTTATGATTTAGTGGAGCTAAAATTTCATTTCATGCTAGGATACCATGTTTTGAACTCAATCTACTTCCTTCTGGACCAATAGGTTGACCAAGATCATTCAACTCAACATGTAAAATGCCACCATCTTTTCCCCATCTTGAGTGCATCATAGTAGGACCCCTAGGTCGCTTAGATTGCTCTTCGCCCTCACTAGAATCTGCAAATAATTGAATATAAAAAAGAGGAAATTTCATTATTTATAAGAATAAGTTATCTACTACTTTGTACTACAGAAAAAAGAAAAGATATCATAGATATTCAATACTTGGAAGATTTTCTATATTATGGGAATCATTTCTTGAAGTGTTAACATTTTGGACTTGTCTTTCATTTCTTGGCCAATTTTGAGGTGGTTGAGGCATTGACGAACTTTTCATTTGTTGTTCTTGTTGCTCTGGTAACCTAGATAAAAGTTCGCCTTGAGTAGAGTTTCTTTGTCTTTTTCTTGCCATTTCAATGAAATTTCTCAAACAGCCGTCCTACCTTGGTAGGAGTAAGGTCTGCGTACATTCTACCCTCCCCAGACCCCATGTTGTGGGATTTTATTGAGTTGTTGTTGTTGTTGTTGTTGTACCCAAAAGTATAAAGTAATATCTAACTATCATTTTGCTGAGTATCATATTGGTTGTGCTCACCCCTTGCTTCTATATTTATGTAAGATCTGAGCCTGGCACCTCCCGTATTTAGTACATCCTTGATCAGGCCGAACTTCTAGACGCTTGAGAGGTAGCAGCTTGTCCTCTTCGGCAGACTGTCGGTGTCTTTTACTTCATGTTTTGTTCTATTTGGGAACCGAGACATATATACTTGTATCTCTTTCATTTCTGTTGAAATTGTGTCTTGTACATGTGACACCAAGTCTTGGATAGTTTAGAATTTACTTTTCATTTATCCTTATTTATAACATATTAGACTTAACATTTCTTCTTTCATTTTCTCTTAATTAGAGGTTGACTCGTCTTGGTGGGTTAGCTGAGGGACATCACACCTGATTTCGAGTCGTGACAAATTGGTATCAGAGACTTAGGTTCATAGGTCTCACATATGTACAAGCCTAGTCTAGTAGAGCCTTAAGGATCGGTGCAGAGACGTCTGTTATTTAGCTTCGAGGGGCTATGAAGACTGTTAGGAAATTCTCTTTTATTTCTTTTAATTTTTTCGTGCGTGGGTTCTTGTATAAGTGCTGAGTTATCGCTTTTTCTTGCGGCATGTGATTAGGACTCGAGCATCAGCTTCTACCGGATGAGGGAAGCCAGCCCTAGAGATTGCTACTGAGATCCCAGTTGGGGTAGAGGTAGAGTTAGGGCCAGAGGCTGAGGTAGGGGCCGGAGCCGAGGAGCGACACCATCTAGGGATCATGAGAGGGGCATTTCTCCTGAGCCGGCGGCAGAGGCCAGAGGAGATCAGTTTTCTCCTGAGTATGCGATAGTTCCATTACTACAAGACACTTTATTAAATGTGTTGGGCATGCTTGAGACTATGGCACAGACTGGCAGTGCAGTGGGCACACCCGGTATATTATAAACCCGAGTAAGGGTCCAGGTCTAGACCAGCAACAGGCTCTTGAGGCTTAGAGACAAGTGGTATAGCTGCTAGTAGTCCCTATAGATGAGGTTCCTCCAGCCCCAGTTATCAAGGTTCAGGATGCACCAGTAGCTGCATTGAATGAGGATGAGCAGTGCCGTTATGAGCAGTTCAGGAAGACGGACCCACCTCAATTCTAGGCTGGGAAGACCAAGGATACATGAGTTATTGACCATCTGCAGGGGGTTGTTTGAGACTGTTGGATTGGCTGAGTCCCATGATGTTTGGTATGTTACTCTTCAGTTTCGTTGGCCGACTAGAGAGTGGTGGAGGACATATTCCGAATCATTACCGGTTGGTTCTCCTCACGTGACTTGGGAGGCGTTCACTTATGTTTTTTATGATCCTTTTATCCCTTGGAGTATGAAGAAGGAGAGTCGCCTCAGATTTGAGAGCCAGAGGCAGGATGGGATATCCATTTCTGAGTATGAGGTTCATTTTTGCCGGCTAGCCAGACATGCCACCACTATCATCCCTGATAAGATCGAGAGGGTTCGTTGTTTTGTGATAGGTTTGAATTATTCTATCAGGCAGTTGGTATTCTGGGTATGTAGAGATAGAGCTTCCTTTCAGTCGGTGGTTAGTACCGCCAAAGAGGCAGAGTTGATGGAGAAAGAGGAGTTTGGGAACTCCAAAAGGGCCCGTGCTTCTGGGCAGTTTTTGGGTACCTCATTACAGAGGAGGTGGTTCTTTTCAGCGTAGAGGGATGGTTCATACCTCTATGCCAATATCTGAGGAAGGATAGGGTTATCATGGTTCATATAGTTTGTTTCAAGATTCATCTAGTTCACAACATAGGCCTTCGGGTCGAGTTAGTTACAGTATCCCTCCTATTTCTCCACATCAGTTATCTGTTTTGAGATTGTATTTGGGTGTGGATCCCTAGATCATATGGTTCGGCAGTTCCCCATGCAGACTCATTAAGGTCCATACCGTACTTACACAACAGTGCCAGTCAGAGGTCCGACGCCACCAGTCAGAGGTTTAGTCTCACCAACCCGGGGTCGTGGTAAAAGTCAGTCCAATAGAGGTGGTTGCTATGCCTAGTAGACCGAGAATAAAGTAGAAAGACTCGAGTGGTCCCTATCCTAGTAGGGTTATTTCTTGTATTCGGGCCCAGCGGTTGATTGATAGGGGTTGCTTGGCATATTTTGTAACACCCCTAAAATTTTTTACTAAGATTCGAACCATTCTTCGTGTACGTATAGGATCATACTATACAATTGTAAAGTGCATACATGAGTTAGGATCAATTCCTAAGAAATTGGAGAGTGTCGGATGTGATTTACGGTCATAAGGGATCCCTAAAACCAAGCCAAGTCCAAAGAACTCGTCTTGGCTAAGTTTTCGAATGAGTTTGTATATGGGTCGACTTCCAATGACCTTATCTTTTTGAATATAACGAACTGGGTGGTCCATGACCTATTAAATTAAAGTTCTTTGAGTCTTCTTTTCAACGCCACTAATATTGCATTTTTTGGAGTTCGGAGTCAAAAGTTATGACTATCTTACGACGGACTAGTGCTGCAGGAATTTCAGGCCAGGACCATAACTGAGGAAAATTTAGGCTTGGCGCTGCAAGGGCGCGATGCGCCACTATAGCGCCAAGAATAAGCCTCAGTAGTTTGGTCCTTGGCGCGATGCGCCACTATTAGATGTGCAGGGTTTTAAGACTATAATTGACTTGGCGCTACAGTGGCACAACGCGC
Source organism: Solanum dulcamara (assembly GCF_947179165.1). Taxonomy (NCBI): domain Eukaryota; kingdom Viridiplantae; phylum Streptophyta; class Magnoliopsida; order Solanales; family Solanaceae; genus Solanum; species Solanum dulcamara. Next base: position 71,611,361 of record NC_077243.1, on the reverse strand, counting down.
CACTATAGCGCCAAGAGGATTTTATCCTGATTTTCCAGATTTTTGAGGAAGGGCAAATTGGACTTTTTCCTAATTATATATACTCTAGCCTTGAACGATTTGGACCATAATTTTCAGCCTTGTGCCTCTCTCTAAAATCCCTAGACTCCACTCTCTTCTCTCTCAATCCATCTCCAACAAGGAATTACCTTCAAAAATTTCAAGGATTCAAGCTTTCCATTGAAGACCTAACATAAAGGTTCCTTCAAAATCTTCACCAAGGTATGTAAGGCTACTCAAAGCATGGGTTGAGTCCACCCATGTGCCCTACACCTTCTTTGAGATTGATCGTTCCTAAGAATGAAGATTTGATAGATTTATGTCCAAATGGGTCCTTTTCATCTATTAACCTAATTTGTATTATGTTGATGTTGTGGAGTTAATAAAGTGATGTGCTACATGTTGGTATGAGTTGATTGATATGAGTGGTTAAACATATTTTGTTGATTTTCTTAACTATATTGATTATTTTAAATATGTTAATTTTCTTAAATATGTTGATTATCTTAAATTATCTAATTAGAACCTTGGAGTCATGATGAGTCCCGGAAAGATTTACTAAATGAGTAGAGGAATGATTGGATAGGATTGTATGATGTTATAAATGCATATTTAAATTACTCTTGAAAGATACGATTGAGATCGATCGGATAGTATGATTGGAAGAGGTTCGATTGTGATAGAATTGATGATTTGACAAGGTTTTAAATAAGACTTGTCGATATGATTTGATTGAGTTGATTGGATAGAGTTTTATGAGCATTGAGTCTTGGGAGGAGTATCGAGCAACGAATTGGGTAAGAGTTACGTAATAACTCGAATCTAATAACTATGTCGCCAAATGTAAGAGGGGATTAAACCGTTAAAGTCGGATGCTTCCTAAATTATTGTCCTGACATGATAGGACTTGGTTGGATATGGATCCATGATTGGTTGATTCGTTCATACCCTGGTAAGGTATGAACGGACGTGGCAACAACGTCGGCTTGTTGTACTATCACTGGCTCATAAGTGATGGTTGTCGGTTAAGAGAAACTCCCATATAGGTCTTGATAGTACTCTGAGTCGGATTGGGTTGAATTGTATGTGATTGGTCCCATCTAAACCATATTCTTGTTTAGACTTAGGACACTTGATCGAGTTGATTTGATTCTTCCTTGATGTTTGTTTCATTCGGCCATTTTACATACTCGTACATTCCATGTACTGACGCCATTTGGCCTGCATCATTTTATGATGCAGAGACAGGTACTAGAGATCATTAACCGATGCACCATTGAAGATCTTCTCACTTCTAGCTAGTTGGTGAGTCCTCCCAATTTTCGGAGGATACCGAGATTATCTTTATAGCTTTGTTTTGTTTCCTTTATTTTGATTAGTGGTAGCAATGGAATTGTCATTGGTACCTCCTGGATTATTGATAGAGGCTTCATAGACTAGAGTATGGAAGTGTTAAATTGTTCATTTTGACTAGTTTTATTCTAGCTAGTTATTGATTGGGTATTTGTTTGGCCTTTGGCCCTAAATTATGAATAGTATCCTTATGATTGAGTCTTCCGCTGATAGAATATGGATGAATGGAAGTGTGACTAGATCAGGTGGTTTGCTTGAAGGCCAAAAATGGATTTTGAGTGCCGGCCACATCTAGGGTACCCTCCCGGAGCGTGACATATTTAGCACTTATTCGTGATACTGATGTTGATCCATCTCTATGGAGTCTGTTCCTGTAGTTTAAGAATTTATAGATGTATTTCCTATCGATCTTCCAAAGGTTCCACCTGACAAGGATATTGACTATGCTATTGACCTAGAGCCGGGCACCAAGCCTATTTCTATTTCTCCTTATCGTATGGCTCCAGCTGAATTGAAGAAACTGAAGAAGCAATTTCAGGATCTATTGAGTAAGGGCTTTATTCGCCCTAGTTTTTTGCCTTGGGGTGCCCCAGTGCTATTTGTAAAAAAGAAAAATGGGTCTATGAGGATGTGTATCGACTATAGACAGTTGAATAAGGTGACTGTCAAGAACAAGTACCCTCTTCCCCGTATCGATGATTTATTTGATCATCTCCAAGGAGTAGCCTTATTCTCTAAGATTGATTTGAGATCTGGGTATCATTAGTTGAGAATTTGTCCTTTAGATATTCCCAAGGCAGTCTTTCGGACCAGATATAGCCAATATGAGTTCCTTGTTATATCTTTTGGGTTGACTAACGCCCCAACATAATTTATGAAGTTAATGAATGGGGTCTTTCATCCATATCTGGATTTATTTGTGATTGTCTTCATTGATGATATCATGGTTTACTCCAAGACTGAGGCAGATTGATACTCGAGGAGGCCCATTATTCTATTTATTCGGGGGCAGCAAAGATGTACCATGACTTGAGTCAGCACTATTAGTTATGTGGTATAAATAAGGACATCTTCGAGTTTGTATCCAAGTGTTTGACATGTCAGTAGGTTAAGTATGAGCACTAAAGACCTGTGGGTGAGTTTCAGAAGATGCCCAATCCTACTTGGAAGTGAGAGAGGATTACGATGGATTTCATGGTGGGTTTGCCCACTACCGTGGGAGGTTTTGATTCCATTTGGGTTATGGTTGAACAATTGACCAAATCAGCCCATTTCATTCTTGTTAAGGTTAGTTTCACGGTGGATAGGTTAACCCAGCTCTATATCAGTCAGATTTTTAGACTCCATGGAGTTTCTGTTTCTATTATATCAGATCGGGCTCATTGTTCACATCTCACTTCTGGGAGGTTATGCAGCATGGATTGGGTACCCAATTGGACCTGAGTACCGCATTCCACTCTCAAATGGACGGACAGTCTGAGAAGACTACTCAGATACTGGAGTATATGCTACGAACATGTGCTATTGATTTTGGTGTTCGGTGGGATCAGCACTTGCCCCTGGCGGAGTTCGCTTACAACAACAGTTACCATTCCAGCATCCAGATGGATCCTTTTGAGGCCTTGTATGGCAGAGATATAGATCGCCTATTGGATGGTATGATTTTATGGCAGTGAATAGCTTAGACACCGATTTGCTCCGAGATGCCATGGAATGGGTTTGGTTAATTCAGGGTAGGTTGTTGACAACTTAGAGTCGCCAGAAGAGCTATACTGACGGACGGGTTAGACCATTGATGTTCATGGTTGGTGACCAGGTATGGTTGAGGGACTCGCCCTTGAAGGGTGTCATGAGGTTCGGGAGGAAGGGCAAGCTCAGCCCTAGGTTTATTGGCCCTTTTGAGATCTTAGATTGAGTGGGAGAGGTGGCATATAGACTTTCCTTTCCACCTAGTCTATATTTTGTATATCCGGTATTTCATATCTTGTTGCTACAGTGCTACATTCCGAATGAGTCTTATGTAATTTCCCATGATTCAGTGGAGTTGAGCCCAAACTTGACATATGAGGAGGAGTTGAGCCCATATTTGACATATGAGGAGGAGCATGTGGCTATTTTGGACAGGCAGGTCAGGAAACTAAGGACTAAGGAGATAGCTTCGATGAAAGTCCAATGGCGGTATTGGTCCGTGGAGGAGGCTACTTGGGAGTCAGAGTCAGACATGCGGGCCTGTTACCCCCATCTTTTTTAGACTCCAGGTATGTCCTTTGCTTTATATTCGAGGACGAATATGATTTTTAGTAGTGGATGATGTAATGACCCTATAGGTCATTTTTTAGCATGTTCAATAAAATTACCATTTTACCCCTCCCATTAGTTTTTCCGAGTCACGTTTGTTTGGGTTTGAAAGTTAGTTTATGGAAATATTGTGAAAAGTTGAGGTTTTTCTTGAGAAATAGATTTTAGAGGCTTAAGTTGTCAAAATTTGAGTTTCGGAGTCATTCGGAGTTTCGAATCATGGAATAGAATTCCGTTGATTCCATCAGCTCCATAATGCGAAAATTGGTCTAGGAGAGTTTTCGGAATCAGATTTGGAGTTAAAACATGGAATTTAGGTCCGAAGTTGAAAATTGAGTTAAAGCGTAGTACAAGTTTGACTTTGGTCAACATTTGAGGTTTGGGTGCTCGAATTAGATTTCTGATGGTTCCAATGGTTTGGGAGGTAATTCTAACACTAGAAATGGCTTTGTTATAATTTTTAGAGGTCCTGAGGGTATTTTTGGATATTTTAAGTGTCGAAACTAGTTTAGTTACGACTTATTAGATTTCAGTTCAAGGAGGCCTCGAATTCGAATTCTGATGATTCCATTGAGTTCGAAATGTCGAATTTAGTGGGGTTTCATATATAGTTTGTGTGCACGATATTTTGAACGAATTTCGAGGGTCTATTTTTGTGATGCTGAGACTTGCCAAAATCTACTATTTGGTGTTTGGTGAGTACTTCTCTGCATTTCCAACACCTTCTTCGCATTCGTGGAGTGTGACATTTTCCTTCTCCGCATTCGCGGAAGACAGGCCGCGTTCGCGGAAAGTACCAAGTCCTTTCTCCACGTTCGCGGAGGTATGTTCTTTGTGTTCACGGAGTAAGTTGTCCGCATTCGCAGAGAGCAAATTTGACCTAAATAGTTTCTTTTCCAAAAAGACGGGATTAGGGCCAAATTCCTCCACTTTTGACATTCTAAGCTTGGTGGAGATGAATTTCAAGGGGATTTTTCATGGAAAACTATTGGGTAATGTATTTCTAACACTTTTCCTTAGTTTCCATTGAATAATTTCGTAGAGAAATCGTTAGTATCGTCAGTTGGTGCTTCGGAGTTTGCTAAGCGGTTTCGACTTCAAATTGTGGATTTCCAATTGGAGAAATTGGGGTTTTTCAAGAACGATATGAATTTGGTTTTCTAATGATTTTCAACTCATTTTAACTCCATTTTTGAAACAGATTTCACCATTAGATTTCTAATCACTTGAGGAACATTTTTATCTAAAAAAAATCAGATTCCGAGTTTGATTTCCAATATGATATTTTTGACTGTTTTACCTTTTTCACCAAAATTTCTTGATTTTAGTGTCAATAAATTCAAAATATGATTGTGAGTCTATATTTGATTAGATTGTGGTGATTTGTAGTATCATCGGAGAGGAAAAGCAGCGATTCTGGATTGTTCGTGACTTTTTGGCTAAGGCAAGTGGAATTCTAACATTTGTTAAGTATGTTGAACCTTGTATTTCCTATGTGAGGTGATTAGGATGTGTTGGGTCATTAGATTGAATTGAATTATATAAATTAAAGGGTGATAGTGGATCTGAATAAGGATTAATCGTCTAAGTGTTGTGGATTTCATGACAGTGATCTATTGTTATTGTGGATTATATGACATCATTGTGAATATTTATCTTTCTGCACTCTTTATTTGTGCATTATTGCATCCATGATGGCTGGATATTGGGATCGAGGTTTCTACTGGTCGAGGTGATTTGTCGAGGTTTCTTTCGGCGGTCAAGGTTTCTTCCTGTGGATATTATGGCCGAGGTCTCTTCTGGAAGATATTGGCCGAGGTCATTTCCGATGGATACATGGTTTATGTGAGGCCCCCATGGGTTTCGGTCTGAGGTGATCAGCAAATGTGTATCATAGGACAGACATCTATCACGACATTTGACATTGCATTTGCATTCATTTATTCCTGTGATTGATTATGACCTGAGATTGTGTGTGTTTGCCTAAGTATAGTTGTCACGCCCCAGGAGGGTACCCTAGGCGCGACCGGCACTCGAAAGCCATTTCTGGACTTCAAGCGGACCACCTGATTCAGTCACACTATCATTCATTCACATTCACTCAGAGGAAGACTCAATCATAGACACACTATTCATAATATAAGGGCCGAGGGCCAATCACTATCAACTCATCAAAACAATTATAATAAGACTTCTCAAAATAGCAGTCCAACCTTCCCACACTCTAGTCTATGAAGCCTCTATCAAAGTCTAGAAGGTGTCAATGACAAGCCCATGGCTACCAACAATCAAAATAAAGGAAACGACAATAAAACTATACAAGAAAGCTCAACATCCTCCGAAAACTAGCAGGACTCACCAACTAGCGAGAAGTGTATGTGGATCTTCAATGGAGCGCCGGTTGATGATCTCTAGTACCTGTCGCTGTATCATAAAACGATGCAGGCCAAATGGCGTCAGTACATAGAATGTACGACCATGTAAAATGGTCGAATGAAACAATATCAGAAGGAACCAAATTAACTCGGGAACTTCAACTCGGAAAGAAATACAACTCAACAAGCGTCCTAAGTCTAAACAAGAATATAGCTTAGACGAGACCAAATCATATACAATCAACTCAATCAGACTCGGAGTACTACCAAGACCTATGTGGGAGTTTCTCTTATTCGACAACCATCACTTATGAGCCAGTGAAAGTACAACAAACTGACGTTGTTGCCGCGTCCGTTCATACTTTGACAGAGTATGAACGAATCAACCAATCATGGATCCAATCCAACCAAGTCCTATAATGTCAGGACAATAAATTTGGAGAAACATCCGACTTTAACGGTTCAATCCCCTTTTACGTTTGGCGACGTAGTTATTGGGTTCGAGTATGGACTATACTCTTACCCAATTCGGTGCTCGATACTCCTCCCAAGGCTCAATGCTCATAAAACTCCATCCAATCAACTCAATCAAATCATATCGACAAGTCTCATTACAACCTTGTCAGCTCATCAACTCTATCACAATCAAATCTCTCCCAATCATACTATCCGATCAATCTCAATCATATATCTCAATAGAAGATTTAATGTGCATTTATAACAATATGTAAACCCATCCAATCGCTCCTCTATTCATTTAACAAATCTTTTTGGGACTCCACACAATTCTAAGGTTTTAAATCGATAATTCAAAATAAACAACATATTTAAGGAAATTAACATTTTTGTCATAATCCACATAATCAAGAAAATAAATAACACATGTTTAACAACCCATCTCCACCGATTCATGATAACAAGAAGATTTTAGGAATTTCCTAACTCAACAATATCAACACAACAAGAGTCAAATTAGTAGTAGGCGAGACTCATTCAAACATAAGCCTATCAAGAAACTCCATTCCTATGGACGTTTATTCTCAAAGAAGGTACAGGGCACATGGGTGGACTCAACCCATATTTTAGTTAGCCTTACATACCTTAGTGAAGACTTGAAGAAAACCTTGTTGTTGGGTCTTCAATGGGAACTTGGAGTCTTGAAGCTCTTGGGACAAATCTTTGTTGAAAATGGAGAAGAAGAAGAAGAAGAAGATGAAGAAGAGAGAGTTTTCTAGGGCTTTTCTAGAGAGAGAGTGGGGGCTGAAAAAAATGTCCCCAAAATGTTCGAGGATGATACATATATAATTTGGGACAATTCCCAAATTGCCCCTTCTCAAAAGTTCTGAAAAATAGGCTAAAATGCTCCTGGCGCGATATTGGCGCGTCGCGCCATTGCAGCGCCAGGCCGATTTTGCCTAAAAACCTGCACATCAGTTAGTGGCGCGTCGCGCCAAGGACCAAACTACTGAGGCACATTCTTGGCGCAATAGTGGCGCGTCTCTCCCTTATAGTGCCAAGGCCATATTTTCTGGGTTCTGGAAATTGGCTTGAAAACCCTGCACACCTCGTGTAGTGGCATGCCGTACCTGGGGCCAAACCACTGAGGCATGTTCCTGGCGCGATAGTGGCGCGTCGCGCCACTGTGGCGCCAAGCCCAATTTTCCAGCAGTTGCAACCCAGGCCTGAAATCCCTGCCGTGCTAGTTCGTCTTAGGATCGTTATACCTTTCGACTCCGAACTCCAAAAATTACATTCTTGGTGGCGTTGGAAATAAGACTCGATGAACTTTAATTTAGTAGGTCGTGGGCCACCCAGATTGTCTTCCTTCAAAAGATAGGGTCGTTAGAAGTCAACCCCTTATGCAAACTCCTCCTCAAACTTAGCCACGACGAATCTTTTGGATTTGATTTGGTCCGAGGGGTCCTTGATGACCCCACATCACTTCTAACGCTGCTCAATTTCTCAAAGACTCGTCTTAACTCATGCAAATGCTCCACAACACTCGAGTTCGACCCTACTCGAATACAAGAAGGGTCTGAATCTTAGGGAAAATTTTTGAGGGGTGTTACATTATCTCCCCCTTGGGATCATTCGTCCTCGAATAACGAGTAACCAAGAATGGACTCGGGGTACAAATCATAATCGGAATTCAGCCAATCAACCACTCAATTTCTCAAACAAATTACATATCAAACTCATAATGCGCAAACAAACTCAAGTCAAAGAAATGGACATTACCTTCAACATTCTCGTCGGTAGGAACGAATAGATGTGGATATTTAGATTTCATGGCTTTCTCCGCTTCCCATGTGGCTTCCTCAAAAAATTAGTTTCTCCATAGGACTTTGACTGAGGCGATCTCTTTGTTCCTCAACTTGCGAATTTGGTGATCAAGAATTTAGACCGGAACCTCTTCATAGGATAAGCTATCCTTAACTCCAATACTATCAATGGGGACTACCAACGAGGGATCGCCTAAGCACTTCTTCAACATCAAAACGTGGAATACCGGATGAATAGAGTCTAGCTCTGAAGGTAACCCCAACTCATAAGCAACACTCCCAATCCGCCTCAAGATATAGTAAGGACCAATATATCGAGGACTAAGCTTCCCCTTCTTTCCAAACCTCATGACGCCCTTCATGGGTGACACTTTCAAGTATACCCAATCATCCACCTCAAACTCTAAGTCTCTCCTCCTCACGTCGGTATAAGATTTTTGGCGGCTTTGGGCTGTCTTTAGCCTGTCTCGAATGACTCTCACCTTCTCCATGGCTTGGTGAACAAAATCGAGTCCAATCAACTCGACTTCACCCACTTCAAACCACCCAATAGGTGATCTACACCTCCTCCCATACAAAACTTCATAAGAAGCCATTTGAATGCTTGCATGATAGCTATTATTATATGCAAACTCTATGAGAGGTAAGTGATCATCCCAATTTCCTTTGAAGTCAAGCACACAAGCTCTCAACATATCCTCCAATGTCTGAAGGTGCGCTCTGCTTGGCCATCTGTCTGGGATGGAAGGCCGTACTCAAGTTCACCTTCGAACCTAACCCCTTCTGAAAGGATTTCCAAAATTGGGAAGTAAATTGAGCTCCTCTGTCCGAGATGATGGACAAGGGGACTCCATGCAGTCTCACGATCTCTTGAATGTATAACTTCGCATAATCTTCTGCGGTGTCAGTAGTCTTAACTTCCAAGAAGTGAGCTAATTTCGTCATTCTATCCACAATCACCCAAATCGAATCATGTTGTTTTCGGGACCTCGATAAACCCGTAATAAAGTCCATGTTGATCATCTCCCACTTCCATTCTAGAATTTCTATGTTTTGAGATAAACCATATGGCCTTTGATGCTCAACCTCCACCTGTTGGCAATTCGGGCACTTGGAAACAAATTCTGTAATGTCTCTCTTCATCCTACTCCACCAATAGATTTCTTTCAAGTCATGGTACATTTTTGTAGAGCCCGGATGAATAGAGTATCTAGAACTATGCGCTTCGGCCATAATCCTCTCTCGAACATCATCGACATCAGGCACACATAATCTATTTTGGTACCTCAACACACCACCTCCCCCTTTGGTAAAAACCATTACCTCTTGTTTGTGAACAACTCCCTTCAATTGGAGAAGGACAAGGTCTTGGTCTTGTTTCTCCTTTACCTCTGCCATAAGTGAGGATGTAGACCCATCTTGAACAGTAACTCCGCCTTCATTGTTCTCTTCCAGATGAACTCCCAATCGGGCTAATCTATGTACCTCCTTTGCCAATTCCCTCCTTCTCTCCTCTACATGGGTAGTGCTACCCATAGACAATCTGCTAAGAGCATCAGCAACAACATTAGCTTTACCTGGATGGTAGAGGATGCTCATATCATAGTCCTTGAGTAGCTCGAGCCATCTCCTTTGCCTCAGGTTGAGTTCCTTCTGGCTAAAGACGTATTGCAGGCTCTTGTGATCGGTGAATACATCAACATGCATTCCATACAAGTAGTGGCGCCAAATTTTAAGCACAAACACCACAGCTGCCAGCTCGAGGTCACGAGTTGGGTAGTTCCTCACATGATCCTTAAGTTGTCTTGAAGCATAGGCTATCACCTTTCCCCTCTGCATCAGTACACATCCCAACCCAATTCTAGATGCATCACAATAGATCACAAAGCCCTCTGTTCCATCGAGCAAAGTCAGGACAGGAGCAGTGGTTAGCTTGGTCTTCAATTTCTGGAAACTCTCTTCATAAGTGTTGACACCCAATTTTTACCCTCTACAACGTAATTTTTACAAAAAATAATAATACAATAATAATAAAAAATATATATATAAAATTAAATAATAATAATAATAATAATAAAACGAAATATACATATATGTTTATTCTTGAATATAATATATTTTATTATTTATTCAAAAATTGTCTCAAAAGATTTTTATTTTTAAAATAAATAGCTCTGTTAATTAGTTTGATTTAATTAATAGACTCACATTTCAAGTTAATTTATTTAAACTTAAGTTAATTATTTACTTTGTCAAAAATGAGAGGTTTGTTAATTAATTAATGCATACTCGTCTTATTTTAATTCTAGACTTCTTCAATTTTAATTAAATCAAAATAATTGACTTTTATAAAACCATAAATATTTTCAAGATTACTTTTTAATAATTTTGTCATCTTCATAACATATGTATTTTTGTTATATAGTTATTATCTTTTAGTAATATTTAAAATTGACTTATAAAAAAGGATTATTTATTTATTATTATTAAATATTTTGTAAATTAATAATTCGTTACAATGAAGTTAATTATTTTTGTTTTTTTGAAGCTCGTTAATTAATTGATATTAATTCATCTTATTTGATAACCAAATTCACTAATTAATTTTACGTTTTCATTTCTTTCCCTAAATAACACATAATTAATTTTATATTAACAACACTTTAATTCTCACATTAATACTACAACATGCAAATAATATATACCATCCCCTCAATTTTCACATCTCATTCTACTTATATACTATACATATAAATTTCTCAAAT